>NC_140588.1:98936940-100309940 GCF_964204655.1 Triturus cristatus
GACTCAGGTGCATTTCTTGCTTCTACCCAGGCCCACAGTGCCTTTTGGTAGTCATCCTTTTTAGAAATGCCTGGTGTAGCAACTTTCAATTTCTTCCAGTGATGTTTGAACTTGCAGTGAACTTTCAAAGTGTAGGTTTCCAAACTATCTTCCTCAAAATCTAGATCCATAGATGCAACAGATGCTGGTCTACTCGTGGCAGTAAGAATTGGCAGTTCTCAGGAAAAAATAACAGTCCAAGGAAAAAAAATTCTACCAAAAAAAGTATGTGGTTGCGTTTGGTCTGCACTCACTGGTAGTGTACACCAATCACTGTATATGAGTATCAAATGCAGGTTCAAATCCTCACCTCTTACCACCAATGTTAGAACTGGGGGTCTCTAGTTGGTAGAGGTAGGTATCTTTGACCAAATAGGGACCCTTGCTTCTAAGTCAGGGAAAGGGGATTACACTACTGGATAACCCCTGCTCACCCCCTTGGTAGCTTGGCACGAGCAGGCAGGCTTATCTCAGAAGCAGTGTGTTAAGCATTTGTGAACACATACAGTAGTACAGTGAAAACACTGCAGATGGACACCACACAGGTTTTATAAAAATAAGTATTCTTTGTATAGACGTAACACAAGACCACAAATGACAAAAATCCATAATACTGTACTCAAAATTGACTTAACCCCTTCGCTGCTAGGCCTTTCCCCCCCCCTGTGCTAAGCCTTTTTTGGGCTATTAGGGGTAGTGCATCCCTAGATGGCCGCCGAGCACGGGGCCAAAAACAGAGGTGACCCCCTTGCAAAACCAGATCGTTTTGACATAATTATTTGTTTGTTTCTACAGCGTGAACATTTCAGCACAATATTGCAAGAAAAATGAGACAGACATTTTGAGGTTTGCAGGACATTGTGGATAAAATAACTTTTTGGAATTCACAAGAGAGACATCACCATGAACTCCCATGGGTTTACGACAATATCTACAGGTGGTAGGTTATTCTTAGATGGAATGTACACCTTGGCAGAGAAACTAAAAAGACAAAGATTCCTGCACAGCCATCTATTCCTCAAACACACACACATACTGGTTGGATTTGGCGGGAGTGATGGTTCAGTATATAAAATTTTAATAACAAGAAATTTCACAAAAATGAAATGCACTGTCAATAATTAAATGGACAAAAAACCGAACCAATGACTCGCAGCTCGTGAGCTGTAAAGCCACGGCAAGGCACCAACCGCATTACAGGCCATTCACACACCTTTCATACGTGATACACACAAGACCATTCACACAACCAGGCACAAAAACAACACATTACAACATTCACAAATAGGGACATGGTACACACTGCTTCAGAAAGACAAATATTAATGCACAGCCATCTAATCCTCAAGCACACACACATGTTATGTTATGTTATTTATTTTTATTACGCGCACAGATACTCAAAGAGTGTCTCGGCGCGGATCAGGGAGAAAGAATTTCGACTCAGTCCTACGAGAAGAGGTACGTTTTTAACAGTTTCTTAAAGGCCACAATGTCTTCAACCATTCGGAGAGAAACGGGAAGAGCATTCCAGGCGCGGGCAGCAAACACAACCAGGGAAGCACCACCTAGTCTATGACGCTACATACTGGTTGGATTTGGCACGAGGGTGAGTGATGGTTCAGTATATACAATTGTATTAGCAAGTGATTTCACAAAAATTAAATGCACTGTTAATAATTGAAAGGGCGAGAAACTGAACCATTGACTCACAGCTCGTGAGCTGTAAACCCACGACAAGGCACCAACCTCTTTACAGGCCATTCATACACCTTTCATACGTGTGACACATACAAAACCATTCACACCGCCAGCTGCGGGCCCATCACATTACAACACTCACACCAGCAGACAGCGCCATTCAAGGGCCCATCATTTTCACACGCCAACATTCCTGACACAGCAACCACACAAGCTGATGGACTGCGTGGAGTGGCACTCAGTTAGCAGTGTGTTTAGTGACCAGCAGCAAGTCACTACTCACACACTGCCAGCCGAGCGCCAGTCCATGCACACCGCTAGCCAAACACCAGTCCATGCACACTGCCAGCCAAGCGCCAGTCCACGCACACTGCCAGCCAAGCACCAGTCAACACACACCGCCAGCCAAACTCCAGTCAACACACACCGCCAGCCAAGTGTCAGTCCATGCACACCACCAACCAAGCGCCAGTCCACGCACGCCGCCAGCATGCGCCAATCCACGCACACTGTCAGCCAAGCACCAATCAGCACACACCGCCAGCCAAGCACCAGTCCACGCACAATGCCAGCCAAACGCCAGCCTACACACACTACCATCACATTTAGGATTTTGTTTTAAAGAAAAAACCACACAAATTGTAAATAGATACAAATCTACCAACCCAAAATCTGAAACTAAATACATTACACTAATGCCATCCTTGAAACAGAATACTTTTTTTAAAACAATACAGACCAGGCAGTTCACTTTACCACTCATGGATGCTCCCAAAAATTCTTTTGAGTGTGGTGCGCTCTAAAACAAGCAGGCACACACAGCCCAGGGTTAGAAGGACACTCGGGGCAGAAAAGACGAGTCTCCTTCCGCACACCTCTTCGCCAACAGACTCTACATCTCCTAGTGGGAAAGTCTTTAGAGGATGTGGGAGGAATGTAATCAGGAAAGTGGCGATCTTTCAATCGAGCCACATCCTCCACCACTCCAACTCTAGGAACACTTGCCTGTTCCACAACACCAAGGCTGCCTATCACAGAGTGCTGAAACTGCACAAATGTCAACTTTGACCCAGGAGAACACTCCTTGAACACAACAAAAGCATTGAAAGTTGCTAAGTTGAAGAGATGAATGGCCAACTTCTTATACCAAACATAAGCCTTACGAATAGTAGCGTAAGGTTCCAACCTCTGATCTACTCTGTCAACACCACCCACTTGCTTATTGTAGTCTAGAATGCACACAGGTTTGCGCACTTCAGCAACCTGACCCCAAACAGGCACAGGTGAAGTACTCTCATCATGGATGGTAGTCAGCATGTACACATCCCTCCTGTCCACAAACTTCACATCTAGTAGTTCATCATTACGCAAGGAACTACACTGTCCCTTCTGAAGTTTTTTGCAAACAAGCTCTTTTGGATAACCTTTACGGTTATAGCAGATTGTGCAACATGCAAAAGTGTCTACTTTAAACAATTCCGTAAACAATTGCACAGCAGTGTAAAAGTTATCAAGGTACAAATGGTGGCCTCTGTTAAACAGTCTTCTACCAAGATCCCACACAATTTTCTCAGAAACTCCAAAAGTGGATGGACAACCAGGGGGGTCAATAGTGGAATCTATACCAGTGTACACACGGAAAATAAAAACATATCCTTTCCTACTCTCAGACAACATATACAGCTTAATTCCATAGCGTGCCCTCTTGCTGGGGATGTACTGCCTAAAAAACAAACGGCCCTTGAACAAGACCAAAGACTCATCAATAGATATTTCTTTCCCTGGAGTATAGATCTCTGAAAATCGATCTACAAAGTGATCAAGAACAGGCTGAATCTTAAAAAGACGGTCACAGTCAGGGTGAATTTGTGGCAACGCCAAAGAATTATCAACAAAATGCAGCATATGTAGCAAAAGTAGATACTGATCACAAGTCATAACTGCAGGAAATATGGCTGTGGCCATCAAGGGACTGGCTTCCTTATCAAACCCAACAATAAAGTCAAACCCAAAAACTTCTTCATCTCTTCCAGATTTGTGGGAGTCCACTGGGTAGCTCTAGAGTGGAGCCTAAGTTTGTCACTGTTGTCCCTCAAAAACTGTTCAGCATACACATTTGTCTGCTCAACAATCTCACCCAAAAATACATCATCCATAAACAACTGAAAAAACTGTATAGGCAAAAAATGTTCACAATCCACTCTACACCCTGCATCACCATTAAAGGCAGGCAACACCAGCTGCACCATGTTTGGATCAACCCAGAGTCCAGCACTTCCAGTAGGAAGCCTAGCAGCCTCAGGCTGCAATCCAGATGCCTCTTGCACCATCGGCACAGGAGTATCCTCCTCTAAAACAGGCACTTCATCCGCACTGAGAGTTGCTTCATCCACTCCAAGAGTACCTTCTTCTGCACTGAGAGAACCTTCATCATCCGATGATTCCATTTGGAGAGAAAACTCACTGCCAGAATCTTCCCCTCCCTCCTCTCCCTCAGACGCACTGTCAGTCTCATAATACTGCTCAGAGGAAGATTCAAGAAGCATACCAACCACCTGTTGAGCAGTCATTCTACGGCTAGCCATAATGCTTATTAATAAAGATAACTTGTCAAACAAGTCAACAACAACAAGAAACACTTTGTAAAATAAGAAATAAACAAAAAGCACCTTTATCAAAAACACATATATACTCCAACACCATACCACTCACTTGCCAGAGGCAGCTAAACTCACCACCACCTACTCTGCACAGACACAGTATGGCTCAACAATATCCAACTGAAAAAGAAAGAGAAAAGAAATTACACATAAGACCATGCAAAACACATCGCAAAGATTTTCATGCACAAAACACTAACTAAATATGCTGCCATTATGACACCACTTACAAAGAAATTCATTCATACATTACAATATTACTCATTTGGAATAAATACAACAAATATGTTTTTCTTACCAAACAAATGCAACTACGCAAAACTGCAGAACAACCACTGTCGAAACCGCAAACAGGAATCAAAAACTTTACACTAGAATAAAAAGGAGAAAAAAACATTACAATCACATATGCAAATAATGCACCAGTCCACACAATCCACCAGCCAAGAAAACGGGTAGGTGGACCTAAGAGTATAAATTAAACATTCATCCCCGTAAAAGGGCAGCAACCCTTGCAACAACTGCCCAACACAAACATTTTAAAAACCCTGGTGTCTAGTGGCTTCTGCCCCCCCAAACACCAAAAACAACACTCACACTAGAAATCTGCCCCCCAGGGGGGCAGACACTAACAAAAATATTGTGGCCATAAGGGGAGCGACCCTTGCCTAAGGGGCCGCTCCCCCAAACAAAAAAGAAAAACCTCACATTAACACTGCCAAAAATATTGTGGCCATAAAGGGAGCAACCCTTGCCTAAGGGGCCGCTCCCCCAAACACCAAAAACAATAAGCACAATAAAAATCTGCCTAAAGTTTTGGGGCCATAAGGGGAGCGACCCATGCCTAAGGGGCCACTCCCCCAAACAAAAAAAAAACCTCACATTAATAATCTGCCCCCCCCCCCCCCCCCCGGGGACAGACACAGCCAAAAATATTGAGGCCATAAGGGGAGCGACCGTTGCCTAAGGGGCCGCTCCCCCAAACACCCAAAAAAAACATGCACAATAAAAATCTGCCCCCCCGGGGGGCAGACACTACCTACAGTTTTGGCGCCATAAGGGAGTGACCCTTGCCTAAGGGGCCGCTCCCCCAAACATCACAAACATTTTATCCATTTAAAAAAAAAAAATCCCTGGCGCTAGTGGTCATTCCTGCTGCACGATCGCACGATTGTGCAGCAGGAATGCATGAAAGAGGCATCGGGGGAAAGGAAAACCCTTTCCTTTCCCCAAATGCCTCTTTCATTTAAATCCCCCCTCCCC
Source organism: Triturus cristatus (assembly GCF_964204655.1). Classification (NCBI taxonomy): domain Eukaryota; kingdom Metazoa; phylum Chordata; class Amphibia; order Caudata; family Salamandridae; genus Triturus; species Triturus cristatus. The sequence goes on from NC_140588.1 coordinate 98,942,604, forward strand.
AGCCCAAAAACGTACCTGTTTCTTCTCCGACGCGCAGGAAGCAAATGGCTTCCTGCGCGTCGGAGAACAAAGAGGAACCTCCAATGACGTCAGCGCGCCTCGTGCGCTGACGTCATTGATGACGTTTACGGGGGCGGGGGTGCAAGCTGGATGCACCAAGAGGGAAGACGAAGTTTGGGTTTACACACTTGGCAGACTTGTATTATCTGATAGTTTGTTACCACCTATGGCTAGATATTATCATTGTCCTGCACATGTAGGAAGAAAATCAATGATGCACCTCTTATCAGGGTTGGTTCACTCCCAGATTCAGATTGATTGATGAGAATCTGTGTCATCGATGTGTAGTGAGTCAACAACAAAATGCTGGAAGAAAAACACAAGTTACAATGAGCCATGTGGGGAGCTTGGGAGGGCCTTTTAACCAAATGCAAATGGACTTCATTGTGATGCCCCTTTGCAATGGGTTGGGATATGTTTTGGTAATTGTTTACATTTTCTCAAAATGGGTGAAAGTGTATTCAACATGCAGAAATTACAGTCTCACAGTAGTTGAGGGAGTTGATTCCAAGGTTTGGATTTCCAACTTCTCTTGAGTCACACCGAGGAATGTATTTTAACAATTAGGTCCTGAAAACGTTATGTGCAGCATTACAAGTTGAGTGAAGCTCCATTGCTTCTAGACTTGTGAAGCATATCAATGGCTCATTGAAATCCAGATTGGAAAAGGTGTGAGCTTCAATGTCTTTAAAGTTGCCTGATGCATTGCCTTGTGTGTTGATTAGTCTGAGAAGTACACCAGACAGGAGGCAGGATTGTCGCCCCATGAAGTTATCATGGGCAGAGTGATTAGACATCCAGCTGTTACTGCAAATGCTCTTGTCAAATCACATATTACTTAATATTGGACTACTGCAAAGGTTTGGTTGATGTGGTATATTCTGTGTCTCACCAGGTCGGAGAGGCTCCCATTGCAACTCAACAGGAGCAGTGCCAGGACCCAAGTCGTGGTGACTGGGTAATGGTGAAGAAGCATGTGCGGAAGTCGTGCTTAGAACCCCATTGGAGAGGGCCCTACCAGGTTATCCTAGTCACTACTATGAAGTGTGGAGGTCTTCCAAATTTGTAATGCACCGCACACGCTTGCAGAGTTCCATGTACCGATGATTATACAACAGCACCTGTTCCTGATGTGCCGTGAGAGAGAGGGAGCAGGCTGGTTAATCTGTTAGGGACCAGCAAGTAGATGGGACAGCACTTGATTCTCCTAAGGGGATGAGGAAGAGTCAACTATAATCGGTACCAAAGGGTCCCAGCCAATAGAGTTGACTACGAGAGATACAGATGCTAATGAAGGGCTTAGTGCAGCAAGAAAGCGAGTTGAACCCAGAGACTTTTGCCCCAGGATTGGTAAGATACTGAGAAACTGCCTGACTGAAGGACAAGTACGACAAACCATTCCTGAAAGCTCCGAGCTGTCTGATCAAAGTGACAGTGATGATGAGCAAACAGCTGTAAGGAGATCAAAAAGAGTGAGAGTATCCAGCCAAAAGCACTCATCTCCTGAAATAACTTATCTGGGCGCACATGAATGGGAACGAGATTTCCCTGCCTTTTGCTTTAACAATATGAGTCCACTAAACCTCCTTGAAACAAACTTTGTTGTGGATTTGAATTTTAATCTGGGTGTACCACTTGAAGGATTGACACAATTTATCTTTAATATACTTATCAACAAAGCTGATCTGCGTATTTTTCCTTACTGAACAGAAACACTGAATTGTGGTTTAGAATTTTTGTGCCGAACTATGTTGAACTGCTCAAACCACTTGCTACTATTCTAATTTTTTTAGTCAAATGGTCTGAAACGGGAAAAGCCATGAAGCCTAACACTGAAATGTCTCTTAGATGTAAACGTGTATCTACAGAAATCTTTTCCGTCATTGCTTTGTTTCTAGTTGCATTGCTTATTATTTTAAACCTGCCACATTAGGTACCTATAGAAGATCCTAAACCTACATCTTCTTTCAAAACTGCCAAAACTAATAGCACTGATTGTATTGCTTTAAATTACAACACTTTATATCATGATTTTCCCAAAACTGATGGTTCACTAAATGTCCCAATGGATACTGGTGATTGCTACATATGTATGGAATTACTTGCATCAGTTGCTGAAGTTGGTACCTATCATAGCTGTTTGTTAACATATAGAATTTCTTGCAGTATATTAACTAGCCAGTTTTATGGTACTGACCACTTGCAGTATTACTATTCAAGGGAAGAACTGAACTTCCTGTACTAAAAAACGTAAAGAATCTTCCTGAAGGTTCATTAGCTGACCCTATGGGTTATCTATTTAGACCAACTCAATCCTTGGACATGGCATATATACCTAGAAATAATCTAACATGTACTCTAAGTAGAGCTAAAAAGAAATTAATAGATTTAGTAGAAAGTAGATGAGTTTAATGTGACAATTAAAGCTACTGCAACTTCTCAACTAACTCTTTAGAATTTACCAGTAGAAGAACATAAAATAGTAAAAGGAATGGTTACATTAGCTTTAAAAAAGCAACATAAAGAAAAGTTATGTATATATAGAAAAAGGTCAAATATTAACACAACATTTGGAGGTGTAAGTGAATGTGAACATACATTTGATGTTTATAAGAACTGGGGAAGATATTTAGAAGGAGTCTATTTTAGCTTTTCTTGATTGTATTATATTTGTGGAAAGAATGCTTTTTATAAATTGCAGAATAGTTGGTATGCTATTTGTAACATGGGAATTGTCTTTACAAAAATGTATAAATTTAAATAAATTGAAGGAGAAATAACAGAAGAGAACGGGAGAATGAAGAGAGGTGTGACTGCAAGTGAAATAGTGGGTATGATTTTAGGAGTAGCATTAAACTCACATAAAATTAGAAAATCTTCTACTATAGTTGTTAAATTAGCCACCAGTAGACCTGGAGGATTTTCTGTTGTAGATCTTGAAATTATTTCAAAAAGATCGATGGTGATGCAAAGTCGACTTGCCCTAGACATCTGTCTCGAAAAGGAGAGCTAAGTCTGCTGTTTTTTTTTTAAAGGTCTAACAAAGTTACACCTACATACCGGATAAAAGCAGATATTTAGAAAAGTTTATTAAAAACATGACTGACTTAAACAAATAATTGAAAGGATTAAAATCTGATGGTGCCTGGTAAATGATTGGAAAATGACTGTCAAATTTAGCAACTGGTTGCGTAACTTAGGTAATGTACTAGTAATTTCTATCTGGATGTTATTAGCGGCGATCACTTTGTGCATAATGCTGATGATGTTATCTATCAATTTCTGTAGTCAAAAAAAGAAAATGCAAGGAGTGAAAAGTAAAAGATCTGATCTTGAACTAGAAGACGAAAAATGTAAATACTTTGATGAAATGAAAATTCTGGAGGACTGCAGAAGAAAAAGGGTTGAGACAATAAAACTGTATTTTTGATGCTCTGATTTGGATAAAAGGGGGGCTTGGTGCAGGGTAAAAGCTGATCATTCTTACCACGACATAGAAAACTATTTTATTTACACTTTGCGCACATTTATAAAAATAGCACTGAAGGTGCAAAAGCTGAAGTACCAATACCATAAAAGTGTGCTTGGTTTTAGAGAAGATTTTTAGAATAATGAGTTTATCATGTTTATTAACTGATTACCTTATCATTTTAACAAAGTCATTCTGAAAGATTACTAAAGGAAAAGCTTTCTATGATGGACAATAATACAAAATTATTAATGTGAAGGAGTATATCTATGAAACAAATGAGTCTTACAAACAAGTGTGCAAATATTAACGTTGAAACAGTATTTTTTGACTTCTCTATTGCAAGGCACCGTAGCAAATTAAATATGGTGAAAAATGTTTATGCAATATGTTATATGAATGAAACTTTCCGCATAAATACTTTACATTATTAGAGTCTTAGATTTCCTAAAACAATTTTATTATAATGATTTTTTTAGAATAGTTTGCACGTAAGTACTTTAGAACTGTGGGAGTAGATCATATTTAGATCTGAAAATTTCTATGAAATAATCACTGACAAACGTTACAATTATTTCAATAAATGATAAGCTTGATTGATTTAATTATCTTAGAAACTAATTATGAGTTTGTTTTCCTAAATAGGAAATGCTAACTTTAAAATGCATTAAATTGCCTTTTTCCTTTGGCTGCATTATTTCATTATTTAATGTTGCTATTTTCCTCAAATGTTGCTTAGCTGTTCTGATACGCAACATTCTTTAATCAATAGACACTTTTCCAGTACTTTGCTGTGAGTGAATTGATGGGTGCTAGACCTTTTGATTCAATACATGAAGAGCAACAAAGTAAATAGGCTCTTTGCCAACTCACCTGTGAGGACGGATTGGACAGTCGTTTCCCATGAGCAGCATAGGAAAATATGTTGAAGTATCAATTTTGTACCCGGTGAGCGGAAGAATGGTCACATGATGATCATACCATTGTATGTTGACAATTCATTTCACAAATGGACAATTTGGAGTATACAAAGTGACATTCCTAGGAAGAGGGAGATGCATTCTACCTCCAGATTGGCTTATGCCTTTCATTTCCTCGTTGCCGACTGCCTGCCTGATTACCTGTTCATGCCTTTGCCTTTTTCCATTTGCTGATGAAATTGCCTATGAGCCATTTAGAGCTATCTGGTGAGAGAGCGGACCTGAACTTTACTGATTATTGCTCCACTCCCCTTGCCCATGGACATTTCCATATTGGACTCTTTTCCGATTCCGTTTCCTGTGCTAAGAGAACTCTTTCAAACCATTTCCACACCTTTGCAGCTGGTAGGAAACCTTTACCTGAGCAATAGTCTGTATTGATTCTTGTATTTAGTAATAGATTTACTTTAATTAAATGTGTGGTTTTATACTACTAGCTGTAAGACTACTATTATTATTATTAAATATTTCTAAAGTGCACAGCTACCTGATAATGAGCTTTCCGGCGCTGGCAGAACAGTGAGGACATGTAAGGAGTTACGCTGCTTGAGTAAATAGATATGTCTTCAACTGTGTCCTAAAGCTGAGTAAATTCTTTTCTGATTTTAGAGAGACCAGAAGAGAGTTCCAGAGTTTGGAAACCAGGTAGCCGCCCCCCTTTCTTGCTCACTTACCTCTGGGGATTGTCAATAGAAAGAGTTCATTGGAGCTTAAATCTATAGGGGCAGTGTAAGGAGTGACAAGGGTTTGAAGGATGCGTGGGACAGAAGAATGCCTCAATTTGTGGGTGATACAAAGGCCTTGGATTTTATTCTGGTGCTTATTGGTAGCCAATGAATTTGCACCAAAGCTGAATGGGCAGGATGTTTTTTGGTTAGGCCCATCAGTACTCTAGCTGCAGCATTCAGGGCAACCTGCAGCTTTCTGGTATTATATGCTGGGATGCCATGATAGAGTTATTTACCATAGTCACAATGAGAGAGTATCAAACCTTGGACCACTGTTCTACGACATTCCCAACTGGTTAAATTTTACTTATATACATTGATGTTGGATCTTTAATACAATAACAAATTGATCTATGTGCATTATTTTATGGCCTATAGCTTCACTATTTACACCACCTAACTAAATAATATATTGGCTTAATTGATTTTTATATTATTTATAATTCTGTAATACACTAGTATGATTATTTGTGCTAAAACAAATACTTGGAAGATGGCCTCCATGAGGGCTGCCTAAGAGCAGCTTGCCGCTCTTGGTTCATTTACTTTTTGATGTTGTCTCGCCCATTCTTTTTCCCTCTCTGGGCCGCTTACCTCCTCAATACTCAGTGATACTAGGTGCTGGACAGGAGTGTAATGCACAATGGACTTAAAGGGTGTCATTCCCTCCCCACATTGTGTGTCTTGGCCCATACTACTACAGCTCAGGTACACAAGCAGTACTTTTGCTGATGCATGCTGGGCTGTGCTGCCCAGCAGACCCCATCCAGTACTGTGCAACTTGCAAATGGAGCAATTGTGGGCTATGTAGAGTGCCTTGGTATGGATCAAGGGGGAAGAAAGACCTGGTTATCGCTCCCCATCACATCGACAAAACCTTCGATTGATTCTGTGCCACTTGAAAGCTTGTGTTGTTAATGCTACCATCATTCCTAGATTGAACTATGCCAATGCGTGCTACTTTGGCCCTTCAGAGCTGCTTGCAAACTTCAAGGTGCTCAGAATATGACACATGATTTGTCATGAATTTCAGGAAATTTCATAGGTCCTCCGAGGCTCTCCATAAGCTGCACTGGGTGCCAGCTTTTAGAAGGATCCATTATATAGCACTCCACTTTTCCCACAGAGCCTAATATGAACTGAGCCCATTCTGCTTACGGGGCTTATTTACAAGCCCATTGCCACACCAGTGCATAATTTTTTGATGCACTGGAGGTGCAGTGTGCCTGCCCATATTTACAAGACCAGGTAAAGCCACCTTGGGTGACTTTTCATGTCCATGTAAATATGGCCACCTTTCATGCAGGACTCTGCCTGAAAGGGGCTTTCCATGGGTGTTGCTGTGGGTGTTCCCATGCAACATCCATTAAATCTGACATATTCCCAGATTTACAGTGCTTTGTCAACCTGGGAATGCGTTAGATTCCTACGCCTCTCCAGGGAAGGCAAGAGAGGCACATTGAGGAGAAATACCTTTGTTTCTTCTTGTTTTCCCTTTGTCTATGTGTGCTGCACAATGCAGCACACATGGAAAGAGGAAAACACCTCTTGTGATTGTTTTTGTGCAGGAAGGTGTCCCTTCCAGTACAAAAACAATCACCCATACAAAGCAGATGCTCTTGCACCATGGTGCAAGGGTGCATGCGTTGGCGCATGGCAGCCCATTGGGCGCCAGCACAGGGGAAAAGTACAGGAATGTACTGTATCTTGCAGATTCAGTTAATTCCTTCCCTTTTCTTGTGAATCATGGCAGCACAGCAGGAAGGCTTGCTGCACTCAAAATGTTGCAAATGAGGCCCTGTGTTTACATCCAAATGTAAGTGATCCCTTAATTTTGGTCTTCCCTCCTGCTATCAGTCTCCCAATTTAGAAAGGATTGGGAGGTGGGGTGTTTTAGAGTTTTATATAGTGCAAACTAGACCCGAAGGTATCGGAGAGCTTTACATAAGCACCAGTTTCGTTACAGATGGACACATTGATTTTTGTTAGGCACAGGGAGATTAAGTGATTTGCCCAGAATCACAGGATGTTGAGTGTCATTGCCGAGACTCGAACCCGGTTCCCCAGCTTCGAGGTTGACTGCTCTAGCCATAAGGTTGAATGCTCTCCCCAGGAAGTTGCTTCCTTTATTGGAAATGCACTCTTAAACAAGGAACCATTCTATGTTCAGGAAGGCTCTTAAAGTCCATATCTTTTATTGATTATCTTCATATCATCATGATGTTGTTAGTCAGTTCAGCCTTGGCGCATTTGTTGGACTTTATGAGTAACAATTCAACCCATATTTTGGATGTATAGGTCTTCAGTATATTTATATACAAGCACTAAATGCGCGGTCTCTAGCAATTTTAAAAAAGATTGAGCAGAAATGATGGATGGAAATAGAGCATTGTCACCTAAGGTAAAGCTCAGGTGCCTGCCACCAGACCTATGGGTAGACTGAGAGATAACTCAGCTATGTGATGCCTGAAAGTATAGTTTATGTTTAACCAGAGGCATACTTCAGCTGCTTAAAGCAAAAACCTCTATTATCAGCTTGTAAGAGTGCATAGTGAGAAAAGTGTGTAATGTGCTTTAAAATATGCCTTGTGTGGATTTTCTCTGGGATGGTGTCCATGATGAGGAAGTACACTAGCTCTCCCCTTGTTTAAACTAGTGTGGTTTAGCAGGAAAATACTTGTGATACCATATTCTTCTGTCAACCTAAACCTGGGTTTCTCAAAACAAGCTTAACATCAATATTGTGTACAATAGCTAACCAATGTAAAAGTGTTGCACAGTGAAAACACCTCTGTGTGCACTCCTTGTTCTAGTGTTAGAACAGCAAACTGGTAACCATGATGTCTGCCTGGGGTCCCTTTTATGCCCCATGCAAGGTTGTCCCTTTGTGCAACCAGGCCAGGCCAAATGCTTTAATTAGTATAGACATTTATTACAATATGACCATTCTTTCCAAGGGACTTTTGAAGAAATTATTGATAAATGTAGCATTTTATAATTCATAGTGGCCAAACAGAAGTTTTTCCCAAACCTTTTAGAATCACAACCCAATATTTAGAGTGACAGTCATTCGCAATCGACATAGCTTTAACGGACATGAGTTGGGCATTTATGTACTGTAGCTAAAGCATTGTGTGGGAGTGCACTGTTATTTAAAGACAACACATTTTCTATTGAAATTGCCAATAATGTGTACAATTTTACCAATGAAAGTATATTGTGCACAAATATTAACCCCTTGTATGCGCATAACGGCTCCCGGCCATCATGCATCACGGTGGGCGTGTGCGCACGACGGCCGGGATCCGTCGTAATCCCGCCCACCGTTTATTTCTCCTGCACAGGGCGGGAAATAAACCCGCACCCAAGCGGTTAATGGGTGGAAAATGGATCTCAGTGAGTATTTCTCATTTTTGCAACACCAAGGCCTTAGGCAAGCCAAGCGCCAGTGGCGGCGTAGCTACGCCCCAGACATGAAACTACGCTTCACTATCCTGCTCAAAGACTACAAAATAGCGGTCCTACAAGCTAAGACCACTTATTTTTCAAACAAGATCGCTGACTCCGCCAACAAAACCAAAGTTATTTTTTCCATCGTGGAGGAGTTGTCAAATCCAGATAGGGTTACCACTAAACCTCTCCCCTCCCGCGCACTTTGTGACTCCCTAAATCTTTTCTTCGTCGAGAAGATAGTCAATATCAAAAACAGTATTCTATCCTCAGCCCCGCCTCACCCACTCGGGCCCGATTTCACCTCGCCTTCTCCCAACCCCATGCATTTGACCCAGATTCCTCCAATTTCGGAAACAGTGCTTCCTGCCCTCCTAAAGAAGTTGGCTTCTGGTTCCCCCACTGACTGTTGTCCTCCCTTGATCCTCCGTGAGGCCTTTATAGCCTGTCCTTCCCCCCCTCTGGCATTGCTGAATAATTCTCTTTCTTCTGGCATCGTCCCCGGGTCATTCAAAAGCGCCGAGGTCATGCCCATTCTCAAAAAGCCCACAGCAGACCCTACGATTATGAGCAACTTTCGCCCCCTTTCCCTCCTCCCCTACCTCAGCAAAGTTCTTGAGTCCCACGTGTCTAACATCCTGAGTACCTTTATCGAAGACTCTCACTTTCTCAACTCCCAACAGTCCGGCTTTAGACCCAATCATTCTACTGAATCTGTTATACTCTCAGTCATAGAGGAACTGCGGAGAGGGGCGGACTCCAACATCAGCCAGGTTCTGGTGCTCCTGGATCTGTCGGCCGCCTTTGATACAGTCGACCATGACATTCTGGTCGGCCGTGTCAGGGAGGCTGGCATCCAGGACACTGCCCTGGACTGGGTCTGCTCCTTCCTGAGCAACCGCCGTCAGGCGGTTCGGCTCTCTCAATTTTCTGCGGACGAGGTCGAGCTAACCTGCGGCGTCCCGCAGGGCTCCTCCTTATCCCCTCTTCTTTTTAATTTATACCTCACCCCCTTATTCGGTCCCTACGAGGCAGCTGTGTCACCGCGTTCAATTACGCGGATGACATTCAGCTGGTCTTCGACATCAACTCTACGGACCAATCCATCGACAACTTTCAAACCACCATTTGCCATATCAGTAACTGGATGGGAGCGAATCATCTGAAGCTCAACCCCGACAAGACAGAGCTGGTGCTTGTCGGGGGTGAAGCCAACCCCTGGAAATCCACCTTTTGGCCCACAAGGCTGGACCCTCCCCCCAACCCTGTCAGTTCAGTAAAAAGCCTTGGGCTCATTATTAATAATGACCTCACGATGAAACCCCAGATTAACGCAGTAGTTTCTTCCAGCTTCTTCCAGTTGAGAAAATTCGAAAGATTGCCCACTTCTTGACCACCGAGGCCCTCACCCTGGTCCTATTGGCCTTAGTCATCTCTAGGACAGACTATGCCAACTCCCTTTATGTTGGCATACCAGCATACCAACTAAAGAGGCTACAACTTATCCAGAACCAGGCCGCACGGCTTATTCATCTTCAGCCCAAACATCAACACGTACGGCCTCTCTTAAAATCCCTCCACTGGCTTCCTGTTTCTGAGCGATGCAAGTTCAAACTGGGCTGCATTATTTTTAAATCCCTTGCTGGCACAGGTCCTTTGTTTATCTCTTCACTACTGCACCCATATGTCCCTTCTCGCAATCTCCGTTCCTCCCATCTGGCTTTACTCCAGATCCCGACCTTCAAACGCAAAAAACAGGGAGGACTGAGGTTTTCATTCCTTGCCCCGTCCTTCTGGAACACCCTCCCTTTAGGCCTAAGACTAGCCTCCCCCCACACCCACTTTAGGTCCCTTCTAAAAACTCAGCTGTTTCGTAAGACCTACAATTAACGCTTCCAGCCCCACGGATTGTTTGTTTTCCTTATGCTTTAGCGCCAAGAAACCGCTGGGTGTTAGTTGCGCTCTATAAATTCTTTTTACATTACATTACATTACAAGTAAAGTGTCTTGATTTGTTTTCACCCTATTAAAATCTTTGTTTCCATCACACTTTTGAATTCGAAAACAATGTGCTTAATTATTGCTTACCCAACTGATGAATGTGTACAGTTAAATTAAAAGTATTTACATTTTACTGTGTCTTATTAAAAAATGACACCCTTCAGTCTTTTCTTTTCACGCTACCTATACCCTAGCAAGATCGTCACCTAATTCATCATACTTTTCTTCTGACTGCAAAGTTAAAGGAGTTTGTAAACACCAGTCCCATGTTAAAAAAATAGGCAGCACTTTGTCAGACGATATAGCCTGAAATGTGACTTCTGTCTTTGAAGCACAGCAAATGTGACAAGATAAACACAGAATTTAAAAGCATCTTTATTTATTGGCTTGGACTTTCTTGACCCACCAAATATCGTCTTGTCTTGTGTCCCACCAGAAATTGGCTGATGACCCTCCAGTGGGTCTCAAATCACAGCTTGGGAAATGCTACGATACAGAATTCAAAATCAACATTAATTCTTTAGTGAATTTGAATCATTATGTGCTACAGATTTCAGAACAGAATTAGAAACATGGGTATTGTTATTATAACATATGCTGCTATGGGGTATGCTTTCTGTTGAAGTGACCTTTTTCCTGGACACTGTTCGTCAACCACACATTCATACATCCTTTGCAGGCTCGAAAACCATTTATTCCAAAGTTATTTTAAGGAAACTAATTATTTTGCCTTTTCTTTAGGACTATCAGATGTACGTCTTTCATCTCATATGAGACTTGCTCAATGTAGTATGTTTATAATAAGTATTTTATTTTGATTTATAAAAGGGCCGTTTTCGGGCAGAGTAATTAGCAGTATTAATATTGGCATCTGATTGGCACTCACTTAATCAATCTCTGAGAAATGGAAGATGCATTAGGAATCAGAATTGAAACTTGCCAGTCAAATATCCAAAAATCATGTCTGCTCAATATTCGGAGACGTCCATGTGTGTGGCCCAAATATTCATATGTACAACATCTTATGACCAGTCTGAAAACATATCTTTGGCCAACAGTTAGAAAATAGATTCCGAAGTGTGAACTAAACATATATTTTAACAGCTCATTGTCATTTCACTGAAGGAATTCAATGAAAATAAAATTGACCCAAAGGGCCATTATTGTGTAATAACTTGGTGGAAACTGGTTCTAAAGTGCTTTGGATGAAAATCTGTAGAAGCTGAATGTTAGTTGTTGATAGTCCCAAACTGTTGGAATCTTATTTATAGAACAGAATGAGCACAATCAGCTGCGGAAAATTCATAGCATCTCCCTTTCAGCTTCCCTGTCGGATTCCCCAAGTGTCATCCTTGAGTTCCACTTTATTTAACTTGTATGTCACCTCTCTAACAAAACTAGTATGTTCTTTTGGTTTCTAGGTATCTCCCCATGCAGACAATACTGAGATCATCGTGTCCATCTCTGATGACTGGGATGAGGTGGCAAAAAGTTTAGGCCTTTTATGCTGGAGATCAGCAGATTGATGCTAGTAAACTGGCTCAAAATGAATGGGGACAAAACATATATCCTGGTGTTTGGATCTGACGGCTCAATCTGTACTAACCGTTGGTGGCCAGAAACAGGTGGAATTCTTCCCATCCCAGTGGCTGTGGCCAAATATCTGGGTGTGATTTTTTTTAACACCTCATCGTTCAGCACCCAGATTAATAGAACAGTGAGTTCCTGCTTCTGGATGATTGATATTCCGAAGAAAATATTACAGTTTCTTCCAAAAGAGCTGAGGGTGCCAGTGGTCATTGCTCTTATCACCTCCCGCTTAGACTACTGTAACACCCTTTATTTAAATACCAACCAATATTCCTTAAATAAGCTCCAAATCATCCAGAATGCTGCCCCATGCCTGGTTAGGGAAGGACTGAGATCTCTTCATTGGATGCCAGTAAAGAAGCTAGTGTGCTTTAAAGCACTCTGCTTGACTCACAAAGCCCTCCACTCTCAGAGATCGAACAATCTCAGGACAACCCTGAATTGGTATGACCCTGAGAGACAGCTGCATTCGGCTGGGCAATACAGGGTGGCGGTTCCACGGTGTAAGAAAGCCAGGTGGGGGGGACGGGCCTTCAATGTGGCAGCTACCAAGCTCTGGAACTCCCTTTTGGTGCATATGAAGAGCCTTAAGTGGCACCTGTTGTTCCACAAGCAAAATTAAAAGTTGCCTTTTTGTGCATTAATCCTTCTTTGGAGGGGGGTGGATTCTGTTTTTTCTGAGCTGACATCTTCTTCACAGTTCTCCCTCCTGAATAAAGCTTTGATGTCTTTGAGTAGTCTAATGCACTCTATAAGCGGTACAAATACAAATCACTCATTGCCTGTTTTAAAGATATGTCAGTTGACTATAAACACTGTCAAAACCTCTAAAACATGTTTACTGTTATCCTATCAGGTTTGATTATTATATTTAAAATACACAATTTATCACTCCATTTTTGTATTGGTTCTAAAGATAGTTCTGTAGCCTCCCTTGAAGTGTTAGACCCGCCTCCAGTGTTTGACCCGTTAATCCCCCCCCCCCTCAAAGTTTGAGTCTAGTTGAATCCATGGCGCTGGATATTAAATGTTATGGCCTAATTGTTGCTTTAGACATTTCCCACCCATGGTTCCCCCATTGTAGACTCAAGCTCCCACTGGGTCCTGTTAACTTGCTGGTTACTTCACGGTCTGTGATGTTGGCCCCCAGATAAGGAGAGGCTGGTTTGGGATGAATGCCTCTAGCTACTTTCATTGTAGATTTCTTGGGCCCATTGTCTGTTATGTCTCAAACTTTCCTCCACAAGCTGCCGGCTCTCATCTCCCACTCCAATAGCTTCATCGCAGATCTCGTACACCCATGCAGACGTGAACAACAGAGAGGTGAAAGAAGTGGAGAAACTGATCACCAGGTTTTGGCCGTAGAGGCAGAGACCAAACTGATCTGATCCTGCTCCTGGGCACCTTCAGGTTGTCAAAGCTTTTTCTCCATGCCAGCTCCTCTGATTGTCTGTGTTTTGTTAGGAGCAAAAAGCCGGGTCTGAGGGACAAGAGGCAACAGGTACTGTATACACAGAGCATGTCTATGCAAATAATGGAACCCACCGCTGAGTTGCAGCCATTTAAACACCTTGTTGTTAAAGTCTTCCAAGATGTTTGCAGTTGTACGGGATTTCTCCATGGCAAGCATGCCAAGCGGTCACCCAAGAACAGCAAGCAAGGAGGCATGGCCACAATGAAGAACACATGCACGCCTATGGCAAAAGCCCACTGGCAGACTACAAAAAAAGGCCACAGGGTCAACCAGCAGCAGCAAGTAAGGAGACCTGGCACAACAAAGAACACATGCAGCCTATGCCAAAAGCAAACAGGCTAGATACATCGAATGGTTGATGGCCACATGGTAAAACAACAAGCAAGGAGGCATCGAAAACAAAGAACACGTGCTGGTCTGTGGACACTGACTTCACAAAATGGTCCCTGGCCACAAGACATGAAGAACAAAGACAAATGGTGGACTATGGCAAACACGCTCACACTGGCCAGACCGAGGAGGCATGGTAATCGTGAAGAACACACTACTATTAATTCAGCAATGCCAAAAATTAAAATTAACTGAGCTATAACAATTTTACGGCAACACACATCCTCCCAAGTCATCAAATATTTCCCCACCTATACACTTTTTACAGAAACAAATGTGAAATACAAAAAATACCACATTATTTATTTTATCCAATGTCATCACTCCACTAAATCATGTTTTAAAACAACATATTCCACAGAAGCAGTTGTTTAATGTACTCATGACTAGTACTGGGCCTACTGGCTGCATGGTCACTTGGCAGACTAGGCTACATAGTAAAATTAATGAATATTGCAAATTTAACAAACATGGAGTAAATGTACTGAACTGTGCAACATTTATCCTTGACAAAAGATGAAAAATTCAATTTAAATAAATGACTAGGCCCCTACTGAAACTGCAGGTGACCGAATAAAAGCTCAAAGTCTTATTGAAAAAAAAGTAGAATACAAAAAGGCTTCTCGCACTAAAAACGACTTAAGCGGTCCGTTGGAGTAGAATATTAACATTAAACGCCTTTTTGATTAGATTACCAGCTTCTTGAGTCGAGAATCTGCTTGAGGTGCAGCCATGGTTGCTCACTCATCAGCGTCGCGAAAAGGGCGCCGGAAGGTGCCGTCGCTGCCTGAAGCCGTGCTAGCAACTGCCAAATCTCCCGCCTGCTTGCTAATGGCCGGCAAGTCTCATGGCGATAGCCAACATGCCCCGAAGCAAGCCCTGCACACGCCAACAGAAAAATATTCTGCCACATGCCAAATCGCTGAATTTAGTGGGAGCTCCGCGTTACATTCACAGCATGGAGTTCCCGAATTTGTCTAACTCCGCAAGCAGAGTGAATTTTTTCAGCCAGGCCTAGACTTGGCTCACAGGACTCAGAAGAACTCTAACATGACCAGAAGACCACTCTGGTTGAGTTTCAACCTTATCAGAAAGTGTGGATGATGGAGCCACTGGAACCCTAGACCTTGCAGGGCTGATGGACTGGGCCCTATTAGTTTAAAGAGCGCAAGGGGGAGGGTCCTGCATGTCATGCACCTCAAACCCGACTTCGAGAGGTCTGATGTGACCATGCTCCTGGTAATGGAGAAAGGCATGGAAGAGGAAAGCTAACCTCTCCCTGACCTCCTATCTTCCAAGGAGCAGAATGGGTCAGTGAAAAGAGTTGTCCTCTCCCTTACCCTGAAACATTACCAACAGCGGGACTGTCCCCACTTGCTGGGACAGTTTGCTTCTCTTTTCTAACTAACCCCAGGGCTCACCACTTGATGTACCCACAATTTGACACTGGGGACAGCATGCTTGTTAAGAATAAAATGTACAGGCTGCTTTATGAAGTAAGGTCCACCATCAAGAAATATGTTTCCAAGATGCTGGAACTAGGGGTGATGGAGCACTCCAACAGCCCTTGCACCAATCTGGTGGTTCTGGTACCAAAAGATGCTCCATCTGGTACCACACCAGATCTCTTGTGCTGTGTGGTTTATAAGGGCTCCACTCAGTCACCAAGATTGATGCTCACTCTGTCCCACAAGCTGGTGAGCTCCTCGATTAGTTGGTAGCTTGCAAATTAACCAATCTATGAGCTCATCAACCTTAACTGAGGGAGCTAAGGAGATAAAACCAGAGAGGCTATAGTAGTGTTTGACAGATCGCACTTCAGTAATCAGTATACAATCAGACTGGGCAATGTGAGAGAAATTCTCATTTATCTTAATAAACGCCAACAGAAGCAAATTCAAAAGTGGTGCCACTAGGGGCTACAAATGCACCCTACTACCTTGGGTGCATAAACACCTAGGGCCCGATTCACAGAACAAACTTAAGACAAAATCCTAAACTTAGTACCATTTTGGTATTCACAGAATGCACTTACTATTTTTGCGATTCACAGAATAAACTTACTACTTTTGCTATTCACAGAATGGATTTACGACTCCTAACTTTACGTCCGCACTCGGCCCGGAGGCGGAGCTTCCGGCCCGGAGGCGGGTCTTCCGGGCCAAAGGCGGGGCTTCCGGGCCGGAGGCGGAGCTTCCGGCCCGGAGGTGGGGATTCCGGCCAGTGGCGGATCTCCACCACTGGCCGGAATCCCCACCTCCGGGCCGGAAGCTCCGCCTTTGGCCCGGAAGCCCCGCCTCCGGGCCGGAATTTCCGGCCCGAGTGCGGACGTAAAGTTAGGAGTCGTAAATCCATTCTGTGAATAGCAAAAGTAGTAAGTTTATTCTGTGAATCGCAAAAGTAGTAAGTTCATTCTGTGAATACCAGAAGTAGTAAGTGCATTCTGTGAATACCAAAATGGTACTAAGTTTAGGATTTTGTCTTAAGTTTGTTCTGTGAATCGGGCCCCTAGATCACGTAGGACCATGACTATGTGATATAAATGAACAATAAAAGTACTCCGGCACTCAGACGTAATAATTCTTTTACTTTTTGTCAAACCCTGTTAGGCAAAAACCATATTTCAATATAACACCGAGTGTAAACAGAGATAGATTCGTACAAAAAGGTTGTGTATTTAATTTTGTCAAAACATAGACTATAGACAATACATTCTAACAACATAGTTTTGAAAGACAGAAAACCATGTAGACCCCGTGGTTTATTATGAGCTTGACAATTGAAGTATCAAATATGAAGGGTGTCTGTGGCTCTATGGTCTTGATCCCAAAAGCGCAACAGCCGACACGTGTTTCGTCACATCAGTGACTTTCTCAAGGCTGTAAAGATAATAAAATGGTCTCATATTTTATACATGTTAAAATAGAATTGTCTCCATATGAAGATGTTACTCTCATGGAGTGTACAAAGAATGAATTTGTGCAAAGAAAAAGAATGAGAGTTGTGAAATATGAACGAGCAAGAAATACTGTCAAGAACAGAAACAAGAACCTGATACACGAGAAAAGGTAAAAACCACGAGAATGCCAATATCATGAGTGAAATCAGTGAATTCAGAAAGAAAATAATGAGTGTGAATAGAATCTAGAGCGAGAACCCACTACCAAGTAATGTGTAACCAGACCTGGATTAACATTGTGAAAGCAAATACTATGCTTGAGATCCAAAGTAGTAGAATCATAGATCACTAACCTTATAGCAAGAAAAAGATGTTTTCAGCAATGTAAAGATCTCTGTACTTTGGTATCTGATGCAGAGAAAGGCCACAGGACAAGCGATAGTCTAAGATATAAGTGTCCAAGAAAGAAAACAAATATTTTAGTGAGCAGTTCTAACTATTTCTATATCCAAATTATAGTATTGGTTAGAAACAAGCGCTGCTCACTTATAATTTATGAAGGTAAAACATGCCTATCCGATGACCTCAAAGACCGGACAATCATCTGATAAATGATTCCAAAGATATATTGAAAAAAGATCCTAATAGACCAGAGAAATGAACGATATAAAGATTGGAAAAGCCATCCCAATATTTTCGGTGCAGTAGTATAACACCCTCACAGACTTACTTAATGTTGATAATGTTTCTATTTGAAATGAGTCTAGTCATTCTCCTAACTCCGTCATCCTGTTAAAAACTCATCTTTCGAATAGATCTAGGTGCCAATTAAGTCCTCGATTCTGTAATAATACCAGAAAAGCAACAATTACGAAATTTTCAAGTGTTAATATAAGGTTGATCTCACTAAGTCTCAGTGCAACTTACTTTGATAACATTTTGTTGGGAATGTCCAAGATATGTAGATCCTATATGGGCTATGATAGGCCCCTGTGAAAACAATATATACATCAACAATTAATTATATTTTGAAGGTAAAATCCCCTCTCGTTAAAATAAGTAAAAACCAAACAAATACAATTTAATTGAAGCAAAACATTCCAAAAACTAGTTCGATGGCGGCCTATAGTTAGTCGCCAACAGACTATACACAGAAAAGGTGACTTTTCATAGTTAAAAAGAAGAACAGATTATCGGCAGTGGATGCACAGCAACAATAACTAATAACATTACGAACGATGTACACAACCTTCCTTACAAAAAATCAAAGTAAGAAGGCTCGTCTACCCCTATGTATATCGATATGTGACATTCTATCCAGTCTACTTGTCTGGAGACAAGCGGTACGGTTTCTAATAACGTACTTCCCACGAAATGTGACGTGTGACTCACCGCATAAGATTTTCAAAATTCCACGATGTGGGCTTCGGCTTTCCCTTGCGTTAGAAGAAAGTTTGTAAGTCGCTGACCTACATTTTATGTGGTGCACTACGTAACGCGAGTCGGGAACATGAGCACCGGAAATGGCTGGGGATTGATAGTCCCTTTTTTTTTGTTTGTGTTTCTCCCGTTTGAAGCATAAAGCTTTACTGTGTATCGCGCCCATATTGGAATGGATAGTGTAACTTACACGTTTAAATAAGTGAGAGTTTTTTTGTGTGTGTGTTGTGCAGCAACCAATATCATTCTGGTTGTTATCAATATGTTATTACAATGATCAGTCATTACAGCAAATAATCACGTCAGAAATAATCAAATGTTAATTTATAATCCATGCGAAACATTCGAAGGGAAAAAATAATTTATAAACCTATTTTCTTCAATTACGTATATAATAATGTTGGAAAATTAGTGCCATACGTATACTCATATGCGTCCATTAATCAATCGGACCGAAGCTTGAAGGGACATAATTAAAGACCCTAAAGGTTGTGCCTGAAAGTAAGTACTATCACCAGTACTAGATTTCAAAAGGAAAGAAAAAATGAAAAGGAAAAAAAGGAAACGGAAAGAGGCAGAAAAGAGTACATTAGTACAGCACATTGCACTTACAACATTGTATTGAACTTCCTAGACAGTAATCTTAAATAATCTAGGATGTTACAGTGCAAATACATTTCTCTATTTTCATTCTCTGCAAGATAAGAGGATATAGTCAATAACTTTTCAAATTCTATACATTCGAATGTTTCGCATGGATTATAAATTAACATTTGATTATTTCTGACGTGATTATTTGCTGTAATGACTGATCATTGTAATAACATATTGATAACAACCAGAATGATACTGGTTGCTGCACAACACACACACAAAAAAACTCACTTATTTAAACGTGTAAGTTACACTATCCATTTCAATATGACCGCGATACACAGTAAAGCTTTATGCTTCAAACGGGAGAAACACAAAAAAAAAAAGGGACTATCAATCCCCACCCATTTCCGGTGCTCACGTTCACGACTCGCGTTACGTAGTGCACCACATAAAATGTAGGTCGGCGACTCACAAACTTTCTTCTAACGCAAGGGAAAGCCAAAGCCCACATGGTGGAATTTTGAAAATCTTATGCGGTGAATCACACGTCACATTTCGTGGGAAGTACGTTATTAGAAACCGTATCGCTTGTCTCCAGACAAGTAGTCTGGATAGAATGTCACATATCGATATACATAGGGGTAGACGAGCCTTCTTACTTTGATTTTTTGTAAGGAAGGTTGTGTACATCGTTCGTAATGTTATTAGTTATTGTTGCTGTGCATCCACTGCCGATAATCTGTTCTTCTTTTTAACTATGAAAAGTCACCTTTTCTGTGTATAGTCTGTTGGCGATTAATTATAGGCCGCCATTGAACTAGTTTTTGGAATGTTTTGCTTCAATTAAATTGTATTCTTTTGGTTTTTACTTCGTTTAACGAGAGGGGATTTTACCTTCAAAATATACTTAATTGTTGATGTATATATTGTTTTCACAGGGGCCTATCATAGGCCATATAGGATCTACATATCTTGGGCATTCCCAACAAATGTTATCAAAGTAAGTTGCAGTGAGACTTAGTGAGATCAACCTTATATTAACACTTGAAAATTTCGTAATTGTTGCTTTTCTGGTATTATTACAGAATCGAGGACTTAATTCGCAACTAGATCTCTTCGAATAATGAGTTTTTAACAGGGACGATGTCTCCTATGAAGCATGGATGACGGAGTTAGGAGAATGACTAGACTCGTTTCAAATAGAAACATTTTCAACATTTAGAAAGTCTGTGAGGGTGTTATACTACTGCACTGAAAATATTGGGATGGCTTTTCCAATCTTTATATCGTTCGTTTCTCTTGTCTATTAGGATCTTTTTTCAATATATCTTTGGAATCATTTATTAGATGACTGCCCGGTCTTTGAGGTCATCGGATAGGCAAGTTTTGCCTTCATAAATTATAAGTGAGCAGCACTTGTTTCTAACCAATACTATAATTTAGATATAGAAATAGTTAGAACTGCTCACTAAATTATTCGTTTTCTTTCTTGGACACTTATATCTTAGAGTATCGCTTGTCCTGTGGCCTTTCTCAGCATCAGATACCAAAATGCAGAGATCTTTACATTGCTGAAAACATCTTTTTCTTGCTATAAGGTTAGTGATCTATGATTCTACTACTTTGAATCTCAAGCATAGTATTTGCTTCCACAATGTTAATCCAGGTCTGGTTACACATTACTTGGTAGTGGGTTCTCGCTCTAGATTCTATTCACACTCATTATTTTCTTTCTGAATTCACTGATTTCACTCATGATACTGGCATTCTGGTGGTTTTTACCTTTTCTCGTGTATCAGGTTCTTGTTTCCGTTCTTGACAGTATTTCTTGCTCGTTCATATTTCACAAATCTCATTCTTTTTCTTTGCACAAATTCATTCTTTGTACACTCCATGAGTGTAACATCTTCATATGGAGACAATTCTATTTTAACATGTATAAAATATGAGACCATTTTATTATCTTTACAGCCTTGAGAAAGTCACTGATGTGACGAAACACGTGTCGGCTGTTGCGCTTTTCGGAGCTAAGGAGATGTTTGCATTCTCCACCCAAAAGGGCCTCTAAGAATTTTGGATGAAGCCCTCTGGACTGAAGAATGACCCTGTTACCTTCCAGAAGTTGGTAAACTGGGTCCAAGGTGAACTTGAGGGATTTAGTGTTGTTTATTTAGATAACAATATGATCTTCAGTTCTTGTGGGAGGACCACTTGCACCACCTCCAGACAGTGCTTCAGACCCTGCAGAATGCAAGCCAGACTACTAAGGCCAATAAGTGCCAGATAGGACAGGGCTCTGTTGTGTATTTGGCCCCAGGTCAGTGGCGGCAAGGTGCAGCACCTCTAGCCCAGGTATAACCCATCTTAGCTTGAGACCTCGCAAGATCCAGACTGAGGTGAGAGCCTTTCTGTGCCTCACCAGCTAATACAGGAGGCTTGTGAAGGTATATGGCATTATTATGACCTCCTTGAAAGAGATGGCTTCCAAGAAGCAGCCATAAACAGTAATCTGGAGAGAGGCGTGTTATAACGCTTTTGACACCTTGAAGGAAAACATGTGCTTAAGGCACCCGACTTCTTCAAAGAACTCATAGCACAAACAGATGTATCTAAGTATTGCATGGGGGCTGTGCTATTACAGCTGAATGATGAGCTTGGACCACCCAGTAGCCTTCATCAGTAGGAGGCTACTACTCAGGGAACAGAGGTGGAGGACAATTGAAAGGGAAGCCATTGCAGGGATCTGGGCACTGAAGAGGTTGAGCCCATACTTATTTGAGGCTCACTTCCTGGTTCAGACAGACCTCAGACCCTAGAGATGACTAATGCAGATGAGGGGTGAGAATCGCAAACTGCTGAGGTGGTCATTCTCTCTACATGGAATGGACTTTAATGTGGAACGCCGTCCTCAGACTGACCACGCCAATGCTGCTGGTCTTTGCAGGTTATTTCTCTTTAGTGATGAGAACTCATATGAGGGTGTGCGATTCTCACTGTTTTTAGCTGGGCGACAGTGCGGGCTGCGGGGAGCTGGCATTGGTCGGTCCGGACAGCGGTGTGGGATGGGACGTGTGCATCATGAGATTTATGAGTGGTGCCCCTAAGCCAAAATGCAGTCACGGGTGTTGAAGTCAGCGGACAGTGGCAGCGCCGGTGAGACCAGGGTGGTGAAGTGAAGCGAGGCGGTGCTGAGTGCAGTGCCCACAGGTCACGGTGCAAGCAGTGGCTTGGTGGCGGCAGCACCGATCGTTGTTGTCAGTGAGACCAGGGTTGCGGTGCAAGATGCTGCGGTGCCTTCACGACACAGAGCCAGCGACAGAGTAGGTGACGGAGTTGGTTGCTTCCCCCCCCTCTGTGGAAACTGAAATCACAGTTCGAGAGGCAGTACCCAGAGGTCGGTGAAGTCTTTGCGGTCCCTGAGACTTCAGGACAGGAGGCACGCTTTGCTTCAAGCCCTTGGAGATGCTCAGCAACAAGTTGAGAAAGTTCAGTCCAGTCCTTTCACTGCCGAAGGCAGAAGCAGCAAGTGTAAACCAACCCAGCAAAGCAGCAACACAGCAAAGGGGCAGTACACCTTCTGGCAGTTCTTCCAGCTCTCATTCTTGGCAGGTTCCTTGATTCCAGTGAGTTCTTTGAAGTCTTTATCTCGATGAGACTTCGAACAGGAGGCAAGCTCTACTTCAAACCCTTGGAGAAAACTCTAACAGGAGGATGATGAAAGTACAATCCAGTCCTTTTCCTGCCCAAGACAGAAGCAGAAGGCTAACACAGCAGATCACGCAGCAAAGTGGCAGTTCCTCCTGGCAGCTTTTCGAGCTCTTCTTCCTGGCAGGTTCCTTAGTTCAGCAGTCATCTGAATTTCTTGTGTCTGGGCCCCAATATTTACACCACCTTTTTCTTTGTTCTCTTGTGGCAAAAGTCTCTCAGCTCAGTCCAAATCAGTTCTGTCCTCTCTGGCCCAGTTCCCTGGCAAGAGGTGGCGATAGCATTGTGCAAGGCAGACAGGGCCTTTTCAGGTGCAAGGGAAATCTCCTCCCACTACTCTGAATGCAGCCCAGGTCTATTCCGCCCAGCCCTGACTCATTAAGGAAAGGCAGGACCCAAATCACCCTCCCCCAGTGGCTGTCTGAGACAATGTGCTTCCCCGCCCCTGTCACTCCAAAGCCAGGCAGTAAATCCACAAACCAGAAGATGCACACAGGATGGCTAAACATGAAAATACCCACTTTCTAAAAGTGGTATTTTCAAACACACAACATAAAAATCATCTTTACTAAAGGATGCATTTTTATATTCTGAGTTTAGGCATAATAAACTCCATCTTTCTCACTTGTCCCAATGAGAAGTTATACTTGTAAGATGTTACGAAGTATTCCCCATTCTAGCAGTGGTACAGTGGCCAGAGTCCTAAAACCAACACAAATAGGGTCAAATACAGGAGGCCAAAAAGCTAAAATTCTAGTAATAAACCCACTGAAAAAGCAGAGTCTAACACAATCCCCTCCCAGCCTAAAGCCAGGGTAGACTAATCAATCCCCTGATGGGCTTCCTTGCTTGGGGTGATAGAACATAGACCTGCTCCATAACTGCGCCTTGCTGACCCCAGTTGGATCCCTCTGTCCATACTCTCAGGACCCACTAAGCTAACCCATTGGGAACCCTTCTCTTTCCTGGGGACCCCATCTGTGCAGCACCTAACCTTATCTTGCACACAGGTGTGTCCCAGCAGGCAGACAGTACTCACATGGCCAACACAGTGGTGAGGCCCAGTCCACCCCAGGGGTGTGACTCCTGTACCCCTCCCAGGGGCAGCTCTGTCCACCAGGACAGCTAGCCACAGAGACCACTGACAGCTGTCGGTGCTGAGAGCCAGGCCTCATGCCTCTCAGGGCCCTCTAACCTCAGTGGCATTAGAGAGTGGGGTGGCGGTAGCCCCAGATGTATGGTACCCTTTGTCCACTCTCACTCCTGTCAGATCAGGTATGGAATCCTGACACTGACGCACCAGCCCAGGGTCTGTACCCTGCAGCTGGCCAGGACACCAGGGCAGGCTCTCCCACAACCTGTCCTCCCTGCTAGGGTCCTGTACCCTCCACTGTGGAGAGGTACCCCCAGACTCCAGAATTTTCAGGGTGACTGGGCCAGCCATCTTGCACAATTCTCCCAACAGGTCAGGGGTGCTATCTTGCAACTGGTACATCTGTACCCGGAAGGCTGAACGAGGGACTGGGGTGGGCTCTCCCACTCCCTGTCCTCCTCCCTGGGGTTCTGCACCCTCCCACCTGGAGCAGTACCCCAGAATCCAAACCTGTAGGGCACTGTCAGAAGTCACCCCTTCCCCCAGGTCAGGACCTGGTCCTCCAACCCTGGGTCTGTACCCTTAGGATGGACCTGTGCCTGGCAATCCAGGTTTTCTGGGGTAGTATACCCACTCTCCAAGGAAAACACACCCCTCTTGAGTTGTGCGAGAGATTTCCTGGTACAGGTCACCCGCCTCCTGTCCACCTGACAGTGCATGAAGACTCCCCAGTCCTGAAGTGGCCTCACCAGGGTCAGTCCTGGGATGCTCTGTCCTCAGAGCTGGCAGCCCCTGACCACCTGGTACTTCCACTGGGGAGTGTATCCCCCCTCACCCCTTGCTCTAGACTCATGCACCCTCCCAACTGGAGAAGTGCTGCCAGACACCAAAACTAGGGGAATACTGGTCACGGCAGCCCCCCCAGCTCACCTGAAACTTTGGGATCCCACTCAGGGGAGCGCCTCTTGGTATAAACCAGGTTCCCCTCCTGGGGTTCCCTCATGGAACCAACCAGGCCCTGGGATGGGGTTTCGGCACCTTATTCCTTTGCCCACCCCCACTCCCTCTACTCAGGGACATGACATGGGACCCCCTCACCCAGCCTACTACACTGGGACCTATCTGGGTCACTACCAACCTCCCCTACCTCACCTGGCTGGGGAAAACCTGAGTCACCTCCTTCAGGATCACTCCCAAAAGCTTCTGCAGACCCTCTGGAACCCACCAAAGGGTGTGCCTCCAGTGCAAGTTCCCTGGGGTCAGAGAACTCACATTCCACCGGGTGTTGGCAGAGCTCTGGAAAACAGGGACTGAACATATGCTCTCCAGCATCCCAATTACACAGTCCCTCACATGTGTCAACTGAACTCCCCTTCACCCAACCATCTAGTGCCTTAGGAAAGTACTCCACATCACCCTTGCAAGACTGCGGAGACAGTGTCTAACTGTTGCTGTCACTCAACCCACACTCCTCTGGGTGGTCTCCAGACTCACATACAAGGACTTCTACCATGGGGGAAACCGTCACCCTGCACCTCTCATCTAGAGTCAATAGAGTGTCCTTCCCTTCACTAGGAATATGATTCCCTGTGCCAGTTTGCCAATCCACCTCAGGGACACGGTGCACCACTGGAGTTACTTCAAAATCCTGAACCCCCTGGTATATGTCAACCTCCTACTTGAAGCAGAGCACCCGGTGTGAGTGTGTGTGTACATCTCCCTGGTCAATACGGGACCTAACCCTTTTGCTACCACCATCTGGCCTGGACCTAGCCCTCCTGGCTTCCCAGTCCAGCTCTCTCACTTTAAGCTCATAAGCTCAAATCATTTCCCTTTCCATCAGCTCTATTTGTCTTCTTACCTGCTCCAACTTGAGCCTCCTGGCTCTCCTCGCAGTCTCCAGCTTCTCTGGAGATAGACCTGGAGCAGGACTACTGCTGCCTGACCAAGAGGGTACCTCCCCTGCTAACAGCTCCTGAGCCCTCAGCATATCTTCCCTTTCAAATTGTCTCCCTGGTCTCCACACTAGGATCCTTAGGATACCCACTGGCATTCCTTGCAGCTACCCAGGGCCTCAGTGCCTTTTGTAGCTCCTCCGTTATGGTGAGATCTCTCAATGGGACTTTGAGGTTTTTGCAAACTGCCTTCGGTTCCTATACGGTGTAGGTTTCCAACCTATCATCCTCAAACACCAATTCCAGGAATATAACTGACAATGCTCTAGACTGAAACATGATGCAGTAGGAAGTTCAAGTTCAAAAATAGGGAAAGACAAAAATAGATCAAAAAGGAAAAACCCAGCATGTGGTAGATAATGGTCTGCGATAAGGTAGTAGTGTACACCAATCACTGTAGGTCAAGTGCATATGCAAGTCCTATCCCACCGCTGACAACCAATGTTAGAAATGGGGGTCTCTAGTTGGCAATGATTTGCACCTTTATCCAAGTAGGGACCCTTCTTCCTAGTCAATATGTGGGGGATACACTACTGAAATAACCTGAGTCCAACCCCTTGTTAGCTTGGTATGAGCAGTCAGGCTTATCTCAGAGGCAGTGTGTAAAGCATTTGCACATAACTAACAGTAACACAGTGAAAACACTACAAGCGGACATCACACCAGTTTAGAAAAATAGCCAATCGTTTATATATTCAAAACAGGACCAAAACAATAAAAATCCAACATACAGTACTTGAAAATATGCACTTTTCAAGAATAACCTTAAAAATGCAGTTCTTTGAAGTTGGTTGTGGTGCCGGCATACTCGTGAACTGTACCTTTTCATTGCGGCCGATCACGTTAGTGCGAGGCGGTCGTGGCAACCATCGCAGTTGCGATGTGAGGTGTAGCAGTATGGCGTGTGGTGCCCTCAAGACACGGTGCAGGCAGTTGCTCGCTGACAGTCGCCTAGTGGCGACGGTCAGACCAGGGCTGTGGTGCGGAGTGAGGCAGTGCTCATTGCGGTGCTGACAAATTATGGTACAGACGACAGACGGTTTTGAGGAGCTGGCGTTGGTTGGTCTGGACAGTGGTGTGAGACATGCGGTGCGTCATTAGATTTATGAGCAGTGCCCCCAAGCCATCTATGTGGTCACGGGTGTCAAAGTCAGTGGGCAGCGACGGCGTCGGTGAATCCAAGGCGGCGAAGCAGGGTGGTGCGGAGTGCGGTGCCCACAGGTCACGGTACAAGCAGCCAGCGACGGAGTAGGTGACGGAGTTGGTTCCCCCCTCTGTGGAAACTGAAATCACAGTTCCAGAGGCAGTACCCAGAGGTCAGTGAAATCTTTGCGGTCCCTGAGACTTCAGGACAGGAGGCACGCTCTAATGCAAGCCCTTGGAGATGCTCAGCAACAAGTTGAGAAAGTTCAGTCCAGTCCTTTCACTGCCCAAGGCAGCAGCAGCAACTGCAGGCTAGCCCGGCAAAGCAACAACAGAGCAAAGGGGCAGTACTCCCACTGACACTTCTTCCAGCTCTTCTTCTTGGCAGGGTCCTTGATTCCAGCAAGTTCTCTGAAGTGTTTCATCTCCCTGAGGCTTTCAATAGAAGGCAAGCTCTACTTCAAGCCCTTGGAGAAAACTCTAACAGCAGGATGATGAAAGTACAAGCCAGCCCTTTCCCTGCCCATTACAGAAGCAGCAAGCAGTAGGCCAACAGAGCAGAGCATGCAGCAAAGTGGCAGTTCCTCCTGGCAGCTTTCCCATCTCTTCTTCCTGGCAGGTTCCTTAGTTCAGTGGTAATCTAAAGTTCTGCTGTCTGGGCCCCAGTATTTATACCTCCTTTTCCTTTGTTTTCTTGTGGCAAACGTCTCTCAGCTCAGCTAAACCAGTTCTGTCCTCTCTTGCTCAGCTCCCCAGCAGGAGGTGGGGACAGCATTATGCAAGGCAGATAGGGCCTATTCAGGTGCCTCCCACCACTCTAAACGCAGACCAGGCCTATTCAGGTGCTAGTGAAACTCCTCCCACTTCTCTGAATGCAGCCCAGGTCTATTCAACTCAATCCTGACTCATTAAGGAAAGGCAGGACACACATCAAACCCCTCCCAGAGACTGTCTGACAGAATGCGCTTCCCTAGCCCCTCTCACTCCAAAGACAGACAGCCAATCCACAAACCGGCAGAGGCACACAGGTTGGCTAAGCAAGAAAATATCCACCTTCTAAAAGTGGTATTTTCAAACACACAACATAAAAATCATCTTTACTAAAGGATGCATTTTTATATTCTGAGTTCAGGTATAATAAACTCCAACTTTCTATCTTGTCCCAATGGGAAGTTATACTTTTAAGATGTTACAAAGTATTCCCCATACTATACTATGGGACAGATAGCCTTTCAACAGTGAAAAACTAATTACACTGTAGTTCACCATCAGGACATGTCACACACACCAGGACATGGGTTACCTTTCAAATACACTGCACCTTGCCCACAGGGGTACCTTGGGCCTCCCTTAGGGGTACCTTATATGCAATAAAAGGGAATGTTAGGGCTTGGCAAGTGGGTGCACTTGCCAAGTCGACATTGCACTCACAACTGAGCGCAGACACTACAGTGGCAGGTCTGATAACCCTTTAAAAGGTTTGCTTGTGTGGGCGGCACAATCAGTGCTGCAGGCCCACAAGCAGCATTTGACTTACAGGCCCTGAGCACACACAGTGCACTCTACTAGGGACTTAGTTGTAAATCAAATAAGCCAATTATAGAAACACCAATCCATAATAACAATTTACACAGAAAGCATATGCACTTTAGCAGTGAATAGCAGAGGTGAAGTGCCCAGGGTACTAAAACCAACAAAAATAGGGTCAAATACAGGAGGCCAAAAAGCAAAAAGTCTGAGAGTAAACCTGCTGAAAAAGCCAAGTCTAGCATTACCCAATATAAACACTTAGTTTACGCTTACTATCGGTGTGTTCTACAGGGACCGTGAAGTGGTAAAAAGTGCCTGGTACAGGTTAGACAGGTTGTAAAGTACTGTAGCCCCAGTCCTATTGCACACCAGCTAGCTGTTACTCTCCCATACACTTGGGAATCGCAGACTTATTGTCCTTAAGTTGGAGGTCAGTGGACCTTGTGGTACATTCCTTTTACTCTTAATGGACGGGTGGTCTGGCACCTCTGTATAGCAATAGAATTACAGTGTGCTGGTTAAACATGTGTGAGCTACCCTGTTATTGGTCTTCAACCATCAGCATGTTTTTAATCTGCACTAACCAATGACCTCATGGGATAGCGCTGGTGCCGCATACAGGATATTAGTACTTTATTTGGCCTATTAATGGACTTTGTCCAAACTGCATGGTATTCACCTATAGATTACAGTGCTTTGTGCTGGTTAATACACGCAGTAACCTAGCCTATCACCGTATTATAAAACCAGAACTGCACATCAAGTGCCAGCCTGGTTAATTGTGTAGACTTCGCCAGTCTCGCTAGGATGGTTGCCTCAGTTATGGTGAAGCACAGGTCTGAAGCCTCCTTGCAAGTCCTTACTCCCTTAGCCCTAAAGATTGGCCAAAGCAAGCTTTGGTGATCCTCGGCCAGAGTGGGACAGTAACACAACAGGTGCAGCCAAGATTCCTTCCTGTATGAGCATAACCTGCACGAAGCATTTTCCCCCTTGTGTGCCCAGCCGGATTAAAGTCTGTTATTCTTAATCAGTGATCCGCATGAAAAGAATTTCCCTGCATGCCTAAACTGACAGTGCTTCACATAAAAAAGCTGGGCATTCCCCAGGGTGTATGTTGTGTCCAATGCCATGGTGATGGAAATAAACTGAAATGTTTCTGACTATATTTCAGACAAGAAGATCTGTACCTGTATCTACACCAGATTTTTCCATGCTGATATAGGGACTGAGGGTTAGTGCAGGCTTGCAGCTAGAATACTCAGGCTACCAATTGCTTTCCCTAGCTTGGAGTACCAGGGGGAGTACTCTTCCTTGAACATCATTCGCAGATGGTGTTTGAGTGTGTTTTCTAGAGCTCTCAAGACTCTGGTGTAAAACTTAATGAGATCCCCCTGTAACTCCAACTCAGGTCCCCCGAGACCAAGCCCCAGTCTTAGCCTTGCTTTTCTGGCTTGCATCACTGATTTATAGCTTTGACTTGTGCTGCTGTTATAAAACTATCCAACGTGCCCAGGAGGCCAAAACTAATAGCTGGGATAAGTTTCGCTTTCAATACTGTCAGAATTGGATCAGCTGTTTGGCTTAATAGTCATTGCCTCAATCGCCTCCATGAGCAGGTGACGCGATCTGCCTTTCCCCTAAGGTGTTCAATGAATGGTCGATTTTACCCTCACAGAGAACCAGACCCCAAGATAATTGTAGGCTGTGGTTGTCCCAATTTGATAGTCACCCAGCTGCCAGTGGGTTTGCTTAATTTTTGTGTATTTTCCAAACACGATTATCTTGGTTTTGCCCTGGTTTACTTGCAGGTGGTTTCGCTGATTGTAGTAGTGGAGTGCGTTGAGAGCTCTCTGAAGGTCCACCCTAATGTGGTCCATTATTACCATGTCATCCACGTATTGTAAGATTTGGAGCATCACCTTCCATAATTTTGGAGCAACTAGACTGGTTCCTTGCATGGCGGCCCCCAAATCTGCAGTGTATAGATTGTAGAGTAAGGGGGCGAAGACACATCCCTGTTTGAGCTCGTTGTTTGTAGCTACTCTTGATGTTACTGTGGAAGGACTTGTTTTAACCTGGACCCATGTTCCCTGGTATAGGGTTATGATAACCCTCAGGAGCTTGGGCAGGATCCCCCAGGAGGATAATTTACCCCAAAGTCTTCCACGGTCCACCCATCAAATGCTGTGCTGTAGTCTCTGAGACAGCTGTACAAGGGTGGTTTGTTTTTGTTAACCATTTGTTCGAAAAAATATGCAAGTGCCAAGATATTGTCCATTGTTAAACTGTGCGGCTTGAATCCTGACTGATAGATTGGGAGGATTCCTTTTACTTTTGCCTATGACTCCAGTTTCTTTAGTAAAATTGGGCAAAAGTCTTGGCTTCTAGTTCAAGCACGGCTACCAGCCTGTAGATTGCTAGGTTGGCTCGATCACCTTTTTTGTGAATGGGGTGTAAAATTGAGCCTCTCCAGGACTGCGGCATCATTGCTGTAAAATAAAACCTGTTCAAATAGTGGGGTCAAAATCGGAGTAAAGTAATACTCGAGCGGTGATCCCGTTGGGTCCTGGGGCACCATCACTCCTCATTTTTTTGATAACATTTGTGACTTTGCCCTCAGTGATTAGAGGACCTTCGATGTTGTGGCTAACTGCTCCAGCGCAGCTCATATCAGCATTGGTGGCTTTGCCTTCTGCAATAAAGTTACCTTCGATATTATGGCTAACTGCTTCAGGCCTGCTCCAATCGATGGGCACCTCGACAGGAGAACCTTTCGTATAAAGTTTTTTGACATACCTTTCCCAGTAATTTTGGGATACCCCGTTCTCCTTTGACATACCTTAGTTTTCAAGCCGATTTATGTACCTCCAAATTCTGGTATGGTTCTTTTCTTAAAGCATGGAAAACACTTTCAGCCATTCCCCTTCGATGGAATCCCTTTTGTGCTCCCATAATTTACTTTTATATGCTGCCCTTAAAGCGGCTATGGAGAGCCCTTCTGGCTATTTGCCACCTCTTTTCTTGGCTCTCAATGCCCTTCGGAGGGCACGTTTGCTCTGAACCACCCCCTTTTGCTGGTGGGGCGCAGGATGTTTAATTTCTGAACTCTTTCTCTGGCTTTTGTGATGAACTTCCCCCAGGTTCTGCTGTAATTCTGTAATCAAGGCTTCCCAGCCCCTCATTACTGAGATTGGACTGAATGACTTTGGGCTATTTTTTCTCATTTATACCCAAACCTTCAGGTTATTTTGGAGGCAGGTTGACAATTTGACTTATGGGAGAACCGTGTGCAGCTCTTCACACATAGGTCCTCCTATCACTTGGACGGAAGCGGCTGGGCTTACTGTTGATTGGAGAGTAGCACGCATTGGCCTGTGATCACTTTCACCTCTGTCATCCACTTCCAAGTCCCACAATCTCTCTTCTAACTTTTCACTAACTAATATGTAGTCAATTGTGAATGTGTTCCTAAACGTGGGTGTATAGCACCATGAAGTAAAGTGTGTTGCTTTTAGTGAGTGGGTTGAATATAGTTTGTAATTATGGAGGAAGATGAAGAAGGGTACAGCCTTACATATGTGCATGTACATGTTGGTTTTCCTTTCCAGGCCCCTCAAGTTGCAGTCCCCAGCAATAAGCACATACTGTGTTTGGTATTTGGTGAACAAGTCTTCCAATGTAGCTATAAACGGTTCGGTAAAATTTTCTTCTGGTTCTGCACTGAGTTGATGTAACATTTTATTAATAATGGCATGGTTGTTGGTTGAGCCTTGAGCCTTTAATTCAGATGGTTTGTATCTCTGGTAATTTGACAGGAATTTCATTGGCAATGAGTTTACAGGCATGTTTTAGGTAGACCAAACGTCCTGCCAACTGGCGGACGAAGATATTCCTTTTCGTGCCTGCTGCTTTAAATTCATAATAGCCTGCAATGGGATATTGTCAATACCCAGGGGTTCCTGGAGGCACTCTATGTCTCCGATGCCTAGATATTCCTGAACTGACTTGTTCCAAGTGAATGTCCTGATCTCAGCTATATTCCAGGAAACTAGTGCCAATTGTTGTTGACATCCCCTCACAATTGACCTGTTTTTGACTAGTATTAGGGATGCCGCCTCAGTATGTGCTGACTTGAATTTGCTTATGTGCGCTTCCCAATGGTTAGTGCTATAAGTGACCCAGATATTGGTAGGAGAACCTAGTCTTGGTTGATTCCTACTATCATTTGAGTTTTTATTGTTGGTGCCCCGCAAGACCGAGGTAGCCCCCTTTTCCTTGTCGGTGGGAAGAAGCACATGCGGATATTTCTTCAGCTGAGGTGGTTGAGCATCAATAACCCATTCAGCTAACTGCTGCGCCTCTTCTAGCACTGCAAGTTGTAATTGCTGTTGGCTAAATCCCACTGAAGTTGAATGACCGTGGGTATCACCTTGAAGCTTTAAAAATGTAACCCACTCCAAGTTGTCCGTCTGGATTGAAGCAGGAGATGCAATATGTTTGAATAATCAAAGGAGATAGCTCTTTTTCAGGTTATCATGAGGGCCTTTGATGTGATATGGGTGAGCAGTACCTCATAAATACGAGGAATTACCTTGAGAGACAATGGTACTTCAGTGCCCTGGGCTTAGGCTTGTGAGCTGATTTGAGGACTTGACCCTAATGGAGCTCTTTCTGTGTTTCCATACTGCTGTTGACCAGTTACCCTTCCTTGCGCCCTTGACTGGCACTCATTCATCCGTAGTACCATCTGAGGGGATGTACTTTGCACCACAGGTCCAGAGTAGATCAATGTGGTGGCCTGTGTGCTTAAGTCCACTTTTGCAGGGCTTTTCACCAACTCTTCTTTAGAT
Source organism: Triturus cristatus (assembly GCF_964204655.1). NCBI lineage: Eukaryota > Metazoa > Chordata > Amphibia > Caudata > Salamandridae > Triturus > Triturus cristatus. The sequence goes on from NC_140588.1 coordinate 98,975,958, forward strand.
CCAAAATCAAACTCTGACCTCACAGATGCCTGGGGGGCCCCGAGACTTGCTGTGGGGCAGCAATGCCTCGGTCCTTGAGGTTGGCCTCCATTTACTTCCCCTGTATTAGCCCTCTGTGTGACTGTGAAAATTGGATAAAGTGGCCAGATTGTATTGCTGTTTTCTACAATAAGTTTATTCAAGATGGGTTGCAGTGCCAATCGTCTTTTGGCTTTCACCTTTTTTTGCTGTTTCTTCAATTTCTTCTTGGCTCTCCTGGATAGAGGGCCTTCTGGCAAAACTGTGCCAGGCATTTATTCTGCATTCTGACAGATCCTTCTTGGGGTTGACATCATGCCTTTCTGGAATGATTCTTCAAGGCCTGGCTCACTTTGCCAATGAATTAGCACTTCAATGACATGAGGTCCGTTTTCTGTCTATTGTGCCTCCCTGCGATTCTCTGACTCTTGTGTGTTCTTGCTCTTGTTCTCCGGTGACTCCTAGACTTTGCCGTGCAAGTTGACTGTAGTGATGCACTAGTTTTGTCCTTGTTGTTCCTATATTCGTAATGAAAAGAATTAAAAAAAGATCCTCCCTCTCCAATTAAAACAGCAATATCAATGTACCTGCTTCTTCATGAGATTAGGGCACTTAAGCCTTATACGAGGGATACTAATAATCAGCTACACCTTTCAGATGATAAATGGTCTTGGATGGAAAACAGAGTCAGTCATGTGGAACGGGAGGTTACCCATCTTCAGTGCAAAATAATACTTCATTGCAAGCAGAAGTGCTATCTTTAAAAAAGCACGTGGAAGACATAGAAAACCAAAACAGAGAAATAAGATATGCATTTATGGTTTGGTTGAAGGATTGGAGAGTTTGAACCCCATCTACTTCTCCAAAACATTTCTGCCTCAAATTTTGAGTCTTCCTCTTTCAACTTCTTAAAACATACAGCATCCTTCTCATATTGCATTAACCTCACACAAACCCGGAAGAGTTATCATTTACTTTTTGGAATATCTTGATCTTCTTACAGTTATCAAAGCAGCCAAAGCTAATGGTCGCATTCCTGGTATGACTCTACTCTATTTTTTGCACAAAATTCTGCAAAAGCCACAGCAGAGAGAAGGAACACATTTCTTGACATGTGCCCAGGTCTACATCCACTAAATGCTAGATTTGGACTTTTCCTCACTTGTCTTTTCAAAGTAATTTACTAATATAAAACTACCACGTACGGGGACCCTTCTCTTCTACAGCAACTTATTAATACCTGCAGAAGAGCAATGATGGACATTTCTAATATATAATCCCAACTGGTGTTACTAGTTTCAAATGTATTTTTCTCTTCTGATTTACAAATGACATTTCAGGATGTTAGTTTTCCAGTTCATGATGGATTTGGGATTTGTTAACGGTTAGTTTTATATATCTGCTCTATTATTTGTTCATTTAGGGGTCGATTCCGATGCCGGGTCGGACAGCTCTCCGAGCGCTGTCCGTAGCCTTACCATGCGACCGACACGTACCCGTAGCCGGTCCGTCCTACAGAGGAAGTACGATGCGCATACTTGCCAAAAACACGACCGACACGTAGGCTGTGATTCAAGCTCCATTCTCCGTTCGAGCCGTAACTCCTAACGCTGAACCGAGTCGCCCGGAAGCAGTATCCATAGCAGTTTCCGGCATGACAAGTACGATGCGTACTTCCTACGCGCCGGACGGGTCGCCACGTACGGGACGTCACAGCATCCAGAAAACAAGCATATCAGCTACGATTCGCGCCACAACTCAATCCACGGCTACGAGACGGACCAGCTTGCAGCGGGTACGAGACGGAGCAACAAGCAGCGTGTACGACACGAACACATCATGAATCCCATCGCACAGGTCATACCAGTACTCTACATCTATGACCGGCTCAGGAACCGACGCGGACGGCGCAGGTGGTAAGTCAGACACCTACCACATAAACAAACAACACGTACCCACAAAATGGTACATACACAGGGGATCCACATCCTGGCCACTAACAACAGGCCACCATAGGGGTTGTATGGCCAGCACCACACCACCCCCACTCATAGGGCTTATATTACCCATCACCCCCGCCACCCCCACTCATAGGGCTTATGTTGCCCATCACCCCTGCCACCCCCACTCATAGGGGACCTGTTGCCCATCACTACTGCCTCCCCCACTCATAGGGGACCTGTTGCCCATCCCCCCTGCCACCCCCAGCCATAGGGCTAATGTTGCCCATCACCCCTGCCACCCCCACTCATAGGGGACCTGTTGCCCATCACTACTGCCACCCCCACTCATAGGGGACCTGTTGCTCATCACCCCTGCCACCCCCACCCATAGGACTAATGTTGCCCATCACCCCTGCCACCCCCACTCATAGGGGACCTGTTGCCCATCAACCCTGACACCCCCAGCCATAGTGCTAATGTTGCCCATCACCCCTGCCACCCCCAGCCACAGGGCTAATGTTGCCCATCACCCCTGACACCCCCACTCATAGGGCTTGTGTTGCCCTTCACCCCTGCCACCCCCAGCCATAGGGCTAATGCTGCCCATCACCCCTGCCACCCCCACTCATAGGAGACCTGTTGCCCATCACTACTGCCACCCCCACTCATAGGGGACCTGTTTCCCATCACACCTGCCACCCCCACTCATAGGGGACCTGTTGCCCATCACTACTGCCACTCCCACTCATAGGGGACCTGTTGCCCATCACCCCTGCCACCCCCAGCCATAGGGCTAATGTTGGCCATCACCCCTGCCACTCCCACTCATAGGGCTTATGTTGCCCATCACCCCTGCCACCCCCAGCGCTAATGTTGCCCATCACCACTGCCACCCTCAGACATAGGGCTAATGTTGCCCATCACCCCTGCCACCCCCACTCATAGGGCTTATGTTGCCCTTCACCCCTGCCACCCCCAGCCATAGGGCTAATGTTGCCCATCACCCCTGCCACCCCCACTCATAGGGGACCTGTTGCCCATCACCCCTGCCACCCCCAGTCATAGGGCTAATGTTGCCCATCATCCCTGCCACCCCCACTCATAGGAGACCTGTTTCCCATCACCCCTGCCACCCCCACTCATAGGGGACTGTTGCCCATCATTACTGCCACCCCCACTCATAGGGGACCTGTTGGCCATCACCCCTGCCACCCCCAGTCATAGGGCTAATGTTGGCCATCACCCCTGCCACCCCCACTCATAGGGGACCTGTTGCCCATCACCCCTGCCACCCCCAGCCATAGGGCTTATGTTGCCCATCACCCCTGCCACCCCCACTCATAGGGGACCTGTTGCCCATCACCCCTGCCACCCCCACTCATAGGGCATATGTTGCCCTTCACCCCTGCCACCCCCCAGCCATAGGGCTAATGTTGCCCATCACCCCTGCCACCCCCACCCCTAGGGGACCTGTTGTCCATCACCCCTGCCACCCCTACTCATAGGATGGATGATGCCCCACACAACAGCACTACCCCCAGGGACCAGACATTGGGGTGACACAAGCATGCATGACACCTCCACTGTGATGTCAAAGGCAGATGCCGTACAAACTGGGAAACCCAGACATGTGTCCTTCTCCACAAACGTACATCACACATACACAGATCACTCAACATGGCCCCTCATCCATGGACAAACGGGAGCTAGGGCACCATCCATGCAAACATTTACATCAGTCCAGCCTCAACACCACACACCCTGAACTGTAACAGTGTGCATCTGTGAAGCCCACATGGACAGGTGACATTGCACATGCACCCATGACACACACAGGAATGTTGGGAGGAACTAAGGTGCAGAGACACATCACACAAGGACAGTTTACAACCCTGGGGAATGACAGACATACTGCACAGTATGCAGTTCATGGCCATGACTTCAAAGCTCACGTAACCTTCAGAATACCTGCCACAGTCCCAGGACAATGCAGAAGCCAAGGAGAACCACAAGGCACACATGCTGACACCTGCCAACATTGCAGCCATGAACCCGACAAGCGGGAGCAGTCACACACACATATAAATGTGTCAATCCCTGAAAGGTACAACCTAGGGACAACTACATGATTTTGCAAATAAACAAGTGCCTTGGGGAACCCTGAATGTGTCCCATCTGTGCCTGACAACATCATCACCACTCAGAACTGACAAATCCCAATGATGATACACCAATTAACAGTAGTGTGTCATGCACCCACACATCTGGTAGCCCATGGCAAAGTAGTGGGATGAACCCAGTACCACTCAGCAAGACTCAACAACAGGAACATATCAAGGGAACACTGCCTGTGTATGAACAGGGATGTGGACACACATACATGCTCATACAACACACACCACGGGCCCAGGCTATGTCACGGGACAACACACTTGAGGGGACCCAACTCCTGTGGAAGCCCAGCTGTGCCAAACATATTCACAGCACGTCTCACTCATGTCTGCAGAACACTTGGTCAGTCAGCCATCAGCTACCACACAATGAAAGCTCTGCTCACAACAGCCTGGGTACGTGAGTCTCACCCTAAGAATAGTCAAAACTCTAGCAAGTTGCACAGAGGATCCAGTTGCTCCTATACCAATGATGCCCACACCAGTAGGTCCAGTGGTGATGCGCACAAAGTTTGTGGAATTGACAAATTGGACAATGGGGAGCACATCATATGTGCATGGGTGCAAGCCAGAGATGTGACCATGTAAATGAAATGTTCACAGAGATGTCCACAAATAGTTGATCATGACACACCCAGGTAGCTGCAAAGGATGACATGGATACCCACGAGAATAGGATACATATCTCATGGACCACATGGAGTACTTAACAGCAACACATCAGTATTCAACATTGGAAACCAAGCATTACAGGTGCAAGGGCATGTTAAACATCATCAGCATAATGTACAGCTAAATCAAGTTCACAGGGATAAAGAAAAAAGCTTTATTCAGCATATTAAAAGTTAAACGTCCGTTCAAACAAAAGGCCAATGGCCAGTCCATGTCCAAATGCCAAGGAGTGAACTAGAGTGACAACTGTCACACGTTGGTTGCCTGCACTGCTAAGGACCGGGGTCATCCCCTTGGAGGGGTATACATGGGGGCAGGCCAGGCACTGCAGGGACAGGATCAGGGCACAGCAGAAGGAGGCAGTGAAGAGGTGGTGGATGCAGGCGAGACACTTGCAACTGCAGTGGAGCTGACAGAAGTGGTGGGTGCTGTCACAACTGTGGGGCACAAGTCAGATGGGGTGGGTGCAGGAACAACTCCAGTGGGCAGGTCAGATGGAGTGGATTGGTTCCTCACTGCAGTGCCCAAGTGAGACGGGGTGGTCGTCTACTCCACTGCAGTGCCGACATCCATGGGAGCAGAATGGGTGGCAGGTGAGGTCGGCAGGACGGGGGTGGGACTCGGTCCCCACATCAGTCGCACTAACCGTCTGACCAGGTGTGGCGGAGCAAGTGGTAGGGGGGGATGGCCTTAGCATTTTGGGGATGGTGTATCTGTGGTTGGGGGAACCCGGGGCAGGGAGTGGCGTGGGAACCTCTGGAGTGGTGGCCTGGGGGATGGAGGACGGAGACTTTGCCTTGGAGCTGCGTGGTGGCGGGGGGGTCTTGCTCTTCCAGCTCCGGGGGGACTTGCGGGTGGGGGTCTCAGTCTGACTGTGCCTGGGAGAGGGTGTCCAGGTGTGAGGGGCACTCCCCTCTGTGTGTGGGGACTTCCTCTTCCCCTTGTAATCAGGATCTGCTGGGTCGGTGGGGAAGAGGCCAAGGTCACAGAGGAAGAGCTTCTGGGGAGGTGGGGTTGCAGGTGATGCAAGGGAAGGGGGTTAGGAGGGAGAGGTCTCGGAGGACTGCGGAGTGGTTGTGGATGACTGTGTGTTTGTCTGCAAACCAGCCCCTGTGAGTGTGGTATCAGTCCCCTGCGCTTGTTTGTGTGCACGTCTAGACCTTGGTTTGGGTGTTTGTGTGCTTGGGACAGGTAGGCTGCTAGGAATCGTGGGTGGTGCAGTGGTAGGAGGGGTGTGGGACTGTTGGAGGAGAGACACTGCTGCCATCAGGGAGGAGGCCATGGACTGATTGGTCCTTTGTAGGGCAGACATGCCCGAGGAAATGCCCTCCATGAACGACACCAGTTGTGTCAACAAACTTGTGTGTGCATGGAGGACCTTCAGCATCGACGTCTTCCCTACATGGATCTGTCTAAGTAAGTCCACAGACTCCTCACTCAGGGCAGCAGGGGACACAGGGGCAGGGGGTGTGGTGCCTGGCACAAAGGAAATGCTCATGAACACAGGAGCCTACAGGGACCTCTGGGATGGGAGCCGATGGGAGGGGGGTGGTGGTGGTGGCGGAGACAGCCTCACTAGCTGGGGGTTGGTGGCTGCTGACACCCGCTTCCACAAGGGAGTCATCCTCAGAGCTGCTGTGGCCCTCAGCTGGGGGTGATAGTGCTGACGACTCTGTGTGGCTCCACTCACCCTCCGTGCCACTGGGTCCCCCCGACTCCTCTCCTTCTGTTCCTGTCAGGCTCTGTGGCTCCTCCTGGTCCGTGGAGCTGTCCCCTCCTGTGGCCGTGGATGTATCTGGATAGGAATAGGAAGTAAGAGAACAACATCAGTCACCTGCACCAACTGCACACACCACAGTGAGTTCATCACATCACAGGGCAAGCCCTGGCATCATCAGCTGAACACAGCTCAAAGTGCCAACACTGTTTATAATAAGCCAATTGTCATTCTCAACATCAATGACAATCAACATCAACCATGGAACACATATCCCTCCTTGACTTGCACACATATGTCTGTTGCATGTTGGATGCTAACACCCCAATGTGCCGACATGCACCACCCACACCTCATTTGGACATGCAAGTGAACATGTAGGAGTATGTCACTATACACACAGCACATCTCTTGCTACTGACTCAGTACAGGTGTCCGGATGAAGGGATGGGCAGAGACTCATTTCACATGTTTGTGATGCATGCCAGCAACAAACACTATGATGTTCTCATGACCTGATGGGCAATGTCACAATGGGGTGCATGGTGCACACTTGAACACAATGCAGGGTCACTCATAGCAAGTTAAATGCCATGGCACTGGGATGCCCAGAAAGTCAGTCAACACCGTCTCCTGTCACAGAGGCAGGGCATCCAGACAACAATAATATGCACTGACTCACAATCCTAGCTCAGGGGTAAAGATAACTCTGCAGATGACAAGTGCACTTGCCCATCCCCTGCCAACAACATATACAGGACCCAGAAGACCCCACATCATGCATATCAGACACATGAGTCTCTGCAAAGACAACTCCCTGTACATTAACACATCACAGTCTGCCATGCATGTAACTCAGCTGCATGAAGGACACAGTTGCATACACCATTGTGCGCTGTCAGATGATCACACACTTATACGTCACACAGGTCTTGTCTCTCACAGTCACATCTCAGATGTCATGCTGACCCTCTGAATCATGGACACCCCAGTTGTACGTAATAACAAGCCACACCCTAATGACACAGAGGCAGACACCTGAGGGCACATGTCACTAAGCACAACCTGTTATTTGATACACAGGAGTGGGATTATAGAGTGTTTCTAAATGCCCTTGAGGAGCCATGACTGGACAGGTCTACATGAAACAGTGTTTGGCCTTGGACAGTAGTCCGGTGGCTAAGCAAGTGTGTCCGGTGGCTAAGCAAGTGTGACATACTTGATATACATTCTCCTGAGGCCCCAAAATTGGAGTCCCCTGCTGCATGGGTTTGTTTGGAATACCCCAGCCACATGTGGCAAGTCAGACCAGCAATTGGAACACATCTCAAGGGCACACACAGATCATATGTCAGATCTCAGGCATTGGGTAAACAATTGACCCACCCATGAAACACACACCAGAGTCACGGGAACAGATGCTGTCTGGTAGATGAAGCATAGCTGACTGCAGGGACACAGTGCCCCAGTGACACAAGCAACAGACTGTAGGGGCCACACCTGTGGAACAGATGAGGAGGGTGCATCACACAATTGAGGGACCTGAGTATTGGACTACAAGACCTACGTAATGTGGAAGTGTGACCAGGCCAAAAGACTGCAATTGGCATGTCAGACATAGTACACAGATTAGGCATGGACTTGCCCCCTTCCTGCTGCTGTCTGGCCTTCAGCTGCCTATCCAGGTCTGGGAAGACCACCGCCAGGATCTGGAGCATGTGGGGGGTCAGGGTCCGGTGTCCGCCCCTCCTGCGCAGAGGTGACAGCTTCAGCTGGACTCTAGCTATCCTCTGGGTCCAGCCCCGAAGGTCCTGCCACCTCTTCTGGCAGTTGCGGATCCGGCGTTTGTAGACCCCCACCGAACGAACAGCCCGGGCGATGGTCAGCCAGATCTCCTGCTTCTGGTGGGCATCAACCTGTAAGGATGACAAAGTGAAAAGTACATTAACACACATGCCCCAGATTTGTGCAGCACACATTTGGATATACATGTCAACATCACAAAGGGAAATGAGTTACACAGGTAGTGCAACCATGGGGAAGGAAAAATCACCGGCATGTCTGACATGTTAACAATGCCTGGATAGTTTAAGCTTGCACCAATGTACTTTAGCAGCAGGACACCTGTTCATTACATATACCTACACACTTTGGGTCATGAAAGTAGTCAGTGAGAATGCTTGCCACTGGTGTACACACTGCTAGTCCTGCTAGTCAGACAACATGCATAATATGGAAGGCAGTGGACTGCACACTCACCTGCTCCCCTGGTTTGCCATAGAACTTGCTGTACTGTGGAAGGAGCCCGTCCAGCAGGGCCTGGTTCTCCTCCTCAGTGAAGGCTGGGACCCTCTCCAGAGTACGTGCCATAGCAGGAGCCAGAGGATGCAGAGACAGCAGGAGTGATAGCAGGGATGTGGTCCAGTAGCATGTAGCACAGGCAAGTGAGCTCCCTGGGGGCCAGCCAGCCTTATATCTGTGCTGCAGAATCAGAATCTGTGCCATGTGTCTAAAGTGATAGGCCCAACATGGTTGCATTCTATGAATCTGGCCAATCCATTTAAATGTAAGACTCGTACACGCCTTCCGCATCGTTGAAATCTTCACCTTCATGAAACACTTGAAATTGCAACATTGTTGTAGGCATCCAACTGAATTTCCATTGCACAACTCGTACAAGTTTTGAATCCGCATCCGTCTCCATGACAGTCCGGAGCCAATGGGTGCGCCCGGCTCGTTCAACTGACTGTACAACGCGTATTTTGAAAATACACATGCACCCGTCTCCATATGATTAAATGGCCAAGGCGTACGCCTGTCTCGGACCATGCCTGTTCAACACGTATGCATGATAGTCACCCGCGTCGGACCTCATTGCATTCAATGAAAAAGCGTACGCACGGCTCGGTCATGAACCGTGCAATGCCTACGCATTGTCACCCGCGTCGGACCTCATTGCATTAAATGACAAAGCGTACGCACGGCTCGGTCATGAACCGTGCAATGCGTACGCATTGTCACCCGTGTCGGACCTCATACCATTCAATGACAAAGTGTACGCACGGCTCAGTCATGAACCGTGCAATGTGTACGCATTGTCACCCGTGTTGGACCTCATTGCATTCAATGACAAAGCGTACGCACGGCTCGGTCATGAACCGTGCAATGCATACGCATTGTCACCCGCGTTGGACCTCATTGCACTCAAAAACAAAGCGTACGCACGGCTCGGTCATGAACCGTGCAATGCGTATGCATTGTCACCCGCGTCGGACCTCATAGCATTCAATGACAAAGCGTACGCACGGCTCGGTCATGAACCGTGCAATGCATACACATTGTCACCTGCGTCGGACCTCATTGGTGCGACTATTCTACGAATGCAACACACATTTACAGGCCAGGGACACCTGTGCACACCTAACACACTACAGCATTGGCCACACAGTGTCCCATGACATGTAAGGCTGCATTCCCTGGGTGTTTGGGGGGGCACATCTGGTTTGTTGGGTGGCACTTTTGTGCAACCACTCCCAGGCTGCGCACTTGTACATGGGGGCAGAATCCTTTGTGTGTTGTGCACATTACCAGTGTGATGTGCAATTGTACAGTAATGGGCATGAGTCACGGACACAGTTTCATGTTGGATATGTTTGGGGTATGTCACATACACCCTGAGTCCAGGGGCTGATGGCATGTACGTCACAGTGAGGCCTGTAGCCACAATACTGATGTGCACCCACAGTCTGTGTGCATATTGTGTCTCGGATATGTCTCAGATGTGTCTGATCAAATGTGCCCAATGGGTGGCAATCTCCACATCCATGTGGTATATGCAGCAACCTTGATGGTGTGTGTGGGTCTAAGAGACGTACATGTAGGGCCGGCAGGAACAACAGTGGCCACTACCTGTGGGACTTACGCTTGCCTTGTGGTGTGTACGTGATACGCTATGTCTATGCCAGTGTCGATGTGGCAATACAGGGACCCTGGGTTTCTTCATGGCAAAGATCTGTGATGCCTGGGAGACATCAGGCCTCACTAGTCACTGTGGTGTGTGTTTGGAACGTTGCAGCAGTACATAGGTTGGGTGACACAGCCAGATGATTGGCCATTGCACTACATGGGACTCATGTGGACATGTGGAATTGATAAGTGAGGTGGTGTTCATGTAGGTGACATATGTGTCCATGCACAACAGCACACACCTCAGTACATTGTGTAATGTCATGATCTATCATGTGCGATTGAGCCTGGTCATGGCCACATGGGTGGATGAACTGACAATCTTCCTTTGTGCATCTCTGTACTGCAGGGCACCAGCTGTCCATCGACCGTTCCCAGACCTTGCAACCATGCAGGAACGCGACTGCATCAGATGGTACCACTTCACCAGGCCACTGATTGAGGAGTTGGCGGAGCAGTTGGTGCCACATCTGCTACCTGGCCGGACATACCCTACAGCACTGACCTCAGAGGTGAAGGTGATGGCAGCCCTGCACTTCTTTGCTACTGGTACCTTCCAGTGCACTGTGGCTACTGCTGGTGGTATGTCGCAAACAATGTTTAGTCAGGTGCTACGCGATGTCTTGGAGGGGATGTTGCATTTCCTAGACCTTTACATCAAGTTCCCTAGCCCAGCTGAACTCCCGGAGATAAAGGATGCCTTTTATACACTGAGGAGGATGGCGAACGTCATCAGATCTATTGATGGGACACATGTGGCCCTGATACCACCACAGGCACATGAGCAGGCATACCGGAACAGGAAGCACTACCACTCCATCAATGCTCTGGTGGTATGTCTTACTGACATGTCTATCACACATGTGTGTGCACGGTTCCCTGGATCTGCGCACGATGCCTACATTATGAGGAGTAGTCGCATTGCAACGCTGATGTCACAGATGCCCGCTCAGCATGACTGGCTTGTCAGTGTGTACTGACTGTTTCTCATTGTGTGTGTTTGTCAATGTTGTATTCCGCACTCCTACAAAACTCAGCTACTTGTTCATTTTTGTGGGTGTAGGTGACTCCGGATAACCCAACATGCCGTGGTTGCTGACACCTTTCAGGAACCCTGTGACACCAGCCAAGCTGCGCTACAATGAGGCACATGGTCGGAGCAGGAGGGTGATTGAGCGGACATTTGGTCTACTTAAAAGCCACTTTCGCTGCCTGGACAAGACCGGTGGGGCCCTCCCATATGAGCCTGCAAAGGCGTGCAAAATAATCCTTGTATGCTGCATGCTACACAACATGGCAGTGCAGAAAGAAGTGCCTCTCATCCAGGATGACGATGACGATGACTAACCGCCGGCACCTGTGGAGGATCCCGGGCTGGGCCAAGATGCCAGTAATGATGAGGATGAGGGTGACGTCCGCTCACAGCTCATCAACAACTTCTTCAGCTGAATGTGAGTTTCAAGTGTTATGTGAATGTATGGAGGTAGCCTGGAATGTGTTGTGGCAGCTCTATTGCTGTCTGAGTGTGTCTGTGTGCCACTTGACTGGATGTGTGCAGTGATGTGTCCATTCAGGTGGTGTGTACTCCACAATAGGGTAGAACTGCTAACTTGTTTTTGTGTAGGTTTCTTGCGACATGTTATGTGCATGTGTATTGCATTTCTCTCCTGTTCTGCAGTGCTTTTGACTGTGTCTTGTGTCTGTCCTTCCCAGGATACTTTGCCTGTTGTTTGGTCAACACTGACCCCCAACACCCAGAAGCCAACAGCAGTGTGGAAGTTGTCAATTCCCATCAACTAATGTACCACACATCCCTGGACTTCAATTCTCCAACACTTTGTGAGTGTGTCTCCACTGTTAAGTGGAATTACCGTGCAACTATTGTTGAATAAACGTGTTGCTGATGTGTAATGAACCTGTGCTACGCTTTGTTATGTGCGTTGTCTGTCTTCCCACATCTGAGTGACATCTGCATACCTCACCTGTGGACTTGTTACCACTGACTGAGGTTGGTGTTGTGTCTGTGCATGCCAATGTGTTTCAGGTCAACATCATTGTGTGTGATGAGTAACATGGCCATGGTGAGTATGTGTTGTGGTGCCATAGTGGTGTGTCTCCCTCACATGTGTCACATCACCATGACTCACCTTACGTTGGTTACATTGTTGCAGTATTTGGCATGCACTGTGTTGTGTAGCAGATCGACATCTCCCTGAACATGACAAGTTGGAATCACAACAGAGGCAAGTATGGTGTACTGGTGATTTTATTTTCAAACATGTGTGAGGGAAGTGCACAGGATGGTGGGTGCTGTACATTGTTCTTGGAATCCAAAGTTCACATTAGAGTTGGAAGTGCTGGTAGATGATATGTCCAGAGTAAAGTGCACAGTCATCTGCTACATTGGCCCAACATGAACCCTCCATGTCATGTGGGCGAGTTGTGTGCGATTGGACAAGGTGAACGGGTTGCGCACAAAGAACATTGTCCAGAACAGGTTTAGAGTCCCTGGGAGATGTGCTGGGACATCTGCCTCTCACATGTCCTTCTTCGGATGACCCCTCTTCTTCCAGGGGGGGATCCTCATGTGCAGGCCTCTGCGGTGCAGGGGACTCTCCGCCAGAGTCCTCCTCCCTCCCTGTGGTGCTGGCAGATGGTGTTGCGACAGATGTTGTGGCCACCCAGGGAAGTGTGGACAGGTTGGTGTTGATCTGGCGGAGGCATTGGAGTATGTCCCGATGCACCGCAGTAAGGGCATCCCACTTGGCCTCCATGCAGGCATGATGGGCGACCTGCTCGTGTTGCATGTCCTTGAGGATCCCCACTACCTGGCCAAATCCTCCGGTGCTTTCCTGGTACGCATCTAGGATGCGTGCCAGGTGGGGTTCATCATGCAGTCCAGACCCCTCTGCAAGGCGCACCCTCTGCCTCCAACCCCTCCCAGCACCCCTATCCACACGGGCAGGACCAGCGGCGGGACGCACAGGTGACACTGGGACCCCTTGGGTGGTGTTGCTGGTGATGTTTGCTGTATCTTCCTGGGAGTCCTGTGTCCCTGTGCTGTGGGTGTTTATTAACCTTGGTCTGTCCGTGTTGGCGGTGGTGCCCTGTCGGTGTACAGATGCTGAAGGCATGGGTACAGGGGGTGCAGATGTTGATGCTGCTGGTGCTGCATGATGGCTCACACCGGAGGTGCCAGGTTGGTTGTCTTCATCCGAAGAGGACAGAGAGAGAGTCAGACCAGAGAGCTCAGTGTCTGCCAGAGTCTGGGCCGGGGAATCCTCATCTTTTGGTGCTGGGTGCCCATCACCACCTGTGTTTGGAAGAGACACACAATGTGAGTTATGTTTCTACATGCATTGATGGTTCACAAACATGACATTTTCTACTTTTCAAACAGATGCCTGCCTGTACACTGCTTTTTCCCCAACTTGTCACGGACAGAGTTTGATATTGTTGCTGGCCATTTCCCAGCATGACCTTGTGCTCCCCACAACAGAGCCCAGTGTCAGACATCTTGTCAGTCCCTTCCCACTCCCTGTGAGGAGAATATGGTTCAGTGTGAGCTTGCTGGGCCATGTGGGTGGGTGTAGATTGTCTGTGACTGCGACTCCCATCATACCCTTGGCTACACCCCTCTTCCCAGCATGCCCATACTTCCTTTCTCTTGACTCTGCTTCCCTGTGAGGGGGTGTGACAGCAATGGAAAGATGGCTGACTGTGCAGTTCTGGTGTTTGTTGGTGCTCAGTTCCCAGCATGGCCTTGTGCTCCCCGCAACAGAGCCCAGTGTCAGACATCTTGTCAGTCCATTCCCACTCCCTGTGAGGTGAGCATGGTTCAGTGTGAGCTTGCTGGGCTACGTGGGTGGGTGTAGATTGTCTGTGACTCCCATCATACCCTTGGCTATACCCCTCTTCCCAGCATGCCCATACTTCCTTTCTCTTGACTCTGCTTCCCTGTGAGGGGGTGTGACAGCAATGGAAAGATGGCTGACTGTGCAGTTCTGGTGTTTGTTGGTGCTGAGTTCCCAGCCTGGCCTTGTGCTCCCCACAACAGAGCCCAGTGTCAGACATCTTGTCAGTCCATTCCCACTCCCTGTGAGGTGAGCATGATTCAGTGTGAGCTTGCTGGGCCATGTGGGTGGGTGTAGATTGTCTGTGACTGCGACTCCCATCATACTCTTGGCTACACCCCCCTTCCCAGCATGCCCTTCCTTCCTTCCTCTTGACTCTGCTTCTCTGTGAAGGGGTGTGACAGCAATAGCAAGATGGCTGACTGTGAAATCCTGGTGTTTGTTTGGCTACAAGTCCAAAGAGAGCCCCTGTGCTTCACACAGCAGCACCCAGTATGGGGTTCTTTTGCTGATATTTCAATGAGGTGTGTGTCAATGCATTCTACCCGGTGAGTTGTGTGGGTTTGTGTTGAGGGGGGGTGCCTCCACATGCTGGTAAGTATGGTTAGGGCTGTCAGTCCTCCTTCCCATCATGAAACGTGCTTCCATTGTAGGGCGTGCAAGTTGTCTTTCAGGATGTCAGTCAGTGGTGTCCTGCTTCTGATTTGCACACAACCCCTAGCAGGGCCTTGTGCTCCCCACAGCAGGAGCCAGTGTCAGCCATCTTGTCAGTCATTTTCCGCTCCCTGTGATGCGGGCATGTTTCAGTGAGGTCTTGATGGGCCAATCAGGAGGGGGAGCATTCTCTGTGACGACAGGCCCCATCATGCTTTTGCATACACTAAGCACCTGCATCCCCAAAATTCCTTACTGTCAGTCAGCTGCACTGTGAGGTAGTGTGTTTGTGGTGGCAAACTGTCTGACAGTGTCTATTTAGCTTTGTGCCACTGGCTTGCTCTATTGCTCTATTGTTTGTAGGTTGGTGCATGTCATGACACAGTTCCAAGTCACTATGAGATGGCAGGTATTGTGTTTTTCTGACTGGCATACACATCTTGGGATGATTATCTATTGGTTACTGTAGCTTTGCTTGCGGTGCATGGTTTCCCTGTCCCCTTGCCACACAATCTTGGGTATCTTGTTTGTGTACTCACCAGGCTCTGGGATGTCTGTTAGGCCATGGACGCTCTTTGATGGTAGGATGTCCCGCGCCTTCTCCTCCCAGGTCCTAAAGTAGACTGGTTTGGCAGGAGGGCCACCGCCGGTGCACTGACTCAGGGCGTGATCTTTTTTGTTCAGTTTCTTGACCCTCCTGCGCACGTCATACCACCTGTTCTGGATATCGTCCTTTGTGCGCCTTGCTGGTGCTTGGGCGTTCACCTTGTCCACAATCCTCGCCCACATCTTTGTTTTCTGTGACATGGGGGTCCTTTGGACCAATGTACCAAACGAATGTGGCTCTACTCTGATGATCTCATCTACCAGCACTTCTAACTCACTATCTGTGAACTTTGGATTCTTCTTTGGGGGCATGGTGATGGGTGGTGGTGGTGAGGGATGTGTGTGAGAGGGTGGGTTGGTGTTGTTTTTGCTGGCTGTATGTGTGTGTGCTTTTGGTTGAGGTGCTGATGGTGTGTGGGTTGTGTGATGTGTGAGTTGTGAGTGTGTCTGTGGTTGCTGTGTAATGGTGTTTGCTGCTGGCTGTGTCTCCTGTTTGCAAGGGTTTATGGTAGTGATTGTAGTCCTTTATATAGTTGGAGTTGTGGGTCTGTCTTTTTCCCATGTTTTTTTATTTGGTATTTATCGGCTTTGTCATTGCTTGTTTGGTCCTTTTATTGTCTTTTTTCCTTTGGGTTTTGTAGGCATGAAGAAGATGTTCATGTGACGGAAACGGACGCTGCTGTTGTCTCGTGCGGGCTTCTCCGCCTCGTTCACACTGCCTATCTTCTGTGTTTGATACGCGTCGGTCGCAAAGGTCTCTATTGCTTGTGTGCCCGGTTTTCTGTGGGTCGGTCGGGTTCATTCCGGATTTGTGTCGGTCTGTGAAATTCGCGTCGGTTTTCCAGCCGGATCTCTATTTTCCCCACAGCTCGGTCGTACGGCTTGTATTCCGTACGTGTGGGTTGTAATTCACTCTTGTTGTATCATACTGCATGGGTCGTACGGCGCTGGTCCGTGTCGGTCGGTATTGGGTCCGGGTCCGTGACGGTCGGTTCGTTTTGCGGCCGGTATCGGAATCGGCCCCTTAATGTTATATTTTTCTCCACCTTTCCTAAATCTGTTCTATGTGTACAGAAGATTTCAATGAAGTCCTTTCTATGCAGTCTGCTTCTTTCCTGTGTGTCGTCCGCATTGAGTTTCAGTTGTGTCATTCCCTTGTGTGGTCTCACCACTCTTGACAATTTGCTTGTTGCATAGGTATGATATGTTTGTTGATTTTTGTATCCTCTTTAGTATTTCCTGTTTACTCTCTCTTTGGTTTCCTCTTTTGTTTTGGCTCTTTTTTCCTTTTTACTAGTCTTTTCAACATCTATTCTTTACTTCCTAATATATTTCATATTATTTTTCATTGCTTAGTTCTTTCACTTCCTGATAAAAATAACAATTTTATTACTGCTTAAATATTCTTCTGATGAGCAACTTGTTTTCAGTACATTTATTAGAATATAAATGCCTAAGAGTTATTTCTTGAAATATTAAGGGCTTGGGTTCCCCCATAAAGCAGCAAAGAGTATTAACACAGTTATCAAACTTAAAAGTGACGTTGTTTTATTGCAAGAGACTCATAAAATCCAGTCAGAAATTGCTAAACTCAAGAAACAGTGGGTTGGTCATGTCTTTTCATCTCCAGGTACTGGCACATATAATGGAGTGGGAATTCTATGTAATAAATCTTTGGACATGTGAGTTATTTCTCTAGAGTCAGATTTTAACGGCAGGTGGATTTTTCTTTACATTACTAGTAATAAAATTGATGTTACAATTTTTAATATATATGCTCCCACGCAACAAGATAGATCCTTTTTGCCCAACATTCTATCTAAATTAATGCCTATTACTGATGACTATTCAATTTTTGGTGGCAATTGTAATATGGTTTTCAACCTCTTGATTTACAGAAATTCTACTTCAACATTTTCAGCATTCTGTATGCACACTCAATGTACTTCCACCATAAAACAGAGGTTTAACTGACTCCTGGAGAGTTTGCAATCCACCTGTCATGATTTGCTCCCTGCACTCTTGTGCCCACCACCAGAGGGGTGCATAGTGTGACTTTCTTGTGCTCTATGAAGCTTCCAGATACGCCCCTGCATGCATATCCTGACTTTCAGCCATTTGGTTACTATTTGGGAATTGACTTCCATTCCCAATCCATGCCGGGTTTTGTGAAAGCCAGCCTGCTCATGCTTGCAGCCAGTCTGCTAAAGTTTGACACTCTGTTACCTGGAATTCCCTGCTCACTGCTTTGTCTCCACCCCTGCAGGCCAAGGATGGGTATAGAAATTCAGCTCAACTGTGGATGGCTGCTGCTAGGCTGCTCACACCTGATGCATGT
Organism: Triturus cristatus; assembly: GCF_964204655.1. Classification (NCBI taxonomy): domain Eukaryota; kingdom Metazoa; phylum Chordata; class Amphibia; order Caudata; family Salamandridae; genus Triturus; species Triturus cristatus. Next base: position 98,993,897 of record NC_140588.1, read on the forward strand.
TATTACTGTGAGCTCTTTTAAGCCCCAGCTCCCTTCAAGCCAAGGTTGGTCATTGTAGCTGTGTACCGGTGAGACCGATCCTTGTTTCCAGTGTTTCCTGAGCTTTTGATATCCTTGTTTCCAGTGTTTCCTGAGCATTTGCTATCCTTGTTTCCAGTTTTTCCTGAGCTTTACTTACTCCTTGTTCCTGAGCTGCTGCTCCTGAATTAGCACTACCTGCAGTCTCATCTTGACTCCTGAGCCTTGGAATTCCTTGTTCCTGAGCTGCAGAAGATTCCCTTGTTCCTGAACTAGCGCTGTCTGCAGTTCTGCTTTGGTTTTTGAGCTTTAGCTCAATTCTTGTTCCTTCTCCAGCACAGCCTTCACTGCTTCTTTGTTTTCTTGACTCCCTACCCAGCACTATTCTAGTATACCCTTGTAGCCTTCCCTTCTGTATATCCTTTTCCAGTTGCTGTCTTGCTATCCTGCTGTTTTGCTTCTATTACCTTGTATGTGTGTTACCTGCTATCTGCCAAGTGTGCCCTCTTATTTCCTTCATTTCATGTTAAGCACTCCTCTTTGCTAGCTCCTTGTCTATTGTGCTTGTATTTAGTTCTATCCCTTGTTGGTACTGCCTTGCGTGTTCCTGTTTGAATGCCAGGATCCATGGGCACAGCTGACAGCATAGGTGGTGTTTCTTGTTCACTGTGAGTATTGTCTTTGATTTACATTTATAACATCACCATAGGTATCCGCTCACCAGACCCTGCCTTTGCATGCATATCCTACATGTGGGTATTTGCAGTCAGTATCTGTAACAGCAATTGTGGGTGGGGAACTTACTGAGCTTCAGTCTTACTGTGTGGAGCTCCCGAGTGCTTTACCCCACATTCCCTTTATTGTTAATGGACGTGTGTGTGTGTGTGGGGGGGGTTTGTGTTACTATCCTTGTGGGAACTTGGGTGTGATAACACACTCATGCTGTGGGGACTTGATTGCACTGTGGGGACCTGAACCCAGGTCCCCACAAGGCAATGTCTTCTAAATGATAAAGAAAATGACTCCAGGAACATCTGTGTCGATTTTGCAACTTTTTAAATAATTGCCTTGTGGGGACCTGTGTTTCATGAAGTGTGTTTATATTTTTGCTCAGCTCTACCCCTGTGGATAGGAGGTGGTACTGCAGTCTTAAACACACTTTGCATTTAAACACACTTTCCTCACCAGAAACAGAAACTAGCAGCAGAAAGGACAGACATACCAAAGTAAAAGCTGCATAACCCTGTGTGTTTCCAAATATTTTCCATTCAAATTACCCTGTTCTCTATTGATTTTAAACTTTTTGGGTCTATAAATTATTAGTGGCTTTCTATAGATTGCTAAAAGCAATTTGGGTCACTAATGCCATTTGATACCTATCTGCAAATAAACAATGATGGTGCAATAATATGCAAAACAATTTAAAATGAATAGATCGTTTTTGGCAAGTAGCCTTAAGGCATCAATGCCTATTGTTGCATTTTAATGCTTATATCGGAAATTCAAGATCTGTATATTACTTTGCCTTTGTTTAAATATCAATTTGCACCATGAATATGTTCTTTTAGATGATGGCTAGAAGAATGAGTTACTAGCATTGTATTGCAATAAGGGTAACATTCTCACAAGCAGTGAATTGAAGCAATGGGGATGTTTATTTTTAACAGAAAAGGCATGTCTTATAATTACAGTGAACTTCTTAAAATATGTATGCAAATATTGCCATAATATGTTAGTGCATTTAAAACATTTGAACTGCTTAATTTAAAATTGGTTCCTAAAGCTTACCAAATTAAAACAGTTTGTTGATATTCCCAAGGGTGGATGAAGAACAATCATAACAAGCACTTGCAAAGCCAATAGGTCTCGCGGTGGTGAGTGGTGGGGTGAAGAGTGGAATGAGTGAAGTGGAGAGTGGTGGGGTGGAGAGTGGTGGAATGGCATAGAGTAAAGTGACATGAAGGGGCATAGAGGGAGAAACGTAGAGTGGAGAAGCGTGCCGTACAGTGTTGTACAGTGGGGGATAAGGAATGCAGTGTCAGAGTGGAGGGGTATAGAGTGGAGTGTCATAAAGTGGAGTGTTGTAGAGTGGAGGGGCATAGGACCAGATGTATTAAAACATTTTGTATTCGCCAATGGTGTGAATCGCAAAATTTGGCAGTCTGCAAATCCCTAATGCATATGCAAGAAGCCTTTCCTAAATGCAAACTGTGAATTTCGGAATTGCTAATTACCATCAACTTGAAGTTGATGGTAACCATGTAGGAATTTTGAAAAATGCATTATTCAAAGTGCCATGCTGCGCACACATGCCCTTAGAGCATGTGTGCGCTTTACATGTGCACAATTTGAATTTCGAGGGTGCTTCAGGGGGGGCTCATGCCCCTGGGCACCCTTGGCTTTACATTCACTAATTTGCGATTACCAATTAAGTAATCGTAAATTAGCAAATGCAAAGCCATCCGCAACTATGGACCTTTTGGCCCATAGGAATTAATGGAGTCATATTACCTAATAGCGATACAGTATTTACCTGATCACTATTGGGTAATATTAAGGAATCGCTAAATATTTTGCGATTCCTACCTACATAGCATTTTGCAATTACCAAATCGCGATTCGGTACAAATCTGGCGTAGAGTGAAGTAAAGTGGTGTGGTAAAAAGTGAAGTGGAGTGTCTTAGAGTGTCGTGTCTTGGAGTGTTGTGGAATGGAATGGAGTGTTGTGTCGTGGAATGTAATGGAGTGTCGTGTCGTGGAATGTAATGGAGTGTCGTGGAATGGAATGTAATGGAGTGTCGTGTCGTGGAATGGAGTGTCGTGGAATGGAATGGAGTGTCGTGTCGTGTCGTGTTGTGTCGTGTCGTGGAATGGAATGGAATGGAATGGAATGTCATGTCATGAATGTAATAGAATGTCATGTCATGAATGTCATGGATGTCATGGAATGGAATGTCATGTCATGGATGTCATGGTCTGGAATGTCATGTCATGACTGTCATGGAATGTCATATCATGGAATGTCATGTCATGGATGTCAGGTTTGTCATGTCATGTCATGGAATGTCAGGACTGTCATGTCAAGGAATGGAATGTCAGGAATGTCATGTCAAGGAATGGAATGTCAGGAATGTCATGTCTTAGAATGCAATGTCAGGAATGCCATGTCATGGAATGGAATGTCATGAATGGAATGTCATGTCATGAATTTCAGGAATGTCATAATCAATGTCAGGAATATGATCAGGAATGGCATGTCATGGAATGGAATGTCATGAATGTCATGGAATGGAATGTCAGGAGTGGAATGTCAGGAATATCATGGAATGTCAGGAATGTCATGTCTGGAATGTCAGGAATATCATGTCATGAATGTCAGGAAAGTCATGGAATGGAATTTCAGGAATGGAATGTCAGGAATATCATGGAATGTCAGGAATGTCATGTCATGGAATATCAGGAATGTCATGTCATGAATGTCATGGAATATCAGGAATATCAGGAATGTCATAGAATGTCATGTCATGAATGTCAGGAATAACAAAAACAGGAGTAGACCCGTTATCCCAGTTGAGTCCTGGCAAGTATAGTAACAAAAAGACAATGTCTCAACTGGTTAATCATGTGGAGGGACCGTTAGGATTTTGGAATTAATCATAACGAGAATAATGATTGTAATGCTCTACTTTCTGTAAATACTTTGTTTGACCCTTATTGTTTACTTATCTTGCGCCCTCACCCTTGTTCCACTGCACTGTTTCACTCATCACTACACCCCCAGTGCTCACATGGTTGTTATGGTTACTGTAATTTAGTTGTGCTATGTACTTCTATCTATAAATAACAACCCTTACCCTTTCCTTGGTCTCCTTGTTTTTTCCTGTTAGCTATGATTAATTCCAAAGTGCTAACGGTCCCTCCACTTGGTTAACCAGTTGAGACATTGTCTTTTTGTTACTATAAATGTCAGGAATGTCATGGAATGGAATGGAATGTCATGGAATACCATGTCATGAATGTCATGGATGTCATGGAATGGAATGTCATGGAATGGAATGTAATATGAATATCATGGAATGGAATGGAATGTCACGTCATGAATGTCATGGATGTCATGGAATGGAATGTCATGGAATGGAATGTCATGGAATGGAATGTGATGTCATGAATGTCATGGAATGTCATATCAAGGAATGTCATGTCATGAATGTCAGGAATGTCATGTCATGAAATGGAATGTCATGAATGTCATGGAATGGAATGACATGAATGTCAGGAATGTCATGTCATGAATATCAGGAGTGTCATGTCATGGAGTGTCATGTCATGGAATGTCAGGAATGTCATGGAATGGAATGTCATGAATGACATGTCATGAAGGTCAGGAATATCATTGAATGTAATGTCAGGAATGTCATGTCATGTCATGAATTTCAGGAATGTCATGGAATGGAATGTCAGGAATGTCATGGAATGGAATGTCAGAAATGTCATGGAATGGAATATCATGGAATGTCATGGAATGTAATGTCAGGAATGTCATGTCATGGGATGGAATATCATGAATTTCATGGAATGTCATGAATGTCATGGAATGGAATATCAGGAATGTCATGGAATGGAATGTCAGGACTGTCATGTCAAGGAATGGAATGTCAGGAATGTCATGTCAAGGAATGGAATGTCATGTCATGGAATGGAATGTCATGAATGTCATGGAATGGAATGTCAGGAATAGAATGTCATGGAATTTCAGGAATGTGAGGAATGTCATGTTGTTGAAAACTAAAACAGCGATATGATTAAGCATTCACTAAAGACATGAATTCTCTCTAGTTAAAACATGTTTCTTGTCTTATGTTGACTAATGTCCGGACTCCATTTTGTACTGTCATGTCTCCACGTGCTCTGCACGAGAAGAGTCCTATCTTTTTGCTAGTTGCTCTTGTAATCTGCCTAGTAACAGTCTCTAAATAGCTCCTTTGTCCGTCTGGCGCATGCCCAGACTTGACCACATCTGTTATCAGTTAGTCCTTGTTTGACCATGTTTTCGCAGGCTCAGGAAATTGTTAACTCCCCCCACATATTGATCCTGTATCGAAAATGTCCATAAATGGTAATGAATTTTGCTCCATGTTGTATCCACCCACTTATGAGCCCCTCTGTTGTGTATAAAAGGGGACCGTGTACGCAAGTTCTTTGTGCTACTCTATGCAATACTGAAGAGTGTTGTGTAGGTTGTAGGACCACCCTTAAGGGTTAATAAACTCTGTCTTTGTATTTGCAGTTTCCGTGCCAACTTCCTTCTAGCTTTTGTTACAGGAGAGCGAACCCTTGTATTCTGCGGGCCTAGCTGGGGCCTGTATTCATCAATTGGCGCCCGTCACGTGGGGCTCATCGGCGACTCGGATGCTCGAAGGACTGGTCGTGACGAAGGTGAGGAATTTGGCCGGGGATGTGATCACTGCCAGCGGCGTTTTTAGATCTGGCATCCCGAGGTTTCTTCCTTCCCTTCCGAACTGACCTTCTGGGTGGCGCCGGTCCTCGACTGAGACCTCTTCTGTCGGTTTGCTGCGACAGCCGTTTGGGCGAATTTTGGAACTTGGCAGTTGGAATCTGGACACTCTTGATTGGTAAGAACCGTTGTACGGTACTTGCTCCGAGTTTTGAAGCCTGGGTTGGCTATTTGAGTTTGATTTGTGATGACCGGTCATATTTTGTATTGATTACTGTGAGAATATATGCGTTGCAACACATATAGGCAGGTAATGTGGAGATATTTCTCCGGAGTTGTTTAAATCTGAACGATGCAAAGTTTAAGTTCCATTTTTTTTGATAATACTGCATATTTTGCATTATTTTTGAGCATGCCTGCTTTTAGCGCACTCCGTAAGTGGTGCTGCTGCTTTGGAAACCGGTTAAATCTCAAGGAATCTGCTCCAGCGCCCCCAGAGGGGACTCCTAATAGGGATATGTATGTGAAGCATGGTCTTTCCTCTATAATGTACAGCACAGTGTGGAGGAAATACACCAAAAAGGATCCTGAGTTACGATGGCCTTTGTATGGATCGTTTGATATGCGCAAGATTGAGTATGTGGAGCAGTGTATGTGTAAACGGCGTGCTCGGCAAGACATGTTTGAATGTGTACGGTTATGGGTGAAGGAAGTGCGTGAGCGAGAGAAACGTGAGAAAGCGCTGTTTGATAAAGAGCAACGGAAAAATGATCATGTGAGAGCACAGGAAGCGAAGCGTCGGGAGGAAGGAGAACTGGCGGAGAGACAAGAGAAAGAGCGTAGGTTGCAAGTCTCGGGTCAATATGCTGTCCGCCAGCCACTTTATCCTGTCCTTACTAATCTTGAAGATGATTTTTATTTATTAGATCGCTCTCCGCCCCCTTATGTTGGCGCGTCTGCCCCGAGGTCACAGGATTCTGGATCGGTTTCGGATAAGGTAGACACGCGGTCCATGTTATCAATTGAGCGTATGGGTGAGCTTCGGAAAATTTCTCTACGTGTGCTTAAAGGCAAGCTATCTCTTGCTGAATTGTTGGAATCTTTGGAAAGTTGGCAGGATAGAGAGAAGCTGTATTTTGCTGCAACTTTTTCTGATGAAGTGATTACTGCCTTTCGGAAATATTCTGATGTTTTCGAGCCTGATGCTGTAGTATCAGATGCTAAAGCATTACGTAACGGTGTTTTTTCTCCCTCTAAGGTACCCGATGCGGTCCGACGGCTGTTTGCATTATGGGATGCGGCGGTTGATCTTAAAGAGAGAGCGCGCCTACAGGCAGGGGAGAAGGAGCAATCGGATTCACATATCGGCGGCGAACAATCATCTACTTCCCATTCAGATAAGAGTGAACTAGTGCATGCTAAACCGATGCGAGAGGCGGCACCTTTGTATGTTCCTCCTAAAGGAGCAGGAAATAGTTCAGATATATCTTCCCCCGATGCTAGGGGATATTTTGTGTATAATTGGGTTTATACTCCCTGGCATAGGGCTGATGTTATGGCATTAAAGAATGCATTGCCTGAACCCCGCAAGAATCCAGCGGCCTTTTACGAAGAGGTCGAAGGGGCCTTGAATTCTTGTACTATGACTTTAGCGGATATAGATTTGTTCTTTGGGCTCATTTTACCACCGGATATGTGGAGATCTGTGCGGAAGGTGGATGATGCTACCGCTTTTAACCCCTTCCATGCGGGGCGGATTCCCCCGCTGTGCTGACCGTTACCTGCGCGGGCGTGGTCATGACGGAACGGTTCCGTCATGAGCACAGCTCAACCGACGCTCATGACGGAACCGTTCCGTCATGAGCGTCGAAGGGGTTAAGGCTAGGTGGTCTGAGATTGAGGATGAGGATAGGGAGAGAAAACCCGCGCAAAAACCACCCCAGCTTATTTTAGATCTTCCTGCCGCTATCTTGTCTAAGTTGAAAACAATTATTCCCCCTAAAAAGATTGACTGGAATATGTTAGCCTCATGTAAACAGAAGGTTGATGAATCAGTTTCAGACTTCTTTACGCGCTTTGAGGAGACATTTCATGATTTCAGTGGTCAGTCACTTTCGGATGATACGGGTCGACATCTTTTTGTCGATAAATATGTGGCGAATTTATTACCGGGAATAGCAGCTCGATTGAAAGAGAGTGAAAGTTCTTGGTCCACGTCGTCTCCGGCATCCCTCCTGACTATGGCTCAGTATTATGAGCGTCAGGAACAAGAGGCGAAGGGGAATGAGGAGAAGAAATCGAAAGATTTGAAAACTAAGGTGATGCTAGCACAAGTGTATGGTCCGCCTCGTCGGGGTGTCGAAAGAGGTAGAGGAGGATTCTATGGTCCCCCTTCGGGTCGGTCAGATGTTAATAGAAATCAATGTGCGTATTGTAAACAGTCGGGTCATTGGGCCAGAGATTGTCCGGTATTATATGCATCTCGTCAGGGACGTGGTCAGGGACCACCGAGAGGAAGAGGGGGCTTTTCGAATTTTAGAGGGCACTCTAATGATCGTGCTCGATTTGAGCCTAACGTGCAGCAACGCGATAGACCTAATGTGTTTGATCAGCAAAATCAGTATCAACTGTCTGGGAACGACCGTTCTGTGTACCATGATTCACAGCATGCGTAGGATTGCGTTGGATGGGGGTTGGAATCAGTTGAAGTACCGGTTGATCAGAAGGGTCCTTATGTTTCAGCAAATGTTTTGGGTTCTACTGATCGGTTCCTAGTTGATACAGGAGCTACTCGTAGTGCGCTGTCCAAACAATTGGTTCCGAGGGCTCCCCCATCTGGCTTAATGGTTACATCGGTAGGGTTTGATGGTACACTCTCTCGAAGCCCTCTATCCCGACCCCTTGCATTTCAGGTTGACCACTTTTCTGCACCCTGTCCGTTTTTGCTTGCTCCGAACACGCCCGACAACATTATGGGTCTTGATATGCTTAAGCACTTCCGAGCTACGATTCGCTGCTCCCCTACTGGAGTACGTGTGATATTAAATCATAATCACCCTATGACAGAATGGATGTGTGTGGTTGCGGAGGATACTGCATTAGCTTCCCTCCCTCATTCTTTGTGGGCCACTTCGGATACTGATGTGGGACAGATGGTGATTCCGCCTGTCCACATTAGTGTCCAGGAGGGTGCGGTGTTACCGCGCCTCCCTCAGTATCGTATTTCCCAGGAGGGAGAGGAGGCACTCATACAGATTGTGCAGGATTTGATTAAGGTGGGAGTAGTGGAGGAAGTTCCCTACAATGTCTGCAACAGTCCTATTTTACCCATTTTGAAGAAAGATACCGATACCAGGGTTTATCGTTTTATCATTGACTTAAGGGAAGTGAATAAGATAGTGATACCTCAGTATCCAGTGGTTTCTGATATCACGACGTTACTCGCTTTGGTCCCGCCAACGGCGACCACGTTTTCAGTTATTGATTTGAAAAATGCTTTCTTTTCGATTCCTATTCATCCTGATAGCCGATACCTTTTCGGTTTTACTTTGAATAATAGGTTTTATAGATTTTGTAGAGTCCCTCAGGGTTATACAGAGAGCCCTAGTATTTACAGTCAAGCATTGAAAAGGCAATTGGATTCCTTTGTTCTGCCTGAGGGTGTCGCCCTTATACAATATGTCGATGACATCTTGTTGGCGGCCGACACTCCTGAGCTGTGTGAGAAGTGTACGTTATCGTTGCTTTCCTTTTTGGCATCTCACAATCACAAAGTGTCGAGGAAGAAATTGCAATTCTGTAGACCAAAGGTGACTTATTTGGGTCACCTTTTGTCTAAGGAGGGGCGTGCACTCACACCAGATCGTATTCAAGCAATTTTGGACATGCCAGTACCTTCCACACAGAAGGATGTGCGTGCATTTTTGGGTCTTGCTTCTTTCTCTAGGCAATGGATATTGGGGTTTTCACACATAGCTAAGCCATTGTTAGCACTTTTGACAAAAGACACACCGATTCCTCTTCCCTGGTCAAATGAGTGTGAAATTGCGTTTCAGCAATTACGACAAGCCCTTTGTTCAGCACCAGTGTTAGGTACCCCTGATTATACAAAGCCGTTTTCACTGTACGTGCATGAGAAAGATGGATGTGCATTATCAGTTTTAGTGCAGATGCACGGCGACAAGCAGCACCCTTGTGCATATTTTTCGGCTGTACTTGATCCTGTTGCCCGAGCATTACCTGGTTGTTTTCGCTCGGTTGCGGCGACAGCTGTGTCAATACGCCAAAGCGAGGGAATTGTGTTATCTCACAAACTGTTGGTATTAGTTCCCCATGCTGTTGATGCCCTGCTTAATCAGACAAAGACGCAGCATTTGACCAGTGCTCGTTTAATGGGATATGAGTTGACGCTTTTGGCTCCTCATATTACGTTAAAGAGGTGTGCAACGTTAAATCCAGCCACATTGTTGCCGTTCCCGGAAACTCAGTCTGAAGCACGAAAAGCACACGACTGTATTCTTGTGACTGAGGAACAGACAAAGGGTCGTATTGATCTCCAGGATATGCCCTTTACAGATGTTGATGGAGAACTATGGGTGGACGGATCATGCCTGAAGCTACCAGATGGTACGACTTCAGCAGCGTATGCAATTACCACATTACAAACAATAGTGGAGACAGCACGCATACCGCAGAAATCAGCTCAAGCAGCGGAACTGATAGCATTATCACGAGCATGTGAGCTCAGTGCAGGATTGTGTGTGAATGTTTATACAGATAGCCGCTATGCCTTCGGAGTAGCACACGATTTCGGCCTACTCTGGAAGGAGAGAGGGCTTCTAACGTCACATGGAGCACAGATAATGTATGGAGAGTTAGTTCACAACCTTTTGACTGCATTAACATATCCAAAGAAGATTGCTATAGTTAAATGTAGTGCCCATAAAAAGGTGGTTGATAAAGTTGGAGAGGGGAATGCTTTAGCAGACCGGGTGGCACGAGAGACTGCGATGCAGCCTGGCACTACTGCAATGTATGTTGTGAAGTCACAGGCAGAAAGATGGCACGATGCTAGGAGAGAAGTGCTGGAGATACAGAGGACCGCTTCCGATAAGGAACGGGAGCAATGGTCCAATGATGGAGAATTAGATGATGAAGGGTGTTGGAGAAGTAAGCAGATGGATAAATGGAAGTTACCCACTGCCTTCGTACAACCTATGGTTCAGATGGCACATGGACTAGCGCATGTCGGAGCTTCCGCAATTGTAAAATTACTCACACGAGTTTGGGAGCATCCGGAGATCGCTAGTACGGCAAAGAGGGTAGTGCAGACCTGCATGATTTGCCTGAGGTACAACCCAGGAAAGGGTACACGAACTCCAGCAGGAGGATTTGCAACACCTACTGTACCTTTTGAGGTTTTGCAGATGGATTATATTCAGTTTGAGTGCTGTAACAATCTGAAGTATGTTCTAGTAGTGGTTTGTGCCTTTAGTAAATGGGTTGAGGCATACCCTACGAAAGACAATACTGCAATGACTACAGCCAAGATGCTATTGAAGGAGTTCTTCCCTCGATATGGTGTTTGTAGATTGTTGTGGAGTGATAACGGACCTCATTTTATAGCAGACGTTATCAAGTATGTCCTGAAAGGCCTAGGCATTACTCAGAAGTTCCATGCAGTGTTTCACCCTCAGTCTGCGGGATTGGTTGAGAAATATAACGGTACTTTGAAGCTTAAGATCGCTAAGATCCAAGCTTCGACTTCTTTGACTTGGCCAGATGCTTTACCGCTGGCATTATTGTCAATTAGATCGATACCGCATTCTCGGACCGGTCTCACACCCTACGAGATCGTGTTCGGACGCCCAATGAATATTTGGGGTCCACCAAAACCGAAGTCAGTGTATGATGTACCTTGTGTAATGATGAATGATTATCTGGCACAGTTAACGGATAATTTGGTTTCTATTCATCAACAGGTTCGAGAAGCGCTCCCTGATCGGTCCACAGGTGAAGGTCATAATCTCCGACCTGGGGATCAGGTTATGATTAAGGTGTTCGAAAGGACGAACAGTCTGGAGCCGAGATGGGTTGGTCCTGAGCAAGTCTTGTTCACAACGAGGACAGCTGTGCGAGTTTCCAATCGGAAGAACTGGATCCACTCTTTGCACTGTCGAAAAGTGCCGTCTGGATTAGTGGAGCCTGCTGTATTGACCGACCATCGAGAAGTCCTGACTGCAGAGAAAGGCCATGCTGTGAAACCGAACGACACTGAGGAGCTCTTCCCGGACCAAGCGATTCCTGGAGGAGGAAGATATCATCTTAGACCGAGGAAGTGATTTTTATTTTTTTTGTATCCAGAGACGTTGTCAGGACGGCCCTTAGGTTAGTGAAACGGAGAGCCAATGAGGCAAGAGGGGGGGGATCAGCCCTGCTTAGTGTAGTGACACCCGTCTTGGCCCGCTGGTGAAGAAATCAACGGCTGCCTAAGGGGAAGAGTTCTGACAACCTTTTAGTTTCAGGAAGATATTGACTTTTTACTACAAGATGGAGAAGAAGAAGATTCTTTGTGCGACAAGCTTTATTATCATTGTAGCTATTGTTGGTATAACCACATGGTTTGTTGAGGATGTGACTCCTGCCCGTGAGTTGCTTGTTTTGACCACTCCAGTGCCTGAGGAGCACTACTTTTATACCTTTCCGTATCAAGAATTGAAGCATCGTCAGTCTTATTTGAATAACACTTTCATCCAGATGTTGCATCATACCCATGTTGCTACAAATGCCACGAACTGTTGGATATGTGGTATGATGCCAGCTCATCAGAAGAAAGGAGGAACGCCGTTCACACCTCTTCCTTTCTCTCATAATGGCTCTTGTAGAGCATGGTACACTTTGCTTTTCGCCACACGGAAACCCACAGTGGGACGATTACTTTTCAGACTTAATAGGGAATGTCATCAAGATAAAGAAGGCTATCCACAAGCGAATGGGACAATATGGGAGTGGGAAGAATATCGACCAGACAATTAATCGATCCCCTACATCTTCACGAACACCAGAGACATTGCTGGGAATGAACAATTTGTGATTCAAGTGGCACAAGCTCAGCGGACCTGTGTGTTCAGAGTGTGGGTTATATTCCTGTTGGTGTTAGCGACTGTATTATTGTTTTGAACATAGATGGATTAAATAATAGTACTTTCTTAGCCTCCCATAACACATACTTCGTATGTGGGAATAAGGGTTATTATCGCTTACCAGCCGGCTGGTCCGGAGTATGTTATGTAGCGTTTTTATTACCTCCTGTATTCTTAGCACCTGCATCCTATCATAAAGATTTGAAGTTGTTAAATAATGTGACTGTAAATAGGTATAAACGTACTCTATCTATTGATGATGTTGATCAAACTGATACTAGCTTACAGCAGTATGTTGATTTCAACTTAGGATTGTTTTTCTTTGTTGGAGCTGCCCTAAATAGTAGGAAGATTCGAAGATTAACAAGAGTTGTAGAGGCTGTGACGAATCAGACCGCTGCTGCTCTTGGGAATCTTACGGAAGAATTACAAATTACTAGAAATGTTGCATTACAGAATCGTATGGTATTAGATGTTATGTTAGCTGACAGAGGTGGAGCATGTAAAATTATCGGAAGTAGTTGTTGTGTGTTCATTCCTGACCATACGCCATCAGTTTATAACGCTATTAATAGATTGCATAAAATCGCAGCTGAGATTCATACAGAAAATGGCACTTGGACCTTTTCTGGATGGTTTTGGGCATTGATCACTACATGGGGATGAAAGGTTTTAACTGGTCTCTGTATTATTGTAGCAGTTCTGTTTTCCTGTTGCATCTGTGTTCAGTGTGGTCCTTTACTCTGTTCGCTATGTGTGTCATTCTGTATTCCTGGTAAGAAAGCTATTGCCAATATCACTTATCAGAAACATTTAACCAAAGAGGTGGAAGAGATGATGAAAATTGACATATATGATGATTATCCTAATAAGCCGAATGTCTTCAGTAAATGCTGAAAGGGTCGTCTGTTGAAAACTAAAAAAGCGATATGATTAAGCATTCACTAAAGACATGAATTCTCTCTAGTTAAAACATGTTTCTTGTCTTATGTTGACTAATGTCTGGACTCCATTTTGTACTGTCATGTCTCCACGTGCTCTGCACGAGAAGAGTCCTATCTTTTTGCTAGTTGCTCTTGTAATCTGCCTAGTAACAGTCTCTAAATAGCTCCTTTGTCCGTCTGGCGCATGCCCAGACTTGACCACATCTGTTATCAGTTAGTCCTTGTTTGACCATGTTTTCGCGGGCTCAGGAAATTGTTAACTCCGCCCACATATTGATCCTGTATCGAAAATGTCCATAAATGGTAATGAATTTTGCTCCATATTGTATCCACCCACTTATGAGCCCCTCTGTTGTGTATAAAAGGGGACCGTGTACGCAAGTTCTTTGTGCTACTCTATGCAATACTGAAGAGTGTTGTGTAGGTTGTAGGACCACCCTTAAGGGTTAATAAACTCTGTCTTTGTATTTGCAGTTTCCGTGCCAACTTCCTTCTAGCTTTTGTTACAGAAGAGCGAACCCTTGTATTCTGCGGGCCTAGCTGGGGCCTGTATTCATCAATGTCATGGAATGTCAGGAATGTCATGTCATGAATGTCGTTGAATATCAGGAATATCATGGAATGTCATGAATGTCATGGAATGGAATGTCATGAATGTCATGGAATGGAATGTCAGGAATGTCATGTCAAGTAATGGAATCTCAGGAATGTCTTGTCTTGGAATGCAATGTCAGGAATGTCATGTCATTGAATGGAATGTCATGTCATGAATGTCAGGAATGTCTTCAGGAATTTCATGTCATGGAATGGAATGTCAGGAATGTCATGTCATGAATGTCATGGAATGGAATGTCATGAAAGTCATGGAATATAAGAAATGTCAGAAATGTCAGAAATGTCAGGAATGTCATGTCATGGAATGTCAGGAATGTAATGTAATGTAATGGAATGTCAAGAATGCCGTGTCATGAATGTCAGGAATGTCATGAAATGGAATGTGAGGAATATCATGGAATGGAATGTGAGGAATGTCATGTCATGGAATGTCAGGAATGTCATGGAATATCAGGAATGTCATGTCATGAATGTCATGGAATATCAGGAATGTCATGGAATGTCATGGAATGTCATAGAATGGAATGTCATGAATGTCATAGAATGGAATGTCAGGAATGTCAGGAATGTCATGTCTTGGAATGGAATGTCATGTCTTGGAATGCAATATCAGGAATATCATGTCATGGAATGAAATGTCATGAATGGAATATCATGTCATGAATGTCAGGAATGTCATCCGGAATGTCATTTCATGGAATGGAATGTCATGTCATGTCATGAATGTCAGGAATGTCATGGAATGGAATGAAAGTCATGGAATAGAATGTCAGAAATGTCAGGAATGTCATGTCATGGAATGTCATGAATGTCATGTCATGGAATGTCAAGAATGTCATGTCATGTCATGGAATGTCAGGAATGTCATGCAATGGAATATCAGGAATGTCATGGAATGGAATGCCAGGAATATCATGTCATGGAATGGGATGTCAGGAATGTCATGTCATGGAATGCCATGATTTTCATGGAATAGAATGTCAGGAATGTTATGTCATGGAATGGAATGTCAACAATGTCATGTCAAGGATTGGAATGTCATGAATGTCATGTCAAGGAATGCAATATCAGGAATGACATGTCAAGGAATGGAATGTCATGAATGGAATGTCATGAATGTCAAGAATCTCATGAAAGTGATGAATGTCATGTCATGGAATGGAATGCCATGAATTTCATGAAATGGAATGTCAGGAATGTCATGTCAAGGAATGGAAGTCATGAATGTCATGTCAAGGAATGTAATATGAGGAATGACATGTCAAGGAATGGAATGTCATGAATGGAATGTCATGAATGTCAAGAATGTCATGAAAGTCATGTCATGGAATGGAATGTCAGGAATGTCATGTCAAGGAATGTCATGTCATGAACGTCAGGAATGTCATCAGGAATGTCTGGAATGGAATGTCAGGAATATCATGTCAGGAATGTCAGGAATGTCATGGAATGGAATGTCAGGAATGTCATAAATGTCATGTCAGGAATGTCAAGAATGTCATGGAATGGAATGTCATGTCATGGAATGGAATTTCATGAATGTCAGGAATGTCATGGAATGAAATTTCAGGAATGTCATGGAATGGAATGTCAGGAATGTCATGTCAAGAAATGAAATATCAGGAATGTCATGTCAAGAAATGGAATGTCAGGAATGTCATGTCATGGAATGGAATGTCAGGAATGTCATGTCTTTGTATGCAGTGTCATGAATGTCATGTCATGGAATGTCATGAATGTCATGTCATGGAATGGAATGTCATGAATGTCATGGAATGTCATGTCATGAATGTCATGAATGTCATGTCATGAATATCAGGAGTGTCATGTCATGGAATGTCAGGAATGTTATGTCATGGAATGGAATGTCATGAATGTCATAAATGTCATGTCAGGAATTACAGGAATGTCATGTCATAGAATGGAATGTCAGGAATTTCATGTCATGAATGTCATGAATGTCATGGAATGAAATGTCAGGAACGTAATGGAATGGAATGTCATGGAATGGAATATCAGGAATGTCAGTCATGTGGTGCCAAGGAATCGAATGTCAGGAATGTCATGTCTTGGAATACAATATCAGGAATGACCTGTCATGGAATGGAATGTCATGAATGGAATGTCATGTCATGAATGTCAGGAATGTCACCAGGAATATCATGAAAGTCATGTCATGGAATGGAATGTCATGAATGTCATGGAATGGAATGTCATGAATGTCATGGAATAGAATATCAGGAATGTCATGTCATTGAATGGAATGTCAGGGAATGTCATGTCTTAGAATGCAATGTCAGGAATGTCATGTCATTGAATGGAATGCATGAATGGAATGACACGTCATGAATGTCAGGAATGTCATCTGGAATGTCATGTCATGTCATGGAATGTCATGTCATGTCATGGAATGGAATGTCATGTCATGTAATGTCATGTCATGGAATGGAATTTCGTGAATGGAATGTCATGTCTTGAATGTCAGGAATGTCATCAGGAATGTCATGTCATGGAATGGAATGTCATGAATGTCCTGGAATGGAATGTCAGGAATGTCATGTCATGGAATGGAATGGAATGTCAGGAATGTCATATCAAGGAATGAAATGTCAGGAATGCCATTTCTTGGAATGCAATGTCATGTCAAGGAATGGAATGCCATGAATGGAATGGCATGTCATGAATGTCAGTAATGTCATCAGGAATATCTGGAATGTCATGTCATGGAGTGGAATGTCAGGAATGTCATGTCTTGAATGTCAGTAATGTCATGGAATGTTATGAATGTCATGGAATGTCATGTCATGGAATGTCATGTCATGGAATGGAATGACAGGAATATCATGTCAGGAATGTCATGTCAGTAATGTCATGTCATGAATGTCATGAATGACATGGAATGGAATGTCAGGAATGTCAGTCATGTCATGCCAAGGAATGGAATGTCAGGAATGTCATGTCTTGGAATACAATATCAGGAATGACCTGTCATGGAATGGAATGTCATGAATGGAATGTCATGTCATGATTGTCAGGAATGTCATCAGGAATGTCATGAAAGTCATGTCATGGAAAGGAATGTCATGGAATGGAATGTCATGAATGTCATGGAACGGAATGTCAGGAATGTCATGTCATGGAATGGAATGTCAGGAATGTCATATCAAGGAATGAAATGTCAGGAATGCCATTTCTTGGAATGCAATGTCTGGAATGTCATGTCATGGAGTGGAATATCAGGAATGTCATGTCATGAATGTCAGGAATGTCATGGAATGTTATGAATGTCATGGAATGTCATGTCAGGAATGTCATGTCATGAATGTCATGAATGTCATGGAATGGAATGTCAGGAATGTCAGTCATGTCATGCCCAGGAATGGAATGTCAGGAATGTCATGTCTTGGAATACAATATCAGGAATGACCTGTCATGGAATGGAATGTCATGAATGGAATGTCATGTCATGAATATCAGGAATGTCATCAGGAAGGTCTGGAATTTCATGTCATGGAGTGGAATGTCAGGAATGTCATGTCATGAATGTCAGGAATGTCATGGAATGTTATGAATGTCATGGAATGTCATGTCAGGAATGTTATGTCATGGAATGTCATGTCATGGAATGTCATGTCAGGAATGTCAGTAATGTCATGTCATGAATGTCAAGGAATGGAATGTCAGGAATGTCATGTCAAGAAATGGAATGTCAGGAATGTCTTGTCAGGAATGCCATGTCAAGGAATGTCATGTCAAGGAATGTCATGTCAAGGAATGTCATGTCTTGGAATGCAATATCAGGAATGTCATGTCATGGAATGGAATGTCATGAATGTCATGGAATGTCACATCATGAAATGTAAGGAATGTCATGTCATGAATATCAGAAGTGTCATGTCATAGAATGGAATGTAAGGAATGTCATGTCATGAATGCCAGGAACGTCATGGAATGGAATGTCAGGAATGTCATGGAATGGAATGGAATGTCAGGAATGGAATGTCAGGAATGTAAGTCATGTCATGTCATAGAATAGAATGTCAGGAATGTCATGCCAAGGAATAGAATGTCAGGAATGGAATGTCATGTCATGAATGTCAGGAATGTCATCAGGAATGTCATGAAAGTCATGTCATCTAATGGAATGTCATGGAATGGAATGCCATGAATGGAATGTCACGTCATGAATGTCAGGAATATCAGGAATGTCATCTGGAATGTCATGTCATGGAATGGAATGTCATGTCATGTCATTGAATTTCAGGAATGTCATGTCATGAATGTCAAATGTCATGGAATGGAATGTTATGAATGTCATGTCATGGAATGTCAGGAATGTCATGTCCTGGAATGGAATGTCATGAATGTCATGTCAGGAATGTCAAGTCGTGTCATGTCATTGAATGAAATGAAATGTCAGGAATGTCATGGAATGGAATGTCAGGAATGTCATGGAACGGAATGTCAGGAATGTCATGGAATTTTAATGTCAAGTCTTGGAATATAATGTCAGGAATATAATGGACTGGAATGTCATGAATGTCATGTCAAGAAATGGAATGTCAGAAATGGAATGTCATGTCATGAATGTCAGGAATGTCATCAGGAATGTCAGGAATGTCATGGAATGGAATGCCAGGAATGTCAAGAATGTCATGACATGGAATGAAATGTGAGAAATGTCATGTCATGGAATGGAATGTCATGGAATGTCATGGAATGCAATGTCAGGCATGTCATGTCATGGAATGGAATATCATGAATGGAATGTCATGTCATGAATGTCAGGAATGTCATGTCATGGATGTCATGTCATGAATGTCAGGAATGTCATGGAATGGAATGTCATGAAAGTCATGGAATGGAATGTCAGAAATGTCAGGAATGTCATGTCATGGAATGTCATGTAATGGAATGGAATGTCATGAAATATCAAGAATGTCAGGAATGTCATGTCAGGAATGTCATGGAATGCAATGTCAGGAATGTCATGGAATGCAATGTCAGGAATGTCATGGAATGCAATGTCAGGAATGTCATGTCATGGAATGGAATGTCATGAATGGAATATCATGTCATGAATGTCAGGAATGTCATGTCATGGAATGGAATATCATGTATGTCATGTCATGAATGTCAGGAATGTCATGGAATGGAATGTCATGAAAGTCATGGAATGGAATGTCAGAAATGTCAGGAATGTCATGTCATGGAATGGAATGGAATGTCAGGAATGTCATACCATGAATGTCAGGAATGTCATGGAATGGAATGTTATGAATGTCATGAAATGGAATGTCATGAATGTCATGGAATGGAATTACAGGAATGTTAAATTTCATGTCAGGAATGTCAGGAATGTCAGGAATATCATGGAATGGAATGTCAGGAATGTCATGGAATGTCAAGAATGTCACGGAATGGAATGTCATGAATATCAAGAATATCATCAAGAATTTCATGTCATGGAATGGAATTGCATGAATGTTGTGGAATGGAATGTCATGAATGTCATGGAATGTCAGGAATGGAATGTCATGGAATGGAATGTCAGGAATGTCATGCCAAGGAATGGAATGTCAGGAATGTCAGGAATGGAATATCATGGAATGGAATGTCAGGAATGTCAAGGAATGGAATATCAGGAATACCATGTCTTGGAATGCAATATCAGGAATGTCATGGAATGGAATGTCATGAATGTCACAGAATGGAATATCAGGAAAGTCATCAGGAATGTCAGGAATATCTTGTCATGGAATGGAATGTCATCAGGAATGTCATCTAAAGGAATGGAATATCAGGAATGTCGTCATGAATGTCAGGAATATCATGGAATGGAATGAATTTCAAGGAATGTCATGAATGTCATGGAATGGAATGTCATAAATATCATGGAATGGAATGTCATAAATGTTATGGAATGTCATGAATGTCATGGTATGGAATGTCAGGAATATCATCTCAAGGAATGGGATGTCAGAAATGTCATGTCTTGGAATGCAATGGCAGGAATGTAATGGAATGGAATGTCATGAATGGAATGTCATGAATGTCAGGAATGTCATCAGGAATGTCATGTCATGGAATGGAATGTCAAGGAATGGAATGCTATGAATATCATGGAATGGAATGTCAGGAATGTCAGGAATGTTATGTCATGGAATGGAATGTCAGGAATGTCATGACAAGTAATAGAATGTCAGTAATGTCATGGAATTGAATGTCAGGAATGTCATGTCATGGAATGTCAGGAATGTCATATCATGAATGTCAGGAATGTCATGGAATGGAATGTCATGAACGTCATGGAATTGAATGTCATGAAAGTCATGGAATGGAATATCAGGAATGTCGTCAGGAATGTCATGGAATGTCAGGAATGTCATGTCATGAATGTCATGAATGTCATGGAATGGAATGTCATGAACGTCATGGAATTGTATGTCATGAAAGTCATGGAATGGAATGTCAGGAATGTCATGTCATGGATTATCAGGAATGTCATGGAATGGAATATCAGGAATATCAGGAATGTCATGGAATGTCATGTCAGGAATGTCATGTCATGGAATGGGATGTCAGGAATTTCATGTGTTGGAATGCAATGTCAGGAATGTCATGTCATGGAATGGAATGCCATGTCAGGAATGTCATCAGGAATGTCATGTCATGGAATGGAATGTCATGAATGTCATGTCATGGAATGGAATGCCATGAATTTCATGGAATGAAATTTCAGGAATGTTATCACTTGGAATGGAAAGTCAGGAATGTCATGTCAAGGAATGTAATGTCAGTAATGTCATGAAATTGAATGTCAGGAATGTCATGTCATGGAATGGAATGTCAGGAATATCATGTCTTGGAATGCAATGTCAAGAATGTCATGTTTTTGGAATGCAATGTCAGGAATGGAATGCAATGTCATGAATGTCAGGAATATCGTCAGGAATGTAATGTCATGAAATAGAATGTAAGGAATGTCATGTCAGGAATGTCATTGAATGGAATGGAATGTCATGGAATGGAATGTCATGAATGTCATGAATGGAATGTTATGAATGTCAGGAATGTCACGGAATGTCAGGATTGTCATGGAATGTCAGGAATGGCATGGCATATCAGGAATGTCATGGAATGGAATGTCATGATATGTCATGAATGTCACGGAATGTCATGAATGTCATGGAATGGAATGTCAGAAATGTCATGGAATGGAATGTCAGAAATGTCATGGAATGCAATGTCAGGAATGTCATGTCATGGAATGTCATGACTGGAATGTCATATCATGAATGTCAGGAATGTTATCAGGAATATCATGTTATGGAATGGAATGTCATGGAATGGAATGCCATGAATGTCATGGAATGGAATATCAGGAATGTTATGTCATGGAATGGAATGTCAGTAATGTAATGGAATGGAATGTCAGGAATGTCATGTCATGGAATAGAATGTCAGGAATGTCATGTCTTGGAATGCAATGACAAGAATGTCACGTCATGGAATGCAATGTCAGGAATGGAATGTCATGTCATGAATGTCAAGAATGTCGTCAGGAATGTCATGTCATGTAAGTCAGGAATGTTATGGAATGGAATGTCATGAACGTCATGGAATTGAATGTCATGAAAGTCATGGAATGGAATGTCAGGAATGTCAGCAATGTCATGTCATGGATTATCAGGAATGTCATGGAATGGAATGTCAGGAATGTCAAGAATGTCATGGAATGAAATGTCAGAAATGTCATGGAATATCAGGAATGTCAGGAATGTCATGGAATGGAATGTCATGAATGTCATGTCATGGAAGAGAATGTCAGGAATGTCATGTCAAGGAATGGAATGTCAAGTCATGGAATGGAATGTCATGAATGTCATGGAATGGAATGTCAGGAATATTATGTCATGGAATGGAATGTCATGAATGTCATGGAATGTCAGGAATGTCATGTCAAGGAATGGAATGTCAGGAATCTCATGTTCTGGAATACAGTGTCAGGAATGTCATGTCATGTCAAGAATTGAATGTCATGTCATGAATGTCAGGAATGTCATCAGGAATATCATGGCATTGAATGGAATGTCATGTCATGAATGTCATGAATGTCATGGAATGGAATGTCATGAATGTCATGGAATGGAATGTCATGAATATCATGGAATGGAATGTGAGGAATGTCATGTCATGTATTGGGTTGTCATGAATGTCATGTCATGGAATTGAATGTCAGGAATGTCATGGAATGGAATGTCAGGAATGTCAGGAATGTCATGGAATGGAATGTAAGGAATGTCATGGAATGTCTGGAAAGTCATGGAATGTCTGGAATGTCATGGCATATCAGGAATGTCATGGAATGAATTGTCAGGGAATGTCATGAATGTCACAGAATGTCATGAATGTCATGGAATGGAGTGTCAGTAATGTCATGGAATGGAATGGAATGGAATGTCAGAAATGTCATGTAATTGAATGGAATGTCAGGAATGTCTAATCATTAATGTCAGGAATGTCATGAAATGGAATGTCATGTAATGGAATGTCAGGAATATCATGTCATAGAATGGAATGTCATGAGTGTCATAAATTTCATGTCAGGAATGTCATTTCATGGAATGTCAGTAATATCATGTCATGGAATGTCAGGAATGTCATGTCATGGAATGTCAGGAATGTCATGTCATGGAATGGAATGTCATGAATGTCATGAATGTCATGGAATGGAATGTCATGAATGGCATGTCATGGAATGGAATGTCATGTCATGAATGTCATCAGGAATGTCTTGAATGGAATGTCATGAATGCCATGGAATGGAATGTCATGAATGTCAGGCATGTCATGTCATGAATATCAGGAGTGTCATGTCATGGACTTTCAGGAATGTCATGTCATGGGCTGTCAGGAATGTCATGGAATGGAATGTCAGGAATGTCATGTCATGGAATGTCATGTCATGAATATCATCAGGAATGTCAAGGAATGGAATGTCATGGAATGGAATGTCAGGAATGCCATGTCATGAATATCAGGAGTGTCATTTCGTGGACTGTCAGAAATGTCATGTCATGGAATGGAATGTCATGAATGTCATAAATGTCATGTCATGAATATCAGGAATATCATGTCATGGAATGTCAGGTATGTCATGGAATTGAATGTCAGAAATGTCATGTCATGAATGTCAAGAATGTCATGGAATGTTAGGAATGTCATGGAGTGTAATGTCAGGAATGTCATGGAATGTCATGAATTTCATGGAATGGAATGTCAGTAATGGAATGTCATGAATGTCATGGAATTTCAGGAATGTCATAAATGTCATGAATGTCAGGAATGTCATGTCATGGAATGTCATGTCATAGAATAGAATGTCAGGAATGTCATGTTGTGAATTTCAGGAATGTCATGGAATGGAATATCAGGAATGTCATGAATGTCATGAATGTCATGGAATGTCATGAACGGCATGGAATTTCAGGAATGTGAGGAATGTCATGGAATGTCAGGAATGTCATGTCATGGAATATCAGGAATGTCATGTGATGAAATATTAGGAATATCAGGAATGTCATGGAATGTCATGTCATGAATGTCATGGAATGGAATGTCATGGAATGTCTGTCATGAATGTCATAGAATGGAATGTCAGGAATGTCATTTCTTGGAACGCAATATCAGGAATGTCATGTCATGGAATGGAATGTCATGAATGTCACGGAATGGAATGTCATGAATGTCATCAGGAATGTCAGGAATATCTTGTCATGGAATGGAATGTCAGGAATGTAATGGAATGGAATTTCCTGAATGTCATGAAATGGAATGTCATGGAATGTCATGTCAAGAAATGTCATGTCAAGGAATGTCATGTCAAGGAATGTCTTGTCAAGGAATGCAATATCAGGAATGTCATGTCATGGAATGGAATGTCATGAATGTCATGGAATGTCACATCATGAAATGTCAGGAATGTCATGTCATGAATATCAGGAGTGTCATGTCATGGAATGTCAGGAATGTCATGTCATGGAATGGAAAGTCATAAATGTCATGTCAGGAATGTCATGTCATGGAATGGAATGTCAGGAATGTCATGTCATGAATGCCAGGAACGTCATGGAATGGAATGTCAGGAATGTCATGGAATGGAATTTCAGCAATGTCAGTCATGTCATGTCATAGAATAGAATGTCAGGAATGTCATGCCAAGGAATAAAATGTCAGGAATGGAATGTCATGTCCTGAATGTCAGGAATGTCATCAGGAATGTCATGAAAGTCATGTCATCTAATGGAATGTCATGGAATGGAATGCCATGAATGGAATGTCACGTCATGAATGTCAGGAATGTCAGGAATGTCATCTGGAATGTCATGTCATGGAATGTCATGTCATTTCACTGAATTTCAGGAATGTCATGTCATGAATGTTGAATGTCATGGAATGGAATGTTATGAATGTCATGTCATGGAATGTCAGGAATGTCATGTCATGGAATGGAATGTCATGAATGTCATATCAGGAATGTCAAGTCGTGTCATGTCATGGAATGAAATGTCAGGAATGTCATGGAATGGAATGTCAGGAATGTCATGGGATGGAATGTCAGGAATGTCATGGAATTTTAATGTCAAGTCTTGGAATATAATGTCAGGAATATAATGGAATGGAATGTCATGAATGTCATGGAATGGAATGTCAGGAATGTCATGTCATAGAATGGAATGTCAGGAATGTCATGTCAAGAAATGGAATGTCAGGAATATCATGTCTTGAATGCAGTGTCAGTAATGTCATGTCATGGAATGGAATGTCATGAATGGAATGTCATGTCATGAATGTCAGGAATGTCAGGAATGTCATGGAATGGAATGCCAGGAATATCAAGAATGTCATGACATGGAATGAAATGTAAGAAATGTAATGTCATGGAATGGAATGTCATGGAATGTCATGGAATGCAATGTCAGGAATGTCATGTCATAGAATGGAATGTCAGGAATGTCATGTCAAGAAATGGAATGTCAGGAATATCATGTCTTGAATGCAGTGTCAGTAATGTCATGTCATGGAATGGAATGTCATGAATGGAATGTCATGTCATGAATGCCAGGAATGTCATCAGGAATGTCAGGAATGTCATGGAATGGAATGCCAGGAATGTCAAGAATGTCATGACATGGAATGAAATGTGAGAAATGTAATGTCATGGAATGGAATGTCATGGAATGTCATGGAATGCAATGTCAGGAATGTCATGTCATAGAATGGAATGTCAGGAATGTCATGTCAAGAAATGGAATGTCAGGAATATCATGTCTTGAATGCAGTGTCAGTAATGTCATGTCATGGAATGGAATGTCATGAATGGAATGTCATGTCATGAATGTCAGGAATGTCATCAGGAATGTCAGGAATGGAATGCCAGGAATGTCAAGAATGTCATGACATGGAATGAAATGTGAGAAATGTCATATCATGGAACGTCATGGAATGTCATGGAATGCAATGTCAGGAATGTCATGTCATGGAATGGAATGTCATGAATAGAATGTCATGTCATGATGTCAGGAATGTCATGTCATGAATGTCAGGAATGTCATGGAATGGAATGTCATGAAAGTCATGGAATGGAATGTCAGAAATGTCAGGAATGTCATGTCATGGAATGTCATATAATGGAATGGAATGTCATGAAATATCAGGAATGTCATGTCAGGAATGTCATGGAATGCAATGTCAGGAATGTCATGGAATGCAATGTCAGGAATGTCATGGAATGCAATGTCAGGAATGTCATGTCATGGAATGGAATGTCATGAATGGAATATCATGTCATGAATGTCAGGAATGTCATGTCATGGACTGGAATATCATGTATATCATGTCATGAATGTCAGGAATGTCATGTAATGGAATGTCATGCAAGTCATGGAATGGAATGTCAGAAATGTCAGGAATGTCATGTCATGGAATGTCATGTAATGGAATGGAATGGAATGTCAGGAATGTCATACCATGAATGTCAGGAATGTCATGGAATGGAATGTCATGAATGTCATGAAATGGAATGTCATGAATGTCATGGAATGGAATTACAGGAATGTCAAATTTCATGTCAGGAATGTCAGGAATATCATGGAATGGAATGTCAGGAATGTCATGGAACGTCAAGAATGTCACGGAGTGGAATGTCATGAATGTCATGAATATCAAGAATATCATCAGGAATTTCATGTCATGGAATGGAATTGCATGAATGTTGTGGAATGGAATGTCATGAATGTCATGGAATGTCAGGAATATCAGGAATGGAATGTCATGGAATGGAATGTCAGGAATGTCATGCCAAGGAATGGAATGTCAGGAATGTCAGGAATGGAATATCATGGAATGGAATGTCAGGAATGTCAAGGAATGGAATATCAGGAATGTCATGTCTTGGAATGCAATATCAGGAATGTCATGGAATGGAATGTCATGAATGTCACGGAATGGAATATCAGGAATGTCATCAGGAATGTCAGGAATATCTTGTCATGGAATGGAATGTCATCAGGAATGTCATCTAAAGGAATGGAATATCAGGAATGTCGTCATGAATGTCAGGAATATCATGGAATGGAATGAATGTCACGGAATGTCATGAATGTCATGGAATGGAATGTCATAAATATCACGGAATGGAATGTCATAAATGTTATGGAATGTCATGAATGTCATGGAATGGAATGTCAGGAATATCATCTCAAGGAATGGGATGTAAGTAATTTCATGTCTTGGAATGCAATGGCAGGAATGTCATGGAATGGAATGTCATGAATGGAATGTCATGAATGTCATCAGGAATGTCATGTCATGGAATGGAATGTCATGGAATGGAATGCCATGAATATTATGCAATGGAATGTCAGGAATGTTATGTCATGGAATAGAATATCAGGAATGTCATATCATGAATGTCAGGAATGTCATGGAATGGAATGTCATGAACGTCATGGAATTGAATGTCATGAAAGTCATGGAATGCAATATCAGGAATGTCGTCAGGAATGTCATGGAATGGCAGGAATGTCATGTCATAAATATCATGATTGTCATGGAATGGAATGTCATGAACGTCATGGAATTGAATGTCATGAAAGTCATGGAATGGAATGTCAGGAATGTCATGTCATGGATTATCAGGAATATCATGGAATGGAATGTCAGGAATGTCAGGAATGCCATGGAATGTCATGTCAGGAATGTCATGTCATGGAATGGGATGTCAGGAATTTCATGTGTTGGAATGCAATGTCAGGAATGTCATGTCATGGAATGGAATGTCATGTCAGGAATGTCATCAGGAATGTCATGTCATGGAATGGAATGTCATGAATGTCATGTCATGGAATGGAATGCCATGAATTTCATGGAATAGAATTTCAGGAATGTTATCTCTTGGAATGGAAAGTCAGGAATGTCATGTCAAGGAATGTAATGTCAGTAATGTCATGAAATTGAATGTTAGGAATGTCATGTCATGGGATGGAATGTCAGGAATGTCATGTCAAGGAATGGAATGTCAGGAATATCATGTCTTGGAATGCAATGTCAAGAATGTCATGTTTCTGGAATGCAATGTTAGGAATGGAATGCAATGTCATGAATGTCAGGAATATCGTCAGGAATGTAATGTCATGAAATAGAATGTAGGGAATGTCATGTCAGGAATGTCATGGAATGGAATGGAATGTCATGGAGTGGAATGTCATGAATGTCATGAATGGAAGGTTATGAATGTCAGGAATGTCATGGAATGTCAGGAATGTCATGGAATGTCAGGAGTGGCATGGCATATCAGGAATGTCATGGAATGGAATGTCATGATATGTCATGAATGTCACAGAATGTCATGAATGTCATGGAATGGAATGTCAGAAATGTCATGGAATGGAATGTCAGAAATGTCATGGAATGCAATGTCAGGAATGTCATGTCATGGAATGTCATGAATGGAATGTCATATCATGAATGTCAGGAATGTCATCAGGAATATCATGTTATGGAATGGAATGTCATGGAATGGAAAGCCATGAATGTCATGGAATGGAATATCAGGAATGTTATGTCATGGAATGGAATGTCAGTAATGTAATGGAATGGAATGTCAGGAATGTCATGTCATGGAATGGAATGTCATGTCTTGGAATGCAATGACAAGAATGTCACGTCATGGAATGCAATGTCAGGAATGGAATGTCATGTCATGAATGTCAGGAATGTCATGTCATGTAAGTCAGGAATGTTATGGAATGGAATGTCATGAACGTCATGGAATTGAATGTCATGAAAGTCATGGAATGGAATGTCAGGAATGTCAGCAATGTCATGTCATGGATTATCAGGAATGTCATGGAATGGAATCTCAGGAATGTCATGAATGTCATGGAATGAAATGTCAGAAATGTCATGGAATATCAGGAATGTCAGGAATGTCATGGAATGGAATGTCATGAATGTCATGTCATGGAAGAGAATGTCAGGAATGTCATGGCAAGGAATGAAATGTCAGGAATGTCAAGTCATGGAATGGAATGTCATGAATGTCATGGAATGGAATGTCAGGAATTTTATGTCATGGAATGGAATGTCATGAATGTCATGGAATGTCAGGAATGTCATGTCAAGGAATGGAATGTCAGGAATGTCATGTTCTGGAATACAGTGTCAGGAATGTCATGTCATGAAATGTCAAGAATTGAATGTCATGTCATGAATGTCAGGAATGTCATCAGTAATGTCATGGCATTGAATGGAATGTCAGGAATGTCATGTCATGAATGTCATGGAATGGAATGTCATGAATGTCATGGAATGGAATGTCATGAATGTCATGGAATGGAATGTGAGGAATGTCATGTCATGTATTGTGTTGTCATGAATGTCATGTCATGGAATTGAATGTCAGGAATGTCATGGAATGGAATGTCAGGAATGTCATGGAATGTCTGGAATGTGTGGAATGTCATGGCATATCAGGAATGTCATGGAATGAATTGTCAGGGAATGTCATGAATGTCACAGAATGTCATGAATGTCATGGAATGGAGTGTCAGTAATGTCATAGAATGGAATGTCAGAAATGTCATGTAATGGAATGGAATGTCAGGAATGTCTAATCATTAATGTCAGGAATGTCATGAAATGGAATGTCATGTAATGGAATGTCATGAATGTCTTGGAATGGAATGTCAGGAATATCATGTCATAGAATGGAATGTCATGAGTGTCATGGAATTGAATGTCATGAAAGTCTTTGAATGGAATGTCAGGAATGTCATGTCATGGATTATCAGGAATATCATGGAATGGAATGTCAGGAATGTCAGGAATGCCATGGAATGTCATGTCAGGAATGTCATGTCATGGAATGGGATATCAGGAATTTCATGTGTTGGAATGCAATGTCAGGAATGTCATGTCATGGAATGGAATGTCATGTCAGGAATATCATCAGGAATGTCATGTCATGGAATGGAATGTCATGAATGTCATGTCATGGAATGGAATGCTATGAATTTCATGGAATGGAATTTCAGGGATGTTATCTCTTGGAATGGAAAGTCAGGAATGTCATGTCAAGGAATGTAATGTCAGTAATGTCATGAAATTGAATGTCAGGAATGTCATGTCATGGAATGGAATGTCAGGAATATCACGTCTTGGAATGCAATGTCAAGAATGTCATGTTTCTGGAATGCAATGTTAGGAATGGAATGCAATGTCATGAATGTCAGGAATATCGTCAGGAATGTAATGTCATAAAATAGAATGTAAGGAATGTCATGTCAGGAATGTCATAGAATGGAATGGAATGTCATGGAATGGAATGTCATGAATGTCATGAATGGAATGTTATGAATGTCAGGAATGTCATGGAATGTCAGGAATGTCATGGAATGTCAGGAGTGGCATGGCATATCAGGAATGTCATGGAATGGAATGTCATGATATGTCATGAATGTCACGGAATGTCATGAATGTCATGGAATGGAATGTCAGAAATGTCATGGAATGGAATGTCAGAAATGTCATGGAATGCAATGTCAGGAATGTCATGTCATGGAATGTCATGAATGGAATGTCATATCATGAATGTCAGGAATGTCATCAGGAATGTCATGTTATGGAATGGAATGTCATGGAATGGAATGCCACGAATGTCATGGAATGGAATATCAGGAATGTTATGTCATGGAATGGAATGTCAGTAATGGAATGGAATGGAATGTCAGGAATGTCATGTCATGGAATGGAATGTCATGTCTTGGAATGCAATGACAAGAATGTCACGTCATGGAATGCAATGTCAGGAATGGAATGTCATGTCATGAATGTCAGGAATGTCGTCAGGAATGTCATGTCATGTAAGTCAGGAATGTTATGGAATGGAATGTCATGAAAGTCATGGGATGGAATGTCAGGAATGTCAACAATGTCATGTCATGGATTATCAGGAATGTCATGGAATAGAATGTCAGGAATGTCATGAATGTCATGGAATGAAATGTCAGAAATGTCATGGAATATCAGGAATGTCAGGAATGTCATGGAATGGAATGTCAGGAATGTCATGTCAAGGAATGGAATGTCATGGAATGTCAAGTCATGGAATGGAATGTCATGAATGTCATGGAATGGAATGTCAGGAATGTCAGGAATGTTATGTCATGGAATGGAATGTCATGAATGTCATGGAATGTCAGGAATGTCATGTCAAGGAATGGAATATCAGGAATGTCATGTTCTGGAATACAGTGTCAGGAATGTCATGTCATGGAATGTCAAGAATTGAATGTCATGTCATGAATGTCAGGAATGTCATCAGGAATGTCATGGCATTGAATGGAATGTCAGGAATGTCATGTCATGAATGTCATGGAATGGAATGTCATGAATGTCATGGAATGGAATGTCATGAATGTCATGGAATGGAATGTGAGGAATGTCATGTCATGTATTGTGTTGTCATGAATGTCATGTCATGGAATTGAATGTCAGGAATGTCATGGAATGGAATGTCAGGAATGTCAGGAATGTCATGGAATGGAATGTCAGGAATGTCATGGAATGTCTGGGATGTCATGGAATGTCTGGAATGTCATGGCATATCTGGAATGTCATGGAATGAATTGTCAGGGAATGTCATGAATGTCACAGAATGCCATGAATGTCATGGAATGGAGTGTCAGTAATATCATAGAATGGAATGT
The DNA here is from genome assembly GCF_964204655.1 of Triturus cristatus. Classification (NCBI taxonomy): domain Eukaryota; kingdom Metazoa; phylum Chordata; class Amphibia; order Caudata; family Salamandridae; genus Triturus; species Triturus cristatus. Next base: position 99,025,344 of record NC_140588.1, read on the forward strand.
CAGAAATGTCATGTAATGGAATGGAATGTCAGGAATGTCTAATCATTAATGTCAGGAATGTCATGAAATGGAATGTCATGTAATGGAATGTCATGAATGTCTTGGAATGGAATGTCAGGAATATCATGTCATAGAATGGAATGTCATGAGTGTCATAAATATCATGTCAGGAATGTCATTTCATGGAATGTCAGTAATATCATGTCAGGGAATGTCAGGAATGTCATGTCATGGAATGTCAGGAATGTCATGTCATGGAATGTCATGAATGTCATGGAATGGAATGTCATGAATGGCATGTCATGGAATGGAATGTCATTTTATGAATGTCATCAGGAATGTCTTGAATGGAATGTCATGAATGTCATGGAATGGAATGTCATGAATGTCAGGCATGTCATGTCATGAATATCAGGAGTGTCATGTCATGGACTTTCAGGAATGTCATGTCATGGGCTGTCAGGAATGTCATGGAATAGAATGTCAGGAATGTCATGTCATGGAATGTCATGTCATGAATATCATCAGGAATGTCAAGGAATGGAATTTCATGGAATGGAATGTCAGGAATGTCATGTCATGAATATCAGGAGTGTCATTTCATGGACTGTCAGAAATGTCATGTCATGGAATGGAATGTCATGAATGTCATAAATGTCATGTCATGAATATCAGGAATGTCATGTCATGGAATGTCAGGTATGTCATGGAATTGAATGTCAGGAATGTCATGTCATGAATGTCATGGAATGTTAGGAATGTCATGGAGTGTAATGTCAGGAATGTCATGGAATGTCATGAATTTTATGGAATGGAATGTCAGTAATGGAATGTCATGAATGTCATGGAATTTCAGGAATGTCATAAATGTCATGAATGTCAGGAATGTCATGTCATAGAATGTCATGTCATAGAATAGAATGTCAGGAATGTCATGTCGTGAATGTCAGGAATGTCATGGAATGGAATATCAGGAATGTCATGAATGTCATGGAATGTCATGAATGTCATGGAATGGAATGTCATGAATGGCATGGAATTTCAGGAATGTGAGGAATGTCATGGAATGTGAGGAATGTCATGGAATGTCATGTCATGAAATATTAGGAATATCAGGAATGTCATGGAATGTCATGTCATGAATGTCATGGAATGGAATGTCAGGAATGTCATTTCTTGGAACGCAATATCAGGAATGTCATGTCATGGAATAGAATGTCATGAATGTCACGGAATGGAATGTCATGAATGTCATCAGGAATGTCAGGAATATCTTGTCATGGAATGGAATGTCAGTAATGGAATGTCATGAATGTCATGGAATTTCAGGAATGTCATAAATGTCATGAATGTCAGGAATGTCATGTCATGGAATGTCATGTCATAGAATAGAATGTCAGGAATGTCATGTTGTGAATTTCAGGAATGTCATGGAATGGAATATCAGGAATGTCATGAATGTCATGAATGTCATGGAATGTCATGAACGGCATGGAATTTCAGGAATGTGAGGAATGTCATGGAATGTCAGGAATGTCATGGAATGTCAGGAATGTCATGTCATGGAATATCAGGAATGTCATGTGATGAAATATTAGGAATATCAGGAATGTCATGGAATGTCATGTCATGAATGTCATGGAATGGAATGTCATGGAATGTCTGTCATGAATGTCATAGAATGGAATGTCAGGAATGTCATTTCTTGGAACGCAATATCAGGAATGTCATGTCATGGAATGGAATGTCATGAATGTCACGGAATGGAATGTCATGAATGTCATCAGGAATGTCAGGAATATCTTGTCATGGAATGGAATGTCAGGAATGTAATGGAATGGAATTTCCTGAATGTCATGAAATGGAATGTCATGGAATGTCATGTCAAGAAATGTCATGTCAAGGAATGTCATGTCAAGGAATGTCTTGTCAAGGAATGCAATATCAGGAATGTCATGTCATGGAATGGAATGTCATGAATGTCATGGAATGTCACATCATGAAATGTCAGGAATGTCATGTCATGAATATCAGGAGTGTCATGTCATGGAATGTCAGGAATGTCATGTCATGGAATGGAAAGTCATAAATGTCATGTCAGGAATGTCATGTCATGGAATGGAATGTCAGAAATGTCATGTCATGAATGCCAGGAACGTCATGGAATGGAATGTCAGGAATGTCATGGAATGGAATTTCAGCAATGTCAGTCATGTCATGTCATAGAATAGAATGTCAGGAATGTCATGCCAAGGAATAAAATGTCAGGAATGGAATGTCATGTCCTGAATGTCAGGAATGTCATCAGGAATGTCATGAAAGTCATGTCATCTAATGGAATGTCATGGAATGGAATGCCATGAATGGAATGTCACGTCATGAATGTCAGGAATGTCAGGAATGTCATCTGGAATGTCATGTCATGGAATGTCATGTCATTTCACTGAATTTCAGGAATGTCATGTCATGAATGTTGAATGTCATGGAATGGAATGTTATGAATGTCATGTCATGGAATGTCAGGAATGTCATGTCATGGAATGGAATGTCATGAATGTCATATCAGGAATGTCAAGTCGTGTCATGTCATGGAATGAAATGTCAGGAATATCATGGAATGGAATGTCAGGAATGTCATGGGATGGAATGTCAGGAATGTCATGGAATTTTAATGTCAAGTCTTGGAATATAATGTCAGGAATATAATGGAATGGAATGTCATGAATGTCATGGAATGGAATGTCAGGAATGTCATGTCATAGAATGGAATGTCAGGAATGTCATGTCAAGAAATGGAATGTCAGGAATATCATGTCTTGAATGCAGTGTCAGTAATGTCATGTCATGGAATGGAATGTCATGAATGGAATGTCATGTCATGAATGTCAGGAATGTCAGGAATGTCATGGAATGGAATGCCAGGAATATCAAGAATGTCATGACATGGAATGAAATGTAAGAAATGTAATGTCATGGAATGGAATGTCATGGAATGTCATGGAATGCAATGTCAGGAATGTCATGTCATAGAATGGAATGTCAGGAATGTCATGTCAAGAAATGGAATGTCAGGAATATCATGTCTTGAATGCAGTGTCAGTAATGTCATGTCATGGAATGGAATGTCATGAATGGAATGTCATGTCATGAATGCCAGGAATGTCATCAGGAATGTCAGGAATGTCATGGAATGGAATGCCAGGAATGTCAAGAATGTCATGACATGGAATGAAATGTGAGAAATGTAATGTCATGGAATGGAATGTCATGGAATGTCATGGAATGCAATGTCAGGAATGTCATGTCATAGAATGGAATGTCAGGAATGTCATGTCAAGAAATGGAATGTCAGGAATATCATGTCTTGAATGCAGTGTCAGTAATGTCATGTCATGGAATGGAATGTCATGAATGGAATGTCATGTCATGAATGTCAGGAATGTCATCAGGAATGTCAGGAATGGAATGCCAGGAATGTCAAGAATGTCATGACATGGAATGAAATGTGAGAAATGTCATATCATGGAACGTCATGGAATGTCATGGAATGCAATGTCAGGAATGTCATGTCATGGAATGGAATGTCATGAATAGAATGTCATGTCATGAATGTCAGGAATGTCATGTCATGAATGTCAGGAATGTCATGGAATGGAATGTCATGAAAGTCATGGAATGGAATGTCAGAAATGTCAGGAATGTCATGTCATGGAATGTCATATAATGGAATGGAATGTCATGAAATATCAGGAATGTCATGTCAGGAATGTCATGGAATGCAATGTCAGGAATGTCATGGAATGCAATGTCAGGAATGTCATGGAATGCAATGTCAGGAATGTCATGTCATGGAATGGAATGTCATGAATGGAATATCATGTCATGAATGTCAGGAATGTCATGTCATGGACTGGAATATCATGTATATCATGTCATGAATGTCAGGAATGTCATGTAATGGAATGTCATGCAAGTCATGGAATGGAATGTCAGAAATGTCAGGAATGTCATGTCATGGAATGTCATGTAATGGAATGGAATGGAATGTCAGGAATGTCATACCATGAATGTCAGGAATGTCATGGAATGGAATGTCATGAATGTCATGAAATGGAATGTCATGAATGTCATGGAATGGAATTACAGGAATGTCAAATTTCATGTCAGGAATGTCAGGAATATCATGGAATGGAATGTCAGGAATGTCATGGAACGTCAAGAATGTCACGGAGTGGAATGTCATGAATGTCATGAATATCAAGAATATCATCAGGAATTTCATGTCATGGAATGGAATTGCATGAATGTTGTGGAATGGAATGTCATGAATGTCATGGAATGTCAGGAATATCAGGAATGGAATGTCATGGAATGGAATGTCAGGAATGTCATGCCAAGGAATGGAATGTCAGGAATGTCAGGAATGGAATATCATGGAATGGAATGTCAGGAATGTCAAGGAATGGAATATCAGGAATGTCATGTCTTGGAATGCAATATCAGGAATGTCATGGAATGGAATGTCATGAATGTCACGGAATGGAATATCAGGAATGTCATCAGGAATGTCAGGAATATCTTGTCATGGAATGGAATGTCATCAGGAATGTCATCTAAAGGAATGGAATATCAGGAATGTCGTCATGAATGTCAGGAATATCATGCAATGGAATGAATGTCACGGAATGTCATGAATGTCATGGAATGGAATGTCATAAATATCACGGAATGGAATGTCATAAATGTTATGGAATGTCATGAATGTCATGGAATGGAATGTCAGGAATATCATCTCAAGGAATGGGATGTAAGTAATTTCATGTCTTGGAATGCAATGGCAGGAATGTCATGGAATGGAATGTCATGAATGGAATGTCATGAATGTCATCAGGAATGTCATGTCATGGAATGGAATGTCATGGAATGGAATGCCATGAATATTATGCAATGGAATGTCAGGAATGTTATGTCATGGAATAGAATATCAGGAATGTCATATCATGAATGTCAGGAATGTCATGGAATGGAATGTCATGAACGTCATGGAATTGAATGTCATGAAAGTCATGGAATGCAATATCAGGAATGTCGTCAGGAATGTCATGGAATGGCAGGAATGTCATGTCATAAATATCATGATTGTCATGGAATGGAATGTCATGAACGTCATGGAATTGAATGTCATGAAAGTCATGGAATGGAATGTCAGGAATGTCATGTCATGGATTATCAGGAATATCATGGAATGGAATGTCAGGAATGTCAGGAATGCCATGGAATGTCATGTCAGGAATGTCATGTCATGGAATGGGATGTCAGGAATTTCATGTGTTGGAATGCAATGTCAGGAATGTCATGTCATGGAATGGAATGTCATGTCAGGAATGTCATCAGGAATGTCATGTCATGGAATGGAATGTCATGAATGTCATGTCATGGAATGGAATGCCATGAATTTCATGGAATAGAATTTCAGGAATGTTATCTCTTGGAATGGAAAGTCAGGAATGTCATGTCAAGGAATGTAATGTCAGTAATGTCATGAAATTGAATGTTAGGAATGTCATGTCATGGAATGGAATGTCAGGAATGTCATGTCAAGGAATGGAATGTCAGGAATATCATGTCTTGGAATGCAATGTCAAGAATGTCATGTTTCTGGAATGCAATGTTAGGAATGGAATGCAATGTCATGAATGTCAGGAATATCGTCAGGAATGTAATGTCATGAAATAGAATGTAGGGAATGTCATGTCAGGAATGTCATGGAATGGAATGGAATGTCATGGAGTGGAATGTCATGAATGTCATGAATGGAAGGTTATGAATGTCAGGAATGTCATGGAATGTCAGGAATGTCATGGAATGTCAGGAGTGGCATGGCATATCAGGAATGTCATGGAATGGAATGTCATGATATGTCATGAATGTCACAGAATGTCATGAATGTCATGGAATGGAATGTCAGAAATGTCATGGAATGGAATGTCAGAAATGTCATGGAATGCAATGTCAGGAATGTCATGTCATGGAATGTCATGAATGGAATGTCATATCATGAATGTCAGGAATGTCATCAGGAATATCATGTTATGGAATGGAATGTCATGGAATGGAAAGCCATGAATGTCATGGAATGGAATATCAGGAATGTTATGTCATGGAATGGAATGTCAGTAATGTAATGGAATGGAATGTCAGGAATGTCATGTCATGGAATGGAATGTCATGTCTTGGAATGCAATGACAAGAATGTCACGTCATGGAATGCAATGTCAGGAATGGAATGTCATGTCATGAATGTCAGGAATGTCATGTCATGTAAGTCAGGAATGTTATGGAATGGAATGTCATGAACGTCATGGAATTGAATGTCATGAAAGTCATGGAATGGAATGTCAGGAATGTCAGCAATGTCATGTCATGGATTATCAGGAATGTCATGGAATGGAATCTCAGGAATGTCATGAATGTCATGGAATGAAATGTCAGAAATGTCATGGAATATCAGGAATGTCAGGAATGTCATGGAATGGAATGTCATGAATGTCATGTCATGGAAGAGAATGTCAGGAATGTCATGGCAAGGAATGAAATGTCAGGAATGTCAAGTCATGGAATGGAATGTCATGAATGTCATGGAATGGAATGTCAGGAATTTTATGTCATGGAATGGAATGTCATGAATGTCATGGAATGTCAGGAATGTCATGTCAAGGAATGGAATGTCAGGAATGTCATGTTCTGGAATACAGTGTCAGGAATGTCATGTCATGAAATGTCAAGAATTGAATGTCATGTCATGAATGTCAGGAATGTCATCAGTAATGTCATGGCATTGAATGGAATGTCAGGAATGTCATGTCATGAATGTCATGGAATGGAATGTCATGAATGTCATGGAATGGAATGTCATGAATGTCATGGAATGGAATGTGAGGAATGTCATGTCATGTATTGTGTTGTCATGAATGTCATGTCATGGAATTGAATGTCAGGAATGTCATGGAATGGAATGTCAGGAATGTCATGGAATGTCTGGAATGTGTGGAATGTCATGGCATATCAGGAATGTCATGGAATGAATTGTCAGGGAATGTCATGAATGTCACAGAATGTCATGAATGTCATGGAATGGAGTGTCAGTAATGTCATAGAATGGAATGTCAGAAATGTCATGTAATGGAATGGAATGTCAGGAATGTCTAATCATTAATGTCAGGAATGTCATGAAATGGAATGTCATGTAATGGAATGTCATGAATGTCTTGGAATGGAATGTCAGGAATATCATGTCATAGAATGGAATGTCATGAGTGTCATGGAATTGAATGTCATGAAAGTCTTTGAATGGAATGTCAGGAATGTCATGTCATGGATTATCAGGAATATCATGGAATGGAATGTCAGGAATGTCAGGAATGCCATGGAATGTCATGTCAGGAATGTCATGTCATGGAATGGGATATCAGGAATTTCATGTGTTGGAATGCAATGTCAGGAATGTCATGTCATGGAATGGAATGTCATGTCAGGAATATCATCAGGAATGTCATGTCATGGAATGGAATGTCATGAATGTCATGTCATGGAATGGAATGCTATGAATTTCATGGAATGGAATTTCAGGGATGTTATCTCTTGGAATGGAAAGTCAGGAATGTCATGTCAAGGAATGTAATGTCAGTAATGTCATGAAATTGAATGTCAGGAATGTCATGTCATGGAATGGAATGTCAGGAATATCACGTCTTGGAATGCAATGTCAAGAATGTCATGTTTCTGGAATGCAATGTTAGGAATGGAATGCAATGTCATGAATGTCAGGAATATCGTCAGGAATGTAATGTCATAAAATAGAATGTAAGGAATGTCATGTCAGGAATGTCATAGAATGGAATGGAATGTCATGGAATGGAATGTCATGAATGTCATGAATGGAATGTTATGAATGTCAGGAATGTCATGGAATGTCAGGAATGTCATGGAATGTCAGGAGTGGCATGGCATATCAGGAATGTCATGGAATGGAATGTCATGATATGTCATGAATGTCACGGAATGTCATGAATGTCATGGAATGGAATGTCAGAAATGTCATGGAATGGAATGTCAGAAATGTCATGGAATGCAATGTCAGGAATGTCATGTCATGGAATGTCATGAATGGAATGTCATATCATGAATGTCAGGAATGTCATCAGGAATGTCATGTTATGGAATGGAATGTCATGGAATGGAATGCCACGAATGTCATGGAATGGAATATCAGGAATGTTATGTCATGGAATGGAATGTCAGTAATGGAATGGAATGGAATGTCAGGAATGTCATGTCATGGAATGGAATGTCATGTCTTGGAATGCAATGACAAGAATGTCACGTCATGGAATGCAATGTCAGGAATGGAATGTCATGTCATGAATGTCAGGAATGTCGTCAGGAATGTCATGTCATGTAAGTCAGGAATGTTATGGAATGGAATGTCATGAAAGTCATGGGATGGAATGTCAGGAATGTCAACAATGTCATGTCATGGATTATCAGGAATGTCATGGAATAGAATGTCAGGAATGTCATGAATGTCATGGAATGAAATGTCAGAAATGTCATGGAATATCAGGAATGTCAGGAATGTCATGGAATGGAATGTCAGGAATGTCATGTCAAGGAATGGAATGTCATGGAATGTCAAGTCATGGAATGGAATGTCATGAATGTCATGGAATGGAATGTCAGGAATGTCAGGAATGTTATGTCATGGAATGGAATGTCATGAATGTCATGGAATGTCAGGAATGTCATGTCAAGGAATGGAATATCAGGAATGTCATGTTCTGGAATACAGTGTCAGGAATGTCATGTCATGGAATGTCAAGAATTGAATGTCATGTCATGAATGTCAGGAATGTCATCAGGAATGTCATGGCATTGAATGGAATGTCAGGAATGTCATGTCATGAATGTCATGGAATGGAATGTCATGAATGTCATGGAATGGAATGTCATGAATGTCATGGAATGGAATGTGAGGAATGTCATGTCATGTATTGTGTTGTCATGAATGTCATGTCATGGAATTGAATGTCAGGAATGTCATGGAATGGAATGTCAGGAATGTCAGGAATGTCATGGAATGGAATGTCAGGAATGTCATGGAATGTCTGGAATGTCATGGAATGTCTGGAATGTCATGGCATATCAGGAATGTCATGGAATGAATTGTCAGGGAATGTCATGAATGTCACAGAATGCCATGAATGTCATGGAATGGAGTGTCAGTAATATCATAGAATGGAATGTCAGAAATGTCATGTAATGGAATGGAATGTCAGGAATGTCTAATCATTAATGTCAGGAATGTCATGAAATGGAATGTCATGTAATGGAATGTCATGAATGTCTTGGAATGGAATGTCAGGAATATCATGTCATAGAATGGAATGTCATGAGTGTCATAAATATCATGTCAGGAATGTCATTTCATGGAATGTCAGTAATATCATGTCAGGGAATGTCAGGAATGTCATGTCATGGAATGTCAGGAATGTCATGTCATGGAATGTCATGAATGTCATGGAATGGAATGTCATGAATGGCATGTCATGGAATGGAATGTCATTTTATGAATGTCATCAGGAATGTCTTGAATGGAATGTCATGAATGTCATGGAATGGAATGTCATGAATGTCAGGCATGTCATGTCATGAATATCAGGAGTGTCATGTCATGGACTTTCAGGAATGTCATGTCATGGGCTGTCAGGAATGTCATGGAATAGAATGTCAGGAATGTCATGTCATGGAATGTCATGTCATGAATATCATCAGGAATGTCAAGGAATGGAATTTCATGGAATGGAATGTCAGGAATGTCATGTCATGAATATCAGGAGTGTCATTTCATGGACTGTCAGAAATGTCATGTCATGGAATGGAATGTCATGAATGTCATAAATGTCATGTCATGAATATCAGGAATGTCATGTCATGGAATGTCAGGTATGTCATGGAATTGAATGTCAGGAATGTCATGTCATGAATGTCATGGAATGTTAGGAATGTCATGGAGTGTAATGTCAGGAATGTCATGGAATGTCATGAATTTTATGGAATGGAATGTCAGTAATGGAATGTCATGAATGTCATGGAATTTCAGGAATGTCATAAATGTCATGAATGTCAGGAATGTCATGTCATAGAATGTCATGTCATAGAATAGAATGTCAGGAATGTCATGTCGTGAATGTCAGGAATGTCATGGAATGGAATATCAGGAATGTCATGAATGTCATGGAATGTCATGAATGTCATGGAATGGAATGTCATGAATGGCATGGAATTTCAGGAATGTGAGGAATGTCATGGAATGTGAGGAATGTCATGGAATGTCATGTCATGAAATATTAGGAATATCAGGAATGTCATGCAATGTCATGTCATGAATGTCATGGAATGGAATGTCAGGAATGTCATTTCTTGGAACGCAATATCAGGAATGTCATGTCATGGAATAGAATGTCATGAATGTCACGGAATGGAATGTCATGAATGTCATCAGGAATGTCAGGAATATCTTGTCATGGAATGGAATGTCAGGAATGTCATGGAATGGAATTTCCTGAATGTCATGAAATGGAATGTCATGGAATGTCATGAATGTCACGGAATGTCATGAATGTAGGAATGGAATGTCAGGAATTTCATGGAATAGAATGTCAGGAATGTCATGTCATGGAATGTCAGGAATGTCATGTCATGGAATGTCATGTCATGGAATGCCATGTAATGGAATGTCATGTCATGGAATGTCATGCATATCATGTCATGGAATGTCATGAATATCATGTCATGCGATGGGATGTCAGGAATTTCATGTCATGGAATGCAATGTCAGGAATGCAATGTCAGGAATGTCCTGTCATGGAATGGAATGTCATGTCATGAATGTCAGGAATGTCATCAGGAATGTCATGTCATGGAATGGAAAGTCGTGAATGTTATGTCATGGAATGGAATGCCATGAATTTCATGGAATGGAATGTCAGGAATGTTATGTCATGGAATGGAATGTCAGAAATGTCATGTCAAGGAATGGAATGTCAGGAATGTCATGTCAAGGAATGGAATGGAATGTCAGGAATATCATGTCTTGGAATGCAATGTCAAGAATGTCATGGAATTCAATGTCAGGAATGGAATGTCATGTCATGAATGTCATGTCATGGAATAGAATGTCATATCATGAATGTCAGGAATGTCATGGAATGGAATGTCATGAACGTCATGGAATGGAATGTCATGAAAGTCATGGAATGGAATGCCAGGAATGTCATGTCATGGATTATCATGAATATCATGGAATGGAATGTCAGGAATGTCATGGAATGGAATGTCAGTAATGTCATATCATGGAATGTCAGGAATGTCATGTCATGGAATGGAATGTCATGAATATCAGGAATGTCTTGGAATGGAATATTAGGAATGTCATGGAATGGAATGTCAGGAATGTCAGGAATGTCATGTCATGGAATGTCATGTCATGGAATGCCATGTCATGGAATGTCATGTCATGGAATGCAATGTCAGGAATGTCCTGTCATGGAATGGAATGTCAGGAATGTCATGTCAAGGAATGGAATGTCAGGAATGTCATGTCAAGGAATGGAATGGAATGTCAGGAATATCATGTCTTAGAATGCAATGTCAAGAATATCATGAAATGCAATGTCAGGAATGGAATGTCATGTCATGAATGTCATGTCATGGAATAGAATGTCATATCATGAATGTCAGGAATGTCATGAAATGGAATGTCATGAACGTCATGGAATGGAATGTCATGAAAGTCATGGAATGGAATGTCAGGAATGTCACGTCATGGAATGCAATGTCAGGAATGGAATGTCATGTCATGAATGTCAGGAATGTTGTCAGGAATGTCATGTCATGAATGTCAGGAATGTCATGAATGGAATGTCATGAACGTCATAGAATTGAATGTCATGAAAGTCATGGAATGGAATGTCAGGAATGTCAGCAATGTCATGTCATGGATTATCAGGAATGTCATGGAATGGAATGTCAGTAATGTCATGAAATGAAATGTCAGAAATGTCAGGGAATGGAATGTCAGGAATGTCATGAATATCATGGAATGGAATGTCATGAATGTCATGTCATGGAAGAGAATGTCAGGAATGTCATGTCAAGGAATGGAATGTCAAGAATGTCAAGTCATGGAATGGAATGTCATGAATGTCATGGAATGGAATGTCATGAATGTCAGGAATGTTATGTCATGGAATGGAATGTCATGAATGTCATGGAATGTCAGGAATGTCATGTCAAGGAATGGAATGTCAGGAATGTCATGTTCTGGAATACAATGTCAGGAATGTCATGTCATAGAATGTCAAGAATTGAATGTCATGTCATGAATGTCAGGAATGTCATGGCATGGAATGGAATGTCAGGAATGTCATGTCATGAATGTCATGCATGTCATTGAATGGAATGTCATGAATGTCATGGAATGGAATGTCAGGAATGTCATGTCATGTATTGGGTTGTCATGAATGTCATGTCATGGAATGGAATGTCAGGAATGTCATGGAATGGAATGTCAGGAATGTCAGGAATGTCATGGAATGTCTGGAATGTCAGGAATGTCATGGAATGTTTGGAATGTCATGGAATGTCTGGAATGTCATGGCATAACAGGAATGTCATGGAATGAATTGTCATGGAATGTCATGAATGTCACAGAATGTCATGAATGTCATGGAATGGAGTGTCAGAAATGTCATGGAATGGAATGTCAGAAATGTCATGTAATGGAATGTCAGGAATGTCTAATCATTAATGTCAGGAATGTCATGAAATGGAATGTCATGAATGTCATGAAATGAAATGTCATGAATATCTTGGAATGGAATGTCAAGAATGTCAGGAATATCATGTCATAGAATGGAATGTCATGATTGTCATAAATTTCATGTCAGGAATGTCATTTCATGGAATGTCAGTAATATCATGTCATGGAATGTCAGGAATGTCATGTCATGGAATGGAATGTCATGAATGGCATGTCATGGAATGTCAAGTCAAGTCAAAAGTAAAGTTTATTTCGACCAGTTGATCTATAAACCACAATACATATTTTATCATCTAAAATCGCCATAACACAAATTCTTTCCATTTACTATAAAAATTCTACTTGCATAAAACTGCATTTACACAATTAAACCCAAAATTCATTCGAATTAAAAAGCATTGGCCTTTTCATGGGTCTCTACTCAGTTTATAAATTTATAAACCCCCTGCATAAATTTCCCAATGGCTATCGCAATGTCAAGATTTTCCATTTCCACTAAAAGATCACGTGCTTGCGAGCGCTCATTGACATCATATTTTAAAAATATCGGGCGAAGAAACACTTTACGTAGATTTAAAAACAGATAACAATCCAATAAAAGGTGCAAAATATCACACTTCATTCCTATTTTACACACGCATTTACCATCCGGATGTGAAAGGGCAGCTTTTATTCCGCTATTTATAAATAGCGGATTGATTCCTATTCTTAACTTAAAGACTTCTTTCCTTAGCCAACGGTTAGGTAGCAAATCCATATATGGAAAGCTGGAGTCTCTCTCATCCAGCGCTCATAAACTTTACAGAGTCTTTTTCTCTCAAATACTTTAGATCTACTGCCCTCGAGCATACCTTACCCTGCACTTTAAGCACATTCTTTATCACATTAATTTGGAGTGTCATGGGGTCAATGTCCACCATTAGGTAATCGCAAATGGTCAGGAGTTTCCTTCTTGTTGCCTTCGCCCACTTTAACTCACTGGATTGAATTTCCTTCATACACCATTGTGATACCTTGGTGACTTCCCCCATACCCAGGCGGTTCCAGAATCTAAGCAAACTTGACTGGACCTGGACATTCCATGAAGGTAGGTCCAATTCCAATCTAATTGCCTGAATCATCGCCGACCCTGGAAGGGACAGCAGGGATTTTAGACATTTACCCTCCTCTTTGTCCCATGAGCTTTTCCCATCAATGCATAGAACCTCTGCCCCATATTGGAATTGTGGCGGAACCATTGCCTTAAAGGCGGTCAATAGAGGTTTATGTGACATATCATCATAGCTATAGTCAAATCTTTTCAACCAACATACCGCAAGATGCGCTTTTAGTTTCTGTGCTTCCAGATGGGTATTCCACTTCAAAGACCTTGTAAACCATATTCCGAGGTATATATATTCATTTACAGTATCTAACTTGGTTTGGCCCAAGTACCAACTAAACTTCATACTCTTCTTCCCAAAACACAAGATTTTTGTTTTATCCATATTTACTGTAAAACGCTTTGCAGTGATGTATTCGTTAAATACATTTAACTTTCTCTGCAGCCCTACCTCTGTTTGGTCCATTATTACAAGGTCATCAGCAGACAGCAGGCAGGGCAAATGCTTACCATTTGTTTTCGGGCTTGCACCTCTGACTGTACCCAGGAGAAGGGGCAAGTCTGCTAAAAATATGGCAAAGAGTAATGGGGCCAATACACAGCCCTGCCTCAACCCATTGTTTATAGGAATTTCCCTTGTGAGCCCGCCAGAAGTCATGGAATGGAATGTCATGTCATGAATGTCATCAGGAATGTCTTGAATGGAATGTCATGAATGTCATGGAATGGAATGTCATGAATGTCAGGCATATCATGTCATGAATATCAGGAGTGTCATGTCATGGACTTTCATGAATGTCATGTCGTGGGCTGTCAGGAATGTCATGGAATGGAATGTCAGGAATGTCATGTCATGGAATGTCATGTCATGAATGTCATCAGGAATGTCAAGGAATGGAATGTCATGGAATGGAATGTCAGGAATGTCATGTCATGAATATCAGGAATGTCATGTCATGGAATGTCAGGTATGTCATGTCATGGAATTGAATGTCAGGAATGTCATGTCATGAATGTCAGGAATGTCATGGAATGTTAGGAATGTCATGGAATGTAATGTCAGGAATGTCATGAATTTCATGAATTTCATGGAATGGAATGTCAGTAATGGAATGTCATGAATGTCATGGAATTTCAGGAATATCATAAATGTCATGTCATAGAATAGAATGTCAGGAATGTCATAAATGTCATGTCATGAATTTCAGGAATGTCATGTCATGGAATGTCAGGTATGTCATGTCATGGAATTGAATGTCAGGAATGTCATGCCATGAATGTCAGGAATGTCATGGAATGTTAGGAATGTCATGGAGTGTAATGTCAGGAATGTCAGGAATTTCATGAATTTCATGGAATGGAATGTCAGTAATGGAATGTCATGAATGTCATGGAATTTCAGGAATATCATAAATGTCATGTCATAGAATAGAATGTCAGGAATGTCATGTCATGAATGTCAGGAATGTCATGGAATGGAATATCAGGAATGTCATGAATATCATGGAATGTCATGAACGGCATGGAATGGAATGTCATGAATGGCATGGAATTTCAGGAATGTGAGGAATGTCATGGAATGTGAGGAATGTCATGGAATGTCAGGAATGTCATGTCATGGAATATCAGGAATGTCATGTCATGAAATATTAGGAATATCAGGAATGTCATGGAATGTCATGTCATGAATGTCATGGAATGGAATGTCAGGAATGTCATGTCTTGGAACGCAATATCAGGAATGTCATGTCATGGAATGGAATGTCATGAATGTCACGGAATGTCATGAATGTCATCAGGAATGTCAGGAATATCTTGTCATGGAATGGAATGTCAGGAATGTCATGGAATGGAATTTCATGAATGTCATGAAATGGAATGTCTTGAATGTCATGGTATGTCATGAATGTCATGGAATGTAATGTCAGGAATGTCATTTCATGGAATGTCAGGAATGTCATATATGCCATGGAATGTCAGGAATGTCATTTCATGGAATGTCAGGAATGTCATGTCATGGAATGTCATGTCATGGAATGCCATGTCATGGAATGTCATGTCATGGAATGTCAGGAATATCATGTCATGGAATGTCATGTCATGGGATGTCAGGAATATCATGTCAGGGAATGTCATGAATATCATGTCATGGAATGGGATGTCATGTCATGAATGTCAGGAATGTCATCAGGAATGTCATGTCATGGAATGGAATGTCATGAATGTCATGGCATGGAATGGAATGTCAGGAATATCATGTCTTGGAATGCAATGTCAAGAATGTCATGGAATGCAATGTCAGGAATGTTATGTCATGGAATGGAATGTCAGGAATGTCATGTCAAGGAATGGAATGTCAGGAATGTTATGTCCAGGAATGGAATGGAATGTCAGGTATATCATGTCTTGGAATGCAATGTCAAGAATGTCATGGAATGCAATGTCAGGAATGGAATGTCATGTTATGAATGTCAGGAATGTCATGTCATGGAATAGAATGTCAAATCATGAATGTCAGGAATGTCATGTCATGGAATGTCATGTCATGGAATGCCATGTCATGGAATGTCATGTCATGGAATGTCAGGAATATCATGTCATGGAATGTCAGGAATATCATGTCAGGGAATGTCATGAATATCATGTCATGGAATGGGATGTCAGGAATTTCATGTCATGGAATGCAATGTCAGGAATGCAATGTCAGGAATGTCCTGTCATGGAATGTCATGTCATGAATGTCAGGAATGTTGTCAGGAATGTCATGTCATGAATGTCAGGAATGTCATGAATGGAATGTCATGAACGTCATAGAATTGAATGTCATGAAAGTCATGGAATGGAATGTCAGGAATGTCAGCAATGTCATGTCATGGATTATCAGGAATGTCATGGAATGGAATGTCAGTAATGTCATGAAATGAAATGTCAGAAATGTCAGGGAATGGAATGTCAGGAATGTCATGAATATCATGGAATGGAATGTCATGAATGTCATGTCATGGAAGAGAATGTCAGGAATGTCATGTCAAGGAATGGAATGTCAGGAATGTCAAGTCATGGAATGGAATGTCATGAATGTCATGGAATGGAATGTCATGAATGTCAGGAATGTTATGTCATGGAATGGAATGTCATGAATGTCATGGAATGTCAGGAATGTCATGTCAAGGAATGGAATGTCAGGAATGTCATGTTCTGGAATACAGTGTCAGGAATGTCATGTCATAGAATGTCAAGAATTGAATGTCATGTCATGAATGTCAGGAATGTCATGGCATGGAATGGAATGTCAGGAATGTCATGTCATGAATGTCATGCATGTCATTGAATGGAATGTCATGAATGTCATGGAATGGAATGTCAGGAATGTCATGTCATGTATTGGGTTGTCATGAATGTCATGTCATGGAATGGAATGTCAGGAATGTCATGGAATGGAATGTCAGGAATGTCAGGAATGTCATGGAATGTCTGGAATGTCAGGAATGTCATGGAATGTTTGGAATGTCATGGAATGTCTGGAATGTCATGGCATAACAGGAATGTCATGGAATGAATTGTCATGGAATGTCATGAATGTCACAGAATGTCATGAATGTCATGGAATGGAGTGTCAGAAATGTCATGGAATGGAATGTCAGAAATGTCATGTAATGGAATGTCAGGAATGTCTAATCATTAATGTCAGGAATGTCATGAAATGGAATGTCATGAATGTCATGAAATGAAATGTCATGAATATCTTGGAATGGAATGTCAAGAATGTCAGGAATATCATGTCATAGAATGGAATGTCATGATTGTCATAAATTTCATGTCAGGAATGTCATTTCATGGAATGTCAGTAATATCATGTCATGGAATGTCAGGAATGTCATGTCATGGAATGGAATGTCATGAATGGCATGTCATGGAATGTCAAGTCAAGTCAAAAGTAAAGTTTATTTCGACCAGTTGATCTATAAACCACAATACATATTTTATCATCTAAAATCGCCATAACACAAATTCTTTCCATTTACTATAAAAATTCTACTTGCATAAAACTGCATTTACACAATTAAAACCAAAATTCATTCGAATTAAAAAGCATTGGCCTTTTCATGGGTCTCTACTCAGTTTATAAATTTATAAACCCCCTGCATAAATTTCCCAATGGCTATCGCAATGTCAAGATTTTCCATTTCCACTAAAAGATCACGTGCTTGCGAGCGCTCATTGACATCATATTTTAAAAATATCGGGCGAAGAAACACTTTACGTAGATTTAAAAACAGATAACAATCCAATAAAAGGTGCAAAATATCACACTTCATTCCTATTTTACACACGCATTTACCATCCGGATGTGAAAGGGCAGCTTTTATTCCGCTATTTATAAATAGCGGATTGATTCCTATTCTTAACTTAAAGACTTCTTTCCTTAGCCAACGGTTAGGTAGCAAATCCATATATGGAAAGCTGGAGTCTCTCTCATCCAGCGCTCATAAACTTTACAGAGTCTTTTTCTCTCAAATACTTTAGATCTACTGCCCTCGAGCATACCTTACCCTGCACTTTAAGCACATTCTTTATCACATTAATTTGGAGTGTCATGGGGTCAATGTCCACCATTAGGTAATCGCAAATGGTCAGGAGTTTCCTTCTTGTTGCCTTCGCCCACTTTAACTCACTGGATTGAATTTCCTTCATACACCATTGTGATACCTTGGTGACTTCCCCCATACCCAGGCGGTTCCAGAATCTAAGCAAACTTGACTGGACCTGGACATTCCATGAAGGTAGGTCCAATTCCAATCTAATTGCCTGAATCATCGCCGACCCTGGAAGGGACAGCAGGGATTTTAGACATTTACCCTCCTCTTTGTCCCATGAGCTTTTCCCATCAATGCATAGAACCTCTGCCCCATATTGGAATTGTGGCGGAACCATTGCCTTAAAGGCGGTCAATAGAGGTTTATGTGACATATCATCATAGCTATAGTCAAATCTTTTCAACCAACATACCGCAAGATGCGCTTTTAGTTTCTGTGCTTCCAGATGGGTATTCCACTTCAAAGACCTTGTAAACCATATTCCGAGGTATATATATTCATTTACAGTATCTAACTTGGTTTGGCCCAAGTACCAACTAAACTTCATACTCTTCTTCCCAAAACACAAGATTTTTGTTTTATCCATATTTACTGTAAAACGCTTTGCAGTGATGTATTCGTTAAATACATTTAACTTTCTCTGCAGCCCTACCTCTGTTTGGTCCATTATTACAAGGTCATCAGCAGACAGCAGGCAGGGCAAATGCTTACCATTTATTTTCGGGCTCGCACCTCTGACTGTACCCAGGAGAAGGGGCAAGTCTGCTAAAAATATGGCAAAGAGTAATGGGGCCAATACACAGCCCTGCCTCAACCCATTGTTTATAGGAATTTCCCTTGTGAGCCCGCCAGAAGTCATGGAATGGAATGTCATGTCATGAATGTCATCAGGAATGTCTTGAATGGAATGTCATGAATGTCATGGAATGGAATGTCATGAATGTCAGGCATATCATGTCATGAATATCAGGAGTGTCATGTCATGGACTTTCATGAATGTCATGTCGTGGGCTGTCAGGAATGTCATGGAATGGAATGTCAGGAATGTCATGTCATGGAATGTCATGTCATGAATGTCATCAGGAATGTCAAGGAATGGAATGTCATGGAATGGAATGTCAGGAATGTCATGTCATGAATATCAGGAATGTCATGTCATGGAATGTCAGGTATGTCATGTCATGGAATTGAATGTCAGGAATGTCATGTCATGAATGTCAGGAATGTCATGGAATGTTAGGAATGTCATGGAATGTAATGTCAGGAATGTCATGAATTTCATGAATTTCATGGAATGGAATGTCAGTAATGGAATGTCATGAATGTCATGGAATTTCAGGAATATCATAAATGTCATGTCATAGAATAGAATGTCAGGAATGTCATAAATGTCATGTCATGAATTTCAGGAATGTCATGTCATGGAATGTCAGGTATGTCATGTCATGGAATTGAATGTCAGGAATGTCATGCCATGAATGTCAGGAATGTCATGGAATGTTAGGAATATCATGGAGTGTAATGTCAGGAATGTCAGGAATTTCATGAATTTCATGGAATGGAATGTCAGTAATGGAATGTCATGAATGTCATGGAATTTCAGGAATATCATAAATGTCATGTCATAGAATAGAATGTCAGGAATGTCATGTCATGAATGTCAGGAATGTCATGGAATGGAATATCAGGAATGTCATGAATATCATGGAATGTCATGAATGGCATGGAATGGAATGTCATGAATGGCATGGAATTTCAGGAATGTGAGGAATGTCATGGAATGTGAGGAATGTCATGGAATGTCAGGAATGTCATGTCATGGAATATCAGGAATGTCATGTCATGAAATATTAGGAATATCAGGAATGTCATGGAATGTCATGTCATGAATGTCATGGAATGGAATGTCAGGAATGTCATGTCTTGGAACGCAATATCAGGAATGTCATGTCATGGAATGGAATGTCATGAATGTCACGGAATGTCATGAATGTCATCAGGAATGTCAGGAATATCTTGTCATGGAATGGAATGTCAGGAATGTCATGGAATGGAATTTCATGAATGTCATGAAATGGAATGTCTTGAATGTCATGGTATGTCATGAATGTCATGGAATGTAATGTCAGGAATGTCATTTCATGGAATGTCAGGAATGTCATATATGCCATGGAATGTCAGGAATGTCATTTCATGGAATGTCAGGAATGTCATGTCATGGAATGTCATGTCATGGAATGCCATGTCATGGAATGTCATGTCATGGAATGTCAGGAATATCATGTCATGGAATGTCATGTCATGGGATGTCAGGAATATCATGTCAGGGAATGTCATGAATATCATGTCATGGAATGGGATGTCATGTCATGAATGTCAGGAATGTCATCAGGAATGTCATGTCATGGAATGGAATGTCATGAATGTCATGGCATGGAATGGAATGTCAGGAATATCATGTCTTGGAATGCAATGTCAAGAATGTCATGGAATGCAATGTCAGGAATGTTATGTCATGGAATGGAATGTCAGGAATGTCATGTCAAGGAATGGAATGTCAGGAATGTTATGTCCAGGAATGGAATGGAATGTCAGGTATATCATGTCTTGGAATGCAATGTCAAGAATGTCATGGAATGCAATGTCAGGAATGGAATGTCATGTCATGAATGTCAGGAATGTCATGTCATGGAATAGAATGTCAAATCATGAATGTCAGGAATGTCATGTCATGGAATGTCATGTCATGGAATGCCATGTCATGGAATGTCATGTCATGGAATGTCAGGAATATCATGTCATGGAATGTCAGGAATATCATGTCAGGGAATGTCATGAATATCATGTCATGGAATGGGATGTCAGGAATATCATGTCTTGAATGCAGTGTCAGTAATGTCATGTCATGGAATGGAATATCATGAATGGAATGTCATGTCATGAATGTCAGGAATGTCATCAGGAATGTCAGGAATGGAATGCCAGGAATGTCAAGAATGTCATGACATGGAATGAAATGTGAGAAATGTCATATCATGGAACGTCATGGAATGTCATGGAATGCAATGTCAGGAATGTCATGTCATGGAATGGAATGTCATGAATAGAATGTCATGTCATGAATGTCAGGAATGTCATGTCATGAATGTCAGGAATGTCATGGAATGGAATGTCATGAAAGTCATGGAATGGAATGTCAGAAATGTCAGGAATGTCATGTCATGGAATGTCATATAATGGAATGGAATGTCATGAAATATCAGGAATGTCATGTCAGGAATGTCATGGAATGCAATGTCAGGAATGTCATGGAATGCAATGTCAGGAATGTCATGGAATGCAATGTCAGGAATGTCATGTCATAGAATGGAATGTCAGGAATGTCATGTCAAGAAATGGAATGTCAGGAATATCATGTCTTGAATGCAGTGTCAGTAATGTCATGTCATGGAATGGAATGTCATGAATGGAATGTCATGTCATGAATGTCAGGAATGTCATCAGGAATGTCAGGAATGGAATGCCAGGAATGTCAAGAATGTCATGACATGGAATGAAATGTGAGAAATGTCATATCATGGAACGTCATGGAATGTCATGGAATGCAATGTCAGGAATGTCATGTCATGGAATGGAATGTCATGAATAGAATGTCATGTCATGATGTCAGGAATGTCATGTCATGAATGTCAGGAATGTCATGGAATGGAATGTCATGAAAGTCATGGAATGGAATGTCAGAAATGTCAGGAATGTCATGTCATGGAATGTCATATAATGGAATGGAATGTCATGAAATATCAGGAATGTCATGTCAGGAATGTCATGGAATGCAATGTCAGGAATGTCATGGAATGCAATGTCAGGAATGTCATGGAATGCAATGTCAGGAATGTCATGTCATGGAATGGAATGTCATGAATGGAATATCATGTCATGAATGTCAGGAATGTCATGTCATGGACTGGAATATCATGTATATCATGTCATGAATGTCAGGAATGTCATGTAATGGAATGTCATGCAAGTCATGGAATGGAATGTCAGAAATGTCAGGAATGTCATGTCATGGAATGTCATGTAATGGAATGGAATGTCAGGAATGTCATACCATGAATGTCAGGAATGTCATGGAATGGAATGTCATGAATGTCATGAAATGGAATGTCATGAATGTCATGGAATGGAATTACAGGAATGTCAAATTTCATGTCAGGAATGTCAGGAATATCATGGAATGGAATGTCAGGAATGTCATGGAACGTCAAGAATGTCACGGAGTGGAATGTCATGAATGTCATGAATATCAAGAATATCATCAGGAATTTCATGTCATGGAATGGAATTGCATGAATGTTGTGGAATGGAATGTCATGAATGTCATGGAATGTCAGGAATATCAGGAATGGAATGTCATGGAATGGAATGTCAGGAATGTCATGCCAAGGAATGGAATGTCAGGAATGTCAGGAATGGAATATCATGGAATGGAATGTCAGGAATGTCAAGGAATGGAATATCAGGAATGTCATGTCTTGGAATGCAATATCAGGAATGTCATGGAATGGAATGTCATGAATGTCACGGAATGGAATATCAGGAATGTCATCAGGAATGTCAGGAATATCTTGTCATGGAATGGAATGTCATCAGGAATGTCATCTAAAGGAATGGAATATCAGGAATGTCGTCATGAATGTCAGGAATATCATGGAATGGAATGAATGTCACGGAATGTCATGAATGTCATGGAATGGAATGTCATAAATATCACGGAATGGAATGTCATAAATGTTATGGAATGTCATGAATGTCATGGAATGGAATGTCAGGAATATCATCTCAAGGAATGGGATGTAAGTAATTTCATGTCTTGGAATGCAATGGCAGGAATGTCATGGAATGGAATGTCATGAATGGAATGTCATGAATGTCATCAGGAATGTCATGTCATGGAATGGAATGTCATGGAATGGAATGCCATGAATATTATGCAATGGAATGTCAGGAATGTTATGTCATGGAATAGAATATCAGGAATGTCATATCATGAATGTCAGGAATGTCATGGAATGGAATGTCATGAACGTCATGGAATTGAATGTCATGAAAGTCATGGAATGCAATATCAGGAATGTCGTCAGGAATGTCATGGAATGGCAGGAATGTCATGTCATAAATATCATGATTGTCATGGAATGGAATGTCATGAACGTCATGGAATTGAATGTCATGAAAGTCATGGAATGGAATGTCAGGAATGTCATGTCATGGATTATCAGGAATATCATGGAATGGAATGTCAGGAATGTCAGGAATGCCATGGAATGTCATGTCAGGAATGTCATGTCATGGAATGGGATGTCAGGAATTTCATGTGTTGGAATGCAATGTCAGGAATGTCATGTCATGGAATGGAATGTCATGTCAGGAATGTCATCAGGAATGTCATGTCATGGAATGGAATGTCATGAATGTCATGTCATGGAATGGAATGCCATGAATTTCATGGAATAGAATTTCAGGAATGTTATCTCTTGGAATGGAAAGTCAGGAATGTCATGTCAAGGAATGTAATGTCAGTAATGTCATGAAATTGAATGTTAGGAATGTCATGTCATGGAATGGAATGTCAGGAATGTCATGTCAAGGAATGGAATGTCAGGAATATCATGTCTTGGAATGCAATGTCAAGAATGTCATGTTTCTGGAATGCAATGTTAGGAATGGAATGCAATGTCATGAATGTCAGGAATATCGTCAGGAATGTAATGTCATGAAATAGAATGTAGGGAATGTCATGTCAGGAATGTCATGGAATGGAATGGAATGTCATGGAGTGGAATGTCATGAATGTCATGAATGGAAGGTTATGAATGTCAGGAATGTCATGGAATGTCAGGAATGTCATGGAATGTCAGGAGTGGCATGGCATATCAGGAATGTCATGGAATGGAATGTCATGATATGTCATGAATGTCACAGAATGTCATGAATGTCATGGAATGGAATGCCAGAAATGTCATGGAATGGAATGTCAGAAATGTCATGGAATGCAATGTCAGGAATGTCATGTCATGGAATGTCATGAATGGAATGTCATATCATGAATGTCAGGAATGTCATCAGGAATATCATGTTATGGAATGGAATGTCATGGAATGGAAAGCCATGAATGTCATGGAATGGAATATCAGGAATGTTATGTCATGGAATGGAATGTCAGTAATGTAATGGAATGGAATGTCAGGAATGTCATGTCATGGAATGGAATGTCATGTCTTGGAATGCAATGACAAGAATGTCACGTCATGGAATGCAATGTCAGGAATGGAATGTCATGTCATGAATGTCAGGAATGTCATGTCATGTAAGTCAGGAATGTTATGGAATGGAATGTCATGAACGTCATGGAATTGAATGTCATGAAAGTCATGGAATGGAATGTCAGGAATGTCAGCAATGTCATGTCATGGATTATCAGGAATGTCATGGAATGGAATGTCAGGAATGTCATGAATGTCATGGAATGAAATGTCAGAAATGTCATGGAATATCAGGAATGTCAGGAATGTCATGGAATGGAATGTCATGAATGTCATGTCATGGAAGAGAATGTCAGGAATGTCATGGCAAGGAATGAAATGTCAGGAATGTCAAGTCATGGAATGGAATGTCATGAATGTCATGGAATGGAATGTCAGGAATTTTATGTCATGGAATGGAATGTCATGAATGTCATGGAATGTCAGGAATGTCATGTCAAGGAATGGAATGTCAGGAATGTCATGTTCTGGAATACAGTGTCAGGAATGTCATGTCATGAAATGTCAAGAATTGAATGTCATGTCATGAATGTCAGGAATGTCATCAGTAATGTCATGGCATTGAATGGAATGTCAGGAATGTCATGTCATGAATGTCATGGAATGGAATGTCATGAATGTCAGGGAATGGAATGTCATGAATGTCATGGAATGGAATGTGAGGAATGTCATGTCATGTATTGTGTTGTCATGAATGTCATGTCATGGAATTGAATGTCAGGAATGTCATGGAATGGAATGTCAGGAATGTCATGGAATGTCTGGAATGTGTGGAATGTCATGGCATATCAGGAATGTCATGGAATGAATTGTCAGGGAATGTCATGAATGTCACAGAATGTCATGAATGTCATGGAATGGAGTGTCAGTAATGTCATAGAATGGAATGTCAGAAATGTCATGTAATGGAATGGAATGTCAGGAATGTCTAATCATTAATGTCAGGAATGTCATGAAATGGAATGTCATGTAATGGAATGTCATGAATGTCTTGGAATGGAATGTCAGGAATATCATGTCATAGAATGGAATGTCATGAGTGTCATGGAATTGAATGTCATGAAAGTCTTTGAATGGAATGTCAGGAATGTCATGTCATGGATTATCAGGAATATCATGGAATGGAATGTCAGGAATGTCAGGAATGCCATGGAATGTCATGTCAGGAATGTCATGTCATGGAATGGGATATCAGGAATTTCATGTGTTGGAATGCAATGTCAGGAATGTCATGTCATGGAATGGAATGTCATGTCAGGAATATCATCAGGAATGTCATGTCATGGAATGGAATGTCATGAATGTCATGTCATGGAATGGAATGCTATGAATTTCATGGAATGGAATTTCAGGGATGTTATCTCTTGGAATGGAAAGTCAGGAATGTCATGTCAAGGAATGTAATGTCAGTAATGTCATGAAATTGAATGTCAGGAATGTCATGTCATGGAATGGAATGTCAGGAATATCACGTCTTGGAATGCAATGTCAAGAATGTCATGTTTCTGGAATGCAATGTTAGGAATGGAATGCAATGTCATGAATGTCAGGAATATCGTCAGGAATGTAATGTCATAAAATAGAATGTAAGGAATGTCATGTCAGGAATGTCATAGAATGGAATGGAATGTCATGGAATGGAATGTCATGAATGTCATGAATGGAATGTTATGAATGTCAGGAATGTCATGGAATGTCAGGAATGTCATGGAATGTCAGGAGTGGCATGGCATATCAGGAATGTCATGGAATGGAATGTCATGATATGTCATGAATGTCACGGAATGTCATGAATGTCATGGAATGGAATGTCAGAAATGTCATGGAATGGAATGTCAGAAATGTCATGGAATGCAATGTCAGGAATGTCATGTCATGGAATGTCATGAATGGAATGTCATATCATGAATGTCAGGAATGTCATCAGGAATGTCATGTTATGGAATGGAATGTCATGGAATGGAATGCCACGAATGTCATGGAATGGAATATCAGGAATGTTATGTCATGGAATGGAATGTCAGTAATGGAATGGAATGGAATGTCAGGAATGTCATGTCATGGAATGGAATGTCATGTCTTGGAATGCAATGACAAGAATGTCACGTCATGGAATGCAATGTCAGGAATGGAATGTCATGTCATGAATGTCAGGAATGTCGTCAGGAATGTCATGTCATGTAAGTCAGGAATGTTATGGAATGGAATGTCATGAAAGTCATGGGATGGAATGTCAGGAATGTCAACAATGTCATGTCATGGATTATCAGGAATGTCATGGAATAGAATGTCAGGAATGTCATGAATGTCATGGAATGAAATGTCAGAAATGTCATGGAATATCAGGAATGTCAGGAATGTCATGGAATGGAATGTCAGGAATGTCATGTCAAGGAATGGAATGTCATGGAATGTCAAGTCGTGGAATGGAATGTCATGAATGTCATGGAATGGAATGTCAGGAATGTCAGGAATGTTATGTCATGGAATGGAATGTCATGAATGTCATGGAATGTCAGGAATGTCATGTCAAGGAATGGAATATCAGGAATGTCATGTTCTGGAATACAGTGTCAGGAATGTCATGTCATGGAATGTCAAGAATTGAATGTCATGTCATGAATGTCAGGAATGTCATCAGGAATGTCATGGCATTGAATGGAATGTCAGGAATGTCATGTCATGAATGTCATGGAATGGAATGTCATGAATGTCATGGAATGGAATGTCATGAATGTCATGGAATGGAATGTGAGGATTGTCATGTCATGTATTGTGTTGTCATGAATGTCATGTCATGGAATTGAATGTCAGGAATGTCATGGAATGGAATGTCAGGAATGTCAGGAATGTCATGGAATGGAATGTCAGGAATGTCATGGAATGTCTGGAATGTCATGGAATGTCTGGAATGTCATGGCATATCAGGAATGTCATGGAATGAATTGTCAGGGAATGTCATGAATGTCACAGAATGCCATGAATGTCATGGAATGGAGTGTCAGTAATATCATAGAATGGAATGTCAGAAATGTCATGTAATGGAATGGAATGTCAGGAATGTCTAATCATTAATGTCAGGAATGTCATGAAATGGAATGTCATGTAATGGAATGTCATGAATGTCTTGGAATGGAATGTCAGGAATATCATGTCATAGAATGGAATGTCATGAGTGTCATAAATATCATGTCAGGAATGTCATTTCATGGAATGTCAGTAATATCATGTCAGGGAATGTCAGGAATGTCATGTCATGGAATGTCAGGAATGTCATGTCATGGAATGTCATGAATGTCATGGAATGGAATGTCATGAATGGCATGTCATGGAATGGAATGTCATTTTATGAATGTCATCAGGAATGTCTTGAATGGAATGTCATGAATGTCATGGAATGGAATGTCATGAATGTCAGGCATGTCATGTCATGAATATCAGGAGTGTCATGTCATGGACTTTCAGGAATGTCATGTCATGGGCTGTCAGGAATGTCATGGAATAGAATGTCAGGAATGTCATGTCATGGAATGTCATGTCATGAATATCATCAGGAATGTCAAGGAATGGAATTTCATGGAATGGAATGTCAGGAATGTCATGTCATGAATATCAGGAGTGTCATTTCATGGACTGTCAGAAATGTCATGTCATGGAATGGAATGTCATGAATGTCATAAATGTCATGTCATGAATATCAGGAATGTCATGTCATGGAATGTCAGGTATGTCATGGAATTGAATGTCAGGAATGTCATGTCATGAATGTCATGGAATGTTAGGAATGTCATGGAGTGTAATGTCAGGAATGTCATGGAATGTCATGAATTTTATGGAATGGAATGTCAGTAATGGAATGTCATGAATGTCATGGAATTTCAGGAATGTCATAAATGTCATGAATGTCAGGAATGTCATGTCATAGAATGTCATGTCATAGAATAGAATGTCAGGAATGTCATGTCGTGAATGTCAGGAATGTCATGGAATGGAATATCAGGAATGTCATGAATGTCATGGAATGTCATGAATGTCATGGAATGGAATGTCATGAATGGCATGGAATTTCAGGAATGTGAGGAATGTCATGGAATGTGAGGAATGTCATGGAATGTCATGTCATGAAATATTAGGAATATCAGGAATGTCATGGAATGTCATGTCATGAATGTCATGGAATGGAATGTCAGGAATGTCATTTCTTGGAACGCAATATCAGGAATGTCATGTCATGGAATAGAATGTCATGAATGTCACGGAATGGAATGTCATGAATGTCATCAGGAATGTCAGGAATATCTTGTCATGGAATGGAATGTCAGGAATGTCATGGAATGGAATTTCCTGAATGTCATGAAATGGAATGTCATGGAATGTCATGAATGTCACGGAATGTCATGAATGTAGGAATGGAATGTCAGGAATTTCATGGAATAGAATGTCAGGAATGTCATGTCATGGAATGTCAGGAATGTCATGTCATGGAATGTCATGTCATGGAATGCCATGTAATGGAATGTCATGTCATGGAATGTCATGCATATCATGTCATGGAATGTCATGAATATCATGTCATGCGATGGGATGTCAGGAATTTCATGTCATGGAATGCAATGTCAGGAATGCAATGTCAGGAATGTCCTGTCATGGAATGGAATGTCATGTCATGAATGTCAGGAATGTCATCAGGAATGTCATGTCATGGAATGGAAAGTCGTGAATGTTATGTCATGGAATGGAATGCCATGAATTTCATGGAATGGAATGTCAGGAATGTTATGTCATGGAATGGAATGTCAGAAATGTCATGTCAAGGAATGGAATGTCAGGAATGTCATGTCAAGGAATAGAATGGAATGTCAGGAATATCATGTCTTGGAATGCAATGTCAAGAATGTCATGGAATTCAATGTCAGGAATGGAATGTCATGTCATGAATGTCATGTCATGGAATAGAATGTCATATCATGAATGTCAGGAATGTCATGGAATGGAATGTCATGAACGTCATGGAATGGAATGTCATGAAAGTCATGGAATGGAATGCCAGGAATGTCATGTCATGGATTATCATGAATGTCATGGAATGGAATGTCAGGAATGTCATGGAATGGAATGTCAGTAATGTCATATCATGGAATGTCAGGAATGTCATGTCATGGAATGGAATGTCATGAATATCAGGAATGTCTTGGAATGGAATATTAGGAATGTCATGGAATGGAATGTCAGGAATGTCAGGAATGTCATGTCATGGAATGTCATGTCATGGAATGCCATGTCATGGAATGTCATGTCATGGAATGCAATGTCAGGAATGTCCTGTCATGGAATGGAATGTCAGGAATGTCATGTCAAGGAATGGAATGTCAGGAATGTCATGTCAAGGAATGGAATGGAATGTCAGGAATATCATGTCTTAGAATGCAATGTCAAGAATATCATGAAATGCAATGTCAGGAATGGAATGTCATGTCATGAATGTCATGTCATGGAATAGAATGTCATATCATGAATGTCAGGAATGTCATGAAATGGAATGTCATGAACGTCATGGAATGGAATGTCATGAAAGTCATGGAATGGAATGTCAGGAATGTCACGTCATGGAATGCAATGTCAGGAATGGAATGTCATGTCATGAATGTCAGGAATGTTGTCAGGAATGTCATGTCATGAATGTCAGGAATGTCATGAATGGAATGTCATGAACGTCATAGAATTGAATGTCATGAAAGTCATGGAATGGAATGTCAGGAATGTCAGCAATGTCATGTCATGGATTATCAGGAATGTCATGGAATGGAATGTCAGTAATGTCATGAAATGAAATGTCAGAAATGTCAGGGAATGGAATGTCAGGAATGTCAAGTCATGGAATGGAATGTCATGAATGTCATGGAATGGAATGTCATGAATGTCAGGAATGTTATGTCATGGAATGGAATGTCATGAATGTCATGGAATGTCAGGAATGTCATGTCAAGGAATGGAATGTCAGGAATGTCATGTTCTGGAATACAGTGTCAGGAATGTCATGTCATAGAATGTCAAGAATTGAATGTCATGTCATGAATGTCAGGAATGTCATGGCATGGAATGGAATGTCAGGAATGTCATGTCATGAATGTCATGCATGTCATTGAATGGAATGTCATGAATGTCATGGAATGGAATGTCAGGAATGTCATGTCATGTATTGGGTTGTCATGAATGTCATGTCATGGAATGGAATGTCAGCAATGTCATGGAATGGAATGTCAGGAATGTCAGGAATGTCATGGAATGTCTGGAATGTCAGGAATGTCATGGAATGTTTGGAATGTCATGGAATGTCTGGAATGTCATGGCATAACAGGAATGTCATGGAATGAATTGTCATGGAATGTCATGAATGTCACAGAATGTCATGAATGTCATGTCATGGAAGAGAATGTCAGGAATGTCATGTCAAGGAATGGAATGTCAGGAATGTCAAGTCATGGAATGGAATGTCATGAATGTCATGGAATGGAATGTCATGAATGTCAGGAATGTTATGTCATGGAATGGAATGTCATGAATGTCATGGAATGTCAGGAATGTCATGTCAAGGAATGGAATGTCAGGAATGTCATGTTCTGGAATACAGTGTCAGGAATGTCATGTCATAGAATGTCAAGAATTGAATGTCATGTCATGAATGTCAGGAATGTCATGGCATGGAATGGAATGTCAGGAATGTCATGTCATGAATGTCATGCATGTCATTGAATGGAATGTCATGAATGTCATGGAATGGAATGTCAGGAATGTCATGTCATGTATTGGGTTGTCATGAATGTCATGTCATGGAATGGAATGTCAGGAATGTCATGGAATGGAATGTCAGGAATGTCAGGAATGTCATGGAATGTCTGGAATGTCAGGAATGTCATGGAATGTTTGGAATGTCATGGAATGTCTGGAATATCATGGCATAACAGGAATGTCATGGAATGAATTGTCATGGAATGTCATGAATGTCACAGAATGTCATGAATGTCATGGAATGGAGTGTCAGAAATGTCATGGAATGGAATGTCAGAAATGTCATGTAATGGAATGTCAGGAATGTCTAATCATTAATGTCAGGAATGTCATGAAATGGAATGTCATGAATGTCATGAAATGAAATGTCATGAATATCTTGGAATGGAATGTCAAGAATGTCAGGAATATCATGTCATAGAATGGAATGTCATGATTGTCATAAATTTCATGTCAGGAATGTCATTTCATGGAATGTCAGTAATATCATGTCATGGAATGTCAGGAATGTCATGTCATGGAATGGAATGTCATGAATGGCATGTCATGGAATGTCAAGTCAAGTCAAAAGTAAAGTTTATTTCGACCAGTTGATCTATAAACCACAATACATATTTTATCATCTAAAATCGCCATAACACAAATTCTTTCCATTTACTATAAAAATTCTACTTGCATAAAACTGCATTTACACAATTAAACCCAAAATTCATTCGAATTAAAAAGCATTGGCCTTTTCATGGGTCTCTACTCAGTTTATAAATTTATAAACCCCCTGCATAAATTTCCCAATGGCTATCGCAATGTCAAGATTTTCCATTTCCACTAAAAGATCACGTGCTTGCGAGCGCTCATTGACATCATATTTTAAAAATATCGGGCGAAGAAACACTTTACGTAGATTTAAAAACAGATAACAATCCAATAAAAGGTGCAAAATATCACACTTCATTCCTATTTTACACACGCATTTACCATCCGGATGTGAAAGGGCAGCTTTTATTCCGCTATTTATAAATAGCGGATTGATTCCTATTCTTAACTTAAAGACTTCTTTCCTTAGCCAACGGTTAGGTAGCAAATCCATATATGGAAAGCTGGAGTCTCTCTCATCCAGCGCTCATAAACTTTACAGAGTCTTTTTCTCTCAAATACTTTAGATCTACTGCCCTCGAGCATACCTTACCCTGCACTTTAAGCACATTCTTTATCACATTAATTTGGAGTGTCATGGGGTCAATGTCCACCATTAGGTAATCGCAAATGGTCAGGAGTTTCCTTCTTGTTGCCTTCGCCCACTTTAACTCACTGGATTGAATTTCCTTCATACACCATTGTGATACCTTGGTGACTTCCCCCATACCCAGGCGGTTCCAGAATCTAAGCAAACTTGACTGGACCTGGACATTCCATGAAGGTAGGTCCAATTCCAATCTAATTGCCTGAATCATCGCCGACCCTGGAAGGGACAGCAGGGATTTTAGACATTTACCCTCCTCTTTGTCCCATGAGCTTTTCCCATCAATGCATAGAACCTCTGCCCCATATTGGAATTGTGGCGGAACCATTGCCTTAAAGGCGGTCAATAGAGGTTTATGTGACATATCATCATAGCTATAGTCAAATCTTTTCAACCAACATACCGCAAGATGCGCTTTTAGTTTCTGTGCTTCCAGATGGGTATTCCACTTCAAAGACCTTGTAAACCATATTCCGAGGTATATATATTCATTTACAGTATCTAACTTGGTTTGGCCCAAGTACCAACTAAACTTCATACTCTTCTTCCCAAAACACAAGATTTTTGTTTTATCCATATTTACTGTAAAACGCTTTGCAGTGATGTATTCGTTAAATACATTTAACTTTCTCTGCAGCCCTACCTCTGTTTGGTCCATTATTACAAGGTCATCAGCAGACAGCAGGCAGGGCAAATGCTTACCATTTATTTTCGGGCTTGCACCTCTGACTGTACCCAGGAGAAGGGGCAAGTCTGCTAAAAATATGGCAAAGAGTAATGGGGCCAATACACAGCCCTGCCTCAACCCATTGTTTATAGGAATTTCCCTTGTGAGCCCGCCAGAAGTCATGGAATGGAATGTCATGTCATGAATGTCATCAGGAATGTCTTGAATGGAATGTCATGAATGTCATGGAATGGAATGTCATGAATGTCAGGCATATCATGTCATGAATATCAGGAGTGTCATGTCATGGACTTTCATGAATGTCATGTCGTGGGCTGTCAGGAATGTCATGGAATGGAATGTCAGGAATGTCATGTCATGGAATGTCATGTCATGAATGTCATCAGGAATGTCAAGGAATGGAATGTCATGGAATGGAATGTCAGGAATGTCATGTCATGAATATCAGGAATGTCATGTCATGGAATGTCAGGTATGTCATGTCATGGAATTGAATGTCAGGAATGTCATGTCATGAATGTCAGGAATGTCATGGAATGTTAGGAATGTCATGGAATGTAATGTCAGGAATGTCATGAATTTCATGAATTTCATGGAATGGAATGTCAGTAATGGAATGTCATGAATGTCATGGAATTTCAGGAATATCATAAATGTCATGTCATAGAATAGAATGTCAGGAATGTCATAAATGTCATGTCATGAATTTCAGGAATGTCATGTCATGGAATGTCAGGTATGTCATGTCATGGAATTGAATGTCAGGAATGTCATGCCATGAATGTCAGGAATGTCATGGAATGTTAGGAATGTCATGGAGTGTAATGTCAGGAATGTCAGGAATTTCATGAATTTCATGGAATGGAATGTCAGTAATGGAATGTCATGAATGTCATGGAATTTCAGGAATATCATAAATGTCATGTCATAGAATAGAATGTCAGGAATGTCATGTCATGAATGTCAGGAATGTCATGGAATGGAATATCAGGAATGTCATGAATATCATGGAATGTCATGAATGGCATGGAATGGAATGTCATGAATGGCATGGAATTTCAGGAATGTGAGGAATGTCATGGAATGTGAGGAATGTCATGGAATGTCAGGAATGTCATGTCATGGAATATCAGGAATGTCATGTCATGAAATATTAGGAATATCAGGAATGTCATGGAATGTCATGTCATGAATGTCATGGAATGGAATGTCAGGAATGTCATGTCTTGGAACGCAATATCAGGAATGTCATGTCATGGAATGGAATGTCATGAATGTCACGGAATGTCATGAATGTCATCAGGAATGTCAGGAATATCTTGTCATGGAATGGAATGTCAGGAATGTCATGGAATGGAATTTCATGAATGTCATGAAATGGAATGTCTTGAATGTCATGGTATGTCATGAATGTCATGGAATGTAATGTCAGGAATGTCATTTCATGGAATGTCAGGAATGTCATATATGCCATGGAATGTCAGGAATGTCATTTCATGGAATGTCAGGAATGTCATGTCATGGAATGTCATGTCATGGAATGCCATGTCATGGAATGTCATGTCATGGAATGTCAGGAATATCATGTCATGGAATGTCATGTCATGGGATGTCAGGAATATCATGTCAGGGAATGTCATGAATATCATGTCATGGAATGGGATGTCATGTCATGAATGTCAGGAATGTCATCAGGAATGTCATGTCATGGAATGGAATGTCATGAATGTCATGGCATGGAATGGAATGTCAGGAATATCATGTCTTGGAATGCAATGTCAAGAATGTCATGGAATGCAATGTCAGGAATGTTATGTCATGGAATGGAATGTCAGGAATGTCATGTCAAGGAATGGAATGTCAGGAATGTTATGTCCAGGAATGGAATGGAATGTCAGGTATATCATGTCTTGGAATGCAATGTCAAGAATGTCATGGAATGCAATGTCAGGAATGGAATGTCATGTCATGAATGTCAGGAATGTCATGTCATGGAATAGAATGTCAAATCATGAATGTCAGGAATGTCATGTCATGGAATGTCATGTCATGGAATGCCATGTCATGGAATGTCATGTCATGGAATGTCAGGAATATCATGTCATGGAATGTCAGGAATATCATGTCAGGGAATGTCATGAATATCATGTCATGGAATGGGATGTCAGGAATTTCATGTCATGGAATGCAATGTCAGGAATGCAATGTCAGGAATGTCCTGTCATGGAATGTCATGTCATGAATGTCAGGCATGTCATCAGGAATGTCATGTCATGGAATGGAATGTCATGAATGTCATGTCATGGAATGGAATGCCACGAATTTCATGGAATGGAATGTCAGGAATGTTATGTCATGGAATGGAATGGCAGGAATGTCATGTCAAGGAATGGAATGTCAGGAATGTCATGTCCAGGAATGGAATGGAATGTCAGGAATGTCATGTCTTGGAATGCAATGTCAAGAATGTCATGGAATGCAATGTCAGGAATGGAATGTCATGTCATGAATGTCAGGAATGGCATGGCATGGAATAGAATGTCAAATCATGAATGTCAGGAATGTCATGGCATGGAATGTCATGAACGTCATGGAATGGAATATCATGAAAGTCATGGAATGGAATGTCATGAATGTCATGTCATGGATTATCAGGAATGTCATGGAATGGAATGTCAGGAATGTCATGGAATGGAATGTCAGGAATGACATGCAATGTCAGGAATGTCATGAATGTCATAGAATGGAATGTCATGAATGTCATGTCATGGAATGGAATATCAGGAATGTCATGTCAAGGAATGGAATGTCAGAAAGGTCATATCATGGAATGTCAGGAATGTCATGTCATGTCATAGAATGGAATGTCATGAATGTCAGGAATGTCTTGGAATTCGAATGTTAGGAATGTCATGGAATGGAATGTCAGGAATGTCATGTCATGGAATGCCATGTCATGGAATATCATGTCATGGAATGTCATGAATATCATGTCATGGAATGGGATGTCAGGAATTACATGTCATGGAATACAATGTCAGGAATGCAATGTCAGGAATGTCCTGTCATGGAATGGAATGTCATGCCATGAATGTCAGGAATATCATCAGGAATGTCATGTCATGGAATGGAATGTCATGAATGTCATGTCATGGAATGGAATGCCATGAATTTCATGGAATGGAATGTCAGGAATGGTATGTCATGGAATGGAATGTCAGGAATGTCATGTCAAGGAATGGAATGTCAGGAATGTCATGTCAAGGAATGGAATGTCAGGAATATCATGTCTTGGAATGCAATGTCAAGAATGTCATGGAATGTCATGTCATGGAATAGAATGTAATGTCAGGAATGTCAGGTATGTCATGTCATGGAATAGAATGTCATATCATGAATGTCAGGAATGTCATGGAATGGAATGTCATGAACGTCATGGAATGGAATGTCATAAAGTCATGGAATGGAATGTCATGTCATGGATTATCAGGAATGTCATGGAATGTCAGGAATGTCATGGAATGGAATGTCAGGAATGTCATGGAATGGAAGGAATGTCATTCATGTCATGGAATGGAATGTCATGAATGTCATGTCAAGGAATGGAATGTCAGGAATGTCATATCATGGAATGTCATGTCATGGAATGGAATGTCATGAATGTCAGGAATGTCTTGGAATGGAATGTTAGGAATGTCATGGAATGGAATGTCAGGAATGTCAGGAATGTCATGGAATGTCATGAATTTCATGGAATGGAATATCATGAATTTCATGGAATTTCAGGAATGGGATAAATGTCATGTCATGAATATCAGGAATGTCATGGAATGTCAGGAATGTCATGTCATGAATGTCAGAATGGCATGGAATGGAATGTCAGGAATGTCATGCAATGGAATATCTTGAATGTCATGGAATGGAATGCCATGAATGTCATGGAATAGAATGTCATGAATGTCATGGAATGGAATGTCATGAATGTCATGAATATCATGGAATTTTAGGAATGTGAGGAATGTCATGGAATGTCATGTCATGGAATATCAGGAATGTCATGTGTCATGAATGTCATGGAATGCTATGTCATAGATTTCATGGAATGGAATGTGATGTCATGAATGTCATGGAATGTCAGGAATGTCATGTCATGGAATGTCATGAAAGGAATGTCATCAAAGGAATGTCATGAAAGGAATGTCATGAAAGGAATGTCAGGAATGTCATGGAATGTCAGGAATGTCATGAAATGGAATGTTGTGGCATGGAATGGAGTGGAGTAGAATGTCGTGGAATGGAATGTCATGGAATTTTGTGGAGTTGAATGTCGTGGAGTGTAATATCTTGGAGTAGAATGTGATGGAGTGGAATGTCGTGTAGTGGAGTGTAATGTCGTGGAGTGGAATGGAATGTCATGGAATGTCGTGGAGTCGAATGGAATAGAGTGGAATGAAATGTCATGGAGTGGAATGTCATGGAGTGGAATAGAGTGGAGTGAAATATGGAATGGAATGTCATTGAATGGAATATCATGGAGTGGAATGTCATGGAGTGGAATGTCATGGTGTGTCATGGAGTGGAATGTAGAGTGGAATGGAATGTCATGGAGTGCTGTGGAATGTCATGGCGTGAATGTCATGGAATGCTGTGGAATGTCATGGTGTGGAATGTCGTGGCGTGGAGTGGAATGTCATGTCGTGGCGTGGAGTAGAATGGATTGGAATGTCATGGAGTGGAATGTCATGGAGTAGAATGGAATGGAGTGTCATGGAATGTCGTGGAGTGGAATGTCATGGAGTGGAATGTCGTGGAGTGGAATGTCGTGCAGTGGAATGTCATGGTGTGGAAAGTCGTGGATTGGAGTAGAATGGAGTGGAATATCGTCGAATGTCATGGAATGGAATTGACTGGAGTGTCATGGAGTGAAATGTTGTGGCGTGTTTTGTCGTGGAGTGGAATGTCGTGGCATGTGTCATGGAGTGGAATGGAATGAATGTCATGGAGTGGAGCAGAATGGAGTGGAATATCATGGAATGGAATGGAATGGCGTGGAATATCATTGAATTGAATGGAATGTCATGGAGTAGAATGGATTGGAATGTCGTGGAGTGGAATGTGGAGTGGAGTGGAATAGAGTAGAATATCGTGGAGTGGAATGTCATGGAATGGAATGTTGTAGCGTGGAATGGAGTGAAGTGGCGTGTCGTGAAGTGGCGTGTCGTGGAGTGGAATTTTGTGGAATGTCGTGGCGTGGAATGTCATGGTGTGGAATGGAGTGGAGTAGAGTGGAATAGAGTAGAGTGGAATGGAATAGAATGGAATGGAGTGGTGTAGAGTGGAATGGAATGGAGTGGCGTGGAGTGGAATGGAATGGAATGGAATGTCATAGAATGGAATGTCATGAATGTCATGTCATGGAATGGAATATCAGGAATGTCATGTCAAGGAATGGAATGTCAGAAAGGTCATATCATGGAATGTCAGGAATGTCATGTCATGTCATAGAATGGAATGTCATGAATGTCAGGAATGTCTTGGAATTCGAATGTTAGGAATGTCATGGAATGGAATGTCAGGAATGTCATGTCATGGAATGCCATGTCATGGAATATCATGTCATGGAATGTCATGAATATCATGTCATGGAATGGGATGTCAGGAATTACATGTCATGGAATACAATGTCAGGAATGCAATGTCAGGAATGTCCTGTCATGGAATGGAATGTCATGCCATGAATGTCAGGAATATCATCAGGAATGTCATGTCATGGAATGGAATGTCATGAATGTCATGTCATGGAATGGAATGCCATGAATTTCATGGAATGGAATGTCAGGAATGGTATGTCATGGAATGGAATGTCAGGAATGTCATGTCAAGGAATGGAATGTCAGGAATGTCATGTCAAGGAATGGAATGTCAGGAATATCATGTCTTGGAATGCAATGTCAAGAATGTCATGGAATGTCATGTCATGGAATAGAATGTAATGTCAGGAATGTCAGG
The DNA here is from genome assembly GCF_964204655.1 of Triturus cristatus. Lineage (NCBI taxonomy): Eukaryota > Metazoa > Chordata > Amphibia > Caudata > Salamandridae > Triturus > Triturus cristatus. Next base: position 99,064,976 of record NC_140588.1, read on the forward strand.
TATGTCATGTCATGGAATAGAATGTCATATCATGAATGTCAGGAATGTCATGGAATGGAATGTCATGAACGTCATGGAATGGAATGTCATAAAGTCATGGAATGGAATGTCATGTCATGGATTATCAGGAATGTCATGGAATGTCAGGAATGTCATGGAATGGAATGTCAGGAATGTCATGGAATGGAAGGAATGTCATTCATGTCATGGAATGGAATGTCATGAATGTCATGTCAAGGAATGGAATGTCAGGAATGTCATATCATGGAATGTCATGTCATGGAATGGAATGTCATGAATGTCAGGAATGTCTTGGAATGGAATGTTAGGAATGTCATGGAATGGAATGTCAGGAATGTCAGGAATGTCATGGAATGTCATGAATTTCATGGAATGGAATATCATGAATTTCATGGAATTTCAGGAATGGGATAAATGTCATGTCATGAATATCAGGAATGTCATGGAATGTCAGGAATGTCATGTCATGAATGTCAGAATGGCATGGAATGGAATGTCAGGAATGTCATGCAATGGAATATCTTGAATGTCATGGAATGGAATGCCATGAATGTCATGGAATAGAATGTCATGAATGTCATGGAATGGAATGTCATGAATGTCATGAATATCATGGAATTTTAGGAATGTGAGGAATGTCATGGAATGTCATGTCATGGAATATCAGGAATGTCATGTGTCATGAATGTCATGGAATGCTATGTCATAGATTTCATGGAATGGAATGTGATGTCATGAATGTCATGGAATGTCAGGAATGTCATGTCATGGAATGTCATGAAAGGAATGTCATCAAAGGAATGTCATGAAAGGAATGTCATGAAAGGAATGTCAGGAATGTCATGGAATGTCAGGAATGTCATGAAATGGAATGTTGTGGCATGGAATGGAGTGGAGTAGAATGTCGTGGAATGGAATGTCATGGAATTTTGTGGAGTTGAATGTCGTGGAGTGTAATATCTTGGAGTAGAATGTGATGGAGTGGAATGTCGTGTAGTGGAGTGTAATGTCGTGGAGTGGAATGGAATGTCATGGAATGTCGTGGAGTCGAATGGAATAGAGTGGAATGAAATGTCATGGAGTGGAATGTCATGGAGTGGAATAGAGTGGAGTGAAATATGGAATGGAATGTCATTGAATGGAATATCATGGAGTGGAATGTCATGGAGTGGAATGTCATGGTGTGTCATGGAGTGGAATGTAGAGTGGAATGGAATGTCATGGAGTGCTGTGGAATGTCATGGCGTGAATGTCATGGAATGCTGTGGAATGTCATGGTGTGGAATGTCGTGGCGTGGAGTGGAATGTCATGTCGTGGCGTGGAGTAGAATGGATTGGAATGTCATGGAGTGGAATGTCATGGAGTAGAATGGAATGGAGTGTCATGGAATGTCGTGGAGTGGAATGTCATGGAGTGGAATGTCGTGGAGTGGAATGTCGTGCAGTGGAATGTCATGGTGTGGAAAGTCGTGGATTGGAGTAGAATGGAGTGGAATATCGTCGAATGTCATGGAATGGAATTGACTGGAGTGTCATGGAGTGAAATGTTGTGGCGTGTTTTGTCGTGGAGTGGAATGTCGTGGCATGTGTCATGGAGTGGAATGGAATGAATGTCATGGAGTGGAGCAGAATGGAGTGGAATATCATGGAATGGAATGGAATGGCGTGGAATATCATTGAATTGAATGGAATGTCATGGAGTAGAATGGATTGGAATGTCGTGGAGTGGAATGTGGAGTGGAGTGGAATAGAGTAGAATATCGTGGAGTGGAATGTCATGGAATGGAATGTTGTAGCGTGGAATGGAGTGAAGTGGCGTGTCGTGGAGTGGCGTGTCGTGGAGTGGAATTTTGTGGAATGTCGTGGCGTGGAATGTCATGGTGTGGAATGGAGTGGAGTAGAGTGGAATAGAGTAGAGTGGAATGGAATAGAATGGAATGGAGTGGTGTAGAGTGGAATGGAATGGAGTGGCGTGGAGTGGAATGGAATGGAATGGAATGGCGTGGAATGGAATGGCATGGAGTGGAATGGAATGGAATGGAGTGGAGTGGCATGGAGTAGAGTGGAGTAGAATGAAATGGAATATTGTGGCGTGGAATGGAATGGAATGTCGTGGAATGGAATGTCATGGTGTGGAATGGAATGGCGTGGAGTAACATGGCGTGGAGTGGCGTGGAGTGGCGTGGAGTGGAATGTTGTGGTGTGGAGTGGCGTGAAATGGAATGTCGTGGAGTGGAATGCAATGGAATGGAATGGCGTGGAATGGAATGGCGTGGAATGGAATGGCGTGGAGTGGCATGGAATGGAATGTCATGGCGTGGAATGGCATGAAATGGCATGGAGTGGCGTGGAATGGAATGGCATGGCGTGGAATGGCATGCAGTGGTGTGGAATAGAATGTCGTGGTGTGGCATGGAATGGAATGTCATGGCGTGGAATGCAGTGGCATTGAATGGCATGGGGTGGAGTGGCGTGGAATACAGTGGCATTGAATGGCATGCCGCAGGGTGGAGTAGCGTGGAATGCAGTGGAATGTCATAGCGTGGAATGCAGTGGAGTGACGTGGAATGCAGTGGAGTGGCGTGGAATGCAGTGGCATTGAATGGCGTGGCATGGCGCGGGGTAGAGTGGCATGGAAAGCAGTGGCATTGAATGGTGTGGCATGGCACGGGGTGGAGTGGCGTGGCGCAGAGTGGCATGGCATAGAGTAGGGTGGAGTAGAGTGGAGTGGAATGGCATTGTGTGGTGGTATAGCGTTAAGTGGATTAAAGTTTCAGAGAGTGTAGTAAAGCTTTTTCCATGCTTGAATTTTGCCAGGGAGTACCTTCCAAAATTTTAATTTTGGAAAATGGTCATGGAGAGGAAAAATGTGTGGAAATCTAATGTTATAACCCAGATTCCACACATTCTTTCTTGTTCTGAGAAGAAAAATTAATATTTACCCCATGGAAAAAAATCACTAAGAACCTAATTTAGAGCTGTCTGGAGTGGTGTACATGACGGAATATTGCTCTGGGCAACAACAGGTTTTTTCGATTTTCTGGGCCCCGAGATATCGGGTCTTCAAACTTCTGAACTGATTTTTCTAAGCCAAGAGACACAGGATGTGAAGACGTCCTAGGAGCATCGGGGCTGCGGGAGGCTGCTGTGATCACAAACTCTGCCCACACTCATACTTCAGCATGGGAAGGAAAATGCTTTTCCCAGCTGAAGTTAAGGAAACTGTGCCTTCCAGCCACTCCTGACCCCTTCTACCGAATATGACACTTTACCCGGCATTTTTTAATCCGCAAAATCTTTTACAACACAAGGCTTTGCAACGCAATCCATTACAATGCATTGTCCTTTACAACACAATTTACTATTCTAACTCCACCGGAGCGTTGTAATGGTTTGCGGTGTAAAGCCCTTCGTTGTAAAAGATTTTGCGGAGTAAAAAATGTGGTGTAATGATATGTCTTGTAACGCAGCCATTGTAAAGGATGTTTACCCTTCTACCCCGGCGACCAAGAAAATAAAAACGCTCATAAAATCTACCACCTGTTGTAAGAAGGTGGTAAATGTATGTGAATTTAGGCCCATTTATGCCCCATAAAGGAGAAAACATACAGAACTGGCGCTGCAAATATATGATCTGCATGTTATTTACCATTCTGGGGGTGTGGATTTGTAATCCTTATTAGCTCAAGGGAGACACCCATTAGTATACCCTCACAGACATAACAGGGAAGTGAGAATGAGGCCAGATGTGTGATTTTGAATGGTTCCTAAAGGGAAATTAGCACACAGTAATTCTTCTAGGATCAGAATGTGGACCTAAAAGAGAGGAAGAGGACTGGTAAATTACTGATAACTAATCCAGACATTAGTATGACCTGAGAAGCTTTCACATCCAGAGCTAAACCACAATTGCACTACACATGTTGACAGTGAGAGAATTTGGAACGCTTTATCTAACACTAATATCTCATTCTAAGCAGCGGGTGCAAAAACACTCTGGCACAAAAACATATAAATTGGGTGCGTGGTGTGCCTTTACACCAGATTTACAAGTTAGTGTGCGCGTAATAAGTTTTTGTACTTCACCATTTATGTGCCATGTTCCAATCTGCAAAAACAGGTGATATAATCATGCACAAAATGCCAGTGGGCCCAGTTTACACCTGAATGGTAATCGGTGGAGGGCAAGGGCGAGCATAAATTCTTTTTATACCAGTTTGTAATTCAGGTAAAATTAATGCTGCATAGCTAATTCATGTCTTTTGCCCAAAAATGACAGTGGAAGAAGCACCATAATAGTAACTACTCTTTCTGCAAAATAACGGGTGTTACTATTACCCACCTTAATCGTGGTAGGTTTAAAAACTGTAGAAGAACAGAAGGTTGAGTAGGTTTTATTGGGATTCCAACACATGACCTACAGATTGGCACACTTTTCAGCATCTAGCGCTTAACTCACTGAGCCATTTTGACAAAGGGAATAGAGGTATTTTGGCAAAAGGAGCGGTTTAATAAATGTTTTCTTAAAATTTCTAACAATGCAAACTGTAATGTAATCAAATACGCTCACTTCAGAAATACTTAATGCCAAGGCCTTCGTTATTATTTGTGTGGGAAAAACATATTGGTAGTTAGTTACCAGTATCATATGCTAAAGTAATTTTAGGTGCATAGCTCCTCAGTGTTATGCACTATAACATGAGGAAGAGAGAACCGAATACAGCTTACTGCTTTAAAAAAAATCAAAAACACTGCACTATTTGAGTTAGATTATCAGCTTCTACATTCGACAGAATTAGATGTCGATATTCAGTTTCAGAATACAAGTCAAATTAAATCAAATGTTCTCGTGAGCAGTTTAGTGGGTTTCCATAAACCTATAAGCCTGCAACAGATTCCAGTCCACAATATTTTTAACTGGTAGAAATGGGCTGACTGTTTTAATGATATGTCATTTTTTAAATTAAATGCTATAGAATTATGCTACCTCACTTCCTCTGGGTATTCCCCACTTTACAATGCAGTATTTGTTGCATGTGGGAAGCTAGAATATAAAGTCCTACAAGTATAATGGAATCCCTTCTTGAGGAGCCGTTAATTATTCTGTAAATCAATTTTACACATCTTTCGTAAATAAACCGGAATTATTTTTATCATTTGCTGTTGAGATGTTATAATCCCTTAAGGGAAATATACTGTAGAAATAAATATGGTTGATTTAATTTACACATCCCAGGTATGTTTCTGCAAGGGGCTGAGCTTTCTTGGAGTTTGGGACTTATAAAATGCTAGGTCTTCTTGAAAGTGCAATTGGTTTGAAAGTGACTCCAGGATAACAGCTCGCCCCAGTCACAGCATGAGGCAGCTACACTTAACAATGCGGTAATTAGCACTTCTCTTCACCTGGGCTAGGCTGCGCGGCACACCCTTCCTTCAACAGTAGCACAAACACGAGTTGAAGGATTTCATTAACATATCTATAGTTGCCGAGCAACTGCTCGCATCCCTCATGCCCCACCGGAATCTCCACGCATTAGCAGGACTTTAAGATGCAATGTGCCTTTGGCCTCTCCAGAGCAGCAGCGTAACGTGAATTTCAGAGTGAAGACTGGCAAGATATACATCCTGTAGGAAATGCTGGCTGTAGTTAAATCATTTACAGGTATACGGCCTTACAATTTGTTTTATTATTAAATATACATTTTGCTACTGTGTGTAATAAAAACATAGTTTTAAAACATAGTGACTCCTTCAGTTTGTAATAACTACAGATAAGATGCTTTAACTCATATTACTGTTCCGAAAAAAGTCGCAATGCTTTTGTATTGTAGAGAAATATTTGTTTAATCGATGGTGTCATTAAAATGTCTGTCAAGCAGTTGTATTGCAGTGCACAGCGTTTGAAATTATTGTAATGCACAGAAGCCACCCTAGTTAAAATCTATTTGTGGTTCCATAAACTGTTTAAATGACGAAAATATTCTTATTTTTTTATAATCATGCACATTTTCTTTAAATGAAAATGCCAGCAACATTGAGAGGAAAAAGAAAGAAAATGTGCACAACCTTTAAAAGCATAGGTCGTAAGCAATTCCCCAGTTTTACTTTCTCAGCTTTGGTTTAGCATTCAACCTATTGCAACCTAACATACAGAGATAATGTGGAATAGCCTACACAAACTAGCCATTAGTACAATTCGACATTACACTAGTGCTAATATAATTTGCACACACAAGCAGTCTGGCAATGCTGCGTACTAGAAATAAATAGCACCAAAAATTATTGTCCTATAGCGGAGCGCAAGAAGTGAGTCATTTGAACATGCAAACCTTTTGCACATGTTTACTATATAGAGCACCAGAAATTTAAAATACAAAATGTTCTCTGATAAGATAGGTAATGCAAAGGGGTACGTTGGTCCTGGTTTTAGGTTTTGAGATAGATCGAAGGTTGGTAAGAACAGAAAATATGGTATGGTATGGATATTGTGTAGGGCTAATACCCAAAGTGCTGAAGTGACTTGTAGACAGATTGTACGCTAATCTATATGAGGAGTTGCAGGTTATTATGCACAACATTTACAGACTATCATGCTTGTATTACATGGTTGATATGCATTTGTTTGTGTCACTGATTAAATGTGTGAATATTACAGACTGTCGTTCAAACTTCACAAAAGGGATGTTTTCTATATTGGAAATGTTGTGTTTAGTAAATTACAATTGTTACACTGTGTATCACACAGTTGTCAAGAAGTCTCAAAAACCTTAAATCAGAAACTAGTTTCCAGATGTACAAATCTCTATTGCTGTCAAACACACCTTCCGATTGGCAAAGCGCCAGACTAACTGACCTATTTTGTGATGTCAAATTTGCAAATTAGCTGGATTTGCAAAGGCAAACTAGGTTTTCCTTATCTATTAATCAGGTTTTAGGAGTCTGTAAACTTATACCAACGTCTAAATTGGGATTTAGAAGTGCTACCAACTGGGCTGAGTCACAATTTGTAACCTATGTCATTAATATTAATGAGGTAGGTTGGATTTTGAGCCACTTTATACAGGAATCTTGCAAAATCGCCTATTAATGCATAGGTCAGTTTGCAAAATCTAACTGGATTCACAGTGTGACTAGTTCTGGTGAATTCAATCTTAGTACATCTGGCCCATAATCAGAGGATCTGCAAACTCAAAAGGGCATTTGCTATTCTTTCTGCAATGCAAATAGGTAGGATCATGAAAGAGGTGGGATGAATTACCAAACCCTGAGTTGGGGTAGTATCAGATTCGCAAAGGGTACACTCTCCCCTTTTTAAATCGTGCCAGAGCCATTGGGAGCAGTAGAAATTGGCCCAGAGGAAACCTATTTTTTTTAAAAACACAGGACTTGTGCTTTAAATGGACATCAACTTGCTGCTTCTTAAAAAAAATGTTGAAGGATGAAGGTCTGATATGCTTTAAGCAAGTTGTTTCGCCAAGTGGATTCTCCTTCAGCACATCCCTTGTTAGTGAACGGAAATGATACATCTGACTCAAGGAAATGTAAATTGTCATGATGTTCCCTCAAAGGGGTTACTGACTGTCAAGCTCTTTATCCCGTGATTGTAATGCTTGGTGTAACAATCTGCATGCAGTTTTTTTGTCTCGTTTGTTTTATATATATGTACACAGATTGCCCTGCACATTTATATAAAATCATCCTCACAATATTGCTAACTTTGTCATGCATAAGGAAATTGGTTTGCAATGCTGTTGTCACAAACAATGCCATTTAGTTCTGTATTTATGTTTTTTGTAAGCAGCTATGCATTATGTACTGTCTTACAGAAGAAGGTAAAAAACGATCATTCATACAGCACCTACAGTAGTAGAAATACTATCCAGTTACGGAACACTAGCTACTATCCTAGCAATATTTGTAGACGCCTACAGAGCCTACAGTAGTAGGTCTGAGAGGCCCACTTGGTAAGGAGTAGCTACCCTAGTGATAGCTATAAAAGCCCATAGAGAATGAAGTCTTAGGTTGATAAGACCCATTCAGGACTGGAAAATGTACTATCTTATGACGACCATGATGTAACCCAAGCCCACAGGTGTAAGACAGAAACCTTTTGAACCAAGGATGTCATGGGACTGTGATTTGGGTTTCCTTCAAATTGAACAAAGATTTGTTAGGAAGCAGCAGTAGCGACTGCTACTGAGCGGGGCTGGTGGATGGGAAGGAAGAGGAGAGGAATAAAAAATGTAATAAAATGACTTACCTGGGTGCCACCAGCTGCCACCTCTCCTCCGTCGTCTTCTCCGAGCCGCAGCAGGAAGCACACAGCCTCCCAGAGTTCCCTGGCCAAACACAACGCTGCAATGCAGCGTTGGTATTGGTCTGAGCATCGTGGTCCAGCACTCATACGGGAACATTGAGGCTATGCATGTTCCCCACCAGGCTGTGTAATGCATCCTGGTGGGGAACATGCATAGTGCGCAGGACTGATTGGTCGGCCCAAGAGGGCCGGCCAAATCGTCCTGCACACTTTGGAGTGTGCTTAAGACTCCTCCCCCTGGCCCCTGCTCTAGCCAGCCCAGCCCCACCCGCCACCCCGCCCTGCACCTAAGCAGGAAGGAAAACGAAAATGATAATATTAGTTATTATCATTTTCCTTTTTAAACTGCTCCCAGAGCAGATGGGAGATGATCCTCCGCCTTAGCGAAAGAGCCGCGGCTGGGAAGCAGGGACTCCAAAATTGATTACTCAGAAGTGGTGTGCCTGTATCAGAAAGAGATAACCATTGTAGGTTTGTGGCCTGCGGCTCTTTCGCGTCCTAAAAAGTTCAAGCATGGATGATGTCACAGGAAGAAGCAATTCATTCAGGGATTGCACTGGAATGTTACATAGCCCCAAAAACCCACCTGTTCCAGGAAACATGCATCAGTCTTTCCAGGTTGTTTTCCCACAGGTTAATCTAAAACCTATCATTGTTATAATTTATGATTTTTCAGAAGTGCCAGTCAACCTGGGGCCGCAATACAAATATGGTGCATTTTCTTTGTTTGCGCCAGGGTGCACCTTTCAAAAGGGGTGCCCTGTGCAAACAAGGAAAGTGTGCCATATTAGGATGAAGGCACTGCCTCCAGGGCAGCTGCCCCTAGAGCAGCGCATTCAAGTAAAATACAGAGCACCTTTAAAGCAGCTGCTCCGTGTTTCACTGTGCAGGTGGCAAGCCACCTGCACTTTTACGAGGGGATAGAGAGCTGTATGCAGGTGGGTATAGTGAGTGACTGCACCCGCCTGTAAGGGGATGTCTGGGGGGTCTGTAGAGCCCCCTTTACCCCCTCCAGAGGTCTGTCATTAAGGGATGTACTGACTGTGTGCTACCTTTTTGTCGAGCACTCTCAGTGCACCTCCTGAGTGCTTCTTTGTCTTTGCGCCCGCGTCTGTAGTACGGCGTAGAGGCAAAGAGACTCCCTCCTTTGGATGGGGCCATGCCCCATGCAAATGAGGGAACAAACTCTGATGATAGTGCTATAAATGTACCAGTGCTATCTGCAGTACAGAAGGGGCGGCACAAGCATTTGCAGCCTCTTCTGTAATACCAAAGTGACTCGGACGCGCAAAGCGGGTGCAAACGCCTGTTTTGCCCCCGGGGCACTTTGTGTAATAAGGCTCCAGGTGTGCTCTTGCCACCTTGTATGTTTTTTTCCTACTATTACCTGTAACACACCATGCGATGTTGCACGCATGCAATACATGATAACCCCTATTGCGGTGTAGTGTGCAGTACTAATCCCTTGTACTAACTAGCTCTTAGGGTATGACTTATATGAGTAATGATGTATATTTTGGTTGAGTGTATTTTGCTACCTATTATAGTGTACCTAACAGAAATTATTTATTCAGCCTGTGTTGTGCCTATAATCACATAAGCTACACAATCTCTATCTTTCATACTGGCTGCCATGCCATTCTGCCCACAAATGGCTTATTAAATGATTTACTCAGCAATAGGTGTTACCAATCCTTACGCAGCAAATGCTAACCAAGACCTTCATTTTGTAGTAGGTTGTCATCCAGACTAGGCGCCATAGTATCTTGGAAAAAATCTATATTACCATGTTTTTAGCTAGTGAGACGGGAGGAGGACTCTTTCTACACACCTGCAACCTGTGCCGGTCCAAATATATTTTGCACTAATTCGCCAGAACCCCAATTAGACAACAGAAGGGGTCTGCGATACCTGACTTTTTCTCTTTTTCCGTAGAAAAAATGGCTATTCCCACCTCTCTGGGAGCTGTGGATGTTTAACTGGGTGCACTCCCATACAAAGAGTGGACATGCTGAACAGCTAGCTGGAAAAAACACCATTGGTACCTCTGGAAGGTCCACTTCAGACTCAATTTTATTTGACAAAGGATGGTAAAGAAAGGGATGCTTACTTTTCGTGAGATGTGCTTCTTCTCACAACATTTGCCATGATGTCTTGTCAGCATAGGATACAGGCTCCACTTTACTTCAAAAAGTGGATTTGTGCATGGCTGGTGTTTCTTTAATTTACACACAGTTACATTTTCCACTACCTTCAGATCCCAACTCATTGGTTTTATAGTTGACTATCCCCCTACTGCCTTGTGATTACATAGTTGTCTTCTACCTCATGGGTGTCATAATATTTGTGAAACCTGAAAATGTTGCAACCAGCGTTATACACTTAATTAAAATGTGGTTTTTAATGTGTCTTCCAGTCTGCTACTGCCATGAGTATTTGGCTCAGATACTTGTAATTATTAGGGATGTGGTGAATTTGCACAACTTATTTTTCCACAAAGTTACACAAAATTTCAGGAAAATAGTTGCTCAATTACACAATGTGCACCTCACATGACTTTTCTAGGTGATAGGTGATGGCTGTGGGCATACCCAGAACAGAAAAGTTACAAAATGTGCAGACAGACAGATTGGCTTAAGCAGAAATTGACTAGTTCATGGATAAAAGGCCTCCCTGCTAGACAACTTCTATTCAAACCAGCATCCAACAGGCGAATATAAGTATAAACTTTACATCATGTGAAATGGTGTGCATTTTGCACATTTTACATAATGTGACATTTATAAATTACTTGGGATTTCACCCAACTAATGAAGATTATGCACAGGCCTAAATGTTACCTGACACTTCGATAGCTCACAGTTTACTAGGCAAAGTAGCACTTGATCTGAACCATTGTACTGACCTATGATGAGTCATACCTTTTGGAATGGGAAATAGCTATGCAGATGCCAAATTACAGTGTGGAATTCTGCACCTTATTCCCAGCTAGTTTTAGCAGATTGTAAGTAGAAGCGGTGGCTTCCGAGTGGGTGGAGGAGTTTGGAAGGTTGGGGAGACAAAGGGAAGAACAGTTCTGGCGGGGTGGGGCAAGTGAATGCTTCCCTGTAACCAGACAAAATGCTTGTCCAGGATTGGGGATGAGGATTGTATGCTGTTGCAGCCAAAGCTTCATTCAATTTTTCCAGCTGGAAATTTCAACCAGGAAAATAAGAACTGGTGTTCTTGTACCCAGGAAAACTATGTGTGCGAAACCTGTCCCAGTGGCAATAGGGTAGATCTGATTTCCAAATGAGAATTCTGCTCTGTCAGACACATTATCAGTATCTTACAGGTTATCTTCATTACCCACTGTCATACTCTCTCATCACAGGTCGTACTAATGAGGTGGATTACACCTCAGAGAAAATAACTTGCATTTATAAACACTAAAAATCTGAAGAAGATAGTTTTCTTGCCCACCAAATAAATTTGCTAAAAGAGAAGCTGGCCAATTATAGAAGCATTCCAGGCAAAGCAAAGCTCTAGGTGGAAAGATGTTTGGTAGGATGTAAAGACTATGACAAAGAAGCTTGGACTAGAAGAATTGGAGATTACCATTAAGCAATCTAGGCTTTACATAAATACTGCTATTCCCTGTCACATTCTTACTAATCAGGTATGTTAAATTAGAATTGTTCTGGCCTCAAACTATCCTGTACATGAACTAAGAGGGTTGAACCTGCTTTGGAACTGGGCCAAAGTAAGCAGCTCTGCTGCAACACCATATCCTCTCTCCTGTAGCACTTTGAAAACCCATTGTGGTTCAAGGTTTCTGACTTGACATCAGTCTAAGTAATCAGTCAGCATTGTATTTGTGGAACAACAGGGCCAGTGAATGTTACAATTTAAGACCGTAATTGATAAAGTATGCAGCAATCTGAAGATTAGACCTCCCTCTTTCTTCAAACGCCAAAATATTCACATACCATCCATAGTAAATTAAGTGTTGCTGCTAACAAACAAATACCATAAATGAATTATAGTGGCCTGACAAAGCAAGAAGTAAGTCAATATAACGAGGACACTGAGTAAGGGGTGACACTTAGACATTTCCTTGCTTCCAAAATTATGTGGATTTGAAGGGCAGTGGCAGATCGCCTCCAACTCCTTACTTACCAGCTTCTTCGTGGGTCAGGCTGAAGTATTCATCCACGTAGGTGTATGGAGTTATCCTCCAAGTAGCAGGAAGGCTACTACCTCAGACAGGAACTCCATGTAAACCTGTAGGGTGGGTTGACTTCAAGCCAACAAGTTGGACCACATACTACTAATGACAATCAAGAGTAGCAAACAACATGGATATCTTATGCTGAAATATTTTTAACCCCACCAAGAACCAATTGAGCAGTTATACTGTCAGATTTCTCTTTTATCGTTCTGGGGATCTTGATGGATCATATCAGAGTGTCTAGTTCAGCCACCAATCTTCCAAACTATGTGTGCGAAACCTGTCCCAGTGGTGATAGGGTAGATCTGATTTCCAAATGAGAATTCTGCTCTGTCAGACACATAATCAGTACCTTACAGGTTATCTTCATTACCCACTGTCATACTCTCTCATCACAGGCCGTACTAATGAGGTGGATTACACCTCAGAGAAAATAACTTGCATTTATAAACACTAAAAATCTGAAGAAGATAGTTTTCTTGCCCACCAAATAAATTTGCTAAAAGAGAAGCTGGCCAATTATAGAAGCATTCCAGGCAAAGCAAAGCTCTAGGTGGAAAGATGTTTGGTAGGATGTAAAGACTATGACAAAGAAGCTTGGACTAGAAGAATTGGAGATTACCATTAAGCAATCTAGGCTTTACATAAATACTGCTATTCCCTGTCACATTCTTACTAATCAGGTATGTTAAATTAGAATTGTTCTGGCCTCAAACTATCCTGTACATGAACTAAGAGGTTTGAACCTGCTTTGGAACTGGGCCAAAGTAAGCAGCTCTGCTGCAACACCACATCCTCTCTCCTGTAGCACTTTGAAAACCCATTGTGGTTCAAGGTTTCTGACTTGACATCAGTCTAAGTAATCAGTCACTATTGTATTTGTGGAACAACAGGGCCAGTGAATGTTACAATTTAAGACCGTAATTGATAAAGTATGCAGCAATCTGAAGATTAGACCTCCCTCTTTCTTCAAACGCCAAAATATTCACATACCATCCATAGTAAATTAAGTGTTGCTGCTAACAAACAAATACCATAAATGAATTATAGTGGCCTGACAAAGCAAGAAGTAAGTCAATATAACGAGGACACTGAGTAAGGGGTGACACTTAGACTTTTCCTTGCTTCCAAAATTATGTGGATTTGAAGGGCAGTGGCAGATCGCCTCCAACTCCTTACTTACCAGCTTCTTCGTGGGTCAGGCTGAAGTATTCATCCACGTAGGTGTATGGAGTTATCCTCCAAGTAGCAGGAAGGCTACTACCTCAGACAGGAACTCCATGTAAACCTGTAGGGTGGGTTGACTTCAAGCCAACAAGTTGGACCACATACTACTAATGACAATCAAGAGTAGCAAACAACATGGATATCTTATGCTGAAATATTTTTAACCCCACCAAGAACCAATTGAGCAGTTATACTGTCAGATTTCTCTTTTATCGTTCTGGGGATCTTGATGGATCATATCAGAGTGTCTAGTTCAGCCACCAATCTTCCAAATACTGAGACTTTGTATCTAGCAGGTCAGCAGAAATGTTTTACTTTTATGGTGTATTGGTATCGGAAGTCAAGACAATTTCTACACTGAGCCTAGGAAGCTCTTCAAGAAGCTTACTTTGATTTAAGGTTACAGAGATTCAGTCACTCCTAATTCCATGGTTTGGTAGAAAAAAAGTGAACATAATTAATCTTCAAGACTCAAACATATGCAGGAGGTTTATGCTTGATGTGCATGGCCAGATCATCAAGGAATTACTAACAACTCTAACAGCAGTCTCAAACTATTGTTGCTATCCTTAATTAGTTCCCAGGTTGTACCTTCTGTACAGTTTCACAGTGCCTACTTGCTGTTGCTGGAAAGGATGAAAAACATACATACCAGATTACAAAGATGAATTCAGTTAAAGTCTCAAACTAGAGGAGTATTCCATGTGAGGATTCATCTCTTCTAACTTCTGTGCAAATCATTTTGATTGCAGGAGAGCCCTTTTCAGACCTGCAACGGTCTATCCAGATACCAGATTCCAATAAGGAGGTGTTGCTATTACGATTTCTGTGAACAATGTAATACGTTCTGAGTGGGTTAAGGGCAAAACTTGTACAGATTAATAATCTGCTATCTATTTAACTCTAAACATGTACCCCTGCGTAGTGTGCTACTGGCCTCAAAATGCATCAACGCCTCATCAAGGGTATTAAACGTTACATCAATACAATGTACAATAACATGACAAAATATGCCGCCATATTTCGAAATATGCAGATGTACAAAGTAAATTATGCTATTTTATGTCATACTTAAGGGAGGGGCATCCTGACTCATGAGAACCCTAAGACAACGTTGACAGGTGTGTACCCTGTCCATGTAGGGTACTTTCCTTATAGTCAGGGTAAGGGGGCTTACACTTGTAAAATAACCTTTGCTCACCCCCTTGGTACCTTGGCATGAGCAGACAGGCCTATATCAGAGGCAATGTGTAAAGCATTTGTACATAAAACACATAGTAACACAGTGAAAACACTACAAATGGACACCACACCAATTTAGAAAATTAAAATGCCTTTATCCAAACCAAACAATGACAAGAATCCAGCACACATATATCAAGATATCACTTTTAGAACGAGTATTGCAAAAATAACGCTTGTAACAACATATAGGTCCAACTGGAGCTATTACGACATCGTGATAGGCACAAATCCCAAGTACATCCGCTGACTGCAAGGTGTACAGGCCGGCCACCTATTCACATTGATCCTTAAGTAACAGTACCTTGGAAATCAGAGTCAATGGATGGTGCACAGCATCATGGAGGTGAAGCATCAATGGGCCAAGGCGAGGGCTGGCTCCTTACTGCTACAGGGAGGCGAGACATTGAGTCCATGAGGCATCGATTCCATTCAGCAGTCAGTGTCGATGAGTTCGGGAAGTCACCCACATCGGTTATTGGCTTCGCGATGATGAGATGCAGTCGCTGGTGACGTCAGGTTTCAGTGCGAGCGCTGGTGTCAGGAAGAACGATAACTTGCAGGTATCGGCGGTTGTCAGAGCTGCGGTGCAGTCAGGGCAGTGCGTCGTATACTTCACGAACAGGTGCCCACGGCCTTGGTGTATGTTGCAGCATTGCTGGCAGCATCGCTCCCCCAGGATCTGGAATTGACACCCTTTGGCAGCCAGGAGTCCAGCATCGGAAGCCATGTGTTGTTTAGCAAGTTGTAGGTAAAGTCTTTGTGTCCCTGAATCAAGCTCTACTTCAAGCCCTTAGAAAATCTTCTTAAATAGGATACCACAGCAAGGCAAAAGTCCATCCTTTCCACTGCCCACAGACAGAAGCAGCAACTGCAGGTCAACCCAACAAAGCAACACTTGTTCCCATCGCTCCGTGTGCTGCACAGAGTCCACGCATTCGATCAGCATGTAATATGCACACATTTATGACCCAATGCCATGCGATGTGAGAAACTCTCTCTGTCCTCATCTTCAACTACAAAGCCCTCAACTGAGCCCCAATAGGAATTACCATCCCCAACCCAAATTCACCCAGACACCTATGGGCGACTCAGTTCACAGTATGCACTAGACAAGAATTCTATGTTGCATGAAAAAACCTACAGAAAAATAACATCTGGCAAAACTAAATTACACTTGGGGAATGCAGCATGAAAAAAATGTGATATGTAAACAGGGACTGCATTGCTAACATGGATTACTGTTGGTCTAGTGCCTAGGCTTAAAACTGGTTACCCATTTGCACAGTCTACAGCGCTGGCCATAACACCACATCATGGGAAGAGGGAGTAAAGTAGGCAAAAGCCAAATGAAAGATCAACTTGTTTTTGGATCAAGGTTCTAACAGAACTTCAAGCTGATTCAGAGCCAGGATTCAGGCTCAAGCCTGACTCAAAATTTCAGTATCCTGAGCCATCTCTAGTTTGTTTGATTGGAGAATCAGGTCTTCAGCTTCTTGCAGAATTCAAGAAGAGAAGAAAGAAGGAGGCTCCGATGTGGAGTGGGAGGTCGTTCCGCGCTTTAGGAGTAATAGAACGCACATCATCCTAGTTCTGCGTATGCGTGAAATGTATGCAGATTGGAGTCATGTGGAACAGTGGTGTCTAGTCTGTCTGGTGGAAGGAGATGCAACTATTCAGATACGTGGTGTCTAAGTTGGTTAGTGCCTTCGGTGAGTGTGTGATGTGTTTGAAATGAGTGTGTTTGTGTATCAGGAGTCAGTGGAGCTCCCTGAGGTGTGGTGTGATGTGAGCACTATGTGGGATGCTGTGGATGAGTAAGACTGCTGAGTTCTGAATGGATTGTAGTCTTCTAGTGGGTTGCTTGGTGATCTCAGAGTAGAGGCTGTTCTGGTAGTCTAACTTGCTAGTGACCATTTTTCTAGTGTTGCTTAGAAGCCATTTTGAAAATACTCCTCAGCATTTCCAGAATGTGGTGATGGTGCTGACTTGTGCATTTATGTCCAGTATGCTGTTGATGATTTTGAGGTTCCTGGTATAGGTGCTGGGTGTGGTTGTGGGTCCGAACTTAGCTGGTTACCAGTTGGAGTCCTATGGCGAGGTGTTCTTTACGAAAATCACTTGTTCTATCTTATCAGTGTTAAGCTTGAGGCAGTTGACTCTCATCCATTTAGCAACTTTTGTCATGCATGCAGTGAACTTGACTCTTCTGTTGGGTCTCTTGTCGGAGAGGGAGAGAATGAGTTGTGTCTATTCGGCCAGTGGCTGTTGGTGACATTTAAAAGTAGCATTTTGTAAACTTTGGTCATGGTTTTTATGTAGGGAGCAAAGAGAGCAAGCTTAATGGACAAACATGAAGTTTGGGTGAACCTCCTCCCAAGAATAAAAAAATAAAAACAATTGGCAAATGGTGCAAACGAATTTAGTGAGAATGCCAGGTTTCTAAAGCAGTAGAAACATATAGTCTTAAAATATTAAACAAATTGAAAATGTCCCCGTATCTTACTGCATTAACATGCTCAACAGTGCCTGTAATGTGAAAATTGTACAGCGCTACAACTTCAGGCCAAGCGACTTGCACTACATGCAGCATTGACTTGGAAGAAAATGATGCTCTAACCAGGTTTCAGGAAGCACCCACACCTGCTGGCTGCAATCAGTCATATGGAAATATGTGCAGACAGGTTTGAAAGTGGGATGAAAAAAGTGGGGGCTCGCTAAAAAGGGAAATGTAAAATACTTTTGTTTCCCATAGTTTGTCACTCGACCAGCATTTTGGTTTCTTTCTGAGATGTTTCTGTATCCTTGGTTATGCTAATCCCTAAAACAATCCCTTGCCATCCAAAAACCCATACAAATGCAAATCCCTAATAAAATCATTATCACACAAAAACCCATACCCACCCTAAACCATATAATTTCCCTTGCCCCACAGAAACCCACACCCACCCAAAACCTTATAAATTCCATTGCCACCCAAAAACCCATACCCACCATTAATCATACAAAATCCCCTGCCACCAAAAATCCCACACCCACCTTAAATTATAGAAATCCCTTCCTACCCATAAAAACTCATACCCACCCTAAACCCTAAAAAAACAAAAACCTTACCACCCAAAAACCTACACCCACCCTAAACCTTAAAAAAATCCCTTTCCACCCAAATACCCATACCCACCCTAAATCTAAAAAATGCAGTGGTCGCCCAAAAACCCATACCCACCCTAAACCCTAAGAAATACCTTGCCACTCAAAAATCCATACCCACCCTGAACCCTAAAAATTCCCTTGCCACCCAAAAACCCATACCCACCCGAAACCCTAAAAATGTCCTTGCCATCCAAAAACCCATAGCTAAACCCTAAAAAAGCTCTTATCACCTCAGAACCTATAATCAACCTAAACCCTAAAAAATACCCTTCCACCCAAAAACCTATACCCACCCTAAACCATAAAAAAGCCCATATCGCTTAAAAAACATACTCACACTAAAACCTAAAAAATCCCTTACCAACCAATAACCCATACCCAACATAAATCCTGAAAATTCCCTTGCCACCCAAAATCCATACCCACCGTAAACCCTAAAAATTCCTGTGCCTCCCAAAAACCCATACCCACCCTAAACCCTAAAAAACTCCTATCACCTACAAACCTATATTCACACTAAACCCAAAAAAATACCTCAACACCAAACACCCATACCCACCCTAAACTCTAGAAATTCCCTTGCCACCCAAAAGCCATGCTCACCCAAAACCCTAACACAAACCTCACAACCCAAAAATTCATAACAACCCAAAAGCCTAAAAATTCCTTATCACCGGAAAACCCATACCCAACCTAAACCATAAAATGTACCTTGCCTCCAAAAACCCACACCCACTCTAAACCTTAAAAATTCTCTTGCCACCCAAAAACCCATGCCCGCCCTAAACCCTAAAATGTCCCTTGCCACCCAAAAACCCATACGCACCCTAAACCCTAAAACGCCCATATCACCTAAAAATCCATACCCACCCTAAAACCTAAAAAATCCCTTACTGCCCAAAAACTCATATCCACACTAAACCATAAAAATCCAATTGCCGCCCCAAAAAATCATACCCTCCCTAAAATATCCCTTACCATTCAAAAATTCCTATTCACCTTAAACCCTAAAAAATCCCTTGCTGCTCAAAAACCCATACCGACCCTAAAAAAATCCTTGCCACCCAAAAACCCACACAAACACTAAACCCTGAAAGTTCCCCTGCCACCCAAAACCTATGCCCACCCTAAACCTTAAAAAATCCCTTACCACGCAAATACCCATGCACAACTTCTTTTTCTTATAACATGCCGTACTCTTTATAAGATCGCATGAGCAGTACTTCTTTTAGTTATAAATCGTTTAGCGCATCAGTCTTTCCACATCATGGTGTCCTTCCCCAAGTCAACGACATTTAATTGTACAGTACTAGACAGTGTCCCTTCCTTTTAAAAAAGGTGTAGTGCTACTTCTCATATCACCAACTCCCATTATTACGGTCTACCAACATTTTTAGACCACAAGAAAATTAAATAAAGCAGCGAGAGACACAGAATTTTTTGAACATTGCTCTACACTTGCTGAGCAAAATTTCCAAAATTGCACCACTTCACATACTATTGTGTCATTTGCAGCAACATTTTACTGCAAGTACATGAGTATAATGCGAATGGTAGCAGGGTTTTGGGTGGTGAAGCTGTAATAGATCTGCCTGATCTGGTGATGGAAGAAGGCGGCAAGTTTGTTGCAGAGGTCTTGGGAGGGTGGGATGTATGTTGACTTCTCAAGTCGTACAGACTCATGGAGGGCGGGAGTGAACCAACTGGCTTTCTTTGAGTGTAGCTTGCCTGGTGTCTTCTGGAGGGGGCCAGAGTGTCGGCGCAGTTGGAGATCCATTGGTGAGGATTTTGCGCTGTGGTGTTGATGTCTGTTGGTGATGGCGGAGTGGTTGTGCTGAGGAAGTTGACGAAAAGATCTTCTGTGTCCTTATTCCAGCTACGACGGGGGATGATGAGAGTGATAGTGTACGGTGGACATGGCAAAGGCGAGATGCACAAAGTGGTGGTCAGTCCAGCCGAATTTGGTAGTGTGGCTGTAGGTGATGTTTCTACTGGGTGGCAAGAGGATCTGGTATGCTGGCATGGGTGAGCATGGGGCTGCAGTTCTGGCAGAAGAAGGGTCCTTGGGTCTTCAGTGACGCGAGGTTGCAGGCGGTATGGCGTCCCGAGTTGTGGGTGAGGAGGGTCCGAGAACCAGGGTCCCTGGCGCTGGGCATGGTCCAGGCATGGACAGGGGCAGAAAGGCCTGCCTTTGGCACCCCAGTGGTACAGCCGCACAGCAGCTGCCATTAAGTTGTGCTGGGGGCTGGACAGCTAAGAGGCAGGAAATGCAGGAGAGGAAGGGTCACTGGAGGGGTCAGGCCATGGGGATCACAGCAACAGGAACGAGGGTGACAAACAAAGGAAATAAAAAGGTAAAAAAGTAAAAAGCTGAATAAAGGCAGAAATCAGAAAAGAGAGGCAGAGAGCAGCAGAGCAGTGACGCTCTACCACTAAACCACCAGATATGAGGCGCAGGCAGGGGTCTGCGAGTGGAGGTGGGCCTCGAGCTCCTGACCAAGGGTCAGGAGCAGGAACAGGGGCAGCACCAGCTACCAGGCAGAGCTTTGCTATGAAAGGATCAAGTCCACTAGAAGGTCAGTGTTTGCTACTTCCACTCCAATCTAAGTAACAGTAGGGAAAGAGTTGGACTTCAGAGGGGTTCAAATGACCATATCCACTCCAGTCTAAACAACAGTAGGGAAGGTGTTGAACCTCTGAAGGGGTCACATTTACTATTCCCATTCCACCCTAAGCAAAAGCAGGGAAAATGCTGAATTTTGGAGAGGTTAGATTTACTATTCCCACTGCAATGTAAGCAACAACTGGGAAAGTGTTGGACTTCAGAAGGATTCGATTTGCTATTCCCACCCCAATATATATAAAACAGAAGGAAAAGTATTGAACTTCAAAGGGGTTATATTTACAATTTTCCATCCATCCAAAGCAACAGTAGGGAAAGTGTTGGACTTTGTAAGGGTATATTAACTATCCCCACCCCAATTAGGCAATAATAAGGAAAGCATAGGAATTGGATGGACAATATTTACTGTTCCCACCCCAATTTAAGCAACAGTAGGGAAGGTGTTGGACTTCAGAAAGGTTACATATACCATTCCAATACAGTCATTTAAAAAAAAATTTAAATACCTAATAACATAAAATGACTAACCATAGATAAAGTAGAAAACATGTATTGTACACATTTAAATAAAATGCACAATTTATTATAAATATACAAAATAAATGCATAATTACATGAAATATTTAAATAAACATACATAGAATTCACTTCTCTCACTGCTACTGAAAAAACCCCCAAACACCAAGAAGATAAATTAAAATATAAATAAAACAATAATAAAATTAAAATAAATGAAACATAAAAATTATAAATATAATATACACTTGCTTATATGTATTACTAATTATTTCTTGCATAGTCTAAATAAAACTATTCTTTCATTTTAAAGATTCAATGAAAAATTATATAATGATTTATACATTAAATATTTAAATAACAAAAAATTAAAGAAAACTATTTTCATTTAAATAATTTCTCACTCTATTCCCCTACAAACTGAACATGCTGCTAAATTATCTATAACTAATTAAACCATGAAAAACATAAATTAAAAATCTGAAATTAAACCCAAATAAATGAAAGAACAATTAAAACATTACATACGGACCATTTATATATTGATTTTACCATAAATTACTTAACATTAAAAAAATTGTTAAAATGTAATTAACCTCCCACCATATTCCCCTAAAAACCCAATATCCCCCTACTAAATTACAAACTACTTAACATAGGTATTTGTAGATTACACATTAACTCTTAGGTATCTTGGCGCTAACAGGTGTTTATTGTTACCCAATAGTACTGAGCCACGAGACCCATCTAATTACCTATTGAAAATTCCATTACACATTTAAAATTGCAAACTATATTTAAAAAAGACATTTTACTTATATTATAAGTGTATATATATATATATATATATATATATATATATATATGTTTACAAGAAGATTGTTGCGAACCTCCGCTCTACACTACCCGCTATGTATATTCATATTTACAATTATAATTTTATGAAATTGTCTCTGAAATATTGTGGGGGTACATTACCCGTTATGCATTTGAGCACCATAACACCAGGTGAAGACTTTACCCAAATTCACCGAAATCTGTATTGTGACTTGTCCTAACCTAATCAAATGTGTAGGATTTATGATGAACGTCCATACAGTGTATTAGAAATTGTTTCTATGGGAATACGTTATTGGTGTACATTGGGTATCTTTTTACCAGGTGTATGTACGAACTTGGGCTATCAGTGAGACATTGCATCAAATTGTTAATTGACAATAATATAATCTCACATTGTCGGATAAATTCATAATATAATTGAATGCATAGCATTATAATCAGCAGCATGTTTTAGAAATTAACAGGGTGTGTTGCGAATCTTGCAAACATACACAAATGAAATCGTGGAGTTCGATAGTATTTCTTCACTATCTATCATCTAGTGTACTCGGGGTATATGAGTTTGAGTTACCAGTGAGATATTGTATGAAAATGTTAATTGATTATTTTCTGTTAATTGATGGACTTGTGAACAACTATATTATCATTAATACTGTAATGTATTATTTCGTTCGAAATTACGAAAATGTACACAAATGAAATGTTGATCGCGATAGTATTTCTTCACTATTCATTAACTTTGACCTGTATTTTTAAGGGAATTTGGGCATAGGTCACTAACTTGACAAAGGCTTCGCCAAAACGCGTAGTTCTGTTCGTTTGAAACAATAAAAAAACTTATTGTTTTGTCCTGGGTGTGCCGCTGGATTATTTACTGAGATTGCTCGGATGATATCCACACTGAAATATATATATATATATATGACAACCAACACGTAAAAACAATGTTTATTACAAGTATACTAAAGTACCCAATATTAATTACAACAATTGTCTTCATTACCATATTGTAGACAATAAAACCTGCATTCTTAGGCGTCGATTCCGATCCGGGTCGGAAAGCACTCCGACCGAGCCGGATCCGGAGTGTTTTCCGACCGAGCCGGAGTCCTGCAGTCCGACCGAGCAAGTACGATGCGGCCGTATGCTGTCGGACTTGGTTCGGTCGAACACCCATAGAAGTCAATGGGAGCCGGTCGTACGACGCGTACATGGGCTCCCATTGACTGAATGGGTACGTCGCGGACAAGTGTGCCCCCAACAGTGAGTACGCGTCGGTGCCATTTGCACCGTACATGCCTGTGTTGGGGAGACCCATGGGTCTCCACCTGTGTCCGAGTCGTAGGGCTGCGGGTGACAGGGGGTCCGACGGGGACCCCCAAAGGCAACCACCTGGACGATTTGCGAGCCGGACATTCCGGCTCACACAGGCTGTCTGACGCGTGCATCGTACTGGCTCGGTCGTGAATCGCATCCATTGCACGCCACGGTTAGCTTCCGACCGAGACGTACGGAGCGATTTGGACCCGGAAACGAGTCGTGCGGTGAATTTCATGTAGCTCGCATCGTACTTGCTCGCTCGTACAGCTGTACGAGTCGGGCGGAAAACACGCGTACGGCGCGTAGTTTTTCCAGCCGGATCGCGTTTGGTGCCCTTCCGACCCAGATCGGAATTGGCCCCTATATTTTGATATTCTGTTCCACTTTATTTTTGCAGTGGTGATATTTTTGACAACATATTTATGTCACATGATATTTTGGAAGGTTTCTTTTCTCACAAAAACAGCTAGTGCATGACGATCAAATTGTCCCTCTCTATTCCTGAACAAATGATTCACCGGCTCCTTTTAGGAAGCCTAGTTTTATACACCACACACACCGAAGCACAACATTTGGGCGGACTCCTCAAAAAAGTTGTGTTAACATTGTGAAAGATTCCTATAGTTAAAGTAGGCACATTCTGAGGTTTTTATTCCCATGAAAAAGACAGCTGCATGTCAGCCAAAGTGACTTTCTCTACTCTTACATTATGAGCATGCAAGCTCAGTTCAGGAATACAATTTGTAAGACTCTTGTATAAGATTTGCCGTTCAAATAACAAGACCATCAACACTGACAAAGTCTCTTGTAGCTGACATGGACACTTTTGAGAATGTTTGAGCCTTGTTTAAAGATTTCTATTTTACACTCCAGATATAAAAGGCTAAACAAACAGAGGTTTCAACTTTGTGAAAGTTTCTCATGTTTCACCTTGTTTGGAAGGAATAAAGGCTGAGTGGTAGCACCAGGATTCAAACATGTGAGAGAGTGGTCAAACACATCCATCAAGTGGATTCATTCATTTAAGCCACCAGACTAATGCGATCTGTATGTGTTCTCCAACAAACCTATCAATACACACATCACTGTGGAGACTTGACTTGAATATGACTGTAATCACACATTATCACTGTGAGGACTTAAACCTCACTGTAATCGCACAATCTCTATGTGACGACATGTACATGACTTTAATCATGCACTATCACTGTGTTCTATCCACGTGCATCCCATTAATCCTCTCTGTGGGGACCTGGGCATGTCTATAATTAAACACTATCTCTGTGGGGACCCGGGCATGTCTATAATCACACACATGCTTCTTGGCGACCGTGGTAATACTATAGTCATACACCATTTCTTTGGGGACTTGAGCATTCCTGTAATTACATGCAAGCTCGGTTTTGGCTTCAGCTTCGCATTCTCTGTATGGGACTATGTGAATACAGAAAAGTAGTAAAGTTAGACTTTTGGTCTAAGTTTACATTTCTGAAACTGAAAAGTAGAAAAGTTAGATTTTTTGTCTAAGTTTACCTTTGTGAATAGGGCCCTATTTTAATGAGGACTTAAACACAATCATCTTCATACACTCTCTCTGTGGGGACTTAAACATTGCTATAATAACACAATATATGTGTGGGGACTTGAAAAAACTATAATAAAACCCTATCATTGTGGGGATTTGAACATCACTATAAAAACATACCATCTCTGTGGGGACTTGAGCATTCCTGTAACTAAACACAAGCTTTGTTTCGACTTGAAGCTCCAGGGGGTGCCACGAGGCACAGGGTCCAGACTGATTTGCATATAACTGGGTCTGAACTGGGGTGGCGATATGAGCTAAAGAATGATGATGGAGTCAACCCAGATCTGTGACTGGGGGTGAGTGACTTAAAAGTTCCAGCACTCCGTCCATCATCTCCTTGTGTTTGCTTTGACTTGAATATCATCAGTTTCACATTCTCTGTATGGGGATTTGTGAATATTGAAAAGGAGTAAAGTTAGACTTTTGGTCTAAATTTACCTTTGGGAATACTGAAAAGTAGTGCAGATAGACTTTTTGTCTAAGTTGACCTTTGTGATTCGGGCCTTATTTTAATGAGGGCTTAAACACAATCACCTTCATGCACTATCTCTGTGGGGACTTAAACATCACTATAATAACACACTATCTTTGTGGGGACTTGAACAACACTGTAATAACACACCATCTCTGTGGGGACTTGAACAGCTCTCTGATAACACACCATCTCTGTTGGGACTTGAACATCTCTATAACAATAACAACACACTATCTCTGTGGGGACTTGAACCTCTCTATGATAACACACTATCTTTTTGGGGACCTAAACATTGCTATAATAACATACCATCTCTTTGGGGACTTGAGCGTTCCTATAATTACACACAACCTCAGTGTGGACTTGAACATCATTAGCTTCACACTCTTTATAATGGGATTTAAGCTTTGAATGTACACACTATTCTATGGAGACTTAAGCACAATGATATTCACCCACTATCTCTGTGGGGTCTTGAACATCTATTTTGGCAAAAATGTAATCAGCTAATCACAGCTCCACTTGACCATTTTCCTTGGTTTCATATGTTAATTTCTTTATGTATTAGTTCCATTATCTCCTAAGATTTTAAGCACTAATAAATATGTTAAATACAGCTTTAAGTGTCTTTCTTTAAGCATGATATGATATTTTCTGGCACATTAACATAATCTGTCTTTAATGTATACCGCTAGTATATATGCATCAATTCATATATGAATAGATTATAATGTTGTTTGTGTATATTGTTGATAAAATAAACATTTAGCCATGTGCCTTTGACTGTATTCAATCACAAATAGGTGCCGATCACGATCCGGTAAAAAATTACCCCGTGCGACTCGTATCCGGTCTTTTTACCGTACGAATCGTACAAGTGCCGTACGAACTGGCAATCACGATTCGCATGGTAAAAAGTCCATACGAACCGCATTGGGAATCATTCCCCACACGTCCTCGGGTCGGAAAATGTGTCCGACACGTCCTCGGACGATTTACCGTACAAACGTGAAAAGTCAAGTCCGACCGAGGAATCACGATCCCACCCGTGCGTCCGAACTCACAACCGTATGGTAAAAACACCGTCCGCACCCAACTCCCATTGCAACCATGGAGACATGTGCCCGCATACGCGCCCAAAACTCCCCCCAGCACCCATACGTTCGAGTCGTCCTCATCGTGAATGTACACCCCCCCGTATGTACACCCGTGTACGTGTCGAACCCCCACCCGTGTATGTACACCCCAGTACGTTCGAGTCGTACCCCCACCCCTGTACGTGTCATACCCCAGTGTACCTACACCCCAGTACGTTCGAGTCATACCCCCACCCCTGTACGTGTCGTACCCCCGTGTACCTACACCCCAGTAAGTTCGAGTCGTACCCCCACCCCTGTACGTGTCATACCCCCGTGTACCTACACCCCAGTACGTTCGAGTCGTACCCCCACCCCTGTACGTGTCGTACCACCGTGTACCCACACCCCTGTACGTGTCATACCCCCGTGTACCAACACCCCAGTACATTCGAGTCGTACCCCCCACCCCTGTACATGTCGTACCACCGTGTACCTACACCCCAGTAAGTTCGAGTCGTACCCCCACCCCTGTACGTGTCATACCCCCGTGTACCTACACCCCAGTACGTTCGAGTCGTACCCCCACCCCTGTACGTGTCGTACCACCGTCTATGTACACCCCAGTACGTTCGAGTCATACCCCCACCCCTGTACGTGTCGCACCACCGTGTACCCCCACCCCAGTACGTTCGAGTCGTACCCCCACCCCAGTACGTTCGAGTCCTACCCCCACCCCAGTACGTGTCGTACCACCGTCTATGTACACCCCAGTACGTTCCGGTCCTACCCCCAACACAACCTCCTAAGTATAGAGCGCACCCCAGGCCCCAACATCACAACCGCATGTACGAGTCGTACCAACCCACACACAAGGACAGCACCGTACAACCAAATGGCCCATGTACACACCGTACACACGCTCAAAACGCACGTACACAACCAGGACAAAACCAAACAACACAAGAATACACCATTCGAATGGCACAAAGCCACTAAACATGGCCTACAAACACTACAAATACACCTTCACTGACCTGCAACTGCCAAAGACAAACAGAGGCCCAAAACACCACCACTCCTTATAACACACCCACCCAAACTTCAAACACTGCCACACCCACCCATGGACCAATAAAAAGGGCCCACACACACAAACCATGAGCCTTTGCAACAGACTCACTGCTGCCAGACACCACAGAACCATACTACAAGCTACACCACACCTTACACTTGCACACCTTCACACAACCACCCTCACAAACACCCTCTCATCACATTCACACACACACACCCACAACCATCCACACACCCCCCCCAACATCCACACACCCCCCCCACCATCCCCACCCACACCCCTCACCATGCCCACTACCAAGAATCCAAAGTTCAGTAACCAAGAGTTGGAGGTCCTTGTTGATCAAATCCTCGAGTCGAGCCACAGATCTTTGGAACATTGGTCAGAAGCACCAGCCTGGCAGCAAAAACAGCCATGTGGCAGACCATCGTCGATGCTGTGAATGCTGTTGCGGACACCAGAAGGACCAAGCAGGAATGCCAGAACAGGTGGTACAATCTGTGGAGGAGGGTCAGAGCCAAGAGGCAGGAGGAACACGACCAGGCCAACGCCACCGGAGGAGGGCCCTCCCGCAGACCCGTACAGTACCATCCCTGGGAGGAGAGGGTGATGGCCATACTGCCGGTGGAGGCAGTCGAAGGATTAGAAGGACTCCGAGACCCGGGTGAGTACACAAACAACGCACCTCACATGGGGGGAACTGCATCCACAACCAAAATCACTAACAGGCACGCAACCACCACAAGCCATCGCATGACTCAACCACACTCCATGAGCAGGCACATGCCACTGCTGCCACCATGCCCCATGCACCCAGCTGGACAATGTCAAGTCACAGGCCACAGAAGACAACAACACATGACACAGTAACCCGGATGGCGGGAGGCTGGGCCCCAAAAATCACATAGTGCGACTCCGAAGCAGACAACAATGCACTCTGCCCATATGGCCTAGGTCACAGCCAGACAAACAGTGTGTCCCAACACAGGAATGACTTGCCAGCAAATGGCGGACGCCTTGCATCAACACATGGGGGTGAAGGCACTGTTTTGCACATGACAGCAGCTAATGAACAGCCAACATTGTGAAAGAGTGGCAGCACACACCACCACAGCAGCAGCGCACAGACACACATCACACCCAATGGGTGCCTGGAGATCAGAAACAAACTCACATCAACAAGCCAAGGGCCACTCAAAGATCTGCTAACAGTGAGTGCCCAGGAAGCTGGGCTGAGGTGACAGAGGGTGACACACAGAGGGAGGGAGAGGGGGACAGAGAGGGAGGGAGAGGGGGACAGAGAGGGAGGGAGACACAGGGAGAGCAAATCAGCCGTGTGGTGTGTGGGAATGTCTGCTCGTCAGCAGGTAGACTGCGTGCATGTAGCCAAGGGTGGCCCGTGCCAGAACCCCCCCTCTTCTCCATGGCAAAACACAGGGCCATGTCACAACCTGTGCACGAGCACAATGACAGCTACCTGCATCATATAAGTGTGTGGAACAACTCCATGTGCACTTGTACAGTGCTACACGGAAGGCGCCAATGCATGGCTCGCAACACCTGCCCACTCCACTGCTGACTGCAGTCACACTTGACGCAGCAAGTAAGACTGTGCCACACATAGTTAAAGGGGCCAAAGTGGTGCCCAAGGGACACACCCATGCACAAGTGCACTGTGAGTGGAATGCAAGACAGATCCTAATTCAAAGAGGAAATGTGCCAACTTTGAAACAGATGAAACATGGATGTTGCATGGACCAAAATTAACATTGTCTCTCTCACACACAGGTCAACGTCGTGGTGCACCCCCCAACACTGGGGGGGAACACTCACAGGACCTGGATCTGCAGGAGCCCGATCCCACCGGCAGCGACCACTCCCACCACTCTGCGGACGACCCCGACCGACCTGGCCCCTCTGGTGTCCAACCACCTGCAGCACCTGCATCAGGTACAACTGTGCCAACCACCACCCCCACTCCTGCCACATCCCAGGAGACACCCACGATCCCTGCCCCAACACCACAATGCAGCCAGGCTCGCCAGGAGGGACACGGTGTCCCGGGCACCCAGGAGGAGGCAGGCGACAACGCCAATGCCACCCCTCAGGGGTCCCGGAGACCCCATGTGCCCACAAGGGCAGGCCAGGCGCAAGTGGGCAGGGGTGGTGGGAGTGGAGGATGGCGGAGGCGCGAGCCTGACCAGTTGGCTGGGGATCCGGCATTGTCCCATGTCCGTAACATCCTGGACACATACCGGGAGGACACCACGGGCATGGCCCAGGTTGTGTCCGTCCTCGAGGGGATCAAGGCACAGCAGGCCCAGCAACATGCCTGTCTACTGGAACACCAACGGAGGATGGAGGACAGACAGGCTGAGCAAGTGACGGCATTCCAGGGGATTCACGCTACACTCCGTCGGATGGCCGACATCATGGCCGACCCTCCCTGTGCCAGAAGGCGGAGAACATCACCACCCACAGGGAGGGTCCAGGAGGAGGAGGAGGAAACATCCGACGGAGCATCCCAGACGTCGTCACGGCCTGCTGCTGAGGTTCCCCGCAGGAGGCTGGGTTGTCCACGGAAAGGACCGTGAGGGTCGGCGCTACATCACCATCTCCCAGGACACCTGGCCTGGCACCTGGCCCACTGGAGCAACAGCATCACAGCATCAAGAGACATTCTCTGCCACATGGCCCTGCTGGTCACTGGCTGACCAATGTTGACAAAGACTGTGGCATGGACTCTGAGGATTTCCAATGGCAAGGACACCAACTCCCCTACTGAACTTTGGATTCCAAATTCCCGGAAAGACACTCACTTTGTTGTCCCCCCCCCCCCAATAATAAATCACATTATGAACAGTAGATGCCTGCTGGTTGCATAATTACCTAACATGTGTCTTGTAAAGTCTAAACATGCCTGAGTCATCTATTGTCTTCAACCATCCACACCCTGGGGCCTGAGTCTGGCACAGGACACATGGGTCACAGTGTATTAGGCAAGACAGAAATGGAGCACCATACACACCCGTGATGGGCCCAACCAGCTGAGGGGGTTACCGAACAACCTTGCTGACACACACATTGAGTACAGCAACAGTCATGCGCAGAGGTCAGGGATCCAGTCCAGTGTCCTGGGGGGCACCCAGGTATGTGTAGACAGGTGGCAGAAACATGTCCTGCAAGCTTGAGTCCGGTGGATGCAGGGAATGGGGGCCTGGCCAACGTTTGATGCATGGGGATGGCACATGTCACAATACCCACACAGTCATGGACATCATGCACAATACACAGTCTCAGCCCACACACACAGCTTGCATCTTGCCACTCGACACATTGACACATAGCCACAATCAGGGAATACCATGCCAGACAAGCAGGATGCACCGTGGCAACACACCAGCATTGACTGAGAAGAGGCACCTTGGAGGCATAGGGACACCTTTATCAGTCATGTATTCGGGATTGCAGAGGCAACTCGAAGTACACATGAACACATCATGTGGAGTAACATGTGGGTCCAACACTGGCACCCCCCTTCTGCAGCACAAATGCGTGTTAGCCATGGAACTGGCACACAAGCGTCGGCTAACAGCTAAACACCCACAGCTGCTCACGGAGAGCCTGCCATACACCATAGATCCGCTGATGTGGAAGTCCCACACCATGTCAAGCCAATGCTAACCGTATGTGTCCGAGGGCAGTGTCACACACATTGATGCCATCATCACAATCCCCTATCCCATCACTGATGACTGTCAACCAGGCAGACCATCTATTCAGGTGTACACAGCTGCATGTCGTGTCCCATGGGGATGCGACATGGCTGCAGAGGAACCAAACCCCGACAGGGGCAGTGTGCACACATCGTGAACAACTGCCACACCCAATACACCCCAGATGCATCCCTTACCCCATGGAGACTTCCAAACGTGTCCGTGCCTGTAACGCTGAGTCAGCCCACGATGTCATGTCCATGAGGAATAGCAGTGCCACAACAATGCAACCAGCAGACGGCATGCGCAGGTACCTGGGGAAGAGAGACACACAAGAAGTCAGCCACAAAAAGCACAGCCACTTGCATGTGCATTTACTCGACACATGTATGGATGACAACATGCTAGGTCACAATTATGACTGGGGAAATACTACCATCACTGCCACCATCACTCCAGTGACACACCCACACACACCTCTGACTCACGTGCCATACATGCAGGTGGAGACACACATCACAACGCATGCCACACGGGGACCAATGCGTGCACACTCAGACACCGGTACTCACCACTAAGCAAAGAAGTCGCGTATGAGCCGAGTCCGGATGTCCTCTTGCGGCTCCACATCCTCCACATCACTAGCCCCATTGCCAAGCCCTTCGTCCTCCACGGGTGGATGGTCCTCGTCATGTTGATCCAGGATGAGTGGCACAGCTCTTTCAACTGCCATGTTGTGCAGCATGCAGCAGACCATGAAGATCTTGCAGACCTTCGCCGGGGCATAAGGGAGTGCACCGCCGGTCTTGTGGAGGCACCGGAATCGGCTCTTCAGCATGCCAAACGTCCTCTCTATCACTCGCCTTGTCCGGCCATGGGCGGTGTTGTAGCGGAGCTGGGCAGGCGTGATGGGGTTGCGGAGAGGTGTCAGCAGCCAAGGCATGTTGGGATAGCCAGCGTCCCCTACATGGGAAGCACATGGTCATCGTTAGAAGTGGTGAAGCGGTCGTGCTGGTAGGCTATACAGAATACAGGACAGACAGACTGTACCCACCAACAACACATGCACGTTCGTTGCGCAGCTGCATCATCATATCAGGAATCCCGCTACGCCTCATGATGTAGGCATCGTGTGCTGATCCTGGAAAACGAGCACAGACATGTGAAATCACCATGTTGGACAGACACACCACAAGGGCATTGATGGAGTGGTAGTG
Source organism: Triturus cristatus (assembly GCF_964204655.1). Classification (NCBI taxonomy): domain Eukaryota; kingdom Metazoa; phylum Chordata; class Amphibia; order Caudata; family Salamandridae; genus Triturus; species Triturus cristatus. Next base: position 99,097,595 of record NC_140588.1, read on the forward strand.
CTTCCGATTGCGGTACGCCACCTCCCGTGCGTGTGGTGGTACCAAAGCTACATGTGTCCCATCTATGGACCCAATGACATGGGGCATCCCTCCCAGGGCATAGAATCCACGCTTGACCTCTGTCATCTGTTCAGGGGTTGGGAACTTGATGAAGTCATCCAGGTGAATCAACATGGCCTCTAAGAAATCATGCAGCACACCGCTGAACATGCTCTGGGACATGCCACCAACATGAGCTATGGTATATTGAAAGGTACCCGTGGCAAGAAAATGTAGGGCAGCCATTACCTTCAGCTGGGGTGTCAGTGCCGTGGGATACCTGTGCAGCGGTTGCAGGTGTGGTGCCAGTCTCGCCGTCAACTCCAGAATCAACCGTTGGGGGAAGCGGTAGAGCCGGATGCTGTCATTCTCCTGCATGGCAGCCAAGTCTGGAATTATCCGGCCAAGAGGCGGCGCTCTGCAGTAATTAGGAAGTGACAAGGAAGAGTGAGTGCACTACGACAACAACTCATGTGTACTGAGCACATGTTAATCTGGCAATACACACATGCTACATAGGGAGTCAGGTATGTGCTACATGGCCAGGACACGTATGGATGCAAGGTGGCACTCCTTCCAAGACCCAGCTACACACGGAGATTGAGAACCTCCACGCCATGGGAATAGCTGTGTCCCAGTGCAAGTGAACAACCAGACGCAAGACAGGAGTGACATACGCCCACACATCAGCAGCAGTAGGATGCCGATTGCAGAGACTGGTAGCGGAACACTGGAGCCACAGGTCACATGACATTACACTAGGACAGCCCACACACCTTGCCATGAAGGTGCACATGTAATGACTCACCACACATTCCTTGTGAGGATGCTGACATGTCCTTGTCACGCTACTCCGTGTCCCATGCATACATGTGCACCTCACATCCGATACCACATGTGGCATGGTGTGCGGAACAGTGTGCAATGACAATCTACACACAGACACATGTTGGTTGCTGCAACGGCTGCAGCTTTTTAGGGTGCACCAACATCAACCTGATGGGAAGCCCCCACACATACATGACATAGTCACATTGTATACCGTGGGTAGTGACAAGTCAGGTGTGATAAACCCTGTACCGGGCATCAGGGGACACTTCCGTGTGTTGGTGTCCGTGCCATGCCAGTGAGGCTAACCCCAAGTGTGCAGTACGACATGCACACATGTCAAAGGAGTCAAGGCCATGCCTGGCACACATTGCACCATCACACGGTACATCTGTACACATCTCATCATGCATCTGGTGCCTTCTCCACTCAGGAGTCATGTGCCACATCACAGGCCGTCACACCTGTGCCCCACACATGTAGGAATGCACAGATGATGCCTTGATGTCAATTAATGGACAAGTATGTCCATCCATGGACAAGTATGTCCGCCCTATCCCTACCTGTGTGCCGCCTGTCACCACTGTGATGTGTGAAAACCGCTGTACTGCTGCGAAGAGGGCCTGTGTATGTTCCCATATCACTATGGGAGTGCTGCCGTATGTGTACCCATCGTGATGCCGAGCGTACAGACGTGTGTACGGCCCGTGCCACTACGACTACGCATACACGAGGCCACCCATAGTGATAGGGCCGTACACACGCCTGTACGCTCACTATCACTACGAGTACGCATACGCGAGGCCATCCATAGTGATAGTGAGCGTACAGGCGTGTGTACGGCCCGTACCACGACGAGTACGCATACGCGAGGCCATCCATAGTGATAGTGAGCGTACAGGCGTGTGTACGGCCCGTACCACAGACGAGTACGCATACGCGAGGCCATCCATAGTGATAGTGAGCGTACAGGCGTGTGTACGGCCCGTACCACGACGAGTACGCATACGCGAGGCCATCCATAGTGATAGTGAGCGTACAGGCGTGTGTACGGCCTTTACCACAACGAGTACGCATACGCGAGGCCATCCATAGTGATAGTGAGCGTACAGGCGTGTGTACGGCCCGTACCACGACGAGTACGCATACGCGAGTCCACCCATAGTGATAGTGAGCGTACAGACGTGAGTACGGCCCCATCACTATGGGTGTCCTCGCGTATGCGTACTCGTCGTGGTACGGGCCGTACACACGCCTGTACGCTCACTATCACTATGGATGGCCTCGCGTATGCGTACTCGTAGTGATAGTGAGCGTACAGGCGTGTGTACGGCCCGTACCACGACAAGTACGCATACGCGAGGACACCCATAGTGATAGTGAGCGTACAGGCGTGTGTACGGCCCGTACCACGACGAGTACGAATACGCGAGGAGACCCATAATGATAGTGAACGTAGGCACGCGTGTAGGGGCCGTTGCAATGCATTTGTGGTGCCCTTGGGCCCCGAAACGCACCGTACCTGTGTGTGACGCTGAAAATTACATAGGGGACAAGTATTAAGGCCTACATGCATGCTGGTTGTCATGGAGACCAAGTTCAAATTGCGAAATTGTTCTGGAAGGTGCACAGCAGAAGTCAGTTGGAATTCTTCTACTTTGTTGCAATGTGTTTGTGGGGCTGACATCATGCAGGAGAATGAAACCGATAGAGAACCCACAGACTGCTAGGTTTGAAGGGATTGGAGGAAACATAGGATGTAAATGTGAGTGACCAATCACTCTGTACCCCTGTGCATGAGATGGGCCAGCAAGGCAGATATAAGGCAGCCAGGTCCCATGAGGGAGCACTTGCCTGCACATCTCTGTATTCCACGACCCAGCTGCTGCTACTGATTCCCTGGAACCATGTCAAGGGCTGTGGAGAGGTCACAGCCATTCACCCTGGAGGAGAACATGGCTTTGGTGGATGTGATCCTCCCACAGTACCCCATGCTGTATGGGCGACCAGGTTATCAGGTGAGTGCAGTGTCCACTGGCACAGACTGTGCCCCTTTTTCGTGACTGTGACTTCTGGCATTGTGTCCAGGTGTGACCCACATGCTATGTACTGTAGGGAGGTCCCAGGGGTGGGAATGCCTGATGTCTCCCAGCAGTGCCCAGACACAGGAGGGGTGGGTGCAGAGTCCTCCCAGCAGTGCCCAGAGACAGGAGGGGTGTGTGCAGAGTCCTCCCAGCAGTGCCCAGAGACAGGAGGGGTGGGGGCCTATCACTCCCAGCAGTGCCCTGAGACAGGAGGGGTGGGGGCCTCTCACTCCCAGCAGTGCCCTGAGACAGGAGGGGTGGGGGCCTAACACTCCCAGCAGTGCCCTGAGACAGGAGGGGTGGGGGCCTAACACTCCCAGCAGTGCCCTGAGACAGGAGGGGTGGGGGCCTATCACTCCCAGCAGTGCCCTGAGACAGGAGGGGTGGGGGCCTATCACTCCCAGCAGTGCCCTGAGACAGGAGGGGTGGGGGCCTAACACTCCCAGCAGTGCCCTGAGACAGGAGGGGTGGGGGCCTATCACTCCCAGCAGTGCCCTGAGACAGGAGGGGTGGGGGCCTATCACTCCCAGCAGTGCCCTGAGACAGGAGGGGTGGGGGCCTAACACTCCCAGCAGTGCCCTGAGACAGGAGGGGTGGGGGCCTATCACTCCCAGCAGTGCTCTGAGACAGGAGGGGTGGGGGCCTAACACTCCCAGCAGTGCCCTGAGACAGGAGGGGTGGGGGCCTAACACTCCCAGCAGTGCCCTGAGACAGGAGGGGTGGGGGCCTAACACCCCCAGCAGTGCCCTGATACAGGAGGGGTGGGGGCCTATCACTCCCAGCAGTGCCCTGAGACAGGAGGGGTGGGGGCCTATCACTCCCAGCAGTGCCCTGAGACAGGAGGGGTGGGTGTGATGCACAGTGTGAGCCTGGATCATTGATTGTGTAGTTGCCCTCATTCCACCTGTGTCCTTTCAATGGCACGTACTGCTTTTGGCCTTCCCCCAGAGGATCATGTCCCTATGACAAAGGTGCAATGCGTTGGATGCATACTAGGCCTTGTTGTAAACTGTGAATGTGTTCTAATCTGTGTCCCTGTGACATGTGCCAGGTGTATTGATGTAGTGTCACTTGTCCATCCTCACAGGTAGACGCCTCTGCCAAGGAGAAGATATGGCTGGACGCCGTCAGCGCCGTGAGGAGTGCCGATGGTCGGAAGCGGCGCCTGCCCCAGGTGAGGAAACACTGGCAGGATATCCGGTGCTGGACGCGGAGGATCGCACGGCTCCTGCTGGGGGACTCACCTGAGAGCCACAGGAACCGCGGGCGCCGCCGTCTCTCCCACATCCAGAAACGTGTGCTGGCGGTGGTCTTTCCTGATTTGGACAGGCGTCTACGGGAGATGCAGCAGCCGGAAAGGGGTAGGTACATGTGTGTGTTTGTTGTGTTTCACCAGCATTTGTCTGTGCACTGTTCCATGGATACACTTCCAGGGTTTATGGTGCTGTGCAGATCATGTTCCCCTCAGTATTGCAGTGTTCTCCTGCCTCCCTTCCCCTCCTTGCAATGTGTTCCCTGGTCTGTGTGTAGTCACTCCATCACAAGGTTATGTTGCCTGACACCTTCTCCAAGTGTACAATGCCTGCAGCATCATGTGTGGGGGTGGTGTGTAACAGGTTGTGTGACCTTGCCTGTGCCCTGTCCAGTTCTGGACTTGTGGGTTCCATGTCAGTTGGCACTAATGCTGTGTCCAGACATGGGAGTTAATCTCTCGAGTGGCAGGCCTTCCAGCAGGCATGTCCCATGTGGTGGCCTGTGACATGATGTGCATGATTGTGCGTTAGGCCTAGTGCAGGGATGTTAGCGTGTGTCGCAGTCATTCCCATTCAGGAGCATGGAGTTGTGTGGCCACTACTGTCCCCAGGGGCATATTTTCCTAGGTATCATGTGTGTAATCCGAATATGTCGACAATCTCTGTGTCTACAGCATAGGTTGTGCTCTGTGCCATTGTCCCCTGGCACCATGTTTATTGACGTGAGATGTATTACAAGTGTCCACTGTACAGCCTGACCTGATTTTCCTATTACATACTCACGGTGGCCATTGCCTTTGTGTCTTGTTGCAATCATCTGATGCTGCCCATTTGTACATGATAATTTGCACTGCCGCACCTTGGGTAGTTTGTGTGCAATATAGAAGTTTAGCATCCCATGTGTATTTCACCCAGACTAATAGATGTACGTGCTTCCTGTGTCTCCATTGATTTGTCTCATGTAGGGGGTGGGTGGTGCGGGCATGTCCGACATGTCAAGACCTGATAACTCCTTGCTAGGACTGCCCAGTGTGTGATGTTTGCATGGACATACACTCAAGGTGCAGTGTGCCAGTCAGGGTGGCCATGTTCTCAGTATTACCTATGCTGCATGTGCCTCTAGTTCCTGGTTTTTGTCCTTGCTCATCCCAATTTCCTGCCACGCTGTGTGGTGCAGATGCAGTGCTGGATTGTCCCCAGGGCCATGCTCCTCGGTCAAAATTCCATATCATCTCATTTGCTATTGTGTGATGCTCTCCATGGATTTTCAATGGCATGGTGGGTCAGAAAACTGTGTCTTGCATGCCCTACATATGTACCTTGTGATGTAGATATAACTCTTCCTTTGTTTCAGGCTATGCACTGTTACCTACGTAGATTTGACTCATGTGACTTATGTATACAGGTGTATGATAACTTCCTGTTTCTTCACCCTGTCCACAGCATCGTCGGGGGACACGGAGGGAGACATGGACACAGACGGCGCGGAGGGACCGAGCACCAGTGCCAGCGGTGACATCAGTGCTGGCATTTCGAGTGGGACAGAGGCGGTGGAGAGTGACCCCGGGGACCTGTCGACTGGCACAACAGACTATGAAGCTGACGGGTCCGAGGGTGATCACTCCGAGTGGGTGGTGGCTGCACCACCATCTGACAGCAGCCCTACATCTGGCACCGCCCCCTCCATTGGCATCAGCCGCCTCCCACGTGCTCGTGTCCCTTCCCAGCGTGCCCGGTCCCCACATGTCTCCTTCCTGCCAGGCACCGCACCCCCTGCCCCTGTCTCCACTGCTGCCGCCAATGCTGAGTCTGTGGACATCCAGCAGCAACTGCAGTTTGGTCAGGCTGCGATCCTTAATGTCCTCCATGCCCACGGCAAAACCCTCACCAACATCGAGGCATACTTGGAGGGCATTCATTCATCGCAGGCTGACCAACGCAACTTGCTGAGGTCCATAGACTCCACACTGACTGCAGCAGTGGGTCTCCTGCAGCGCGACCTCCCCCCACCTACCCCTGCCCCATCCAGACTTCCCACTCCCATGCCTGTCCCACGTACACCCAGACGTCGGCATGCACCCACATCAACAGACACAGGCACCACACCAGCAGGGAAGGTCCACCGCACTCCTCCTGACACGCACACACAGGGTGAGGTAGGCACACCCACTGGGTCGGGGGGCAAACGTGTGACACGCAGCCATAGTGGGAGTCCGCATTCCACCCAGTCCACTGCCTCCAAATCCCCTCCCCTCAGCTCTCCTGGCCACATCTCCCCCAAGGACTCCTTCATGGCCGCTCTGTCCCTGAGCCCCACAGTTACACCACCATGCAAGCGGTCAAGGAAGTCCTCGGTCAGGGTGGTTGATTCTCCCCCCCTGTCTCCACCCTCCCCCGGTGGCGCTGCGACCCATCCCTCTGACCCCCCCCCTCCTTGGGGCCTGAGGTTCCTTCGGGTGCAGGGGACTCCCTGGAGGACCTTGCTAAGGTGTGTAGTGCCATCCTGGCCTCCGCCTTTGGCCCTGACCCACCCCCTGTGGTGGAGTCCTCCATCCCTGCACCCACAACGCCTCCCCTTTGCCCTGATGTCCCTGCGGTGCCTGGTGCTTTCCCCCCCATGATGCCCTCACCAGTGTGGAAGACGATGCCATGTGACTGTGCAGGCAAGGTAGGGGACACGCATCCCACTGTGTCCCCCATCCAGCTGAGAATCATTGACTGCCCTATGGGCTTTGTGAATATTGAACTGCCTGCGATCCACGGACATTGTGCTCATGCTGAATAAAGCTTAATTTTGTTTTCATTCTCACACTACTGCTATGCTGGTATTGGTGTTGGTGGGGCTGCTACATGGTTTTGGGTGGTGTTTAAGGGTTTGGGTGTGTGGGATATGTAGTAGTGTGCTGCTCATTGGGGGGCCCTGGGATCTGTGTGCCATCACAAGGTATTGGCTAACTTTCTTTGTTCATGTAAGCAGTTACTGCATGGTGCAATTGTCCCAGGGTGTATTCCTTCCTCTGTGTACCCTGATTTCTTCCCTGCAGGGTGTTCCCAATGTTTAGCGCAGAGCTGTGTCTACATGAGCTGTGTGTGTGACGGAGCCCTTCTACTTTGGCCATGCATGCAGGGCCATGTCTCCACCTACAACAATCGTGGCATCCTTGGTGATCACTGTACTTGTGTGTGGAGTCTGTTGACATGAGTTCATGGGGACATGTTCCCTTGTAGGCAGTATGCATGTGGGTAATTCCAGCCTCACACACATGTGTTACACCCCTCCTGTCTCAGGGCACTGCTGGGAGTGATAGGCACACACCCCTCCTGTCTCTGGGCACTGCTGGGAGGACTCTGCACACACCCCTCCTGTCTCGGGGCACTGCTGGGAGGACTCCACACCCACCCCTCCTGTCAAAGGGCACTGCTGTTAGTGATAGGCACACACCCCTCCTGTCTCAGGGCACTGCTGGGTGGACTCTGCACACACACCTCCTATTTCTGGATATGTACGCTTGGAACGTACACGGTGGGGGTACGCTCCATGCATTCGAGGTGAGGGTACGAGTCTAGTTACACTGGTGTGGTGGGGGTACGGTCCGTACGTCCGCGGGTGAGGGTACGAGTCATACTTACACTGGTGTGGTGGGGGTATGGTCCGTGAGTCCGCGGGTGGGGGTAGGAGTCGTACTTACACTGGTGGGGTGGGGGTACGCTCCATGCATACGGGGTGAGGGTACGAGTCGTACTTAGACAGGTGGGGTGGGGGTAGGCTCCATGCATACGGGGGTGGGGGTAGGAGTCGTACTTACACTGGTGGGGGTGGGGGTACGGTCCGTACGTCCGCGGGTGAGGGTACGGGTCGTACTTACACTGTTGGCATGTGGGGTACGCTCCATGCATACGCGGGTGGGGGTACGGGTCGTACTTACACTGTTGGGGTGGGGGGTACGCTCCATGCATACGGGGTGAGGGTACGAGTCGTACTTAGACAGGTGGGGTGGGGGTATGCTCCATGCATACGGGGGTGGGTGTAAGAGTCATACTTACACTGGTGGGGGTGGGGGTACGGTCCGTACGTCCGCGGGTGAGGGTACGGGTCGTACTTACACTGTTGGCATGGGGGGTACGCTCCATGCATACACGCGTGGGGTTACGGGTCGTACTTACACTGTTGGCATGGGGGGTACGCTCCATGCATACGCGGGTGGGGGTACGGGTCGTACTTACACTGTTGGCATGGGGGGTATGCTCCTTGCATACACGGGTGGGGGTACGGGTCGTACTTACACTGTTGGGGTGGGGGGTACGCTCCTTGCATACGCGGGTGAGGGTACGGGTCGTACTTACACTGTTGGGGTGGGGGGTATGCTCCTTGCATATGGGGTGGGGGTAGGGTCCGTACATATCCGTCCCCACGCTATGTGATGCTTGTGCGGGCCGTACCCAGGCCTTTGCCACGTGGGTACGATCCGTCCCGCCATTGTTGGGGTGACGTGTGTGTGGGCGTGGTACGTCTCGTACCCACGCTCTTCAGGCGTGGGTACGGGACGTACCTGTCTGGTTGTGTTGCCGGTTCGCGTCGTGACGGACTTCCATTGTGGCGGTCGCTGGCTTATCAGGACACGCCCCCACCCCCTCGTAGTGACCAGGCCATGGGAGTCAGGTATGTCCAGGCCATGTGTGCTGTGTGACTTTGGTGGGGGTTTTGTGGCCTGCCCTGGTCCTGCCACCCCCACCCCACCCCACTTTCCCCCCCCCTTAGTTATTCTGACCTTCTGCGGCGTCTGCGTCGGAACCTGTAGAGGAGGAGGACTGCTATGAGGGCAGGGATGACTCGTAGGTTCGGGTCCATGTCTGTCCGTCGCGTACTGGTACTCCTTGATCGCGTTGTCCTGTCGCGTACGGGTCCTCCTTGGTCACGTCGTCCTGTGTGTCCGTCGCGTACTGGTCCTCCTTGTTTGCGTCGTCCTGTCTGTCTGTCGCGTACTGGTAGTCCTTGTTCGCGTCGTCCTGATTTCCCGGCAGTTTTTGGCAGCCGGAAAATATTCACCGTGCGGGATGACGTCGGTGCGAATCGTAATTCCTGGGTCGTGAATGGTTGGCTGCGAGCGTCCCGACGTCAGGTCGGCGCTTTCCCGGGTCGCATTAGTATGTTTTTTTTGGTCAGTCGGGCTTTTTTACGAATCGTACGGGAATGGTGTACCCGTGCGAATCGTAATTCCTTGTTTGTAAAAATTGACGACCGGGTACGCGTCGGACGGAGATTTTGCTCCGTCCGACGGTTCGTACCTGGTTTTTACCGGATCGTGATCAGCACCATAGTAATACAGACTAGGTCCCCACAAGGATGGTAGCACGTGTTCAAGTCCCCACAAGGATGGTGTTGTGCGCACGATAAAATAACAATACATTTGCAAATTTGAAGCAGGATCCTGTATCATGAATTTTTTCTTAACATTTTCTGTTATTAGTGTAGTTTAAAAACATTGGGAAAGGTTAGTCCCCACAAGGCAGGTATTCACACATAGTCCCCACAAGACTGGTAACACGTGTATATGTGTGTGTGTGTGTGTGCTTGTGTGGGTGTGTGCACGTGTGTGTGTGTGTGTATATATATATATATATATATATATATATATATATATATATATTCACTGAAAAAACCATAGGTTTCAAACATGTTATAGTTAGGGATTAGCATTTAAAAAACCTTGCAAATTCACTGAAAAAACCATAGGTTTCACACACGTTATAGTTAGGAATTGGCATTTAAAAAACCTTAGAAATTCAATGAAAAAACCAAAGGTTTCACACATGTTATAGTTAGCTGGACATTTCACTCGTAAAAACCAATGAAATTTCCCCGTTATAGTTAGTTCAGCTAACTATAACTCGCGCGCCCGCAATGCACTACTGATGACGTCACATATTACATCACTCATGACATGGTCACTGACATCACTCATGACATCACTGATGACATCTCAAATGACATCACTGATGACATCACTGATGACATCATCCTTGTGATTGTGTGTTTTTCTGAAAATTAAATATGTTTTATATTTATTTATATCACAAGGTCAATGGAAGAATAAAATGGTATATAAGTGTCTAAATGGATGCTTTTTTTGGAAAAAATTTTAGTGTAACTGACTGATTAAGTGTATCATAGTGAATACATGGCTTACTGAGTAATCTTTAAATATGAAAATATCTGTATCAGTTTCTTACTTTGTGTATAAGTGGCTGCATGGGTTGGTGAGTAGCTACATGAGTGTCTATATAGGTTATTAGTTGGTTTTTTGTCAGTATGAGTGTCTGAGTGTCTGTATGGTTCGGTGGGGGGTATTACGTAGTGCATAGGTGCATGAATGAGTGACTCACTGTTTGTATGTGTTGAAGACAGCATGTGTGCAGGACTGTATGGGTGGATGAGTGTGTGCATGGGTGTGTTAGTGAGTGAATGACTGTCTCAATAGTGTCTCCATGAGTAACTACATATGGTTTATACTAGTATATGTGACTATTGGTGTATATAAGTGAGTATATGTGAGAGTGAGAGATTGAAAGAGTTCCTGTATGAATAAGTATGTGTTTCTATAAGTGATTGTTTAAAAGACTAAGTATGTGTAAGTTTCTGTAGAAGTAGGTGTGGTGGAGTGTGTATAACTGTATATGCAAGTAAATGGATGTTTGATTCTTTATTAGCATGAGTGACTATGTGTGTGAGTAACTCTATGGATGAGTGGCGTTGTGTAACAGGATGTATAGGTGTATGAATACATATGATGAGTGAGTACATATATGAGTGACTGTAGAGGACTGTTGGTGAATGAGTGGATGTGTATGTGGTTCTTAGAATTACTGAATAGGTTGTTGTAACTGATATTGATATGTTCATTATTTTGAACATTTTAGTTTCTATTTTTGAATGTGTGTATTAAAGGTTATATTAGGGGAAGAAGAGGTCTGCCACTCTTTCACAAGGATGATGTCATCAGTGATGTCATCAGTGATGTCATTTGAGATGTCATCAGTGATGTCATGAGTGATGTCAGTGACCATGTCATGAGTGATGTAATATGTGACGTCATCAGTAGTGCATTGCGGGCGCGCGAGTTATAGTTAGCTGAACTAACTATAACGGGGAAATTTCATTGGTTTTTTACGAGTGAAATGTCCAGCTAACTATAACATGTGTGAAACCTTTGGTTTTTTCATTGAATTTCTAAGGTTTTTTAAATGCCAATTCCTAACTATAACGTGTGTGAAACCTATGGTTTTTTCAGTGAATTTGCAAGGTTTTTTAAATGCTAATCCCTAACTATAACATGTTTGAAACCTATGGTATTTTCAGTGAATTTGCAAGGTTTTTAAAATGCTAATTTCTAACTATAACGTGTGTGAAACCCATGGTTTTTTCTGGGATTTTGTACGGTTTTTTAAATGCAAATTTTTTTTTGTCATTTTTTGTAAGCCTTTGTATAAAAAAATATATGTACTATATCCTGCATTATGGAAAGGTTTTTTTTTTTTTAATGCATTTTTTTCCGTGCGCGTACGGTAAGCTGACGGTACGCGCACTGGACGCCATTAGTACAGCGCGCCTACGTGATACGTGCGTGGCGTACGCGTACACCCGGAAGCAACGTCGCGGTTACGCGGGGGCGTGTAATGCGCATGCGCGAGTGTGACGTACGCGCTTCGTAAGCGCACCGTAAGCGTCACGTGCGCGCACGGTAGGTCATGTGACTTACAAAGAACACCTTTTATTGGTTGAAATTACTTTCACTTCCAGAAACTTCCCACACCACACCCATTCCCCTCATTACTGCTTGAAAGAACACTTTTCATTGGTTGAAACTACTTTCAGTTCCAGATTCTTCCCACACCACACCCATTCCCCTCATTTCTGCTTGTGATTCTCTAGGAGCAGGAGCTGGATTGACATTGGGATACAATGGCAGAACAGCACACCTCTTCTGAGAGTGAGGCTAGCAGCACCACCATGATCCAGAGAAGGAGGAAACAAAAGACTTCTTTTGTATGGGAGTATTTCACTTTTCCAGAGGGGGAGAAAAAGGTGAATGCTCAATTGGTCACTTGCATACTTTGTGGTCGTGTTTTATCAAGAGGAAATCCAAGGAAGAAATATTCCTTTGGAAATCACTCTATGAAGAGACACCTCCAGGACACACACCCAAGGACCTTTGCTCGACATACTGGAGATATCTCTTCAGTAAGTCACCAGAGCCCAGCCTCAGATGCTCAGCCGAGTACATCATCGGCAGCTCAGCTGAGCCCTTCCTCTGTTGTTGGAGCATCACCTTCTTCTTTTCCTGTGGACATCAACCCTCGATTTGGGAGGGTTGAAATGAGGTGTACAAGATGTGGTGGTCTTATTGTTTTTGGGGAGATCAGTCTTCCCCTTATTAACAATAAGATAGACCAGCATGTTTGTAGACGCTCATAATACTCCCATTCTTTCTTTCCTCCATCCCTGTATGAACCCAACGGCTCTTATAAGAGCCAACCTTACCTCTCAACTTTTTTTTTTTTTACCGTACGCGCACGGTATGCGTATTTTGTTTTTTTTGTTTTTTAAAAAAACACTAAAAATCAATTACCACATCTCAAGATCCTTGAGAAATTAATAACTAATTTTTATAAATCTTTTTGAGATAAAGTGGAAGAAAGAGACCTTCTAATTTCTCACTTACCTGTCCCACCCAACAATTTATTTTATAATTAAAATGTAATTGTATTTACTTGAAAATTTTCTTTCACAATCTGAAAAAAAAGAAAAAAGTATTAATATTAAATAAATCAATATATAACACAGTACACGTATTTACATATTTTCCCCATAACATTTTTTGCCTTTTTTTTGCTGTTTTCAGAATAAATTGCATTTCACTATAAATTGTGAAAGCAATTGCATTCATCATTTTACAGCGGGCAAAAAAAAAATAACAATCTCAAAGATTGTATAAAAAAAGCCCAGAATCTCTTTTAACTTAAACATAACTTTAAAGAAATGCATAATATTCTTAAAAAATATCAACTAATATCAATACTTTTTTCTTTAAAATACCGTTTGTCATTTTTGTTTCAGAAATATTATCACAAAAATATATCTCAAATAACTCCACAATACATCTGGTTCCATTTCCTTTAGGCCAAACAGTAATTTAAAAATTCTTTTTTGATTAAATTTCCAATGGTAATCCAATAAAATTCTAAAGTTTAAATTGTACAGATCTCACCGATTCTCTGTAACATTTTGGTTTCCGAAAGATTAATTAATAATTAAATAAGTCCACAATACAATTGTTTACTTTTCCGCATGGCCAAATAGTAATTTTAAAAATCTTTTTTGAATAAATTTCCAATGGCAATCCAATAACATTCCAAAATTTAAATTGTGCAGATGTTACCGATTTTGTCTAAATTTTTGGTTTTCCAAAGTTTCAATAAAAATTTAAAAAGTCCACATTACAATTGGTTACCTTTCCATTAGGCCAAATGATAATTTGAAAAATCATTTTTTTAGAAAATTCCAATGGTAATCCAATAAAATGGTAAAATTGTTTTGTCCAGATCTTGCCAAGTCTCTCTAAAATTTAGGTTTCAGGAAGATTAGATAGGAATTTGCTAAATCAAAAGGCAAACGTTGCTTAAACATCAATTGGGAATCATTACACAGTGTCCAGCCTTTTTCACATTTAAGATAAACTGTGTAATGACCAGAAGTTACAGTAGGTCCATCATGGAAAATTATTGCAACTGTTACAAAAGTTTTTCCAGAGATTGATAATTGCTGTCCTGTAAACTTCTTTATTAAAGTATCTAATTTTGAACCATCAGCTTTACAGCGTTGCATCATTAAAATTACATACTGTCCGTATTCCTTTAAAATTAACGTTGAAAACATGTCAGATTTACACTCACCGCATTGCATGCTATGATTAGCATCTTTAACTAATTTAGCAAAAGTGACTGTTTTACTCTCTGGCAATGTTAAATAAATAAACCTTTCATTATCAACATTAGAGCCACATATATTATAACAGCTTTCACAACTATGTTCCCATTTATAAGAGAGACCAAATAACTTTTCACTGGCAACCCCTTCTTCTTCCAGTACCTGAAGAAAATACATCAAGAATTCCTGTGCGTCTTGCTGTTCATTTTGAGAAAACTGTGTTCGTCCTGAACATACATCTAAACGTTTTCTAATTTCAGTAGCACTTTCTATTTTAGTTTTATCAATACTCAGCTTTTCAAAAAGGAGACTCAGCACAGAACAGAATCTTTTTCTCTGATTTACTATTATCTGCTCTTGCAAACTTTCCAGATAAAATGCAACATTCAGCACTACATTAGCGTAGCAGTTGACACCAGAGCTATTTTCAAAATGACATCCTACAACCTGTTCTTCATTTTCCTTATTCTTTTTGCTTGCAATTACATCACTCCTCTTTTTTTTCCTCCTCTCTACATCTTCATTACAGATATTCTCATTTCTCCTTTTACGAGAAACTACACGTTTCTCCAACACAGGATACTGACCTAAATGAGGAGCATAGCTTCTTCTTAATCTATTATACTCCTTTACACAATTTGTATCAGCACTAACTTTTGAATCATCAAAGTCTATCATGAATAAACCTGATAATGTTTTCACTCGTGACAAAGCAACATATGCCATACCTTCTTTGAACACAGTTGAACCAATGTTCACAAATGCACAATCTACAGTCAATCCTTGAGACTTGTGAATAGTTACAGCATATGCTAGAGAAAACGGAAACTGCTTCCTACGTACATATAAGTCTTTCACAAGCATGAAACGAACTGAACAACGACAAATGTCTTTAACTTCTTCTATCTGATCAAATTTTATTTTTAAACATTCAATTCCATCTTTTTTCTGATAATTAATAAAACCCACAACTCTTCCCATAGCTCCATTAACTAAATCTTTTTCAACATCCAAATTTCTCCTTAAAAATACTCTACAGTTCATGCAAACATATAGATATTTTCTAATCCAGCTGTTTTGGAAATGTTCTTCTCTAGTGAATCCAATTTATTTTTCAGTGTGCCTGTTAATGTGACAGTAATTCGTCCATCCTCAATTTTGTCCACTGCTTCCAATTTCCTGATATCTTCCTTTTCCAATTTCAAAAGCTCCTCATTGAATATTGAGCATTCACGTAGAGTTGGCATTAAGCAGATGACACTTTTGTTTTCTGCAATGTTCTTGTATATCTTCTCTGCAACTATTTCTTCCTTTGGAAATAAATTATGTAGCAGCCGACTCTGTAATGCTTTTTTGCCAGCTTCAGTGAGTAGTCCAATTCTGATATCTTTCAGAATACTTCCATATTCTTCATCGTTTGCTTGCCTCATATTAGTAGTAAGTTCCTTGTACTCAAAGAAGGACCAAATATTTGTATTACCGATGCTTCCCAATGACTTCTTCGTGTCTTCATGTGTCACAGTATTAAACACTGGTTGTCCTTTAACTGGAGTAAGTTGCAAAAGATCTCCAAAAACTATGACGTGTTTTCCTCCAAATAACACGTCATAGTCTGTCCTTAGAATTTGCTGCATTCTTAAATGCACAAAGGCAAGCATTAAGTTTGATACCATGCTCACCTCATCAATAATGAGAACTTGCATCTTCTTCAATACTCTTGAAACTTCCAAGCATGCTTCTCCAGTTAGCTTGTTGTATTGTATTTTGTTCTCATGCTCCACTGGTAACATTAGCAAACGATGTAAAGTGATTCCTTTTATGTTATATGCTGCTAACCCAGTTGGAGCAGTAACCACACAAGACAAAGTAGAATCCGTTTTTTGCTGTAGGTAGCTTCTGATGACTTTTATTAAGAAACTTTTTCCAGTTCCAGCTTGTCCACTTACATACATCCTGATTGGATGAAATGATGTGCATGAGCACTCTTTTTTTTCATGTAGAAATCCGTGATCAATTTTGTTTCTGATCTCTTCATAAATTTGTTGCTGCTCTTCGTTCAGTTGTCTTTCCAAATTTTGTAAGTCTATAAATTCTTCTTGTGCTTGATTCATAGCCGTTTCCACTTCATTCATGGCTATTGATGCTTCATTTTCAACGATTGGTTGTCCTAGGGGATCTTGACTGAGTGTTCCTGAACTTTGGCTGTCCTGAGAACTGTCTCTAGCTATTTCTGCTGCAATTGTAGTTTCCTGTTCAATTTCTTCATTTAACATTTGCAGATAAGTTGTGAACGTACTGCATTGTATGCTGTCTTTGCAAGCATTAAAGGAATCTTCATAGCTTTGAAATTCTCCCAGTAGTTCATCCTCTGTACGCCATGGTTTAAACAGCTGTAAAAGTGCCAAGTAGTAAAATTCCTTTTTGTCAGTAGTGTCGCAACTCAGCTTCCGGTGATTTATCAAACTTCCTTTTGTTTGCTTCACCAAACATCCTTCCTCACCAATGACTTTATATTTTCCATTTTTGATGTCTTCTGCGGCTTTCCGTGAATAAATGTAGTTCTGCAGCACTTCATAGAGACACATGTTCTCCAGATGATGACTTCTCTTGGGATAATATGTGTCCAACATGTTTGATTTCAAAATATCTGTACTTTCTGGGTCATTCTCGGCCAAATATTCAATTTCTCCAACAGATTTCAGTACCCGATTTCTCATTGCTGCAAGGCCTAAACTTGCCCAAATTATTCTTCTTGATTTCGAGTAGAGACTTGCAGAAGATAACCTATCTGAACATTCGTAGGATCCAATTTCTCGATGCGATAACATCTTCAAACTGAAACTGTACAGCTCCTTACTGACAGTCTTCTCGTGAGAAATCTCTTCCCACATTTCCTTCAATTCTGTTTTTTCTGATTTCGTAATGTAAGACGTTACATATCGACCAACAGCAATTGAATTGTCAGCTACATACTGTATATCCATGTTAGCATTCCACATGGATAAAATGACTGGGTTGTAGTCATTTATATTTTTTGATTCTTCTTTTCTTTTAAGGTTGTAGGTATTCTTAGGTGATTTTCTTGTGATAGTATGTCTCACAGATGACATAAAACTGTTTACTCTTCCATTTGAAAGAACAGGTCTAGGAAATCCAAATCGACATTTAGTGTAGTATTTATCTTTGCTCTTGTATTTCCGTCGACAGTATTTTCCACACCGATGACTTTGGAAACGTAAAACTTGCTCCTTTAACTTTTTCTCTTCTGTGCTTTTTGGTATAGCACATGTTACATATTCTTCAATGTAAGATAACACTGCTTCATCAGCATCTGTTCCAAACTTTGGGGCATCCTTGATCCACAACAGCATATGAATATGAGGAGCACCTCTTGCCTGGTACTCTTTTCTCCAAAAGAAATCCACTACTTCTCCTAGAGGTGGATTTTTTTTATTGCAGATGAAGGACATCATAGCCTCAAATCTATGATTGAAATATCTGCAAACATTAACCGGATCCAATGAGCACAGTTCTCCTGCTGTCTTGTATTCGATGTTTTTAATGTTTGAATTGGCCTCTCGTAGAAAATCCAGTAAATCATCCCAAGCGTACTCGGCACAGCTTAGGGTAACGAACCATGTTGGTGTTCCTAAATTCCGTAACATGCATTTTAGTTCACCATGGCGTCGGAACCAATATTCATTCGTCCCACGCTGACAAGCCATCAGATTGATCAGTTGTGTTTCCAAATGATCATCTCGGTGCTGCACTTTCTCCATAAAATCCTTAGCAGACACATTTTGTAAATGTACTCCACTTTTTAAAATGTGATTTACTGCATAAGACAGTGCAGACAAGTCGCTTTCAAATAAAAGATGGAACAAATAAGGAATACTTTGTCGAAATCTGGGATCTTCAGCATATAGTCTTGTAGTCCGATACTCAGAAGCTGGAATCTGTTCTGGACGTTCATCGTATCGCCCTCCTTTTCCTTTAGGAAACAGCTGGGGAAAACATCGAGCTTCCAAGCTCTCCTCCCATACACTCACGGGAGTTCCTTTTGCTTTCTTCATCTGAAACAGATCAATATTGTCTCCCATAACTTCTTTTGAATGAAGAGGATGTATGCTAAAATGTTCATAAATTTCTTCTTCCTTTGACTTGTCCACTTTTTCAATTTGTCCAGTTGGTGTTTCTGTGTCTTCTTGTAAATCTTCTTCTTCTTCTTCTTCTTCTTCTTCTATATAAATTGATTCATACCATTTGTTATTCCTTTTCAAATACAAATTTGCTCTTTGTACTTTCCGTACATCTACCAGCTCCTGCCAAATCTTCTTATTCTTTGTAGGTACACCATTAACCAGAATAATTAATGGTTCAGTTTCCAAAGTATCCGCATCAATAGTTTCCATATTTTTTTTCAAATCCAAGGGCAAATACACCACTCTACCTTTTAAACCTCTCAGTAAATCTGAAGGAGGTAATTTACCAGTTTTGGGCTCCATACGTACTATGGTCTGGAACGGATGAACACATTGAATAAGTATAGACTCATAAGTATTTAATTCAGAAAGTTCAGCAGGAATAGCATCCAATTCTAAATTATTATGTACAGCTCTGGTCGGCATTCTATTTTCCTCTAACTTGTTGTAACAGTATTTACAAATACGCTGATCTTCACCCAATTCAAAACAATTTTCAAGAAATATATATGTGGCAAAATCCTTCCACTTATAATTATCTTCATTTTCACTCTTTCTGTAGAGATCAACATTCCTAGTTTGTTTTCTATAATGAGTTCTGCGGCAACAAATACAAGTAATATTTGGTCTTTCATTAGAGATTATTGCAAATTTTGTTATGTGATCATTAAATGTCTTACTTACAGAGGGTTCTACATTCTCTTCCACTTCTTCCTCATTTACTGTGTCCTTCTCTGCACTGTTTTGTTCAGGACCAAAGTAACAAAACTGAATTTCATCAACAACCTTCTCTACATCTGATACCGATCCACGGAACAGAGCCCTATTCAATTCATCTAACTTTATTGCTGGACTTTTAGCAAAATACAACCGTCTCACAAACTTTCTCATTTCAGTATGATGAACAGCCAGCATCCTAAAATGATGGAAAACACTATTACACACTTTTCTAGATAGACAAGCCAGAGAATGACCCTGCAAACCAGTATTCTCTCTCACTCTGCATGGATCTAGACTTTGAAGCACCTTAATCTTTTGTTTTACACTTTTTTTACTATATTCTCTTAGAAACTCACGAAATTTATCAATAGATTCCTGACGCACAGTGCAAATACTACTACAATTCCATGTGTACACTGGGGCTTTAGGACGTCTCCCCATAGCCTCATCCGCCATCACTTGTACCTCATCTCTTGGAACCATTATCTCCTTCTCCATTATGCAACCATTTTTCACTTCGTAAGCACGACCTCTGGTGTCAACTGCATGCAGCAAACTATTACTTTGAAAATAGCTCTCTTCATTAAAAAAAGGTTCACTACTTGAACTATGCATCCATTTTCCTAAAAACACTTTACAAAAGTTTGTTCTGTTTACTACTCTTTTCCTTTTGCTTTGTGATTTCAGTACATTAACCTTTTTTTCTAATGTACGCATCCTATTCAAAATTAAAATGAATAGTTTCCTTTTTAATTCCAATGCCTTTGCTGCAATGGCTTCAATTTCTTTTTTTCTCTTATAAAACTTAGCCTTTTGCTTATATTTCTTCACATCCTTTATCAAATTGGACATAACTCTTCTCTGAAACATTTTTCTACGTATCTCTTTAAACACTGTTTTTCTGTTTAAGTTAATTGTTTTAGTTGCAGAAGGTATATTTGCTTTAATTAAATTCTCAATTTTTTCCTGTCCTTTTCTATTGAGAACATTCTTTCCAGTACAGACATTTTGTACATTTTTCCTTTTTTTGAAGAGGTTCTTTAAAAATGTTTTTGTCTGCTTACCAGAAGATTTTTTCTTTTTCCCAACATGAGCATCTCCAACTAACTTAGGTCCTCCAGTTGTCTTCAAATATAGGTTTTTTTTGTGGTCTTTTTTTCCTCTGGATTTTGTAGGCATCTTAAATTTTGTTCACTGCTCTTCAGCAATACCTGAAAAAAACTAAAAAAACAAATCTTTTTTTAATTTAAATATATTACTACATTTTTTATGATCTTTTCAAATATTAAAATACTATGTACCCCTTTCCTACAAGTGAAAATCACAATAACACCATCACAAATTAAATATCTAAAAACAATTCCTGTGTGCACACAGAGTCATGGTTTGAAATTAGGCAGAAAACGAAATTTCTTTGCCAATTTGAAAGCACACTTACTGCTCTTTTTTTTGACAAGTGATAATCACTTTTACAGACTGACACATTATGAATCCACTTTTCAGATTCTTAAAAAAGCACATGTCCAAACTGCTTTTTCAGACCACCACCATGTGTAACCTGGGTGACTGCCTACATTCCAGCAAGGGCAACCAGCCTTAGTGATGCTGAATGTATTTGCATTACTGACTGAAACCTCAAACCCCACTCGCTTGTAAATACTGTGCATGATTCCACATGGTAAGCAGCTGGGTGTGTGCTAAGAGTCTGCTTCTGCACCAAAAAATGGATCCCCCTTTCCATCTAATGCAACTGTGAAATCACCAGAGCAATACGCAATAAATCTCTGCCTATAATTCCTCTTTGCACACAGAGTCATGTTTTCACATTAGTCACAAAACGAAATTTCTTTGCCAATTTGAAAGCACACTTACTGCTCTTTTTTTTGACAAGTGATAATCACTTTTACAGACTGACACATTATGAATCCACTTTTCAGATTCTTAAAAAAGCACATGTCCAAACTGCTTTTTCAGACCACCACCGTGTGTAACCTGGGTGACTGCCTACATTCCAGCAAGGGCAACCAGCCTTAGTGATGCTGAATGTATTTGCATTACTGACTGAAACCTCAAACCCCACTCGCTTGTAAATACTGTGCATGATTCCACATGGTAAGCAGCTGGGTGTGTGCTAAGAGTCTGCTTCTGCACCAAAAAATGGCTCCCCCTTTCCATCTAATGCAACTGTGAAATCACCAGAGCAATACGCAATAAATCTCTGCCTATAATTCCTCTTTGCACACAGAGTCATGTTTTCACATTAGTCACAAAACGAAATTTCTTTGCCAATTTGAAACCACACTTACTGCTCTTTTTTTTGACAAGTGATAATCACTTTTACAGACTGACACATTATGAATCCACTTTTCAGATTCTTAAAAAAGCACATGTCCAAACTGCTTTTTCAGACCACCACCATGTGTAACCTGGGTGACTGCCTACATTCCAGCAAGGGCAACCAGCCTTAGTGATGCTGAATGTATTTGCATTTCTGACTGAAACCTCAAACCCCACTCGCTTGTAAATACTGTGCATGATTCCACATGGTAAGCAGCTGGGTGTGTGCTAAGAGTCTGCTTCTGCACCAAAAAATGGCTCCCCCTTTCCATCTAATGCAACTGTGAAATCACCAGAGCAATACGCAATAAATCTCTGCCTATAATTCCTCTTTGCACACAGAGTCATGTTTTCACATTAGTCACAAAACGAAATTTCTTTGCCAATTTGAAAGCACACTTACTGCTCTTTTTTTTGACAAGTGATAATCACTTTTACAGACTGACACATTATGAATCCACTTTTCAGATTCTTAAAAAAGCACATATCCAAACTGCTTTTTCAGACCACCACCATGTGTAACCTGGGTGACTGCCTACATTCCAGCAAGGGCAACCAGCCTTAGTGATGCTGAATGTATTTGCATTACTGACTGAAACCTCAAACCCCACTCGCTTGTAAATACTGTGCATGATTCCACATGGTAAGCAGCTGGGTGTGTGCTAAGAGTCTGCTTCTGCACCAAAAAATGGCTCCCCCTTTCCATCTAATGCAACTGTGAAATCACCAGAGCAATACGCAATAAATCTCTGCCTATAATTCCTCTTTGCACACAGAGTCATGTTTTCACATTAGTCACAAAACGAAATTTCTTTGCCAATTTGAAAGCACACTTACTGCTCTTTTTTTTGACAAGTGATAATCACTTTTACAGACTGACACATTATGAATCCACTTTTCAGATTTTTTAAAAAGCACATGTCCAAACTGCTTTTTCAGACCACCACCATGTGTAACCTGGGTGACTGCCTACATTCCAGCAAGGGCAACCAGCCTTAGTGATGCTGAATGTATTTGCATTACTGACTGAAACCTCAAACCCCACTCGCTTGTAAATACTGTGCATGATTCCACATGGTAAGCAGCTGGGTGTGTGCTAAGAGTCTGCTTCTGCACCAAAAAATGGCTCCCCCTTTCCATCTAATGCAACTGTGAAATCACCAGAGCAATACGCAATAAATCTCTGCCTATAATTCCTCTTTGCACACAGAGTCATGTTTTCACATTAGTCACAAAACGAAATTTCTTTGCCAATTTGAAAGCACACTTACTGCTCTTTTTTTTGACAAGTCTAATCACTTTTACAGACTGACACATTTTGAATCCACTTTTCAGATTCTTTAAAAAGCACATGTCCAAACTGCTTTTTCAGACCACCACCATGTGTAACCTGGGTGACTGCCTACATTCCAGCAAGGGCAACCAGCCTTAGTGATGCTGAATGTATTTGCATTACTGAGTCCAACCTCAAACCCTTAAACTATTCTTTTTTTTTACCAGTACACCTTAATTTATCGTGAAAACATAGTCCATATTATTTTACATGTTCCTCACATTTAAATTTCTCCCAAAACAGAAAATGATAAACACAACTTCAACAAAAGGAATTCCATTTCTATTATTCATTTCTTAATTTACCATATACATCCCCTCTCAAACTCTTAACTCACCTTTAAAATTAGTTAGCTGTGAAAGAAATGTGGCACTCAAACAGCAGATTATCAGAGCCAGGATCTCTGTTCTTTACACCTCTCTCCTCTCAGCAGAACCAGATAATGGCAAACTTTCCCTCTCTTTTTCCACACATATACATGTTAATTTCAAATCTCAGTGCTTCCCCCTTTTTTTCAAATGTAATCACACATTTCTATTGGTTGAAAACCAACCCTTTTCCAAAAGTACCCTTCCCCCAACTTGACTTCTGCCTGCTACCATAGCAACAGCTCATGGAACACTGCTGTGTGGAGTTAGGTCAGAAGTTCACCAAACAATGTTTCAATTCCACAGAGCAAGAGTGCTTGACTTTTCAAACCTAACAGCAAATCCATAGTACTGTTCTTTGGTAACACATTTTTCTGTACCAATACAAAACATGCTTCTATTAATTTACACATGCAGCCTAGTTTTTATTCTAGAATGGTATGAAACAGCCAATCAGTTCTTTTTTTTTATGAAAAAAATATGTATGCCTCCATTTCCAAACTGTCTTTCATTTCTTTTTACCATTCTACTGAATTACACCTCCTGAGTGCATCCAGTTCTCCTTGGAAAATGTTCACAGTGTGGATTGTAGGGCACAGCTATGTCTTCTGGAGTGAAAAGTATGCAGAGAAAACAGGTATGGTGAGAGACCTTGCTTTGCCAAATGTAGATATTAAATGGATTGGTCAGAGAGGGTTAAAGTGGCACCAATTGATGCCATTGGTGAAATCCTTCATGCAAATCCAACACCCTGACCTCATAATAGTGCACTGTGGTGGCAATGACCTAGGCACTTTGACTGGGGTAGGTCTGGAAATGCTTATGAAGGACACCTTTGCACAACTGTTTTCACTTTTCCCTAAAACTGCCTTTGTGTTTTCTAACATATGCCAAAGGCAAAAATGGAACTGGTTCAATCATTTCTGTCCGCAGATTGACAAAGCAAGAAAGCACGTCAACAAATCTGTTTCTGCTTTCTTCCGTGACTATGGTATGGGTTCCATTTACCACAACAACTTGCGTTACGACATGCAAGACATTTATAGAGGAGATGGTGTGCACTTCAATGATGAAGGGAACAGAGTCTTCCTCTTGAACCTTAGACTCTGCATCGGTACTTACTTGTAGGTACCACTAAAAAATCACTTCATAAACACAACGGCTCTTTTTAGAGCCCCCTAATATCTAAACTCTTAAATCTGAATTTTATTTCTTTTTTTATTTTTTTTTCTACCGTACGCGTACGGTAAGCTTACCGTAAGCTTACCGTACGCGTACCCCGCGATTTTTAAAAAAAAATAATAAATGTTTTCATTGAACTTTTCTGTCCTTCTTTGACCCCCTTACAAATGTTAGGGGGTCTGTAACTCTCCTCCTTGCCCCCTTTTCAAGATATCACTCTTTTTTTTCTGAGTGAAACACACGAAATGGCGGCCGCCACTTCCTGGTTTCGACCGATTCGAATGTTTACTAAGATCTAACAGCCAATCAGAATCGCGCTCGCGCACGCCACCGTACGCGCACGGTAAGCGCACCGTAAGCGCACGGTAAGCTGCCACAGATATATATATTGATTTAAAGGCTATTTTCGCAGATTCTACTGAACAGATTTACACCAAACCTACAAAAGGCACTTCCTTGACCTGGGGACTACCTCTCTTCCAAATTTCATTAAATTCTGTTCAGCCGTTCAGGCTGTAGCCCTGTCTAAAGGTCCTATGGAAAATTGCATGGGAAAAACGTGTTTTGGGACCCCCCTTTTATCTCAGCCCCCGCTTGACGAATCCCCCCGAGCCTTTCAGGGTAGGAGCGGAGCGTAGCGCCCCACCTATTTTGAAAAATTCGCGAGGATTCATCGACCGGCGCCAAAGTTATTCAAAATAGAATGTTGCGGATTTCCTATGGAAACGTGGTCCTAACTATAACTACCTACTGGCGACTGCCAGTAGGTAATATATATATATATATATATATATATCCAAACAAAGGGATCCAAATTCCGGGGCACACAGTCAGCGGGTGCTCAGCATGACGGGCCGGATCCTGGCCGCGGAAACCACAATAATAATCCAAAGATGCGGCACTCGGGAAGGAGGTGATTTCAAACAATTCTTTATTATTTACACAGCTCAACCAACGCGTTTCAGCCAACGGCCTTGCTCACGGTTAGTGAGTCCTTCTTCTATGGCACTATATATACACCCAGCTAGCCTGAGTATGGCATTGTGGGAAATGTAGTGCAATCAATACAATGTTGTGCAATTTAACCAAAAGAAACTCGATCTTATATTGTATTTAACAGGTGAATGAATTAGCATCAACGAGTCATGGTATAGTACCTAAAACGCAAAGGTATACAAACAACTTATAGGTCATAGAGCATATTCAGCCTGAATATGCTCTATGACCTATAAGTTGTTTGTATACCTTTGCGTTTTAGGTACTATACCATGACTCGTTGATGCTAATTCATTCACCTGTTAAATACAATATAAGATCGAGTTTCTTTTGGTTAAATTGCACAACATTGTATTGATTGCACTACATTTCCCACAATGCCATACTCAGGCTAGCTGGGTGTATATATAGTGCCATAGAAGAAGGACTCACTAACCGTGAGCAAGGCCGTTGGCTGAAACGCGTTGGTTGAGCTGTGTAAATAATAAAGAATTGTTTGAAATCACCTCCTTCCCGAGTGCCGCATCTTTGGATTATTATATATATATATATATTCAGTGAAAAAACCATAGGTTTCACACACGTTATAGTTAGGAATTAGCATTTAAAAAACCTTAGAAATTCAGTGAAAAAACCATAGGTTTCACACATGTTATAGTTAGCTGGACATTTTACTCGTAAAAAACCAATGAAATTACCCCGTTATAGTTAGTTCAGCTAACTATAACTCGCGCGCCCGCAATGCACTGCTGATGACGTCACATATTACATCACTCATGACATGGTCAGTGACATCACTCATGACATCACTGATGACATCTCAAATGACATCACTGATGACATCACTGATGACATCATCCAGTGAATGTGTGTTTTTCTGAAAATTAAATATGTTTTATATATGTATATCTCAAGGTTGATGGAAGAATAAATGGGTATATTACTGTCTAAATGGATGATTTCTTTTTGAAAAATTGATTGTGTAACTGACTGATTAAGTGTATCATAGTGAATACATGGCTTAGTGAGTAATGTTTAAATATGTAAATATCTGTATCATTTTTTCACTTTGTGTATAAGTGGCTGCATGGGTTGGTGAGTAGCTACATGGGTGTCTATATAGGTTATTAGTTGGTTTTTTGAGTATTAGTCTAAGTGTCTGCATGGTTCGGTGGGGGGTATGACGTAGTGCATAGGTGCATGAATGAGTGACTCACTGTTTGTATGTGTTGAACAGAGCATGTGTGCAGGACTGCATGGGTGGATGAGTGTGTGTATGGGTGTGTTAGTGAGTGAATGACTGTCTCAATAGTGTCTTTATGAGTAACTACATATGTTTAAAACTAGTATATGTGACTATTGGTTTATATATGTGAGTATATGTGAGAGTGAGAGATTGAAAGAGTTCCTGTATGAATAAGTATGTATTTCTATAAGTGATTGTTTAAAAGACTAAGTATGTGTAAGTTTCCGTAGAAGTAAGTGTGGTGGTGTGTGTATAACTGTATATGCAAGTAAATGTATGTTTGATTCTTTATTAACATGAGTGACTATGTGTGTGAGTAGCTCTATGGATGAGTGGCATTGTGTAACAGGATGTATAGGTGTATGAGTACATATGATAAGTGAGTACATGTATGAGTGACTGTATAGGACTGTTGGTGAATGAGTGGATGTGTATGTGGATCTTAGAATTACTGAAGAGGTTGTTGTAACTGTTATTGGTATGTCCATTGTTTTGAAAATTTTAGTCTCTATTTTTGAATGTGTGTATCAAAGGTTATATTAGGGGAAGAGGAGGTCTGCCACTCTATCACAAGGATGATGTCATCAGTGATGTCATCAGTGATGTCATTTGAGATGTCATCAGTGATGTCATGAGTGATGTCACTGACCATGTCATGAGTGATGTAATATGTGACGTCATCAGCAGTGCATTGCGGGCGCGCGAGTTATAGTTAGCTGAACTAACTATAACGGGGGAATTTCATTGGTTTTTTACGAGTAAAATGTCCAGCTAACTATAACATGTGTGAAACCTATGGTTTTTTCACTGAATTTCTAAGGTTTTTTAAATGCTAATTCCTAACTATAACGTGTGTGAAACCTATGGTTTTTTCACTGAATTTCTAAGGTTTTTTAAATGCTAATTCCTAACTATAACGTGTGTGAAACCCATGGTTTTTTCAGTGAATTTGCAAGGTTTTTTAAATGCTAATTTTTTTTTTTCTTCTATTTTTTTTAAACATATTTTTTTTTAAATTTTCTTACCTTTTATAAAGACTATGGTTAAATTTTTAAAATTCTTTAATATGTTTTTTTTTAATATATTTTTTAAAATAAACATGTAAAATTTATTTGCAGTACATTTTTTCTATTTTTTTTATTATTTTTTTTAGTACGCGTACCGTAAGCTTACGGTAAGCGTACGGTTTACGCAACGCCCGTAATTTTTCTACGCTGCTTGCGTATAGTTACGCAATTTGCGTAGCTGCGCGTACTCCGCGTGGGACGCGTGCGCGCGTACGCTACACGCGCACGTTACGCGGAAGTGTCGGGTAGTGACTGTTATGCGCATGCGCGCAAGCGCGTGTCTTTTTTACGCGCATGCACACTTTTGCCGTAAGCGTACCGTAAGCGTACGGTAGGTCATGTGATCATGAAACACAACTTTTGATTGGTTGAAACTACTTTCAGTTCTAGAACTCTCCTACACCACACCCATTCCTCTCATTTCTGCTTGTGATCCCTTAGGAGAAGGAGCTGGGTTGTCTTTGTGATACGATGGCAGAACTGCAGAGCTCTTCTGAGAGTGAGGCTAGCACTAGCAGCACTACCTTGAGGCAGAGAGCGAGGAAACAAAAGCCCTCTTATGTATGGGATTATTTTACTTTTCCTGAAGGCCAGAAAAAGGTAAATGCACCTTTAGTAACTTGTAAGCTGTGTAAGCGTGTACTTTCAAGAGGTAATCCTGACAAGAAGTATTCCTTTGGGAATCATACCATGAAGAGACACCTCAAGGATGTACACAGAAGGACACATGCTCGACTTTTTGGAGGTAACTCTTCAGAAAGTCAACCAAGCACATCCACAGCAGCTCAGCCTGGACCATCATCTGCAGGGCTGACTCCTTCTTCTGCAGGTCAGGTGAGCCCTTCATCTGTGGGGGGAGCATCTCCTTTTGCTGGCCCTCTGGAAATTAACCCTCGATTTCTGAGGGTTGATATTCGATGCGCCTCTTGTCATGATCTAATTTGTCATAGGGAGACCAGTGTTTCCCTAGTGAACAAAAAAATAGATCAGCACACTTGTCGCTTTGACTAATTTTCCCAGTCTTTCTTTCCTCTGTCCCTGCATGAACACAACGGCTCTTTTAAGAGCCAACCTTATTTTTCATCTTTTTTTTACATATGTTTTTTAAAAACTTTTTTTATTTTTTTTTTACCGTACGCGTACGGTACGCGTAATTTTTTTTTTTTTTTTTTTTTTAAAACACTAAAAATCAATTATCACATTACAAGGTCCTTGAGAGACTACAATTATTATTATTGACTTACCATACCCACTCAAAAAAATATTTATTCATTTGTTTTAAAAAAAAATTGCTTTAAAAATGGTTCTAGTTTTCGAAATTTTTCTATATCAATCTGAAAAAAAAGAAAAAAGTATTAATATTTTTAAAACATTTTATAATACAGTACACATATTTATATATTTTTCAAAAAATATTTTTGCCTTATTTTTGCTGTTTTCAGAATATATTGCATTTCACTATAAATTGTGAAAGCAATTGAATTCATCATTTTACAGCGGGCAAAAAAAAATAACAATCTCAAAGATTGTATTAAAAAAGCCCAGAATCTCTTTTTACTTAAACTTAACATTATAGAAATGCATAATATTCTAAAAAAATATCATCTAATACCAATACTTATTTCTTTAAAATACCGTCTGATATGTTTGTTTCAGAAGTATAATCACAATATTATATCTCAAATAACTCCACAATACATCTGATTCCATTTCCTTTAGGCCAAATAGTAATTT
Source organism: Triturus cristatus (assembly GCF_964204655.1). NCBI lineage: Eukaryota > Metazoa > Chordata > Amphibia > Caudata > Salamandridae > Triturus > Triturus cristatus. The sequence goes on from NC_140588.1 coordinate 99,126,969, forward strand.
AAAATTTTTTTTTGGAATAAATTTCCAACGGTAATCCAATAAAATTCTAAAGTTTAATTTGTCCAGATCTCACCGATTCTCTGTAACATTTTGGTTCACGAAAATTTTTTGAATAATTTATTAAGTCCACAATAGAATTGGTTACTTTTCTGCATGGCCAAATAGTAATTTTTAAAATCATTTTTGAAAAAATTTCCAATGGCACTCCAATAACATTCCAAAATTTAAATTGTACAGATGTTACCGATTATCTCTAAATTATTGGTTTTTGAAAGTTTCATTAAAAATTAAAAAAGTCCACATTACAATTGGTTATCTTTCCATTAGGCCAAATGATAATTTAAAAAATCTTTTTTTTACAAAATTCCAATGGTAATCCAGTAAAATGGTAAAATTATTTTGTCCAGATCTTGCCAAATCTCTCTAAAATTTAGGTTTCAGGAAGATTAGATAGGAATTTGCTAAATCAAAAGGCAAACGTTGTTTGAAAATCAATTGGGAATCTTTACACAGTGTCCAGCCTTTTTCACATTTAAGATAAACTGTGTAATGTCCAGAAGTAACAGTAGGTCCATCATGGAAAATTATTGCAAAAGTTACAAAAGTTTTTCCTGAAATTGATAATTGCTGTCCTGTAAACTTCTTTATTAAAGTATCCAATTTTGAACCATCAGCTCTACATCGTTGCATCATTAAAATTACATACTGTCCGTATTCCTTTAAAATTAATGTTGAAAACATGTCAGATTTACACTCACCGCATTTCATGCTATGATTAGCATCTTTAACTAATTTTGCAAAAGTGACTGTTTTACTATCTGGCAATGTCAAATAAATAAACCTTTCATTATCAACATTAGAGCCACATATATTATAACAGTTTTCACAACTATGTTCCCATTTATAAGAGAGGCCAAATACATTTTCAATGGGAACCCCTTCTTCTTCCAGTACCTGAAGAAAATACATCAAAAATTCGTGTGCATCTTGCTGTTCATTTTGAGAAAACTGTGTTCGTCCTGAACATATATCTAAAAGTTTTCTAATTTCAGTAGCACTTTCTATTTGAGTTTTATCTTTACTCAGCTTTTGAAAAAGGAGACTCAGCTCAGAACAGAATCTTTTTCCCTGATTTACTATTATCTGCTCTTGCAAACTTTCCAGATAAAATGCAACATTCAGCACTACATTTGCGTAGCAGTTGACACCAGAGCTATTTTCAAAATGACATCCTACAACCTGTTCTTCATTTTCCTTTTTCTTTTTGCTTGCAATTACATCACTCCTCTTTTTTTTCCTCTTCTCTACATCTTCATTACAGATATTCTCATTTTTTCTTTTACGAGAAACTACACGTTTCTCCAACACAGGATACTGACCTAAATGAGGAGCATAGCTTCTTCTTAATCTATTATACTCCTTTACACAGTTTGTATCAGCACTAACTTTTGAATCATCAAAGTCTATCATGAATAAACCTGATAATGTTTTCACTCGTGACAAAGCAACATATGCCATACCTTCTTTGAACACAGTTGAACCAATGTTCACAAATGCACAATCTACAGTCAATCCTTGAGACTTGTGAATAGTTACAGCATATGCTAGAGAAAACGGAAACTGCTTCCTACGTACATATAAGTCTTTCACAAGCATGAAACGAACTGTACAACGACAAATATCTTTAACTTCTTCTATCTGATCAAATTTTATTTTTAAACATTCAATTCCATCTTTTTTCTGATAATTAATAAAACCCACAACTCTTCCCATAGCTCCATTAACTAAACCTTTTTCAACATCCAAATTTCTTCTTAAAAATACTCTACAGTTCATGCAAACATATAGATTTTTTTCTAATCCAGCTGTTTTGGAGATGTTCTTCTCTAGTGAGTCCAATTTATTTTTCAGTTTGCCTGTTACTGTGACAGCAATTCTTCCATCCTCAATTTTGTCCACTGCTTCCAATTTCCTGATCTCTTCCTTTTCCAATTTCAAAAGCTCCTCATTAAATATTGAGCATTCACGTAGAGTTGGCATTAAGCAGATGACACTTTTGTTTTCTGCAATATTCTTGTATATTTTCTCTGCAACTATTTCTTCCTTTGGAAATAAATTATGTAGCAGCCGACTCTGTAATGCTTTTTTGCCAACTTCTGTGAGTAGTCCAATTCTGATATCTTTCAGAATACTTCCATATTCTTCATCGCTTGCTTGCCTCATATTCGTAGTAAGTTCCTTGTACTCAAAGAAGGACCAAATATTTGTATTTCCGATGCTTCCTAATGACTTCTTCGTGTCTTCATGTGTGACAGTATTAAACACTGGTTGTCCTTTAACTGGAGTAAGTTGCAAAAGATCTCCAAAAACTATGACGTGTTTTCCACCAAATAACATGTCATAGTCTGTCTTCAAAATTTGCTGCATTCTTAAATGCACAAAGGCAAGCATTAAGTTTGATACCATGCTCACCTCATCAATAATGAGAACTTGCATCTTCTTCAATATTCTTGAAACTTCCAAGGATGCTTCTCCAGTTAGCTTGTTGTATTGTATTTTGTTCTCATGCTCCACTGGTAACATTAGCAAACGATGTAAAGTGATTCCTTTTATGTTATATGCTGCTAACCCAGTTGGAGCAGTAACCACACAAGACAAAGTAGAATCTGTTTTTTGCTGTAGGTAGCTTCTGATGACTTTTATAAGGAAACTTTTTCCAGTTCCAACTTGTCCGCTTACATACATCCTGATTGGATGAAATGATGTGCATGAGCACTCTTTTTTTTCATGTAGAAATCCGTGATCAATTTTGTTTTTGATCTCTTCATAAATTTGTTGCTGCTCTTGATTCAGTTGTCTTTCCAAATTTTCTAAGTCTATAAATTCTTCTTGAGCTTGATTCATAGCCGTTTCCACTTCATTCATGGCTATTGATGCTTCATTTTCAACGATTGGTTGTCCTAGGGGATCTTGACTGAGTGTTCCTGAACTTTGGCTGTCCTGAGAACTGTCTCTAGCTATTTCTGCTGCAATTGTAGTTTCCTGTTCAATTTCTTCATTTAACATTTGCAGATAAGTTGAGAATGTACTGCATTGTATGCTGTCTTTGCAAGCATTAAAAGAATCTTCATAGCTTTGAAATTCTCCCAGTAGTTCATCCTCTGTACGCCATGGTTTAAACAACTGTAAAAGAGCCAAGTAGTAAAATTCCTTCTTGTCAGTAGTGTCGCAACTCAGCTTCCTGTGATTTATCAAACTTCCTTTTGTTTGCTTCACCAAACATCCTTCTTCACCAACGACCTTATATTTTCCATTGTTGATGTCTTCTGCGGCTTTCCGTGAATAAATGTAGTTCTGCAGCACTTCATAGAGACACATGTTCTCCAGATGTTGACTTCTCTTGGGATAATAAGTGTCCAACATGTTTGATTTCAAAATATCTGTACTTTCTGGGTCATTCTCGGCCAAATATTCAATTTCTCCTACAGATTTCAGTACCCGATTTCTCATTGCTGCAAGGCCTAAACTTGCCCAAATTATTCTTCTTGACTTCGAGTAGAGACTTGCAGAAGATAACCTATCTGAACATTCGTAGGATCCAATTTCTCGATGCGATAACATCTTCAAACTGAAACTGTACAGCTTCTTACTGACAGTCTTCTCGTGAGAAATCTCTTCCCACATTTCCTTCAATTCTGTTTTTTCTGATTTCGTAATGTAAGACGTTACATATCGAGCAACAGCAATGGAATTGTCAGCTACATACTGTATATCCATGTTAGCGTTCCACATGGATAAAATGACTGGGTTGTAGTCATTTATATTTTTTGATTCTTCTTTTCTTTTAAGGTTGTAGGTATTCTTAGGTGATTTTCTTGTGATAGTAAATAAGGGTGGGCGTAGTTCGCGAAGTAGCACTTCGCGAAGCTACGCAAAGTGAAGTTCGCACTACGCGAGCTACGCGTAGCACTTCGCGAACTGCGTAGTAACATGTTCGCACTGTGCAAGATGTTGTTTTCAATGATTGCACAGTGCGGACAAGCAACCGGCACTGTGCAATCATTGAAAATGGCATCTTGCACAGTGCGAGCTGCAGTTTTCTGCTGCTCGAGTAGATTTTTACTCGAGCGTCAGCTTTCTCAACGCGAACTGGTAGTTTCTCATCGCAAGCGGTCGCGAGCATACGCGACCCCTCGCAATGAGAAACCTGACCTCCTCGCGTTGGGAATCTCGCCGGGAGGTTTATTTTCCATGCTCGCGATCGCGAACAAGGAAAAAGTCTCGCCGGGATGTCATTTTGCTTGCTCGCGGTCGCCAACTTGAAGTTGAGGACCGCGAGCAAGCAAAAAATGACCGCAGCACTACGCAACACTACGCTACGCGTGTTCGCACTGTGCTACGTGCAGTTCGCGTAGTGCGAAGTAGCGCGAACTTCGCAAACTTCGCGAGCGTAGCGTAGTGCTTCGCCCAGGCCTAGATAGTATGTCTCACAGCTGACATAAAACTGTTAACTCTTCCATTTGAAAGAACAGGTCTAGGAAATCCAAATCGACATTTAGTGTAGTATTTTTCTTTGCTCTTGTATTTCCGTCGACAGTATTTTCCACACCGATGACTTTGGAAACGTAAAACTTGCGCCTTTAACTTTTTCTCTTCTGTGCTTTTTGGTATAGCACATGTTGCATATTCTTCAATGTAAGATAACACTGCTTCATCAGTATCTGTTCCAAACTTTGGGGCATCCTTGATCCACAACAGCATATGAATATGAGGAGCACCTCTTGCCTGGTACTCTTTTCTCCAAAAGAAATCCACTACTTCTCCAAGAGGTGGATTTTTTTTATTGCAGATGAAGGACATCATAGCCTCAAATCTATAATTGAAATATCTGCAAACATTAACCGGATCCAATGAGCACAGTTCTCCTGCTGTCTTGTATTCGATGTTTTTAATGTTTGAATTTGCCTCTCGTAGAAAATCCAGTAAATCATCCCAAGCGTACTCGGCACAGCTTAGGGTAAGGAACCATGTTGGAGTTCCTAAATTCCGTAACATGCATTTTAATTCACCATGGCGTCGGTACCAATATTCATTTGTCCCACGCTGACAAGCCATCAGATTGATCAGTTGTGTTTCCAAATGATCATCTCGGTGCTGCACTTTCTCCATAAAATCCTTAGCAGACACATTTTGTAAATGTACTCCACTTTTTAAAATGTGATTTACTGCATAAGACAGTGCAGACAAGTCGCTTTCAAATAAAAGATGGAACAAATAAGGAATTCTTTGTCGAAATCTGGGATCTTCAGCATATAGTCTTGTAGTCCGATACTCAGAAGCTGGAATCTGTTCTGGACGTTCATCGTATCGTCCTCCTTTTCCTTTAGGAAACAGCTGGGGAAAACATCGAGCTTCCAAGCTCTCCTCCCATACACTCACGGGAGTCCCTTTTGCTTTCTTCATCTGAAAGAGATCAATATTGTCTCCCATAACTTCTTTTGAATGAAGAGGATGTATGCTAAAATGTTCATAAATTTCTTCTTCCTTTGACTTGTCCACTTTTTCAATTTGTCCAGTTGGTGTTTCTGTGTCTTCTTGTAAATCTTCTTCTTCTTCTTCTTCTATATAAATTGATTCATACCATTTGTTATTCCTTTTCAAATACAAATTTGCTCTTTGTACTTTCCGTACATCTACCAGCTCCTGCCAAATCTTCTTATTCTTTGTAGGTACACCATTAACCAGAATAACTAATGGTTCAGTTTCCAAAGTATCCGCATCAATAGTTTCCATATTTTTTTTCAAATCCAAGGGCAAATACACCACTCTACCTTTTAAACCTCTCAGTAAATCAGAAGGAGGTAATTTACCAGTTTTGGGCTCCATACGTACTATGGTCTGGAACGGATGAACACATTGAATAAGTATAGACTCATAAGTATTTAATTCAGAAAGTTCAGCAGGAATAGCATCCAATTCTAAATTAATATGTACAGCTCTGGTCGGCATTCTATTTTCTTCTAACTTGTTGTAACAGTATTTACAAATACGCTGAACTTCACCCAATTCAAAACAATTTTCAAGAAATATATATGTGGCAAAATCCTTCCACTTATAATTATCTTCATTTTCACTCTTTCTGTACAGATCAACATACCTGGTTTGTTTTCTATAATGAGTTCTGCGGCAACAAATACAAGTAATATTTGGTCTTTCATTAGAGATTTTTTCATCTTTTGTTATGTGATCATTAAATGTCTTACTTACAAATGGTTGTACATTCTCTTCCACTTCTTACTCATTTAGTGTGTCCTTCTCTGCACTGTTTTGTTCAGGACCAAAGTAACAAAACTGAATTTCATCAACAACCTTCTCTACATCTGATACCGTTCCTCGGAACAGAGCCCTATTCAATTCATTTAACTTTATTGCTGGACTTTTAGCAAAATACAACCGTCTCACAAACTTTCTCATTTCAGTATGATGAACAGCCAGCATCCTAAAATGATGGAAAACACTATTGCACACTTTTCTAGATAGACAAGCCAGAGAATGACCCTGCAAACCAGTATTCTCTCTCACTCTGCATGGATCCAGACTTTGAAGCACCTTAATCTTCTGTTTTATACTTTTTTTACTATATTCTCTTAGAAACTCTCGAAATTTGTCAATAGATTCCTGACGCACAGTGCAAATACTACTACAATTCCAAGTGTACACTGGGGCTTTAGGACGTCTCCCCATTGCCTCATCTGCCATCACTTGTACCTCATCTCTTGGAACCATTATCTCCTTCTCCATTATGCAACCATTTTTTACTTCGTATGAACGACCTCTGGTGTCAACTGCATGCAGCAAACTATTACTTTGAAAATAGCTTTCTTCATTAAAAAAAGGTTCACTACTTGAACTATGCATCCACTTGCCTAAAAACACTTTACAAAAGTTTGTTCTGTTCACTACTCTTTTCCTTTTGCTATGTGATTTCAGTACATTAACCATTTTGTCTAATGTACGCATCCTATTCAAAATTAATATGAATAGTTTCCTTTTTAATTCTAATGCCTTTGCTGCAATGGCTTCTATTTCTTTTTTTCTTTTATAAAACTTTGTCTTTTTCTTATATTTCTTCACATCCTTCATAAAATTAGACATAACTCTTCTCTGAAACATTTTTCTACGTATCTCTTTAAACGCTGTTTTTCTATTTATATAAATCTTTTCAGTTGCTGAAGGTATATTTGCATTAACTAAATTGTCAAACATCCTTTCGAGTACAGACATTTTGTACATTTTTCATTCTTTTGAATATATTTTTAAGAAATTGTTTTTTGTGCTTACCAGAAGATTTTTTCTTTTTCCCAACATCAGCATCTTCTACTAACTTTGGTCCTCTAGTTGTCTTCAAATATAGGGTTTTTTTTAGCGTTTTTTGAACTCTGGATTTTGTAGGCATCTTAAATTTTGTTCACTGCTCTTCAGCAATACCTGAAAAAAACTAAAAAATAAATTCCTTTATTTTATTTAAATATATTACTACATTTCTTTTCACAATAGTCACAAAACGAAATTTCTTTGCCAATTGGAATGCACACTTACTGCTCTTTTTTTTTGGCAAGTGAAAATCACTTTTACAGACTGACACATTATGAAACCACTTTTCAGATTTTTTAAAAAGCCCATGTCCAGACTGCTACACTCCAGCAAGGGCAACCAGCCTTAGTGATGCTGAATGTATTTGCATTACAGACTGAAACCTCAAAACCCCACTCGCTTCTAAATACTGTGCATGATTATACATGGAAAGGAGCTGGGTGTGTGCTAAGAGTCTGCTTCTGCACCAAAAAAATCGCTCCCCCTTTTTCCTACTAATGCAACTGTGAAATCACCAGAGCAAAACGCAATAAATCTCTGCCTGTAATTCCTATTTGCACACAGAGTCATGTTTTCACATTAGTCCCAAAACGAAATTTCTTTGCCAATTTGAATGCACACTTACTACTCTTTATTTTTGGCAAGTGAAAATCACTTTTACAGACTGACACATTATGAAACCACTTTTCAGTTTTTTTAAAAAGCCCATGTCCAGACTGCTTTTTCAGACCACCACCATGTGTATCCTCGGTGACTACCTACACTCCAGCAAGGGCAACCAGCCTTAGTGATGCTGAATGTATTTGCATTACAGACTGAAACCTGAAAACCCCACTCGCTTCTAAATACTGTGCATGATTATACATGGAAAGGAGCTGGGTGTGTGCTAAGAGTCTGCTTCTTCCCCCAAAAAATCGCTCCCCCTTTTTCCTACTAATGCAACTGTGAAATCACCAGAGCAAAACGCAATAAATCTCTGCCTGTAATTCCTATTTCCACACAGAGTCATGTTTTCACATGAGTCCCAAAACGAAATTTCTTTGCCAATTTGAATGCACACTTACTGCTCTTTTTTTTCCGCAAGTTAAAATCACTTTTACAGACTAACACATTATGAAACCACTTTTCAGTTTTTTTAAAAAGCCCATGACCAGACTGCTTTTTCAGACCACCACCATGTGTATCCTCAGTGACTGCCTACACTCCTTCAAGGGCAACCAGCCTTAGTGATGCTGAATGTATTTGCATTACAGACTGAAACCTGAAAACCCCACTCGCTTGTAAATACTGTGCATGATTATACATGGCAAGCAGCTGGGTGTGTGCTAAGAGTCTGCTTCTTCCCCCAAAAAATCGCTCCCCCTTTTTCCTACTAATGCAACTGTGAAATCACCAGAGCAAAACGCATTAAATCTCTGCCTGTAATTCCTATTTCCACACAGAGTCATGTTTTCACATTAGTCCCAAAACGAAATTTCTTTGCCAATTTGAATGCACACTTACTGCTCTTTTTTTTTGGCAAGTTAAAATCACTTTTACAGACTGACACATTATGAAACCACTTTTCAGTTTTTTTAAAAAGCCCATGTCCAAACTGCTTTTTCAGACCACCACCATGTGTAACCTGGGTGGCTGCCTACATTCCAGCAAGGGCAACCAGCCTTAGTGATGCTGAATGTATTTGCATTACAGACTGAAACCTGAAAACCCCACTCGCTTGTAAATACTGTGCATGATTATACATGGCAAGCAGCTGAGTGTGTGCTAAGAGTCTGCTTCTTCCCCCAACAAATCGCTCCCCCTTTTTCCTACTAATGCAACTGTGAAATCACCAGAGAAAAACGCAATAAATCTCTGCCTGTAATTCCTATTTCCACACAGAGTCATGTTTTCACATTAGTCCCAAAACGAAATTTCTTTGCCAATTTGAAAGCACACTTACTGCTCTTTTTTTTTGGCAAGTGAAAATCACTTTTACAGACTGACACATTATGAATCCACTTTTTTGATTTTTTTAAATGCACATGTCCAAACTGCTTTTTCAGACCACCACCATGTGTAACCTGGGTGGCTGCCTACATTCCAGCAAGGGCAACCAGCCTTAGTGATGCTGAATGTATTTGCATTACAGACTGAAACCTGAAAACCCCACTCGCTTGTAAATACTGTGCATGATTATACATGGCAAGCAGCTGGGTGTGTGCTAAGAGTCTGCTTCTGCACCAAAAAAATCGCTCCCCCTTTTTCCTACTAATGCAACTGTGAAATCACCAGAGCAAAACGCAATAAATCTCTGCCTGTAATTCCTATTTCCACACAGTCATGTTTTCACATTAGTCCCAAAACGAAATTTCTTTGCCAATTTGAATGCACACTTACTGCTCTTTTTTTTTGGCAAGTTAAAATCACTTTTACAGACTGACATATTATGAAACCACTTTTCAGTTTTTTTAAAAAGCCCATGTCCAAACTGCTTTTTCAGACCACAACCATGTGTAACCTCGGTGACTACCTACACTCCAGCAAGGGCAACCAGCCTTAGTGATGCTGAATGTATTTGCATTACAGACTGAAACCTGAAAACCCCACTCGCTTGTAAATACTGTGCATGATTATACATGGCAAGCAGCTGAGTGTGTGCTAAGAGTCTGCTTCTTCCCCCAACAAATCGCTCCCCCTTTTTCCTACTAATGCAACTGTGAAATCACCAGAGAAAAACACAATAAATCTCTGCCTGTAATTCCTATTTCCACACAGAGTCATGTTTTCACATTAGTCCCAAAACGAAATTTCTTTGCCAATTTGAAAGCACACTTACTGCTCTTTTTTTTTGGCAAGTGAAAATCACTTTTACAGACTGACACATTATGAATCCACTTTTTTGATTTTTTTAAATGCACATGTCCAAACTGCTTTTTCAGACCACCACCATGTGTAACCTGGGTGGCTGCCTACATTCCAGCAAGGGCAACCAGCCTTAGTGATGCTGAATGTATTTGCATTACAGACTGAAACCTGAAAACCCCACTCGCTTGTAAATACTGTGCATGATTATACATGGCAAGCAGCTGGGTGTGTGCTAAGAGTCTGCTTCTGCACCAAAAAATCGCTCCCCCTTTTTCCTACTAATGCAACTGTGAAATCACCAGAGCAAAACGCAATAAATCTCTGCCTGTAATTCCTATTTCCACACAGAGTCATGTTTTCACATTAGTCCCAAAACGAAATTTCTTTGCCAATTTGAATGCACACTTACTGCTCTTTTTTTTTGGCAAGTTAAAATCACTTTTACAGACTGACATATTATGAAACCACTTTTCAGTTTTTTTAAAAAGCCCATGTCCAAACTGCTTTTTCAGACCACAACCATGTGTAACCTGGGTGGCTGCCTACATTCCAGCAAGGGCAACCAGCCTTAGTGATGCTGAATGTATTTGCATTACAGACTGAAACCTGAAAACCCCACTCGCTTGTAAATACTGTGCATGATTATACATGGCAAGCAGCTGGGTGTGTGCTAAGAGTCTGCTTCTTCCCCCAAAAAATCGCTCCCCCTTTTTCCTACTAATGCAACTGTGAAATCACCAGAGCAAAACGCAATAAATCTCTGCCTGTAATTCCTATTTCCACACAGAGTCATGTTTTCACAATAGTCCCAAAACGAAATTTCTTTGCCAATTTGAATGCACACTTACTGCTCTTTTTTTTTGGCAAGTTAAAATCACTTTTACAGACTGACACATTATGAAACCACTTTTCAGTTTTTTTAAAAAGCCCATGTCCAAACTGCTTTTTCAAACCACCACCATGTGTAACCTGGGTGGCTGCCTACATTCCAGCAAGGGCAACCAGCCTTAGTGATGCTGAATGTATTTGCATTACAGACTGAAACCTGAAAACCCCACTCGCTTGTAAATACTGTGCATGATTATACATGGCAAGCAGCTGGGTGTGTGCTAAGAGTCTGCTTCTTCCCCCCAAAAATCGCTCCCCCTTTTTCCTACTAATGCAACTGTGAAATCACCAGAGAAAAACGCAATAAATCTCTGCCTGTAATTCCTATTTCCACACAGAGTCATGTTTTCACATTAGTCCCAAAACGAAATTTCTTTGCCAATTTGAAAGCACACTTACTGCTCTTTTTTTTTGGCAAGTGAAAATCACTTTTACAGACTGACACATTATGAATCCACTTTTTTGATTTTTTTAAATGCACATGTCCAAACTGCTTTTTCAGACCACCACCATGTGTAACCTGGGTGGCTGCCTACATTCCAGCAAGGGCAACCAGCCTTAGTGATGCTGAATGTATTTGCATTACTGAGTCCAACCTCAAACCCTTAAACTATTCTTTTTTTTTCCAGTACACCTTAATTTATCGTGAAAACATAGTCCATATTATTTTACATGTTCCTCACATTTAAATTTCTCCCAAAACAGAAAATGATAAACGCAACTTCAACAAAAGGATTTCCATTTCTATTATTCATTTCTTAATTTACCATATACATCTCCTCTCAAACTCTAACCTCACCTTTAAAATTAGTTAGTTGTGAAAGAAATGTGGCACTCAAACAGCAGATTAGCAGAGCCAGGATCTCAGAGCTGTACACCTCTCTCCTCTCAGCAGAACCAGATAATGGCAAACTTTCCCTCTATTTTTCCACACATATACATGTAAGTTTCAAATCTCAGTGCTTCCCCCTTTTTTTCAAATGTAATCACACATTTCTATTGGTTGAAAACCAACCCTTTTCCAAAAGTACCCTGCCCCCAACTTGACTTCTGCCTAGTACCCTTCCCCCAACTTGACTTCTGCCTGCTACCATAGCAACAGCTCATGGAACACTGCTGTGTGGAGTTAGGTCAGAAGTTCGCCACACAATGTTTCAATTCCACAGAGCAAGAGTGCTTGACTTTTCAAACCTAACAGCAAATCCATAGTACTGTTCTTTGGTAACACATTTTTTTGTACCAATACAAAACATGCTTCTATTAATTTACACATACAGCCTAGTTTTTATTCTAGAATGGTATGAAACAGCCAATCAGTTCTTTTTGTTTTGAAAAAAATATGTATGCCTCCATTTCCAAACTGTCTTTCTTTTCATATTGCCATTCTACTGAAAGACACCTCCTGAGTGCATCCAGTTCTCCTTTGAAGATGTTCACAGTGTGGATTGTAGGGCACAGCTATGTCTTCTGGAGTGAAAAGTTTGCAGAGAAAACAGGTATGGTGAGAGACCTTGCTTTGCCAAATGTAGACATTAAATGGATTGGTCAGAGAGGGTTAAAGTGGCACCAATTGATGCCATTGGTGAAATCCTTCATGCAAATCCAACACCCTGACCTCATAATAGTGCACTGTGGTGGCAATGACCTAGGCACTTTGACTGGGGTAGGTCTGGAAATGCTTATGAAGGACACCTTTGCACAACTGTTTTCACTTTTCCCTAAAACTGCCTTTGTGTTTTCCAACATATGCCAAAGGCAAAAATGGAACTGGTCCAATCATTTCTGTCCGCAGATTGACAAAGCAAGAAAGCACGTCAACAAATCTGTTTCTGCTTTCCTCCGTGACTATGGTATGGGTGCCATTTACCACAACAACTTGCGTTATGACATGCAAGACATTTATAGAGGAGATGGTGTGCACTTCAATGATGAAGGGAACAGAGTCTTCCTCTTGAACCTTAGACTCTGCATCGGTACTTACTTGTAGGTACCACTAAAAAAATGACTTCATAAACACAACGGCTCTTTTTAGAGCTCCCTAATATCTAAACTCTTAAATCTGCATTTCATTTCTTTTTTAATTTATTTTTTCTTCCGTACGCTTACCGTAAGCTTACCGTACGCGTACCCCGTGATTTTTTTAAAAATCAATAAATGTTTTCTTTGAACTTTACAGTCCTTCTTTGACCCCCTCACAAATGTAAGGGGGTCTGTAACTCTCCTCCTTGCCCCCTTTTCTTGTTTTCACTCTTTTTTTTTCTGAGTGAAACACACAAAATGGTGGCCGCCGCTTCCTGGTTTCGGCCGATTCGAATGTTTACTAAGATCTAACAGCCAATCAGAATCGCGCTCGCGCACGCCACCGTACGCGTACGGTAAGCTTACGGTACGCGTACCGTAAGCTGGCTCAGATATATATATTGATTTAAAGGCTATTTTCTCAGAATCTACTGAACAGATTTACACCAAAAGGCACTTCCTTGACCTAGGGACTACCTCTCTACCAAATTTCTAGTAATTCTGTTCAGCCGTTCGGGCTGTAGCCCTGTCTAAAGGTCCTATGGAAAAATGCATGGGAAAAACGCGTTTTGGGACCCCCCTTTTATCTCAGCCCCCGCTTGACGAATCCCCCCGAGACTTTCAGGGTAGGAGCGGAGCGTAGCGCCCCACCTATTTTGAGAAATTCGCGAGGATTCATCGACCGGCGCCAAAGGTATTCAAAATAGAATGTTGCGGATTTCCTATGGAAAAGGGGTCCTAACTATAACTACCTACTGGCGACCGCCAGTAGGTAATATAGATATGTCGGCCTGTCCATCCTGTGTGTAGTTATTCTGAATGCTAAATTGCCTCTTGAGTGCCCATCCTTTCTGTCTTAGCCATCTTGTTCACTTGTACAAGCTTCCCCTTTGGATCCCTTTATTTTCCTCTGACTTCCTGTGTGACCCTGGGCAGCCCTGTACTCCTCTTTCTGTGTACGTTTTCTACCCAGTTCCCAGTTCTTGCCTAAGTCCCTGACTGTATTTGTGGCATAGTCCCGGACAGTCCCTGACACCGCCCTTACAAGAATATAGGTTTTTCTCTCTGGCTCATTCCTCTAAATCTAGGATTGATTATGTGTTTGCTTCTCAGCCTTTGGTGCAGGATATTATACAATCTGAAATTGGTTGCATAGTAATTTCCTATCACGCTCCTGTTACGTTGAACTTAGACTTTAGTCCAAATATTCCTTGGTGTAGGAGATGGTGGTTCAGTAATTCCCTTCTTCTTGATGCTAATTTTACTCACGCTTTTGAATTGTTTGCCACTAACTGCTTTAATGACAGTGAATCACTTCATATTTCTTTCAGGGTTGTGTGGGATTCTTTTAAAGCTGCTTCTAGAGATTTCATTATTTCTTTTGGGGCCCAGAAAAAGAAATGATCTTCTAATAAATTGCTTCAAATTATGAACCATATCAAATAGTTTGAACACAAATAATATTTATCTAAATCTAAGGAACGTTTAGATGAATTAGTGCAAGCACTTTTAGCAAACACTCAACAGAAATTATTAATTCTTATATACTTAAATCTAGTGCTACATGTTATGGAGGCCAAATACATGTGGGACATTACTGGCTAATTATCTTAAAAGAAAAAAGAATGTTTTTAAATTAATTCTATTTTACCCTCATCTAATAATCTTGCTTATAAAAATAACACTATTTTATCTCAATTTGCTAATTATTTTAGTACTCTGTACCCTCCAAAATCCCAAGTTCCTCAAGAAGATATTTCACAATGTTTAAATTCCATACACCACCCTCTTCTAGAGATATTGACTGATTTTGATTTCCTAGATAATGATGTTTTTCTTGAAGGTACTCTTTTTGCTGTGCGGTCACTTAAAAAAGGGAAAGCTCCAGGCCCAGATGGCCTTCAATAAAATTTTATTTGCACTTTTCCAAATTTGTAACTCTCAAAACTATAAAATACCTTGGCTATACAAATACCTTGGTCTAACATTGAAAAACAAAGGAAACTTCAAACCATACAGGGAGGGAATAAAGAGGAAAGGACTTGCCTTGGCTGGGGGCCTCAGCACACTCTTCAGAAACCTGACTGTGCCATCCTTCAGCCCCATCTTGGAAGTAGCCAGGGCGAAGATCATTCCAACTCTGGCATATGGAAGTGAAGCCGTCTTAGGCAGGGCTTCAACTACTCTGTACAATACTGTTATTAAATTCTACCGGAGAATTTTCCAACTGCCCAGATATACTGCATCCACCCAGATCAGGCAAGAACTTGGCCTAGTCAAACAAACATTAGCCAGAAGAGCAGCTTTCGTCAACTTGTGGTACAGAATCTAGTCAGTCGAAAGGGGCACCATAAAATACAACACCTGACTCGAAATCGGTAAACCCTGTTCAGCAGCCAGGAAATACCTTAAAGATTCCATTTATCAGGTTGGGCTAGCTCAGTTGTGGTCGGCAATGCCCACTATTGAGTTGTTTCAAAGGACAACCAGCATAATGTTGAAACAAATTTCATCCCTTGAGGACAAGGTTTCTCTAGAGCGTGCCCAAGCATGGATGGTCCTAATGTTAGAATTTGGCAATTTATGCACTTACATGGACTGGTTTTACATTCTGTTATGTTAGCATTTAAAAGGCTATGATTAGCAGTAGCCGTTAAGCATAAAATTGACCCCACCGAGCTATGTTTATAATACGAGCTTAAGTTAGCATTTGCGGCTCCATTTTATAGTTCGTAGGCCATGTTAGGGGGTGACTGATTCAATATGTATTTCTTGCCTCAGCAAAAGACTGTTCAGCAATTTTTTCTCTTGTGTTCAAGGTTGGATTCCGACTCACTAATGAATAGGCCATTCTGCCCCTGCATGCCTATCCTTCTTCGTAGCCCTGTTACCATGTTAGGAGGAGCCGAGCTCCGCAAGGTAACCTTGAGATAGTGATAGTGTGTACCCACTGAGCATGTGGCAGCCCATCCTTCTGTGCCTTCTTTGTTCATGTACTGCTCAAGCCAGTAACTTTCCACTGGGGCATGGTTGGGGGGGTTGTCAGCAGAATGATTATGTAATACCAAGTGTTGGGGAACCAGTCCCCTCGACAGCCATCTGGGTGCTGGTCAGCTTGGGCTCCGCTGCAGTGTATTTTACTAATAAATGATTGTTTGTATTCTCTGCTGTCTGACCGACTCTTCACTTGTTTGGAAGGTGGTCATAAGCGACCCGGGTGGCCCTAATCGGGTAACTTCCTTCACTAAACAGTTACACACTGCTCAAACCACAACCATTCTTGGGGGAAGCCTTCAGCAGCAGGATAAAGTGAGCCTTCTTAAAACATTGACTTGGTGTCCTCCATACGCATGAAGCACCCTGACTAAGGGTAGCTGGAGAAGTTTCCTGCAGGCAAATAGCCAACCAAATGGAGACGCGACCTGCACCTTCTGCCTCTGCAACTCCACTCTAAACTTGCACTGTCACTGGCTCAGAGTCTACTGGAACCAGTCCGAGATCAGATCCTGCTGCAAGCAAAATTTGCATGTTTAAATTCCGGGGACCCTCTTGCAATCGCCCAAACAGTGGACCGACCAGGCCTTAAAGTAAGTACCTTTTTGGTCTGCAAAGCTCATGCAGCAGTGACAGCTGGTCTTCAATAGAGACCGGGCAGGAGTACCTTGCCCTTTAAAACACTGTACTGGATTTTAATCTCCGGCTGATACACAGTACTTGTGCACTAGTCATCATTTGCACAGGCCTCCCCGTGCATAATGCACTTTTTTCCAACCGCACTTTTTGATTCCCAATTGCTTTATGCAGCGACAACTGTTAAATTTGTATTTATTTATTTTCTTCTCACAGGCCTCACCGCCTCTTACTCGCATAAATCAGGGCTCAATTTTACAGTAGGGACACTGATCCATGAGCAGTTCTCGTTTTAACCATTTTAACAAATTCCATCAGTTACAGTTTTTCATATTTTAGCTATTTTATTTAATTCTTACAATCAAGCTTTCACAAATTGGATGACCCTAGAGCCAGTTCTGACATTTTACAGCCCTCCTACCTCAGTGGGAATTAACAAATTGTGAATGGAACTTCTATTGTAAAGTTTGCACTAGGTTCAGTATTTTATCATCGTAGAACACTGCACACTACTCATCATCATATTAGGTTCACACCATATCCAGCACTCCAGCGTGATTTTCCTATACTGGAAATGCTGCTAGATGTAACCAAATCCTATACTTTACTTTCAGAAATTTCATGGTAAAATTGTTGTATTGTTTAAACTACTTATGTTGAAGTTGATTCATGATATTCAAGTCCTCTGGAAAAGCCACTTGCATTTTATATGGGTACGCATATTAAGGTTTGCCATACTTTTATGTCTTATTATACACTTTTTATATCATGTTGTTGGCACTTTAATGGACTTGACTGTTTAAATAATGTATTTTTTAAATCTGAACTACCAAAATTTGTTCCCTTTTTACTCATTTTACGTTGTCAGGAATGGCTGGAATTTCTTTTCAAGATGCCCTAATTTGTCTCATCCCCAAGGAAAATAAAGATCTTAAGATGTGTAAAAAATAGAGGCTCATCTCTCGTTAATTTAGTTTATAAACTCTTTGCTAAAATTATTACTCTGTATCTTGACCCCTTACTAAGTCAATTATTAAGTAGGAAACACTCTGGTTTTATTAAATGTATGCATCCCTCAGGTAATGCTAGATAGATTATTTTGCAATGTCTTAAGTAAGTCCAAAGCATATAAGCAATCTTTATCAGCTTTTGCATTAGATGCTGAAAAAGCTTTCAATTGAGTTGTCTGGCCTTTTCTTTTTTCTATTTTCTCTTGGTTTGGCTTTGGCATGAAATTAATAAATCTTGTTTCTATGTTATACTTCTCCCCTAAGGTAACTATCAAGGGCAATGGTCTAATTTCTTAACAATTTCCCTTACATAGAAGTGTGTGGCAACGATGTCCTTTACACTTCTATTTAATCTCGTAGTAGATCCTTTTCTAACCAAACTTCATCTAAATCCAGATATTCCTAGTTTTCAATATGGTGACAGACAAATAAGTTGTTTTGCCTATGCAGGTGACATTCTTTTACTTTTGTCACAAGCTTATACTTCTTTGACTGCTTTTTTAACAGAAGTAATGTATTTTGCTTCTATCTCTAGGTATAAGTTAAATTCTGATAAATATGAAATTCTTCCTTGAAATAAATGTTGTTATCATGCTGATTTCATTTATTCTAACTTTCACTGGAATCAAGATAAGATCAAATAATTTGGTCTTTGGTTTCATCCCACCATTAAAGACCGTCTCTACCAACATTAAACAGGTTATTTCTTCTATTACCTCACTTACATCTCAATCAAACTTTCCTTTTTTTTCATGGTGGGGTAGGTTGGATTCCATAAAGATGATGTTAGTTCCCATAATATTGTTTGCTTTATCTGACTTTCAAATCAATATTCCTCGTTTTATTTTCTTTTTAAGTTATTTGCTCATCTAGCTTTCTGTGGAACAATAAGAAAGTGTGTATGTCTCTTCAGAGAATTAAAAGCCCCAAACATTTAGGAGGGGTTAATTTTCCAGATTTTCGTAGTTATCATGCGGCTTTCTTCCTCAAGCAAGCTGCATTTTTACTCAATGAAACAGTACTATCCAGTATCCCCTCTGGGTTGATATTGAACGTTTATTCATCTATCCTATTTTTTGAGAATTCCTTTCATTTTCTCAAAAACTTCTATCTCCCTGTCTATTTTAAAGCACTCTTCTAAACTTTTGCATCAAATTTGTGTTCCTCATAATAATTCTAAAACTCAATTCTTGCATTCTTCAGTTTGGCACAATAAACTGGTTAAATTAAATAACGAAACTATTTTTGAAAGACTTGCCACAATAAAGGACTGAAATGGATTCATCAACTTTTTCTAAATATTTCTCGTCTCTCATTCACTGTAGCTCAACAATGATTCTCCCTTCCCTCTTCATTTTTAACCAAATACAATTCTTTCATATTGGTTATTTATTATGTTTATGTTCATTTATCAGATGACCCCTCCTTCATCAACCCTCTTACTAATATTGCTTCATCTTTGCTTTCCTACCCTTCTGCATCACAAATCTATCATAAAATTATGACATCCAGAATCAGAGAAAGGACAGATGTGGGATTTCAGTGGGAACAGGACTTATGTGTTTCTTTCTCTATTCTTTCATGGAATAAAATGTGGCTTAAAATACAAAAATCTTCAAGAGCAGCTAATATTATTTAAACTCTTTTTTCATTTATAATCGACAAATCCTAACACCTTCTACCTTTCATAGGATATGTGCCATGTTTTCTCCTTTTTGTTGGTCCTATAATACATCTCCCTCTGACCTTAAACATATGCTTTTTGAATGTGTCGCTACATATCAATTCTGGCTGATGGTCTGGAAACAAATAAATAATATTTTTAATACACATATTCCTTTTAATTTTTATGAACCTATTTTTGGTAGCCTTTCAGAAGATTAGTCCATGTATAGTGATAGAATTATCATATTAGATGCACTTCTGACAACAGCATTTCAACAAATAGCTAAATCTTGGATGGATTCTTCCAATTTCTCTGTTCAAGCATGGTGGTATACTGTCTGTTACAATTATAGGTTGTATAGAGCTTATGTTACTCCCATTGCACTTGCCAATCAAAAGAGACCTCCTTTGGCTTCCAGTGACAAAGTTTCTGGACTCTCCAGCAACACTGACCATTCCACATGATCCTCAAATTGAAGAAGTTCACAATGCAATGTTCAACACTCCGTCCATCATTTCCTTTGGTTTTTGCTTTGTTCGCCATAAGTTGGCAGGGTATGCTCAGAAGTGAGTCCCTTGCTCACTTTGCCACTGGATTCAAGCAAGCCTGGCTAAAGACGGCTGAAATGCCAGAAACCGGTCCTAGGAAGCTTGTTTCCGGTCCAGGGAAGACATGGCTTGGCAGTTCGGGCTGGACTGTTCCCATGAGGCACAGGGTCAGACTGATTTGCATATGGCCATGTCTAAACTGGGGTGGCAGAGTGGGCTAAAGAATGGTGATGGATTAAACCCAGATTAGTTGACTGGGGGTGAGTGCTTGCAATGTTCAACACTCTGTCCATCATTTCCTTTGGTTTTTGCGAAGTTCACAAACCCTCATGATCTCTCTAGTAACAATATTATTACTTGTGTTTTATCATATTTTATGATATTTCTCTAGGTCTTGTTTTTATCAATAATATTTCATGCAGATATTTATGTAAAGATATTTTTCTTTAAATTGTCACATTGTTCTCTTTTTATCATAATATGCTGTGAGATTCTAACTTTTGTTCCATGTACTTCAATGATTGTACTTTAGTAATAAACTGAATACAAAAGGCTTTTGGATGACAAGAAGAACTACAAACCCCTCACCAAGGACCCTTCTCCATCCCTAAGGAACAAAATTGGATACATGGTGGAGGAAGTGGAATTGAATGGTTATTTCACCAAGAGGGAAGGGGATTTTCTGTGTACCAAGCAAGCTAGAATCCCCTACTTCTATATTTTGCCCAAAATCCATAAAAACAAATGACCACCCCGGGCCGCCCCATTGTGTCAGGGATCAATTCTTTATTGGAACCCCTATCACGCTACTGTGATGTCTTTCTAAAACCGCTGGTTCAAAAAACATCCACTTATCTAAAAGACACTAAAGATTTGTTGAAATTACTGAGTGGAGTGGACTTCAGGCCAAAAAAGGACCTACTCGTTAGCCTGGACATTGGAAGCCTTTACACGAGCCTATGGCAAGATGTGACCATCCAAGTAATCAGGAACACCTTGGATGATGCAACATAAGATTACAACACACCAAAAGAATTTGTAATTGAATGTGCAAAATTAGCCATCAAGGAGAACTTCTTTGAATTTGAATACATGTTGTTTATTCAGACATATGGAACTTCGATGGGGAGCACCTTCGACCCGAGTGTGGCATGGCTCTATGTCCACAATTTTGAAGAGATACATCCTGAACACCAATAATCCCTTTATGTTGAAGGTAAAATTCTGGAAACGCTACACCGACGACATGCTGACGGTATGGGAAGGACCCAAAGCCCTTTTCTTGGAATTTCATGGGTGGCTAAACAACTGTTACAAGAACCTAAAATGTACTTACGCCTTAAGTACGGACAACATCACCTTTCTGGACATAACCATTTTCCATGAGAACAACAGTCTACAGACAAAAACATATTATAAGCCAACAGCGGAGAACACATTGCTGAAATTTGATAGTTTTCAGCCCAGGGCTCTGAGGGAAATGTTACCCTATGGCCAGTTCTTAAGACTACGAAGGAACTGTGGTAAATTCTAGGATTTCAAAGTTCAAGCAAGAGATCTCACAGAAAGACTGAGGACCAGAGAATATCCGGAGAGGATCATCGCAAACACCATGATTAGAGCTTGAAATCAAAATCGAGACGCTTGACTGTAAGATAATGACAAGAGTACAACAGAACTGCTACTAACTTGTGTAGCTACCTACAGTACTATCTCCAGCTGGGTAAAAAAGATCATAAATAAGTACTTAAAAAACAAAATTGAAACAGCAAGCCTGTAGAGCAACCGCACCTCCCTCAACGTTCCCCCACTGTGAGTCCAGAATGTAGAAATTTCCAACTGTTTGGCGTGCACAACCACTATTCCCACTATTCCCAGAGAGTGATCCAAAAGACCAAAGTTAATTAATTCACAACTGTGAAGTGCACCACCCTGAAATAGCTTCCAAAATAATATAGTCCATCCAATCAGGTAGTTTCCAAAATATTCTTTAATCTTCACAGAAATTTTCTAAAAACAGCCGTGTTTCGTCCATCACCTGTGGACATCATCAGGGTGTATTTGTTAGTAATAGACGGAGGAGATGCCGACCGCCAAAGCAGCAAATGGGGTTTATCAAGGCACCGTTGCAATATCATTAAATAAAATGACTTTGAACCTGATCCTGGACTTTGGAGGGATTGAGTACATGAAAGAAATGCCAATGAGTTGAAGAATAACAGTGTTGGCACTGATGCTGTTGACCACAGAGGAATATTACTAACACATATGCCATGATGAAGTCCACAGGTGATGGACAAAATGTGTTGGCTGTTTTTAGAAAATTTCTGTGAAGATTAAAGAATATTTTGGATACTACCCGATTGGACGGACTATATCATTTTGGAACCTATTTCATGGTGGTGCACTGGAGGATTGTACAAACAGGCAAACTGAAATGGGAGTAACCCCCTTCTCCTTCAAACGACAAAGGAGTTTAAAAGACCACTTGTTCTTGACACGCCCAAGAAGATCCACACGAGAAACCACAGTACGAAGCGTATGGTGATTACCAGAAATAATGGGCCACCACCCCTGTGGCAACTGCAGTGTGTGTAACTTGACCTACAGAACAAAAAAATTGGATGTGGAATAAAGTAAAACACTGCATCTTAAACACACTAATTGTAATTCCAGCAACATCATCTACATGATAACATGCCCCTGTGAGTTGCGCTACATAGGAATGACATGCAGGAATGTCAAGACAAGAATTTGCAAACATCGGAGTAACATCAGATGCAAATGAAATATCACAAAAATGATGGCCCATTTCTTAAGAACTTGCCACATGACAAATGACCTGAAATGGGTGGTAAAAAAACTAGATGTCCATCAAGGTGACCCTCAGAGTATCCTCCTTGAGAAGGAACAGAGATGGATTTACCGCCTTTCCACACATTGACAGAGCCTAAATGATTACATACCCTGCAATTCTATAATGCTTAGAAGATAAAACTGAATCTCACTTACTGACACTGACATTTTGTTCATAGTCTCACAGAAAAGCCTCACAAGCAAAAGGCTGGATCTCCAACAAAAACCCTAGAACTTTTGTAATGATGTGGCACTAACCATATGGTATACTAATTCAGGCCCTGCCTAAATATTAAAGATCAGAATTTAATCAGGGCCATCCATTACGGCTTTTGGAGGGAATAAAACATTGTGCACCCTTGCCCAGGACAGTCATCCCGACAGCCAGTAATTATCGAATAATAAACTCTGTGATCAATCTAATCCCTAGTTATGACCTCAGAACCCCCTTGTAGTACCATAGAACTTTATACAAATTTGAAGTTCCCTCTTTTTAAAAAAAAAACCAAAAAACACCTAAACACAACAGGCCTGGCGTATATTTGTATTTTAATTCACCTCGAACCGCTTGGGTTCCAATAACACATCAGGCCAAAAATGCCTTCAAGCAGCCCGCGTTTCATCATTCTCTTTGGGGAGGTGAGGGTTAACTCACACGAGGGACTCGCCCGCCCCAACCAATTGGAAGGCTTAATCCCTGCATCAATGTGCACTGCGCGATAATGTATGAAGGATGAATCAGTGTTTTAAAACCTCCCGGGTTCTGAGACATGGCTTTGCGAAGATCCCAGAAGAAATTAATGAGTAAGTAACTCAGCAGCTGGCTGACCTTGATGCAGTGAGTAACTAAAGCGAAATACTGCTCGCTCGAGAAGCCGCATGACAGGTACTACCTGTGCTGATAACATTTTCCCTTTCTCTTTACCCTGAATAACATGTACAAAGTGTGACAACAGGCAAAACCTCCCACTGGGATCTATGCTACGAAAAATGTTTGTTACTTAAGTATGTGGTACCTATTCTCTCACACATGGTAAAGTACATTCCGATAGTCTGTTGTGATATCACAATGCACCTTCCTTGTTTAATTGTGCTTTATCACCTGACGTGATGACACAATGTGATGGATTACATGATTGCAGTATCAACGGGCTATTTGACAGCCCAATGGCACATTAGGTGCAATTTGAATTCTTAAATCTTAGAATTAGGGGCCCTTCTTAAACAAACTGGAAGCTCCTCTATATTAGGCAATTATCTTGCGTATGATTCATCTTGCATTCATTGCTGTGTTTTAGACGATGCGACCACTACACTCACGGTCGCTTCTGTCAGTAGAGGATTCAACACTGGTCTGGGGCACAGACGTGGATAACAGATCTCCACCGCGGGAGACCATTTTAAATGTTTATAATCATGTGATGTCTCCTTTTCTCTTGCAGAATTTATCTAATCTGACTGTGAAACTTGTCAGTTATGCACTTTACACACTTATAAACACCTTAGCATGTGTACATAGTTCACTTGAGTTCCAGGCTATTCAACCCTGAACTCACATCGGGATTCTACCATGCATTATGCGAATATATATATGCACCCATGTGTGTGCTGCTATTTTTATTTTTATTTGAAGTGTTTAGTCATACGTGAAAAATGGTGCAAAAGGATCAGAGCTCCTTCTCTCAATTTGTGGGAAGGGCAATGTTTCAAAAAATTGTAAAATACCCCTCACACACTGAAACCTGTTTCAGTGTCATGCTTCATCATAGGGGTCTTTCCGCCCCTCTACGGGACGGGGCGTGCTACGACTTACGTAGACGCAGGAGCACTTTATTCAGTGAGTATGTGTAGCGCGTGGGATCGTGAAAAGAAAATGTGAGATGGTTAAAAATTCTCTGGCTAGTGGAACGAAAATACTTTATTGTCTTCCCTGGCTGCAAATAGTAAAAGTGGGGAGGTGTAGAAAGTGTACTATAATGAGTCACCTCCTACAAGGTCGACATGTTTCAAAAGCCATCCCCTTGGCTTTCTTCCTCAGGACCAAAAAAACGATCCCTGTTACACCTCAATTGGTGATAGAATAAATGTACATATGCCTGATAGTCACAAACACTGTCCTTTGTTCCCTGTTATGGGAGTAGAAAAATATACCACTTGTATATCTTAAGAACCTGAAAAGAAAATTATTTTGGATAAATCATGGCTTTCATCATTTATCTTTATCTATTCACATCACCATCACGTGGAAAGTTTTAAGCTTTTTTGTGATACATTTCTCTTGTGCAACTCTGTTGTAGGTAATGGTACCATTTGGTAAATATCCTCTACTCATAAATCATCTGAAAGAACACTCCTTGTGATTTCTAGTGCCCAGTATCTCATTTACTCAACATTCTATCATACATATGTATCTCCTAGCAAGATACATCTTATGTTACAATACAGTCATACAAAAAGGAAGTATATGTACACTCTGACTGTACCCCAAAAGGTTACAGATTAATGAACACAGCAAACGAGCACTTGCATTAGTACTCCCATGACAGGCCTTGGAAAAAATTGGAGATGTTTGGCAAAAGTCTGTACACTCGTCCTTTTTAACCCCTTGCGTGCGCACGACGTCTCCCGGCCGTCGTGCATTACGGTGGGCGTGTGCGCACGACGGCCGGGAGCCGTCGTGTTCCCGAACGCCGTTTATTTCTCCCGCACAGCGGGAGAAATAAACCTGCACACAAGGGGTTAAACTGTGATCTCACGGTGTGTCTTTTTTTATTTTTAAAAAAATATATGGTATTCATGCTCTCAAAAGGACGTGCCATAATAGATACTTTAGAATGTTATCGTTATTGCTCCATGATCTCACACTAGCGGGGTAGGGCGCCTTCAAATAGACACTGTGGGTATATTTTAAAAGAACAGAAGGAAAAACAAGGTTTTAACGCCAGGGTGGTTTTTAAACAAACAAGTGTGGTCTCTTTGGCTTTTTTAAGGACATGCCATTGTCCGACTTACATGCAGGAAGGAGCACGATCACCAAAGGAAGTACCTTCTCATGGCTTGTCGGAACCTAACTGAGGTTTGCCAGAGCCCGGTCTTTAAAGTGCGAGGAGGCATGCTTGATAGGAAACAGGTGTGGCTGGAAACACTAGACCTTAAAATTTTAAAGATGGCCGCCGGTAAATGGACCCAAAACAGGGTTCATTTTGATCCACTTCCTGTTGGAACGATTAACACTGAATAGGTTGAAAAAACACTAGACCTTGGAATTTTTAAAGATGGCCGCCGGTAAATGGACGCAAAACAGGGTTCATTTTGATCCACTTCCTGTTGGAACGATTAACATTGAATCAGTAGAAAAAGCAAGGATATATTTGTTTGTTTTGAGGATTATTTTGGAGGAGTTTCAAAAGGCAGCCAAATGAAGGTTGAATTCAAAGGAATTATTAAACAAAAAAGAAAAACAAATTGCTGTGCTACAGACATGGCAGACATGCATTCATGTATGTGGGTTTTTTGAAAAAACACGGGGTCAAATTATGAAAAATGGAAAACCTAATGGATCCAATTCCAGACACTATTGGGTTTCTTCCTTTTTCTTCTTTTTTAGAGAAACTATAATTTTTGAAACCTGAGTGTACACACACTTTAATTTTAAATATACATGGTTTTTGCTTTTCAATCCTTATCCACTGACAGGAAAATGTTTCCAGTTAATATTTTTACATGCCTCTAGCATTCTACTGCTGGGATTTATTATTTACCTTTTTTTCCTTTAGGTTTTCCATTTTTCATAATTTGACCCCCGTGTTTTTTAAAAAAACTCACATACATGATGTCTCTAGCACAGCAATTTGTTTTTCTTTTTTGTTTAATAATTCCTTTGAATTCAACCTCCATATGGCTGCCTTTTGAAACTCCTCCAAAATAATCCTCAAAACAAACAAATATATCCTTGCTTTTTCAACTGATTCAATGTTAATTGTTCCAACAGGAAGTGGATCAAAATGAACCCTGTTTTGGGTCCATTTACCGGCGGCCATCTTTAAAAATTCCAAGGTCTAGTGTTTTTTCAACCTATTCAGTGTTAATCGTTCCAACAGGTAGTGGATCAAAATGAACCCTGTTTTGGGTCCATTTACCGGCGGCCATCTTTAAAATTTTACGGTCTAGTGTTTCCAGCCACACCTGTTTCCCATCAAGCATGCCTCCTTGCACTTTCAAAGACTGGGCTCTGGCAAACCTCAGTTAGGTTCCGACGAGCCACGAGAAGGTACTTCCTTTGGTGATCGAGCTCCTTCCAGCATGTAAGTAGGACAATGGCATGTCCTTAAAAAAGCCAAAGAGACCACGCGTGTTTGTTTAAAAATCAGCCTGGCGTTAAAACCTTGTTTTTCCTTCTGTTCTTTTAAAATACCTACAGTGTCTATTTGAAAGCGCCCTACACTGCTCGTGTGAGCTCATGGAGCGATAACGATAAAATTCTAAAGTATGTATTACGGCACGTCCTTTTGAGAGCATGAATACCATATATATATTTTTTTTTTAAATAAAAAAAGACACACCTTGAGATCAGAGTTTAAAAAGGACGAGTGCACAGACTTTTGCCAAACATCTCCAATTTTTTCCAAGGCCTGTCATGGGAGTACTAATGCAAGTGCTCGTTTGCTGTGATCATTAATCTGTAACCTTTTGGGGCACAATCAGAGTGTACATATACTTCCTTTTTGTATGAATGTATTGTAACATAAGATGTATCTTGCTAGGAGATACATATGTATGATAGAATGTTGAATAAATGTGATACTGGGCACTAGAAATCACAAGGAGTGTTCTTTCAGATGATTTATGAGTAGAGGATATTTACCAAATGGTACCATTACTTACAACAGAGTTGCACAAGAAAAATGTATCACAAAAAAGCTTACAACTTTCCACGTGATGGTGATGTGAATAGATAAAGATAAATGATGAAAGCCATGATTTATCCAAAATAATTTTCTTTTCAGGTTCTTAAGATATACAAGTTGAGTATTTTTCTACTCCCATAACAGGGAACAAAGGACAGTGTTTGTGACTATCAGGCAAATGTACATTTATTCTATCACCCATTGAGGTGTAACAGGGATCGGTTTTTTGGTCCTGAGGAAGAAAGCCAAGGGGATGGCTTCTGAAACATGTCGACCTTGTAGGAGGTGACTCGTTATAGTACACCATCTACACCTCCCCACTTTTACTATTCTCAGCCAGGGAAGACAAAGTATTTTCGTTCCACTAGCCAGAGAATTTTTAACCATCTCACATTTTCTTTTCACAATCCCACGCACTACACATACTCGCAATCACTGAATAAAGTGCCCCTGCGTCTACGTAAGTCGTAGCACGTCCCGTAGAGGGGCGGGAAGACCCAAATGATGAAGCATGACAATGAATCAGGTTTCAGTGTGTGAGGGGTATTTTACAATTTTTTGAAACATTGCCCTTCCCACAAATTGAGAGAAGGAGCTCTGATCCTTTTGCACCATTTTTCACGTATGACTAAACACTTCAAATAAAAATAGCAGCACACACATGGGTGCATATATATTCACATAATACATGGTAGAATCCCTATGTTGGATAACAGTATCAAGAGGAGGACGATTCTACCTTTTTTCCTCTTCACTCCCTCCTTTGATTTTTTGATTATTCAACCATGAACCACAGGTCCTGAAGTAAGCCAATCAATTGGAAACTTTTTGGCTGAAACATGTAGACCACATCATTTGGATTATTTTCATAATCTTTTAGAGACTTGTGAGACCATACTCTTTCATTCAGGTCCAAATAACTTGCTTCTAACCCGTTCTCAGGGACCGCATAATAGAGAATTTGGTATCCTAGAGGTAGTTTCAAATTTCACTCTCACAGTATCCACTACTCACTAAAAAAAAAAAAAAAAAAAAAAAAACAGCTCTGCTATAATCAGGTGTCGAAGCACACCCAGGAGGCATTCGGCCCCATGGGTGGGAACCTATGATGAAGCATGCCACCAACTAGGTTGGTGGGTGAGGGTTCTTTTATAAGCCAAATGGGTGCCCTGCAAATTCGATTTTTTCTGATGACCTTGACTATTGGTTTAATAAAAGCTATGACTTGAACTCGTTCTCTTTGTTAATTTCATTCTAAGGGGGAGACGAACGAGCCCCTCTATTACCTCCTCTCTCTCCCTCTTTGTTAAATTCTAATAAACTTTCCTTTTCAACTTAAAAAAGAGGTGCCCGTTCTCTACCCAGTAACCTCAGAGCTGTGATCATTTTGTGAATGTTGTCCAAGAACAGTGGATAAAATAGCAGTACTCACTCTAGGAAAAAGAAAAGGGTTAATAAAGAAACGGAGGTGTTTTCGAAAAGCAGAATGTGATATATTAATATTTACATTTTCCCAAAACACAACCTGTGGCTTATGTTTTATTGAAACAAATTAATTGCTCTCGCACCACTCTGTCCCTGGGAAATTGAAAAAGTCCGTTTCTCTGGGTTTACTCTTCCATGCGGCTCATTTGCAGCCTGGCGAAGAAACATAAACAAAGGTGGTATTTGTGTCTGTTCCCCAGAGACAAACGTCGAACTAAAGGGAAACACGCAGAAGGTAGAGAGACGCACAGCTGCCTCACTCCCTGCCAGAAAGAGACGAAAGGCACTGGCATCTCCGGCGAACGCACCGAGGTGTCCCGGCAGAGCTGCGAGGGCTGGCGCGCGGGGTGCCAACTGGGCAACCCATCCTCGCAGCTGGTTCTGTGCCAGGCAAAGCTCTTCTCACTGAAGGGAGAAGCGCAAATACCTGGCACCAAACGGCTAATTCGATTCTCTCCGGCAGCATTAGCTTCTGAGGGAATATTCATGAGCAGTGGGCTTGGGCGAGTGGCACACACAGCCTGCAGCCACTCGGAAGGGGGGTACTCTCAGCTGTCACAGCAGTCACCTGGTACCTCTTGGCACAGAGGGGGGCGCAGGAAGGAGGGACCTCCTCGAAAGAAAAGCTCTCCGGCACTTGGAGTAGCGAGGAAATGCTGTAGGTGTCTGCTCCCAACTGCTGTACGTGTCTGCTGCTAACTGCTGCAGGAGTCCTCGTCTGCCACCGCCACCCTCCCGTGCACGGTTGGGACAGAGCGGGAGGCTCTGCGTGGGACAGCTGCGGGCACTGGGGAGAGAGAGTGTGTCGCACGCTCATTTGGCGGCTGGAAAATAGCCACCTGCCCAGGTGGTGCGGAACCCTTGAGGAAGGCGGGACTGACAGGTAAGATACAAACGCTTTCTTTTGCATCCCCTCGACTCCGTTGGCCACCCACCTGCTGCTTTAGGAGCACAGGCAGTTGGGTGTGTTTCGTCGGCTCGCGGCTTGTATTTGCATGTTTCTGTTCTAATGTACTACAGATGTTGGTAGTTTCTGACGTGCGAGGTTGGGCAAAGGTCTGAGGAGAGGGCAGGGGCAGGTCGGCGTGTTTTGGTTTAATGGAAATTGTGAAATAAACTGAATGACTCCTTTGCTAAGCGTGTCCCGAATCGTTCGCTCCCTAACTTTTCCCAACGATGCACTTTATCGCCTTGAAGCCATTCAGTTTGTGGAATTGCGCTATGTCTCTGACGATTCACATGTATAAGTGTGCCGTGGACGGTGGGCACTGCAGCCTCAGGAGGGCTGCTGCTGTCCAGCTTCGCGTTTCATAGGCTCTTCTTGACTGTTTGCAGCTCTCTTTATCAAGCATACGGACAGAGTGAGAGCGTCGTTTCCGTAACTAACGCTTTGCACTTTACGCTTTACTTTTTGGGCGTCAAACGAGATCGGAAAACTTTTCTTCAAGTTTTCACCACCTCTGCCGCCTTTGAGTTGCAGGCTGGCGCCACGTGCCTCCACCTGGCGAGAGCCCCACATAGCAGCTAAGGAGGGGAAGGGGACGCAGATCACGGCCATCCACAAAGTGCTTTTCAATTATCCAGCGTAAACTACGCATCCAGCCAACGTGAGTCTGATAGGATTGCACACTGGGGCGTCAGAGTAGATTGTAAACTCTGGTGTAAATTAATGTGCGCATCGATGTACCACAACTATGACTGGCGTGCTTTCAAGTTTGTACTTGTGACTTTTTGAGAACTACTGTCTTCTGACCTGAATGAATTGTGCTGGTATTTAATTGTAAAAGTAATAAATAACACAACATGACTGACGTGGTTGGGAAGTTGTTAATTTATATATCATTACCTTCGTCATATGTCATGGTACGGGATATATGGTAAAGTTTGACGTGGTGGCATTGCACGGGCGCCATGCGCCCTAAAGCAAGTAAGGAAAATGGGACCCCATTCCCTGCTGTGGCAGTGAAAAACAGCCACTAACTGGGGTGAGGTGCTTCCCTCTAGCCCTGGACCACGAGGTCACTGCACCTGCTGCACTATTGACAGATATTTCCCTAATAATATGATGTAAGCAGGCACATGCAATGCTATGGTATATGATATGGCATGCTGTGGTGGGGTTTGGTATGCTATGTTATTTATTGCATGGTTGGTGTGCAGTGGTGCAGCATGGTAACTTAAATCACTTTATATGGTGTTAGGGTGTGTTATATGTCGCTGGACATAAAGCAGGTACACCACGCTCTGGTCCAGGGGCGTGACCTGTGCATAGGTTCTGGGGGCGGAGGTGCGTGATGCTCTTGGGGGTCAAATAAGCACCGCAGGAAAAGCTCTTACTGTTGGGACATACAACTGCCAAAGTGGATGAGGCTGCTCTGAGAATGGCGCCTTTCATCCTCGGAGCCGCTCCCTCCCACTCCTCTCCCCCCACACATAATGCCCAGTGTGGAGGGGGTGGCGGTGGCGAAGGCCCATAATTGGCACCCAGCTTCGAAGCCTGGGCAGCTGATTCCCAGCGCAGTCAAGGGCGGCAGCCCCCTCTCCGAGCCCGGAGCCAGCCAGGGCAGCCCCTGCCAGCGCGGGCTCAACGCGCCGAAGAAAGACGCCATTGTGGGAAGTTGTGACTGGAATAATGAGCGCCCTAATTGTTCGCCGGTCCCCTGCGCGAGAGGGGGCGACGAGCGAGAAATGGGGGAAACACGCAACATTCATCACCTATTGCTGATGAATGTCGTTATCGCCCCTACTCTGATGCCCGGACTATCCCTCTCACAAGTTATGAAAGGGCGTCTTTGTAGTCCAACACTCCCCTCAACACACCCTCCAAATTAGGCGTCTGTCCCAGGGAATGCAGGTGAGCTGCTGTGGGAATTGTGCCCCCGCCAATCCGTGCCAGTCTAAGCAGACGCTGGGCGAGACGCCTTGGCTTCTCTTTCGGCTCGTTCGTTCCAATGTTGAATAAAAGACGAGCGTCTTTTTATTTCTCACCAATCCGCTGTATGAGGCGGAAACTGGAAAGTAGTCTTGTGTCCCAGTCGAGTCTTGAAAAAAACACCATACTTTGTACGTGCAACGTAGGCACGGGCCACGCTTGCCTGTCCGCACTTCCAAAGTAGCAATGCACAGCTTGCAAGAAACACAAAGATTTGTGATCTTTAATGTATTTATTTATTTATTTAATGCAATTTTCTATAGCGCGGACTCTACCCAAAGGTGTCGGAGCGCTTCACAATAGAACCAAGTACATTACATGAGGAAATTTACATACTTACACGTTACAGATACAAACGAGATAGATGGAAAAAGTAAAATAACAATAGGTGACAGTCACACAAAAATCAAAAACACAATTGGATTAGGATCGTACAGGCATAGATTGCATATTTACAACATTGTAAGAACTTCCTTAAGGGAAGTGAAAAGGGATCTTTACAGGGAATCTTTACAGGGTTGAGATTCTTACATTCTCTCAGCCTTTTCTGCAGCTTTTTGGGAAGACATGTTGAAGCGGAACTTGTTAGAGTCTCACTGTAGATATCACAGCTGTGACAAGCTCCAAGTTTACAGATTTAGTGAAGGTATGAATAAGTTCTAGATGCCCAGGGTCCCACTGAGTGAGACTGGCGATTGGCCAAGGCAGCAAAATAAGTGTCCCCCATCAGCGAATCAGATAGCTAAAAACAGTGGCCCAGATTTGCAAATTAAGGCAGCTTTGAACTTATAAGGAAATGCGGCATAGATGTTTTGCAATACATGGGAGACTGCATGTGTTTGTGCTTGCTGGAGGCAATGCTTGTGGTAATTTCAAGGAAATCAACAATAAAAACCGGGACACCAGACCATAAAACAGGCCCACAAATAGCTAAATCTGCCTCCTCACACATGCTGACGTGTTAGACCACCCTTCCAGTACTGCCAGAATGCCATACAGGCCAGTCTGATCCTGAAAATGCACAACTTTCCATTGGTCGAGGCTCAAGGTGAGCATTTGAAAGCAGGCATGTGGTCTAAGGAATATGCCCTGTTGGCTTTAGGTTTGCAGAGAACTAAAATAAAGGGGGAGGACGTTGTTGCTGAGCATGTGAAGTAATTCTCCTGTAGTCCTCTTTTAAATACTGTATATTGCTTTGTGAATTAGCCACAAAACATCTGAGAGCCCGCTATACGGAGCGCCCCACTCTTTATACATAGTATTCCTCACATCTGATGCCCTCATCTCCCTTTCAACACGTTATCAAGTTCACGCCTTATAATACATTCAGGGTGGGTTGCCACAGCACTGTGAACCCGCTATACGGAGCGCCCCACTCTTAATACATAGAATTCCCATGGTCGCCATTGAACAATAAAGTTTCGGACTGTCAACACGATCCCTGTGAGCTACTCGCTCTAGTCGTTATCTGAAAAAAGTGACGGTATAAAAGGTCACTTCCGGGTGTTTCCTCTGTCCACGTCCGGTACAGGGAACGCGCCTGTTGCCGCCGCAGACCTCAGTGTACTCGCTGAAGGTCAGTTTTTTGCCTTGCCATATCACCATACTTTGGTTTAACACAGTTTCAACGGATACTAGAGTGTTCCTGTAATTTAGGCTTGATCTAACTTTCAGATCAAAGAATTTACGGAGCGGTCTATTTAACCCGTCTTTGGCATCACGGCATGGTCCACGCTGGATCACCACCACTTAGGTAAGAACTATAGAGTGACTTGGCAGCCACACTCCACTTGATAGTTATTGCAACACTATTAATATGTGATCTTTAACTAAATCAACCTCGTTATCCATCTAGGTGCTTCCTTTGACACATACCCTTGTAATCTTGCTCGCAGGACCACCGTCACTTGGGTAAGAGTTGTAAAGATACATTACGGCCCCTTACCCACTTTGATAATCACTGTTATACTATTAAGGGGCAGTCTTTAATCTTATCATTCCTCGCAATTTATCCAGGTGCCTCCTCTGATACTCCCCATTTGATTGAATCACAAAGCTACCAAGTCTTTCATTTATTTGACCAGCCGGGTCGGAATTATCACCGGCGGAGTGGTGAGGGCATTCGTTACTTCCTTTCTGACACTGCACTGTACCAGTTTTCCTCCTTGCGCTTTCCGTTTCAGTTTCACCTGATTAGGGTTCCTTTCACTTTTCTATTGTTTTAGATCTATAAGAATGCACACATACTAAGTACAGGTAGCACTCCACTCACTACAATGCCTACTGTATTGATCAAATTGTGTACATCAATGCATTACAGTTTCATATTTTTTGTTCGGTGTCCGGACCGTACAATTTTTGCATGGCGCAGTTTTGATGCAGGTTTTATGGTCCTCACTATCTAGTATGTGTGGCACTTCACACATCACTAGAATATAAATGCTGTTTTCAATCTTGCACTTTCGATAGGTTGTGCGATCAAACGGTCACGCACGGTTGTAAGACTTGTCCAGGGTTTACACATTAAAGGTGATCTATATTCACTTCATTGTGTTAAGAGGTGAATTTCCTCCCATATTTCTTTTAATAACTATGCAGTACTTTCTGTTTATACACAACTTATTGTATCATTCCCAGCCCTGAAGAAGTCGCGGGATACTTCCCACTGTGACGAAACACGTGTTGGCTGGTTGCTTTTTGATGTTACATGGAATAAAGGCAAAGAACAGATCCACTTGGACTTTAATGATTTGTTTTCTCACATGACTTTAAGAACTCTCATTAAGA
Organism: Triturus cristatus; assembly: GCF_964204655.1. Lineage (NCBI taxonomy): Eukaryota > Metazoa > Chordata > Amphibia > Caudata > Salamandridae > Triturus > Triturus cristatus. The sequence goes on from NC_140588.1 coordinate 99,161,918, forward strand.
ACTTCTATACGTGTGCATAGGACTTTGGTCCATCTAAAAAGATAATTAGATGGGGATATTTAGGGATTATTTCTATACAATTAGTAAAAAGACAGAGGTCTATGACTTCATAGCACTTTTACTTATTGTGGATTGGTAGTTTGGGGGCTGAGTCACAATGGCACTTAAGAGTGCATGAGTTCCGGCAATCCATACACATACCTTATAAGTTGATAACCCTGAGTTACCGGACTGTTTTCTATGCCGGTATTTTGGCACCTGGCCCCAGGCCTGGGTCAGATATTTAGCCGACTTGCTGGATGATCAGAGGTTAAAATAATTTTAAGATCTGCAGATGGAATTCTCTCTGCATCAAAATGAATTAACTAAATATCTACAGATTAGAACATTTTTACATAGCAACACTGCCAGGATAATAATACCACTGGTTCAGTCTGACTGTGCACAATTGATTGGTAGCCCTTATCAACCTACTAATTCTCACCAGGGGCAGCAGGTGTTAAATGGCTTGAGGGACGTCGACCTCCCACCCTGAGGTAAAAGAAAAAGATTAAATGACCGAGCAGGTGAAATAAATTGTTGTTGCAGGTCTGTGCCGAACTGGTGTGAATCCCTGTTTGTTTTCTGGGGAAAAGGAGTCCGGGTAATGTGACCTTAGGCTTCCTCAGCAATGTGCATGTGTTAGCAGGTCAAAGTTTCATCGACCTGGAAGCACAAGAAAGACCTCTGACAACAAACTGGGGGGCATGGTGGGTTTTCATTTTCACGAATAAGTTTCCCTTTCAGGCGTTGTTTAAGTGGCCTAGGGAGGGAATACAACAGTGAGATTAAACTAAATGGCCAGGGGCAGGGCAAGCCTTTACTAATAATGAAGGAGTGGGTGTGTCACTGATCTCTCTCTCCTCCTTTGCCTCCCAAGCAACAGCTGCTCTTGGTCAGGACTCAAATGTGATAGGTGGGCTGGGGTAGGGTAAGCGGCACAGCAGAGCTTCTTCCAGGGCAATTAACAGAGTCGCAGGTGTATTCATTTTTTATTTATTTATTTAGACAGTTTTTTTATAGAGTGAACATGACCCATGCGGGTATCAGAGCGCTTTACAAATTTACAGAGGACAGAAAAATAATAACAATAAAATCATATTGGAATATTAAAAATACAGGATAAAGGTAGCACCCTGAAAAGGGAGGGTATGCTTTACAATGTTCAGATAGCAGAGGGGATAAATCAATAAAACCCAAAATATCATAGTCGAGAACTGTAGGATCAACAGTGTCAAGAAATGGGAGGGTCGAGTCAGGACTGATAAGTCGCAAACACGGAAGTCGCTGGTGAGAAGTAGTCTTGAGTGAGATTGGGGAAAGAAGGGTATCTTAGTATCTAGGGAATACATTTGTTAATAAGGAGTAGTTTGACTTCTTTCCTGAAGAATATAGTTGAGAGAGTCATTCTGAATTCAGGGGGCAATGTGTTACCGACTCTCGGGGCAGTCCCAGAGAATGATCGGTTGTAAGTTTTCTTCTTGTAGAATCTCTGTGGTTTCAGAAGAAAGGTGTTGGAGCTTCTGGATGATCTGGAGCCACCAGAAGGTTCAAACATCTATGCAGGATGCCTAGGGGTTTTGGAAGTAGAGGGCTTTATGTGTCATGCAGGCAATTTTTAGCTCGATTCTTGCTTCGTCTGGGAGCCAGTTGAGGGATTTCAGATCTAGGGTGAGGTGGTTGTTTCTTTTTGAGCCGGTGATGATGACTTGCAGCAGCGTTGAGTGAGGTCCTCAGAGGAGCCAGTTTGGATCTGGGCAGTCCAGAGAGGGTTTGGAATTCCATACTTCAACCTGGGAATCACTAGAGCTTGCACTGCATTCTTGAAGTCCTTGGAAGTAGGAAGGGATTTAATTTTCCTAGAATGTTCATTTGGTAATTTGCTCCTTTGGTGGTGGCACTGATGTGCTTCTGCATGTTGAAGTTCTTGTTAAGAAATAATCCCAGTGAACTCACTGATTCAATGACCTGTGGAAGGAAGTTGAGAGCTGTTGGATGCTTCAACCAATCTTCAATGACAGGTGACCGGTTGGTTGGGGCGATTATGAGGAATTTGTTTTTTTGTGTATTTAGTTTGAGGTGATTGTCTAGCATCCAATTTTGAGATTTCGGTAGAGTTGTGTTGAGGATACTGATGTCTTCTGGGGTGGCTAGTTTTAAGTATAGCTGGGTTTCGTCAGCATACATTTGGTAGTGGAAGTTGGATGAACTCAGAATTTCTGTTAGTGGCTCTGTGAACAGGTTGAAGAGGGTGGGCGAAAGTGAGGTGCCCTGAGGGCCACCTAATGTGACTGGCGTGGTCTACGATAGTGAGTGATTAACCGTGACTCATTGGGTCCTGTTTTGGAGATAGGAGGTGAACCTGTTAAGGACTATTAGTCTTAGCCTCATATGGTGCTCCAAAAGGTCTAGTAGATTGTCATACTTCAGCGTACCGAATGTCGACGATAGGTCAAGGAGGATTAAAGGAAGCATTGGTTCTGAGCCAGCATTTTTAGTGCATCGTCCACTATGTGTGTCATAGCTGATTCAGTGCTGTGCCCTGGATGGAAGCCAAATTGCAATTGGTCTAATTGGTGTAGTTTTTGTTACTTTTATTTCCAGGGCATATTCCACTTTAAAGAGACTTTATAGTTTACACTTTCATACACTAGTTGGCTGAATCCTACTAACTTAAATAGCACTTCAGCGCTATGCAATGCCAGTGGTGGGGGATTTCTGTGTGTCCAGAGAGACATCATGCGCAGGGGCTTCACATTACAAAGCTCAACTTCACAGTACGTTTGACTCCTGTCTTCTGTTCCATGTTGGCTGTACATACATATAAGACAATTACTCCTGCTAATTCCTGACTAATATATTTATGAGCGACAAATAACTACCCATTTGCTGGCAGATTTGCACAAAGAGAAAATGGCAAACCTTAGAATAATCCCTGCTTTCCCATTAACCAAAATGTGTAATCATAGGCAAATATTTTATTTCGCATATTCTCCTTCCGATACGTGACTTCAGTGTATGAGCTGTACAAAAATATATAGGTGCCGATTCCGATCCGGGTCGGAAAGCACTCCGACCGAGCCGGATCCGGAGTGTTTTCCGACTGAGCCGGAGTCCTGCAGTCCGACTGAGCGAGTACGATGCGGCCATATGCTGCCGGACTCTGTTCGGTCGGACTCCCATAGAAGTCAATGGGAGCAGGTTGTACGACGCGTACATGGGCTCCCATTGACTGAATGGATACGTCTCGTATAAGGGCGCCCCCTACAGTGGGTATGTGTCGGTGCCATACGCACCGTACATGCCTGTGTCGGGGGGACCCTTGGGTCTCTCCCTGTGTCTGAGTCGTAGGGCTGTGGGTGACAGGGGGTCCGACGTGGACCCCCAAAGGTAACCACCTGGACGCTTTGCGAGCTGGACACTCCGGCTCGCACCGGCTGTCCGACGCGTGCATCGTACTGGCTCAGTCGTGAATCGCATCCATTGCACGCCGCGGTTAGCTTACGACCGAGACGTACAGAGCTGTTCGGACCTGGAAACGACTCGGTCGGTGAATTACACGTAGCTCACATCGTACTTACTCGCTCGTACAGCTGTATGAGTCGGGCGGAAAACACGCGTACGGCTCACAGTTTTTCCGGCCGGATCGAGTTTGGTGCCCTTCCGACCCGGATCGGAATCGGCCCCATAGTGTTTAAATGAATAGACTGTAACATTGTTCTATTGATACGAATCGTGGGCCATAAAGAGGGTGCACATCACAAATGAATTGCCTTTTAGTCCACTAATGGCATTGCCACCAGTGTAGTGACAGGAATTGTTCTAAGATCATTCCTAAAACTATCTCTTTTAAAAAATATCTCTCAGTGCACTGATATAATGTGACATAATAATGTAAAACCTTCAGCAGGTTTACAAAAATACAGTTTTTAGACTTTTAAAGTTTCTTTATTGTATTTTAAGTGAGGTTGTATGTTTTAGATGGAAACAGTTTCAAGGCTCGGCTCATGCACAGGCTCTAAGAGCCAAGTAAGACTCTTGGCTCAGCTCTCTCTGTTAATTTGTTGGATTACCCACCTCTGCTTTCTCTAAACCACATTGCATCGCTATCCATCATGTGCAATGAGAGGATGTCTAGAGTGTCAGCGTTTGTGTTGTGTGCTCGGTGCCCGCAGGTGTGCCTGCATGTCTGTATAATAACTGTGCACAGGGTTTGGTATATATAAATGACCATACTGGTTTCTCTGTATGGGTACTAATATTTTTTTACAGTTTCCTATACACTCAGTTTAAATGTATCTATATGCATCTGCACATGGGGAATATGCATGAGTTTGTACGCAAGTTACATTCTGGGTCTAAGATTTCTACCCCCACCACTTTTAAAATCCACCATCTGCCACTGTTTCTGACAGATATAGATGTTTAACATAATTTGTAAAAAATACTTTAAGACTATGGGTAGACAACGGGTCTATAAGTCTAGATGAGTCTGTGGTAGAAGAAGAGCTGGCTTACAGCATTACTCGCTTTTGCAAAATGATTACATCTACTAAATTGTGGGACCAAGTATACTGAACCTTATTTGATTTCCATAAAAATCCCTTGAAAGAATGTAAGTGGTATATGTTTATGTTTGGGGGATTTATTAAGCGCTGGTATACCAAACGGTCTCTTGGCGCTGTGAGGGGAGGGAGAGCCTTCCAAGGAGCTCTAGCAGTAGGCTTGGGTGAACAACCATGTTTTCAGTTTTTTCCTAAAACTGGTGTACTCAGATGTAAGTCTGATGTCTATCGGCAATGAATTCCAAAGTATGGGGCCAAGTACCGAAAGCAAGAGCCACCCAGTGTCTCGGTTGCAGAAAGACCAGCCTAGCCCCATGATTTTGGATCAACTACAGCCTATGGGTTTGATTGGCAGGAAGCCCTAAATAGATGGCATTGGCATAATCCAGCCTGGACATAATCAGGGCAAGCATGATAACCATGCTTGCCTCCCTGGCAAAACAAATTCTGATTTTCTTGAAGGTCCTCAGGTGATAAACACAAGATGAGATAACCAGGTTGACCTGTTCCTGCATGGATAGATTCGCATTTATTTTAATCCCTAGACTTTTGACTGAATTTTTAGGGATAGGTGGAGTACCCAATGCAGCTGGCCAGTGTGCTGGCATCCACTGATAGAGTCTGATCAAGTCTGATTGGGGTATAACACACATCAACGCTCCCCACGCTGCTCAACCGTGCTAGCTGACAATATTCATATGTTTGTCACCTGCCACTAACTCAATTAATTTTGGGCCCAGGTTCTGTTGAAAATAGCCTCTATATAACATACACGGTCTTTCTTACTCTTATGATTATTCTGTTGGGCGTTGGGATAGAAGATTGGGTTGTGTATGTATTAATAATTGCAAGGCTTATGATTGCTAAAAAATGGAAATCTGAGTCTATGCCCATGTATGAGGAATGGTGGAAGTAAACCAAGAAAGCATATGAACTTGAATAGCAGATGAAGAGCGAGAGAATAGTGTCAGATTTCAATGTATCTGGAGCAAAATGAGGGATCATTTAATGTTAAGATGTATACGAGGATTTTATGTTGGCATGATTAACATGGTGATCTTTATGCTATCTTGACTTGATTACCTGCTCCTAATTTTAAAAAAAAGAAAAAAAGAGTGCACAAGAGTACACCTGTACTCCTGAATGCTGAATCAGTCCAAAAGTGTAGGCATTGACTTGCGCAGCTGGGTGAACATCTGTGTCTTTGCTTTCACCTCATGGAGGAAGGCGGAGAAGCCAAGTCAAAGGAAGACAGTCACCGTTCCCCTATAACAAATGGGTCCCATTCAGGAAAGCTGCCAAAGCTCTCTGGAGAGCTCAGGAGAAATTAAAGGTCATGCCATAGATAATACCTCTTCTGGATGTGCATTTTCGTCAATTTCTCCTTGTTGGTGTGCTTTAAGAGTACACACTTACTATGTCGATGGCTTTCCTTTAGATCCATCGAATGCAATTTGAGTTTATGTGAACATCCAGAAAATCTGGCAAGTATCTGCTCCTCCAAGATCCTATGTAGGACACCACTGGTGAACTCACAGGACTTCTCTTCATCTTGCTTGACTCTGTGCCGGTGTGATATGAACCAAAATGTGTTAGAGGAAATTATTCTTAAGAAGAATGGGTTTGGGATCCTTTCATCTCCTGTGTGACTCTTGAAAAGATTAGTGAAGTGCACAACTCCTCCCACAATGGGACAAAGAAGGGAAGAGTGGTGGGAAAGCAAAGGAGTGTTTCATTGAGAACAGCCATACTCCATGCCGTCCCTCTCTTTGAAAAACCTCGTAGTAATATTAAAGAAAGAAGGAAGGCATGAATAGATATACTTTTAAGTGCATGCCCATCTGAAAGCCTCATGGTGCTAGGTCTGTAACCAGGAGCGGCCCGTGCACGCGAAAGCGTTGTGGCTGGGATGGGGAGGGATTCGACAGACGACCAAGAGGGGAAATTAAATAAATAATTCATTTTCCCTCGTCGTCTTCTGTCAAAATCTCGCCCCACCGCTCTTACCTGCATGGGCCGTTGCTGACTGTAACATCCCCCTTAACAGGGGAGAAAATGTTAGCAAAAGAGACGGGTCTTGTGGGCCTTACATAAAGCACCACAACACTCCATTGATCAGAGAGACAGAGGAAGCTAATTCCACAACCGAGGTGCCCGAGCAGGGAAAGCTCTTCCATCCAATCAAGCTCTGCTATCAGCCGCGGTCCATGCAGGTAACAGCGATGCAAGGAAACCTCAGCAGAAAGAGGGCTCCAGAGCAGAGAGAGCATGCTGAAATGGAGCAACTTTTGAACGATTTACTAAAATATTTATGAGTAAAGGAACTACAAGAATGCTCTTTCAGGTACTTTTACGGGCCTTTGTGAATCACCCGAAACAGCCAGCTGCCTATTAGTTGAAGTACAAAGAAGGCACAGACCTTTCAATTTGTGCCAGTTGTAAATGAATAATTCAATTTTTTCCCATTTTATAAGTTTTGGGGCCAATTTACAAAGGCATCTAAGTAAAAGAGTACTACAGATGTGCTGTTTTATGTGCACTTACATGTCCTTTTGAATTGGAGCCAGTGTCTGGGTAAAGAACCTATAATTCCATAGTGATCTATAAGGTTGTCCTTGTAGAATGCTATCAACGAAAAAGAGTTAGTGGTTCAAAGTATTTGATATGGCACGCAAGAGGAAAAATGTAATATTAGATTATGAAAATGTATATAGCGTCTTCCATACCGCTTTTTTAGGTCAATGCTTTAAGGTAATTATGAAGACTTTGTTTCCAACATCTACTGCATTACAAAAGTATTGTTGAAAGTGGGTGCAAGTGATGCTACGTTTCTATAGATCATAGGTAGTTGACATTGGGTAGGCCAGCATGATATAGGTCGACTGAAGTCAGCAGAGCAGCATGTCACAGGCCGACTGAAGTCAGCAAACCAGCATGTTTTAGGCCGACTGAAGCCAGCAGAACAGCATGTTGTATACTGACTAAAGTCATCAAACCAGCATGTGTTATGCCAACTAAAGTCAGTAGAGCAGCATGTTGTATACCGGCTGAAGTCAGCACAGCAGCATGTTGTATTCAGACTGACGTCAGCACATCTGCATGTTGTATACCGACTGATGTCAGCACACCAGCATGTTGTATCCCGACTGAAGTCAGCACACCAGCATGTTGTATACCGACTGAAGTCAGCAGACTAGCATGTTGTATTCAGACTGAAGTCAGCAGACCAGCAACTTGTATACCGACTGAAGTCAGCACACCAGCATGGTGTATACCAATTGAAGTCAGCACACCAGCATGTTGTATTCAGACTGAAGTTAGCAGACCAGCAAGTTGTGTACCGACTGAAGTCAGCAGAGCAGCATGTTGTATACTAACTGAAGTCAGCAAACCAGCATGTTTTAGGTCGACTGAAGTCAGCAGAGCAGCATGTTGTATACCGACTTAAGTCAGCACACCAGCATGTTGTATTCAGACTGAAGTCATCAGACCAGCACATTGTATACCACTGAAGTCAGCAGACCAGCATGTCATAGGTTGACTAACATCAGCAGAACAGAATGTTGTCGAAGTCAGCAGAGCAGCATGTTGTATACTGACTGACGTCAGCACACCAGCATGTTGTATACCGGCTGAAGTCAGCACACAAGAATATTCAGACTGAAGTCAGCAGACCAGCATGTTGTATATCGACTGAAGTCAGCAGACCAGCATGTCATAGGCTGACTGAAGTAACCAGAGCAGCATGTTGTCGAAGTCAGCAGACCAGCACGTTGTATACCGACTGAAGTCAGCAGACCAGCATGTTGTATGCCGACTGAAGTCAGCACGCCAGCATGTTGTATACTTACTGAAGTCAGCACGCCAGCATGTTGTATACCGACTGAAGTCAGCAGACCAGCAACTTGTATACCGACTGAAGCCAGCACACCAGCATGGTGTATACCGACTGAAGTCAGCACACCAGCATGTTGTATTCAGACTGAAGTTAGCAGACCAGCAAGTTGTGTACCGACTGAAGTCAGCAGAGCAGCATGTGGTATACTAACTGAAGTCAGCAAACCAGCATGTTTTAGGTCGACTGAAGTCAGCAGAGCAGCATGTTGTATACCGACTTAAGTCAGCACACCAGCATGTTGTATTCAGACTGAAGTCATCAGACCAGCACATTGTATACCACTGAAGTCAGCAGACCAGCATGTCATAGGTTGACTAACATCAGCAGAACAGAATGTTGTCGAAGTCAGCAGACCAGCACATTGTATACCGACTGAAGTCAGCAGACCAGCATGTTGTATGCCGACTGAAGTCAGCACGCCAGCATGTTGTATACTTACTGAAGTCAGCACGCCAGCATGTTGTATACCGACTGAAGTCAGCAGACCAGCATGTTGTATTCAGACTGAAGTCAGCAAACCAGCACGTTGTATACCGACTGAAGTCAGCAGATCAGCATGTCATAGGTTGACTGAAGTCAGCAGAACAGAATGTTGTTGAAGTCAGCAGACCAGCATGTTGTATTCACACTGAAGTCAGCATACCAGCGCGTTGTATACTAACTGAAGTCAGCAGACCAGCATGTCATAGGACTCTATGCTACACAAGAATGCTTCAGTACCTGTGCTTAAAGCCAGCAAAGTAACAGAACTGAAATTCAGCATAACCGTCAACCACTTTTGTGTCACTTAGAAACCTGCAGCCTCCAACATACATAGAACATGGCACAGAGAATCTAATATGAATTCGGTATCCATTGAACCTCAACTTCTGCACACTCTGTAACCTAAACATTGGTTCATAGTACCATTAGCGTAAATAAAGCTTCAGCTAAATCAAAGGGTACGTGAAAAAAGTTTATCTTTAGAAAATGCCCTGAAGAAGGTCAAGTGCAGAGGAAGTCTAGACTGTCCAATGTGATAAGGTATACATAAACAGCATTATTTAAGTTCAATGAATAGCAGAGCTACAGGAACCAACCAGGATCAGGGTTCACATATTCTCTACCGATCTCAGATTCTAGAAAGGCAATGACCTCACCTCACTACCTTAATGAGGAAGGACTCGAGAGATGAGGATGATATCCTTCCCTTGTTCACAAATCGCACAAAAGAATAACAAGCAGCCTTTTTAAATGTTATTTTTTATTCAGCAGAATATGAGAAGACTTAGTAAAAAAAAGCTGCCAAACATAATGCAAGTTCATCACAAAATAAATAACATTTCCAGCAGACGCAATTGATATTAGCAGCAAATCATTCATACTCCCTTGCTCATAATTAAAATGCAGCAGGATAATTAAGTGCTATGATGGTGCGCCTTTAAAGACAAAATGAAAATACAGAATAGAATTTCAGCACATAATAAATAACAAATTAACCAGTAAATGCAAATGATATTAATAGCAAATCATTCATTCTCCCTTCCTCATAATAAAAATGTGACAGGATAATAAAGTGCTATGATGGTACGCCTTTAAAGACAACAAGCATGTACACAATTTGTAAGACCGTAGACGATTGTAGACACAGGTTAACTCAACCCGGCCTGATGGGCTCTGACTCCAATCCACTATTTCCTAGGAAAACTGACTTTACACCGCTTTGTAATAAATATTGACTAATAAATAGTAAATTGCAAAAATAGTCTGAAGTTGGACATGAATGCATGCATTTGCTGACTCATTAATAAAGTGTGTTAGTCGCTAAATGAAGTCATTCTGCTACTGATTATGAGCCCATAGAAAATCAAGAGTAATACCCTTAACCTGATGGGTAGATAGTACCCAAGTTACCTGTCTACTATAAAAGGAAATATAAAATCCTTGAATTCATGATGGGACTCGAATATTATTAGTTCAAATAAACCTATTCATGCAGATGAATTGTGCTCAGAAAGCTCAAATGATTTTAAAAATTGCTAAAAACCTTGACAAACTCCTAACTGGTGTTGCATATGCCTCCTCAAAAGCTTTAGTCCTCTCCATTTTGGCGTACCAATGTTCAAAGGTTGGAATATTTATTGTTCTCCTATTTTGTAATATCAAGGAGCATGCAACCGATATAGTAAAATAAAGAAAGTACTGCACAGTTTTATTGGTCCTACTAATGGCATATGATGAGTGTTGGACCTGTCAGCCTAAGGGTGGTCTCCATCTACATTTTTGGCCTTTTGCCTCCCATTTGTACCTCCCATTTTTGTTGGACTTAGGACTCTGGGCGCCTTACCACTGCTAAACAGTGCTGAGGTGCAGGTGCTCTCCCCTAAAACATGGTGACATTGGCATATCCGCCACAGGCCCCAGCTACCGCAGTGAGGCCTACCCCTCCATAGGTTAACATTGGGGACCCCCCTTAGGAGAACTTCTGACTGGGACGTAATAATTATGTTGTGTTTGGTCTAGTTGGAATCATGGTGGGGAACCCTTTCCAATGATATATTGGGTTTGGGCACTATTACTGTAGAAATCCCACTTTTAGAAAGTGGACATTTTTCTTCCTACACTTAGTCTGGGCACTACAGACTCCCCCCTCCCATCTGCACACTGATAGCCTGCCTGGGCTGTGAGGAGGGAGTGGGGATTCACACCTTCTCCACTTGAATGGGCTGTGACTGGCTGCCTCACCATAGCCTTAACGGCCCTGCCTTTCTTCGCTGTAGACAGCCAGTTCAGGGAAGGCAGGGAACATCCCAGAATTCCCTAGACCCTTCCAGAAACTCCTACCCCCCTAGACCCTTCCAGAAACTTCTGCCCCCTTCTAGTAACTAGACTCCAGGGTATATACGGGAGGGTCCTGTACCCACATCTTTGTTACACTACTGGACCAGGAAGAATCTCTTCTGGAGTGAAGACTGCTGCGTCAGGAGGATTGCTACACTGCTGAGGCTGACTGCTCCCAGGAACTGCTGCCCCAAGTTAGCTGAGTTGCCCTGCCTACCTGCTGATCTTGCCCTGCCAGAGGGGAACCAGGAATAACATCCCCAGTGTGTCTCCACTATTTTCCCTCTTTGACTGGCCCCCCTGGTTACTGGGGAATCACAAGAATTGCAACCAAGGACTGCCCCTGCAACGTGGTGGAACTGCTTTGCTGCGAAAAGGAACAAAAAGGACAGCAACGATCTGTTCTTATAAACTGCCCCTGCAGCGCTGTAATCCTGAAAACATCACCGCCGCCGCCTGGGGCCCCTAAGGCACTGAAAAGCGCTGTGGAATGAAAGCGCTGTGCCCCTGAAATCATCGCCACTGCCCGGGACCTGAGCATGCTGTGTAGCGCTGAGAGAGAGTGAAGCGCTGTGTGGCAGGAAGCACCGCCGCAGCCTGGGACCTGATCGCGCTGGGGAGCACTGTGGCAGGAGGGCACTGTGAAGTGAAGTGCTGCTTAGCCAAGATTACCGTGGCCGGCCAGGGCACTCAACCGCATTGTTTTTTGCAAGCCCTGGGCGAAGAAGTGCTGTTTAGCTGGGATCACCGCTGCCAGCCCAGGAACCTCGGGAGAACTGAGAGGACATCCATGCGACATCAGAGGCAGCGCCGCAATGGGATTGGAGCCAGTTCTGGACGTTGCCTAGCAACAGGGGGCTCGCCGCGCAGATACCGAGGGAGCCATGCGGAATTGAGGAGGTGCCCGGTCTCCCTGTGCCACACCAAAGCTGACAAGAAGCTCCGACGCTCAGGGAATCCCTGAGCCAGCACCGGCCCCCAGGTACGGTCAGCATTGTGAGCTAAGCTGTTGTGTGGGTGAAGTAGACTGCAGCAGGCTGCGGAGACTGGCTTAACCCGATAGCAGGACTGCTGGAGACCGTGTTGGCCAGCATCCGGGGATCAGTGGGTGGGGTGTGCCCAGAAGAGCCTGACTTTCTTTTCCGGCCGCATTCGTGCTGTGGGCACAATGGAGGCATGTTACCATCAATACCGGCCGCATTCACACTGGGGGCACGGCAGGGGAGCATTAACACCGGGAGTTTAACGCCTGTGGCACCAGGGCCATTTTACTGACTTCGGTGACTGGAACGCATTTACAAGAACACTAGTGCTGACCGTCCCTGCACGCATTTTTCTTTCCTCGTAAGCCCAAGCTGAACTGACAAATGAACGAACATTTTGCCTAAAAGAAACTGCCAGAGTTTGCTAGATCATTTCCCCTCACAAAGAAACCTGTCAGACAAAAGCTCTTGGCACATATAAACTTCCTGTGATTTGATCTTGCCTAAAAACTGGATTTACCTGATTGTGGATCTTGCCTGAAACTTGAAATAAAGATATTTTTACTTTTATAATTAACTGGTGTAGTGTCTCTTTGTGATGTTTCACTGTGTTATGGTGGGTGGGTGTTACACAAATACTTTACACATTGCCTCCTGAGCTAAGCCTACCCACGATGTGCCAAGCTACCAGGAGGGGGGTCTAGGGTACTTTGAGATCCACCCTGACGGGACCGGTGCTCCCTACTTGGGCTAGGGTGCATACCCCTGCCAACTAGAGACCCCGTTTCCAACACTGGTGTCCAGCGGTGGGATTAGGACTTGTGCTTGTGTAACACCATACAGTGACTCACTGTACACCACAATCCAACACGTGACTTAAACTTTTCTTTTCCTTTCTCTGACTGGAGAATTTTTGTCTGTCCCCTCCAATTGGCATTTTTGGTTTTTCTAAAATTCTCCCTGACTGCCGACTGCAAGCAGCTCTTTTTCAAAGTCCTTTTTGCCTAAGTCCCATTGGTTTTCTCTACAAACATCTGAGGTCCTACCTATCAGGAGGGAATTTGAGCAGGCCAACCTGGAAACTTACACGGTGGTGCAGCTTAAGGATTTCTGCCAGGAGAAAGGGGTGTTCTTCAAGTGAAGCGTCAAGAAGGCAGAGCTTCAGAAAGCCTTGAGAGCATGGGTAATGGCCCACCCAGAAGGAGAAGGGGGTGAGTAGGGATCGGAGTACAACGCCACAGAGAAGCTCAACCTGTGGGTGACAATTTGCTGCCAGCCCCTTCCAGGGTCGGCAGTAGTGTTTCAGTCGGGAGCCTGTCCTCAGAGGAATTGGCGGACAGGAGAGAGGAGAGACAGTTCAGATTGGAGCTTGCCAAGCTGGAGAAAGAGCGGGAAAAAGAAAGGTTGGCCATGGAGCAGGATCGCGAAGAAAAGCGGCTGGCTATGAGGGAAAAAGAACTTGGCCATGAGCTCAGCCTGAAGGAGCTGGAGAACCGAGCCCTAGAAGTAGGGGCCAACAGCAACCAGAATTGTGGCAGCATACCTACTGAAGCTTCACATGAGTCCAGAATCTATATGCCGAAAGATGTTGTGTCCAGTTTTAGTGTGGGGGATGATATTGATAAATGACTAGCAGCCTATGAGGTGTCCCTAAGAGCCCATGGGGTCCCCGAATGTTACTTGGGGGAGGCCTGTACAGGTACATGCCTACGGTGGGGAGGAACACACTCCTGACCCTAGACAAGGCAGATCAGACCAACTACCCCGTCATGAAGGTAGCGTTAATTAGAAAGTTTGGTCTTACACCTGAAAAGTATAGACAGAAGTTTAGGAATAGCCACAAACTTTCCACACACAACTGGGTAGATTTCCTGGACTATGCTAGAAAAACATTGGTGGGCTGGGTGAGGGGCAGCAATGTGCATGACTATGAAGGGTTGTATGACGTTTTCCTGAGAGAGCACCTTCTTGAGAAATGTTTTCCAGAGCTGCGCCAACACCTGTTGACTGCAAGTTGACCAATCGTAGGAAGCTTGCGGAGGAGGCGGACACCTGGGTCAGTACCAGGGTGTCCAATAAGGGTTCTGGGGGGGACTCCCAAAGGTGTGGTCAGGGTTAGAACCAGAAGAAAGAGGGGGGAGATAAAAAGGAGTTCTCCAAAGGCCCCCAATGACTATGGTAAGGAGTAAGCTGGTGTCCCCAGAGCAAGTAAATCCCAATGCATTCCACCCAGTTGTGATGGCTGACAACAGGGAGGGTCACTATCCAGTGGCCCAGGTTCCATTTGAGTGGAGAGGGGTTTCAGGCCTACTAAGAGTGGCTGTTAGCCCTGTCATGTCAGTGGACTGTCTGTTGGGGAACAACCTGGACCGCACTGCTTGGAAGGAGGTAGAACCCAAGGCACATGTGGAGATGCTGGGGTTACCGGAGTGGATCTGTGCTACCGCACGGTCCATGGCTGCCCGGAAGAGGAGTCAACCAGGACTGGAGCCTTAAACAATGGCCCAGCCAGCTGCTAAAATGGGAAAAGGCCGAGGGTGTGGGAAGTCCGCCCTGGGGCGGACCCCCGTGAGATGGATGGGGCACCAGTGGTGGTCCCACCGGAGTCCACGGAGGGGGACGTTGCTCCCCTGGGGCACTTGTCTACCCCTGCAGTGTGGCAGGTGGAAGAGGGACCCACCAGGGAGGAGTTTTGTCGGGTACAGAAGGAGTTCCCAACCCTTGAGGGCATGAGGCGACAGGTCGAAGCCCAGGCAGCAGGTGAGGCCACTGGGAAATATCATATTTACTGGGAGGACGGCCTCCTTTACAGTGAGCCCAAGGCTCCTGTGCATGGGTCATCAAGGGCCTTGGTGGTCCCCCAATGCAACAGGGCCTTTCTTTTGGAATTGGCTCATGATATCCCATTGGCAGAACACTTGGGCCAAGACAAAACCTTTGCTAGGCTTGTCCCACATTTCTGTTGGCCCCAGATGAGAATCTCCCCAGTTACATTCTGCAGGACCTGTGAGACCTGCCAAGCTAGTGGGAAAACAAGGACAAAGCTGAAGGCTCACCTGTCATTAGCATCCCCTTTGAAAGGGTGGGCATCGACATGGTTGAGCCTATGGATCCGCCGACCTCTTCTGGTCACAGATTTATCCTGGTTCTGGTGGACCACGCCACCGGGTACCCAGAGGCTATCCCTCTGAGGACCGTCACTGCACCTGTGGTGGCCCGGGCCCTGATGGGGATTTTTACCAGAGTGGGTTTCCCCAAAGAAGTTGTGTCTGACAGGAGCACCAACTTTATGTCCGCATACATGCAAGCAATGTGGAAGGAGTGTGGGGTTACTTATAAGTTTTCCACCCCTTACCATCCACAGACCAATGGTCTTGTGGAGAGATTTAACAAAACCCTAAAAGGCATGATCAGGAGTTTGCCTGAGGGCCTGAGGAAAACGTGGGACATCCGTTTGCCCTGTTTTTTGTTTTCCTACAGGGAGGTACCGCAGAGGAGGGTGGGCTTCAGCCCCTTCAAGATTTTGTATGGTCACCCTGTTAGGGGACCTATCAGCTTAGTGAAGGATGGGTGGGAGAAGACTCCTAGGAGGCTTCCCCAAGATGTAGTGAGCTACATGCTGGCCTTCCGCAAATGGCTAAGTTGTGGAAGCAAGCCTCTGACAACTTAGAGGCCAGCCAGGCTGTGATGAAGGAATGGTACAACCAGAATTCCCACCCTGTGGAGCTAGAGCCTGGACAGAAGGTAAGGGTCATGGAGCCTAGAGAGCTCAGTGCCCTTCAGGACCGCTGGACAGGCCCTTATGAGATACTTGAGAAGAAGGGCAAGGCCATTTACCTAGTGGACCTTAAGACCCCCAGGCAGCCCCACAGGGTACCACATGCCAACCGCCTCAAACCCCACCATGAGAGGTCTGAGCTCACCTTACTTATGGTGACTGTTGGGGCTGAGGAAGAGGAAGAGGAAAGTGAACCTCTTTGTGGTGTTTCACTGTGTTATGGTGGGTGGGTATTACACAAATACTTTACATATTGCCTCTCGAGCTAAGCCTACCCGCTCTGCACCAAGCTAACAGGAGGGTGGTCTAGGGTACTTTGAGGTCCGCCCTGATGGAACTGGTGGTCCCTACTTGGGCTAGGGTGCATACCCCTGCCAACTAGAGACCCTGTTTCGAACAATAAGCCAAAAAAATACTAAAGTAGGTCCAGGTACCAATTGAGCACATTTACTTAATTTTTGAAGCAACTTATTCCAGAATTGAGAAAGAACAGGACATGTGAAACAGGAATGTAACTACCTATTCCAGAATTGAGAAAGAACAGGGCACGTGAAGAAGGTATGCATCTAATCCCCTGTGTAATTTTAGTTGGCACCAAAAAGATTGATCTGAAATTGACTAGAACATCCTATGCAAAGTATAAGAGGTATAGTATGCTAACCATCTTGACAGAAAAGACATTCTTTTAAAATGTGCAGCCCTCAGGCATTTATAACCCTGAAATGTATTGCCATTCCCCTGTTGTTATCTTGCAATTAGTCATACTACAAATGTTATCAATAAATTCAAGAATCAAAGCCTGCCTAGGGTCCTTACGCAACTCCGGATACCAGTTGTCCACTCCTATCAAGTTGCTTTTAAAAAAAAACTGCATTATCGCATATGACTTATCACTCAACCCCCGGCAATTTGACCTTAGGAAACCTGATCTCTGGATAAAACTGTACATTAATGAATGACTCTCTGTCCCTAATTGTGCAATCGTTTCCTCCCATGATATTTGTTTTTGACCTATAAAGAAAATCGCCAATCCTCGTTAAACCATTACCCTTCCATGATTCCAAAGTGCATTTAGACAAAGTAAGTCCCAGAAAATTGCAACCCTGCATTGACAAGAATATACCAAAACAAGCCTTAATACGACTTTCCAGTGCATGGGGCACCTTATACCTGGAATTTTTCTGAAGCTTTGCTGTTTAAGAATGGTAAATCAATTGTTGACTTTTTCACCATATGGATTAATAAAAAGTTATTGAAAACAACAGTGACCGAATAAAGTCGAAGCACATTGTTCAATAGCACAGCCTGATAATAGGTCTGAAAAGGGGTTAGCGCAAGTCCTCCCTGAGAATTATCCAACTGAAATATCCAACTCCAAGACAATGAACTTTACCACAGAATGTTTATTATTCCATATAAATGTTATAATAAGTGAATCTAGCTCTCTAAAATATGCATTGTTAATCTTAATAGAGCGGTTTGAAAAAAGAAATAAAAAAAATGGCAAGATAGACATTTTAATTTGAGCCATCCTATCAATCAGTGACAAAGGAAATAACATCCATCTATCCAATAAGGGTTTAACTTCGTTGAGCTTAGCATTGTAATTTAGCTGAACCAATTGTGAATAGTTCTCTGTGACATATATATTCACAAATAACAAATTAGACACTGGGAAACGAACTGGTGGTGAAAGGAGATCGCTGCGTGTCGCAATAAATAATAGAAACTCTGCTCTCGCTTTCTTTACTTTATAGCCCCCTAAATCAGTATACTCTAGAATTTCATTCATCACCTGTTGAATAGTAATCTTGTCTGCTTTTAGATGCAATATGACAATCGGCAAAAAGTTACATTTTTGTCATCCCTTCCAGTGGGACAATTGAATCTTGATTACATATTTTTGTTGCCAAGGGCGAAATAAAAGAAGTAAAAATAATTGGATACATTAGGCATCCCTGGTGGTTGCCTCTATTAATTCTTTCGAATTAAGGATAATTCTAGCTTTAGCATTGTGATAGAGGTTTTTGAACATTTACAAAAATTGGTTGGGAAATCCAAATTTAGCCAGAATAAAGAATAAGGCCCTCCAATTTACTAGATCAAAAGTCTTTTTGGCATCCATCATAAGTATAACAACTTTCTCTTGACTACTAGAAAATTAATCAGTGGCTTGGACCCAAAAATGTGTTTTCACAACTGTAGACCTATTCTTCAAAAAATAATTCTGATTCTTATGTATCATAGTTTGAGCATTAGGGCTGATTTGGGATGCCCAAATTTCAGTGAATAATTTGTAGTCCGGATTTAAAAGTTGTATTAGTCGATAGGAAATAACATTTGTAAGAGATGTCTCCTTTTTAAGGATACTAACTATAATCAAGTTTTTAAAACATTTGGGGATATCCACTCTCTCCCTAATTTGATTAAAGAACACCGAAAGGGGAAAAGCGCCTTTGCAATCATCCTATATACATCAGTAGGAGTGCCATCGTTACCACAGGCTTTTACATTAGCCACATTTTTTAGTGTTATTTCTACTTCAGAAACCCCTATTATATCTAAAAACATATCCTTTTGCAGCCTCATCACTTGGGGTAAACAAAGTGAGCTAAAATATTGCTTCAGCCTAGATGTAGGAACTAAATCAGCTTTCTCGTGTAAATTAGAATGATGATGCAGAAAGACCTCAGTAATCTCATTGTTCTGGGCTGTTAATATATGGGTACCTGGGTTCTAAATCCCCTGATATGATGTTTATTCTTCTTCATACTGGTTGACCAGGCAAGAAATTGACCTATTTGCTGACTTTTCCTTCATACACTTGCTGCTGATATGCTCGGTGATTACTGATCTCCTCAACCAGGAAAAGATCTTTAAAATCCGGGACATTCTTAGCAAGCTGTTTCTTTTTTAACTTTTTTAGAAAGTTGGCAAGACCTGCCTTCAGGAGCCGCATACTCACTTGTAGCAAGATTGGCTGTGTATTAGAACTCCTGTACTCTTCTCTTTCATAGTTTATTTTAATTAGATTTGCAAGCTATCACCATCCCCTAAAAGTGGGTTTGAAGGCCTCCCAAACTATAAAAATCCGAGGCAGAGCTACAATTCATCTTATAGACTTCTTTTTCAAATTTCTAGTTTCCTCTAGCCATGTCTGGCCTGATAACAGTGATTTATTTATCAAATTACCATCTAGGTCATGCTGTTGATGGGGTATGTACTCGAAATTGAACCAAAACTATTGAGTGGTCAGAGAACACATCTGCCCATATAACTACTATTCCCCATATAACTACTATTCCCCACTCAATCGCACATGATAATAGAAACAGATCTCAGCTAGAAGCAGTCCAAAATTGGTACAAAAACATGTAAACTGTAAAAGATCTGGATGATCTATTCACCAGGGATCAACTAAAGCAAAATCCATTTTAATAATTGATAGGACCCTAACAGGTTTAGGCTTTAATTGGATTTTAGCCCTATATGCAGTTTTAGATCCTAAAGGAAATTAAAATTCCATCAAAAATCAGGAGCCCTTCTGCATCCATAGAAATTCTGTGAACTTGTTTCAAAGGTTCACCATCATCCATCATCAGTCCATAATAGTTCACAAAATTCAAAGCAGAACCCTTCACTGACACCTTAGTCCAGATCCATCTCCCGCTATAGCAACGGTCACCGCCTCACTCCCAGCACTATATTTTTAGTTCGACTCCTGCCTATTTTGCTGAATCATCTTACTAAGACTTTCCTCAATTTCGCTCATTTTTGCTACTCATGCACCCCTACCCCAACCATGCCCGTACGGCCTATATGCTAAAGTGCCACCCAGACTACATGCAGAAGGGGATTTACCCATCATAACCCTAGAGCGTCACATGTCTTCTCTGGAACGCTGTTCCTGCTCCTTGCCTCCCCCACTTCAGAAAATATATGAAACTGATTTTAAACAAGACCTTAAGTATTGATTGTTGAATCAGGGAGGCCTGGGCACCACCATACCTACACTGTCCCAGAAGACCTAGGAACTCTTTTTGTCATCAGGCTACTGTTATCGTCATGTCAGAATAGACACAAAATTGCGACTTATCAGAGATGGTGAACTGCTTGCATGTTATTGCTGTAGCCAAGAACTGTTCCTTGATCTGATAATCTGTGAAGTTAACTATAATAGTACATGGGTAATTCATCTTTGGTATTCAATGGGCTCTCATAATCGTTAAATCATTGTTGAAGCCAACTAAAATATGTGGTTTGATCACTGTTTTGACCAACTGAATAAGCTAGTAGATTCTTCCAGGTTTTAGGTTTTCGTCACCGTCTGGCACTTCCATGAAGCGAGGGTGGCAGTCAGAAGTTGGAGAGCCGCGGAGTGGAAGGGCTCCAGACCACAGTTTCAGGTTTAATCTTTGGAGGTGGCTGTCAGTGAGTACCCCAATTGCTTGTGCTCGATTTTGGATGCTTTGCTCTGCTCCCTCCTGGCCCCAACGGGCTGAGGCTGGTAGCTATTTAACCTCTTCAGTGCCCATGACGAGATAGTCTCGTCATGCAGCACGGTCGCGCTGTGCCCATGACGAGACTATCTCGTCACGAACCCCACCCACTAATAAAACGCCCGGCACAGGAGGGGGAAAGGGCGTGGCACAGAAGGGGTTAAAACACCGGAGGCAGAACAGATGTTTGTTCATCAACAGGCTCCCTCGATGCAGATTAAAAAAAAATATCCCGCATCCAGATCGGGAAATTGCAACATAAGCGTGCATTCTCCATATTTTCACAGTCGCGCGGCTTTCTGCATGCCAACTGGCATCAAGGCCGGACTGGGAACCCAAAGCAGCACTGGCAATTTGGTCAGACCAGCCCCTTGTGGGGGAGTGGTTGGGAACTGCGGCACGTGTGTAACACTGCTGCTTTTTTTTACTGGGGGCCGAAATTGCATCACCGTTGCAAAACCGGCACAAAGTAACAAAACCGGCCTCCACGACTACAAAACCAGCCTCCAACCGCTAAGCCTCCCGGGGAAATGCCTGATGCCTGGCATGACCAGTCAGGCCCGCTGAGCGTGCATTCAAATGCGGAGTGCAAAGTGGAGGGGAGAGGAGAGGAGCAGCCTGGCATACGGGTTCCACCTGGCCAAAAACGGGTCTTTATTACAAAACCAATCGCTGTCACAATATGAACTCTAATACCCACTGATTAAACCTCGGCTATCTCTTAGTATCTGCCATAGTCCAAAAACAAGTACACAAAACACAGAGACACATCATGCAAGACGTATCCACGTGGAGGCAATTGCACCAAGCATCTCTGTAAGGAGCATGTACCCAAAAGCATCACCCTAAGTGGTGGATGCCCCACGCCCCACAAAACTGACAACAGGCACAGGTGCGCAGACAAATGTGTATAACCCACCACTCAGCTGTACCCATCACAGCAATATCACATACAGTAGAACACTCAGAAGATCAGAGTATTACACACCACTAAAATGTGGAACCCACTCCTGTTCTCCTCACTACTATTTCATAGTAGGATCAATAAAATGCTTGTTTTCGAAATTCACTTCCAAACAGTATCTTCTACCAGTCCCTTGTTTTCTGCTTTCACTTTTCTGCCTGTCACTACGACTTACTCCTGTTCCTCTTTGATCTTTTCTTTAGTACTCGATTTCTTCATTTGCCTCTTCATTGTGCTCCCATCTTTTTCTTGGCCTTATTCTCTTATCTTACACCCCTCTTAATCATTACAATTATTTTGCGTCTTCCCTTCTCTCTCATGTATTCCTTCTTTCTTCTTTATCGGGGTTGGGCCTTATTTTCTAAGAAACCAGTTTTGCTCTCTGTCACACTTTTGCCGTGTTTTTCCTCCCACATTGGTTGTTTTTTACTCTCGCATCACTGATTACCCCCTTATTGCAAACAAGGTCTGCTTTGGGGATATATTTATTTCACCATTGCTGGTTCGACCAAATGCTCCTGTTTCTCTCCTCTTACTTCTTTTGTTGTCATTTTTTACTTTATATTTGCAATTATGGCCCCCCCATCTGTATATACACGTTGCCATAGTTCTGGACACTTGTAGCTTGTTTTAATTGTAAAGTCTTCTAACTTTCTTGCGCATGTTCGCGCTGTATAAACCTGCAAAACTGAAAATAACACACACATGAGGAAGCAGAGCACAAAGCAGAACCGGACAAGGCGTACTCTCAACACACCTATGTGCACAAGCTGATAAACAGGACCAAACCCAGACACTTTTTTCACATTCATACTCCTTGTTTCCTCCGGCTCCCCCCGTTCTGTCTTTTCATCCTCCCAGGCTCTCCTCTCTTCCTCCTCCACCGTACCTCCTTGTCTGCCACTCACTCGCGTTCTCCCCTCTTTCTTTCCATTCTTCTGAACTCCCCCAGTTCCTTACTTCCTACCACCACAACCCCGCCCCCTCCCCTGCAATTCCCTATTCCCACCAACTCCCTCCCCCTTTGCTTCCCAGGCCACTTATGCACATACCTGGCCTCTGTCTTTCTCACCCTCCCTCTTCTCACTCCGAATTCCCTTTTCTCTGTTCATTCCTAACCCTTCTGCCCCCTCTCTAATTCTTGGCACATCTCCAATTCTTTCTCCTCTTTACCCGCCTTGAGTATGTTCGATGTAAGACAATCGCCTCACTGTTTATGTGAGACTGTAATGCTCTCCTATACGTCACAGTGCTTAAGCGCTACACAAATCTGTTAAATAAATAACATCGGCACTGTAAAGCAGAAACATTACTAAGGCATAGCTGTATGATAACATCAAATCAATAACTGCTCCACTCTACAGAACACAAAAAGTAAGTACTGCAAACACCACTAAAATAAACTCGAACTTTGCCATCCGAAAGGGTGTCGAAACCTCTGAAATAGATTCGAAACTGCACAGTCGGCAATTCATAGAGGCGTTTCAACACACGATAGAAAAGTCCACACACACAGAACTGGACATTAACCTTAAATTACACAAGCTGCCGAGCAGCTTAAAGAGACAAAGTAGCACATTTCCACCAACCAATACAAACCTTGATGAAAGCCCTCTGGCAGCAAAGGGTTCATTTGTCCTGGTCTTCCTAGGTGCTGAAATGGACAGCAACCGCTTTCTATGCAGACTGCAACACATACACGCACTGTAGGCATTAACTGTCCTGAAAAATGCGGGAAGGATTTTTGTAGTGAGTGAGTGGCCATGCACACACATAAAAGTACCAGAATGCTGTTGAAAGTCAGACTGTTACGCTAGTTCCGTGTACACAACATTCCCAAATGCATCTACGCTGGTAATTGTGTAACGCGTGTAATGTCCGTTAGTATGCTCATAATGACGCTATATGGCTCGGAATATCCCTGAGAACACACGAGGCAACTAGAGGCCCGTCCGACAGATGTTGGAGTGACCAGAGTGGGAGCTGCCACGACAGAGTAGCATCACCAGGAGCAGCGGTGGGGAATCATAGGGTTAGACAACCCCCCACCCCGTCATTCACTTTTGTTGCACACAATCAGAAGAGCCACTCTAATACGTCGAAAACAAGATTATTTGCGTTGACAGCTTACATACCTGGTGACACGTTCACTAAAATTTCACGCAAATGCAGCGCAGCAGGCAAAACTGTGCTGCGTTGCGCGAGAAGAAGAGAGCAGGAGAGCGCCATATTTGCAGAAATATTACTCTCCTCCCCTCTCCTCCCCTAGCGCTGGCACTGAAATTAGCTGCCACGCACACACCTTTGCACCATAGTGTAATAGTGTCTGTGTGAGTCTAGCATAGGTTTTGTACTGGACGGATAGCCTTATAGTACAAAATACTACGCTCATACTAGGAGCCTCATTTACTATATTGTGACGCACAGCAGCGCAGCAAGCCTTCCTGCTGTGCGTCAAAATAAAATGGCAGGAATGGGCCATATCTACAAGATATTGCGCATTTCTGTCCTTCTCCCCTGTACCGGCGCACAAACAGCAGCCGTGCACCAACGCAGACACCCTTGCTCCATGTTGCAAGGGTGCCTGCGTTGCAGGGATGATGATTGTTGTGCATGAAGGGACACCTTCCTGCACAACAACAATATTTAATGGCTTTTCTCCTATGTATGGAAGAGCAAAAACAAGGAAAAATAAAGGTATTTCTCCTTGTTGCGCCACTCCTATGCCTCCCCTGGAAGGCAAAGGATTGTGACGCGTACCCTGGTTTACAACACTTTGTCTGGCGATGTGTCAGGTTCCTTGGATGTTGCATGGGACCACCCACAGCAACACCCATTGAGTGCCCCATTCACGCAGAGTTATGCGTGAAAGGGGCCATATTTACAATGTCGTGAAATGTCATGCAGTGTGACTTTACGTGGCTTTGTAAATATGGACTGGCACACTGCACCACCGGTGTGTCAAAAAAGTGATGCATCAGTGGCGCAATGGGCTTGTAAATAAGCCACTAACTTTAAACCATTTATCACTTTGTATATGTGCTGTACAGTGCAGCACACATAAAAGTCGGAAAAGAAAGGAGAAATGAAATAATTTCTCCTTCTTAGCGCCTTCTTGAAATGGGTGCTATATTCTGAGGCTACACACTGTCTGCTTTTATAAGCAAATAGGGCTTAGAGTCTGAAAACATGAGTAGTTGCATGGGAACCCCCATGCACCACTCATGTTATGCCCCCTTAGCACTAAGTAATGCGCTGCTTTGCATTACTTTCAAGTGATTTTCCAGTAAACAAAAAAAAGTAAATAGGTCAAAAAGGTTTTGCCTCAATTTGCATAACTTTTGTGACTCAAAAACAACATACAATCTTAGTAACTAGATCCGAGTCTGTCCAACTTTAACCCTTGTGCTCTCAACAGAAGGTAGGAATTATATACAAAGGAATATTTCTGTATTTCAGTTTTCTTACTTCACCTAACAGCCTCTTTTACCTCATCCTCCATATGCATCTCTCTCTCTCTCGCCCTCTACCTGTCTATATTTCCAGGTCCCTACCCCCTTTCTTGTTCTCAAGTCTTGCTGCCTCCCCGGCACCAGTCCTGCCAACGGTAAAATGCTGTCTAGCAGCTGATGCCACAGCACTTGGACTACACAGGACATGTGACTCACCACAAGTTGTGGGCACAACTGTCCCACCACCCTTGCATGCATTGCTCTGAAACTATGCCAGATTATTTACATTTAAAAAATAATCATTGGCAAAGCCAATAGGTCGGGGTTTCATTTGCTAAAGCATGCAGCTTTAGCACAATAGAGCCGGGCAAAAAGGAGTGAGCCGAGACATGATTGATAGTCTCAAACCAATATCTGCAAAAAGGTGGTTAAAAAAAGCCAATGACTGAAAAGGGGGTGATGCTTAGCTCACCTTACATTTAGTGTCAATAAGGTATGTTTAACAGCTGTGCTGGCAAAACCCAAACCTAAAAACTGCCCCACAGCCAAACAGGCCTGAAAAATGTGGCCCATTTGGTTTCAGTACCTTGAAAGATACAAAGCAAGGCCTCATAAAGTACTGTGCCCTCTTGTGACTAAAAGGTCCCTTTGCAGCTCTGTAAAGCAAGCAGTTTTCACCCTCCCAATATGATGGGTCCCATGCAGCACAGGCTCATGAACTCAACAGGGGCCCCAAAGAGACAATTGAGGGCAGTCCCCTGCTCCTGACAGAAGCCTGTAACACTCTCTGTAAAGGGGTGAAACACATGGCAACAACAACAGTCGGCACAATCATCAGCTTCTGTTGCGCAGTAAGAACAGCATCATTGGTCCAGTGGCGGCTCTTCTGCAATGGCGGAGGAGCGTCGCCCCACGGCCTGGCTCAGAGCCAGTAAATGAAAAATAAAACAATGTCATTATTTTATATTTAATTTCCGGGCTCTAAGCCAGCTTGGGAAGGGGGGGGGCATGGGGAGCATTAGTGCTATGTGCACTTCTTAAGTGTGCATATGTGTTTGACGAGCCGTTCCCCACTGTCCAAAACACACTTGTGCACTTGGGTTTTCACCAGCCCAGCTGCATTGAGCAGCCGGCTGGAGAAACTCCACAGACTCCCTGGCCTGAGCAGAGTGTCTTTCCTGCCCGCTCAGACCAATGCCTGCTCTGCTCTCAACACAGGGGTTGCAGGGAGTCCGTGACGCGGCCCCGGTGCATGGTGGGACCAGGAAGGACCATGCCGAGTGCGATGCGGGAGGCAGCTCCAGGTAAGTTTTTCTCCTGCGCGCTCCCCCTACAGCGTTCCCCCGCACCCCCTCCACCCACCCAATACCTCTTTATTGTGGCACCCGCAACTGCACTGGTCTGTAGTTACTGTTTCTCTTCCTCTCCTCACAGGTGTTGCAAAGGCACTACTTGGGTGCATAAATTCCTCTTACGTTTGCTTTTTTGGACTCTGTGCATTCATCGCATGACAGGTGTCATCTTGAGGTTGTCCCTGTTCAAATGCACCTCAGACTCCACTCCCCTACAGTTCTTCACTAATGGTATGTCCAGAACTACCAGACCGAACAGAGAGAATGAAGCAGGCTTCCTTAAGATGAATCCTGAAATCGCTATGGAAGGCACATCTCTACACAAACCCCAAACGGGTCAGAGTCGTCCAATTCTCAGCTCATAGCAATGAACCTTTTCAAAAGAAATGCTAAGTACTCGATCACATCCCTTGGGTACATTTCATTTTCTGCTGTTCGCTGCGATACGTGAGTGTGGAGTCAAAGAATGGCCTCTTTTTACTCCGGTGTAGCTGCTTTACTTCCCTATTTCCTACTCCCTTACTTAATCGGGTTGAAAGTAGGAGCTCACATCAAAAAACGACTTTACTAATCCTTCCCAGGGTTAAAGGGACGTTTAGATGAGCTGTTCCCGTTTCCCTACAAGCATAATTTGTCTCAGTGAATGTCTTCACTTATTTCCTGACCATCCATGCACTCCAAGCGGAGACAGGTCTAGCACACACAATGCTATGTTGAGTGGGAATTTTCCAGAATAAATGTGATAAGCAAAGAGTAGTTAAAATCTATGCCGGTCCCCTGCTGATGGTGCAATGTTTTTTGCTACTCTTGGCAATGTATTATTTTAGATTATAAGTCAGAATTTTGTTGACAGAAAATCATATGTCATTAATATTGTGTCATAGATATCGTTATCATCCAGCTGGGAGTGGATTTTCAATCGCATGGTTGTTTTGTGGTTTATTTTTGGGAGAATTCTTGGAGCACAATGTTTCTTTCAGTGATCCTAAATCCGTGGTATTCTTGTATCAAAATGCCATTTTAATGTCCCTTAGCAACCACTATCTGGTCAAAATATTTTTGGGCCGGATTCACAAAGGTAAAGGAGACGGAAGTCTAACGTTACGACTTTCGGTATTCACAAAGAGCATTTACTGCTCGTAAACGCCCTTTGTGAATACCGAAAGTTGTAAAGTACAACTTTAGTGTTCTCAAAGGGCATGCACCAGTAGTAAATGCCCTTTGTGAATACCGAAAGTCGTAAAGTTCAACTTTTGGTATTCACAAAGAGCTTTTACGAGTAGTAAAGACTCTTTGTGAATACCGAAAGACGTTAAGTTAGACTTTCTTCTCACTTTACCTTTGTGAATTGGGCCCATAGCTCGTGCTGTAATGGCACCTGCTATTCGGTACCCTAGGCGACTGTCTGTGCTGCCTAAAGGCTCCCTCCTACCGGACATGGACCACAGCTATGCCCTGGGCAGAGCCTACCCAGCCCCGCTGAGCCGAACAGCTCTTTTTGTGTGAGCAGCAATTCTGAGAAGTAAGTTAAA
Source organism: Triturus cristatus (assembly GCF_964204655.1). NCBI lineage: Eukaryota > Metazoa > Chordata > Amphibia > Caudata > Salamandridae > Triturus > Triturus cristatus. The sequence goes on from NC_140588.1 coordinate 99,189,800, forward strand.
TCTATACGGTATTTAACCATCTTCTTTATGCAAGTGGCGAGGAACGCAGCGACTCGCTTTAATTACGACAGACTTTAATGCATTTGAAGCTAATGATGGGAAAAAAATCCCATCAATTAAATGGGAAATTCCATTAAAATCCCCATCATTTAAAAAGCAAAGCCACTGAATAGCAAGCGGTGGCAGGCGGAACGGTTATATGGATAATATAACTCGCCATTTCCCTCCTGAGCGGTTCTTTCAGAAATGGGTCGCGTTTCGTTGTCATCGCCTTTTGATAAATTCGCTTTCCGGAGCACTTTGCAGACTTGTTCATCACCCCCAGCTGTCATGGGTTCACTCCAATGATGTCAATTGTTACAAAGTGCAGCCAAGAGAAGCGCAGAGGGGGTGGTGGCATCTCCAGTCAAAGGGGGAGCCCTGTACGTAAAATGTTGCAGACCCCAGCCACGTGAGCCCCTCACAAACACACACCTCTGTTTGCTGCCTCTCTCTGGGAGGTAGAGAAGGGCCGCCAGTACCAGAAAAGCTAGAACTGCTTGCATAATATTTCTACTGCTTGCCTATATCAACTGTCAATCCACCTCTTTACAACCCCTAACAGTCCATAGTGTGCCACCCCACCGCTATGTGACCCGCCTTCCACAATCATGGGCTCTCTGTCCTCCACTGAGCCCTGTGTTTGACCTATCACCTTTATTGTATTGTAATTGTATTTATACAGAGGTTACTACTCCTGACGAGGCATCAAATCACTTTTTCGGCGAGTAGCACCCTACTCCGGAGCCCAGAAAGGATTAGTGCTGAATTAGTAGAGTGAAATATGAACGTAATTTGAGTGCTGGAGGATATGTTAGTCAGTTATTTAGATTGAGAAGGATAGTGGAGGGATAGAAGAGGGAAAAAGGTTTGCATTTATATAGCGCTTGCTACCCTGATGAGGTGTTGAAGCATTTTATATGTATGTGAGGCAACTAGTGACATTTCCGGGGCCTGTTGCCCCCTTTTTGCAACAGGGTTGCCTTCGTTTTCTGCCACTGCCCATAAACTCCAGCACCCCGTCTGCATGGAATTCCTTCCCTAGTCTGCCGCACCATCTACTACCTGTCACTTTCCCTTTTTACGTGTGGCCCTACCAGACCCACTTAACGTTTTTTCCACCAACCACAATCTGACTCACAACCTACAACGTGACCCATATCCTACGACCCTAGTGTCTGCCTAGCCTCCCAACGAATGTCAATCTTTACTTTCCACTTAGCAATAATCTCCTCTCTATGACATGTTGGCTCATAAGAGGATCAGATGTTATGTTATGTTATGACATGCTATGCTGTGTTATGTGATGATATGCTATGCTGTTATGTTATGTTTTTCTATGCTGTGCTGTGCTGTGTTTTGTTGTGTTATGCTATGCTATGCTGTTATGTTATGTTATGCTATGCTGCTATGTTATGATATGCTTTACTATGCTGTGCTGTGGTATGTTATACTATGCTGTTATGTTATGCTATGCTCTGCTATGCTTTGCTGTGTTGTGTTATGTCATGTTATGCTATGTTATGTGAATATTTATAGTGCCATTAGCATGGTCTCCTAGCACGTCAATGCTGTACTCAATGGCTTATCCTGGGGGAAGGACATCCGAATGATAATAGCAGTTGAGTAGCTCAGTGAGCAGGATCCCCACTACAGAGATCTCCGGGAATTTGGTAGCACGGTTCGTCACACTGAGTGCTCACTGCTAACCTATCAATCAATCATAGCACTTGTATAGCGCGCTACTCACCCGGAAGGGTCTCAAGGCGCTAGGGGGAAGGGGGCCGCTACTGCTCGAACAGCCAGGTCTTGAGTTGTCTCCTGAAGGCGAGGTGGTCCTGGGTCAGCCGAAGGTGGATGGGGAGGGAGTTCCATGTCTTGGCCGCCAGGTAGGAGAAGGATCTGCCTCCGGCGGTGGCTCTTCGGATGCGTGATATGCTGGCCATAAGTTTGAATCTTGGTAAGGTCAAGTCAGCCTTTGATTCTTCTGCTGTCAGTAAATTGTCTACAATTACTTTGGGTGATGTATAGCAACTGATTTTATATATAGCACTTAGAAAGGGCACAAGCCTGATTTGAAGTGCTGTACGAAAACAAGTGAACATTATAAGTATCTGGGTAACCAGATATAGAGAGGCTCAAATCTCAGGGGCTTCGAACTACATCTTACACATGAAGGATGATGAAACAACTGACATGGAAGTGACTGTTATTTGAGCTTGCAGAGGTAATTTGGTTTGTGACCTGTGGAGTATAAATTTAGAATACAGCTGCATTGAAATTAGAAGTGGGTGGATTTCACGGAGTTGAGGAATCCCACGGTGTCACACTTCTCACGCTGATTTTTAGCACCAGGAGCTTGATCTGCACTTTTAAAGCTGAATGGCACCAGGCAGTGCGCCAGAGGGCGCTACTTCTATCTGCTTCTCAGCAGCATTTTCAACCCGAACAGGAGTGAGCTGCCGCGACCGCCCGTGTTGAGAAATCACACCCTGACTTGTCCTAGTGCTCAATTTTCTCACTTGCGCTCGCCAACTTAATGATGGCAACCCACGAGTTAGAAAAACTCTGCCATGCAGCGCTTCGCATTTGCTTTCACACAGGATGAGGATCGTGCCTGGTATGTTCCTCACTTAGGGATTTCACCTATCAGGAAGTGGTCTGCCCTGCACTACAAATCAATGCTCCAACAATGAATAAGGGACTGTGAGCAGGGAACGGCAGGATTTTGTCCGATAGAGAAGGGAAGCCTACATTTAGCCGTATCCCAAGTAGCAGTCTCATTGATTGCATTTTGGTGGAGGTAACGGCCTCGTCACTTATACAAGACATGATAGTTCTTGATCGAAGAGACAGCGCTCATAATGCACTTGTTCTTGATGTTAAGCTTCCAGCAGGGAGCGAGAGAGTCAGTCTGATGAGCCCTTTGATTGCAGGTTGCAGCTCAGGGAAGTATACAGCCTTGTCACATGTAGCACAGAGGAGCAAAAGGTCCTGGATCGGGATATGGATCAGTGGTACGTTGAAGTATTATCCCATTTGCAGGCTGGTTTCTGTCAATGTACTAGCATGGTGGACCAAGTCTTTAGACTTCAGCTTATTTTCTGGAAAACAGTGATCCTGGGAGGAGGTAGACTTTACGTCACATTTGTCTTCTTGGGATCAGCATTTGATTTGGTTTCGGGGGGGTAACACTCTTGCACATTTTGGCAGAAATGGGGGTCCCCAGTGACCTTTTGACGTCTATGGTAAAGTTACACAGCAATAATTTTGCTCAAGTTTGTTGTGGCATGTTGGAAAAGATGACTGAACCAATCCCTGTCAGTAGAGGGATAGGACAGGGTTGTGTAATTGCCCCAACCCTTTTTACACTTTATGTTAATGACTTAATATCATTCTTGACTCAATGCTACAGAGATGCCCCTTGTCTGGCTAATATTAAGGCTCCAACCTTGATGTTTGCAGATGATACCCTGCTATTATAAAAGTCACCAATGGGGCTGCAGAAAATTTTGAACAGTTTTGAGAATGTCTGTAATCAGAGAGGCTTAAAAATAAACGTGGCCAAATGAAATACATGGTTCTGAATTCATGCCCCTCCAGAAGACCAAACCAAAGCTCTTAGGGGTCCCTCTGGAATGAGTATAGATATTTGAGTATCTTGGGCTAACACTTACAGAGCAGTTAGATCGGAGGTGTCATATAGACAAGACCAGGCTCAAATTGGTGCAAAACTTGGGGGTGCTGATTAGAATACGGAAAAAGTCATACTTTTGCCCGACTTCCCCAGTGATTCAAATTTATAAGCAGCAGGCATTGGGATCATCCCTTTGTGGATTAGAGTTGTGGGGCCACAAGAACATGGGACATTTGCTAGCTGTGGAGAGCTGCTTTATAAGACAGCTGAAGGGATTGGCAACTAGCAAGCCCCTGCTCCCCCTGAGGTTGGACATGGGTCTTAGGTTAGTTTCAGAGGTGGTTTCAATCAGGCCCATCCTCTACTGGAAACGTATTTGGTCTACTCTGGAGCTAATGTCTTATTGTGAAGGACTGAAGGAAGTTTCGGTAATTCCAGGGTCAGGTAGTCTTCTCTGGACCAAGTATGTAATAGATACCCAGGTTAAGAGATGGGATGTGGTAATCTTTGGGATAATCCCAAGGGAGCCTCTACAATTAGCAAATCTTTCCTGAAGGTGAAGTATAGGTAACATATCATGTGGCAACCACAGGTGCATACCTCCAGAGGTATCCTAACATATTCAGTCCTTCTTTTCATGGACATTTTATATTTGAGTACTTTCTTGATGAGATTCAGCCTTCACCCTCAAAGAGAGGAAGCTGTATTTGCAATTTAAGTGTAGTACTCTACCACTTGCACCTTTTACTGCTAAATGGGATGGCACGCCTGAGCAAGCTGGATGTGCATGCCCCGTTTGCGGGCCAATAGAGGAAACTGAAGGGCATGTTTTGTTCTTCTGCCCCACCTATCAGACGGGCAGAAGAAAATGGCTTCTACCAGCTTGCCTTAATCCTGGGGTGAAGAAATGTGCCAAAGCTCTGCGTATTTTAAAATCGGATACTAAACTGAGTTTAATTTTATCTGTATCATGTTTTTTATTGTTTATGTGGAGAGTCAGGCAAAAGGCATGTCCAAGGACAGACTTTTCAGACCCTCCAGCGGTGGAAAGATTTTGATCTCTCAAAAAGGAGATATTGCAAATACACTTCGTTGTAGGATGGTTCAGTGTCCAGGTATAACAACTGCGTGTATATTTATATTAATGTCTGAATTTTTAAATATTAGACACATTTTTTACAAATTATTTTAACGTTTTAATGTGTGTATTATTTTCATGCTTTTATGGCAAATTGCTTAAACCAAGTATTTTGGAAGTGAATGAGAATACAGCAGTGTTGAAATTAGGGGGCTGGAACTCACAGTGTTTTACTATGCAGAATTCAGCGGAGTTACATAAAAACTTTTTGAGATACTGCGGAGTTCTGTGAGTGGCGGAATTTCAGCATGTTGCACTGCTTACGCTGATTTTTAGCATCAGGAGCTTGTTCCGCGCTGCAAAATCAGTACGAATGGCACCATGAGGCACGCCAGAGGGTGCTGCTTCTTTGTGCTGCTCGAGTAGATTTTCTGCCAGGCTCCTGCTCATTTGCATACGTAAAGTGCCTGGTTGTCTGACTCTAACATGGTGAGCGTAGGTCAGGCTGACCAATGGTCATCCTGAAAAACACTCATCATGCCTTAGAAAATAGAGGGGAGGCAGAGCCCTGCCATCCATAATGGCAAGCCACCCCTGGTAACTAACCCACATTCAGGACTGAATCTCAGGGTCTGACTTAGATTTTGGTAATTCATGGAAAATGCCACAATTTCTATAGGAAGCACTAAATCAAGAGAATGATTCAGTGTGGAATTTCTTCCTCAATGCTATCCCTATGTTAGAGGAAATTCTGTAGATGGATTCCCACGTTCTCCACAGTCCCAAAGAGTTTATACTACCACAGAACCCTAAATCCGGTCATCAATTAAACAGTCAGCGGGGGAAGGTGTGTGTGTGTGTTTGTGCGTGTGTATGTACAATCCACACTGCGGGGACCAGCTCAGTCCTCACAGACTGGGTCAACCAGGCAAACACTATCTTTGTGAGGACCGGTGCGTTTTGAGGATCAGTCGTAATGATGTGTTTAGGTACTTTTGAGTGATTGTATCAAAAAACTAAAAGTACTGTTAGATTTGCCTCAGCTTTATGACGTACCCTACTATCAAAGAGCGGGTAGAGTTAGAATAATAATTACACACTTAATTATGGTTAATAGCCTGTTCTCATAATAATAGGTATGTATCCGTGCATGTGTGTTCGGGTACGCATGCACATGCCTACCTGCCTGTATTTGTGTGCCTCTGTAAAAGAGAGGGAGGGCTGGACTGGTTGGTTCTTTCTGATAACACAAATTACATCCACTTTAAGAATTTTCTGATAATGCCACTCACACATCAGTCGCCACATTGGCAATCGGGTGTACTTTCCCAGTCTGTTCAGCAGCAGACCCTAAGATTGGGGAAACTGGAATCCAAAAGTGTGAGTCAACTTAATAAGGTCTTAACATTAGAGCTGGACATAAATTAAGTTATTGAGCTAAGAGGGTAAGGAGCTAAGGGGTTAAGAGAGACTGGTCGGCTTGTACTACCATAGGCTACTTTACTCACCTGCATAGTATTACCAGATTCTAAAAGTGCCTCTGCTATTAGTGGGGCTGTTTTTTTTTAACGCTATAACTGTGACTGCTGTCCGTGTTATATAACTTTATGAAAACAATATCCTACTCAGTAAATAAATGCAAAACTCTATCGCTGTTTGCAAACACGTGCTTATTTATTAATGAAAGCCTCTCAAGTGGTGCAGACTGGGAACCCGTCAATCACATTCCAGCCTCTGTGGGGGGCTCATACCACCCCGGCGCCATGCAGAAGAAGCTGTGACTGTGTGTGGAAGGGAGATTGGCTGCTGCCAGGAGCCTTCTCAGTTTGTCATCAGCCTTTGACAATGTATTCAATCCAGCCCTAATTAATGGATTGCAGATCCGGGCGGTATCATAAACAATTGAGCTAATAATGCATTGGCAGTATTGAAAATGCGTATGTATAACGCAGAATTTCTCAGTGTTACTGCATGATTTTCAGACTGCACAGCTCGAAATGGAAAGAAGTAATCCCTGCTCACTGTTTCGGAGTTGTGCCCTCCCCAGGGAGATATCAGGTTACACTAATTGACTTGACGCACAACTGGAGCATAAATACAGGAGCCCGCTCTGAGCATGTGGAGCCATCATGATACCCCCTAGATGCCTCATCCTAGGTGTCTGTTGTCTTTGAACTTTGATGTCAAATGTATAGAGAAGGTATTTCAATTTCACTTGGGATTCATAATGAATCTCAAGACAGGGCCAATGAGACAGAGCATCTCAGGAAGGTGCATGCACAAAACACCGAAGATAGTCTAACCCATGGGTACCCAAACCTTTTCTCTGGGGCCAAAATGTATGGTCTGTGGTGTGCCTGAGGGCTGCATTGATGCTAGCAGGGTGGGAGTGGGGCTTTTTCTTGGGAGGGGTGGGGGGTGATTAAGATCAGCGCAGGGGAAGCAAAACATGTACATGGTGTGGACAGTGAATCATTAAGTCATTTTGAGGGTTTCATTCCATACTTCTCTCTAGATGAAGCCCACCGTCTCTAGAAGAGTCACAGATGTTACAACACTGTTTTATGCTGAATCTGAATTGTCACTATTTACATTTTTGTCATGGTAGGAGGAGGCATGAAAGTTTCTACATTCATTTTTAAAAACTATCACTTTAAAAAAATATATCTCAATGCACTGATATAATCTGATGGACGAAGGTGAAAACTATTCTTCATGTTAATGAAGCTGAAGAGGATATAGTGCAGAGGCTAGAGTTGCCGACTCAGGAGTTGGGGATCCCGGTTCACCTCTCGGCATCAGCTCAAACCTCCTGTGATTCTAGGCAAATCACCGAATCTTCCCCGTGTCCCTGGCCAGCGCCTGGATACCCTCACGGGTGATAAGCCGCGCTATATAAATCTAAATACAACTACAATAAAATGCCCTTTTGTATTATTGCAGAGCCTTTATCACATTTTTTTAAGTTTGTTACAAGATGTCTATATATGAATGTGTTCCTAGAGTTAAGTGGTGCAGGACACCTTACTTGCTTCTTTTCTTTTACTTTGGTCAGTGTGTAAATAAATGCTTTCTGTTTACTTTTTTCTGAATGTTAGTGCTCTCTCTAGAAAACAGCAGCCCAGTGCTGCTGTTTGCCAGAGGGCCGCATGTAAAGGTCAGGAGGGCTACAAGTGGTCTAACCCAAGGCTGCAGTGGAGCACCTGCTGCATCTGCCTCAGCATCAGCATCAGCATCAGCATCTGCATCAGCATCAGCATCTGCATCTGCATCAGCATCAGCATCAGCAGTGTTTGATGGGGAGGAAATTGTCTCTAGGGACCTTCTTAACTTTGCGCTGTGACTTGCAGGTCACTGATTGAACGGGGGTGTTCGACTCGCATGCCTAACACGGCACAAGCACGGAGGTGATGGACAATTGATCGGAATTACCTTGAGCTAATATTGACATTAAAATGTTGTATGCATGATCAAACAAGTCTTGTGTACATTAATTATAGGATTTAAGCCATAAGGAACCTCATGGTGTAAGAGCGAATTATCTTGGCTGGATGGCTGTGTTTTATAAAGAAAATTGGAAGAATAATACATTTAGTTTTAACTACAATTGTTTCAAGACGCCTGGAGCCCTGATTTTGGATCTGATTAACTAATTTTGGGACTTTGCCTCTATGTAGTACACTAAACAAAAGCAGAAGAAAATTTACGCCTACAGAGAAGGGGTAAAAGGGTGCAAAAGAGATCTAATAGAGTGACAGAGGGAAAGGGGAATTGTGACAGCATAAAAGAAGAAAGGGTAGAAGAATACAAAGAGAGAAAAAAGATGCAAAAAAGGAAACAAATCAAGATGGAAAGAAGGAATAAATGAAGAATGGAAATAAGGAAAGAGAAAAAGGAAAAAAGAAAATTCAAGAACGGTAGAAGGGAGGAAGGAAAGAGGGAATGATGGATTGGAAAGAAAGAAGGAAGAGCAGAAGGATAGAAAAAGAAAGACAGACTGAAAAGAGGTAGGGAAAAAAGGGAAGACCAAATAAATAACTAAATGTTAGGAGGGAACAAAGAAGGAAAGCAGGAATTTAGCATTACGTGATGTAAAGAAGAAAATAAATATCAAAAGACGACATTATAGAAGGAAAGGAGAATGATGAAAGGAAGGAAAATAGATAAAGAGAATCAAACAAAGGAATGCATAAACAAATAATCCTATAAAGAAGGGAAGAAGTAGTGATAAGATTGAGGAAAAAAAACAAAGGGAGAAATAAAAGAGAATGAAGGACGAATGAGCAAAGAAAAAAGCTGTAAAGAAATAAATTAATTAACAACTATACAAAAAGGAAAGAAAAGTAGAGAGAATGAGAAATGGAATGAAAGAAAAAGGAAAAGAAGGAAATAAAGATGGAAGAAGGAATGCAAGGCAAATGGCAAGGAAGAAATGAAGAATATTATAAGGTAGGAAAGAAAGATGAAAAGAAAGAAGGAAAGAATGACTAGCAGAGAGAAGGAAAGAAGGAAATAATGAATGAAGAATAATAGGAAGGAAGGTTGATGGAACAAGGAAAGAAAGAATAAAAAAGAAAGGAAGAAAGAGGGAAATAATGGTAACTATGTAGCTTTTTGGCTAAATTCTGCTGACATTATACTGTAAAAAATGCAGCATTTTCGCCATTTTCAAACCTTCCATGCAGGCACAATCCCCGTGGGACTTCGTGGAAGGAGTCGGGATTGCTCACTTTGCTCATTCACTCACTGGTATATTTTCCAAAGTAGGTGATATTGTATCTTCCTTGCTACATCCTTGGGCTAACCGCATGGATAATTCTATTCAGGGACCATTCCTTAAGAATAAACGAGAAGTCCAGAGAACAAAATTAAAACCCGGGAAGTCCTTTCTGAAGCAGGTTAGTTATGCAATAATCAATTTGGCCATTTTCATGTTCAGATTCTTTCAAAGGTGTAGCTCCTCCTCCAACAAAGTAAAATATTATCTTTAATGTGGGCAGTTTTAGCTGTTTCACTTCCATGTGGAGCTGAAGGTGTGTATTCGTCTCTCTTGTGGCTTTGTGAGGGAGAAAGCACAGCGACACACTCCACCAAAGTGTCTGTGCGATTATAGAAGTAGGAGTTAGTGTTTTTCTCCAGGATTCCGTAGCACATGGAACAAGCGAGGCAACTGGACACCATTTCTCTCCGGTTTGGAAGGAAGAATGGTTATAAGCTGTGTGTCATTGTGGGCTACATGGCACATTGATGCTGGAACTTGTAATACAATTTTACAAGCGAGCAGCGACACCAACTTATTAATAAAGGTGCAGTGTTATGTCAGAATGTGCATGCAATAAGAAACTAAAATGCTGTACATTGTCCATATACAATAAGGTCACACTAGCCCCAAATAGAGATCTTTTACCTTTCGACTACTCCCCTTTTCGGTATGTCACAGATAAGCCTTATAAGCTCACATTCTTAAGATATGCACATCTAAAGACAGTTAGAAGCCCAACTTATTTTAGAAAACACCTCTAGTGAGTCATAGCCAGATTATCAAACCATGATCTGCCAATCATAAATAACCAGGAAAGAACTGTGATGTAGCCTAAAAGACAAACTTGCAATAGCCACTGAAGCATGTGTCTTATTTCCTTATTACACTATAGTGGTGACATCACTACTCATATATTGACATAACTACTCCACCTGGCGTTCGGCAGGAATATATGTCGTTACTACGCATTCCGTTGCAACGCTTGCCTTTACCACGCATGCGTTACAACGAAATGTTTTTTCTTCGCACTGCCCTTACCTCGATCTTGCCTTTACCCCGCTTTTTCGTTTTTGGGGGGAGACCCCCCCAAGCCCTCTTTCTTCTTTTTTTTTCCTTTTTCTTAGGTCTTCGCCGACACTAACGAAGGACTGACGCTTTTTTTTCCGACCAGGAAGACGTTTTTCCGTGATGACGTTGCTTGCGTGCTAAAGACGTCGTTGAAGCAATACGCGTTGTGAAGACGTTTACGAGGTAAGTGTACCGTTGTAAACGTATCGCGTAGAAAATGCTTTGTGGTAAAGGCTGTTTCCCGTTCGGCAGTAGCTTGGAGTACTGTAGTGCTCTGGCTCTGCGGGATGGGGATGGAGTAGCGGCGGAGTAGTGTCAGTGAGGGGAGTGCAGCAGTGCCCAGAGAAGGTGGCCCTGTTGGTAGATGGAGCCAGTGGTAGCCCGGGCCCCTGGCATTTGCAGCTTTCTGCCTGACCTGGCCTTGTTGTGCTTCCCGATACCTTGCTGGATTCCTGCAGATTTCATTTGGATTTTGGGATTTTCGTTTTTGAATGGACTCTCCAGTGGTTTCTTCAAGACCTTTGGGGCCTTGCTGGCTTCCTGTATCTCTGAATATTTTCGCCTACCTCGTCCTCAGCCTCGTCTTCAGTTGCCAAGGCTGGCAGAGGCTGGTGCTGGTCAGTGTTTCTCCCTTTGCTTGCTACCCCCAGATGTCAGTAGAAGTCAGTGAACTATAGTTATGGGGAAGTGTAAATGGAAGTGACCTGCCTAGCTGGTGTTGCTGTGGTGTGTGGGGACCACATTGCCCCCAATTCCAGAACCTTCATAGGAGGTGAAGGAGGGACTCCAATGAGATTTGCGATACTAAAGCGCTAGAATCCCCCCGTAGCAGGGGACACAGGGGGGGGGGTGTGCCCAGGTGAGTCTCGGACCAAGGGCGGGTCCGTCCATGCCCGTCGGAGGTGGAAAGAGGCTGGTCTGGGGCCAATCTCTATAATCCTTGGCTGCACTTTCTTCACCTTCAAGTACCAAGTAAGAAATGCGCAGAACCTTTTCTAATGTCTTGCATGTAGAGCGGAAATGGTCTTGAATGGCTTCAAAATGCTTAAGCCACTTCATGATTCTTTTCTATCCAACCTTGAAGCCACTCACTCAAGGCTTGATTGCAGTTATTGACATTTCTATCTACCTGTTTTGTTAGTTCTCCGGCCCCCTCTTTCCACCTTCTGTTACCCATAGAATTATATTTTCATATATCATGGGGAAACTTAAGGTGTATTCTTTGTTATCCAAGTTGCAAAAAACTCCTCACTTGATAGGCCATGGGAATAATTAACAAGGAAATTTAACTAACTGAACAACATCTTTCACGCACCTCTGAGCTCCTCCCAGAGCTTGTTCATTATCCATTGGACCTTACCAACCCCTCCCAAATTCCTTCTCGGGTTTCATCCCTGACACCATCAAACTTAATAGTGTCAGCTTACCTAACGGTACCACAAATTTCCCCAATGCTATTTCTGCCCCAAATCAGGGCTAAGGGCAGTGTCCTCACTGAAAAGGGCCCTCCAGTTAAGCACAAAAAGTGCCTCCCTGCTTCTAAAACTAAAGCAACATGTGTAGAAACCCAGTCAACTGCTTGGACTCCAATTGCTGACCCATCACCTCAGCTGCCTGACCTAGAGGATTTGGTTTGCCAAAGACTGCTGGGCAAATTCACGGCATTGGTCAACTTGCTCCTCTTACCAATTGAGAGGTTAAAGGCTGTTAAACAGAAACTGTGTGATTTACCTTTGACCCTCTCTATGCCACTAGAGGGCTCCCACCTGGGTATTCCACATGGTGTTCAGCCATCTTTGTGCGATATCCTGTAGTCATGTTTGTCCTTTAGCGACCCCTCCAGCTGTAATAGCTCCTGTTGAAGGGCCAGAAGATGTCAATTACTCTTCATTTGCTTCAGGGAATGCACATTATGATACCACAGGGGCGTCCACCATCAGGAGGGCTTGGGAGTTTGGTGACACAACTTCTTTAGCCAATTTGGCTCCACACAATACATATGACAGGCCACAGGGGTGAAGTCGTTCACCAAAGGAATTGGGCTGCACCACCTAACCTTCACTTAGCTACAGCATTATTTACCCCCACCATATGCGGAACTAAAAGATAAGACTGACATATATCAAAAGGAGTGTGCCACGGCTGTGTCTTGACCCTTTTGCTCTGTTTAAAAACAAATGTGTTGTTTCTTTGTCCAGTTGTGTTAATGACTCCCCATCCCAAACAAACCAAAAAGGTGCTCTCTTTGTTATTCGCCGATGACACTTTGTTGCTTTCCAAGTTGAACTCCATCCCCTAGACTCTTAATGACAGATTCCAAATATTTTTATGTAAGTTCTGTTTATTGAATATAAGACAAAACAACACGAGCCAAACAGTTCGAAGACTCCCTGTAAGGAAGGCATCAAATAAACCCACATTCCATGGCATATGTTGCAACAACTTAATAAAAACATACATATCAAGAGCTAACCCACTCAAGATGCTGTCAAAATCTTACATTATGAACCATACCATAGTAGAGAGGAACAACGTTTGCTTGTTCTTTACATAACATTATTATATATAAGTTCCCCTCATCATCCCTGGGGCCCTCAAGGTAAGAAAGCAACAGAAGACTGTCATCAATCAAAGATAAAGAATGAAATAAAAAAGAGAGAAACAAAAATTACGCTCTCTCAAAGTAGGGAGGGGAAAAAGGAGGATGCGCTGGGAGGAATGAGGCCTGCAGATAGAAGCTGGGGGGCATCAGGGGGCAAAAGGCCAGGACATCGAGCTTAGGTGAGTCGCACCGGGGAACCCGGTTTCTGGCCCCTGGAGTATGGTTCAAGTGGATCCTCAAACAACTGCAGGGCCTGAAGTCTGGGGGGAACCAATTGGGAGTCCCTAGACATGGTGAAATAGTACATAAGTGGCTGCCAGGTGCGGTTGAATCGTGTATCTGTGTGATTTATACGGGCAGTGATCAGTTCCAGGGCTAACACATTCCACAGTCGAAGAAACCAGGTAGCAATAGGCGGGGGGCTGCATGTTCTTGCAAAATAGGGCAATTGTGAGCAAAGAATAAAGTGCGCGCACTACTTAGGTTGATGAATTTTATTTTTTGAAATGTTATATGGTGCTCCAGGGTATCACTCACCGAATAAGAGTGTGGCTATGAAATATTGGCGCATTCCCAAACATGTGGGGTATGTCCCCCGGGCATCAGATATGAAGTCCTCAGAAGAGGTTTCTCAGTTGTGATAAAATGCGAGGTGAAGCGGTTTTTGCGTAGATGTCACTCAAAGCTTTCTTGATGCTTTAACATTTTACGAAAGTAAAAGAACTTCATTTCCCATAATCCATTGTGGAAAACATATTATTTGAATTCATTGCGTTGACACACAATCCCAATTCATTTCGGCAATGGTGCCTTCATCAGGGGTTATTCTAGAAGTGATAATATTGGTGGTTAATATTATGTACATGATACACAAGGGATTATTCTACCCAGACATTGTGAAAGTGTAAAGTGTGAGGGGGAAGGAAACACAAAATTAAAAAAGATTATGCTGTAAACGGGTGTGAGTTGTGTATATTAAACGTGCCTAAAATCAAGATATGACAAGTGAAGACGGAAAGCATTATAAGAATGGTGTGAATCACTAGGTAAACAGTACGTGGTATTAGAATGGCTGAATCTGAAAACAGAAAGTTACGGGTTGTTAGGCGAAAGAGTAGAGTAGTATGGCGTGGACTTAAGCTGTATTCTTTGATTACAGAACGATGTGCCATGTATAGTCATGCGTTAAATAACGGAGGAACACCATGTGTTCATTAAATCCGTAGAGAAAGTTAATGATATCCTGAAACACCGTAAAGGTGCAATATTTTGTATTAACGCTTCCCAACTGTGAATAGAGTCAGAACGCTGTCAATGACTTCCGTGTGCGGATCGTATTCTCGCGATGTTTCGAATAGCGGGGCTATGTGTATACGGAAGGATATAGTGTGGCTAAACGAGCCAATGATAGATATAGAAAGAAGACTCAAAGGTGTGAGTGAATTATAAATATACATGAAGAATAAACAGGAAAGGATGTGTGATATATGTGTGTGAGAAGTCAGGAAATAGTATGTGGGGGACAGAGAAAGTTGGTAAAAACAATAATAATGTTCAATCACAATGGGTGGTTGCCGCATAAGAACAGAAATGGTGTAATAATGTATAACTGGTGGAAATAGTATGAACGTAAGACAACTCGTTCGTTAAAACTATAAGAAATAAACATGGTAAATGCTCCTAGGCATATGGGGAAAAAAAGGGTAATGACATGTGATACATAATATGATGTGTATCAGTTGAATGATAAAAAGACTGAAACTGAAAGTAGAACTAAATGTTCAGAGGTAACATCAAAATTCCATTCGGTCGTTCATTCCAAAGGGTTTCATGGAGTTTAGGAGGTAAATCCAGTAGTTCTCTCGCTGTAATAAGAAGTTGTGGTTGTCTCTTCCTTCTTTTTGGGAAAATATTTCAAGGATACAAAATTTGAGTTGGCTGATGTTGTGGCCAGCTTCTAAGAAGTGTTGAGTCACTGTGGATTTCATTTGCTTGGTTCTGATATTGGATTTGTGTTCATTTAGTCTGATTTTCATTTTTCTCTCGGTTTGCCCTATGTAAATTTTCCCACATGGGCATTTGTGCATGTAGATGACGTTGGCGGTATCACATGTCGCTGTTAGTTTGATTTTAATTTTATGACCTTTCATGGGATGAGTGATGTATTCGCCTCTGATGATGCTGTTGCAGTTATTGCAATTTAGACATGGTAGGGTACCCTTGAATGTAGAAGGTGTGGATGATTGTACAGTGTTATTTTAGGATTTCTCCGATGTTTCTGTTTCTAGTATAGGCGAAGATAGGCTCTTGATCAAAAATGTGGTTGAAGTCCCGTTCCAATCTGAGTAGTTGCCAATGTTTTTTGATTATGCGTTTGAAGGAAAGACTCATGGTGGAGTATTTAGAGACAATTGTAAGTTGATTTTTGGTGGGTTTGGTTTGAGTGCTGAGTAGTTAATTTCTACTTATGGATGCTGAACGTTCTTTTGCTTGTTGCAGTACTTGGTCTGGGTAGCCACGAGACCTGAATCTTTGTTCCAAAGTGTTGAGTTGGTCAGTAACTTTATTAGGGTTGGAGACTATCCTTTTAACTCTCAACTTTTGTGAGTATGGAAGATGTTGTTTGAGAGGTTGTGGATGAAAGCTTTGATAGTGGAGAGTATTGTTTCTGTCTGTAATCGTTCTGTATAAATCTGTTTCGAATCCAGTGGGTTTTTTCGTGATTTTCACATCCAGAAACGTGATACAATGTGGATGGATGTTGAACGTGAATTGTATACGCTAATCCACTTGATTAAGTTCCTCTAATTGATTCTGAAGATTGTTAACAGGGCCTTTCCATACTATGAAAATATCATCGATAAATCTGAGATACAGTTTCAGATGATTACTCCATATTTGTACTGTCAGGATGTTATCCTCTTCGAAATGATTCATAAAAATATTCGCATATGCAGGTGCTGCACAATTTCCCATTGATGTACCGGTTAGTTGTTGAAACCATTCATCATTGCATTTGAAATAGCTATGTAGAAGGGTGAATTGCATAAGCTCCATTAGAAAAACTTGTAAATTGTGTCAGTGAATCGGGATGAGAGTAGAAAACGCTTATCAAGGTGTCTGAACGATATTTCGCCGTCAATAAAACTGAGCATCCACTCATGAGAATTAAGATATTCTGCCTCATACAACTATTTGAAGCTACTGTACAGATTCCCATTAAGAATCTTGATAGTCACCATCCTAATGGACCTTTACATCTTTAATGTGAACCAATGGTTCTCTAGATATATCGAAAACCCTCTGCGACCGACTTAGATCATTTTGATATTTTTGAAAATCCCATTATCGAGCGGGATATGCTGCTCATCTCATACTCTTCAATCTTCGAATATTAAGCTTGTACTTGGCTTGCTGTCATTTTGAGCCCTGAAGAAGTTCCGTTAAAATTTATCTTTAAAGGAACGAAACGCGTTGGCTGCTGTTGTGTATTTATCTAAAATAAAAATCAAACAAAGAAATAGAGAAACACTTTGGACTTTTTTTCTATGTTCAGTGCACCTCCATTTGTTGTGATGTGTTGGTAATCAGTGTGTAATAAAGCTTGTTCAATTGCCTCCAATCCTAATTGGTGGGGGATGGAAGTATATAGTGAATTGACATCCACTGTGCATAGAGTGATTTCTTTGTCCTCTGTAACAATGATTTGGCTTAGTTTCAAGAGGAAATCGGTGGTATCTTTAATGAAGGATCTCATCTTGTTAACACTGGGTTGTAGATAGCGATCAAGAAATTTTCCTACTGGTTCATGGAGACTCCCACATGTGGTGACTATTGGTCGGCATGGTGGTTTCATAGTATTTTTATGAATCTTTGGTACCATGAACAATGTGGGACTTTTAGGATTTGGGTGTATTAAGAATTTCTTGACTTTTTCATTGATGGTGCCTCTTTCAACAGCCTTTTGGACAATGGTTTGTAGAATTTGCATGTATAGTACCGTGGGGTTGGATTCCAGTTTCATATATGTGTTCGAATCCTGTAGGTGTGCTGTTATCTGGGAGTTGTAATAGCTGGTGTTCAGAATGACAAAGGCTCCTCCTTTATCAGCTTTAGTACAAATTATGTTTGTTCTTTGTGCTATTGTTTTTAGTATACCTAATTCTTTAGATGAAAGATTATTATGTTCAGGTCTTTTCCGGTTGTTGAGTTTGGGTATATCATTTTTGACTAGTGATTCAAACATGTCCAAACTTTTATGGCTGACTGGTGAGATAAAAGTGCCTTTAGAAGGTCTTCTTCTTGTTCTTTGGTGGATTCCAAAACTTTATCAAAGAAATGACGTAATCTGAGTTTCCTCATCAGTTTAAAAAAACTGATGTTGAGTTCAAGAGTATTGGTACCCGTGGTGGGTACAAAGGATGTACCTTTTTGTAGAATCTTCAGTTCGGTGTCCTTGAAGTGGTAATCCGAAATGTTAATAACCAGACTTTCTATTGATTCCTTCTCTTGGACTTGTCTTTCATGGCTATCACTGTACGTGTTAGTGGTTGTTCCTTGTCCTTGCTTTTTTCTGTGGCTCCTCCTGGGTCGTCTTGTTCTGTGTAACCTACCTCTAAAAAAGGCGTGTCTCCAGTGGTTAAGTTAGTAGTGGATGTGGATGGTGTACTGATGGAAGTTGTGGTTGGAATTTTATCTCTGCTAGGGTTTTTTCTTGGGTGTTTGGTGAAATCGCTGTCTGAAGAAGAAGTATCCATGTTTGTGGTATAAGGTTTAGCTTGTCTACGTCTGGCATAAATATCCGCCAGGAATATACTTCTCTCATTTTGTAGTCGATTGTATCCCTACGGAATTTGCGTATTTTGCGTTCATTAACCTCTGCTGTGTGTTTAGCCAGCTGGTTGTTGATATCCTCAAGTGTTTTATTGAGTTCTTCAATAGTCATGGATTTCTCAAGTTCTGATTTGACATTTTGAATGTCTTTTGATAATTCCTCCAGGATGGTAGAAAGTTCCTCTATGATTAATAGGATCAAATCCAATGAGCATTTGTTGAGGATTGCAAACCACTTTTCTTTGAATTTCTGTAAGTTTTTGCAAAGTGATGCTACAAAAGTCTGTTGTTTCCTCGTGTATGAGAGCGTAAATTCTTGAAACTTCTTCATGGCAGTTTCAAGAATTTACGCTCTCATACACGAGGAAACAACAGACTTTTCTAGCAGTCGCACTAAAGAACAGAATATTCGTCAACTTCTATATCTTTCAAAAAAAGAAATAAATCAACGCTTACATGCTAGTACTATGATCAGGTACCATAAGGCCCAAAGTTTCCCCAGGGGTCTCAGGATTCCATTAAAACCATCACTTTGCAAAAACTTACAGAAATTCAAAGAAAAGTGGTTTGCAATCCTCAACAAATGCTCATTGGATTTGATCCTATTAATCATAGAGGAACTTTCTACCATCCTGGAGGAATTATCAAAAGACATTCAAAATGTCAAATCAGAACTTGAGAAATCCATGACTATTGAAGAACTCGATAAAACACTTGAGGATATCAACAACCAGCTGGCTAAACAGACAGCAGAGGTTAATGAACGCAAAATACACAAATTCCGTAGGGATACAATCGACTACAAAATGGGAGAAGTATATTCCTGGGCGGATATTTACGCCAGACGTAGAAAAGCTAAACCTTATACCACAAACACGGATACTTCTTCTTCAGACAGCGATTTCACCCAACACCCAAGAAAAAACCCTAGCAGAGATAAAATTCCAACCACAACTTCCATCAGTACACCATCCACATCCACTACTAACTTAACCACTGGAGACACGCCTTTTTTAGAGGTAGGTCACACAGAACAAGACGACCCAGGAGGAGCCACAGAAAAAAGCAAGGACAAGGACAAGGACCAACCACTAACACGTACAGTGATAGCCAAGAAAGACAAGTCCAAGAGAAGGAATCAATAGAAAATCTGGTTATTAACATTTCGGATTACCACTTCAAGGACACCGAACTGAAGATTCTACAAAAAGGTACATCCTTTGTACCCACCACGGGTACCAATACTCTTGAACTCAACATCAGTTTTTTTAAACTGATGAGGAAACTCAGATTACGTAATTTCTTTGATAACGTTTTGGAATCCACCAAAGAACAAGAGGAAGACCTTCTTAAAGGCTTACACGTAAGAAGCACTTTTATCTCACCAGTCAGCCATAAAAGTTTGGACATGTTTGAATCACTAGTCAAAAATGATATACCCAAACTCAACAACCGGAAAAGACCTAAACATAATAATCTTTCATCTAAAGAATTAGGTATACTAAAAACAATAGCACAAAGAACAAACATAATTTGTACTAAAGCTGATAAAGGAGGAGCCTTTGTCATTCTGAACACCAGCTATTACAACTCCCAGATAACAGCACACCTACAGGATTCGAACACATATATGAAACTGGAATCCAACCCCATGGTACAATACATGCAACTTCTACAAACCATTGTCCAAAAGGCTGTTGAAAGAGGCACCATCAATGAAAAAGTCAAGAAATTCTTAATACACCCAAATCCTAAAAGTCCCACATTGTTCATGGTACCAAAGATTCATAAAAATCCCATGAAACCACCATGCCAACCAATAGTCACCACATGTGGGAGTCTCCATGAACCAGTAGGAAAATTTCTTGATCGCTATCTACAACCCAGTGTTAACAAGATGAGATCCTTCATTAAAGACACCACCGATTTCCTCTTGAAACTAAGCCAAATCATTGTTACAGAGGACGAAGAAATCACTCTATGCACAGTGGATGTCAATTCACTATATACTTCCATCCCCCACCAATTAGGATTGGAGGCAATTGAACAAGCTTTATTACACACTGATTACCGACACAAATTACAAGTTTTTCTAATGGAGCTTATGCAATTCACCCTTCTACACAGCTATTTCAAATGCAATGATGAATGGTTTCAACAACTAACCGGTACATCAATGGGAAATTGTGCAGCACCTGCATATGCGAATATTTTTATGAATCATTTCAAAGAGGATAACATCCTGACAGTACAAACATGGAGTAATCATCTGAAACTGTATCTCAGATTTATCGATGATATTTTCATAGTATGGAAAGGCCCTGTTAACACTCTTCAGAATCAATTAGAGAAACTTAATCAAGTGGATCAGCGTATACAATTCACGTTCAACATCCATCCACATTGTATCATGTTTCTGGATGTGAAAATCACGAAAAAACCCACTGGATTCGAAACAGATTTATACAGAAAGATTACAGACAGAAACAATACTCTCCACTATCAAAGCTTTCATCTACAACCTCTCAAACAACATCTTCCATACTCACAAAAGTTGAGAGTTAAAAGGATAGTCTCCAACCCTAATAAAGTTACTGACCAACTCAACACTTTGGAACAAAGATTCAGGTCTCGTGGCTACCCAGACCAAGTACTGCAACAAGCAAAAGAACGTTCAGCATCCATAAGTAGAAATTAATTACTCAGCACTCAAACCAAACCCACCAAAAATCAACTTACAATTGTCTCTAAATACTCCACCATGAGTCTTTCCTTCAAACGCATAATCAAAAAACATTGGCAACTACTCAGATTGGAACGGGACTTCAACCACATTTTTGATCAAGAGCCTATCTTCGCCTATACTAGAAACAGAAACATCGGAGAAATCCTAAAACACACTGTACAATCATCCACACCTTCTACATTCAAGGGTACCCTACCATGTCTAAATTGCAATAACTGCAACAGCATCATCAGAGGCGAATACATCACTCATCCCATGAAAGGTCATAAAATTAAAATCAAACTAACAGCGACATGTGATACCGCCAACGTCATCTACATGCTCAAATGCCCATGTGGGAAAATTTACATAGGGCAAACCGAGAGAAAAATGAAAATCAGACTAAATGAACACAAATCCAATTTCAGAACCAAGCAAATGAAATCGACAGTGACTCAACACTTCTTAGAAGCTGGCCACAACATCAGCCAACTCAAATTTTGTATTCTTGAAATAATTTCCAAAAAAGAAGGAAGAGACAACCACAACTTCTTATTACAGCGAGAGAACTACTGGATTTACCTCCTAAACTCCATGAAACCCTTTGGAATGAACGACCGAATGGAATTTTGATGTTACCTCTGAACATTTAGTTCTACTTTCAGTTTCAGTCTTTTTATCATTCAACTGATACACATCATATTATGTATCACATGTCAATACCCTTTTTTACCCCATATGCCTAGGAGCATTTACCATGTTTATTTCTTATAGTTTTAACGAACGAGTTGTCTTACGTTCATACTATTTCCACCAGTTATACATTATTACACCATTTCTGTTCTTATGCGGAATCCACCCATTGTGATTGAACATTATTATTGTTTTTACCAACTTTCTCCGTCCCCCACATACTATTTCCTGACTTCTCACACACATATATCACACATTACTCTATTTTTTATTTTTTAGTCCTTAGTATCCTTTCCCGTTTATTCTTCACGTATATTCATAATTCACTCACACCTTTGAGTCTTCTTTCTATATTTATCATTGGCTCGTTTATCCACACTATATCCTTCCATATACACATATCCCCGCTATTCGAAACATCGCGAGAATATGATCCACACGGAAGTCATTGACGGCGTTCCGACTCTATTCACACTCGGTAAGCGTTAATACAAAATATTGCACCTTTACGGTGTTTCAGGATATTATTAACTTTCTCTACGGATTTAATGAACACATGGTGTTCCTCCGTTATTTAACGCTTGACTACACATGGCACATCGTTCTGTAATCAAAGAATACAGCTTAAGTCCACGCCATACTACTCTACTCTTTCGCCTAACAACCCGTAACTTTCTGTTTTCAGATTCAGCCGTTCTAATACCACGTACTGTTTACCTTTGATTCACACCATTCTTATAATGCTTTCCGTCTTCACTTGTCATATCTTGTTTTTAGGCACGTTTAATATACACAACTCACACCCGTTTACAGCATAATCTTTTTTACTTTTGTGTGTTCTTCCCCCTCACACTTTACACTTTCACAATGTCTGGGTAGAATATGCCCTCGTGTATCATGTACATAATATTAACCACCAATATTATCACTTCTAGAATTACCCCTGATGAAGGCACCATTGCCGAAATGCATTGGGATTGTGTGTCAACGTAATGAATTCAAATAATATGTTTTCCACAATGGATTATGGGAAATGAAGTTCTTTTACTTTCGTAAAATGTTAAAGCATCAATAAAGCTTTGAGTGAAATCTACGCAGAAACCGCTTTACCTCGTATTTTATCACAACTGAGAAACCTCTTCTGAGGACTTCATATCTGATGCCCGGGGGACATACCCCACAAAATAGGGCTATTGACTGCCTAGCTGCCCCCAACAGATGGAGAATCAAGCGCCAGTCTGCGTAAGTCATAGTATTTAGTGTTGAGGGTTTAATACCTAAAAGCGTGACTGACGGGGAGAAAGGAATAGGAAATCTAACCACTTCTTTGAAATGACTGAGGACCTCCTTCCAGAAGATCTTGAGATTCAGGCATGACCACCATATGTGAATGAAGTCCCCTCTATCTTTCTGACACCTCAAACAGGTCGGGGGGAATTTGGGAACATTTAGTGGAGGCGGACTGGGGTGTAATACTACTGCATCATCAATTTGTATGCTGATTCACGCTGGGGCGTGCTCCGATATATCTTTGTGATATCCTGCCATAGACAAGCCCACCCTTCAGGAGGTACATCCTCTACCAGGTCTGAAGCCCAGCGTGTCTGATAGCCATGGGGCATGGGCTGCTGAGAGAGTTGTAAGAAAGTATATGTATTGGAAATAAGGCCTTTTGAGCCCTCAAATTTACGGACCAGGGATCAAAGGTGGTAAGTTGTCTTATATGCGGGAGCCATGCCAGGTCCTATATAAGTCCACAGGACAGCACTCGGTCCAAATGGAACCAATATTTTTCGCTTTCGCGAGCCACCCATTCCGAGAGATGTATTGAAGATGACAAGCCCAATCGTATTCCAGAAGGATGGGGCACGCAAGTCCGCCCCGGTCGCGAGGCAGCATTAAAATCATGGGCGGGATTTCCCCCATACAAATTTAGTAAAGTCACATTGTAGGGCAAGAATATCCGCCTGCGGTATGGGAGTGGGCAGGGTTTGGAAAATATATAAGATTTTAGGGAGGAGAGACATTTTGATGGTATTGATACGTCCTAGCCAAGCAAGAGGTAGGCCTTTCCATCTATGCAACTCCTCCAGGATGGCGCTCCTTTATCTTGGCCAGCTGGAGGAAGTCCATGTCGAGAGTGTAGGGGTCAGGTCAAGGCCCAGGTTTCGAATCGATACATCTGTCCACTGTACCGGAATCAGATCCTGCAAACCCTGGACCTCCGAGGCCGGGAGAGTCAGATTATGGCATGAGATTTATCAAGATTAATCCGGTATCCTGACGCATGTTCAAAGGCCCCCAGGAGAGTAGCCACTGCTGGGAGGGATGTAGATGGGGAAAATTGGGAGAGAAGGAGATCATCAGCGAAGAGGGAAGCCCTATGTTCATACCCACCCATGGGGATACCCCTACTGTTTGGATCGTCTTGTATGGTGATAGCCAGATGTTCCACCACTAGGACAAACAACAGAGGGGACAACGGGCACCCCTCTCTGGTACCCCGATAGATGGGGATAGGGGCAGTGAGACAACCGTTAATACGTACAGGGGTAGTGGGTTTCGCATAAGGAGCCATCAATTTGGAGATAATTTCTGGGCCCAGCCCCACCTTCTGTAGCACTGCTCTTAGGAAGCCCCAATCTACTAGATTGAAGGCTTTCTCCGCGTCAAGGGAGACCAGACAGGCAGGGATATCCCTAAAGCGTGCCTATTCTACGAGATGGGCTATCCGGCGGATATTGACGGCCCCCTTGCGATGGCAAATAAACCCCACTTAATCGGAAACAATGAGATCCGGAAGATGGGGTTCCAGTCGATGGGCTAGAATTTTCATATAGATCTTTGCATCAGTGTTTAACAGAGCGATAGGGTGATATGACGCGGGTAGGGAATGGTCTTTGCCTGGTTTGGAGATTAGTACTACCTCCGCTTCATTCATTGTTGGGGTGAGACCTGAGATGTCCATGAAACTATTAAAAAGGCGAAGCAAATGGTCTCAGAGCTGCGGGTAGAAGGTAAAAAGTGATTGGCAGTCCATCAGGTCCCGGGGTTTTACCAAGTGGGAGTTGTTTCAAAGCCTTAGCAACCTCGTCATGGGTAATGGGAGTTTCCAGCAGTTTCATAAAGTGAGTGTCAATAGGAACCCAGGGGCAAGAATTAAGAAAAGCAGTAACAGCCTTAGGAGAGAAAGGAGCATTGACATAGAGGTCCCCATAGAACTTCTCCAGTTCCAGGCCTTAATCCGCCTCTGAAATGGCCCATGAGCCATCCGGGTGCCTGAGTTTGGCGATATGTGCTCTCACAGTGTGAGCTCGAAGGCGCCGTACCAAGCACGCCCGACCTTGTCCCCCCGTGTAAAACGTCTGCTTGAGGTTGAGTAGGAGTCTCTCCGCCTTGTTGGTGCGATGTGAATGCATTTGGCTGCATAGTTCAGCAAGGCTGCGCTTATTGTGGCGAGACGGATGGAGATGATCCCTGTATTCTAGGGTTTTGATATCTCTAGAGAGAGAGAGAGAGAGAGTAGTTTCCACCAACCGAGCCTCCCGAGTCCTGGCAATCGATATAGATGTGATGACTCCCCAAATAGTAACTTTAAAAGAATCCCACCTAATATCCTCAGGAGTGTCAGTGAGGGAATTCGCAACAAAGAAGGCCTTGATTTCCTTCTGGATATCTGTGACATCCACAGGATCACGAAGGACTTGAGGGGGTAGCTTCCAACAAGGAAAAGAAGCCTTACATGGATTGAGGGGTTGGAGGGAAACCAGGACATGGGCATGATCCGATAAAGATATGTCAGATATCTCAGCACCGCTCAAAGCATGTATCAAGGAGAGGGAAAGGAAGAAATGATCTATGCGAGAATATGATCAGTGGGCATGGGAGAATAATGAAAAGTCCCTAGAGTCGGGGTGTAGATGTCTCCAAGCATCGACTAAACCTAAATCTTTGATAGTACTTCTCAATGCCGCCGACATTGCCCCAGAGCTTTGATGCACCTGTGCAGTGCGATCCCACTCAGAATCCCATAGTAGATTAAAGTCTCCCCTAAGGATAATCGGTGTTGGGACCGACTGCAGGAGCTCCCTAAGGTGTAAGCGTTGGAAGGCATCCTGGTTTTGATTAGGGGCCTATATGTTAAAAAGATCAAAGGCCACCCGCCCCAAGCCATATGTGCGTTAATAAACCGCCCACCCTCATCTGTCATAACTGTGGGTTTCAGCTTGCGCCAGCCTGATTTAAAGAAAATTGCCACCCCCCAGTCTTAGAAGAGAAACAGGCCCAAAATTCGGTGGGATACTTGGGATGGGACATAAGGTGAATATCCTTCAAAAGCAAATGAGTCTCCTGAATAAAAATGATGTTGGGGTCCTGGTGCAGGAAATAGCGCCAAACCAAGACACCTCTTATTAGGGGAGTTCAATCTCGTTACATTCAAGGAGAGAAACCTAATGGGGCTAGTCATAATTAGTGCACGAGAAATCTACCACCCCCCAGACCACTCAGTTACAGTATGGGCCCACATCCCCTCTCCCCAAACCCCATGACCATTTAGCAAGATGAAAAGATCATCGTGAAACATCGACATGGCGGCCCATGCCCAAATTGAACCCACCAAGGCACCCCTGGGTACTCGCCCCCCCACCCAGCCCCTAAAAAGAGCGCATCCAAGGAAGAAAAACAAACCAAGGGAAGGGGAGAAAAAATAAAAAGCACAACAACAATTGGCCAACTGGGCCAGGCAATGTCAGAGTCTATCAAGAATAGCCCAAAGTCGCTCAGACGGGCCATTCCGAAAAAGTCACTCTCCTGCAGGACTCTGAAGGGGGGTGGCAGTCGTACAAGAATTTGTGGGCCTCCACCACCACCATCCCGTGATAGTGTTAGGGGAAAGCGATACGTGCTCTGGAGGTTTGATGTTGATGACCTCTGGGGGCATAGTCACTCTGTGCAAGAGAGCCAAATGTCACACTCGGGTATATGCGGTGCCTCAGCCCTCAGCCGTCCCCTGACGGGATCCAGGGCATCTGCCCCTGGACCGAGGCTGCACCTACTCAAATCCAAGGCACAAGGGACCCCATGGCAGGTCCAAGATCTAGTGTGTTTTAGTCCTTATGGTCTGGTGACCCGATTGGAGAGGAAGAGACGCTCAGGGAGCGAATGTGACTAATGATGTCCTGTTTAACCTGGGAAGAGTTCAGTTCCTGTAGGCAGCGTTTGGATCTAGAGAGCATTACCATGGTCCATATTGGGCGGAGAGACCCCTCTCAATGCTCCCGCGGGTAGGACAGATCATGTCCCTCTGTCTCCAGAAGGAGCTGTAGGAGCTGTTTTGCATCTCTCAGTGAGCGGAGCACTCGCCTTTTGCCCTCCCACGTAAACATCAAGGACGAAGGGATGGTCCCACTGATACCTGGTATTGAGGTCCCTCAGCTTATCCGTGACAGGCTTAAAGTCTTTCCTCCGGCGAAGTGTAGCTGGTGCCAGGTCCTGGAAAATTTGGATCGAGAGGCCATTGTAGGACACCACTTTAATACCTTGCACCTTTTTCAAGATAGCTTCCTTGTCGGCAAAGTAATGGCCTCCAGTAAGGATGTCTGGGATGAAGTCATGCCGATTGTGTGGGCCAAAGACCCAATGAACCCTGTCGAGCATAGGTGGCGAGGCCTCTCCATTCTCTCTGATGGCCTGTAAGAGTTCTCCGGTGTATGCCAGGATGTCCTTGCCTTCCGCTCCCAATGGGACCCCCTAGATGCGCAAGTTGTTTCGCCGACTGCGTTTTTCAAGGGCTTCTTGCTTCACCTGTAGAGTAATATTTTGCTCTGTTATTTCCGCCATCCTCTTCCACAGGTTTTCATGATCCTCTGCTCTGGTATCCATGGTGCGTTCGAGATCATCGACCTGTCCACCTATCTCAGTGACCTCTCGACGTATATCCTGCAGACCAGCCTTGAAGTCCTGACGGAGGGAGCCAATCTCATCCTTGATTTCCTGTAGGAAAGATGCCATAAATGCTTAGGTGATCGGCGCCTTCGAGTTGGGCTTCCCAGATGCCGAGATTGAAGAATTAGAGTCCTCCTGTGGCTGAGCATTAGATTTAGACCAGAGGGAGGTGACTGGATTGTCATGAGCCGCAGCAGGCTCAGTGTCCTTATTTGCTTTACTTTTAGGCGGCATGGCAACGTGTCCTATGAGGATCGGGAGTCCAGCGATTGAGAGAAGCCAGACCCAGAAGGCGAAGTAGAAGAGTAGCAAGGGGTGATTATATGGCAGCCTGGGAGTCGATCTAGGGGAGCAGCAAGTGACCCACCAGTCCTTCACAGTATTTCCACCTATATGGCAAAGCTAGGTCCGGACTGCACAGGATTAAAGCACTCCAGAGTGAACCACGACAGATTACATGGGATCTTCCCCCAACAGAAATCCACAGCACAAGGGCAGAGGTTGAAAGAAAGGTCCTCACCCAGCAGGGGTGACCCCACGAGTACGTCTCCAGGCCAGCACAGCTTACAAACCTCCTAAAGTGCCACAGGGCTCCCCCTTTCCAGTGTGCGCAGGGACCGGTACAGGTGTCACTTCAGAGAGGCACTCCTCCAGCAGGGATGCTCCCACAACTCCCTCGATGGTTCAGAAGGGACAACAGACTACCCCAGCTCACCACCAGGCTCTCTCCACTCAGCATGAGCATAAGGCCGACACACACGTGGCGGATTCCTCTGCTGCCACACTCGGCACCGCAACCACTGGGCTCTGGCCCCGGAGACAAGGATCAGGACAGACTGCAGTGAACAGGGCTGCCTCTCAGGATCTCCCCAAAGCGTACAGGACACAGAGTTCATTCGCTTCCCCAGCAGGGATCCTAGGTGCAGCGCACAGCAGGCCTCATGGAGCTCAGCAGTTTCGCCTCTGTAGCCTCTCACTCCAGGTCGCGGCAACCAGATGGCAGAGGAGGCCGCCAGGGAGTGCGCCAGGATCGGGGCCCTCCACCAGCGCCTCCCAACAGTCAGCAAGCCTCAGGGATGATTGGACCAGCCCCACGATACCCCCGGGGGTCCACAATGCCCCCCCAGTACCTCGAGTTGTGGGCAGTAGTCTGCAGGGTTGGGAAGGCCTAGGTCACCTTCAAAATGGTGGCCAGGGGGAACAGCCGGGGTTCAACCGACATCGCGTAGCACTGCAGCTCACCTCATGTTGTTTAAGTGGTCCCCGGCACTCCAGAGTCCCCATGGGAGATTCCTCCTCCTCCGAGCCGTGCACCAGCCCCGCCACTGCCGATCGACCCTCCAGGGCCGTGCTGCCAGACAGGGGCCGGTGTCTGCAGGCTGTTGGTAAGAGGACAGGGCGGCCCCCATGCCCCTCACCTGCCGGCCGCCTCTAGCCCCCGGCGCTGCCTCAAAGTCGGCCGCAAGCTTGCGCGCCTCCAACGCAGGGATCAGAGGGCGTGCCCGATCGTGGCTCCCAGGCAGCGTCTGTCACCTCAAGATGGCAGCCCGAGAGAGTGCCACGTAGGCCGCCCGGGGATCTGCGCCTCCAGGCATCACAGAGCTCCTGGCTGCACCTCGGGGGCCCACACAGCCACTCTGCGAGCAAAGCAGGCCTCCTTCCTTTGGCCTGCAGACCTAATGAAAAGGAGCAACAGCGGTAGCGGGATGCGGTGGAGCGGAGACCCTGTCTCACACGTCCTACTCCAAGCGTGACCTGGCCACTCCCCCCAGATTCCAACTATTTTGTGACACATATGGGCTAGAGATAAATGTTCAAAAGACCAAGTCCATGGTTTAATCCAACAATAAGAGGCTGAGCGGTAGTAACAGACTAGGTGGCACCACATTAGAGAAAGTAAAAGAATTAGACTGCCGAGCAATGAGTCATGAGGCCTTACGTCCAAAAGAGGTACACCTTAATTCACCATAGAGCTTCTGCTATTGTGAGGTCCATACTGGCAGATTTTCCCTGCAATCAAGATTTACAACGCCCAACGCTGCACTCTATGGGGCCAAGTTGTGGGGTTATTGCAACTCTTCTCTATTTGGTGGGTGAAAACAGCTTTATAAGGGCTATTGCCTGACTGTAGTATGGGTCTCCTCTCTTGCCGCCCAAGCTGGATTTCACCCTCAGGTAGAGGAGGCAAGATTTCTCCCTTGGTGTATTGGCTTCTGGCTTCTAGTGTTGTCATTGAGGTTTTAGAACACTATAGAGAAGCCTTGCACAAGATTTTAGCTTTGCAGAACTCACACAAAACACCCATGGCTAGTATATACCAAACACTACAGACTTTAATTGGCTTGGGGTTGGAAAGCTTCTGGAATTACACTTCAGATATCAACAGTACTGCTAAAGGTATTACCAAACTGGCATACTGGAAGCATTTTAACATACATAGTGAGACCTCTGCCTCCATAGGCTCCAAGACTAAAGCCTTTATTATGTTCAAAAACGTATTCAAATTTGATAGAACCCAATTCAGGCATGCCCCCTTTTTTGCAGTTCTGATTTACTGTTCTTTCCTTGGCAACTAATATGTCATCCTGGTACAGGTCGTGAGACAAGTCGAAGCTCTAGCTGGCTTGTTGTTTAACAGATAAATCAGAGGACCACTTTATTTTTTTTGTAGGAATACTCCATACCGAGAACCAGTTGGATTGCCCATATGTGTCGGTCCTTGGAGCTGTTTGGTTGCATCCAGTGCTTAATTTGAACTGGTGGTTTCCGGTGCAGCATCGGCACTTTATCGTCAGCACCTGCACTCTATTTGTCAAATTTGGGGATGAGCAAAATCACTGTTTATTGATTCAATATACAATGAAAATGAGTAATACCTGACGTCCAAGCCATTCTTAGAGCTTTGAGAGTATATAATCGTTTATAGTCTCAATTGTCACTCTTAGAGGAGTGTGATGGTTAGGAGTTGTGCTAGCAGTGTCTTCCTGACGAGGGCCCTCCCACTTATATTTTTTTACAAATTGAGCACTGAAACTCACTGAGAATATGCAAAAGCAACACAAGGGTGGTTGTGGTGTTCGCACAAGCCACATTTATTATGTCGCGTGGTTGATGCACCGGAGGATTATGGGTTCAGCGTTTGCTTTTGGAAGTTGGTCGCAGTGAATGTCAGACACGTTTTAGCACCCGTTGATGAAATGTATCTGAGGTTCTGATGAATATTGCTTCTTGTAACTTTTAATATTTTACCGTTTTAAAACCTTCTATTTTACATTAGTCACCGATAAAAGTCAATTAATCGGAGCTTGCTTCGTAAAATAGATATTCATCTCATTTATCGTATACAATGAGTTTTTAACTTTTGCATTTGTCGACGCATTATCAAATTCTAAGTGACTATAAAATTGATTGATTGACATACCTACTCTACCGCAATAAATTATTGCCTTCGACTTGTGACGTCACAATGCCTCAGTTGAGAGCCAGTAGACACGTCACTCATTTAAAGAGCTAAGCTACCCTCTAAACTTATGCTTCCTTCAAATTCAGCCATTGGTTGACAAGGTGACATTTATGGCAGCATCTTGGTTTACGGAAGTGCTGAAGTTCACTCATAAGATGGAGCTAGAGATCACAAAGTTAAAGAAAACTATGGAGATGTGCGATGGTGTGAGCATGCAATACAATGAATAAAACCTCCCTGTTTTGCAGTCATGGCTGCTGCCTGGAAACAGCCGTGAGGCGGGTGGGGGGGGGAGATCCCGGGGTGTGTGGGGGACGATCACTATAAAAAAAATTCAATTACCTCCCGGCCGTTGCCTCTCCTGCATCCTCTTCCTGGCTTCTTGTAAGAAACCGGAAGCAGGAAGCACCAGGGCTCCCACTCTCCCCGCAGCCAATCACAACACTGCAATGCAGTGTTGTGATTGGTCTGAGCGCCATGACACGGTGCTCAGCCGGGGCTGTAGGGGTGGGCATGTTCTCCATGCAGGTTGTAAAATGCACACGACTGGTTTGGGCGGCCCGAGAGGGCCGACCAAACAGTCATTGCGCACTTTGGTTGTACCCTCCTCCCCTAATATTAGTTATTGTCATTCTATTTTTTCCTTTCTTTTGCTGCTCCGAGGCAGTGGGGCGATGCTCGTTGAACTTGGCAGGAGCTGCCACTGCTATTTTGTCTTATAACGACACTACAAGTCACATCGAAGTTTAATTTCTTTGATGTTATTGAGGACCTCTAACATCAGCCTCGTTCCTCCACATGTTAGCGAAACTCTCTTGTGAATTGAAATGGGCATTTACCAATATTTATCGCAAACGTTTTACTCATAAGTTTATGTTTTGTTTGTTTATGATATTTAATAAGTTTCTCTCAACTTTTTGTAAGTGAATGCTGCAGTGTGTTTATGTTAAAGTGCCTACAACTTGTCATGCTACAGTGGGCTACAGTTCTACAAACACATATGTCCTAAAATAGAAAACTAATATTGAGTAAATTTTGGGAAAAGCCAAAAGATAGGGGTCCTTAGTGGTAGCACAGGAAGTCTTTTGTCAGACCACTCAGTTTCGTGATTCACTGTTTTTACCTTCTGGAGCATTTTAACTAAAGTAAAAACTCAATAACTTCCGCTTCCTGTCACGAGACTCAATCTGCCAGCTGACAGGGATAGTAGACAGGTACAACTCCCTGTGAAAGGAAGTTCATTCTGACTGTGCATGTTTGAGAGAAAAAGGACAGGAAAATGACGAACATAGAAAGAGCAGCTGTAGCAAAGAACTATGAGTCCTAATACAAACAAGTGAAATGCCCCTTGCTTTCTTCATTTGGGTTTTAAAGGTCTGCCATAATTGGGTTTCAGTGGGCCTCTTGCATCCCTGGACCCTTGTACCATTGTACTTTCTGCACTATTGATAGTTAGGTCCGGACCTAATGTTTATATCAGTGGCGGCTGTTTAACTTACTGAGCCCTCATGCCCAAAGATTTCTACATGTAAAAAATAGTAGTAGTTGTTTATTGTTATATCAGATAAAAATCCATCGACATACAAAACAATAAATACTTCATCTTCATAGTAAGTTACTGTAAGCAATCAAACATCAATAATACATTTTTAAAATTAAATTTCACATCTGCTATATACACAACTAAGAGACTATATGTTTGATGTTAAATCACGTTTTTTCAAGTGGGAACATTGACCATCGTCATCTGGGCTTACATCTATTATGCAGGAGGCTCTGGAAGTCGAATCTATATCTCTAAGGTGCTAGAGCTATTGGTGATGCTATAGTAGGAGTAAATTCAGGCTACTGATATAACACACAAATATTGTAGGAAACTTGTTGAGGGGGTGAAACCCTATTCAAGCAGCAACCACAACACTTGTCAGGATGAAACACAAGCAAACCCCAAATTCACCTGTGCTTAACCCTCAAATACCTTTGCACAAAGCAGTCATGCTTAACTTAGAGGTAATACATAAAGTATTAATGCACCACACAAACAGTAATACAGTGAAACACAACACCATAAAAACCCCACACCAATTTAGCACAGCAGTCCTTATGAGTCTTCCACAAGTCCAGAGGTGTACTGAAGAGTTGGTTCTGAGGGTCTACTGTTTATCCTTGGTGCCAGCTTTGAAGTAGGAACAGTTTCTAGAGGGTTCAACCTCCAGAAGTGTTCTGAATGTCCTTCCTCCTCGCCCTAGCTTGTCTAGGGCACAAAAGACTAGTGTGAAACCCTTTGTGAGTGTGCTTAGGCAGAACCTTTGTGATGTGAAGTGTGGTAGCTGACAGCATCACACCCCAATCAAGTCAAAGATGGGCCATCCTGCCATCAACTATTCCCCCTTTGTCTCACTGGCTGGGAGCAATACACAAAGGCCAACTGCCAGCTACATCTAGTCATGTGACCCATGATACAGGCTGTAGTCACCAAATGGTTGCATTTTCTGAATTGTGACTTAGAATCCAACTTTACCCTTAAAGAGTGTCTTAAATTAAAATTCTTTTGAGACCAAACTCAAGATTCCTACCTGCCCCCCATTGAAAGTTATCACGTATTAAATGTAATAAGGTAACCCAATGTTATCCTACGGGAGAGGCAGGCCTTGCAGTAGTGAAAAACAAATTTAAGAGCTTTCAGTAGAAGGCCATTTAAAACTCAAAAGTATGTGCCCAACATTTTAAATACACTGCCCTCTGGGCTGTGTAGGGCCTACCCTAGGGATGACATATTTTTTTATTAAGGAAGGTTTAGGCTTGGCAAAAGGTTTATTTTGCCAGGTCGAAATAGCAGTTAAAAACTGGCCAAACAGGCTGCAATGTCAGGCCTTCGACATGTGCAAAAGTATACTTAAATTGGTGGTACAATAAGTGTTGCAAGCCTTGAGTAAATGTAGTACCACTTTACTAGGGACTTGCAAGTAAATTAAATATGCTAATTGGGTGGAAGCTAATTTTACCATGTTTTAGGCAGAGAACACAAGCACATTAGCACTGGTGAGCAGTGGTAAAATGCAGAGTCCTAAGGCCAGTAAAAATGAAGTCAGCAGAAACAGGAGGATTTCAGCCAAAAAGGTGGGGAAAACCACACTAAGGATGTCAGGTCCAACAAACATCAAGCATCCTTTGAAATGGGATTGATGCCATAATGAGTTGTCTCCAGGCAAAGAATAGTCCTGTTTCTATGTTTAATACAGCTCCTTGGTAGGGCGTGTTGGGGACATGTTAGTATGCTGCACTCTAGACAGACCTGTCCTTAAAAACACTCAATGCTAAGGGCCACATGTATCAACCAATTTTGCTTTCGCAAACAGGCCGATTAGCAGAGTCATCCCATTTGCGAATGCAAAAAAAGGCTATTTAAATGTATCAAACTCTATTTTGCAATTTGGTAACTGGTTACCGTATCGCAAAATGGGTTCGCTATTCGGAAGGGGCCTGTGTATGGTACCACTTCCAAATAGCAAATCGCAGCTGTATGTATTTATGTTTTTCCCATGAATTCTGTCACAAAGCATTCGCAATTTACCACCAACTTCAAGTTAGTGGTAACCCATTTGCAAATGTTAAGGGGTCCCCAAGGGACCCCTTACCCTTTGAGAATAGTGGTGAAAATGTTTTTAAGAGCTGGCAGTGGTGCTACAGACCACTGCCTGCTCTTAAAAAATGTAAAGAAAACTTTTCATTTTTGTTTTTTAAACGCAACCCGTTTTCCTTTAAGGAAACGGGCTGCATTTAAAAACAATGCTTGCTTTATATACAAGCAATTATGGACATGGTGGTCTGCTACCCAAGCAGGCCACCATCCTCATGTTTTTAGTAATTCCTAGGCGGTCTAATATTAATGAGGTAGGTCGATTTGCGAGCCCCTATGAATCACTAAATGAACCTCTTGGAGTTATATGTGGCCCAATATTTCTTGTGGCTACAACTAATTAGGACTGCTACAATCAGTGTTTTCTTCCTTGTTGAATTGATATCTTGATGCCCTCTCACCTAGCAATGGACACTTTTGCTTCTTTCTGGGGCAATCTGATTTCTCTTGTCAGTGGCACTCTAAGTGTCAAAGTAATACTGGCCTTCCTTAGAATCATATGGATAGAGCATGCCACTGCTGTCCATCTAAATGTACACAAACACCAAAGAGTGTTTATAATGGCGCACATAGGAAAAATCTGTAATTTTAACGTTTGCTGACACAGAATAATAACTCAACCATATTCTTCTAACAAGGTTATCAAATTAATTCAAAGTGTGTTTCCAAACAAGCTGACAAGGCATCGGAGTCTTAATGCTGCTTGGTCTATTAGGTGCTTCTTTTCACCCAGTGTAATGCAGGAGGCATTAGATTGGGAAGCTGATGGTTCTGAGAGGAGCTAAGCTATCCTCGGCCTGAGAACTTTCCTGCTCACTGATGCAGGAACAGTTCTGAGTTAATGAATAGTCAAAGCTGGACAAACACGTTTCCATCTCTCTTTTACTCAAAGTTTAAGATTGCAGCAGCTTTCATTCATGTGGGTGTGTATGTTACAAAGTGGCGGTTGCCATTGTGTAGTGATAGTTAAGTCAGTTTTCATAGGAAGAACATTTTTGTGTTGCTAATACCTTTTTCAAAATCAGATAAATATGCACTAAGCTTCCCCCCCCCCCCCCAAAAAAAAACTTCATCTACCTCAGCTCCTTCCTGGAACGTTTTGCACCGATGAGTCAAGTGGGGGGGGTCAAGAAAAAGGGAGTGATCCCTAAACACTGATTTCTCATGCTTATTGCCTTTGGAATCTTTGCTCTCTGATACAGAAAAAACAACTAAACAGAATTACAACAAATTTGGCAAAAACCTGGAACTTTACGCAAAACACACACTTTTTGTGATTTGTTGAAAATATGTTCGGCTGTTTTTGAGATATTTACATTTAAAGAGGTGCTTGGGGTGGGCTTAAAGGCATTCAAGAATTCAGAATATTTGGACGGTTGGTCCTGCGTGAGTCCTGTTGTACATAAATTAAAAAATAGGGCCCTCTTATTAGCTGAGGGTGCTTTTTCTCATGTCATTTGCCAGTCTGATTGGCTGGCCGGAATAAAGAAGAAAATGTTGCAACTGCCACTACAGGACCCAAGGACTCTAGAGAGACTCAGGAACTTGGTTCCAGTGTCTCGCCAATGTTTAAAACTTGGGGGTGATTTACTAAAATTTTGCACTGGGTTTGCATCATAAAAGTGATAAAACCAGCACCAAATGTTTCTTTTTTATTATTTACTTTCCAGCGCAAAATTTGTTTTGCACTGGAAATTGACTAAAAGTAACACAAAGTAGCTGAAAACACTGATATGCGTTACTTAGCATCAAGGGGGCATAACATAGGTGTTCCCATGCAATCACCCACCCTTATTGACTCAAAACCCTAACTACCAAAAATGGGAGATATGGTTTTGCATTAAAAAATAATGCCTTTTGAAACTGGGCATTAAAAGGAGAGATGATTTAATTCCTCCTTTCTTTTCCAACTTTGCATGTGGGCAGTACTAGCACACTTACAAAGTAGGAAAAGATTTAGAAGTTGTCTATGCATAGTATTTTGCACTGGAAGGGAACCACTCCGGTACAAAACCTATGGAAGACTCTCACACACACCGTTGCACTATGGCGTAAAGGTGTGTGCGTGACTAGGGCAGCAACATTCTGCATCAGCACTATGGAAGGGAGGACAGAGACATCTCTGTAGATGTGGAGGTCTCCTGCTCCCTCCCTGTCACGGAATGCAGTTCAATATTTTTGGCTGCTGCTCTGCATTGGGTGACAACTTAGTAAATCTGCCCCATAGTCTATAATGGGGAAGGGTGGAGACACCCTGTCTCGCAGGCAGAGATGTGGCAGGACCCGGAGGGATCCCTACTGAGGTCTAAATTTTAAGAAGAAAATAATGTGCCATGGGTACCATAGTGCTCACTTAAGACCCAGCGCATTACTCGTGTGGGGGGCGCCAATCAAGCTGAATCCTCATGGTACCACAGTGCCTTACAACCTTGCTTAGTTCCTGGCAACATTGAAACTGGGGGTCCCTGTTGGCATGGTATTAAGGCTGCACAAAAACTCTTGGAAGCAGAAGAACGTTAGACCTAAGTTACTAGACCAAAACAAACATCTCAGTATTATGGCTAGGGTAATGAAACGATAGAATTCGGTCATTAAAAACATGAAACCTTCTGCAACATAGTTAGGGCTTTCTTAGCCAAGTTTTCCTTAGTAAAGGTGCACTGGATCCCGATGCAAGCTAGGACATTGGGTCCAGTGACAGTAGAAAGGAACTGTGATTGATGGGCCCTAAAACCTCCGGTGCCAAGTGACCTGCTGCACAAATGATAGCTAAGCCCATAGTTGTGGTTCTAGCAGTGTGGATGTGGAAGCAATTTCTTTCTCTTTAGAACAAGAAGCAGGCAAGCTGTTTTGAACTTATATCAAAGTCCTACCACAACAGAACCAGTCAATTTCCTAATCTCAATTTAGAGATATTAGGGTACTCTGCCATGTTTCTATTGATGCTTTGTCTTTCACTGGAGTCCTAAGGGTCAAGAAGCTGGATATTCCGGTGGATGTGGACTCCAGGAGATTTGGGGACTCATTGCCCTGCAAAGGAACCTCATTGAAGCTAAGATCCTGCTTGATCTCAGATGTGTTCAAGCCTGTGTACAAGTAGGTCACCAAAAACACTGACAATCCAGTATTGTGCTGTGGATTAGGGTAAGTGATAAGCACAAACAGGTCTGCCTGATATATAGGATCGAATGTACAAAAGCCATTGTCTGCATTATTTCTGCATGTGGTGCCTAGTGCTTCAATCATACAGTTCCAATGACCAAAAAGGCTTATAGAATCATAGAGACCAATCAGAAGACAGAGGTGAAAATCTAACATTTTGTTAAAAAAGTTGCAACCTTTGCACTCTTGAAAAGTTTACCCACACAAGCCCTAAAGCACCACACCTTTCTGCATAGACATCATGTCAGATTGCCTTGAAACAACCACATTTGGAAAGGATTGAGCGCCTTAAAAAGTCTAGATCGGAAGGTACTTTGTTCTCTAGGACAAACCTAGAAGCCCTATCTGACTCCATTTACACACAAGTTGGCTTAATATTTCCACCTTTTCAATTGGATTTCATTGCCTCCCTTTGACTATCCTGCTGATGGATGGCAAGATTGGCTGTTTGGAAATGCTTAAAGCTCTTTTTATCTAGTTTACTGGTTTTCTCAGATTTAGGGGCTGATTACAAGTTTGGCGGACACACTGCCAGCCCCGCTGCAGCATCCCGACCGATACATTATGCTGTTCCCATGGGGCTGGCAGTGTGTGAGCAGAGCAGTCATGGCAGCAGCAAGCTTCAGCTCTAAGAAAGAGTCGGAAGCCAATGCCGGCTATACTAGTGCCTCCAGCCAGTCGGTGCATTGTTTCCTTGCACCATGTTGCACATGGAAAATAGTGCGGCCATCTACATTGTTGGCATTTGAGGGCACAACACTGGTATCAACCCCATTACACAAGGCTTTTGCACCCTAGAGCCATTTTTTTGGGCTCATTTCCTGCCTTTCCGCCAAGTTTTTCATGGCGGTGTCATCGCTATGAAAGGGTCGGCGGAAAAACAGGTTGTAATTTTGTCCGTGGTGCAGGAACAGGGACTGCCTCCATTGTTCGCCTCTATCCCTCCCACTGCGTTGACAGGAACGGTGGCGGAGACAGCAGTTCTGAGGCTGTCCCCCCACCTGGCTGATAATTCGACGGTCGCACCACCAGATTCATAATCAGGCCTTTAGTTTCTTATTAATTTTTCCTTCTTGTAAAAAGGACTTGGATGTTACCATCTATATTCTTTCAAATACATTGTACCTTAAGAAATAGAATCCATGCACTCTCTTCCATCATCTCACTCCGAGAATGTCCAAAGCATATCTCTCTGCACCAATAAAAAAGATTAGGATACTTTGGGGGGGGGTGCCCCTTCATGCACAAAAACAATCATGCCTGCAACATATGCACCCTTGCACCACGGCGTAAGGGTACCAGCGTTAATGCAAGGCAGCACATTGTGCATCAGTGAAAGTGGAGGACAGGAATATGCCATGTAATATGTTTATATGGCGCATTCCAGCCCTCTCCCTTACATGCAGCATACCACAGCAAGGTGTCTTGCTGCAATGCATTACGTGAAAGTATGATAAATCTGGTCCTTTATGCATATGTGAAGTTTGAAAACCTAGCCAACCAGACTGAGGTACGGCTTTTCACCTCAGAGTGGTATCAAAAAACATCTCCCTATGTAGAAGGTCCAAGTGCACATCCCTGAGGATTGTTTTGGCTAAGAAACAATGTTGGTTACCTTCATAAAGGTCCTGACACAAAGAACAGAAGAGGAAATAACAGTGAGGTATAGAGTTGTTGTCATGGGGGCATCTATCCTTCATTTTGCAAATGCCATCCTTACACAAAATTACTTGTTCATGAATACTGAAAGCTAATCAAAGAACATGCCCAAAGGCAGTGTTTGACTTGCACAGTGCACACTCATTCCAGTCTTGACAATAGGTAGATCTCATCACTACAAAATGGTCCCCCACCTAACAAGTTTCTGGACTTAATTTGCAAGGGGATACCAGTAGACAACTTGCTTGAGTGCAACTATGCACCCCAAAAACAAACTTGAAACGGTAGGATAGGTAGTCCGATGCAGACCTCAGCTCTAAGGGCTCACCAAAAGGGTGACCCAGATGTCCTCCAATTTGCAGTTTGAGTGGCCCCTCGAGGGACAGAGAGCCACCAAAAATGCAGGGAAATTCTCTGGATCGAAGGAAGAATTGCAAGGTTGACAGCTGCACTTTGTATTGGTGGCTTTCATCCTTACACCAACTGTTGTCTTTTAGATTTTTCTTCTGCTTTCA
This sequence comes from Triturus cristatus, assembly GCF_964204655.1. Classification (NCBI taxonomy): domain Eukaryota; kingdom Metazoa; phylum Chordata; class Amphibia; order Caudata; family Salamandridae; genus Triturus; species Triturus cristatus. The sequence goes on from NC_140588.1 coordinate 99,229,622, forward strand.
TTCAATGTTTGATTGAAATTGAAGCTTTTCCAAATGTTACATAGCTAATTTAAAACTAACCAGTTGTCATGCATCAATAATTAACAGTTTGGAGCATTATTGTACTTTTACTTCTCACATTGAGGTGACTTACATTATTTAACAACACATAATTATTTAACAAGAGCTCTGGGGACCGCCACCTCCCTGAGGTGGTAATAATATGTAGGAGAGCCCCATGGCTCTCCCGCTGCCCCCTGGGGACCACCACCTGCCCAGGGCACTGTAGTATTCAAATGTGGGGGAGCCTGCTCACCCCCCACCCCACTGCCCTGGGGACCACCACCCCCTTGGGGAACATCAACATTTTATTATTTAAAATGCGGGGGAGACCCTGGGGCTGCCCCTGCCGCCCTGAGGACCGCCACCTCTGCTGGGCTTCTTAAAATATTAATAAGGGGGAGCCACGGGGCTACAATGAAATAATGAAGAGGCTCCGTCCCTGACCCCCAGCCTCAGGGACCGCCACCTCCCTCGGGCCAATTCAAAGAAAGGAAGGAGGCCTCGCTGTCCTCTTCCTAGAGCCTTAGATGGCCCTGGTGACCACCACCTTCCAGCGCTGGCTCCAGCAATGTCTCGGTGTGCCCACCCCAGGGACATTGCAGTTTGCTATGGGTGCTCCCAGCAAGCCTGCTCTGGTTTCAGCAAGTAAGAGCAGAAGATGCTCTGGCTTGCTGAAAGCAGAGCATGTTGGTTTCCCTGCTCGCTTGGCAGCATTGCTTCCTGATGCAGGGAGCTGCCTGTCAGCAGCTATCTGGGTCTCAATGCCAGCTGCTGCAGGAGGCGGGGAGCCGGCAGGGACTGCGGGGGCCCTCACTCACCCTCCACGGTCTCCAACATTTCTAAAGTGGGTACCCTAGTTGGGATCAGGGCACCCACACTACAGACCGGGCCCATCAGGGATGCAGTCCCTGGGCCTGAAATCAGCCCAAAAGGGAGGCCACTCGGCTCCCTCCCGTTTTTTTTAAAACATGGGATTTTTTAAAACAGGGCAGGTCCCGGTGAATAGGGTCCCTGGGGCCAAAATGAGCCAGGACGGGAACCGCTTGGCACTTCTTCCTCTAATAATAAAAATAAAAGAACGGGCCCTGTGAGATGGGGTCACAGGGTGCAGATTGGCACGGGAGGGGGCCCGCGGTCCCCCTCCCTACTAATATACATTTGAAAAATCAATAAATAAAGGGCAGGCTCAGGGGGATGAAGTACCCTGGGCTGGGGGGGGCACACAGCCCCCCTTTCTTTCATTAAAAAAACTGAATTGCCGGAACCCGGGTGATGGGGTCCCAAGGGCCGTAATCGGCCCAGGGAGGAGGTCCCACTGCCCCTCCCATTCTAAAAATGCCTATCTCTGGGGGATGGGGTCCCCGGGGCTAAACTTGGCCCAAGGAAGGGGAGCCATTTGACCCTCCTCCCATAAAAAACAAAATCAGATGCAGGTCTCAGAAGGCCCGCTCCCTTTCTTCCCTGCTCAGCAAATGAGCCCCCTACCACATTGCTGGTTGGGGATGAAGTCCCCTTGACAGCTGAGGATCCATAGGGGCCAACAAGACCTCCTGATACCTCCAGTAAGTCCACACAGCTGGACTGCTGAGAGCTGTTCAGAGGCCATGCCCCCTTTCTCCACCACTCTGCAAACGCGCCTCTTGGCACACTGCTAGTGGGGGGATGATGTCCCCTTGCCTCCGGAGGGCCTCAGGACTAAAGTAGACTTCTTGAAACATAAAAAAGCTACTCTGCTCTGATCAGGAATTACAGCTTAAAAGTGTATTAAGAAATTCCCAATGCTAAGCTATGAGATGAGTAGGCCTCACAGTAGTGAAAAACAAAAAAAGGCTGTTTGTCACCACCAGGACATGCACACCTTACCAGTACATGTCCTATCATTTATAGACACAGCACCTACCATTAGGGCTACCTAGGGCCTACCTTAGAGGTGACATATATGTAATAAAATGGAAGTTTCAAGCGTGGGAAGTAGTTTTAAATGCTAAGTGGAAGTGGCAGGCCTGAGACTGGTTTGAAAGGCTACTTCTGTGCGTAGCACAATCAGTGCTGCTGGCCCACTAGTAGCATTTAATTTACAGGCCCTGGTTTTATGGTTTACAAGAAGCTTGCAAGTAAATCAGATATGCCAAACATAAACAAATAATGCACTTTAAAACTGGTAAGCAGTGGCAAAGTGCCCAGAGTCCTAAAGCGAACAAAAAGAAGGTCAGAAAATGAGGAGGTCGAAGATAAAAAGTTTGGAGTGACCCTTCAGAGAGGGTCATTTTCCAACAAAAACACAGTGGCCAGACTCATCCGAAACCTCCCCCCAAAAAAACCACATGGCCCCCCACCTTAGGAACCTCAACTGGCTCCCCGTTCAGAAGAGATGCCATTTCAAGATGCTGACACACGCCTACAAGGCCCTCCGTGACCAGAAACCAGCATAGATCAACCACCACCCGAACTTCCACTTAGTCACCAAACCGCTACACTCTTCCTCCCGTGCCCTCACACACACTCCCCGCATTCGCTGAAGCTACAGTGGCAGTCATTCCTTCCCCTAACACTGCACCAAGTCTTAGAATGACCTACCCCTCCATCTGCAGATATCGCCCTCCCTTGTGGAGTTCAGATAAGAGCAGTGAAACCTCAGCTCCTTGATACCCTACGGGGTGAATAGCCGTGCTCAAGAAATGCTGACTAATTGATTTATTACCTGCAGCCGCGGTCGGTAGTAGGAGTTCCTGCAGGGCGGTGAAGTGGGGAGGGGGAGGGGCAGGGTGGGGGGTAGTAAACTATGGATTACGGAGGTTTACAGGTAAGTAAACATATAAATAGGGCTCCCGGTTTTATGGTATTTATTTTTTTGCCATTTCTGTCTGTATTTATCCATATTTATTTTTTGGGCATTTTTTCTGTTTTTATCCACATTTATTTTTGCCACAAGTAAAAGACGACGCTACAGCTAGTAGTTTTCCACATTTATTTAAATTGACAATGCACATATGCGCTCACTTAAACTAGCGATTTTGTTGTGGCTTTAGCAGTGCTTTAAATGGTCCGGTATTGAGTAATTTGAAAAGGAGAGTACCTGTGCTTCTCAGTTCTGCTATAAAAAACACTTTAGGATAGAGTACAAACACTGATCAGGAGCAAACATGTGCCAGCGCTTCTGTATTTCCATCTAAAGCCAGCTAGAAATCTGCCTTCAAATGTCTATGGTTTTCACACAGAGTACGCAAGGTTACCTATATTGGTGGTGGTGTGTTTGTGTGTAGATAGACAAACAGATAGATAGATCCTATCTACACGCCACGCCCTTTTGATACATATTATATATGTATACGTTACAATTAAGGATGTGGCATATAGCTTGGGAGCTCTCTTCTGCCATAAGATGTTTTCAATACCCCGAGTGGGGAGCGTCGGCTCCTTCTCTGCTCATAGCTGCCAAGGTTTCACATTGCTATGTGTGACATTTTCATAATTTCAGTGTAATTATGAGTGACATTTCAACGACTATGAGTGACACATTTTCACAAGCAAAATCAAGCAATGAAGATTAGAGGAACATATAAATATCAGAAATTACTATAGCCAGATATATAACACAATACCTAACATACCCTAAAACAAGACAAGACCTGTTGGTGTAACTAATGCTTGTTAGCAGTATCAGATGAATGAGTAATTCATGTTTTTTGTTGTGAATTAGAGTTTAAAATCATGCAATTCTGGAAATATTAGACTGTGAATTAAGTATTACTAAGGTATGTGGAAGGAAAGCAGTCTTTACAGTGCTTGAATCTATCACGTTTTTCCATTCATACTGTCCTTTGCACTTTTTCACTCTTTATACACTTTCATTCTTTCTCTTCCAACATCTCTCTGAAATTGTCCATAAGCACGTCATGTCAGTGTTGTTAAAATCTACAAAACAGTTAGTAAAAGGAAATAGTATTCGGGAATGCAATATGGAATAAAACGTGTGAAATGTGAATAGGGTGTTTCTTTATTCTTCAGCAATTGTGTAGTACTCCTTGAGAACTTCGACTTCTTGCCAGTCTGCTCTGCTGGTTTTGCTGCAGAGGAGACTGGCCTCGGCGGACAACGATCCGCTCTCTGAATCAGACCGGCTGCCTGGGACCAACATTATGTTTGGGGGGAGGAGGGGCTCCACTAACTGCCAGATGACCCTTCGGTAATTGCAACACAGGGGGAAAAACATCCTGCCAATACCACTTAAGTTAAGAGGCAGGGACAGCCTAGAGCAGCTCAGTTTAAAATAACCAAACTGCCCGTTACCGCCTGGAATCTCTGGACTACTAGTGCATAGAAGTGACTGTCTGGGGTGCCTTGCCAGCATTTAAAACAGAAAGCGAGGCACTATCAGATCTGTGTGACGCTGCAGCCAGTGCCCCGTTCAGATACTGATGGCCGGATCATGTTGTTTTCTTTCATATGTTGAAGGGCACACGAGGAAAGCATGTGGGGCGGTCAGCCCGACGGGGGGCTTGATTAATCACAAGTTTTGATCTAATCTTTGGATTAGATTGATTTTCCACTTTCATTCACGGCAGTTTTTCAACCACGCTTTGTCGTGCACTCATGTTCAATGTTTTAAAACAATGTTACTGTTTCACTGTTTCAGCTACGAGCCTTCCCCCGGTTAGATTAGGTAAGCCGCAGACCCCTTCTCGCTCTCTCTCTACACTTCTAATGCATGTTACGTTATTAAGACTTTTTTCACATTTATTGTCACTCCACTTACAGAACACTTGTTAACTGCTCTCGGCCTCGCGGCACCTTGATGCATTCAGTGGCATTTACCTTTCCCGTTCATTCACATCTTGTATTACCGCGACTAGAAGATTGGTGAGCCTTATATTGTATTATTCATTGGATTTAATCACCTTACCACCCACTCGTATTCCCGTTCACCATTTCAGTTATACTCCCGTATCACTTGTCACTAGAAAGTTCATTTGGTGAAGCACTCCGTGAACACATAATTTTTAGTTTTACACTTGTATGTAACCACCTCGAATGGGCGCATCCTCTTCCAAAGCCGTACTGTTTAGTTTTTACACTATGGGTTAACCGACTCTCCTTTAGAGGCTTGTTCACGCCGCGCACTATTTCACTGGTGTTCGTATTTTTCTTGTTCTTTTCCCACCATCCTTATAATTGGTGACATATGCAAATCCTACCCTTGATTCACACACCCCAGCCTCGGTTCTGGGATGAAATCTCCCAATCAAGGCCTCAGGGCATGCCGATTGTCACAGTGGAAAATATTCATTTTCTCCTGCTGCAGCACTGTGAATTGAAGTGCTTAAAACGTGCACTGTATGGGGCTTGGGACAGGAGGAGTCAGGGGCGTTGGGGGAGGCTACGGCATGAGGTGAAAACAATAAAGCCTCGTTAACAAGTAAATGGTCTTTCAAAAGACCTGTGAAGTACTCGGGTGCGGCTGTGTGCACGCCCGGGAAGGAATTTCAATCAGCAGGAAGGGGGTGTGGCTGGATTTGAGCACGGCAGCGTGGCAACATTTTCTAGTATTTTTCTGTTTCTAAATATAAATATAGACAAAGGAAATATAGATTTCCGTCTGTATTTATATGTAAAAATCTGTAAAAACGGAAAAACGGGAGCCCTACATATAAATTAATAAAACAAATTTCGTTGCGTGCACTGCAGCCCCAAATGCGATGCAGAGCACGCAACGAAATTCGTTTTATTAATTTATATGTTTACTTACCTGTAAACCTCCGTAATCCATAGTTTGTTACCCCCCACCCTGCCCCTCCCCCTCCCGACGTCACCACCCTGCAGGAACTCCTACTACCGACCGCGGCTGATTACCTGCAGGTGTAGTTTTAGATTCAGTTGCAATACACTGCCCCACGACGCCAACTCTTATTTATTTATAACTTTGGTACAGGGGATAACGTGAGTGAAACTGTCAGCAACAATGAAAAAACATTTTGTGTCACCGCCTTTGACAGTGGTGAACATGAGAATGCTAACCAGTGTATTGCACAAGCATCTCAAGTCAACATAAAATCTGTCCTAATGCTCAAAACTTAAATTGGCTACCTTACTTCTCACAGAAGGGTTCCAGAGACAATCCAGTTGACATCTCCTTGGAAGTTTAGCTTCTCTCCAGTGCCACCTGAAGTCTTTGATCTTCTTGACACTCAATTTACATGCATGTCTCATCTTCTGGTGATGAAATTGGGCACCAGGACTCTCTGTGAAGGTATATGAAGCAAACACCGAACTCTTCCTATGAAACACTAGAGCAGACATCCAGCACAATGCTAAAAGCCTCTCACACACCTATCACTGGTTTCCCCTACTGTATTCTATGTCTGACTCTATGCATGTAGAATGGAAAGAAGTGATTGAAAAGTTCATAGGCACTAGTATGTTGTCTTCATGGTTTTAGGCCCCATTTATTCGCGGTTGAATTTCGATTTTTTTAGTGTCCCTTGTAGTAGTGATATCACTCATTTCAAAGATGCGTGGCCCCCAGTGGTTATTTGCATTGAATTATTGGATGGAGTTTTGCCACCATTTGGAGGGGGGGAGGTGGGAGCAGGGTATTTGATCAAAAGTTGGGCAATCTCTAGAGGGTTTTTTGACATTGGAATGACTCTGGCCTGTTTTCAGTGGGATGATACCATTGCTGATTGAATGGATTTTTAAATAATTGACTGAAAATTTGGTTGATGAACTTCAAGATAGTTGTCAAAATCAAAGGAAGGCACGGGTCATCAAGGGAACACTGACTTGCACGTGAGAATGGCAAGTTTGGACTCTTCCAACAAAATCAGGGAGAACACGAGTAGGTCACAGGCCGTGGTCTTACTGATAGCTTCCATCCTCCTCTCTATACTTGATTTAACTGGTTTAGGCTTCAAATTATAAAAAAAAATTACGAATCTTGGCTTTAAAAAGTCAGATAGCACATTGCACAAATCTAATGTAGAAGAAACTGGCAGCGCACACGGTGAAGAAAGTTCCGGACAATTTCGAAACGTTTGCACAGACTGTTAGCACCTGTAGATATATTTTATCCTCAAAGTATGCGGACTGTGCCTTCTTGATCAATACATGATATTTCCTAAGGTCCTCACTGTACTTAATCTTGCCCTCCATAAAATACTGCCTCCTCCAGAGCCTCTCCGGTTTCTTACAGTGCTTTTTCTCTTCCCTCAACATAGCTGTGAACCAAAGAGCAGAGGGACTACATCCCTGATTTACAGATGTTTTTATGGGGCCGCCTTTCTTCGCCATGTATTTTAACCATGTGTTATTGGCTTCAACATCTTTCTCAATGTCTCCACAGAGTGCAGAGACTGAACTGTCCAATTATTGATCCATCTCAGAAGGCTTAACTTTCTTCCAAGCACAGTAGGAACCAAGGTTGACCGATGACTCTCTTTTAAGAAAGAGACTAAAGAGTGGCCAGACCAAGGGATGACCAATACATCCTTGTCTGATAAACAACTATTAAAGAAATAAGGTTGAGAATATGGCCCACATGGTTTGTTGGGCAGGGGACATATTGGATCATATTAAGTGAAGCCAACTTTTCCAGGGGGATGCTGCCTGAGAATCAGCTTTATTATCAGTATGAAGATTAAAATCTTATAAAAGAGTAAAGTTAGAAAACTGGAGAATATACTGGGCTATGGCCTCCTACTGGGTATTAAGAAAATCATCAGCAAAGCCAGGTAGCTGATAAACCAGAGCCCCTGCCACAGATAGCTATGCAGAAATCGATATACAAAACCCCTTGGTGTGAGCTCCTTTAAGGCGCAGTAAAATAAAAGAGTAGCACTTAAAACTACTTTTAAAGACAATAGAAACTCCCCAGCCTCTATTGCCAAATCTGTCTGCATTAACACAGTACTAGCCCATAGGCAGTCACAGTGTCTGGGGCAGACAACTTATTCATCTAAGTTCCTGGTAAAAATAAAATATAGACCTGCTCATAAGTAAATCATGTATATATAGTGCATTCTTGTGCAACAACCGTACATTGATCAATGCATATTGGGTCTGGGTTGGCCAACACCCGTCTTAGGGGCCGATTACGATGCCGTTTGGAAACTCTTCCGACCGAATCGGTTTTCTGGCCGAATCGGGTTCTGCAAGTCTGACTGACTGATTACTATGCTTCTGAGCATCGTTTGGTCAGACTTGCATTGACTTCAATGGGAGCCTGTGTTCCGACTGACTATACAGGTTCCCATTGAAAAATGTGGTGGGTGGGGAAAATTGTGTACCCTGTGGCAGACACCCCATGGTGCCTGCCACACTGTGTATGGTGGAAAAGAGGGGTCCCATGGGTACCCCCACAAGCCCCATTTGGAGGGCCCCGGGTGAAGGGGGGCCTGCTTTGGGCACCCCAAAGTCAGATTCCGACAGCTGATCCGTTTCAGAACAACCAACTTGGAAAGGCTCTCAGAATCCAACATTCTAATCGCTCAGTCGGAAATGCGTCTGTAGACCTCTACTATTCGGCTCCAACCGACTTGGTTACTCCGAATGCTGTTCAGAACCGAGTCTGAACGGTTAACAACCATCGTAATTGGTCGTTTGGAAAAGTGTCCAATTCAGTCGGAGAGGGGTTTCCAAATCAGATTTGGACGAACCAAATGCCATTTGGAGCCTTTCCAAATTACATCGTAATTGACCGCTTAATCGGATGTCCCACTAAACTCTTACTGCCTTCTCCTTTCCCCGATAGGGAGGGAACCAGCACACTCACCACACAAATGTGCTGTAAGGAGGTATTCGGGCACCAACTTGAGTGTACAGGATGCCCTGGCCCTTAAGTTCCATGGCTCCTTAAAGGAGTATCTTATCCTAGGGGCAGGCACTGTATGCAGATGTATTTATTATTATAAACCACATTGGTATGGGTGGATGATGGAAGAGAGACTCAGTTTTCAATGTGAACCAAAGGATAAAGTCTCCCTAGTTATAACCACATCTTCAAAAGTATCCTACCACCCTTTCACCTTTGCCTCAGCTCCGACTTTTCTCTAAGGAAGAGCACATGTGCCTATTGTTTATGGACCCTCACACACCCCCTTAGTGTCATGCTTCATCAACGGGTCCCACCCGTCCCTAAAAAATGGGGAAGGCTCCACCATATCCCAGGGAGCACTTTGGAAATTATTCCTACTCAAATGGGGACAAATATATGTATTAGAAATATCTACTTTACACCCCAGTTTCCCTTTATTACTGGGTGCTGCTGGTATGGTTGAAAAGCTAAAATCTGGTATCATCTAAGGGAGGGTTCTACCCCTGTACCCTATTACATGTTGACATGTTTCAGCCCTTCCAAACGACCATATACAAGTCCCAGGCTTTCAACAGGTCTATATTCAATACCCTGTGTTTTTCATAATATGTCTGTTGCTTTGGCGACTTATCAGTCAGTCAACAGTCTTTGACATAGAAAAACAAACATATAAATAAATATGCATTGGTACTTATGACAGGCCTACTTGCCTGTTCTTTGGCAGAAGAGGTCACTATTGGTGCCTATTTTCATTGTGTTCATGATATGCAAAAATAGAGAAGTAGAAGAGTTCATTAATCCAGGCTGATAGGCATTGTAGAACATGCATTTATGCAGAGAGCATGCCATTACAGTTTCAAACATTAAGTATACCACTAAATTTACTTGTCTTGCCGCTGGAATAAAAAAAAACAGTAAGAAACCTTCTGCATGTGAATACAGATTGTGGAAAGTGGTTTAAGGACTGTATATCCACAATTAGAATTTCATCATCCCACACCAACCTTATGGTGCATTTTATCAAACGATCATGTGCAATTTTTCCCTCCCCGGTGTATAGTCACACGATATATGGGCTGGTAGGTCACATCCTTGTAGTCAAAACTGGTGGCAAGAGATTAGTCCCCCTTGTTGCCCCCTCTTACTGTCATGAATACTCCAAGGGTTGCCTGCTGCTTTTTGCCTAGAAATGCAACAGTTCAACCATTCTGATAGATTCCATAGGATCGATGTGATCCCTATGTTTCACGCCCAGCATTGATTTCAGTGGACGGAGCTGCATTGTCACACTCCAGCATCAGCATGATGATGCACCTTTCCCAATACCCATGGGTACATGAAAGATGTAGTCAGACAGTTAGGTTTCTCTTTAAACAGCTGCATGCCCTGGATGAAAAACCTCCTACAACCGGTATTGGTATAAGTGTTGCGGCATGGCCCCTCAATTCATAGTAAACTCGTAGGAAAAGTAATTTCCTATGGTCCAGATCCGGATATTAATCGTCCTAAATATGCCCTTGTGACATAAATTTAGTGGACAACCAAGGGGCAAGGTTATAAACAGTTCGGCTAAAATGCTTCTTGATGTATGTTCATGGACTGTACTAGATCATCAATAAAATTGGTAGATGAGACAAATTCATTATTTTAAAGTTCGTTTTTATGTCGTAATGTACTCCAGTGTGTTGTATGTTTAGATTCCTGTGTTGTGTCACCTTTTTTGAGCTAAGGGAAACACCACCTCCCACGTGCTTTAAAAAAAATATTGGATGGAGGCTGCACAGAACCCACTCCATTCTATATATATCCATATCTATATCTATATCTATCTATATATATATATATATATATATATATATATATATATATATATATATACGTATTTGCCAATGCCTGTATGCAGCAGCTTTCAATAAAAAGATGAATTAATACCTACTAGCGGACTCTCCCACCGGGGCTAACCTTTTTTGATGGATGTTGAGCGGCTGAGCCCAGCCGCGGGAGAGACCCACCGCGAGAGTCCTGGTCCTTGATGGCGCCAAGGTGGCGTCATTAGCATAACAGGTGGTAGTGTTCATGAAGACGGCTGGTAAGCTCATCTGCCAAGTGGCATGATTTTACACCAACCCACTGGGGATGACATTCGTGACATTATTCAAGCGCACAAGATGGACTCACATGAGTGTTTTATTACAGCGCCACTACCAGAACCATAATGCCATGGGGATGGCTCCGCCCATTGGGGCAGGCTCTGGGAAGTTAAAAGGTGTGCGCGGAGCTGTCTTGTGTGCTGTTAAAAATGCCAATGATTAAGGGAACGGATTCCCGAAACGCGTTTGGCCTGCTGAACTATGAGGTGATTTTATCCTTGCCAATGCCTGTATGCAGCCGCTTTAAATAAAAAGATGAATTAATACCTACCAGCGGACTCTCCCACCGGGGCTAACCTTTTTTGATGGATGTTGAGCGGCTGAGCCCAGCCGCGGGAGAGTCCCACCGTGAAAGTGCGGGCCCTTGAAGGCACGAGGGTGGCGTCATTAGCATAACGGGAGGTAGTGTTCATGAAGATGGCTGGTAAGCTCATCTGGCAAGTGGCATGATTTTACACCAATCCACTGGGGATGACATTTGTGACATTATTCAAGCACACAAGATGGACTCACATGAGTGTTTTATTACAGCGGCACTACTGGAACCATAATGCCATGGGGATGGCTCCGCCCACTGGGGCAGGCTCTGGGAAGTTAAAAAGGTGTGCGCGAAGCTGTCTTGTGTGCTTGTTCCCTTAATCATTGGCATATTCCCAATGATTAAGGGAACGGATTCCCGAAACGCGTCTGGCCTGCTGAACTGAGAGGTGGTTTATCTTTGCCAATGCCTGTATGCAGCCGCTTTCAATAAAAAGATGAATTAATACCTACCAGCGGACTCTCCCACCGGTGCTAACCTTTTTTGATGGATATATATATATATATATATTCACTTAAAAAACCATAGGTTTCACACATGTTATAGTTAGCTGGACATTTCACTTGTAAAAAACCAATGAAATTCCCCCGTTATAGTTAGTGCAGGCAACTATAACTCACGCGACCGCAATCCTCTGCTGATGACGTCAGATATTACAGCACTGTATTTAGACACTTATTTACCCATGTCTTCTACCATTGATCTTTAGCTATACATATATTACAAATATTTTTTTTTCATAAAGACACATATGTCATCAGTGATGTAATATCTGACGTCATCAGCAGAGGATTGCGGTCGCGTGAGTTATAGTTGCCTGCACTAACTATAACGGGGGAATTTCATTGGTTTTTTACGAGTGAAATGTCCAGCTAACTATAACATGTGTGAAACCTATGGTTTTTTAAGTGAATTTGCAAGGTTTTTTAAATGCTAATCCGTAACTATAACGTGTGTGAAACCTATGGTTTTTTCAGTGAATTTGTAGGTTTTTTTAAATGCTAAGTTATGTATTTATAAAAATTAGTTTTTTTCAGGTTTTTCACTGTGCGCGCACTGTGCGCGCACTGTGGGCGCTTCGCGCACCGTGCGCGCGCTGTGGGCGCTTCGCGCACCGTGCGCGTGCTGTGGGCGCTTCGCGCACCGTGCGCGCGCTGTGGGCGCACGATGTGCTTCACGCACCGAGCGCCCACGGTTCGCCGTGCGCGCACCTCACGATTTTTAAAAAAAATTAAAATTGTTTTTTTCGCTCTTGCGGGTCCTTCTGTGACCCCCTGACCAAGGCTAGGGGGTCAGGAACTGTCCACTCTGCCCCCTTTTCACGTTCTCCACCTTTTTTTTTCACCCCCTCAGACTGCGAGAGACAAAATGGCGCCCGACACTTCCTGGTTTCGACCGATTCTAATGTTTACCGACATCTAACAACCAATCAGAATTGCGCTCGCGCACGGCAGGGTGCGCGCACAGTGCGCGCACGGTGCGCGCGTATAGATTTTGATATGCTTTTAAATGCTATTTTCTCAGGAAATACTGAACAGATTTACAACAGACCTGCAAAAGGCACTTCCTTGACCTTATGGCTACCTCTCTGCCAAATTTCACGTAATTCTGTTCAGCCGTTCGGGCTGTAGCTGCGACTAAAGGTCCTATGGAAAAATGCATGGGGAAAACGCGTTTTGGGACACCCCCTTTTTCTCGGCCCCCGCTTGACGAATCACCCCGAGACTTTCAGGGTAGGAGCTGAACGGAGCGCCCCATTAGTTTTGAAAATTTCGTGAGGATTCGTCAACCGGCGCCAAAGTTATTCAAAATAGAATTTTGAGATTTCCTATGGAAACTAGGTTGTAACTATAACTATCTACTGGCGACCGCCGGTAGATAATATATATATATATATATATATATATATATATATATATATATATATATATATATATATATATATTGCAGCAGGGTACCTCTGTCACCAGAAGTTCTTACGAAAAACGCACTCACTCGGGGTCCAATTCCTTCAATTTTTTATTTTGTGAAAGTGGCAATAGCCATGCCCAACGCGTTTCGGTTTGCGCCTCGAACCTTGATCACGGGATATGTTTTTCTCACTCTAGGACAACAGGTGGCATTTATTCAGGGGCGTAACAAACACCCCCACAGCCCCCGCGGTGCGGGGGGGCCCCCACTCTTCAGTAAATGAAGGGGGCCCCCTCAGCTCTTCGGTAGAGAGCTGTGAGAGAGAGGCTTGCTCTAAATCGAGCCTCTCTCTCTAAATAAAGTAGCCTGCATGGAGCTCCTGCGCTGACCCAGGACTGAAGAGAAACAATGTAACAAGTTACATTGTTTCTCTTCAGTCAGAGCCACCAGCCAGTCCAGGAACAAGGATGGGGGTGGGTGCCCCAGAGAGAGCAGGAGGCAGCACAGCATTCCCCACAGGGCACTGCCTCTGAGAAGGGAGAGGACAAGAATGGGGGTGGGGGCCCCAGAGACAGCAGGCAGGAGGCAGCACAGAGGAGAGCTGACAGGGGTATGGATGGGGGTGGGGGCCCCAGAGACAGCATTCACCACAGGGCACTGCCGCACTGCTCCTCTGAGGCAGCACAGAGCTGACTTCAGCCAGCAAGTTTGCAGCTCCAGAAACAGGATCTGCTGGGACACATCAGAAGGTGAGAGTTAGAGCTTTTGATGTAATGGATAATGTATTTTACCTATGCGTTTTCTGTTTGGAGTGGAGGGAATGTGTGTGGTGTCAATTGGACATATATGGTTTGGATTGGAATTGTTGGTTGTGGAATTGTGTTGCGTGGATTGGATCTGTGTAGTGAAATAATGTGGCATGGTGTGCAGTGCAATTATGTGGTATTGAATGGAGTGGGATTGTGTGTCTTGGAGTGGGATTATCTGGAATGGTATTTTGTGTTGTGGAGTGGTATGTAGTGGAGTTTACTTATGTGGTGTGCTGTTAAATATTATAGCATGATGTGGAATTTGTGGTGTAGATTGGATGTATGTGGTGTGTTGTGCATTTGTGGTGTTAGTCTGAATGATGTAGTTTGTTGTGAATTATGTGGTGTGGGATGGAAATGTGTATAGTTGAATTGTGTGCTGTGGAAGTTGCGGTGTTGAGTGAAATTATGTTGAGCGGTATTATGAGGCATGGTTTGAAGTGTAGTTATGTGGAGTGTTGCTACGTGGCATAGACTGGATTTATGTGGAGTGTATGTATGCAGTATGGAGTAGAGCATAATTATGTGGAGGTTAATTATGTGGAGCTGAGTGGTATTATGTGGAGTGTTATTATGCTGTGTGATAAATTGTGTGGGGATGAATTGTGGAACTGTGTGACATGTGGAATTATGTGGCATGGTATGGTGTATAATTATGCGCAGTGGAATTATGCAACATGTTGCAGAGTTGTATTTTGTGGAGGGTAATTATGTGTTTTAGAGTTGAGTGTAAATATGTTGTGTGGTTGGGAGTGGTATTAAGTTGTGTGGAATGTGATTCTGTGATGTGGAATTATGTGGTATGGAGTGAAGTGGAAATATGTGTATTTTTTGGATTATAATTATGTGGTATGGAATGTTGTAGGGTTAAATTATTTATAGTTGAATTGTGCAGTGTGGATTTATAAGCAGGGGCATAACACAGGCCCCAGGGGCGTAACACAGGCCCTCACAGCTCCCGTGTTGCGGGGGGCCCCAGCGCTCCAGAGGCCCCCTCAGCAGTGCCAGCAAGCACCACAAATCCCTGACTGTCTGGGATAGGTAATTAATTAATATAGGTAGGTTATGTAACTTACGCTTGCTCTAGACTTTTCTTTATAAATTAAATGGTAACATTTAAAAAATGGTAATGGTGAACACTGCGCACCAATTGTCATGCGCATTGCTGACTGGTGAAGCGAGGAGGCATCCCAGAGGCCAGAGTGGAGACAATTGAGAGGTAACGTGCGGCGGCGACTACCTGCCATAATTTAATTATTTCTCTGGCTAGCCTTGTCTGCCCTGTCTTCTGCGGCTCGCGCAGGTGAGTCTGTCTGTTCTCCCAGTCTATGCCACCCCCCCGCAGACAAGTGCACCCCACCCAAAATTAATTGCGACGACCACTTGTGTGCGTAAGGTCTCCAGTTTATTGTGAAGGCATTTAGTAAAAGAAAGGCGCCTTTGGTACATGAAGGTTGTTTGGAAAATATGGGGGGGGGGGTTATGTTACACATTAAAGATTAAAAGTGCGTGCCATCAGTTTCACCTGCGATTTATATTGATTTGCGGATTTTACAGAAAACACAAAAATCGTCATTGAAGTTTGTGGGCGCAAGAAAATATACCCTTCGCCTATGAATTTACACCTTAGTCTGTGACTTTGGGAGAAGTTTCCCGGTTTCGCCCGACTTTGTCAAGGCAAAGTGATACCCACTTCCCCCCAAAACTGACCCGATTTCTTGTTGTCAAGTGATGTCGGTTCTGAAGGGGCAGGTCCAGCTGAACTGGACATCAGGGTGTGAGTGGGGCAGAGAGGGGGAGGATTGGGGCTGTGGTGGCAGTGGTGCGACATAAATTGCAGCTTGCAGATAAAATGGTTTCTAGCTGAAACAGTTAAAAGTTACTAAAATACAGCAACATACATTGCTGCACAGTCGAATGCCCTTCGCTAAAATTGACAGGCCATCTTTCAGTTACTCTTTGTTGTTTGGTTGTTAAACTGAGACTGAGGTGAAACATTTGCCAGAACAGTCTTAAAAGGTGCAAAAAGTACAAAAAATTAAGTATATTATCACAAAATGTGCGGCATTATACCGCATAATTTGCCTTTTCCTGCTGCATAATTGAGTACCTGCAGCATAATTCTCATGGCACTGCATACCATGTACTTCCCCTCTGTTTACTGCTGTCACAAACAGCCACCAATCCTACCCCATTGATATGAAAGGAAAAAAATAACATTTACAGCCTTTCTATGTTACGAAGCATATTCTACCAGAGGTTGCACTTGACTTTCGTGGAAACAGGCACCAGCGTGTGTAACTCTCTTCTCTTTCTGGACTTTTTTTTTAACAACAGCACAACCTACCTCACTTGCAACCTTTGAACTGTGGGGCGCTCCATGCACTTTCCCGCCCTGAAGCCGTCGTACTCCACTCAGTAGCAGTAAAAGGATCAATGTTTCTGGTCCATAAATGGCTCCAAATCCCTGACTCTGTGGGTGTGACAAGATCACCGAGCATCCTGCCCCAAACACCTGCCAGCCCCACAGACCTCTCCAGGCAGAGAAACCTGCCAGCCCCACAGACATCTCCAGCCACAGAAACCTGCCAGCCCCACAGACCTCTCCGGGCACAGAAACCTGCCAGCCCCACAGACCTCTCCGGGCACAAAAACCTGCCAGACTCACAGACCTCCCCAAGCAGAGCAACCAGCCAGCCCCACAGACCTCCCCAGGCACAGAGACCTGCCAGTCCCACAGACCTCTCCGGGCACAGGAACCTGCCAGCCCCACTGACCTCTCCAGGCACAGAATCTGTCATCCCCACAGACCACTCCAGGCAGGGAAACCTGCCAGCCCCACAGACCTCCCCAAACACAGAAACCTGCCAGCTTCACAGACGTCCCCAAGCACAGAAACCTGCCAGTCCCACAGAACTCAAGCAGAGAAACATGCCAGTCCCACAGACCTCCCCAGTCAGAGAATCCTGCCAGTCCCACATACCTCTACAGGCATAGAATCCTGCCAGACCCACAAACCTCCCCGGGCAGAGAAACCTGCCAGCCCCACTGACCTCTCCAGGCACAGAATCTGCCATCCCCACAGACCACTCCAGGCAGAGAAACCTGCCAGCACCACAGACCTCCCCGGAGACAGAATCCAGTCAGTCCCACAGATCTCCCCAGGCACAGAAACTTGCTAGCCCCTCAGACCTCCCCGGGCACAGAAACCTGCCAGTCCCACAGACCTCCCCAGGCAGAGAAACCTGCCAGTCCCACAGACGTCTCTGGGCACAGAAACCTGCCAGTCCAACAGACCTCCCCGGGCACAGAAACCAGCCCGTCCCACTGACCTCCCCAAGCAGAGAAACCTGCCAGTCCCACAGACCTTCCAGGGCACAGAAACCTGCCAGTCCCACAGACCTCCCCGGGCACAGAAATCTACCAGCCCCACAGACCTCACCAAGCAGAAAAACCTGCCAGCCCCACAGACCTCACCAAGCAGAGAAACCTGCCAGTCCCACAGACCTTCCAGGGCACAGACACCTGCCAGTCCCTCAGACCTCCACAGGCACGGAATCTGCCAGCCCCACAGACCTCACCAAGCATAGAAACCTGCCAGCCCCCACAGACCTCCCCAGACACAGAAACCTGCAGCCCCACAGACCTCACCTAGCACATAAACCTGCCAGCCCCACAGACCTCCCCAAGCACAGAATCCTGCCAGCCCCACAGACCTCCCCAGGCAGAGAAACCTGTCAGTCCCACAGACCTCCCCAAGCACAGAATCTTGCCAGCCCCACAGACCTCCCCAGGCAGAGAAACCTGCCAGTCCCACATACCTCCACAGGCAGAGAAACCTGCCAGCCACACAGACCTCCCCAGGCACAGAATACTGCCAGTCCCACAGACCTCCCCAAGCACAGAAACCTGCCAGTTCCATTGACCTCCCTGGGCACAGAAACCTGCCAGCCCCACAGACCTCCCCGGGCACAGAAACCTGCCAGCCCCACAGACCTCCCCAAGCACAGAAACCTGCCAGTCCCACAGACCTTCCCAGGCAGAGAAACCTGCCAGCCCCACAGACCTCCCCAGGCAGAGAAACCTGCTAGACCCACAGACCTCCCCAGGCAGAGAAACCTGCCAGTCCCACAGACCTCTCCGGGCACAGAAACCTGCCATTCCCACAAACCTCTCTGGGCACAGATACCTACCAGTCCCACAAACCTCCCCGGGCACAGAAACATGCCAGTCTCACAGACCTCTCTGGGCACAGAAACCTGCCAGTCCCAAAGATCTCCCCAGGCAGAGAAACCTGCCAGTCCCCACAGACCTCCCCGGGCACAGAAACCTGCTAGTCCCACAGACCTCAGTGCCGGGGCATATGAGAACGTTTTTCTATTTTTGGGCTGTGGCCAAAATAGAATAATCTTACTATGGGCTAATTATTGTTGCTATGTCAGTGCAAAATGAATTTGTTCTGTTTTTTACCTGGTGTTAAAGTGGATGTCTTATGGCCCGAAGTTGTAGGTCTGTTGTTTTTCTAATGAGATAGGTCCATAACTGAAATAAGAGGCATGTCTGACATCTTCACAGTGGCGTAAGATAAGCCCCCGCAGCCCCCTCGGTGCAGGGTGGGCCCTCAAGCTCCATGGGACCTCCTCTGCAAAAGTGGTAGGGGGTGGCCCGGGGAGGGGGCCTCCTCCGTGTACTTTGCAGGGGGGCCCCCTCAACTTTCGTTACGCCACTGCATTTATTTCTATATCATGAAGCATTTCCTGTTTCCTCTCTCGCATAGAATCATGGTATTTGTAGTGCAGTGCATTACGTTTTATAAATTATTTACAATTGTTTTGTATGTTAATAAACAATTAGTTTAAAGTGCTTCAGTGCTTATTAGTGCAAATATTTTAAAGTGAAAATATATGTGCAAAATAGTGCATTGATTTAAAATGACGTTCTAAACAATTGTTTCAATTTTTCTAAAGAGATTTTGAGGCAAAGGAAACAATTCTGTATGCAATTTCTTTTTTACATTTTTGTCTTTGTGCTTAATTGTTCTTCAGTCTCTTCTCCCTAGCGAGTGTCCATACAGTTTTATAACATACATCTCTTTCTTATATTTATACAAAACCTTCAAATATTATTTATAGTATAGTTCTATTTTTGAGGTTCCAATATTCTTTTTGGTTTATCCATCACACCAATATTGTCATTATTTTTCCTTTTTATTATTGCAGTAATTCATTTCTCTATAGTAAGTATTACAGCTCTTGGAAACCAAATGGTATGGCTTGAGGGTTGCTGATCAAGCCTTAGTATAAATATTTTAACGATGTACATATAATTCCTCATCTTGAGTCAATCCCAAAGGTGTTTAAGTGTGAAAAGTTACAATGTGTTTTAATTCCTTTTGTTTTAGTAATCTCTCGCTTGTACCCCCTCTTTCCAGATTTGGGACTTGTTCAATTTCATAGAATTTGAGTAATTCTCATTTGCTTTCATGCATTTTCTCCATATGTTTTGCAATTGCGTTGGACTGGTCACTCTTTGTGGTGGCTCTGATATGTTCCAATATGCGTTTTTTGATTTCGCATATCGTGCTCCCAATGTACTTTGATTTGCAGGTGCATTCCACTACGTAGATGACATGCTTGCTTTTGCAAGTTATATGTTGCTTGATTTTCCATTTGACTCCTTTTTTGATTTCCGCTTCTTTCCTTTTTTCAGCAATTTTGTAGGCTTTATGACTTTTACATGGCTAAAAACCTTCTATTTCGGGCCATGATTTTGTTTGTTTTGCTTTGAAGTGGCAGCGAGTTAATTTATCACCAAGGTTTGGAGCTCTTCTGTAAGTAATATTGGGATGATTTCCTATGAAGCCTGATACTGTGGGGTCTAATTTTAAAATACCCCAATATTTTTTGATGATTCCTGTCCGTTGATTTTTTTCTGTCATATATGTTGTTATCAGTCTAATATTTGGTATGTCTTCCATTTTTGTTTTGATAAAATTACTTAAAATCTCAACTCGGTTTTTGCTTTTTGCTCTTTGTAAACTTTTTTCAACAACTTTTTAGGGTAGTTTTTCTTTTTGAATCTTGCTTGGGCTGCCGTGCTATGTTTTCAAATTCATCATCTGATGAACAATTTATCCGTAATCGTAAAAATTTACAGTACGGTATGTTCCATTTTTGATTGTTTGAGTGAAAACTGTTGGCGTGGAGAATTGCATTTGTGGCGGTTGATTTACGGTATAATGTACCTTGTAAGGTGTTTCCATCTACATAGATTTCAGTGTGTAAAAATGTTACTTTAGTAGAACTGATTTCATATGTAAATTTTAGGTTAGTCTCGTTGTTGTTCAATATTTGAAGAAAGGCAGCAAAGTCTGCCATCCCAAACGATAAACAAGTAATCGATAAACCTGATCCATAAAATGATTTTATCAACATATACATCATTTTCAGACTTCCAGGCACATTTTCTGTTCAAACCATCCCATGACCATATTCACAAAATTTGGGGTAAATGAAAAGCCCATGGCTGTTACTTTCATTTGCCTAAAATAGTTTTTATTGAAAGTAAAGATGTTATTTTGTAGGCATAGAGAGATCATGTTGATTAGCATGGTGTTATGTTGTTGATATTGGATATTTTGTTTTCCTAGAAAAAACTGCACGCATTAATTACTATTTGATGTTCATTATTCGTATACAATGAAACAACATCCATTGCTATTAATTTATATTCTGGATGCCACGATATTCCGTCCAATTTTTGTAGAAAGTCTGTTGTGTCACGGTTGCCAGTAGGTAGTTATAGTTAGGACCTAGTTTCCAATGGAAAAGTGTTTTATCTTTGGGGCCGGTTGACAAATCTTCGCACAATTTTCAAGACTAATGGGGCGCTCCGGTCAGCACCTGTCTTTAAAGTTTCCGGGTGATTCATCAAGTGGGGGCTGAGAATAAAGGGGGGTCCAAAAACGTGTTTTCTCCGTGTTAATTTTCATGGGAAACTTTTGTCGCAGCTTCAGCCCGAACTGCTGAACGGAATTACACCCAATTTCGCAGAGAGGTAGCTCGTTGTCTTTGCTTTAAATGGTGTAAATCCGTTCAGTAGTTCCTGAGAAATTAAAAAATAAATAAATATTGATATCTAGTGACCGTGGTGGATCCGCAAACCCTCCCAATCATGTGCTTGTCTCTGTTTGGCTGCCAACATTTCAAACCAAGAAGTGTTGGCAGCCATCTTGAGAACAAGGTGAAAAAACAATATAAAGGGGCAGGGTAGAAACACCCTGACCCCAAGGCCAAAAAAAGCATTTGTTTTTTTATTTTTCAGAGGGATTCGCGTACCGTACGTGAATCCCGCCGAAAAAATTAAATAAAAACAAAGTGCTGTGTCCCGCGCTTCGTTTTAATAAGCCCCTGGGTGGGCCAGGTCCTGGGGCAATAAGGAAAATATAAGCGGGGGCCTGCGGGCAGCCCCTGATGGACCATCACCTCATCGGGCCATGATTAATATTATGTAGGGGGCATGTGGCCCCCCGCAGCCCCAGGGACCGCCACCTTCCTGGGGCTTGTGTAAATTATGTGTGGGGGCTCCTGCCCCCCACTCTGTCCAGGGGACCACCACCTCCCTGGGGCATTAGTAAAAGATGGGTGGGGGGCCTCGAGGGCCACCCCAAGTCCTGGGGACCGCCACCTCCCTGGGACTGCACAATTTTAAACATTGTGTGGGGGAGGGCTTCTGGCCCTCCCCCACACTGCCCCAGGGACCTCAGTCCCCTGGGACCACCACCTCCCCGGGGCTTCAATCTGTTGGGAGGGGGGCTACGCAATCCCCCTCCTGGAGCCCTCCTTGGCCCTGGGGACTGCCCCCTCCGAGGTTTGGCTCCGGCAATGTCCCGGGGTGCCCACCCCCAGGACATTGCGGTTTGCCATGGCAGGGCGGGAGCACGGCTCCTGCCCTTTCATAGCAAACACTGCTTTGCTTCATGGAAACGAGAGCAGGAAACCTACTCTCACTTCCACGAAGCAAAGCAGAATTGCTTTTGGGCACAGGGAGCTGCATGTCAGCAGCTCCCTTTGCCTAAAAGCAAGGCCAGCTCCCGCAGAAGGGGGGGAGCAGGCAGGGACCAAAAGAGCATTGGAGCTCCCCCCACCGTCCCCAATGTGAGGGCCATCCCCGGGGATGGGTCCCCGGGCCCAAAAATGGCCCAGGGAAGGGGGGTCACGTGGCCCCCCTCACGTTAAATTAATTAAAACACTTTTTTAAAAAGAGGCAAAACCCCGGGGATGGGGTCCCCGGGGCTGTAAAAGGCCTTAGGAGGGGGGCCTTGAGGCCCCTGTCCTTTAAAAAAAAAATGACCATAAATATATGGGCATGCCCCGGGGATTGGGGTCCCCAAGCCCGAAATCAGCCATGGGAGGGGGGCCCCCTTACCATTTAAAAAAAAAATCAGGCCCTGGGGGATGGGGTCCCCTGGGACTAAAAATAATTAAAGGAAGGGGGGCCACACAGCCTCCCTTCCAAAAACAAAAGAAAAAAAAGCCAGCATCTCACCAGAGGCCCCTCCCCTTCCCTGCACCACTCGTGCCTCCTGGCATGTTCTGGGTTGGAGGATTAAGTCCCCTAGAATCTCAAGGGTCCTTAGGGGGCAACTAGCCCACCAGGTACCTCCAGTTTGCCCCACACAATGGGATTGCTGAGAAGTGGTCCAAGGCAGAGCCCCTTTTTACAACACTCTGCAAACGCGCCTCCAGGCGCACTGCTGGTGGGGCGATGAGGTCCTCTTGTGTCCTGAGGACCTCAGGACCGAAGTGTACTTCATCCACTGAGCAGCAGTGCGCCAGGAGGCGCGTTTGCAGAGTGGTGTAAAAAGGGGGCGTGGCCTCAGACCACTGTCAGTAATCCAGCTATGTTGGGCTTACCAGAGATGAAAGGAGGGTTAGTTGGCCCCCAGGGACACTCAGGCGGCAAGGGGACTTCATCCCCCAACCAAGAGCGCACCAGGAGGTGTGTTTGCAGAGTGGTGGAAAAAGGGAGATCAGGAGACCCATCTCTTAGCGAGAGATGCCCACAGACTTAAATCTGAGTCTTTCCCACACCAATACTTCTCCTCTACAGTACGCAAGTCAGCGGGGTGGCAATACTCTTTACCCTTAGGTTCCAGGAAACAATTAGTCCCAAACTAATTGAGATTAAAGGCCGCCTCTTGGTATACCAAATACGTTTGGGAGCCCAGACCCTTACTCTGGTATCACTGTATGCACCTTATGAGAGGCAGGAGCAATTCATCCGAACTGCCCTAGTGGAGATCCTCACATCCCAAGATTGCCTAGTCTTAATACAAGGGTGACCTTAACATAGTCCCCAATAATGACCTAGACCGTTCCGTTTCCACGGAGGGAGGGTCCGGGGCTCTGACAGGGGAAGGACTGAATTGGCTAAGGGAGATGGCGTTGATTGATCTCTGGAGGGCTTCACATCACCATAACCAGGACTATACCTTTTTCTCACATGCTCATAAGTCATATACCCGCTTGGATTACTTTCTGGGAACCCAGGATGTACAGCAACACACATGGTCAGTGAAGATCAAACCAAGATCTCTTTCAGATCACTCAGTTCTAATTCTGGAGCTACATAATCCTATACAGAGGGAAACAAGGGAACATTGGAGACTCTGAGAGACTCTCTTGCAAAGACCAAAGGTGGTCACGCAGATTCAAAAGGCAATACGCGATTATATTCAACTTAATGACACCACATACATCTCCAAATCTACCCTATGGGACGCTTCAAAAGCGGTCATTGGAGGGGTAATTATAGCAATCGCGGCTGGCAAAAATCGCCACCACAAGTCAAAAAGGGCGGAACTTCAAGAGCAGGTCCAAGAATTAGAACACATACCCCATCGCACAGGGGCTCCTAGGATTTGGCACCGGTTAGAGAGAACGCAAAAACAATTGACAAGCATAGATCTGGATAAGGCCCAGTACTCGCTTCTCCGACTAAAACACTCCTTTTACATAAATGGGAATAAATGCAGAAGGCTCCTTGAGACCAAACTTCGAGCCCACAGACAGTCCACCAGAGATGATGCCCTCCTATCCAGAGAAGAAGAAGAAGAGATTAAGGGAGACCACCAGTTAGCGACGTACTTTCGTTAATTCTATGTGTCTCTCTATTCGGAGCAGGCTTCTCCTACTGAATCTCCTTCTCAGTATCTGCGTTCAGCGGCAACTCCCCGACAGACTGAATCTCAAGCGTCCTCCCTGGACAACACCATCCGTAATAAAAAGGCCATCTCTGCTATTTCTAAACAGAAAGATCTGAAATCTCCTGGACCAAATGGCTTCTCTGAAGGGTTTTATAAACCCTCCTGCCCAGACATAGCCCCAATTCTTACACAACTCTTTCATGACACTGCGTGCACTGATAGCCTCCCGCCCTCGATGCAAGAAGCAGAAATAGTTGTTTTCTCCAAACCAGGAAAAGACCGACGTTATTGCGCTAACTACCACCCTATCTCACTCCTAAATGCGGACGTCAAGCTATTTACGAGTATCTTGTCTGCCCGTTTGAATCCCTTTATGCAGGGACTGATAGCCATGGACCAAGCTTGCTTTGTACAACAGAGACAATTTGCAGACAATACAAAATGGCTACTACATATCATTTACAAAGCACGTCGTAGGGAGGGGGCAAGCATGCTACTTTTGGCTGACGCTGAGAAAGCATTTGACCGGGTTCATTGGCCATTTCTGAATGCAACGTTAGCACACTTTCAGCTGGGGGAACGTTTATGAGCTTGGGTTCTGGCAGCTATAGATCTCCAATGGCTGTAGTGAGGGTGAACAGGTATGGCTCCGATATCTTCCCCATACAATGGGGTACGAGGCAGGGCTGCCTTCTATCTCCCCTCCTTTTCGCCCCAATTATATAGAACCTTTTGCGCAGCAGGTAAGAGATCATCCTGGTATCATAGGAATTTCTCTTGGAGGGGGAAGAGCACCGGATCAGTCTGTACACAGATGATATAAATGCCATGCTTGACGACCCCCAGGAGAGCCTGGCCCACTTTTTGAGAGAGATAGAGGATTTCAGTGCAGCCTCAGGGTTCCGCATGAATGTTCATACGTCTCAGGCCCGAAATATCTCAGTTCCCCAAGTTGCAGTTGAGACTCTGCAAGAACAGACATGGTCGGCTGGGAAACTAAGCCCATTCCATACCTGGGGGTTCAGCTTTGCTCCTCTATGGAGCGCACAAACGCTCTCAATTACTGAGAATTGACAAAGAGGGTGTGCACTGAACTGGAGCAATGGAGGCACTATCTACTTTCTCTGATGGGCTGCATTGCGGCCTTAAAAAGGACTACCCTACCTAGAATACTTTTTCTCTTCCAAACCCTGCCATTAACTCCTACTAAACTATGCAAGCTGCTCTACACCTCTTTGTTTGGTCAGGTAAAAGTCCTAGGATGAGCATGGAGCGTAATTGGCTTCTGACGGTGGAGCGTGGACTTGGGATACTCTGCCTTCTCAGATACTTTCAGGCGGCTCAGCTTCGATACCTAGTTGAATGGTCCAGAACAGAGTCAGAGAAACACTGGCTCTTCATGGAAAGGGCTATAGCCGGGACCTCACTAGAGAAAGTCCCATTCCTACAGTGCCAACACCCAGCACCTAGTCTCTATATCTCCCCAGTTACGAGCTCCCTTCTGAAAGTGTGGGATGGCTGCATGTACAGAGGGCAACTAACTACTGACCCCTGACATCAGTCTTTGACAATTCGGCCTTTACAACAGTACCAGGCCGTCCTTTCGAGTATGGAGGGGGGCAGGCTGTAGGGCGTCAGGAAATGTATTCAACTTGGAAGGCTCTATACCCTTTGACATCCTTAAGAGGGACTAAACCATCCCAGAGGATGAACGCTTTAGATACTTCCAGATCAGACACTGGCTACTACACCAAACTACAGCAAAAGCTCAGATAAACGCCTTCTGTCAGAACTGTATGTTCTTTTGCAACCTACACAGACAGCAGACAAAAGCCCAGCCCAACGATGCTGGGAAGCGGAATTGGGGCGTCAGCTTTCTCAGAAGGAGTGGAAAGACATATATCACAGAGCACGACACACAGCCTAAAACAAAGCGGGCCCAGACACAGCATTGAAAATCACCTCATACTGGTACCTTACACCAGGAAGGCTTCATCGGGAAAGCCCAGCCTGTAGTGATGAATACTGGTGGCAGTGTGGGGAGAAGAGTACGCTTACCCATATCCTCTGGGAGTGCACCAAAATAACAGTGTTCTGGGACTCGGTCCTAAACAACATAGACACGAACGTTGGTCTTTCCAACCTAAAACTGAAGGTCCATCTTGGGCTACATACAACTTACACAGTGCTCTTCTACCCTTGAACTCGAATATTAGAGATCTAAAACCCAGCATCTCAATTTTTTGCCCAGTGAAGCTTTCTGGATTGACATCAGTGGGTTGCAATTGTGGGCCAATGGTATTAACAAATTTGTTATCCCATACTGATTTAGCAATGATAGTGAATGGAGATCCAGAGTCCACTGCAACCTGTAAAACTATACCACCAAAGGAAATCATACATAAAGGCTTTCTTGCTATCGTTGCTTGTAATATTGACCACAACATGCTTTGTTATACCACTGGAAATACTCGAGTTCTCTGGAGAGTCTTCATCTTCATTGTTGTCTGATAAATCAGAATTGCTGTTTGTGATACAGGTTACATGGGATTTTTTATAACGCTTCCTCCTACAAACTTTTGAAAAATGTCCAACAATTCCGCATACTGAACATTTCGTAGATTTGGCAGGACATCTTTCAAATCTTGCCGTATGAGAAGTATTTCCACATCTGTAACATACAAAGCCGGACTGTGAAGGATTTTCTTCTTTTTTAGTGTTAGAGGTTTGATGTGGTTTCCAATTGTTGCTTTGATAAGATCTAGGTTGTTTGTACGTAAGACTTTTGTCTTTCCTGGTGTCTGTAATCTTATTGACAGTGACTGCCTCACTCGAATGAGAAACAGCTTTAGCACACCTTTCTGATAATTCTGCCTTTTTTACCAATGTAATAATATCCTTAAGGCTAGCATCACCTTCAATCCAAAGTTTGTCTTGAATGCTTTTATTTTTTGTACACATGACTATTTGGTCTCTTATCATGTCGTCATGCAAAGAGCCAAATTTGCACTTTATGACAAGATTTTTTAATGCAGAGACATAATCTTCAATTGATCTGTTAGTCTCTTGTTTACGTTTATAAAATGTGCGCCTAGATACTGCCGCACACACAATAGGTGAGTAATGATCATCTAGGTCAGCAATGGCACATTTGAAAACATCAACATCTGCGCTTCTTTCATTTTTTTGCATTTGATTATACACTCTGAGACCTTCAGGTCCTAAACAATGCATTAAAATTCTTTTTTTTCTTTCAGGAGACATAACACTACCATTATGCTCCAAGGTAGCAATATAATTAATGAAATACTCTTTCCATTCTTGCCATTTTATAATAGGTTCTCCAGGATTAATCAAGAATTCTTTTGGATTACTCAGAGTAATGCTGACATTTGTGCTTTGTGTGTTCTTGCTTGCAGTGGAGACTGTGCTAGATTCACCATCCATGTTCACTTATTTATAAATGACTGTTTAATATATAATAGAAATATAATAACAGATATTGGTATGAATTTCTGTGAAAACGGTAAACTTCTTGTTCTTAATCCTTAAAGACTGTCTAAAACTTTTGTAAACGCTATTCCGATAGAAATGCTTCACTCGTACTGCATTTCAAATGAAAATTGGATAACCAAGATGGCCGCCAGGGTCACGGTGCGTGACCTCGTAGCTCATGTAGATTGACGCGTTGCGCGTTACACTGTAACGAAACAAGAAGCAGAAGCGTCTTTCAAAGAAGGATTACGCACTGAAGAATGGAAGCCGTCATCCGCGCGAGGTAAACAGCGCTAATGCCTGTAGGCAACTGTCAAAGATTCGAATATACACAGTGCTAGCGTTGGCAGGGTTAAATAGATTGTCTATTAATACTTCGCGGATTACAAGAAACCGCAACTGAACTCACGCAGATATCGAGTTGTCCGTTGTGATTCTTTTCCTCGAATAAGTCGTCCTTTTCATAATCGCGACGGATAATGTAATTATGCACTCGGTTCGACCGTTGGCAGGGGGCTGATTATCCTTGTCGCCAATTCAATGTAGCATCCTTAAATGAAGTTCCACTCATTAAAGATGATGTTTGCTGAGTTCTTTATTACAGCCCCCCGCACACAGGAATAACACCTCCAACGCTGACAGTCTCCATAGCAGAACTGTCCTAAGATAGAATTTGCATACACAACACATTCTACAATCTAGAACTATATGGCCCATTGACTCATCTTAAAGCCACATACTACACCCACCTTTCAACACAGCTCCCTAGGTTCCCGTCATACACATTGCTAGGCCTCCATAACCCCTTGACCTATCCCCTCGCATCACGTAGCGTAGAGGATGCCAAATAGGAATTGCGCTAGGTGCAGCACACCAGACCATCCTCTCACACTGGGGGTCGACCACCATACCGACACACCTGGGTTGGCTACACCGTCTGTGGGGTGTCTTGGGGATGGAGAGACTTACCCTTACACTCACCGGATAGATCGACACATTTAGGACCACCTGGCGCCCATTCCTAGCGTTACTTTCTCAAGAATTTCGAGAACTGACATGTCCCTGTTATTTATGGATATTGAGACTCACAGACTCATTTCACACTGAAAGAGAAGAACAGACACAATGAATGTCCCACACACAGACACAGAGGCATTGCTAGTTGAATAGCTATTGGTACTGGGGAGGGTGTGAGGGTAGTTATTGAGTGTAGTGAAAGGGAGTTAATTGTTTACTTGCATGTCATTGAAGTATGTCACGCTTACGCTGATGCTTTCAGATCCTTTTCGAAACTGAAGATATGCAATGTGACATGTAATGAAGTGAGATAATGATAACTATAAAACAGAATTGAATCATAAGTTGAACTATGGCTGTGCCAAATTAATGAACTTTTCAATGAAAAATGTACTGTTGGTTAATGACAGTGTGCTACCACCCTTTTCTTTAGTAATACATTTGCGACAGTGTGCTACAAAATTCACCAACAACTACATGCTACATCCTTACCATTCTCTTGCTAAATTGGCGTGGCTCATTTGCTACGCTTATTCTTGGTATGATGCATTTTTCACAGTCCCTAAGAGTATAGTGATGTAACATTTATGGCAGCCAGGGCCGGACTGGCGGTAGTGGGCACTGGGCATTTCCCAGGTGGACCACCAGGGTAGGGGCCAGTTTTAGGCCCCTGGGGGCCGTTTTTGTTACCGGTGGCCAGCAATATCGTCCCCCTGTAACAAAATCAGCCGAAACCAGCCCTAGCAAACAGCTCGCCCGCACCCCGGCAGCTCCCCCGGGGGGGGGGGGGGCTGGATGAGCAGTTTGCCAGGGCCCGTTTCGGTTCCCAGTCCGGCCCTGATGGCAGCACCCCTACTCTAAAAATTGTTCCAGCCCCACTCCTCTATGCCACACAAGGCCACAGTTTCTAGTCCTGGCCTTCACTTGTACAAATCACATGAATGTAGTGGAAAGTGTCTCGTGACTGGAGAAGGGGCAACATGATCCAAGGCCCTTCATTTTGTGGGATCAATCAGTGGGGCAGCTAGGCCTTTTGCCGCCCATGTGGTCCTTGCATCTGGCGTCCCGCGATGGGCGCATCTAAGAGCAGGGGGATGCTGGCACGATTCCGGTGCTTGCCGGCCTACGAGGGCCACAGGTAAGAGGGGGAGGCCGCCGCCCCAAAAACTCGTGCCACCCAGGGCGACCGCCCCCCTCCCCCTTGCTACGCCACTAGAATCCATGAGCTGGTCTTTTGTTTTCAAAGATGTTGCCTTTACTCATGACTACAGTTCACTTTTTCAAGAATGACAGTAGAGGTGTTTCCAAATAATTTGGTCTAAAAACACAAACATAATAATTGGCACTTTTCAGAAGGGCTGGTGTGTTCGTTCTTAAACATGCAGTTATTGTTTTTGTTTTATGTTTGCCTAAGGAACATAAAAGGATTTTTTTTAAAGAATGTGTTATCTGTAAAAGTGCTGTCCGGTTGTGAAAAACAGCAATAAAACAGCTATAATTATCTTTTCATACTTAATTATACTCTAATTGTGTGTAGACATAATGCATTGCAGTCATCCCTTTAGCAAAATGATTTTTTTTTCTTCAATATTCTACTGCAAGCAGGCCCTCTTCTGAGGGGGAAGTACATGATGTAACAAGCGCCTCTTCATAGTAAAATGGCATTGTCAGACGCATAATTGTTATTCATGACAGGCAGTCCCACAAACACTTTTCTTGCCTGTAAGTATTGAGTCCTTGTCAGACCAATTATGACTAAATTACTGCATGTTCTTCGCCGTATTCAACTAATTAAAGGGTAATTAATAAAATGATAATTTCATTGCGTGGCAGCGTCTGCATCTGGTTGTCATCGCAGAATACTGTTTGACATCTGGCTAAGTGGTTGGGCTCCCGGGTGCAAGGCAGCTGGATTTTTTCAGAAATACGTGGTCCAGCGAGAGATATTTAACTCTGGAGGGATGCGTTTCAGCACTAGTAGAATAAACAGTCATTTTACCCCTAGTTTAATCCCCATTTACTCCGTGAGTGGGCTCTGGTATGACCATTCACCAGCTCTTCTCATGCTTCGAAACGGTTCAAGGATTTTCAATAGCCTCTGTGCAAAGAAATGCAAAAAAAGCAAAGCATCGAATCCCTTGCCTTTCCATGGCACCATCCACTAGGTGGCGCACGCTGACAGTTATCTTTCCTCTATGGAAGCCCAAACCTGTTCATGCTTCAGCGATTCCTTTATACTTCGAGACCCAAATGAAACAAATTGCACCAATCTTGGCGCAATTTTGCATCAATGTTTCTAGATTGTATGACCTGTTAAATGGAAAAAACAATATTTGAACCGGAACAGTGGTGAAAGGCATTGTTTTCACTATTTGTCAGTACATTGGGATCTTGGAGGCAGCCGACTTCGGGCAGGCTTGCCCCCAGGTAATTTTGGGGACTGTAGCAGTCCAGGCAACTACTCCTTTCTTTGGGCTATTTTGTAACCCAGAGGATATATAGTGCACCATTTTCTAGACCAGCCTCCATTTGGTTGGGTAACACAGTGGCTGGTCATTAGGTCTTTGAGATGCTTACCTGGTCTTCCTTTGACGTGGCATTAGGTGTTTTTTGTTCACAGTTTACTTGTCGGAAGCGATTTACGGTTGTGGCCACAAGACCTGGGGGTTGGGGATACAAAGTCGGGGATCGAAGGGGCTAAGGAGTTGGAGGCGCAGGAGATTCCAGTGACAGGGACAGGGAAGGGTGTGGAAGGGAGTGATAACAATGAGAAAGCAGTGGAAAGGGTAGAAAGGAAAGAGCATTGATCTGAAAATCAAGAAGATTCCATACATGGGGGTTCTGAAGCCGTTGGGAGCTCATTTTATGTTGGCTACTAAAGAAGAAAATATGCAGCGGGGAATATGCTGAGATGCTTAAACTATTACACAGGGAGCTGGGGGCTAAGGAGGGTTCCAAGTAAGAGGTGCATGAACTGGCAAAGGGTCCAAATGTTCCTCTGGCAATTGAGAACTGGGCGCAGCTTTCCTAATCTATGCCAGTGTTTACACGTACACTATTAAAAAGGCACAAATAAATGAAGGGGGTTATGCATGGGCTCAATATGACAATGAGATCAGAGCACGTGTGGCAGTGGTACAGTGGGGGGAGGTGGATGAGGACCTTTAGCATCATGCCGTGGTCCCCTCGAAATTTGCCAAGACCATATTTACAGCCAGTTGTCTGCCTTTCATGTATCATCCCTTTCAGGGCTACCCCACCTGTGGAAGGGTGGGAACAACCGAGAAAGGACAGGTAGCTCCAACTGGTGCCTACTGGGAATTCAATAAAGTGCTACGCACCAGGGACTATTGTACATTTTGACACGAGTGCTCCAAATGTGGCCGCAAACACCCCCATATCAATTACTATGGCACGGGAAGCCAGTTTATTAGTTCTACCGGGCATTGGAACTCGCAGCAGCAGGGCTTTGGCTGGGCCCAGCAGCCGAATCAGGCTTCCGGGTTTAGGGTCAAGATTATAATAAGGAAGGGTCTTGGCTACTTGTTTTTCAGTTAACAAGCAGATTTACTCATTACTTGTAAGTAAAATGAGGCATCGAAGAAGAAGCAGCTGATTTCCAACCGTTGTCTCAGCGCTGTGCGTCTCCATGGAGACACACAGCGCGTGAGTCAGTATCAGGACTCATTTGCTTGAAATTTTCGCTTGTCAGGTCACAGGATTTGGAGAAATAAATCTTGAATGTCCATTAAGCTGGAACGTTTGAATTTTTGGTTGTCACTATATGATCAAAAAGTTGATGCCAATCTGCTGAAGGAAGGGTTCACCCATGGTTTTCTTTCTTTTGGGGTACCAAGTCCAAGGGTGCACAGGTGGGCAAGCAATCTTAAGTTGGTAAGTGCTGCAAAACAGGTGGTCCAGGAGAAACTTTTAAAAGAGACACAGAAGGGAAGGATGGCCTGCCATTTTGATGATTGGCCTATGGCGCCTGTATCCTATCTAATGAGGACACAGGCGTGAACACGCAGCATGAAGTAGGGTGTTGTCTTAAAGCACTGCAACAAACAACTCATTAGAAATTTGAAATTTAGTTGACAAGCTAATCTTTTTTTTAATTTTAAAACATTGCTGCATATTTGAACTGGTTTTGTGTTGGGGTAAGTTGTGGTAGAGAAAGATATAGAATGATATTGATTTATTTTAGGCAATGCATGATGCCCAGTTTATAACAGGCTCATAATTACATCAGAACCAGGTGTAGTTGACTAGTTGACCAGGTATTTAGGTATTCCTCAGAGAACTCAAAATGGATATTGAATGATTACAATTCTGGAGAAAAACTGTTGGCGCAATTATTTGATATCAATTCATTTTTCTGTCGAGCCTCCGAGACCTGCTGTATAGGGCTTGTGGGCTTACATCCCATCCATTGCTTTCTAATTTGTTGCTTGGATTGCCCTTTCAAAATGCATACCTGCTAGTGGTGAATCCTTCATTTTTTTACTCCTTTTTGTCTCTCGTTTCCTCCCATGGAGCAGGGATCAAGTACTGTGTCTTTACTCTTTGATTGTTTACCAGTTTGTTTTGGGGACTGGGAGAAAGGGCCTCTTTTGACATGGTTAGCCACCACTTTTTGCCTGGAACGTGATGTGATTTCAAATGAACATGCACTAGGTCCCCGATAACCAGGGCCTAGTGCCAGATCTCTTTCCTAAAACTGCACCACAATTGGCACAACTTATGCAAGTACTGTAAGTCCCTAGTAAATGGTACCCATGGTACCTATGGCATTGGGACTGAAGACAGGACCTCAGGACCCCTAAAACCAACTGTACGATTGTATATACATTTTTGTGTCTTTCTCCATAGACTTTCATTGTGCTGAATTGCGCACAACAGTGAGTTATTTTCCGAATGTTGAAAAATAATAACTAAAAAAGTACTTAACTCTAAAATTACGTGTCTATGCTATATCCTCGATACATTACACTTTTCAATCAGTATTGCAGAATGTTCACTGCATCATCTTATACACAGCCTACACCCCCTCCCTTTGTATTATCCATCCTTTCCTACCGTGTATTTATTTTGTTTACCACTGTCTACCTTTGTCTGCAAAAACTTAATAAAATGCATTGAACTAAAAATAAATATATAAAAATTGGTGTTATTTTTAAAATTGGTCTCAGATTTATTGTTGAGTGTGTGTCTCATTTATTGCCTCTGTGAGTACAACAAATGCTTAGAACTACCCTCTGATAAGCGTAGCTGCTCACCCACACTACCACAAATAGAGCATTAGTATTATCTACTTTTGCCTCTGCATACCAATCTGAGTCTCCCTGGACTCTCTACACAGTGTTTTTCTTTTTTGTGCATTACATAGAGCCAGATTCCTACCGGGACCATTTTTTATTGTTTTCCTGTTCATGTTACTGTTTGTCTGTTTGTCTGTGTTCAGGTTCAGTGCCCATATCTACTTACATTTTAATGTAGCATTCATCCCTCCCACTTCCTCCAATGTCGCTGCATGGCCCTCCCCCTCCACCTTGTGGGTGGTGCTCCTGTCCCTCACCCTCCCGCCACGTCACTTGTTCTAAATGTGGCGATCTTAGACTGAATGCCGTGTTCAGCTTTTGTGGAGTTGTTTTTCCGCCTCATTCAGTGCACACACACTTCTAACTTTGAAGCTCTTGGAGGCCTGCTTTCCACTACTTGGGATCCCAACACTAGTGTAACCGGACTGTAGTTGTTTTTCTGCTTGGAGATTGGGTTGCAGCAAATGACCTTCCTCCCGTGTCAAGTGAGTCACAATAAGCATCACTGTTTAACTTTCCTATATGTAATGTTAAAAAGAAGCAACCATGCAGGGCTTGTGTTCTCCTTGCAACATCCGGTCTCCTTCGCACGACCCAAATAAATGACTTTGTAACTGTGCTGCTCATCATTACAGATCATTTTATCAGCAATACTTTATTTTTTACATATCTAGCTAAATCGACTGTAGGCAGGGTCCCCATCCCTCACCCCACCCGTCACATTACTTGTTCTAATTGTGGTGATCTGGACTACCGCTACAAGGCTGTATCATGCTGATAAATGGAAAACCTGCACTGGAACTCTATGTTGCTGATGACATGTGGTATTGACATTTGGTGAGAGCTTGCCAAGCCATTGCAAGGCACACTGCACTTTCAGGGTGGTTGACTCAGTAGTTACTCAGTCTGTAATACTTAACTATTAATGTGTTTTGAGTTGGTAATCGAAACAACGTTTTAAAACTGCACAGCCAAAAACAAAGTTTTCACAAAGAACACTGATGCAGAGAACTTTACAGGGGAGTGCACTAGCAAGATGGATGGACAGACTACACTAACACTGAATGCCATGTCCGGCTTTTGTGGAGTTGCTTTTCTTCCTCATTCAGCACACACAAACTTCTAACTTTGAAGTATTTGGAGAGCTGCTTTCCACTACTTGGGAGCCAAAGGCTAGTGTAACTGGACTGTTGTTGTTTTTCTGCTCGGGATTGGGTTGCAGCAGAGGCGCAACTAGAGCCACATTTCAAGGGGGGGCTACTAAAAATTTCAGGTGGGGGGCTGACTCTTCCAGTGATAGTCAGAGTGGAGATGCAAGGGCTCTAAGAAGGGGTGAAAACACAACAAAGCATCATTAGCAAGTAAATGGGCTTTTAAAGACCTGTGAAGTATTCAGGTGTGGCTGTGTGTGCCTGGGAAGCTGTCTCAGCCGGGCAGACACACACGACGGGGGGGGGGGGCTGAAGCCCTTTGATCCCAATGGGCGTTGTGCGCCTGGGTTGCAGTGTGTGAGACGACGCGCCGAAGAAGAATGGCTTCTCTCTCGTGTTTAGCCTATCCGCCCTGCAAGTTTTAACTGCTATTTCTTTCAGTGACTGAAGAAGCCTAGCCCATGGTCTGAGTCACAATACCCACTGCCCCTTCACTTTCCTATATGTTAGAGAAGCGACCATTCAGGGTTTGAGTACTCCTTGCAACATTCGGTCTCCTTCCCATGACTCAAATAAATGAAGGTGTAACTGTGCTATTCTTCATTATGAAACGTTTTATCAGCAATACATTTTGTTTTATATATCCAACTAAATCAGCTGTAGGCAGGGCCATTGGAATTATGCAGTTTGGAGCCATAGCTGTTCTGTATAATTATGGATTTGCCACATAATCCATCATACAGTGCCTAATCTGCAGATTTAACCAAAAACTTTTGCTTCTAAAAATGTGGTGACGTGTTGCTGAGCAGTGGAAGGTATTTCACAAAGGTTGGCTGATCATTTGGCAGTTGCTTATTGATATGTTTGGGTGTTACAGTGGTATTATTAAGGTGAAACCTTTGCCCAGACAGTGTTTACACGAATACAAATAACAATGCAGTGATACTATCAAAAAATGTGCCACATTACACTACATACTTTGCCTTCTTTTGACACATAATATAGTCAATGTGCTGCATAATCTGGTCCCATGCTGCCACCGCAATTCCAGTGGCCATGACAGTAGGCTCTAATAATTGATAAGGAAACAACAAAGTCAGTGTGATGTAAGCAAAGCACTGTATATCAAAGGAGCGTTGGTCCACAGGTTCAAAACAAACACTTATATTGTTGAGAAAGACGTAGACCTCTACAGGCTATACCCATTATGTATACAACCCGTTATGTATAAAGCCCTCACTCGCCAACCTGGTTGGTGACATGCTTTATCATCGGGCTCCACCGGGTATGACCGAATGTCATCCCAGTGTGCTGCAACGCCAGGTTACTGCGGAGCGGGGTTCATGTGAGGTGACAGTGAATTTAAAATTTCCAATTAAGTCAAAAAATAAAATTTATTCGTTTTGCTAATTGGGAAAATTAAAAAGGGAGTGAAGGTCAAAAAATAGAAGACCTGTTTCACTCCTTGGCGGTCAACATGTTTCTGCCCAAATGTGTGTTCAACAGGCTTTCATCAGGACCAGAGTGGAAGTGCAGAGTCACGGAGGTATGAGCGCGCTAAGGTTCACCCTTCCGAAGACTACTGTGTGAAAAATATTTACAGTGAGAAAAATCCGCCAAAAAGTACAATGGTGGAGAGAAACGAGTTTATTCTGATGTTAGGTAGACACACAAACAAAAGACAAAACATGGAAGAGTTGTAAGTGTTTGATGGTCAACTCGTAATTGAACTTAAGTGCTCAGATGAGAAAGTGCCATTAACGTCTACCTCAGGTGCAGAAATGGTGAGAGTAGTGCACCTAGGCTTTATCCTTATATCGATGTAGGATAAGTTCGAATGTTACCTATCCTCGATAACGTGTCTAGAATATAACGGGACACACGTGGAACTCAGAACTCAGTGTGAGACTCATAAGATGCATATGGGCTGAGGCACGATGAAACTGCCCCTGTGTAAGTCGTCTAAGACTTATCATGCAGGAGTAGGGGAGGGAGATCTTACTCAGAGGCAATCCGTTTGAAGCCTCAAGGATCCCGGGTGGGGGGTGGGAGCAATATGGCACACCCTACAGACATGAAAAAGGAAAGAAAAAGGGAGAATCACGACCTCATGTAGAGGGGCTGAGGGTCCGCTTACCGTTAATGAAGGGAAGGGGGACAATGGAAATTACTCACGCCCTCGCTGCTCGGCACCCATTAGAAACCTAGAGCGCCTCTGTTCGCCGGGTCCAGGATGAGAGGATCCTTGACGGAGGTCCCGTATAAGAGGTGATGTTGCCAACATCAGTGGAGCAGAGGAAAAAGGAAGAGCTCACGGGATTGGCCAGACTTGTCCCAGCTCTACTGTGATAGGTTGTCGTCATAGCCGTTCGGCCAATGGCGATCAGTGAATCATCCACAGTGGTAGAGCGACGCGTAGATGGAAAGTAGAGAAAACTTTATTCACCGGAGTGTCAGGCTCACAACTCGCAAGAGTGTACAGTCATGAGCCCGTAGGAAAACCGTGGTAACTATGACGCTGAGTCTAAGCGTTTAAGTTGGGAAAAAAGCAAAAGCAAAATATAAGTCTAATCTCTGCTATGTCAGCTAAACAAGACTGTCCAAGAAAGAAACGGGCACGCATGGTTCAACAAGGACATTAAGGGATGGAAAATGTATGCAATGATTCCTGTCACTGTCTAGCAATGAAGACAACGATCAGGTGTAAAGATGGCAGTAGTCCAACCATCTAGGTCGCCAGAACGTATAAGGATGCAAGATGTATGCAGTGATATCTGTCTCTGTCTAACAAGGGGACGAGAAAGTAAGGATGGCAGATGGTACATCCATCTATGTATGAGGGGGGTTACAGTATGGTGGTCCAGGGTATATTGTCATTCAGGCCGTGAAGGTTGGTTCCCAAACGGTAAACCCATCTTTGTTCTCTTTCAAAAAGGATTTTAGGAATGTTTTTGCCTGCGGTAATCTCCTCTATGACAGTCCATTTTACATCATTTGTTGTGTGGTTGACAGATAGGAAATGCTCACTCAGTTTGGTAGTGACCCGTCTGCACCTAATGTTGCTCCGGTGTTCACATATCCGGAGTTTGACTTTTCTTGTGGTCATGCCTACGTAGCGTAGGCCACAAGGACAGGTAATTAAATAGATTACGTTGGGCGTATTACAGTTGGTATGCCCTCTTTGGGTCCAGACCCGGCCGGGTTCTAGATTCAAAGTGTTAGTCTGTGAAGTCAAATGACATATGCTGCAATCAGAGCAGGGGAAGTGTCCAGTGATTTTAGGTAATCCCAATGCTTCAGTGATTGATCTTTGGGACGTGTCAGATTGTGCGATGGGACGTGTATGTACAAGGCTATTGCGCAGACTCTGAGCTCGTTTGAAGGAAAAAAGAGGTTTTTCCCATCTGCGGTTGTTACTATTGATAATACCCCAATGTTTTGTAATGACTTTCCTCATTTTGTCGGATAGGGTGCTGTAGGTGGTAACACATGTTAGTGGTATGGGAGCTGCCTCTTTTACATAGTCCAACAAGAGCACTTCCCTAGGTTGGTTTCTAGCACGTTTGTAACTTCTAGACAGCAGGGGGAGAGGGTACCCTCTGGCTGACAGTTTAGTAGTCAAATCATGGGATTGATTTTTGAAGTCACTCAGGGAGGTGCAATTCCGTCGAAGACGCAGAAATTGCCCATAAGGCAGATTCTCCCTCAGTGGACGAGGATGGAAGCTCGTAAAATCAAGAAGATTGTTCCTCGAGGTAGGTTTATAGTATGTCTTGGTGTGAAGTGCACCTTGTTTCTTTGTAATTACAACATCAAGGAATACAACTTCAGAACGGTCATAGGTGTGAGTGAATCTCAAATTTGGATCCAAGGTGTTCAGCCAAATGAAGAAAGTGTGGAGGGCGTTGATATTGCCTTGCCAAATTAGAAGCACATCATCTATGTACCGTCATGTGAAGAGTACTCCTTGTGCCTAATGCCTTACAGGTTGCTCAAGGGAGAATATGGCGATTTGAACCTAAAACTACTGGCTTCGATCTCTGAAGCTATATCACTAGACAGGATATACCCACGAGGCATGACTTCAGCACGGGCTTGTGAGTGGTATCTGTGCGCAGTTAGAAGTTTTATCTTTTATCCCAAAATGTGTAAAAACGCAATTCGTTTAATTACTACATAAGAAAAAAAGTGGGAGACCAGGCATTATTAGTAGCCTAGCATTAGCGGTCTTGTCGGAATTGTTCACCAGAGTTGGAGAAGGGTGTTGAGGGCTGGACAATGCTGCCCCTGTTTGTGGTAACAGTTGCAGGAACACGCTTTCTGCTACACCACAAGCCCAGCGGCCTGCGACAGTAGAGCAGAATACAGTATCATCTTTGAAAATATATACCCCGCCCCAATTGTTAATGCAGTATCTGCGAATCACAAGATTGCCCTGATGCACGTGTGATCTGCTGAAGGCTGGAACCATTTGTTTTGGGAACCATGTTTTCAAACCTTCCCAACCTCCAACCGTTGTTTTTTAATCCCCCCACCCACCCATCCCTGCATTCAGTTCCCATCATCCTCTCTATGTTACTTTCAGTTCTCTCTCTCCCTCCCTAGTTGCTTTCAATTCACCCCCACCCTCCCATAGTTGCTTTCAATTCCCAAATGCCTCATAGGAAGAAGCAGCACACGGCAGAGGCAAGCATGTATTCCTGAATCAGACTGCATGACCCAGTGTGTAGTAATTGTATAGCTGTTCAGTCCGTGGTGGCACAGCCCCCAGGATAATGTGCTGCATGGCTAAACACTTATAGGGTCCCAAAGGCGAGATAATTGTCTATGCCAATGTTTGATTTATATTCTATAGCAATGACTTTTCCTTAGAATGTATCTGTTGATGACCTCAGTGCAGTCACTGCCTCCAAGGCTAGAGTGTAGGTGCTCCATAGTCTAAATTCCAGATGCAAGGCTTTGACTGGAAATGAAAGTCCTACTAGAAAGAGTGAAAGCAGAATGTTTCCTTCTGTTTTTTAGCAAAGAGACCGGAAGTCAAAAGAGATATAACTACTTCTTATGAGAGCCAGTTGGGAGTTTGGGGTTTATAGATAGCAACCATGTACTTAAAGTGTCTTTTCCCAAGCTGTTTTTAAGAAGGCATTTAACCATGCTCCACAGCCTTGAAACTCTACTAAATTATATAGAAATTATAAGATCGTGAGAAAATGCTCTACCTAAATAGCCTTAGGATTTTACACCCTCATTTAATCCGTATCTAATACCTAGTTCAAGATAACATTTTCTTCTACCATTAAATATTATGGCCCATATTTATGAATCCTTTGTATTGTCCTTGTGTCACACAAGGTGACACAGGGCAACACACAAGCTTCAGTAATATTTACAAAACCATGCAAGACCTGATTTCTACAGTTGGGATCTGATCTGGTCACATCACACAACAATGCCTAGCATTCTGGATGTTTCTCGTCTGTTCTTTTGCTGGCTCTGGTAATAATGGAATGATATTTTAAAAGAAGTCCTGATCCAGCTGACATCAGCGAAACCTCAGTTTTGTTTACAGAGTATTAGAAATATATTCCAAATATTCTTAAAGTGGGATTAAAGCTATAAACGTTTGCTTCTAGTTAAGCAACATCTGGCTATGATTTGTCAGTACTCTCGTGATTATTTTTCCCAATAGCATTCTGGAGATAATTGCAAAGAAAAGCTGAACCACATCTTCATGCACAGAAACCCAGAATATGTTACAAAGAAACTGCTTGTATGTTTTGTTTCGTCTTTTTAAGCTATTTTTTGCTAATCCCCCAGCAATGCAAAGGGTGCAGAAACTGTATCAAATTTTTCAGTTCTACAGATAGTAAACAATGTTTTCATCCTATAGTGATTTGTTGACTTCCTTTAGATACAAAATTTAATAAACGCCCTTTCAACCCTTGTAGGAAGGTGGTATCTGACTGCATGGTTGCCCCCACTTTTGTCCTGGTGTTTGAATGTTTTTTGACTAGTCTGGCTGGGATCCTGCTATCCAGGACCCCAGCCTATCTGCTTACTCCCTTAAATGACTGGTGTGCATATTAGATGCACTAGTGATTGGATACTGTGGTACCTTTTGAGCCCCTAGTATATGGTACCTTAGGTACCAAGGGCATAGGTACTTCACAGGCCTACCAGGGACTGAAGCATGTATTATGCCACCCCTGGGAAGCAGACTAAATCTGACACCCCAGGCCTGCTATTGCAGCCTGGGTGAGGTAGTGTTAGCACTCCTCACTGAGTTATAGGTTCCCTATATCTCACCATACACACACATATAAACCTATCCGTCACCCCTAAGGCAGGCCCTATCAATCCTGAGGGCAGGGTGCTTGGTTTACAATGTGAGGGGGTGCCTCTGCATGAGCAGGGCCCCTCTGCAGCTGGCAGAGTCTATTCTCTGTGGCTGTTTGGGGATGTGGTTAAACCATATACTCTTAAGTGCATTATAACCTAGCGGTAAATGCTAACTTTGGAATGACTGCATCAAAACATGTCGTGTTTTGTGTCAAACAACTTGGAATCATACCCCCACACCAGTAACTGGTGTGGGAGTATTATCCCACCCTTCTAGAGGGGACGACATGTACCTACTGTGGAAACACGGTAGAAATCTGAAAGAGCCCTGGCATCACAAAATGGATGCCACCAGCACAGACACTGGGCTGCCCTCCTTCTGGTGACTGAAACTCGCAGTGGAGGAGGCCCAACAATAGGCCTCCCGTCACAGGGAGGTGTAACCACCTTCCAGACAGGATTTAGTGTATTGGGGCTGGGTGGGTGCACTCCTAGAGTGCTTTGAAGTCCTGCACTGGGGAGCAGTAGGCTCCTCTGTGCATATGCCAGCTCAAACCGGTTCAGGGGCTACCTGCCCCTGCTCTGGCATGAAACTGGACAAAGGGAAGTGGGAGTAACCACCCACTCCCCTGACCTTCCCATAGGAGTGGTCATAGAGCTTGTCCCTCCCTTTCCTTTAGTATAAGATAGAGAAACCTTGCCATTGCAAATCAGATATCCCTGGACGATGTTCTACAAGAATAATCCTGGACCTTTGACGTTCCACGACCTTTGGAAGACTGAAGAATCTCCGTTTGGAGTCAAGGATGACTC
Organism: Triturus cristatus; assembly: GCF_964204655.1. Taxonomy (NCBI): domain Eukaryota; kingdom Metazoa; phylum Chordata; class Amphibia; order Caudata; family Salamandridae; genus Triturus; species Triturus cristatus. The sequence goes on from NC_140588.1 coordinate 99,272,002, forward strand.
CCCTGCTTGCAGGCACCAAAAACTTGAATCAACGGTCGCAAACTTTCTCGCTCCGGCTGGAGTCCAAAGTCCCTGCTGCCCCAGATGTAGATTTCCTGACTTCTCGATGGTCATTGTGAGTCCCCAGCAGAGCTGAGGCGAGTGGACCCCACGAGTGATGAGGAACAGCAATACCCGGGTACCGTGCACTTTTGTCGAGTGCAACCCCTTCATGACATTCTATGAACTTGTGCATTGGACCACATGTGGTCCAAGTCTCCAGCAAGATTTCCTTTGACAATCAGAGGCCTACCTTGTCCCGAGTGACCGTGGGCTCCTGTGAAGCGAATCCTCACAGGGCATCTTTGCGATCCCTTGCCGGCTGGCTTGTGGGTCCCCTGAAGACTTTCTCATCAAACCAAAGGGCTCCCCTGGTTGCTCCAGGCCTGCCCTGACTTACCCTTGCTGGGTGAGTCCCTCAGACCTTGCTGGTCTGCACCGCTGACTTTCTTCAATTTCCACAAGACTTGCTGTTGCCAAGGCTTGTTGGCTTCAATCCGGTTGCCGACACCTCAGTAAGCTGCAGACTTCGTGGTACACTCTGAGTCCACCTCCTGGACCTCGTGGCTGAAGAGTCAAAACACCCTTGATCACCTGAAATCACCCGACTTCCGTGGGCATCCATCTTCCTGGCCCCGGGTCACTGGCAAGTGACTGTGAACACTGTCCCTTCTGCTTTCAGGTCTTCTTCATCTTGAATCCAGCCTTGGATTCCACCGGACACTTCTCCAGTCTTCACAAGCAGCAAAACTTCTTCGGCTTCCATTGAAAACGACGACGCGACCCGACCCGACACCAAAAGACACCTATGCACCCGGCTTCCCTGGGTGAGGTAACTCGTGCACCCCGGTGCTCCTGTGGGTGTTGGCCCTTGTACTACTTACCTTGTAAGTGGCTTGCTTGTAGACTCTCTAGAAGTACCCTAAAACTTTAAAAATCCGACCGCGACTTGCTCTATTGAAATCAATAGGGAGCCCGTGGCTGTGTTCTCACACTGCATGCGTCTCCCGTGGGTCCTTTACTTACCTGCCTTGGGTGGATTAGTGAGGCCCCAGTGATTCTACAGGCCCTAGGCCTTGTCTCCTTGCAAGTCGACATTCCTAAACCTCTTTTTTAGTATACGGTCTGGTACGCCCCTAGGGCCCCAGCCATATTTGTGCTTAACTTATTGTGAGAAGTTGATATTTGCATATGTTCCTGACTTCTAATCTCTTAAAGAGATTAGCAGAGTGTGTCTAGTAATAAATACATATATATTTGATATATATACCTGTGTGGTGTCCTTTCATTTGGTAATTCAAGAGATTATAAGGTAAAACAAGCTGCTTTACATTCCTCTGAGACTTAGCCTGAAGGCTGCTCTCCACAGCTACCACTAGGGTAGCTTTCTTTAAAAGGTTGTCTTAAACCTATCTAACATAAGAGTCGAATTGGACTGGTGCAAGGTGGCCACTATAACTAGTGACCAGCATATGCCGGGCCAACTTCTCACAACCCTCATCACTGTTGCTGAAGGAGGGACTCCATTTCCCAGCTGCCATTGCTGAGAACAAGAGGAGGTGCTCCAATGTTTCAACAAACTTTTAGGCGCAAAGCAGGCCACGGCACAGGAAGCATCCAGGCACATGCCCAGATAAAGACCGGGTCAAGCGCGTGCAATCTGCACCTGTCTGAGCGCGGAGGAGGCTTGGCCAATGTCCTTGGTTTTCATTTCGGATTGACAGATACTGTTTTGTTTTATGATTATGGGCAGGAGGAAGCCTCCTGTGACAACACCAGTAGTGGCCAAATAACCCACGCCAGCAGCCTCCATAGCATCATATCTTACCACTGCAATGGGTGTGTTAACCTCAGAAATTGGAAGGGTTGAAGAGTGGCTATCTTCAGTGTACAGAGAGTTAAATGGGGGTCTATCTGCCGCCAACTGTGATAGATACTGATTACAATGGGAGAGAAGACCAAAACATGCAAGGCTGGAACCCATGCTTTCTGAGAAAACCACAAGTATGTATTGTGTATTGTGCTGAGTCGCCATTGGCCAAGACTTTAAAATGCTCTCCAGCTAAAAGGAAAGGGGGCTTGACAGAGGAATGGGGGCAGGAGAAGGATGGCTAGAAAATGTGGAACCAATGGGTCATCAGGGATTTGCATGCTTTCTCTATTTCCACAATTAATACCCTGGATTTGAATAGGCTGGAACAAAACATAATCCATTTACTCAGGCAATCGCTACAGAAAGTTGAATCCATATTAAGGAATGTTCTGTCTCATTTAGGAGACAAACATTTATCCCAGTACTCGGATCATACAAACCCATGGAGAGCTTCAAACCGTGGAACAATAGTAGTTGAATCTACTAATGATCCAACCATCTTGGTCATTATTTCTAGCAGTACTAGCATTTCAAGTGTGATGCCACTCCTACCTGATAGTGGTCCTCAACCTCTAACTACGGAAGAGCAAGCAGGAGTTTGCCAGGCTTTGCCTGGCCATGCCTCTAGCCAGGCATCTTTGGCATATTACTCAACAAGGCAAACTTGTCCTATCGTAAATTTTCAACTGCGAAAAGACACTAACACCTTCTCATTACAGCTTCAAGCCGAATAAACACCTTATATGATAGTTTGGAGATTGTTCTGGTTATCCCAGGAGATAGTCACACCTGGTGGGAGGAGTTGAGAAACTAGGCAGCGCAGTGGCTCAAACAGAACACTGGGTGGCTCAAAAATCTTTGCAAAAAAATTAACATAGTAAGAGGGACACCATCATTGAGTTATAGTCTGAAATCTACTCCAGGAGACTGGAACCTATTGGTGGGGGAAAAGCTTTGTTCAGAATAGTGTCATCATGCAAGGGATGATCAGAGCTATGCCACAGGGTTACTTTTACAAGCCATCATGAAGACTGCCAACTTTTGCTCAAAATGGAGGATGCGTTATGCGAACAGTCGTTCTGCCACTTTAGGAAAAAATACATTTCATACTTGGTCCCCCCAACGGTAGGACTGCAACTAATGATTCAGTAAAGCACAGTACTGATTGTACAAACAGAAAAATTATTGACTTACATGGTGTTAATATATTGAAAAACATCATGTACTTAAGAGAGTAAATACAACAAAATATGACACATACCCAATATACACAACAAACATAAGTGATTATCTACAATGGTGACAAAAACGAGGAAAGAAAGTAGCTGACGTTTTGTTTTTACACATATCAACAATACAAACTTTACCTAACAAACATAGCCCATGGAACAACATTTTTTCATTGCAACACGTTGTATTAACAGTGACAAAAGCCCTAACAAGACCTATAATTCATCTTCTTAGTTGCATGGGTCTAGTTGGGGGACAACGCTTATTTTTTAAAGTCGCTGGGGGTCGCTTAACTACCCCCAGCAATGTTCAAAATAAGCGTTGTTGATACGTGTAAAAAAAAAACACTTCAGCCACTTTCCTATTTTTTTGTCACCATTGTAGATAATCACTTATGCTTGTTGTGTATATTGGGTATGTGCCATATTTTGTTGTATTTATTCTCTAAAATACATGATTTTTTTCAATATATTAACACTATTCAAACAATTGTTTTGCTGTTTGTACAATCAGTGCTGTGCTTTACTGAATCATTAATTGCAGTCCTACCCTTGGGGGGACTAATTAAGAAATGTATTGATTCCTGATGTGGCAGAACCACTGTGCGCATAACGTACCTATGCTCAGTGTCTGCACGTTACTGGATTACCCCATTGAGATTATCAGTCCACAATGGAGGGTGGTGGGCACTAGAATCCAGACCCCCAGTAGATCAATTTAGTGTTCTACCTAGAAATTTGTATGGCCCACTTCAGGATCTGAATGCTATTGACTGACTCCAGTTATCACCTAATGCACATGTGGAAAATCCAACGTTGTGGCTCATTGGTACCGATGCATCTAATCAACTCTATTATAATGACACCTGTTGAACCATGGTCGATCACTCAGCAAGTTTTCCTGAGGCCAATAGTATGACCAGGGAAGTATCAAGGAATGAAACCTGAAGCTAACAAGACTGAAGAACCAAGATTGGCTTTCTTTTATGCATAAATTTGATTTAATCTGTTACCAGGAGGCCTGGCTCACTGAAGATTTTCATATTGCTGGTGATCAGTCTTTTTGAACGTGTTCTGTTCAATCCAACATGGCAAGACTACGTTGGGGATTGGCTGTTTTAGTGTCTGTTAATTGTAGTAACCTTACCGCAAAGGCTATGTCTATTAAACCCCTTTATCAATTGGTTCTGTTAAACATAAAGTACAGAAAGGCTTTAATGTTCTACTGGCCAATTATTATTAGAATGTTTTCAACCATGTGGATTTCTCAGTGGTAAAAAGTTTTGACATGATTTAGATACCCACCTCAAGAAATTCCACACCACAGTTCCAATAATCTGGGTAGTTGAGTTGAATATCACACTTGGTACATACTCTAGTGATAACGTTTCTGGTTATTTGGATGCAACAGGGGAGGGACATTCACATTTAAAACACAATCCATATGGAGAGTACCTAAATAGACTAATTATGAAATACAACTTGCCCATTCCAACTCTTCAATAGAGGGGCTCTGAGTCTCATTCTCCACCAATATCTATTGAGAGAGGCTTGGGGAGTAGTATTTACTATAATACATTTTTCGTCCCCTTTGCATCTGTGATATCTAATTTCAAGGTTATACCAAAATGCCATAGTGATCATAATCCACTCACCATTGAGATGTTTGCTGGAGGGGATTTTAGTCAGAAGAAGGTCTTGACACTAAAATAAAATAGGGAAAATTTGATACGGTTAATATTTTTAAAATTCTTTGTAAATTCAATCAAGGATTGCTGAAGGTATGTCTACACCCTTCAGGAGATCCGAATGATTATACATGCCTTTCAGTTACTTACTGAGCCTATAAATTTCATGTTAATCAGTAGGACCCTAGTTAGAGATAAAAGTAGGAAAGGATGGATTAATCAGGATTGTTCTAAAGCTCATGAACAACTTTGAAAGGCCCTTAAGAGGGCGCCTGGATCATGTATCAAAATTAGACGATCCAGATATCATTATAATCAGATCTTGAAAATAAGGAAAAAAGAACTAAAAGAAAAAACCTTGAGTTGATTTAGAGATGGCTGATAGACTTAAAGATACTGGAGCTTATAGAGTGTAGTGAATGTACCATACTTTAGTGCCTCTCATTGAGACCCCATTCATGTGATAATTCCTGCAGATAAGTGGTTTGAACATTTTGCCAAGGTTTTTAATTCCAACCATAAAGGGACATGTGGGACCTGCTCCCCCATCCCTCTGATCCAGAAGATCTTGAGTCTTTTTCTCAGTCCATACTTGGTTAGAGGCTGCCTCAGTTTGAAATCTTTCTGGGGTGGTCATGACTCATGACCTGTCTCGGGCAAGGTGGACTGGCTGGAATACTCCCACTTGCCCTTATGATAAGTGTTAGAAATGGGAGTGTCTAGTTGGCAGAGGTAGGTACCTTTGTCCAAATAGGAACCCTTGCTTCTAGTCAAGGTAAGGGATACACTTCTAAAATAACCCCTTCTCACCCCCTTGGTAGCTTGGCACGAGCAGACAGGCTTATCTCAGAGGCAGTGTGTAAAGCATTCGTGCACACATACAGTAATCCAGTGAAAACACTACAAGTGGACACCACACAAGTTTAGAAAAAAAAGTCATTTTTATCTAAACCAAAACAAGACCAAATTACAAAAATCCACAAAACAGTACTATAAATATGATTTTTAAATGGTGGAGGTAGTCCAGTTCAAAGCAACTTGCAGATGCAACACTTTTCACACAAAGTGCCTTGGATGTGTCACACAAACAAACAAAAAGGGCCGCAGGGAAGGTGATGCGTTGGTTCCTTACATTCAGGGAAGGTGATGCGTCAGTTCCTTGCTCCGGGGGAGGTGATGCGGCGGTTTCTTACTGCGTAGGGAGGTGATGCGTTGGTTTCTTACTGCATCCCCCAACGATGCAAAACACTTGGTGCCGCAAAGCGACAATCCGGGACAATGTTTGGATTCTTACAGCCGCACAGCAGGGCATGCGTCAGAATCGGTGCAGTGATCTCGGACTTCGGAGATCGTTGCACTCGATGCGGCGTGAAGTGATTTCTGAAGCTGCGTCAGGCGCTTCAACAGTTTCTTTGGCGATGCATCGTAAACTGGTACAGATGCGTCGCACTTCCCGGTTGTAGGATTTGGCCTTTGTGGTTAAAGTTCCCCAAACTTTTTGCTTTCCCTCTAGACCGTTTTCCTGACATAGAGTTGCCAATTTAAATGCTTTGGGTACTTTATCACTGCTAATCAGTGAGTGTCAAAGTACAAGTTTCCCTATGTAAAATGTAATGGTAATTGGCTGGCCATGATTGGTATGTTTTCCTTACTAGTAAAGTCCCTAGTGATGCGCACTGTGTGTGCCAGGGCTAGTAATGCAAGGGCGCGCGGAGAAGGGAACTCAGGCCTTCAGTGTAGGGCCTGCACGCAGTGTGCTAAGTTAGCATGTTTTCCTGAAAAGCACAACCACTTGTCAGGGTTGACTTTCCCTTTTGCGTACACAAGGGGCACCCCTGTAGTAGGTCCTAGGTAACCCCTGGGCAGGGTGCAGTGTAAGTAAAAGGCAGAGCATGTACTGAAGTGTGTGCTATGTTCTGACAGTGAAAAACACTCCTTTTCGTTTTTCACTGCTGAAAGGCCATCCTGCCCATAGGACAGAATGGGGGAGGCTGGATGTTGTGTTTGTTAGCCTAGTTTCCTGTCAGTTTATAATGGAGAGGTGAAGTTTAGAATGTATGAACTCAGTGTCATCACACATCTTTCTGTGAAGGTGGTTTTGTCACTGTGTGTTCAGAAACCACTCTTTTAGAAAGTGGCTGAGTTTTGGGCATTTCTGTTTGTCTCTGCTGAAATGTGGATTGTCTTTCTGGTACTGAAAGGTGAGAGGAGCTGGGAGAAGTCTTGACCCAGGGAGGGGGATTAGGGATCTAGACCTCCAGTATCAAAGGGAGAGAGGTGACACTGGGAGGGAGACACCCAGAACTGATTTAGGGAGGGATCAGAGACCCCTGAGCACAAACAAACTTCATAGACAGTAAGGGGTATAACTATGAGAGCTGTAACCCCTGAACGTTGGTATGAAACAGATTTGGATTGAGACTGAAAAGGCTTGGACCCATTCTGTGGTCAAGAGGAACATCTGCTAAAGAAGGAGAAACTGAAGAGACTGCTGTGGAAAGACCAATCCTTGCTTCGTGATCTGGGGCTGGTCTGCAGTTTTCTGTTAAAACTAAGGGAGAGGCTGTTGGGATGTGTTTGGAGGTGCTGGGTCCCCCTGCTTGAAGAAGACTGTGCTTTGTCTTGTATCCCCAAGGGCCAGAGGTGAGCTGGCTGCCTGTTTAGAAATAAAGGATCATAAACGTTTCTGGAGAAGTCCCAAGCAACGCGGTGTGTGTGTGCTTTTGCAGCTTGAGACCCTCCGAAGTTGTGCCTTCTGATCGTGGGCACGCAGGAGTAAGCTACGTCTCGGACGCGCTGGGTGCATGTCGTGGTGCAGGCCAAGGCGTTGGTGAGGAGTGTCTGGGCATTGTGTGCACCAGAAGAAGAAGTGAGTCTCAGACACGCAGAGTGCGTGTCGTGGTGCAGCCAGGGCATTGGTGAAGAGCCCCTGGACATCGTGTGCACTGGGAGAAGAGGTGAGACTCGGACGTGCAGAGTGCGTGTCGTGGTGCAGCCAGGGCTTTGGTGAAGAGCGCCTGGGCATTGTGTGCACCAAGAGGAGAAGTGAGTCTTGGACGCTTGGAGTGCGTGTTGTGGTGCAGCCGGGGCAGTGGTGAAGAGCACCTGGACATCATGTGCACCGGGAGAAGAGGTGAGACTCGGACGTGCAGGGTGCGTGTCGAGGTGCAAGCGGGGTGTTGGTGAAGAGCGCCGGGTCATCGTGAGCACCAGAGAAGAGGCGAGGCTCGGACACGCAGTGTGCGTGTCGAAGTGCACCCTGAGGTGCTGGTGAGGAGTGCCTGGGTAGGGTGTTCACTGAATTTGAAGTAAAGTCTCCACAGTGCTGAGGGCGGATCTTGGTGTGGACTGAGACCGCCGGAAGGAGGGCCAAGTCATTGGGCCCTCGGAGTAAACCAACAGTGGCCCAGCCCGGCAGCCCCGGAAGAGCTGAGCCACCAGCCTGAGTCCGCCGCAACCCCGTGATAGAGTTCTGGATCAAGGCCCAAGTCGCTGACATCGGAGAGGAGAGTGGGGTCACGCCCCCCAGGTAATGTGGATCAACACCTGGGGTGGGGTGTGGGCCCGGAGGGACACTCTCTCGGCCTCCCGCTTCTGTCAGCTGCGCGAACCGTTGCTTCGGCTTGGATCTCGGTCTGTGCTCACCCAAGGAGGGGCAGTACTGGGGCCGGAGTGGGAAGCAGTACTTTTGTGTCATCATTTGGTCCATAGCGGGGGCACAGTTAACGGAGCACCTAAAACTGTCGTATTACACTTTGCATTATTGCTGATAACAAACTATCGAACTGTCGTACGACGCCTGACCTCATTGAACTACATGCTTGGTGTGCTACGCACTGCGTTATTTTTCCCGTGCAGATTACCTGATTGTAACGTGATGCATTGCATTATTTCCTCAGTGCACTGTATCTGATTATAACGTAGCACAGTGTATTTCTTCATTGCACCTTACAGGTTTGTAGCGTGACGCATTGCTTTGTTTCTTCCTGGTACAGGGCATGCTGGTGGTGATACGCATTGCATTATTCCTTCAATTGCAAAGTATATGACTGTGGCGCTACGTATGGCATTGTTTCTCTGTTGCACAGTATAAGAGAATATCATTACGCATTGCAATATTTTTTTCCTTTTGCAACATGTGCGATTCTAGCAATACGACTGGCCTAACCTTTTGAATACGGTTAGAAGTGAGCTTAACTGTTGGTTAGAAGCGGTGGTTGGGATTAGAACCTACCAACCCACCAGAAAGAATACTGCCCATTCTTATATGTTTATTTTGTATCATGTGGTCGTATCGTATAATTTCTTATATAAAGATTATACTTATTTTATCAAAACTCGTTTGGAGTCTATTTGGGGTGACATCATTGGGTTGCTGTGAGTGTGGTTGCCCATACTGTACACTTGTGCCTTGGAGATGAGCCTTGCTGCTTGTGCCAAGCAACTAAGAGGGTGAGCAAGGCTATCTCAGACAGTGTCCTTACTTAGCCTAATGTTGAAGCGAGGGGTCGGGGACTCCCGCCTCCAGCATTTGGTGGTAGCGGTAAGCGATAAGGCCCCCCACTTCCAACATTGGTGTTGTGTTGATTTTCCAGATCCCCACGGAAAACAGTCTCTAGAGGTCCAAAACAACAGCAGGCACCTCTTGCAGGTCAGAACTCCCAGCAAAGAAGTTCAGGGGAGCTGATGGTGAAGTATTTGTGTCCCTGAGACTGCAGAGCAGGGGCAAGCTCAGTTTCAAGCCCTTGGAGATTTTCCTCAAGCAAGGGACACAGCCAACAGCAAAGTCCTTTTTCCTTTCCTTGGTAGGCAGTAGCCAGTGTGGGCCAACCTCTGACAGCAAACAGCACAGGGGCAGTATTCCTCCTCAGCTTCAGTGGCTCTTCTCCTTGGCAAAGGTTCCTCTTGATTTCTCAGAAGTGATCTAAAAGTCTGGGGTCTGGACCCCTCTTTTTATACTGTAAAATCCTTTGTTCTCTGAAGGCAGAAAGTGTCTGTGCCCAGCCAAAACCAGTTCTGTCCACACTGGTGCAGCTGCCTGGCAGGAGCTGGAGACAGCATTGTGGAAGACATGTCGCGTAGTTCCTATAAACCTATATTGGATCTGCACATTTAGACAACGTACACTGTAGGTTTGGTGTCCAAATTGATTCTAGACACCTCCACCGGGTATGTTAGCCTGTATACCAACTAGCTCACAGTGCCACTAGAAACCCCTCTTACCAAGGAGAGAATAGTTCTTGGCAACTATCGAACATGACAACTCTGTCCCATCAAGGATCATGGGAACAGTGCAATACTTTTTGCTCAGTCACTCGTGCTCACTTTGTCTCAGAGAGATACACAGAAGAAACAGTGGGGACGTTTCTCAATAAGCATTTATTGAACCTGCATCATTCTAATGTAAAATAGGTGTGCTGAAACAACCATAAGACAGTAACAGATATAAATGAATATAAGCACCAACAGAGTAAAAGGATGGTAGATTTAAACCAAAGTGCAAAAACAATTAATATAGGCAGGTATTAAAATACATGACAGTAAAATGCGTACTCCTAATGATGCGACCCTAACTAGATGTATCTACGTGTACCTAGCATGAATGTAGGTGTAAAACCAAGAATCCCTCTAGGATAAAGTCAATCCCATTACCTGAAGTGAGAGACTGTGGGACCCCATCTTGGTTTCGAGATGGACACCCTGCGAGGGATGTCAGGCCACTGCGAGCTGGAGTGTCTGCATGCAGGAGCCTCAGCGTCTTGCATCAGTGTGGCAGCATGGAAGTCCTTTTCTCCTCTGACTACCTCACCAAGATATGGTGTTTATATACCCAAAGTGGTACCCTGGGGGTGCTACCTTGCTGTATCATGTCCGAAGGAATGATCCATATATACCGTTATTATGCACGAGATGGTAGTTGCGAGAAGTTGGCCTGGCATATTCTGTACACTAGTTATATTGGGCACCTTGCACCAGTCCAAACAATCCTTTATTGATGATAGGTTAATGACAACCTTATTTGAAAGCCATCCTAGTGGTAGCTATGGAGAGCAGCCTTCAGGTTAAGTCTTGGAGGAACGTAAATCAGCTTGTTTTACCAGTCTATAATCACTTGAATGACCAAATGAAAGGAGATCCACACCAGGTATATATATAAAATATATGTATTTATTCCTAAATACACCCTACTAGTCTCCTTATGAGGCTAGAGGTCAAAGCACTTATGTTCCACTTAATATGTCACAGTAAATTAGCACAATATACGATAGGCCCTAGGGGCGAACCAAACCATATAATAAGAAAGTGGTATAAGAACCACGACTTGACTACACACAAGGCCTAGAGCCTGTAGAATCTCAGGCACCCCAAGGAACCACCCAAGGTAGTGACACGGGGGACGTGTGCAGTGTAAGAACACATCCGCGAGCTCCGTTAGCTTCTATGGGGAAAGTCGCGGTTGGAATTTTAAAGTTGAAGGACACTTAGAGGTGGACTAGGAACAAACCCTTTTAAACTTAGATGGTTCTATGGCCAACACCCACGGGAGCACTGGAGTACTCATGTTACCTCACCCAGCAATGCTGGGTGAATAGGTGTCAGATGGTGTTGGGTCGCATCGTCGTTTCCAATGGCGCGATGCTGCATCGTGCTGCTGCTGGGAAGAGGAGAAATGTCCGAAGAGATCCAAGCCTGGATCGAAGATGTGAAGAACCTGAAAGCAGAGAGGACAGAGTATGGGTCACTTCCCAGTGACCAGGGGCACGATAGTCGAATGCCCACTGATGTTGGGTGCTTCAGTTGCGAGGAGGGGAACCTTGACTCTTCAGCCACGAGGACCAGGAGGCGTCAACAACAAGCAGGAGTTGGATTCAAGCTGTCCCCCGAAGGATGTCGAGTGCTGCAGTGTCGGTGCCTGGATTCGACACAACAAGCCTTGGCAACAGCAACCCACGCAGGAAAAGGAAAGATGCTTTGGTGCAGACCAGCAAGGTCCTGGAGACTCCCCAAGTGATGGAGAGTCAGGGCACGTCTTAAGCAACCAGGGAAGCCCAATAAAAGTTAGAGTTGTCTTCACAGGGACCCACCAGTCAACGGACCAGGGATCGCGAAGGTACCTCGAGCGAAAACACAAAGGGCCAGCTCACGGAACACTCGTGGAGTGTAGGCCAGCAATCTTCGGTGGAAAAGGTGCTCGGGTCTGGGCTACAAGTAACCCAATGCACAGCCTTGAGGAACGTCGAGACGCTAATGCACTTGCAAATGTGCACGGTGTCCAGGTGTTCTAGTTCCACAGTACCCACGAGAGCTACATGTCTCAGCTTTGCAGGGGACTCGGGTCAGCCTCTGGGAAGTCTGGAAACCCATTTATTTTACACAGGGGCTATTTGAGAACTGAATTCTCGTGCCCAAAGGGTGGAGAGGATGTAGGTCAGAGTAACACCTCCCAATATCAATAGTTACACAATAATTTTACTCCAACTGACCATACCGTGGTCATTAACATTACCTATAGATGGATGGATGGCTGGATGGCGAACAATCGACTCCAACTGAATGCCTCTAAGACCGAGGTCATTATTTTTGGTAGGGACAATGAATTATGGGGTGATCAGTGGTGGCCGTCCGATCTTGGCCCCGTTCCTTCCCCTGTTACCGAGGTTAGAAACCTTGGGGTGTGGTTCGACCCTAAGCTTTCCTTTATTTCCCACACAAAACGTGTGGCTGGCACTTGTTTTGGTACTCTGCAGTGTCTCCGACCTATTTTTAAGTTCTTCGATGCGGAGACCAGACAGATTATTGTCCAAGCCCTGGTTCTCACCAGGCTGGATTATGCTAGCTCCCTGTTCCTGGGTCTGAATCAAGCCGAGTTATCTCGCCTTCAGAGAGTTCAGAATGCGGCAGCTAGGATGCTTGTTGGCCTTCCCAAATTTGTATCGGCCCGTCGGACTATTCAGGATCTTCATTGGTTGCCGGTGGGGCAGAGAATTAAGTTTAAAGCTCTCTGCTTAACTTTTAAGATTCTCAAAGCAGCCTCCCCACCCATCCTTGCACAGACTATCCAGCACTATGTTCCTGCCAGAGCTCTCCGCTCTGCTGGAGCTAATTTGGCCATCGTGCCACGCTTCCAAAAATCTAGGATGGGTGGACGCTCTTTCTCAGTTTTGGCGGCCACTCTTTGGAATTCTCTGCCTGCCCCTTTGCGCTCCATCCCTGAGTTGCTTCCTTTTAGAAAGGCTCTTAAAACTTTTCTTTTCACCACAATTTAGGTCCATCTCTTTTATCTTTTGTCGTGTTGTGTTTACTATTCTCCATAAGCGCCGGGACGCCACTTTGCTGCGGCATCCGTGCGCTATATAAAAGCATATAACATAACATAACATAACATTTAACAGATGAGCTGGGGAACTTATAGCTTCACCACTAGGTGAGCAAGGAAGCAATTCCTTTTAATTTTAGTACCCTCACACACCCTAGTGGTGTCATGCTTCATCATCGGGTCACCCCGACGCCTAAAAGTCGGGGTGGGCTCAACCACAGTGTTGGGAGCGCTTTGAAGAAGTTGTAGACCAGGGAGGCTATAAGATAAAAAACCTCAGGCAGATCCCCGGTTTCCCTTTATTTTTGGGTCTGTCTGGGTTGATTAAAAATAATATGAGTAGGGGTATATATAGGAATATTATGGTCCTATGACCCTAGTGCCAACATGTTTCAGTCCACCGTGGCCATAAAGGTCCAGGACTTTCTTCAGGGCAAATGAGACCACCCTGGGATACAGAAGGGGGAATTCCCTATTCTGTTTTATTTATAGAAAAGGGTAGAGTAGCTACTCCTTGTATGAAAGACGGATTTAGTAATCTGTCTTGCGTTGTGAATCCATCTGTAAGAAAAAACACAAAGAAACACATATCCAACTTATACAAATCGGTTTGCATTATGGTTTTTCCATAGTGACGTGTTTCAAACTCGTGTTGGGAATCCAGAGCCACACCTATAAGTGCCAGGTGGTCAAAAGGCATAATAGTGTGCAGCTATATCCACGTCTGTGTCACTCAAGATTTGTGTCTCTGTACAGTTAATTGGCGTGTCTGATATATTGTGCGGTGGCGATTATGCTCGCATTCTATCTAGAAACAGTCAATAAACCGTGGATACTATCAATGAAAACAGACTCTCATAAAATCATCCCACACACCTCTCATTCACACCTTATCTGTGATAAAACACAGTATTAAAAACATGCGTGACTCTTAACACCTATGGGTAATTGTGCAAGTATCTTTCGCTCCTGCATACTTGCTTACCCGCACTTCGAATGGTAGTCGTTTCTCAGGGGATGGAAGGGCTATTGGAGTAGCTCTGTAGTCAAACCCTAACGTTAGCCCCAGGGAAAATATGAAGCGAAATGGTATCAAACGCTTATGAAGTTTAGGGCATCCATGATCAAAAGTAATTGATGCTGATTCTTTTTCCGATAGGGGACCCAAAATTTTTTAAGGCATTCGTCCTAGCGCACCAGACTTACTTCGTCAAGAGTCCTGCTCCGCTTCGCCACCTATTAGGACCCGATCCCCGGCGTTTCGCGCCGTGTCACGGTAGTAGGGAAGTTTATACTTCCGTATTGTTTGTAGCGAGCGATAGGATTGGTCAGCGTCAGCACGTGATCGGGGAAGTTACCCGCACGGGATTGGTCAGACGTGACCTGTAACCCTAGCTGGAGGCCAATGGGAAAGGGGTTGGTCCAAGGGACGCCGAAAAGAACAATCATGGAACAATTGTTCCGTTTGTACATATATGCGTACACATTCAGTAAAACTCCTAGAATATGCCATTTAATTCTTAGAGAGAGTATTTTTTATTTATGATTTTATTTTATTTTATACTCACATACCGATCGAGATAGGATCTCAAGATATGGATGTTTTGTAAGTATAAGTACGAAGGCGATATTTAACGATCAGTTTTTCGTCTGCTAGGAGATCTAGTTCATTGATCCACTCCCGGGAATAGATTGGTACCCGTTAAAATTTTTTTGACATTCCTTTCTCATAATTCTTGATCCAGACATTAGCAGAATGTATTAGGGAGAGCATTTATTCAATGATGGGTAAGAGTGTTTCAAAGGGTACTGTGTCAGTTTTGTATAAATGCTGCATTTGTAAGATGGTTGATTTTCTCTAAAGTCTAAGGTTGTTAGAGTCTTACAGTATATGGTGACAGTGGAAACCAAGTAGGGAGATGGTAACACATGGAGGGTTCCCATCAGATTCCAGATGGTCACTTTTGAATTACTCCAGTGCTCATGGAAATTAATGTACTTCATCTATTTATTCAATTGGTTCCAGGGTATACCATCGTTGAGACCCTTCTCATGGGTCTTTAGACGATAGACCCATCGTTGTTCACGTTCTAGAAGCTTTTGCTGCAAGTTGTTCCCCATAGTGGTAACCTTTTCTAGTACTGTCCACTTCAGCTCTGTGTCCTTATGTTTTTTCTCCTGGTAATGGGCAGTAAGCCTTGTTGCTGTGACCGATCTACGTATAGTGCTTCTATGTTCGCTGATGCGGACTTTGATCATACGGCTCGTCATACCAATATACATCAGTCCGCAGGGGCATTTTATCATGTAGATCACAGATTCGGAGTTACAATTTGTGTGTGACCTCTGTTCCCTGAGAAGGGTCTCAACGATGGTATACCCTGGAACCAATTCCCTACTTGGTTTCCACTGTCACCATATACTGTAAGACTCTAACAACCTTAGACTTTAGAGAAAATCAACCATCTTACAAATGCAGCATTTATACAAAACTGACACAGTACCCTTTGAAACACTCTTACCCATCATTGAATAAATGCTCTCCCTAATACATTCTGCTAATGTCTGGATCAAGAATTATGAGAAAGGAATGTCAAAAAATTTTTAACGGGTACCAATCTATTCCCGGGAGTGGATCAATGAACTAGATCTCCTAGCAGACGAAAAACTGATCGTTAAATATCGCCTTCGTACTTATACTTACAAAACATCCATATCTTGAGATCCTATCTCGATCGGTATGTGAGTATAAAATAAAATAAAATCATAAATAAAAAATACTCTCTCTAAGAATTAAATGGCATATTCTAGGAGTTTTACTGAATGTGTACGCATATATGTACAAACGGAACAATTGTTCCATGATTGTTCTTTTCGGCGTCCCTTGGACCAACCCCTTTCCCATTGGCCTTCAGCTAGGGTTACAGGTCACGTCTGACCAATCCCGTGCGGGTAACTTCCCCGATCACGTGCTGACGCTGACCAATCCTATCGCTCGCTACAAACAATACGGAAGTATAAACTTCCCTACTACCGTGACACGGCGCGAAACGCCGGGGATCGGGTCCTAATAGGTGGCGAAGCGGAGCAGGACTCTTGACGAAGTAAGTCTGGTGCGCTAGGACGAATGCCTTAAAAAATTTTGGGTCCCCTATCGGAAAAAGAATCAGCATCAATTACTTTTGATCATGGATGCCCTAAACTTCATAAGCGTTTGATACCATTTCGCTTCATATTTTCCCTGGGGCTAACGTTAGGGTTTGACTACAGAGCTACTCCAATAGCCCTTCCATCCCCTGAGAAACGACTACCATTCGAAGTGCGGGTAAGCAAGTATGCAGGAGCGAAAGATACTTGCACAATTACCCATAGGTGTTAAGAGTCACGCATGTTTTTAATACTGTGTTTTATCACAGATAAGGTGTGAATGAGAGGTGTGTGGGATGATTTTATGAGAGTCTGTTTTCATTGATAGTATCCATGGTTTATTGACTGTTTCTAGATAGAATGCGAGCATAATCGCCACCGCACAATATATCAGACACGCCAATTAACTGTACAGAGACACAAATCTTGAGTGACACAGACGTGGATATAGCTGCACACTATTATGCCTTTTGACCACCTGGCACTTATAGGTGTGGCTCTGGATTCCCAACACGAGTTTGAAACACGTCACTATGGAAAAACCATAATGCAAACCGATTTGTATAAGTTGGATATGTGTTTCTTTGTGTTTTTTCTTACAGATGGATTCACAACGCAAGACAGATTACTAAATCCGTCTTTCATACAAGGAGTAGCTACTCTACCCTTGTCTATAAATAAAACAGAATAGGGAATTCCCCCTTCTATATCCCAGGGTGGTCTCATTTGCCCTGAAGAAAGTCCTGGACCTTTATGGCCACGGTGGACTGAAACATGTTGGCACTAGGGTCATAGGACCATAATATTCCTATATATACCCCTACTCATATTATTTTTAATCAACCCAGACAGACCCAAAAATAAAGGGAAACCGGGGATCTGCCTGAGGTTTTTTATCTTATAGCCTCCCTGGTCTACAACTTCTTCAAAGCGCTCCCAACACTGTGGTTGAGCCCACCCCGACTTTTAGGCGTCGGGGTGACCCGATGATGAAGCATGACTCCACTAGGGTGTGTGAGGGTACTAAAATTAAAAGGAATTGCTTCCTTGCTCACCTAGTGGTGAAGCTATAAGTTCCCCAGCTCATCTGTTAAATCCATCTATAGGTAATGTTAATGACCACGGTATGGTCAGTTGGAGTAAAATTATTGTGTAACTAAAGTCTGGAAACCCACCTCCTGTGTTGCAAATACTTTGGAGTCCGGCGGGAGCTTCGGTGATGCAAACCGGTCAGATGCATCTCTGGTGCCTGCCAAGCAGGGGAGTAACTCCTTTACTCCAAGGGAGATTCTTCAGTCATCTAGCATCGTGTAGATTGTCGAAGTTCCAGGATTCAGTTTCAGAGTTTCATCCAGTGACATCTAAAGTTCTGTAGTCAGGGGTTCCTTCTTTACACCCAAGGAAGGGGTTGGACTAACTCAGGGGTCCCACCTATGGGAGGGTTTGGAAAGAGAGGTGGCTACATCCATTTCCTTTGTCCAGTTTTGCACCAGGGCAGGGGCTGGTAGCCCCTGCAACCGGTTTGAACTAGACTATGCACAGAGACACCAAATGTGCCCCCAGTGCTGAACTTCAAAGCACTCTTGGAGTGCACCCACCCAGCTCTAATATGCTTAAGCCTGTCTGGGAGGTGGTAACACCTCCCTGGGACAGGAAACTTATTGTCCAGGCCTCCCCTGCCGGAGTTTCAGTCAGCAGCAGGAGGCCAGACTTGTTTCTGTGGCTGGCAGCATCCATTTTGTGATGCCAGGGCTCTGTTAGCTGGTACCGGGTATACCGGTGCTGTCATGTCTCTCCCTCTAGAAGGGTGGAATCATACTCCGACACCAGTTACTGGTGTGGGGGTATGATGCCAAGGTGTTTGACACCAAACACAACATGTTTCCGTGCAGCCATCCCAAAGTTAGCATTTACCGCGAGGTTATAATGCACTTAAGAGTATATGGTCAGGCTGCATCACAGACAACCCCGGAGAATAGATTCCGAAGGCTGCATAGGGGCTCTGCTCATGCATGGGCACCCTCTCACATAAAACCAAGCACCCTGCCTTCAGGATTGATAAGGCCTGCCATAGGGGTGACTGATAGGTTTATATGTGCAGTGATAGGGTGAGATATAGTGAACCTATATCTCAGTAAGGGGTGCATGCACCACCTCACTCAGGTTGCAGTAGCAGTCCTGTGGTATCATTTTGGAAGGCTTCCCAGGGGTGGCATAATACATGCTGCAGCCCCTGGTAGGCCTCTGGGGTACCTATGCCCTGGGTACACAGTATACCAAATACTAGGGACTTATAAGGGTACCCCAGAATCCAATCTGAAGTGTACCTAAGGTACAGGGAATCAATTTAGAGAGGAAGCAGCTAGGCTGGAGTCCTGAATGGCAGGGCCCCAGCCAGACTAAAGTCGAAAAACAGGGAAACATTAGCAAAAAGTGGGGGTAACCATAAGAAACAGATCCTACTCTCCTACAGTAGTCCTGCTGAGTTTCCAAGAAACCTCATGCATAATGGTTGAGGCTAGTGTCCAGGGAAAACCCTACGTCCTGTAAGCAGTACCGTAACTAGGTAAAAGGTTAGTCCCAAGAACCGTCATGTAGTGTAATGGTAGGGGAGAATATAGGTGAAAGGTTGAGTTGCTACTTGAGCCTATATTGAGGTATCTATATGAAACATAAAAGGTAGACCAGGCCCATTCGGATGAAAGGAAAGCTCCTTCCCCTACTCTAAATGCAGCCCAGGTCTATTCAGCCCAGCCCTGACTCATCAGACTCTCTGGAGCCATTGCACCTCCTCAGCCGCTGTCTCACTAAAGCCAGACAGCCAATACACATCCTGGCAAAAGCACACTGGATGGCTAAGCCAGAAAATTCCTACTTTCTAAAAGTGGTATTTTCAAACACAGAATGTAAAAATCGCCCTCACTAAAAGATGAATTTTAACATTCTGAGTTCAGGCATATCAAACTTTATTTTCTCACCTTGTTCCCAGGGGTAGTTGTGTTTATAAGATATTATAAACAAACTCCCCATTCTATCCTATGGGAGCAGGTAGCCTTGCAATAGTGAAAAACGGAATTGGCAGTATTTCACTGTCAGGACATGCCACACACATCAGGGCATGTCCCACCTTTTACATACATTGCACCCGGCTCACAGGGGTATGTTGGGCCTACCTTAGGGGTGACTAACATGTAAGAAAAGAAAAGGTTAGGGCCTGGCAAGTGGGCGCACTTGCCAGGTCGACATGGCAGTACCAGACTGCATACAGGCTCTTGCAATGGCAGACCTGACCTACATTTACAGGGTGCTTATGTGAGTGGCACAATCAGTGATGCAGCCCACTAGCAGCATTTGATTTACAGGCCCTGTGCACACAGTGCACTGTACTAGGGAAAGACTAGTAAATCAAATATACCAATCATGGAATCACCAATCCATAGCAACAATTTACAAAGGGAGCACTTGCACTTTGGCACTGAATAGCAGCGGCCAAGTGCCCAAAGCATCTAGAGAAGCAAAACGAAGTACAACACACAGCAAAAACAAAGGAGGCAAAAAGCAAAAATACAGGGGAAACCCACTATATTTATGCCAGGTCTAACAGTTAGAAAGGTGTCAGGCCCAGCTCTTCCCTGCTACTGCATAACTCCAGTTTTTCACTTGGTTCCTGAGTGCCTTTCTCCTTGTTTCCACCATTGTTTCATTGATTTCTCTCCTTGTTGGCCTAGTTTGTCTTTGCTTCTTCTCCTTTTTCACTGGTTTCCCTTAGAGCATCTCTTCTTGTTTCCCCCTGCTAGAAATGGGGATTCTGGTTGGCTAGGGTATACACCTAAGCCAGGCAGAACCCACCACTCTAGTCAAGGTAAGGGAGTTACACACACACCCCCTTAGTAGCTTGACAGAGCAGTCAGGCTTATCCCAGAGGCAGTGTGAAAAGCATTTGCGCAAAATAAGTATATACAAAAATATCCTTTGTATTGCACATAAAACACTTTAGACCATAATCATTTAAATCACTGTGCCACTAGGCCCTTGTCATGACATCACATTGACCATAAAGCCACTTTGCCATAGGGCAATTGTCATGACATTACAAGATAGTGCAATCCAGTAAACACTTAAAGGTCGCACATGTTACCCAACCACCATCACTGTACATTACATGCATGTCCTGGACATGTATTTGCTATCCTGTCAGTATCTGCACATCAGGGCATAAGATGCAGGTTAGCGGATTAAATCAATACATATACTAATGTTAGGGTATGAAATGCACCACAAATCTATGACGGTGCTCCTGCACTTGTCTTAATTGTTATACGGTACTCCTCACTGAGAGCCCAGACACAGCAGCATCGGTGCGCCCGTAACTGGGATTGCGTTACTCCCAGTACTGTTTCCCTCGAGGCTGCAACTCCTACTTGGTGGCCCGTCCCGGTAATGCCACCGAAAGAACGCGTGCCCCAGGTATGTGGGATGCAGGGGCACACATATGCGGGCACCAGCAAGGGAGCCCTTTAAAATTGCCCAGCTACAGCCAAGAAAAGGGGCGGGGACATAACACACACACCGTCTATGCCTGACACAATGCAGGCAACTGCCGGGCAGGTGCGAATATCCTGCAAGTTCCTGCTAGAAACACTACAGGTGTTGCAACCCATATGGAGACCCCACAGTGTCGGTCTGAGGGAGTATCTCTCTGGGAAATGTCGGCAGCCTCTGTGGTCCTCTGCTGGTAGGGCTTACGGGTGGTGCCTCGGTCTCCACGGGAACACCCTGCACCCCCTCGCACCAGAGGTCCCTCTTCGGCAGTGCTGGCTGGCTGACGAGCGGTCACACCTACTTTCACAGTTTCCCCTCTGCTTAGGTCTGGCCACAAATGAATCGCTCACATGCTCTGCTGCAGTGGAACCTCAGGCGTTTTTCTACATGCTGAGAGGTGCTCCAGACAGGCACCTTAGTAGCATGACACTGAGCCAGTGGACTATACAGCGCTCCCCATGTGCTGAGTAAATAAAACCATAAAGCGCTCACCCTGTGCTAATTTCTCACAACCAGGGGCAGGCCCCCAAGCCCTGAGAGACCACTGGGGGCACCCAGCAAGGATAGATGCAGCAGGCCAGAACATCAGGGCCCTTGGAGACAAAGTGGCAGTGCTTCTCATAGCCTCACAGGCCACAGGTCAGCACAAGCCCAGGAATCCAGTTGCAGGTCCTCCTGTCAGCATCTCAGTTCCTTCTGGCAAGATGCAGTCTGTAGAGCCTGCAGCAGCTGGTTACAAGTCCCACACAGTGCCTAAAATCATGGGGTCACAGCCCCTGTACTTATAGTCCAAAAGTCTTTGTTCTGGTGGCACTTCAATCAACTTTGAGAAGTGCACAACACGCCCAATTAAACCCAAGCCCTGGCTCGAGACACACTACAAAGGGGTGGACATAGCATTGTGAAAGTCATGTACAGGTGCAGGTGCAACTCCTCCCACCACTCTAAATGCAGCCAAGGTCTATTCAGCCTAGAGCTGAGTTACCCAGGAAAGGCAGGACACACCTCAACCCTTCTTGTGACTGTCTAGAGTGAATGCGCATCCCCTTCTACTGTAAGTCTAAACCAGACGGTGAACACACAACCAGGCAAGGCACAAAGAGTCATAAGCACACAGAAATGACTGCTTCTAAAAGTGGCATTTCTAAAATAGTAATAACAAATCACCAATAAACAGGATTTATTACCACTATTCCAAACATACCAAACATGGCCACACTACCCCTTTCATATCAGAAATGAAGAGTACATATCAGAGAATTCCCAATGCAAACCTATGAGAGGGCAGCCTCACAGCAGTGAGAACTCAAATAGGCTGCTTGTCACTACCAGGACTTGCCACACAGCTAAGGCACATGTCCTACCTTTTGCCTACACAGCACCCTGCCCATAGGGCTACCTAGGGCCTACCGTAGGGGTGACCTATATGTAATAAAGGTGGAGTTTCAGACGTGGCAAACACTTTAAGTGTCACGGCACTGCAGCAGTAAACTGCGCAGGCAGGCCCTGCAGCAGCAGAGGCCTGAGACCGGTTTGAAAGGCTACTTCTGTGGGTGGCACATGCAGCGCTGTAGGGCTGCTAGTAGTATTTAATTTAAAGGTACTGGATATATGGTATACCACCATAAAATGGACTGACAGGTAAATTAAATATGCCAAACAGCTGTAGACCAATCTAACCAAGTTTACAAGAGAGAGCACATGCACTTAAGCACTGATCAGCAGTGGTAAAGTGCAGAGAGTCCTAAAACCAACCAAAACAGGTCCGAAAAAATAAAAGAGGAAAACAAAACATTCTGGGATGACCCTGCAAGAAGGGGCAGTTCCAACACCCCTGTTTTTTCATTGATTTCTCCCCTTGTTCCTCCTTTTTTTCATTGTTTTTTCTCCTTGTTTCTGATGTGTTCAAATAATTATTCCAAGGGCCACACTTACCATTGACCCGCAATATCCATTAAATAAGGAGCAGTTGGCAACGTGGAAGGTTCAAACGTTTATTATCATCATAGATCTCTATATAGAGGAGCCTCGTCGATCCTCACCCATCAGGTGCGCCGAGGAAGACTGCCGGCTCCTTGACAGTAACACACTTTTATACATTTATCAGCACAGCATACAAAACCTTATATGTGGAAAAGTACCAGCTAGTCCTGGCACCCCTAATGAGCTCATGCCTATTTCTAGTTTTGGTTACACATACAAAGGGTTACTATCTTTACAGAGAAGGTCGGAAGGGTGACTCCCTTCTCGTCCCAGGTCTGGAGGAATTCGCTTGATACTCCCTTTTAGCAGATGTGACCTTGCTTCTCAGCAACACTGCCTGTCTCCTAATTATTACCGTGAAAAGGAAAGGCAGATGGTGTGTAAGAAGACCACGTGACTCCTAAGAGCAAGGGCCGCAATCCAAGATGGAGGCAGTTTGGTTCTCGGCCCTTTTGTCATGCTAAACGTAACGGGGATTTCGATCCTTCCAATGCACCGTGGCTAAGCATACCGTCATTAGATATAATGCGCTAATCATACCATAATGACCTGAATACCTCAGAACGGCCCTTTTAGTGCAGTATAACTAATAACGAGGTCAGTCTTCAAAAATACCCTCATCAATCTGCATTAAATCATGCGTCTCCTTCTGAGTCCGCTGAGCATCGATCCTGGTTTGGTTGGACGGGGGCTTAGGGATGGATCGGCGAACCTGAGTAGCACAATATGCACAACAGGCCGGCCCGCATTGTAGGCAAATGCAACAGGTAAAAAGGAATCCTACCACCCCCAAGAGAATCATAAATAACTTCCATCCCCAGGCGGTCACCAAATCCCAGAACCACCCGGACAAGGACCAAGTACCAGTGTCAGTGTGAATTTCAGAGGCTAGTCGATGCAGTTTCTGAATAGCTAGATGGACGGAAGGGGCGGAGTCAGGTATATATACACTACAGGAACTGCCGATGACCCTACAGGCTCCACCACGATCTGCTAGGATAACGTCTAAAACAAGACGATTTTGAAGGGTCACGAGCCGGGTCGCCTGGAGCTCTACTGTGATATTAGTTAATATCCCTGCAGTAGTATTAACCACCCCTTCCACCACTCTGGATAACCTCCTAACTTCCTTACTATTAAGGATGGGTCCCCATATGGGCAACGCCCCTTTTATAATATCAACAAAATGTTGTGCTGGGGTGTCAGTTTGATCAGTGGCATCATCACGGGCAACTTCAGCTGTTAGGCTCCGCCGATTTAAGGAATGAGACTTATGATAATCAGAAGGAGCTATGTACACCGGTGGGTAAAGGAAAGACAAGTAACACCTACCCATCCACCCTCTGGGTAACCAGGTGTAGGCGTTTTCACCGCACACAAAATAAACATTGCGAGGGGTGAGTGTAGGGGGGCTACTGTATGTCTGCAACCTATAAGTGTAATTACATCTGCTATATCCTACGAACAAATGCCCCATCCCCTGCACACAGAAAGAGGAGGATGTATTCAATACCGGGACCGGAATGATTTTTTCATTTGAGACATTTCGCTCCTGAAAGTATTTGAAATATTCAGTAAAGTTGAAGGTCATGAAATCTAGTATTTCATCCCTCAGCCAGGTATCATTTTCATGATCGGTATATACATTCATGCAGGCGATGGGATCAAGGGTACCATCCGTTCCCTCAGCATTAGGGGTAAAACCTTGGTGTGTCTCTATATATGCTAAAATCAAGGCGTAATCCTTCTCTGAGAATCGACGTTCATCTATAGTGTAGTGTTCGTACAACATGGATAACATTTTAAACCAAGCTTCACAACTACCTAAGTAAGACAGAGGCACTGATATAAACAAGTCTTGCTTATGCATCACTGACGGGAGAAGCCCACAGACCCAACAATCAGTAACGTTTGTGGAGCTATGAGTCTGGTGCAGCATTTCGATAAAAGCATTATGTACATATGTCTGTCGGTGTCTTTCTTTATGAGGAGCAAAAGTCTGGAAATGATGTTCCTTAGGGGCAGGAGTAGACATTATCAGGGTGTGCACAGGATGACGAAACTCTAAATAAATGAACAAACCTAAGCATAGTACAAATGATACCATCAGTATAAGAATGAAAACAATTTTAACACGCAAGCTCCATGAAGAGAACATTGGCAAATGCGGGGGAACAGCACGGGGTACCATGGGACGCCCGTCTTCAGGGACAAAACGAGCAAACGGATACATTTTCCTCACTAAAAGTCCAATATAATCTCGGGCAAAAAGGGGGTCTACAAGCAGTCCGTCCTGCCGGAGGGTGCTTCTTTCCTGTGTCCGTTTAGAGCCTCACAGGCAGACTCCTATTGTTCAGAAAAAGCAAAAAGGAAAAAAGGGTAAAAACTTCTCGCGTTGGAGTCACACTTGACGCAACTCGTGTTGAAAAGAGACCTCCACCTGGGCCCCTGTCCGTCTTAATCAATGTCTCTATCTTCGTTCTGAACAGAGCTTTACTTAAAGTTCCATGCTCTCAACGAGTTCAGTCCAGTGTTCCGACAATCCCCAGGTCTCTGCGGCGGCCTCCAGCTGCACTTGCCGGGGCTAGACCTGGGATTCGTCTATTTTCGGGGCCGCAGGTGATATCGATCCCGACCAGGGGTTTCAGGATTCGTGAACAAGGTGGGCACAGTGGAGTCAGATGAGGAGCTGGGCTCCCAACCAGATGCTTCACTTTGGACGATTGGGTGGCGACAGAAAGGGGTTTCAACGCCCTCAGCACTCTCCCCTCGCCCGTCAACCTCTCTGCGGGTGTCCGAGGAAAGTGACTCTTCTGTGCTGGGCTCACCTTGAGTCGGCTGACCTTCCTCCTGGTCCAGTTGCTCCCTTGGCAATGGGAGAGGAACTCGCTTAAGATGGGAGATATGGATCCAGTGCTGCTTCCCTTCGACTTTCACCGCTGTTCGCGTGGCCAGGAGCACCTGGTATGGCCGGGACCAGCGCGGATCCAAACTCGATTTCCGTTGGTAGTTTCGGACCAGGACCCACTGTCCTGGTTCTACGCCGTGTCCAGGACCCTCCGGCAGGGGCTGCAGTGTGGCAGATATCTGTTGATGAATGGAACGAAGATCTTTAGTCAGAGCATACAAATAATCAGTCAACATAGGATATTCAATGTCCCTGAAAGATTTGGGCCGAGGTACTCCCCATACGTTGGCAGGTCTGCCGAAAATGACTTCGTAAGGGGAGATACCGCTCCGTGAATGGGGAGTAGTTCTTACAGACAACAGGGCCAGGGGGAGGAGATCGGGCCATTTTAATCCCGTCGTGTCCTGAAGCTTGGCCAATCGCAATTTTAAAATTCCATTATATTTTTCAACTAGACCCGCTGACTGGGGATGTCGAGCGGCATGAAACTTCTGCCGGATGGACAGGCCCTTGCATACATACTTGACTAAGTTAGCATTAAAGTGGGTCCCATTGTCACTCCAAATTACCCGTGGCAATCCATATCGAGGAAAGAACTCTTTTACCAGAGCCTTCGCAGTTGCCAAGGCAGTGTTCTCCTTCGTGGGGTACGCCTCTACCCATTTGCTAAAGGTACAAATCACCACCAACACGTATTTCAGATTGTTAACTCGCTCTAGCTGTATGTAATCCATTTGGAGTACTTCGAAAGGCAAGGTGGGCGGTGCAAAACTACCTGCTAGGACGGGGATACTAACCCCGGGATTATGTTGGAGACAAATTATACAATGCTGGACCAAGTTCCTAGCTGTCTTGGGGATATTGACATTATACCAAACAGAATCCAATATGGCACAGATGGCCTGAACCCCTACATGCGAAGGTCCGTGTGCCATAGTTACCACCGCATTTACAAAAGCGTTCGGCAGTAACCATCTACACCTCTCTGACAGATCGGTCCAACACCCATTCTCATCAAGCCTCCCCACTTGCTCTTGCCAGTATGTCAGTTCTTCCGGGGTCACCTCTTTCTGAAGCTCTTTCACACTATCTAAGGTGTTATTAAAAACCTCTGCTTCTATCATTCTTGTTACTACAAGCATGGAAGTGGTGTCAGACCGGGCCGTTTCCTTCGCGATCTGGTCTGCAAAGAAATTTCCCCTCCCCACGTCATCAGTGATAACTTTGTGTGCACTGCATTTGACTATAGCCAGGGTCTTGGGCAATGTTAATGCAGCTAATAACCGTTCAACTAGTGGTCCATTCTTTATTCTCTCACCATGGGATGTCAGGAACCCTCTTTCCGCCCACAACCTCCCAAAGCTGTGCGCTACACCGAACGCATACTGACTGTCGGTGTAGACGTTCAGCCTGATACCTTTTCCTAGTTCGCAAGCCCTGAATAATGCAACCAGTTCGGCTGCCTGGGCCGACCGGTATGGTACCTTCGCCGCCTCAACTACCGTTTGTAGAGTAGTGATCGCATAAGCCGCAGCTGTCTTACCATCCGGTAATCTGAAGCATGACCCATCTACATACAACTCCCCTTGGGCATCAGATAGTGGGGTGTCAGTCAGGTCTAACCGACCCTTGGTTTCTTCTTCAGTTCGAAAGATACAATCATGTGTGTCTTGTCCACCGCCTTCCGAAGGGAGGGGTAACAACGTGGCAGGATTCAAATTAACACATCGTTTGATCGTTATGTGAGGTGCAAACAGGGTCAATTCGTACCCTGTAAGACGTGCACTAGTTAAGTGCTGCGTCTGCGTCCTGTTTAATAATACGTCCACAGCATGAGGCACCATCACTGTCAGGTCCGTATTCAGGACTAGCCCTTCCGATTGTCTGATTGCTATGGCAACTGCCGCTACAGCCCTCAGACAACTGGGAAGTGCTCTGGCGACATTGTCCAAAACCGCCGAGAAATATGCACAAGGCCTTTGCTTACCACCAAAGTCTTGTGTCAACACTGAAAGAGAACAACCGTCCACCTCATGCACGTAGAGCACAAAAGGCTTCCGGTAGTCAGGGGTGCCAAGCACAGGAGCAGAGCAAAGAGCAGTTTTCAGAGCAGAAAAAGCATTCTGGCATTCATCAGTCCATGGTAAAGGTTCATGCACATCCTTCGTAGTGAGATACAGGAAAGGTTTAGTCAAGAGAGAATAGTTAGCAATCCATTGGCAACAGTAGGAGGTTATGCCAAGCAAAGCGCGGACATCACGTTGCGTGCGGGGGACAGGCATGTTAGTTATGGTTGCGATACGCTCAGAAGTCAACCGTCTTCCCTCCTTCGACAGGAGATGACCGAGATAGGTCACCTCCGGTCGACAATATTGAAATTTAGAAAGTGACACCTTGTTACCGTGGGTGGCCAGATGTCGCAGCAGGGTTACCGTGGCGTCACGACAACCCTGTTCTGTATCAGAAGCCACAAGGAGGTCGTCAACGTACTGCAATAAGACATTACCTGGCGGCAATTGCAAAGAGTCCAATACTCTTTTCAGGGCTTGGCTATATATGCTCGGACTTTCGGTGTACCCCTGGGGGGCGCGACAGAATCTAAAGCTGCGGCCTCCTAATGAGAAACCGAACAAATGTCTACTATCTGGATGAATGGGAATACTAAAGAATGCATTCTTTAAATCAATCACCGAGAAAAATGTGGCAGTGGAAGGAATCATCGTTAAGATGGAATTAATGTCCGGCACCACAGGATACTGGGGTACCACAATTTTATTTATTTCTCGTAGGTCAATCACAAATCGATAGGTATTAGCATAATCAGGGGACTGGGGTACAGGGGCTCGTTTAAGAATCTGGAGAATCGGACTGTTGCAGGTATTGGACGCCGTTTCTTCCACCACCCCTGTTTTAATCAGGTCGGAAATAATGGCCAGTAAGGCACGTTCACCTTCAGGGGCTATTTTGTATTGCGGAATCCTTGGCAATCGAGCATTCTGTTTTAAAGTGATGGACACCGGTGGAATTGGTAAGTACCCCACATCAGTGTCCCCCAGGGCTCAAAGGTTCCTCGGGAGTGTCGCAAGCTCAGGGGGTAAAGAGTCAGTTTTTGCAAAACATTGAATGGAGGGGACAGAGGGATTCCTAATGGTTAGGTAAACTCCATCGGGAGAGCAAAAGATGCGTGCATGTAATCTTTTTAGTATATCCATACCCAGGAGATTTTCCCCACACTGGGAGGTGAGGAGGAAAGGTGATTCAATCGTTACTGGTCCCACAGTAAGGGACAGTGGTTTTGAAATGGGGCTTACCACTGGAGTTCCAGAGAACCCCACGGACACATTAGTCTGGCCAGACAGAGCAGCCCCCGGGACCAAGGCACGTGAAACAGAACTGTTCATAGCCCCTGTGTCAACCAAAAACTTACCTGATGCTTCCAGCAATTGTGCATGGACATACGGTCCAGCCTGATCTATCGGGATTGACACATGCCCCTTACTCTGCCCTTGGCTATCCTATGCTTGAGTGTACCCAATGTCTCCCTCCGTCACACGTCAGTCATGGTAATATTGTTTACCCTGACTCTGGTCGAAATAATTCTGACTGTTCTCACCTCGTGCCGCCTGTTCCTGTCTCGTGTATCCACCTCGATGTCCACTTACTCTACCCCTTCCACGTCCCCTAGACGCAGCGTTCTGTTCATGCAGTAACGGGCATTGAGCTCTCCAATGCCCCTCCTCCTTGCAGAAAGCACATTGATTTATGCCAAGATCCGTTCGCCCAGTCGGGTGCACGGGCCCGCCCCTCTCGGAACGAAATTCTGTACCCCTCTCCCCTTTCCTCTACCTCTCTCCACCTGCTGTAACAATACTCGTGTTTTCAGATCCTTTGACTTTCTTTCTGTCTTATCCTTGCTCTCATTTTCCCTATGTTCATAATACTGAGCCATGCTTAATATCGTGGAAGGCGTGGTGGTCGTCCAGGTACTCTCGGCTGCCTGTAGCCTAGCCGATACCTCGGGTAGCAAATTTGTTACAAATCTATTAACAAATAAACGTACACCCCCCTCCGTAGCCAGATCCTGTCCGCTGAAATCAATGAATACTCCCTCAAACCTTGTGAAGAAATCAGATACACTCTCATCGTTCTTTTGTTTACAGGCCGTCAGCTTGTCCCAATCTACCTTTCTGGGCGGGATCAAGGAATGCATATATGTTATTATTTTTTTCAGGTAGAGTCAATATCTCAGGTCGGGGCTTATTCCCCGGCTTGCGGTCTCTATCCCAGTTTCTCAGTTGGTCCCATGTCCCACCAAACTCCGTTACATGGTCCTGGTCATGTACCTGGCGCCAAATATCCACCGGTACTAGTAGAGCGAAGAATAATTCAATATCCGCCAACGTCATTACTGCTGACGAGGCGGCTTCGGTCAGTTCTTTATAATAGGCAGTGGGGTTTTTTCTAGGATCAGGCAACTGACTTTTCAAGGATAATACCTCACTCCGCTTCCAAGGGGTATAGACCCATTGTTCCTGGAACCGGGCATCTATTCCCGGACGGGTAATGACACCGTGGTCATCTACCACTGCGGCCACTTCTGGGTGGAAGATAGGGTGTACCTCCCGCATGGGGAATTGGGAGGATCCGGCGGGAAGGGCGGACTGCAGACGAGTTCTATAAGAAACCAAAGTCTGCACCTTCCCATACACGTCTTCGGGGGTCAGTCGAGATTTGTGAGTCTGATCAAGGATATCATACAATATGGCCGGAGCTTTCCCTTCCTGGTGTACCTGTTCCCATACAGAGATGAGACGGTTAGCCATATGTTCCAGGGCATGCTGTTGCATTACCGGTTCGTAGTCTCTCATGGTACTCCAGATATCAGCAAGGGTATAAATAGAATGTCGCATCCACTGGGATGCTTGTGTGGCAATAGCTGCCCTTTCCTCTGTTCCCAAAGCAGAACGAGTGAACAACCTCCTCCCCTCCGCCAGACTGGTCGGATGTACCGGAGTAGTCACAGCTGCTACTGGTGTTGTGCTAGCGGAGGAGGAGGGTAGAACAGAAGGGGAAGACATTGACCCCGTCGGCAGCTGAGGGGTCCCGGCTGCAGCTGTCGAAAGTAAATTAGGTAACAGGGCTATAACGTCGGACACAGATGCCGACAACTGGGAGAGGTTAAGCAGGGAGGGAGAGGTAGTATTGGCCGGGGGAGCCCAAGCCGAGGCCCCCAGGGACGTATCTGGGGTCGGGGCAGAGGCTCTTGTCACCTCGGGGTATAATCTCTGGGGCACATAAGGGGGCGATTCATGCAATCCAATCCTTTCTCTACTCTTTCTCGGTCATAGGCCATAGCCTTCTGAGTAACATTCTGTCCTGCCTTGGCTCTAGCTACTTTCTCTTCCCTTATTCGCCGTTGCTTAGCCTCCTTCTGCCATGCAATTAGAGCATCGAACATGGCTTGCCTGCTCCGCCTAGAAAACAGTTGTTCCTGTAGGAACGCAATTTTCTTTTCATCAAATGAACCAGTCTTGGGCCACCGTAATTCTTCATTACCCTTAGTATACCTATGCCACAGAGTGCAAAACAATAAAGGAGAGATTCCATGCTTGACATATATGAAATGGCTTGGACTGCCTTCCGGTGGGGCGGGTTGGCTCTCAGCTAACCTGGAGTCACTTGTGCGGCAGCAGCAGCCAAAACAATTCAATTTACTGAAACAGGACATTTTGGTTAGTTTTTAGACATGTACACATAAAACAACAATCGGACACAACATACAATCAATATCCGAGAACCAAGCCCGTCGACTCTGGTTCACGATCCAGGTTTCAAACCGCACGCGGGAATTCCGGTCACCCTCCTGGCTCACCACTAAGACCGACCCCTCTCCAACAAGGACTTGCCTCGTTGGGAGTATGGCCTGTGGTTACCCAGCCCAGGTCACAGGTCCTTCCACGTGCGGTCCGTCTATATTCCTCCGGCGCGCTATTTCTAATCAATCCAATATCATCAGTACATACTTCGAATCAGATCACTGTAATGCGAACCTAATCAAACCAGACACCACTCTCCGGTGCGTGTCTTCAAATCAACGAACCGCTGTCCAGCGCGAGCTTCAAACAAATGCAACCAGTGCTCAAGTCAAGACAAATGCATCGTTCTCAACGAATGCTCTTAAAATCAATCAAACAGCACACCGTCCTCGACGCGTGCTTTAACAAAACATAATGCACCGTTACAACGCGTGCGTCAAATCAAATCAAATCAATCTATACTCACCGGTTGCACCCAGATACGAATGTTCATTCTCCGCTGCCAACTCCTCCTGACCAACTTAGTCCATTTTCTGGGTTAAGCCCGCAGGACCCCGGTGAAGGGTGACTAGCAGCAGGGGACGTACCGAAAAGTCGCGCAGGGTGGGAGAAATCCTCAGGCTCCTTCTCCCGTCGACCGGTCAGGACGCCCCCAATCCCACCACCCGAATACGGGGGGGGTTGACCCTGTCACGGGGTCCCTTCGTGGTCGCCAACTGATGTGTTCAAATAATTATTCCAAGGGCCACACTTACCATTGACCCGCAATATCCATTAAATAAGGAGCAGTTGGCAACGTGAAAGGTTCAAACGTTTATTATCATCATAGATCTCTATATAGAGGAGCCTCGTCAATCCTCACCCATCAGGTGCGCCGAGGAAGACTGCCGGCTCCTTGACAGTAACACACTTTTATACATTTATCAGCACAGCATACAAAACCTTATATGTGGAAAAGTACCAGCTAGTCCTGGCACCCCTAATGAGCTCATGCCTATTTCTAGTTTCGGTTACACATACAAAGGGTTACTATCTTTACAGAGAAGGTCGGAAGGGTGACTCCCTTCTCGTCCCAGGTCTGGAGGAATTCGCTTGATACTCCCTTTTAGCAGATGTGACCTTGCTTCTCAGCAACTCTGCCTGTCTCCTAATTATTACCGTGAAAAGGAAAGGCAGATGGTGTGTAAGAAGACCACGTGACTCCTAAGAGCAAGGGCCGCAATCCAAGATGGAGGCAGTTTGGTTCTCGGCCCTTTTGTCATGCTAAACGTAACGGGGATTTCGATCCTTCCAATGCACCGTGGCTAAGCATACCGTCATTAGATATACTGCGCTAATCATACCATAATGACCTGAATACCTCATTTCCCTCTTTGTTTTCCTCTTTGACACTCCCCTTAGCTGTCTGCTCACACTAGCTGCCATTTTCCTGCCTCGCGCCTGGCCCTGCCCATTGCCTCCCAGCTCCACTCCCTCCTCCCAGGTGCTACTTAGAGTGCATCTCTCCTTGTTTCCCCCATTTTTTGAATGATTACTCTCCTTGTTCTCCCTTTTTTTCTTTGCTTTTTCTCCTTGTTCCCTGATTTCTCATCGTGCCTCTCTCTGTGTCTTCAATGGTTTTTAAATTGATTTTTCACCTTGCTTGCCCCGTTTTTTATTGGTTTTTCTCTTTGCTCTTACATTTTTTTCTTTGCTTTTTCTCCTTGTTCCCTAGTTTCTCTTGGTACCACTCCTTATTTTACCCATTTTTTCATTGATATCTCTCCTTGTTCCAACATTTTTCACTGCTTTGTTCCCTTTGTTTCCCTCTTTTTTCCTCCTCTTCACTACTCCCCTTGGCCGTGCGCTACTGCCTGCTGCTGTTTTCCTACCACCCACCTAACCCCGCTCACCATCTCCTAGCCCAAATCTCTCCTCCCAGGACCTACTTAATGGAGGCCGCAGTGGGACCCCTTTGAGCAGTTCCCAGATCCAACTCTCCCCATCCTACTGCATCGCTCCTGCTTTACCACTTGGTGCCCTGTTGTTTTTCTGAGTGCCTCTCTCCTTGTGTCCCCCTTTTTTTCATTGATTTCTCTTCTTGTTCCCCCATTTTTTCAGTGCTTTTTCTCTTTGCTCCCTGATTTCTCTTAGTGCCTCTCTCCTTGTTTTCCCCATTTTCCATTGTTTTTTCCTCCATGTTTTCCTCTTTTTTCTCCTCTTCGCTGCTCCCCTTGACAGCCTGCTCCTGCCTGCTCCTGCCTGCTCCTGCCTGCCACTGTTTTCCTGCCTCCATGCTAGCCCTGCCCACAGCCTCTCAGTGCCCCTCCCTAATCCCAGGACATTCTTAATGGAGGCTGCAGTACCTGGACTGCTCCAAGTGCCAGGAGCCCTGGTCCTCAGCCTACCCGCAGATACAATGCCTCTGCACTTCAAACCTTGAACACCAGACAACCCAGAAAATGCTGCTGCCACATTGCACTTTATCGCATTCTCCTGTGCCAGAAGTACCTTCCCCTGCACCAGCACAACCAACATCACGCCACACACCACCACGCTGACATTGCATCATACTAAGCCGGAAGCGACACACTGACTCCACTGCCTACTCCTCAATACACGCTTGATGTGCAAGCTTTCTAATGAATAGGACCTCATTTCCACCCTTGCACCGCCATAGTCTTCCTCACCAAGATCTGGCTCAACCCCACATCTGCCCCAGACATTGCCACAGTGATCCACGACAGATATAAAATCACTCACCAGGACCACACTAACAAGCCGGGAGGAGAAACAGCCATCATCCACAAAGAGACCATGCAGTGCACCACCACTGCTGACAACGCCACAACCCTATAGAACATATCAACTTCAAGCTCAACACGAATGACCAGACAACCATCAGAGGCACTCTCGCATACCAACAGGCCCTTGCTCCAGTTTCTGCAATACCATTGCAGATTTAATTGCCCCCCCTAGCCTTAGACTCCATGGACTACATCTTCCTCAGTGATGTAAATTTCAACAGTGACAAACCCAACAACAATAGCACCACACACCTTTGACCCAGATCATCCATGACCCCACACACAAAGTGGACTCAAGCTGGACCCCATCTTCACCTCCAGCAGCCTCGTTAAATGCAGCCACCTGACTGCATTATTGCCAGCCAGAGAGGTTAGCATTAGGGACTTATGGGAGAGTGAATTACAGCGGCCATTGCCGGATAACATTTGGTACTATTGCTTTCAACATACCAGACTTATTTCCCAAAACCATAGTCATAAGCTGATACACTTTAAATTCCTTAGGTGCAAGTATACCACTCCCATTCCCTAGCCCTGATTGACCCAACAAGATCCTCTGCCTGTCCAAAATGCCAAAACTGGGACACTGATTTTGTACCAGGACATTCACCCACATTGGAGATTTTGGGGTAGCTGTTTTTTCCTAGCTCTCCTTGATGGTGGGGATCATCCTGGCATCTTACTGGGCTAAGTGTATGATATTCCAAAGGGAGTCCATAGGTTCACTGCACTGGTGTTTACACTGGGGTAGTAAGCGCATCTCAACTGTGGCTGGTTGGCTTAAGAGCCTCACTTTTTATGACATCACTAGTGAACTCTATGCTTCAATGCAACTGGCCTCGGCCTGCCCAAAAGATATTTGGCAACCATTCCATATCTATTTACAACAGCGAGACAAACCAGAGTCCAACTGATCAGCTATAAATCCTTATGCTACCTGTACCACTGTACCTTCTAGCAACTTCTCATCATATGATGCTCATGAACACTCCAAAAGTGTTCATTCTGCCTTTTTTATTGCCCATTTGTTGTTTCTACATGGTGAGATTATCTTTTAACGTGGAGATCTTTTAGACAATGATGGCATTAATTTTTGTATGGTCCTTCCCTTATCAAATGGTATAACTGTTAAAAAAGTTCCTTTCTCCCACATTGTGGGTTGTCGTTTGTGTTTTCCTTTGTTTTTTATGTGCTGGTAAATATAGCCAGGTCACAGAACTCATATGGTTTGATCATTCCATCGTCCACTTCAGCATCTCCATCCCCACACCGCCACATCCAAGATCACCAGCGTGCCTCCCCCCCATTGGAGGTGGAGCAAAATTTCAGAGACGGACCTCATCAACACCTCCAACCCCACTACCGACACCATCCTCAAACAGGGAGTTAGAACTTCAACGGTTGGATCACCATTTGCACCAACAGCATTGTCCCCATCAAGAGGAATATCCAGAGAAAATCCTCTAAAAAGACCAGCTGGTGCACCCAAGAACTTAGAACAGCAAACGGAGACAGCAAACAGCTGCAGAGGAGATGGCATGCCAGCAAGGACTCCTCCATCAAGGGAGCCTTCAAAACCTCTCTTAACCTCTAACAATGTCTGCTGCAGGCAACAAAGAAGACAGACCTAGCCACACACATCAGTACCAACATTACCAAGGAACTTTTCAACATCGTTAAGGATTTCTCCAACTTGGCTGCCAGCGCGAAAACAGCATCACACCCTTACAGAAGATGTGTGACAACCTCACCAACATGTTCCTTAACAAGATCACAACCATATACAGAAACTTTAAACCCCAACCCACAACTATGGCCTCCTCGACTGATGCACCACCACCGCAACCGACATGAACCACAGACTGATCACCTTGAACCTCCTCTTTACCCAGGACACCAACTCCAGCATGAAACCCATCCACTCAGGACCTTCTCAGACCCATGCCAGCACCGCATCTTCAATCTTTAAAACCAAAAGATTGGCTAGGAAGTCACCACCATGCTCAACACCTTTATCACCACCGCAACATTTCACAATGCCTGGAAACACATGAAGTCAGACCACTACTCAAAAAACTCTCCACCGAGCCCAACAAATTAAAAAACTACTGGGCAATCTCTCTGCTCCCATTTCCAGCAAAGGTATTGGAAAAGATCATCAACAAGCAACACTTGACACACCTAGAGCAGAACCAGCTACTTCATGCCTCCCAATCCGGCTTCGGCAGCAACCACAGCAGGAAGACCGCCCTGATGACAGCCACCGACGACATCTGAACCCTCCTCGACTGAGCAGAAATAGCAGCTCTGATCCTCCTTGGCCTCTCGGCAGCCTTCGACACTGCATCCCATCACATGCTGATCGAAAGGCAGCACCACATTGGCATCAAAGAGGACGCACTCAGATAGATCACCTCTTTCCTCACTGGAAGAAGCCAGAGGATCCACTTCCCACCTTTCAGATCTGACCCCAAAGATATCACCTGCGGTGTCCCCCAGGGCTCATACCTCAGCCCCAAGCTCTTCAATGCATATATGACCCCGCTAGCCAACATTTTCAGGTCTCATGGTCTCTACCTAATTTTCTATGGAGATGACACCCATCTCATTCTTTTACTCACTGATGACCAAACCACCACCAGAACCAACTTCCACAGGTGCATGAAAAGCGTCGCTGACTGGATGAAGAGCAACTGCCTGCAGCTGAACACTGACAAGACAAAGGTACTGATCTTCAGCAACCGCAGCAACACATGGAAAAACTCCAGGTGGCCCTCAGACCTAGGATCTGCACACACTCCCTCCGTCCATGCCAGAAACCTCAGAATTATCATTAACAACAAGCTCACCATGAAATCTCGGATGAACCCCATTTCCTCCGCCTGCTTCCTCACTATATGCACACTGCATAAAATCTTCAAGTGGCTACCCCTGCACACGAGACACACCGTGACACAGGTCCTCATCACCAGCTGACTGGACTACGGCAACGCTCTCTACATAGGAATCTTTGTGAATGGAGTGGTGGATCATCTGAGAGAGGACTCGGCAGATGCGCCATCACTGGCAGGGGAAAAAACACCTACCCTACTCTTCGCGGATGATACCATTTTGATCTCAAAAACCCCCGCAGGTCTCCAAAAGCTCCTGAATCGTTTTAGTGCATTTTGTACCGATAGAGGTCTTACCATCAATACCTCTAAAACAAAGCTCATGGCCTTATCACCCTCGAATAGATTTAGGAACAATCTCTTGCTCAATGGGGAGCCTCTGGAGCTGGTAGACTCCTTTGATTATTTGGGTGTTAGGGTTAATAGTCGGATGAGCTGGAAAGATCATTTGGCCAAAATGTTGTTGAATCATAAAAGAGTTTCAGGGGCGGTTCTGAGAGAACACCGGGAGTCCACGAGTAAACCTGTAGCACCAGTTCTTGCAATTTATGAGGGTCAAGCATTACCATCCGCCCTATACGGCTCTGAATTATGGGGGTTTGAGAACTTAAAGGAGTTGGGTATATCTGAAAATAAATTTTTGAGAGATTTGGTAGCCCTTCCTCCTTCCACTCCGTTAACCCCATTACGGTTAGACTTGGGCAGGCGTTCCCTTAAAGATCTAGCGCGCTTGCGCCCATTACTTTTTTGGGTCCGACTACGAAGGACCAAGGAGCTTCACAACTATGCAGCAGTCTTAGACGAACTGATTTTGCTTAATACAGGCAATAAGATTAAGTGGCTGAGTAATTTGAAGCACCTGGTTGTTTTACTCGGTCTGAACGAATCGTGGCTGAGCCAATCTCCGCCCCCCAAGCAAATGATTAAGAAGTTGTATTGGGATCAGCAGGAGATTTTTTGTAGAGATACAGGGGGATCCCTAACTGAGCGGTTCTTGACGTTCAAATGGTGAAGGAAATTCGAACGATTTTTGGACTTTATAGAAAAACCCCTGGATAGAGCGCTTTATCTAAAGGTTAGGTTTGGGATTCTCCTGGTGAATGATTTTATCTCTAGGTGGAATAACCAGGGTGGATTAACGAAATCTTGGCCGGGATGTGTAGCTCCTAACGAGTCTCTGGCGCATTTCTTCTTTGCCTGTCCCGCATACAGGGTAGCTAGGAGCACTTTGTTAAAGCCTTTATGTAGGGGGTTGGGCCTTAGATGTCATAAAATGGCCCTGCGGGTTCTTTGCACTGATACGTCCTCAACCGCCATGGTTTGTGGGGTAGCCAAATACCTGGCCAGTGCTTGGTCGACACGTATGAGGAGTACCAAGGCACTGTCCTATCCCACTTAATTGCTCCAGGTACCCTGTAGACGCTCCCCCAAATATGTGACAATGTTTTAAATGTATAAATTAGTAAGCGGAAAAATGAACATGTTTTGACGTTGTAATAAGGATTGGTGGGTTTTCGTTTTTAGTTCACTGTACTGTAAAAACTGTATACTTTTATGATGATTTTTTTATCGAATAAAGTAAATTACCATATACATAGGAATCACCACACACCTCCTACAGAGACTTCAAACCATACAGAACGCCGCAGCCAGACTCATCTTCGACCTTCCCCAATAAAACCACATCACACCCCATCTAAGGCAACTCTACTGGCTACCTGTAAAGAAGAGATGCCAATTCAAGCTACAGACCCATGCACACACGGCTCTACACAACCAAGGACCCGCCTACATTAACCACCGCCTGAACTTCCACCAATCATCAAGTAGACTACACTACACCTCCCTATCACTTGCCAATACTCCCCACATCTACAGAAGCAAATGTGGAGGACACTCCTTCTCCCACATCACAGCTAAGACCTGTAAAAGCCTCCCCATGCAACTCCAGACCATCACCTCACTTTTGGAATTCCGAAGTGCTCTCAAGACCTGGCTATTCGAATGAGCCTCCGGGACTTGCAAGTGCCTGGATATTTCATCAGGTGATTGCCTGCTCTTTATAAAGCCTGACTGATTGATACAAGTACAAGAGGTTGAGGTGACTTTACTGATGGCATTATTAGGAAAAGCCCAGGACTGGATAGATTCCCAGTTGATGTTTTTAAAAGTAATATTTGACTTTGGGACCCTCTGCTAACAAACATGATAGGGGCAGCTATTGTTGGTTCTTTCCCCTCACCATAGTCAGAAGCAATTATAGTTCTTATATGTTTAAAAGGGAATAGTTCTTGTTATCACCAAATTTCTCTGCTCAAATCTACAGTGAAGGTGTTGGGAAGAATCCTTCTTAGCAGGCTAGATAGTTGGGCAGAGGAAAAAGGAATTCTCTTGGAATTCCAATCTGGCTTTCACCCTGGTTTGGGAACAATAGACCAGAGTCTGAAACTCCTTCTAAACATAGGTAAATATACCAAGGCCAAGAAGGGCTCCATCCATATGGATTTGATGGATTTAGCTGCAGCTTTCGACTCTGTGAATCGGTCTAAATTATGGCTGTTGCTGGATGCCGCCGGAATGGAAAAACTGTTGAATAACATCCAGAGGAGTACATCTAGACATGCAGATTAGGGCTTGCACCGAGAAATTAGGTGCTTTTTATTTTCATTTTATATTAATGGTTTAGATCAATTTTTGGAGGATGGGAAAAGACTTTCCACAGGTGGGGTGAAGGCCAGTTCTGGTATTGTTATATGTGGATGATGCCGTATTGTTATCAAGAACTGCAAACATCCTTCCTCTTCTGATTGATTCTTTTAGCTTATTTCTGAAGAATTTGGATCTCAATAATAACAAAACAAAATCTTATTTTATGAATCGTGGGCCTAGGAGTACTAGAATTAAAACGCATTTGATCGATAACTTAAACTTTGACAGGGGTTCCTCATTTCATCTACTTCTGCTTGACATTTGCAGCTACTTTAGAATGGAAATACCACCATCAGCACTCAGCAGATGTTGAGATCTTCTGAAGCAAATAAGAGATTTGCCGCAAAGTTAGGAGATAAGCCATCTAGACCCATATTGGTAATCTCTAGGACAAAATGTTTGACAGTGGGCATTTATAGGGCGGGGTTTTGAGACTATACCAATACCAAACCCCTATAGAATGTAGAAATCCATTTTCACAGTGGTTTTTGGCAGTCCCAAAATTGACCTCTAATTTTATTCATCATGAGGAGACTGGAATGTCTTATATTTTGGATTGTATTAGAAGTCGCCCCATAATATTAGGGCTTTCAGTCTGGGCTAAAAAAGTACACTCTCCTCTCAAAAGCTGTGTTAGAGGATAGCCTAGATTTACATAACTCTTTAGGTATCCCTTGTCTTACATATGTGAAACAAACTTTTATGGAGCTGGGAGTTCCTGAATTATTTGAAAATCCAGATGGAATTGTGTTGGCTCTAAAGTACAAAACATTGGATAAGCTTTATAAGTTCTATGAGAGAGAACAAATGGTCAAGGTGTTTGGCTCCCCAGTAGAGAGAGATTACTCACCCCCAGTTCATATTCTGTATAACCAGAAATAGGCTGAACATTTAGCATTTCCTTTTTGTGATCTCTGTTACCGGTGAATGGTTGAAGACATTGCCCCCTTCTACTTGTGATAATGTATCAGCCCAAAGCACTTTATATGTTCTGCCCCCTTCTGCAAATTTTCTTTTTAGGACTGGGGACTAAGTCTCCAAGTCCTGTAATGGCTGGCAGCAAAATGTTTCTTATGTTGCTGGCAGCCAAACAGATCGCTCAGGAAAAGTAGATAGATGTATGCTCTTGGCTAAGAAGCCATCTCCAGTGCAACAAATAGAGTGGTGTCTAAACCATTTGCTAATTTAATAATTAATTTGCTGTTCTGTACTAGGGTTATTTACCAATGATAAAAAAAGAGTAGATAATAAACTCCACAGCTGTTAAATTTAGCTTTCAAGAAAGTAGGTCCACTAGAAACTTTGGGCAAAATAATCACTTTGAGGGCTATTCACAAATATAACTTTAGACATGAATAAATCAACATGCTTAAAATGAATCTTACCGTTTTGAGTAATTTTACCACTTTTAGCTATTCACCATGAAACATTTAATAAATCTAAATACATTATGATGTGATATGACAATGATATTTTAGAATGAAAATTAGATAATTTATTTGAACAACCCCTTATTGAAATCAGCTGCCCTGGGATGGAGTCCCCAGAACTAACAAGGCATGGGGAGGAAGGGCCGCTCGGACCCCACTTCCTATTTTTGAAATGAGGGGCCTAGGGGATAGGGTTCCCAGGGCTTAACAAGGCACGTGGTGGGGAGCTGCATGGTCCCCCTACCCTTTAAAGAAATGAGTGGCCCTGGGGGGATGGAGTCCTCAGGGCCTAATAAGGCTCATGGAGGAGGGCCACATGGCCCCCCACACATTTGTTGAAATGAGTGGCCCAGGGGGATGAGGCCTCCAAGGCCTAACAAGGCTCAGGGCGGGAGGCAATATGGTCCCCCTCCCCTATATTTTTTAAAATGGCCCTGGGGAATGGGGTCGCCAGTGTCTAACAAGGCTAAGGGAGGGGGCCCACATGGCTCTCCCTCTCCTTTAAAGTAAATTAGGGCCTGGGGTATGGAGATCCCAGGGCCAAAAGAGGCTTGGGGAGAGGGGCCATGCAGCCCATCTCCCCTTAAAAGTATATATGGCCCTAGGGGTGGGGTCACCACTACCTACAATTATTAATTTCAGACTAAAATGAAATTTTTAATAGGAAATTATTGTAAAAATAGGAGAAACTAGAATCCTGAAATAAATCACTTCCACATTAGCTCTTCTGATTAATGTCAAAATAATTAACGGATCTGAAATAATGATACCCAACCCCGATAAAATCTATCCTCCACTCAGCAGGACATTAATAGTCAGCAAAAAGAAGTTCGACCAAAACTACCCAAAACCTGTGAAACCTTCTCTGCTACACTCTGAAGCAATGGCTACTTTCAGGATAGGATGCTTTCCAACAGGGCACCCAACTTTGAACATCCTTCTTATTGTTACTCATGTTCCCACACCATGGGTGCATTAGGATGGCGGGCGTACTTTAGTCCGCCCGCCACCCTAGCGGTAATGGGACCCACCAGGGTGGCGGGCGGCACCCCAATTATGATGCGACCGCCACCGCGACGGTCGCATCTGGCATTTTAACATTGCGGCGGGTGCTGCAGCCAGCAGCACCCGCCGCAATGCTTAAATGCCATGTTGTGCATTGCCATGCACAACGTGGTAGGCACCGCGCGGTGCCTGCCACCTTGTGCATGGCAATACCCCCCAAGTGCAGCACCTCTACACCTCCCAGTGGCCCGCAACGGGCCCCCAAAGCAACTCCCCGCCAGCCCTTCCATGGCGGCATCGCCGCCATGGAAAGCCTGCAAATGCCCTGATTCCTAATATAGATGGTGGTGCCTGCTAGGCACCGCCACCATAATTGTGCCCCAGCTCCGCCCAGCCGGCAATAGTAATGATTGCCAACCGGCAGTAAAGTGGCGGACGGACTTTCCATCCGCTGTGATACCCACCGCCATCTTAATATGGGGGTTAGTAATTCACTGTACGATGGCGGGCGGATCGCCCTAAGTGAGGATCTAATTTCACTCAAAATAAAGAAGGGGGTGACTCTCAACCAATCATTGTAAGGCTGTGCCCTTAGAAATTGGAAATCTTCTTGGATAACATTAGAAAAGCATGCCATTCAGCCACCACCTGCAAGGCACAAAACCCCTTCAAAGATCACTGTCATTTTTACTTTCTTTACCCTTAACCATTGATCTGCTACATAACGATGGTTCTTGTATAGTTCTGATGTGTCTTTGGAGGTTCTATATTTATGGCTCCAATATCCTTGTGGTAAGATTAGCACCATATAATACAGCAAATAAATACAAAAAACAGGGCAATGAGTTTACACTTCGTAAAGGTGCATTTTGAACACATAATTCACTCACATCTACAAATTTACGGGCATATTTATGAGCCTTGCATGGCCCTGCGTGGCTTCATAAATCTTGAGTAATGTAATAGTTCAAATCACGGTGTTGCATTACTCTGCACCAGGGAGGTGTTTGCATGGGTGTTGCATGGGTGTTCCCATGCAACATCCATGGATTTTAACTCATTCCCAGCTTTACAAGAACAGTTGACCCTGGGAATGTGCCAAAAAGATACACCTCCCCAGGAGAGGCACAATGAGTAGAAATATATTTATTTCTCCTTGTTTGTTCCACTATGTGTCCTCCATTTTGCAGAACACACAGAAAGGTGAAAAAAGTCTCCCAGGATTGTTTTTGTGCAAGAAGATTCCCCTTACTGCACAAAAACAATCCTGCATACCACAAAGGCACCCTTGCTCCATGGTGCACGGGTGCCTGTGTTGGCGCAAGGTAGCCTATTGTGCGCCTGCGCTGGGGAAAGGACAAGAATGCATTGTATTCTTTTAAATACGGTACACGCCTGCCCTTTCCTGTTGCACTGCGCTGCATAACGTTTTTGTAAATATACCTCTCAGTGCTTTTCAAATGCCTACTTTCCATGTCAAAATTAGTAGCTCGTAGAGGTGAACTTGGTCCTCCTGGAATGTTAAAGAATGCTCAAAATGTTGTACACATCTCAACAGTTCATCATATTCCCATTTATGTATTACTATCACTTTGTGGGGGGCAGAAATGTTAATTGAAAACGTAATCACAAGCAAAACCCCCACACAAAATGGAAGACCGATCTCCTGGTGGGCCTTTGTCCATTCGAACCTATTATCACCTGGATTCTTTATACTTAAATACTGCTTTGCTATTTATTGTATCTGATATATAATACTATCCTGGGGTTCAAAATTTATCCGATGCAAAAAACGACAGCCATTACCAGCGTTCCCTTGAAAATGGTGAATAACATGAGGATTTTGGTGCTCGCCTCACAAACATCTGTATGCCATGGTATTTACCAGATATGTTTCACCCCGTAAATTTCGCCAGGAGTGACATGCTGCAATAAGTGTATTGGGTGGAAAATCCCACTGCCAGTAAAATCCCACAAATGTATAATTGTGTCACCTG
This sequence comes from Triturus cristatus, assembly GCF_964204655.1. Taxonomy (NCBI): domain Eukaryota; kingdom Metazoa; phylum Chordata; class Amphibia; order Caudata; family Salamandridae; genus Triturus; species Triturus cristatus. The sequence continues at coordinate 99,316,362 of NC_140588.1, forward strand.
TGCAAACAGTGGTTTTGAAATTGTACAAGGCACTTGTAATCGTGCCCTAATCTGCATGATTGGTGCATGCCCTGTGGGCAATGGACACAAACCAACCAACAAATAAACACGTACGTACGCCGAGTAATGGCGCATGCGGATAATTTAAGAAAGAATCATGCAGTTACCAAGTAACTACATTTAAAGGTCACCGGGGCCTTCATTTATGAAAAGTGACACATCGCTGTGAGAAACTAGTGATGCGTCACTTTTCATTGCGGCCTCCTTGCGACACCAATGATGTGTCATATTTACAGTATGACGCATCATGTCGCAAGGAGTTACAGATACGTCAGTATTTCTGACGTATCTGTAGGCGCAAAAATGTCGCATAGCTGGAGTTTGTCACAAAAGCGACACAACTCCAGCAATGGGTCATTACACATGGGCAAGTCCCATGTTAAATGTGCCTGCGTCAGTCTTATGCCTGTCATGAGGCAGGCATAAGATAAAATGACGCATTGTACCTGGTGCAGGGATAATGTGGCGCAGGGGTTTACAAAGTGACACATCTACCTAAATGCATCACTTTCTATATATGGCGCAACATGGCGCATTTCTTCCAACGCTGGCGAGTCACAAAAGTGACACACCAGCGGCGCAAAAGTGACGTAAGGGCCCATAAATAATCCCTGAGGTACCTACAAGTATGACCGTGCAGTGGAAAAAGCGGATCAGAGTCTATTTTTCCATCACAGCCAGGGCTAATAAAGTTTCGGTTCTGCGCCTGTCCATTTGCCCAGTGCAGGGAGCCTAATTGAGATGTGCTATTTTGCCATCAATGGCTTAAGTGCTGTGCCGCATGTCACTGCTGTGTTTGCGCGCTCTGTCCTTAGATATCAAAGCCCAGGGACAGTCTCCGCAGAGGTATGCTTTTCATATAGATGGACAAAAGAAACCCTGAGCATCTGGAAGTACAGGGTAAGCTTTGAAGCTTGCTCATAATTTTCATATTGGCCCAACAAGCGTAGCTCCAGAGTAGTACGCTGTTGAGGCATTAAAGGCAGACCGCGCTCAATGAAAAAAATGCGCGCTCAATGAAAAAAAAGCATATACGACGCTGTGAGTGTGTTTGCTACTATTCCACAAATTGATGAGGGCACTCTATCAGGGTCCTTCGGCAATGCTGGTGCATTTGATCGGAGCTGCATTAAGGCCACTGCAAAATTAAGTCTAGATTTCTTCAGCAAAATGGCGGAGCTTTGCCGCCATTTTCCACTCTGACTTCTAAGTGCCTCAACAAGGGACAGAAGAGTATTTCAGACTATTCTCTCCAAATAGCTGAAACTGTCAAGACAATTGGATCTTTGTATCAAGTCGTGTTTCAGTGCTTTCCAAGAAAAGAGGTACCTCTGCAAGGCACCGATCATAACTTGTACCCCCCAAACAAGCCTAGCAATTTCCAATTTAGGAGCTTTGATGACTGCTCTGGACGAGGGAAAGATGAAAGACCTACACGCTGGTAGTGAATAGTGGTGCACGAAGAGGCAGAGATTCACGCATTTCATCATCGCATAGCTTTCTTTCGAATGCAAATTGTGATGTTTAGACAAAAAAGGAGGAGAGAAAAGTTGGCATATTGGACACTGAGAAAAAGTTCAGGCCTTCGCCTTCAGCCACATCAGGCTTCTGCCCTTCAGAAGATGTTGTGCATTGTTAATTCCTGTCACCAGAAGTCTCCACCAACGGGCTGACCTTTTACCAGTGGGGAATGACCTGCTATCAACCAGCCGCCACTAAGACAATCCTACACTGAAGACAAGATTCACAAAGGCAAACTTACAGGTTTGTGCAAGTTTTACTCTTATTCCGTATTCACAAAACTATTTTAATAGTAATTTTACGGCTATGGAGACTCTAAACATGAAAGGATAGTACTGCCCCATCTTTTTATATGCAGAGTTCTCTGCCCTGACTGCGGAGTCGTAAACTTACTATTAACTTGTAGTTTTGTGGATACCTAATAAGAGTAAACAAACAATCATGTCAGTTTGCCTTTGTGAAACAGGTCCTCAGTTAACAGGCCCTGGTGCTAGCTAATGTCCAAATTCACTGCAATTAGACCTCCTCCCCCACCCCTGCCTTCTTTAGTGGAACATTTGGTTTCAGATATTCAGTCACTGATTGGTTGAAGTTGGGAAACTTTATTGCATGAGTGATGGGTGAAATATTCTGATCCCAACTTCATGGGTGAAGGTTGTAACTTCATCTAACCAGTGGGAGACCAATTTTCTTTTTTACACTGTTTGCACCCACACAATAATGTAACATTTCAATATGTTAAGTACATTAATACAGTGAGACTATCATAACCCTCATTTCACCTCACAAGTTCTGCATTATTTGTGTCACTATTTATTCTGCTTTTCATTGTTTCAAAATGTGTGTAATTTCTTCTTTTGGGAGGAAAGCTGCAGCATTTTCTTTCTTTAAAAGTCCCGAAATAACACATCTGATGGTCAAGGGTGTTTTTAATTAAAACATTTCACTAGCAGGATACTGTACCGTCAAAACTTAATAAAGTCCTCCAGAAGGCCAAATTGAGGTTCCTATGCTTTGAGATACTGAACACTGGCACTGGTCCCCACAGAAGCTCAAATATGGCAAACTGTTACCTCACGACATATGCTGGAGGGCCTGCGATGCATGTTGTGATTTACTCCATATGTTGTTGGCCTGTTTGGTCCTCCCCTCCTACTGGTCCCAGTGTGGGGCCAAATTAGACGTTGCAGCCCCATACGGAGCACTCTGTCCCCACATTTGACCATACTTCATGATGTTTCGGATATAACAGAAATGTGGACCCATGATGACAGCTGGCTGCCACCTTAACGACAGCCTTTTGGAATTAGCTCTCTCTGCAGGATCACCCCCAAAGGTTTTGCCTTCACCCTTACTATATTTCTGAATAGTTTTGTTGGCCTTAGGACTCTGTGCACTTTACCACTGCTAAGCATTGTTAAAGTGCTTATGCTCACTCCATATTAACAATGGCTTACACCTGATTGGTATATTTAATTTACTTATAAGTCCCTTGTAAAGTGGTATATCATATACCCAGGGCCTGTACAATAATTGCTACTACTAGGCCCACAGCACTAATTGTGCCACCCACTTAAGTAGCCATTTAAAAAATGTCTCAATCTAGCCATTGCAGACTGTCAGCAGTTTTAAACTGCCAATTCGACTTGGCAAAATCACCCCTTTGCCAATCCTAAAACTCCTGTTTATTACATATCAGTCACCCCTAAGGTACTAGCCCAAGCCAGCCCATAGGGCTGGGTGCATTGTATTTAAAAAGTTGGACATGAACTTTTCAGTTTGACATGTCTTAGTAGTGAAAAATGCACAGATTCATATTTCACTACTGTGAGGTCTACCACTCCCATAGGATAACATTTAATTACCATTTAACATTTAAAAATTGTTAACGTTTGATTGGGAGAAAGTGGGAAAGTCAAGTTTGGTATTTGAGGAGGAATTGTAATTTAAAATCCTCTTTAACCCCTTCCATGCTCATGACGGAACGATTCCGTCATGAGCATCGGTTGAGCTGTGCTCATGACGGAACCGTTCCGTCATGGCCCCGCCCGCGCTCGAAACCCTTCAGCACCGCGGGGGAATCCGCGTAGCGCTGAAGGGGTTAATGGTATGGTTGGATTTTACATAGCAATTCTGAAAATGTCACCTTTAGAAAGTTGCAATTTTCTTGTCCTAAACATTATATGCCTGCAGCCATATGACTAGGTCCAGTTGGCAGTTGGACTTTGTGTATTCCTTCCAGACAGCATCACAATAGAGGACCTGCGTGTTGGTAGGATGGGCCATCTCTGACTTGATAGGGGGTGGAGCTGTCACCTTCGAATCTTGTACTTAAAGGCACTGGCTCAGCTCACACACAAAGGATTTCACAGTAGCCTATTGTGCCCCTAGATAGACTGGGAGCAAGACTGAGAGGTATGAAATTCCAGACACCTCAGTAGTGGGCAACTCCAGAAGCTTCTGCCACTTCAAAGAGGGCACCAGGTATAAATATTGGACCCTCAGACACACTCTTCAGATCACTTCTGGACCTTAGGATGACTCAAAAGAAGTACTGCTCTGTTGCAAGGAGAAATGTTCTGCTGCCATACCGCCCTGCTAACCTGCTGCCTCAGTAAGAAGGACTGGACCTGCATCTTAAACCAGGATCACCATAGTGACTTCAAGTGCTAGTTGGCTGACCTCCCGATCAGAACCTCAGGGACAGAAAAGGCTCTAACCATCTTGAAACATGAACCTGGACTCTGCGTATTGTGAGTCCTAACCCCCAAGTGGTGCCTATCCAGTCTTGGACCTTTGGAAGTGGGGATAAAGGTGCATTGCCAGCCCAGCTGTGGTCCCCATCAAAACTGATGCAGTGCAACCCACTGCAGCCCTCGCAGCTCATCTTTGGAACTGACGCAGTGTGACACAAGTCACACTGCAGCCCTTGCAGCACGTCATCAGAACTGATGCAGCCCGATGCAACTCGATGCAGTACCTCGCATCGCTCCTCTGAACTGTCGCTGTGCAGCTCAATGCCCCTCACCAAGGACATAAGGTACAATGCTCTGTGGGCCTAACCTGGTCCCTGTATCTAGTCTGCACTTCATAGTTGTCAGCCTGAACTTGTGACTTTGTTCTAATCGGGCGCGACCAGATAACCAAAGTTGGCACTTTGTGCTTTAAAGCACCACTTTTGCCTCAACCTATAACATTGCATGTCTCCGGCTCTACTAATTAGATTTTTGTTGTTTTTATGTCAAATCATGTATTAGAATTTACTAATGTTTTCTAAATTGATGTGGGGTTTTTCTGGTGTTTTTCTTGCACTTTATTACGGTTTGTGTGCTGCATAAATACTTTACAGTTTTCCTTTAAGTTAAGACTGACTGCGACCTTAGAATGCTTCAAAATGATATAATATGGTCACACTGTGTGTGTGTTTCACAATGCAATTGGTCATTATTTGTGTTTGCTTGACCAATGAAATAACAGACTTGCTGAACGCAATGTAAAAATGTGCAGCTTGTATTTTTCCAAACGCGCACTTCAACACGTGAGATTTCTGTGCAGTATTGCAGATTGGTGTTGTGCAACACGTGGCAAATACGTCTCTTAAAATGTAAGGGCTCATTCTTGCTCGTCAATAACCTTCCTGGAAGAAGGGCTATATGCACCATCAAGATGGCTTAGAAATTTTAATTATCTGGTGGTTCCAGTGAAATGTAGGTCCATTCTTTAAAATAAAAATTGCCTGGAGAGAGGGGCACAGATGTGTGAAATCTGTTTCCCATTTTAACCTGGTGTGAGCCTGACCAGGTGGTTCGAGCGAAATATAGTTCCACTGATTTATAAAGAAAATAACTGGAACTGAGGGACAGATGAGTGTGAAATGCGTTTGTAATAGAAATATGAAGCAATACAAACAATCTATAATTAGGAACCTAGAAGTGCCACTCATTCCACGATACATAACTCTGATACAGTACACTGTTAGTATGTTTCTTTCCAATGACATGCGTCGCGTGCCTTCATGGTCATGGGAAATGTGGGATGTTGCCGTCCCCATAAATGCTGCATGAAAAAGAACATTCTGAATATGATGCATAAATAATATTCTGCCATAAAATGTGGTAATTTTTTGCAACAAATAATCTCAGATGGATCAAATCGTTCAGGGCAGGTGCAGTGCAGCTGCTGGCACTGTCTGTTGCAAGGTTTAGTGCCCCAATTTACATGTTGATTGATCTGTTTAGAAAGGTATAGAAATGGGTATCTTGCGCCCCTCATCCACGTGACAACAGTGTGACATTATCTGGAAGTCTGCTAAACGTGTTAATATTCCCCATATCAACCTGTTGGGATTGGAGTATTTATTATAATCTTATAGTGATTTGTTGTCAGAACGAAACCAACAGGAACAAAACACACCGCACATTTAGGGGGCCATTAGGATGGCGGAAGGACAACCACCGCCGGGCCGGCAGTGGCGGTCCTTCTGCCATCACACAGGAAATTCTCATTGCCGAATTAGGATGGCGATGGGAATCCCAACCTGTCCCCGGAGGACAGAAAGTCCATCCGCCACAGTTCCACAAGGTGGTGCTTTTCCGCCCACCTTGCAGAACCAAAACACAGGCCAGCATTGAGGCGGTGCCTTGCAGGCACCGCCGTAGGGATTAGGATATCCCTTTCTGCCTGTCTTTTCGCAGCCGTCATCTCACTGCAAAAACACAGGCGGAGGCCGGATTCGGGGCCCCGTTGCCGGCCCCCTCTATGTTGGGTGGTGCACTTGGGGGGTACACATGGTACCCCCTGCATTTCCCAGCACTGCGTGGCAGGCACTGTGTGGAGCATGTCACAGTGCAGGGAAATGCACAGCATGGCATTTTAGCATTGCGTACGGTGCTGCAGCCCGCCACAGTGATCAATTAAAGCGCTGCGAGGCCTCCGGGTAGTCTATGCGCTATATAAATATAATTTTTCATTTCATTTCATTTCAATGTTAAATGCCCTGGATGCGCCCGTCAGTATGGCGGGCACATCCTAATTGCAGTGGTGAGACCGCTGCATGTCTGGCAGACGGGGCCGGATCCGCAGCGATGGTGGGTGGACTCAGGTCCGCCCGCCATCGTAATGAGCCCCTTAATTACAGTTAGAACAAACAGGAGAGAATCATTTTCTCTTTGGAGCAAGACAGGCATTATTTTGAATGTACAGTTAGTTTTACGTGATGATTTATAAGCAGTTGCTGTCAAAGAACTGTGGTCCATGTGATAATTTCATCATACCTGGATAATAGAAAAGCCCTTTAGCAAGCCTCTCAGCAAATACCTGATCCTTGGACTGCAAGTAATGCCCATTTCTGCAGTATTCTTCTCCGCCTCGGTGGTTGTACTTTAGTTTATGCAACAAGGTGAATTAATGATAGCACCTCGGTAACATGCAAACCAAAATCCACCCTTTTCTTCCAATATATGGTACAGTGCTTCATTTGTAAAAGAATGTAGTGCCAGGGCCTGTCTCGGAAGCCCACTGCAGCATGCATGACCCATACCCTGCCAGCGCTGCCAATGGCAAAACCAACATAACACCTAACCATCGCACTCCTTCAAGTGTGACAATTCAGACTATTTCAGGCCACACACAGCTATATTAATTTCATGAGAGGCTAGTATTATTATTTTCCAATGTATTGACATAATAAACAGGGTTCCAAACACATCACAAAGGTGCACCACTTAGCAACAAGACAAAACAGACGCATAACAAATTATCAGGTCCGTGTCCATAGTGTTTTTCTTCAAGTCTCTTCTTTTATTCAAAATATTTTTAAAGAGCCACAGCCGATGCGTTGTATCCAGTGATGGACTTCTTCAGGGCATAAAGACAAAAACAGGCACTCCTGAGAAGAATCAGCGACAGAGTATCCATGGTGGGTAAGTGTTACAAACAAAATCGCACAAGCTCGTTTCACCAGGAATTAATGAGACCGAGATAAGTACTTCTCTTGGAAGCAAGAGAAAATCCGCGGTATGATAACATCAATATGAACAATTCCAAAAGCCTCACCATAATAAGGTGTGCCGAAAATAAAGAGGACAATCACCCGATCCAGCTTCGATACAGCTGTAATCCGACCTGGAGCAACCTCCTGCAGAACGAAGATGGTATGACTACGGCTTGGTTGCTCCAGGTCGGATTACAACCGGATGCAGGCATTCTTGCTGTATGGCACAAAGGTGTCTGCATTTAGCAGTGGACTGCACACAGCGTGCCAGCATTAGGATTGAGTAGAAGTGCATCAAATTTCAATTTATGGCAGCCGGTATTTTTAGGAAGAAGGGGTGTAGATGGGACATACACGCACGCACACATCCACACCAATTACAATGCATTCATACACACACGTGCACACACACATCCATGCACAACTCTCATTACCAAATATTCAAACATACATGATTGAACACACGCACCAAACATTCATTAAAAAAAACTATCACACTTACCAGCAGCTCTGCTTCGAAGGTCACTGGAGGGTTGAGACTGCTGCCTTCCCTTAGCCAATGAGGAAAGGCAGCAGTCCCAAGCTTGTCAGAGAGTGGGATGGGGTCAGTGAGGCTGCTGATCCCACCCAACTCTCTAATGAGGTGTCACTGATTGACACTCAGTCCTGGGCACCCCAGGGCTTAAAACTGATGCACCCAGGTCCGAGGCAATGAGTGACGCTCCTCTCATCACAACGGGGAGGGCCTCAAGTACAATTACTGAGCTGAGGAGGTTAGGCCTTCAAGAGCTGTGACATCCTCGCTCAGCCCAGCAAAGTTCAGCTCAAGCAGCCAGGAATCTTCACATTTAGCACTTGTCTAGTTACTGGCTGCCATACCTGGAAAATGAAGAGTGTCTGTCAGGCTGACCTTTGCTCAGCCTGACAGACACTCATCTTGAGGGGAAAAAGGTGAGGGGGCATGTCCCCTCAGCCCCTTTCGATGGCTGAGGCTGATCCTAATAGATATGGTGCATTTCTTCTCTGTTCCTTTTACTCAACGCAACACAGGCAGATACTTTGCAGCATTGTTTGAAATATTAGTAAATCTCCCCCACTACGTTCATAAGTTGGTTTACCACACATCTAGGCCCAAATTTACCAAGATGTCGCATCGTTGTTGCGTCACTTTTGTGATGCTGCCCGGAGGCAAAACCCATTTTGGCATTTACAAAGCCATGCAAAGTCAATTTTCATGCCTTTGTGTGGTTTAGTAAATACAAAGTAAATCACCGCAGCACAAAGCGCTGACTTGCACTACTTTGCATCAGGTAGGCATTACATGGGTGAAGCATGGGCAATCCTGTTGTCAGTGCCAAGGATTTGTCGGTGAAGTTAGATAAACGATTCACCCCTCACACTTACACATGGACCTCGATTTCTGCACCGCATTGTCGGTAGGCCAATGAATCTTTGCCACCGTAGTAGAATGGAGCTGTAAACAATTTCATTTCAAAGGTTCACTGACAAAATATCGACCCCCAAAATATCGGCATACCAAAGAATATTGAAAATAAATATTGTTGTAATAAATATCGTTTTTTACATATATATACATTAAAATAATAAATATTATTTATATTAAATAGTAACGTTAATTAAAAAAAAAATAGATTTAATATATATTTTAACAAATATAACAAATAAACGTGATTAAAAAAAGTTACACATACATATACTAATATATATATATATTTACATATATCTAGTTATAAAACAAATATGAAACTAATAATTATAATTTATATTATAATTTCAGAATTTGTAACTAATATAAAAATATCACAAATAATTTAAAAAAAAAAAATATATATATATATATATATTACCTACTGGCAGTCGCCAGTAGGTAGTTATAGTTAGGACCTATTTTCCATAGGAAATCCGCAAAACGTTGGCGCCAATTGACAAATCTTCGCAAAATTTTCCAAACTTTTGGCCAGCTCCGGTCCACTCCTATCCTGAAAATTTCACTGTGATTCGTCAAGCGGGGGCTGAGAAAAAAGGGGGGTCCCAAAACGCGTTTTCCCCATGCATTTTCCCATAGGACCTGTTGACGCAGCTACAGCCTGAACTGCTGAACGGAATTACACCAAATTTGGCAAAGAGGTAGTACTCAGTTCAGACTTGTGCCTTTTGCTTAAATGGTGTAAATCCGTTCAGTAGTTCCTGAGAAAATTAGGGTTAAAAAGATAGATTTATCTGGGCGGAGCCTAACCACACATCTCATCGTGAGATCTGATTGGCTGTCAGTACTTCATCCAAGAAGTGTTGGCAGCCATCTTGGGACCAATATACATGATAGCACCTCATTAAAAAGCATTGCAGTTAATAGAAGGTTTTAAGACTTTAGTTACATTATAAATCATTTGTTGATGGTACCATACTCATTTTAGGAATTGTGTTGTGTTCTAAGGTGATTTTACCATGTGAAAAAGCCTTCTGCTGTGATATCATGAATCATGTTTTAGAGAAAACTATTTTCTCATGCTTTTTCCACAGAGGTTTGGAAGGTGATCTATAAGCTAAACTGAGAGCATATTTTCTGTAAATTCACATTATCTTTCTCAGTCATGTGAGAATGAAGTCTGACATTCTCAGTAAAACATGTACATCCAACAAGGGCAAAGACTGTCAGTTGATTCCTTTGTGTTCTACTGCAGCTTCCCAGAGTGTTCTAAAGAACAACTAGAGCGCTAAAAGCCCTACTTCTGACAAACGTATTGCACACCTGAAGCCATCTTGATTGGAATAAAGTGGTAACTCTTAAAACATTTAATTTAAAAAGGAACAAAATGAGGGGGTTCATTTTGCCATAGAAAGTATTATTAGTGCTGCAGAAAGAAAAATTAGGGCATATTTTGAGTGACTTCTCAAATCCTCTTCTATTTCATTAAAAAATTCTGACATGCAGACTGAAACATGCACTTTCAATACCAGCGGCAGACTTCCCTGGTGAGCAGTAGCTTTACTACATTGATCTAATAAGCAACTAGAGTGCTAACATTCTGAATTTATGGCAAATGTGTGACACATCTGAATGCCTTCTTGATGGAATCAAAGTAAAAAGCTGAAAGTATTTCCTACTGAGGAGACAGTAGTAAATGAGGAAATTAGGAAACTTCATAACAAATAAGTCTCCCAAAATGGCCACCAGAGACTAAAGAGACCAAATGCAGCAGAAATATCACCCAGATGTAGCCCAAGTATAGCCCAATGACAGAATGTCCCAGAGTGTTCTAACGAACAACTAGAGCGCTAACAGTCTTACTTATGACAAAAGTATGGCACACCTGAAGCCATCTTGTTTGGAATAAAGTGGTAACACTTAAAACATTTAATTTACAAAGGAACAAAATGAGGGGGTTCATTTTGCCATAGAAATTATGATTAGTGCTGCAGAAAGAAAAATTAGGGCACATTTTGACTTCTCAAATCCTCTTCTCTTTCATAAAAAAATTCTGACATGCAGATTGAAACATGCACTTTGAATACCAGCAGCAGACTTCCCTGGTGAGCAGTAGCTTTACTACAGTGATCGAATGAGCAACTAGAGTGCTAACATTCAGAATTTATGGCAAATGTGTGACACATCTGAATGTCTTCTTGATGGAACCAAAGTAAAAAACTGAAAGTCTTTCCTACTGAGGAGACTGTAGTAAATGAGGAAATTAGGAAACTTCATAACAAATAAATCTCCCAAGATGGCCACCAGAGACAAAAGAGCCCAAATGTAGCCCAAATATCCCCCAGATGTAGCCAAAGTATAGCCCAATGACAGAATGTCCCAGAGTGTTCTTAAGAACAACTAGAGCGCTTACTGTCTTACTTATGACAAAAGTATGGCACACCTGAACCATCTTGATTGGAGTAAACTGGTAACACTTAAAACATTTAATTTAAAAAGAAACACAATGAGGGGGTTCATTTTGCCATAGAAATTATGATTAGTGCTGACGAAAGAAAAATTAGGGCACATTTTGAGTGACTTCTCAAATCCTCTTTTATTTCATTAAAAAATTCTGATATGCAGACTGAAACATTCACTTTTAATACCAGCAGCAGACTTCCGTGGTGAGCAGTAGCTTTACTACAGTGATCTAATGAGCAACTAGAGTGCTAACATTCAGAATTTATGGCAAATGTGTGACATATCTGAATACCTTCTTGATGGAATCAAAGTAAAAGCTGAAAGCATTTCCTACTGAGGAGACTGTAGTAAATGAGGAAATTAGGAAACTTCATAACAAATAAATCTCCCAAGATGGCCACAAGAGACAAAAAAGCCCAAATGCAGCACAAATATCACCCAGATGTAGCCCACATGTAGCCCAATGACAGAAGTGTGCAAAACACTTATTTTTTGTGTATTTGCAGTTTTATATAGTGCAGACTTGTCAGGTATTGGAGTGCTTTACATGAGCATTGGTTACATCACACAATCTCAAATTCATTTTGGTTGTAGACATGGGGAGATTAAGTGATTTGACCAGAATCACAGAATGTTGAGCTGAACCAGAAACTCCAACCTGGTTTCCCAGTTGCAAAGTCTGCAGCTCTGGAAGTAACACCACATCCTCTCCCCTAAGTGCAACATTTAATCAAGTGGTCAACTGGATAAAAAAACATAAAGATTACAAATAATTTAAAAGTTCTTTGTCGCTATTTGAAAACTCAGAAAATATGTTCTCATTTTAGTTTTTTAGAGCACTAACCATAATTTTGAAGCACATAAGACCCTCTCATATATGTAATTTCTAAAGGAAATGCTGTAGGTATTACAGTTTTGATTACATCAAGATGATGTCAGGCGTTCCACACTTTTGTAATAAATATAGAATGTTAGCAATCTAGTCGTTCATTGGGATACTATTGAGAGGCAGAGGCCAGGGGCACAGACTCTGAAAGTTGAAGGCAGGTAGGAGAGTGCAGAGGCAACAATTTGACCACAATGGGCAGGCAGAAATGGCAGTGGCAGCACAACAGACTATGGAGGGCAGTGGAAAGGGGGGCAGGGGCAACAAGCCAACAATACAGGACTGGCAAGAGAGGCTGTGGCAATATAATAGACCATTGTGGGCAGAAGGAAGAGGCAGTGGTAGTACAACCATACATGCCAACAGACCCGTTTCAGCCAGGAAACATCCAATTTTTTAAGCTCAAATGGGCTTTATTTGATCTGTCTCCTGTCTACAATCTCCTCTTTTTCAATGTAACTCAAAGGAGAAAATCAATACCCCAGTTTCTTTTCAAAATCTCCCTCTTACCAAGTTCAAAATGTTCACAAGTATGGTACATTGAATCATGGTAGGTAGGAGGAATTGGGGTAGGGACATGGACTCGGATAACAGAGGACGGGAGGGACATGGAGAGGTGCACAAAACTGACCCTACAGGGCAGGCATCAGGGTTTGCAGCAGCACAATACACCACACAGGACATGCGGGACGGGAGTGCAGCACAACAATCCATAGAAAGCAATAGGAAGGGGACAGGACCATGCACATGGACAACAGAGAACAAAGGGGAAAGAGGCAATGGTAGCTAGCTGACCATAATGGACAGACAGGAGAGAAAGCGGCAGCATAACAGACCATAAAGGGCAGGAGGGACAGATCAAGGGCATTACAATGGAACAGACAATCCAGGAGGGAGGGAATTGGGGTCTGCACATGGAAACAGAGGGCTGGGGGCAAGGGGGCAGGGCAGGAGCAACAATATGACCATGGAGGTCAGGCAGGATGGGCACTAGAAACAAGACACACCATGGAGAGCAACAGTGAGACTATGATGGCATACACACAGAGCATGGAGGGAAGGTGGGAGGGGTTCAGGGGCAGCTAGCTGACCACACAGGGAAGGTGGGAGGGGCCATGGTAGCACAGAAGACCATGCATGGCAAGCGGGAGGGTTAGTGGCAGCACAATGGCTATGATGGGCAAGAAGGAGGGTGCAGGGGCATGCACAAAGGACCATGGAGGATAGAAGGGAGGGTCAGGACCTGGGCACAGACAAGAGAGTTCAGGGGAAGGGGCCTCACAACAGACCGCGCGGGGCAGGCAGGAGGAGCAGTTGCAGCACAACAGACCAGGGAGGGCAGAAGGGTGTGGCAGTAAAATGGACCATGGAGGACAGGAGGAAGGGGATTGGGGCATGGCATGTGGACAGGCAGGGTGGAGGTGGCAGGGACAGGTTAGTCATCTGACAATGCTAGGCAGGTGGGAGGGGAGTGGTACATCATGCTAAATGGTGGGCAGTGGCAGCACATCAGACCATGCATGGCAGGAGGGAGGAGGCTAGTCCATGGATTCAGACAACAGAGAATAGGGAGGAGGTGGATGGGGCAGCAAGCTAATTGTTCAGAGAAGGTGGGTATTAGGAACTTTATTGTTTTTAAAATGTGTGTCTGTGCGAACTACCTAAAATATGAACATGTATGCAGCATAATCTCACTTTTATTCAGGAAGAAGAGGACGTTTGTGACTGTGACTTCGGGCTCATTTGGCAGAAACACCCCCTGACCCTCCACCCCCCATCGCAAAATGTAATGCCCGTGAAAAGGGTAGGTGGACGCAGTGTTATATAGAACATAGTCCTGAAAGCACGATTGAAAATGAAAACTAGATATAGTATATGGTATAAACTATGCACCAAAAAGTGTGATATAAGATGAACTGGGGCATGAAATATAATATGCAATACATTGTGCGCAATGACAGATTAATTGGAGAGCGTGAGATAGCACAGGCACTAGCACGTGCTAAGTGATATGCGCCTTGGAGTGTAATATGCACAGGGCAGTGTTGTGTAACCTAACTAGTCTCTAAAGTTGTAATATAAAATATGTGCTGGGGAGTGTAACGTTGCATATGCACTGTGACAAAGATATGGATCCCAGATTGTAATATGTATGGCATAGCGCTGTGCGTTATCACATAGGCATCGAGGAAGGCACGTTGGATGGGGCAATATAACCCGTGCGAAGGCAAGTGTGGCATGACATATTCACGGGGTGGTGTTACAGTGCACATGGGCTAGAGACTGTCATAGCATATGCACTAGCTGGTGGAATACAACACAGAGGTGTGTGGCACTCGGCGGGCACTGGTGGGTGTAACACAGCATTGGGCTCAGCCAGGAGCACGCTGTGACTCTCAAGTGAGGTTCGTCTCCTTTCAAGAGAGTAAAATAAAAAGTATTACACATCTGGCGGTGGATGTGTGTTTTATTAACCGTGAGGGGGGTTTCTTGCATAGTTTGGTCGAATTTTTGATGAATCCCCTTTGAATGGCTTGGTGTGCGTGTGTATTAAATGTGCCAGTCAATAGCTACCCATGTTTGTATAAATAAACGACAAGGGTGTCTACTTGGAGAGTAGCCACAGGCGGGGGCGCCAGGATTAGGCACGGTAGGGCGTCAGACACGTCATAGCTTCACTAGCGGTGTAAATACATTCCACATGGATTAATTGTATGCATAGTTGCCTTTTAATGAATATCACGCAAATCGTCATGATGATTGGTACATACGGTTTGTCCAGCATGTTCTAGGTGTTTCTATAAATATATTAAAACAAATAAAAATAAAAAACAAAGGCCGGCCCGAGGGATGGGGTCCCCGGGGCCATAAGTGGCCTGAGGAGGGGGGCAACACAGCCCCCCCTAAAGAATTAAAAAAAAAAAAAGCCCATGACCCGAGGGTTGGGGTCCCCGGGGCCGATTAAGGCCTTGGGAGGGGGGCCACGCGGCACCCTTCCAAATTAATTTTTTTCAACAAAAAAAATTAGGGTGCAGGCCCTGGGGATGGGGTCCCCAGTGCCAATAAATTAGAAAAAGAAGGGGAGCCACACAGCCCTCCTTCTTAAAAAAATGATCGCCCCCTCATTGCAGCACTCTGCAAACGCGCCCCCTGGGCAGTTGTAAGTTGGGGAATTAATTCCCCTTCAATACTGAGGGTCCCTGAGGGCCAACTAGCCCAACAGGTATCTCCAGTATGCGCCAAGGAGCTGCGTTGCAGACAGGTGTTCTGAGGCCACGCCCCTTTTTACACCTCTATGCAACGCAGCTCTGTGGCGCTTACTGGAGGTACCTAGTGGGCTAGCTTGACCCTAGGGACTCTTAGGATTCAAGGGTACTTAATCTCTCAATTTAGAACGGCCACAGGGCGCGTTTACACAGTGGTGAAGGGAGGGGACGGGGCCTGAGGTGACTTGTGCAAACACGCCCTGTGGCACGTTTTAAGTTGGGGAAATAATTCCCTTTCAATCCTGAGGGACCCTGGTTGCCAACTAGCCCCCCAGGTGCTTCCAGTAAGCGCCACTGTGCTGCGTTGCAGAGAGGTGGTCCAGGCCGTGCCACTTTTTACACCTCTCTGCAACGCAGCTCTGTGGCGCTTACTGGAAGTACCTAGTGGGCTAGTTGGACCCTAGGATCCCTCAGTATTCAAATAAACTTAATCTCCCAACTAAAAACGGCCACAGGGAAGGGAGGGGACGGGGCCTGAGGTGACGTGTGCAAACACGCCCTGTGGCGAGTTTTAAGAGGTAGTTTTAATCCCCTGCCCTATTATATACTAGGGGCTTACAGAGGATGTCATTCTAATCACAGGGGGACCCCAACGCATAGTGTTCCCCAGTGTATGTAGGTGTTTTCACTGTATTCTGAGTGTCTTTTAACATAGCACTGGCTCTAGGACTGGTTAGTCAGACTTCGTTACCACCAGTATCCGTCTGAAAAAGTTGAGAGTACAGGATGATTTTGCAATAAGGCTTCTTTTTGCTCTTCTGTTTGTTCTTTCTGCACATTATCCTTCTTCCTGCACTTTTCTTCGTCTTTGAGAACTTCTGTTGCTTCTTTCTGCATTTCTTTTTTTTTGTGTGCGTTTTTTCTTCTTTCTTCACATGTCCTATCTCTGTAGGCATAGTTAGAAATTAGCATTTAAAAAACCTTTGAAATTCACTGAAAAAACCATCGGTTTCAGGCACGTTATAGTTAGGAATTAGCATTTAAAAAACCTTAAAAATTCACTGAAAAAAACATAGGTTTCAGGGGCGTTATAGTTAGCTGGACTTTTCACTTGTACAAAACCATTGAAATTCCCCCATTATAGTTAGTTCAGCTAACTATAACTTGCGCGCCCGCAATGCACTGCTGATGACATCACATATTACATCACTCATGACATGGTCAGTGACATCACTCATGACATCACTGATGACATCATCCTTGTGATAGAGTGGCAGACCTCCTCTCCCCCTAATATAACCTTTGATACACACATTCAAAAATAGAAACTAAAATTTTCAAAACAATGGACATACCAATACCAGATACAACAACCTATTCAGTAATTCTAAGATCCACATACACATCCACTCATTCACCAACAGTCCTATACAGTCACTCATACATGTACTCACTCATCATATGTACTCATACATCTATACATCCTGTTACACAACGCCACTCATCCATACACATAGTCACTCATGCTCTAATAAAGAATCAAACATCCATTTACTTGCATATACAGTTATACACACACCACCACACTTACTTCTACAGAAACTTACACATACTTAGTCTTTTAAACAATCACTTATAGAGACACATACATATTCATACAGGAACTCTTCCAATCTCTCACTCTCACATATACTCACTTATATACACCAATAGTCACATACTCTATTGAGACAGTCATTCACTCACTAACACCCATGCACACACTCATCCACCCATACAGTCCTGCACACATGCTGTCTAAAACACATACAAACAGTGAGTCACTCATTCATGGACCTATGCACTACGTAATACCCCCCACCGAACCATACAGACACTCAGACACTCATACTGATACTCAAAAAACCAACTAATAACCTATATAGACACTCATGTAGCTACTCACCAACCCATGCAGCCACTTATACACAAAGTGAGAGACCGATACAGTAATTTACATATTTAAACATTACTCACTAAGCCATGTATTCACTAAGATACACTTAATCAGTCAGTTATAAAATACATTTTTCAAAAACAAATCATCCATTTAGACACTTGTATACCCATTTATTCTTCCATCGACCTTGAGATATACATATATGAAACATATGTATTTTTCAGAAAAACACACATTCACTGGATGATGTCATCAGTGATGTCATCAGTGATGTCATTTGAGATGTCATCAGTGATGTCATGAGTACTGACCATGTCATGAGTGATGTAATATGTGACGTCATCAGCAGTGCATTGCGGGCGCGCGAGTTATAGTTAGCTGAACTAACTATTACGGGGGAATTTCAATGGTTTTGTACGAGTGAAAAGTCCAACTAACTATAATGCCCCTGAAACCTATGTTTTTTTCAGTGAATATATATATATATATATAGATATATTACCTACTGGCGGTCGCCAGTAGGTAGTTATAGTTAGGACCACGTTTCCATAGGAAAACCTCAACATTCTATTTTGAATAACTTTGGCGCCGGTCGACGAATCCTCGCGAATTTCTCAAAATAGGTGGGGCGCTATGCTCCGCTCCTACCCTGAAAGTCTCGGGGGGATTCATCAAGCGGGGGCTGAGATAAAAGGGGGGTCCCAAAACGCGTTTTTCCCATGCATTTTTCCATAGGACCTTTAGAACGAGCTACAGCCCGAATGGCTGAACAGAATTACTCAAAATTTGGCAGAGAGGTAGTCCCTAGGTCAAGGAAGTGCCTTTTGTAGGTTTGGTGTAAATCTGTTCAGTAGATTCTGAGAAAATAGCCTTTAAATCAATATATATATCTGAGCCCGCTTACGGTACGCTTACCGTACGCTTACGGTAAGCGTACGGTGGCGTGCGCGAGCGCGATTCTGATTGGCTCTTAGATCTTAGTAAACATTCGAATCGGCCGAAACCAGGAAGCGGCGGCCGCCATTTTGTGTATTTCACTCTGAAAAAAAAGAGTGAAAACAAGGAAAGGGGGCAATGAGGAGAGTTACAGACCCCCTAACATTTGTAAGGGGGTCAAAGAAGGACAGAAAAGTACAATAAAAACATTTATTGATTTTAAAAAAAATCACGGGGTACGCGTACGGTAAGCTTACGGTAAGCGTACGGTAAAAAAAATAAAAATAAATAAATGAAAAGCAGATTTAAGAGTTTAGAAATTAGGGAGCTCTAAAAAGAGCTGTTGTGTTTATGAAGTCATTTTTTTAGTGGTACCTACAAGTAAGTACCGATGCAGAGTCTAAGGTTCAAGAGGAAGACTCTGTTCCCTTCATCATTGAAGTGCACACCATCTCCTCTATAAATGTCTTGCATGTCATAACGCAAGTTGTTGTGGTAAATGGCACCCATACCATAGTCACGGAGGAAAGCAGAAACAGATTTGTTGACGTGCTTTCTTGCTTTGTCAATCTGCGGACAGAAATGATTGGACCAGTTCCATTTTTGCCTTTGGCATATGTTGGAAAACACAAAGGCAGTTTTAGGGAAAAGTGTAAACAGTTGTGCAAAGGTGTCCTTCATAAGCATTTCCAGACCTACCCCAGTCAAAGTGCCTAGGTCATTGCCACCACAGTGCACTATTATGAGGTCAGGGTGTTGGATTTGAATGAAGGATTTTACCAATGGCATCAATTGGTGCCACTTTAACCCTCTCTGACCAATCCATTTAATGTCTACATTTGGCAAAGCAAGGTCTCTCACCATACCTGTTTTCTCTGCAAACTTTTCACTCCAGAAGACATAGCTGTGCCCTACAATCCACACTGTGAACATCTTCAAAGGAGAACTGGATGCACTCAGGAGGTGTCTTTCAGTAGAATGGCAATATGAAAAGAAAGACAGTTTGGAAATGGAGGCATACATATTTTTTTCAAAACAAAAAGAACTGATTGGCTGTTTCATACCATTCTAGAATAAAAACTAGGCTGTATGTGTAAATTAATAGAAGCATGTTTTGTATTGGTAAAAAAAAATGTGTAACCAAAGAACAGTACTATGGATTTGCTGTTAGGTTTGAAAAGTCAAGCACTCTTGCTCTGTGGAATTGAAACATTGTTTGGCGAACTTCTGACCTAACTCAACACAGCAGTGTTCCATGAGCTGTTGCTATGGTAGCAGGCAGAAGTCAAGTTGGGGGAAGGGTACTAGGCAGAAGTCAAGTTGGGGGAAGGGTACTTCTGGAAAAGGGTTGGTTTTCAACCAATAGAAATGTGTGATTACATTTGAAAAAAAGGGGGAAGCACTGAGATTTGAAACTTACAAGTATATGTGTGGAAAAATAGAGGGAAAGTTTGCCATTATCTGGTTCTGCTGAGAGGAGAGAGGTGAACACAACAGAGATCCTGGCTCTGATAATCTGCTGTTTGAGTGTCACATTTCTTTCACAACTAACTAATTTTAAAGGTGAGTTTACAGTTTGAGAGGGGATGTATGTGGTAACTTAAGAAATGAATAATAGAAATGGAAATTGTTTTTGTTGTAGTTACACATGGTGGTTTCATAATGTGTCAGTCTGTAAAAGTGATTTTCACTTGCCCCGAAAAAAAAAAGAGCAGTAAGTGTGCTTTCAAATTGGCAAAGAAATTTCGTTTTGGGACTAATGTGAAAACATGACTCTGTGTGCAGAGAGGAATTATAGGCAGAGATTTATTGCGTCTTGCTCTGGTGATTTCACAGTTGCATTAGATGGAAAGGGGGAGCGAATTTTTGGGGGAAGAAGCAGAGTCTTAGCACACACCCATGTGCTTGCCATGTATAGTCATGCACAGTATTTACAAGCGAGTGGGGTTTTCAGGTTTCAGTCTGTAATGCAAATACATTCAGCATCACTAAGGCTGGTTGCCCTTGCTGGAGTGTAGGCAGTCACCGAGAATACACATGGTGGTGGTCTGAAAAAACAGTTTGGACATGTGCATTTAAATAAATCAAAAAAAGTGGTTTCATAATGTGTCAGTCTGTAAAAGTGATTTTCACTTGCGCCGAAAAAAAAAAGAGCAGTAAGTGTGCTTTCAAATTGGCAAAGAAATTTCGTTTTGGGACTAATGTGAAAACATGACTCTGTGTGCAGAGAGGAATTATAGGCAGAGATTTATTGCGTCTTGCTCTGGTGATTTCACAGTTGCATTAGATGGAAAGGGGGAGCGAATTTTTGGGGGAAGAAGCAGAGTCTTAGCACACACCCATGTGCTTGCCATGTATAGTCATGCACAGTATTTACAAGCGAGTGGGGTTTTCAGGTTTCAGTCTGTAATGCAAATACATTCAGCATCACTAAGGCTGGTTGCCCTTGCTGTAGTGTAGCAGTCTGGACATGGGCTTTTTAAAAAATCTGAAAAGTGGTTTCATAATGTGACAGTTTGTAAAAGTGATTTTCACTTGCCCAAAAAAAAGAGCAGTTAGTGTGCATTCAAATTGGCATAGAAATTTCGTTTTGTGACTATTGTGAAAAGAAACGTAGCAATATATTTAAATACAATAAAGGAATTGTTACAGAGAATCGGTGAGATCTGTACAAATAAAACTTTCGAATTTTATTGGATTACCATTGGAAATTTAATCAAAAAAGAATTTTAAAATTACTATTTGGTCTAAAGGAAATGAAATCAGATGTATTTTGGAGTTATTTGAGATATAATATTGTGATTATACTTCTGAAACAAACATATCAGACGGTATTTTAAAGAAATAAGTATTGGTATTAGATGATATTTTTTTAGAATATTTTGCATTTCTATAATGTTAAGTTTAAGTAAAAAAAGAATCAGGGCTTTTTTAATACAATCTTTGTGATTGTTATTTTTTTTTGCCCGCTGTAAAATGATGAATGCAATTGCTTTCACAATTTATAGTGAAATGCAATATATTCTGAAAACAGCAAAAATAAGGCAAAAATATTTTATGGAAAAAAATGTAAATATGTGTACTGTATTATAAAATGTTTTAAAAATATTAATACTTTTTTCTTTTTTTCCAGATAGATATAGAAAATTTTCGAAAACTACAAACATTTTTAAAACTATTTTTAAAAAAAACAAATGAATAAATATTTTTTCAGTGAGTATGGTAAGTCAATAATAATAATTGTAGTCTCTCAAGGACCTTATAATGTGTTTATTGATTTTTAGTGTTTTTTAAAAAAAAAAAAAAAAAAGTACGCGCACTGTACGCGTACGGTAAAAAAAAATAAAAAAAAGTTTTTAAAAACATATGTAAAAAAAAGATGAAAGATAAGGTTGGCTCTTAAAAGAACCGTTGTGTTCATGCAGGGACAGAGGAAAGGAAGCATGGGAAAATTATTCAAAGCGACAAATGTGTTGATCTATTTTGTTGTTCACTAGGGAAACACTGGTCTCCCTATAGCAAATTAGATCTTGACAAAATGTGCATCGAATATCAACCTTCCGAAATCGAGGGTTGATTTCCAGAGGGCCAGCAAAAGGAGATTCTCCCCCCACAGATGAAGGGCTCACCTGACCTGCAGAAGAAGGAGTCAGCCCTGCAGATGATGGTTCAGGCTGAGCTGCTGTGGATGTACTGGCTTGTCTTTCTGAAGAGTTACCTCCAAAAAGATGACCATGTGTCCTTCTGTGTACATCCTGGAGGTGTCTCTTCATGGTGTGATTCCCAAAGGAATACTTCCTGTTAGGATTACCTCTAGAAAGTACACGCTTACACAGCTTACAAGTCACTAAGGGTGCATTTACCTTTTGCTGGCCTTCAGGAAAAGTAAAATAATCCCATACATAAGAGGGCTTTTGTTTGCTCGATCTCTGCCTCAAGACAGTGCTGCTAGTGCTAGCCTCACTCTCAGAAGAGCTCTGCTGTTCTGCCATCGTATCCCAAAGACAAACCAGCTCCTTCTCCCAATGGATCACAAGCAGAAATTAGGGGAATGGGTGTGGTGTAGGAGAGTTCTAGAACTGAAAGTAGTTTCAACCAATCAAAAGTTGTGTTTCATGATCACATGACCTACCGTACGCTTACGGTACGCTTACGGTACGCTTACGGCAAAAGTGCGCATGCGCGTAAAAAAGACACGCGCTTGCGCGCATGCGCATAACAGTCACTCCCGGCACTTCCGCGTAACGTGCGCGTGTAGCGTACACGCGTACGCGTCCCACGCGGAGTACGCGCGGCTACGCAAATTGCGTAACTATACGCAAGCAGCGTAGGAAAATTACGGACGTTGCGTAAACCGTACGCTTACCGTGAGCTTACGGTACGCGTACTAAAAAAATAAAAAAAAAATAGAAAAAAAGTACTGCAAATAAATTTTACATGTTTATTTTAAAAAATATATAAAAAAAAACATATTAAAGAATTTTAAAAATTTAATCATAGTCTTTATAAAAGGTAAGAAAATTAAAATAAAAATATGTTAGAAAAAATAGAAGAAAAAAAAAAATTAGCATTTAAAAAACCTTGCAAATTCACTGAAAAAACCATGGGTTTCACACACGTTATAGTTAGGAATTAGCATTTAAAAAACCTTGCAAATTCACTGAAAAAACCATGGGTTTCACACACGTTATAGTTAGGAATTAGCATTTAAAAAACCTTAGAAATTCAGTGAAAAAACCATAGGTTTCACACACGTTATAGTTAGGAATTAGCATTTAAAAAACCTTAGAAATTCAGTGAAAAAACCATAGGTTTCACACATGTTATAGTTAGCTGGACATTTTACTCGTAAAAAACCAATGAAATTCCCCCGTTATAGTTAGTTCAGCTAACTATAACTCGCGCGCCCGCAATGAACTGCTGATGACGTCACATATTACATCACTCATGACATGGTCAGTGACATCACTCATGACATCACTGATGACATCTCAAATGACATCACTGATGACCTCACTGATGACATCATCCTTGTGATAGAGTGGCAGACCTCCTCTTCCCCTAATAAAACCTTTGATACACACATTCAAAAATAGAGACTAAAATTTACAAAACAATGGACATACCAATAACAGTTACAACAACCTCTTCAGTAATTCTAAGATCCACATACACATCCACTCATTCACCAACATTCCAATACAGTCACTCATACATGTACTCACTTATCATATGTACTCATACACCTATACATCCTGTTACACAATGCCACTCATCCATAGAGTTACTCACACACATAGTCACTCATGCTAACAAAGAATCAAACATACATTTACTTGCATATACAGTTATACACACACCACCACACTTACTTCTACGGAAACTTACACATACTTAGTCTTTTAAACAATCACTTATAGAAACACATACTTATTCATACAAGAACTCTTTCAATCTCTCACTCTCACATATACTCACATATATACACCAATAGTCACATATACTAGTTTAAAACATATGTAGTTACTCATAAAGACACTATTGAGACAGTCATTCACTCAATAACACATCCATGCACACACTCATCCACCCATACAGTCCTGCACACATGCTGTGTTCAACACATACAAACAGTGAGTCACTCATTCATACACCTATGCACTACGTAATACCCCCCACCGAACCATGCAGACACTCAGACTGATACTCAAAAAACCAACTAATAACCTATATAGACACCCATGTAGCTACTCACCAACCCATGCAGCCACTTATACACAAAGTGAGAGACTGATACAGATATATACATATTTAAACATTACTCACTAAAACATGTATTCACTATGATACACTTAATCAGTCAGTTAAACAATCAATTTTTCAAAAACAAATCATCCATTTAGACACTTATATACCCATTTATTCTTCCATCGACCTTGAGATATACATATATAAAACATATTTAATTTTCAGAAAAACACACATTCACTGGATGATGTCATCAGTGATGTCATTTGAGATGTCATCAGTGATGTCATGAGTGATGTCACTGACCATGTCATGAGTGATGTAATATGTGACGTCATCAGCAGTTCATTGCGGGCGTGCGAGTTATAGTTAGCTGAACTAACTATAACGGGGGAATTTCATTGGTTTTTTACGAGTAAAATGTCCAGCTAACTATAACATGTGTGAAACCTATGGTTTTTTCACTGAATTTCTAAGGTTTTTTAAATGCTAATTCCTAACTATAACGTGTGTGAAACCTTTGGTTTTTTCACTGAATATATATATATATATATATATTATCTACTGGGGGTCGCCAGTAGATAGTTATAGTTAGGACCGTGTTTCCATAGGAAATCTGAAAATTCTATTTTGAATAACTTTGGCGCCGGTTGACGAATCCTCGCGAAATTTTCAAAACTAATGGGGCGCTACGCTCCGCTCCTACCCTGAAAGTCTCGGGGTGATTCGTCAAGCGGGGGCTGAGAAAAAAGGGGGGTCCCAAAACACGTTTTCCCCATGCATTTTTCCATAGGACCTTTAGTCCGAGCTACAGCCCGAACGGCTGAACAGAATTATGTGAAATTTGGCAGAGAGGTAGCCCTCAGGTCAGGGATGTGCCTTTTGCTGGTCTTGTGTACATCTGTTCAGTATTTCCTGAGAAAATAGCATTTAAATCAATATATATATCTGTGGGTGCGCTCCGTGCGCTTACCGTGCGCTTACGGTAAGCTTACCGTACACGTACGGTGCCGTGCGCGAGCGCGATTCTGATTGTTTGTTAGATCAAAGTAAACATTCGAATCGGTCGAAACCAGGAAGTATCGGCCGCCATTTTCTGTCTCTCGCACTGAAAAAAAAAGGTTGATAACATGAAAAGGGGGCAACGAAGAGAGTTGCAGACCCCCTAGCGTTCGTCAGGGGGTTCACGAAGGACCAAAAAGTATGAAAAATGAATTTCATAACTTTTAGAAAAAATCGCGGGGTGCGCGTACGGTAAGCTTACCGTACGCGTACGGTAAAAAAAAATTAAAAAAAAAAAAGAATTAACAATCACATTTAATATATAAATCTAAGGACCCCCAAGAGAGAAAAAAACAATTGATATTTTGTAAAAAATGGCGAGGCGTGCACGGTACGAAATGCGCAACGTGGGCGCTTGGTGCGCGAAGCGCACCGAGTGCCCACAGCGCACGCACGGTGCACGAAGCGCACCGTGCGCGCAAATATTAAAAATAAATACATAACTTAGCATTTAAAAAAACGTACAAATTCACTGAAAAAACCATAGGTTTCACACACGTTATAGTTAGGAATTAGCATTTAAAAAACCTTGCAAATTCACTGAAAAAACCATAGGTTTCACACATGTTATAGTTAGCTGTACATTTCACTCGTAAAAAACCAATGAAATTCCACGTTATAGTTAGATCAGGTAACTATAACTTGCGCGACCGCAATCCACAATGTGTCATTTGAGATGTCATCATTGATGTAATGAGTGATGTCACTGACCATGTCATGAGTGATGTAATATGTGACGTCATCAGCAGTGGATTGCGGGTGCGCAAGTTATAGTTACCTGATCTAACTATAACGTGGAACTTCATTGGTTTTTTACGAGTGAAATGTACAGCTAACTATAACATGTGTGAAACCTATGGTTTTTTCAGTGAATTTGCAAGGTTTTTTAAATGCTAATTCCTAACTATAACGTGTGTGAAACCTATGGTTTTTTCAGTGAATATATATATATATATATCCACAAACACCCCTCCGGTACAGAAAGGTAAGAGGCCATTCGGGGAATTCAATTTGGAAGCATTTTAATAGGACTGATGGGCATAATGCATTTCGGTGTTTACTGCCTTCGTCAGATGCCTCTGCACACAAGTCACTGCTCCACCCACATCTGTGACTGTCCTGCCGCGCTCCCATTGGTTTAGAGAGGCGCGCCCCATGGTCATCTGTTAGCATGCCCTCTGTGGTTTAAGATCTTGACCACAGTTCCCAGAGTTCACTTTTTCTGGATGGGCTATGCGTGCGGAAGAAAAAATCCATGTCCATATTACCAGAGCAAAGGTGAGAATAGTAAAAAGTGGAAGTCCTTGAATTTGGGATAATGTCCTGTGGCTTCCTGTGTCCCCTTGACATCCAAGCCCCTCATGCAGATTTACAGCGGGCCGCGAGTATATATATACCAATAGCATAAAATCTTTTTTGAAAATCTAATAAATAAAACAAATAAGCAATGCAAAATATAGTAAAAATATTTTGCACCAGAAAAACATTAATAATTATAAATATTATAATTTTAAATAAACATAATATCATAAATTATATCAATATTAAATACATGATAAAATATCTAATTTAATACATATACTATTCTCACTACAATTTATACAAAACTGTGTAAACATTCTAATAAATAAAACTAGTAAGCAATGCAAAATTTAGTAAAAAAATTTTACACAATAAAAACATTAATAATTATAAATAAAATTTCAAATAAACAAAATATAAATTATAACAATCTTAAATACATGATAAACAGTCGCGGCTCCTCGAGGGAGTGCTGCGGGGGAGGGGCAGGGTCGGGGGGGGTCGTAAACTCCAGCATACAGTCGACCGGAGTTAAGTACACAAATAAATAAATAAAACAAATTACATTGTGCGCGCTGCAACGCAAATGGCATTGCAGCGCGGGCAATGTAATTCATTTTATTTATTTATTGATGTACTTAACTCTGGTCGGCCGTATGCCGGAGTTTATGACCCCCACTCTGCCCCTCCCCCGCCGCACCCCACTGCCCCGCAGCACTCCCTCGAGGAGCCGCGACGATGATAAAATGTAATACACATACTATTCTAACTACAATTTATACAAAAATGTGTAAACTATTATAGTAAATATATTAAAATAATTACAACTCCCACTTCAGGCAATGCAAAAATAATAAAACTTAGTAAAATTTACAAATCTCCCAACAGTAAATGCAACAGTAGTGAAAGTGTTGAATTGTGGAGGGGTAAAATGTATTGTTCCCACTACAGTCAGTACAACAGTATATAAAGTGTTGGATAGTGGAGGGGTAACATTTAATATTCCCACTCCAGTCAGTACAACAGTAGAGAAAGTGTTGGATTGCGGAGGGTTAAAATGTACTGCCCCCACTCCAGTCAGTACAACAGCAGGGAAAGTATTAGATAGTGGATGTATAAAATGTACTATTCCCACTCCAGTGAGTACAATAGTAGGGAACGTTTTGGATTGCAGAGGGGTACAATTTACTATACGCACTCCAATGAGTGCAACAGTAGGGAAAGTGTTGGATTGCAGAACGGGTAAAATGTACTATTCCCTCACCAGTCAGTACAACAGTAGGGAAAGTGTTGGATTGATGAGGGGTAAAGTGTACTATTCCCTCTCCAGTCAGTACAACAGTAGGGAAAGTGTTGGATAGCAAAGGGGTTTAACTACAAATGTTATCATGAATGAAATGCAAACATAATTTTCATACAAATAAATATTTTTAGTTAGAAATTATTTATTAACAAAAAATATTTATTATATACATTTAATGTAGTTTCTTCCCACCCAATAAATGCTCAAAACTCACAACCTGTACCTACAACAAAACTTTAAAAAGCTAAATATTTACACTATTGATATAAATATTTGTCAACAAAGGAATTATCGTTAATTGAATATTAATTAATAATTAATTATAATTAATTTACTTACCACAATATACCCCCACAAAACACACCACACACATAAAATTTAACAGGAAATTATTTACACAATTAACATAACAAATTATCAATGTAATAATTATTATTAATTTAAAAAACTATTTATTAATTACTTTACATTAATTTACTTCCCACCCCATACTCTTACAAAACCCACAACCCACACCCAAAATCTTTAAAAACAACTTGCACAGTTAACATAATTATTTATCAATTAAACAAATATTATTGATTAAAAATGAAATATTCATTACAATTAATTAAATTCCTACCATTTACCCCTATAAATCCCACAATCCACACCTAAAATTCAACTTTAAAAAAATGAATTCATCATCATCATCAAAAAATAAATTACACAATTGAAATAATTATTTGACAATTAAATAATTAATAGTGTTTAACATCTAATTATTAATCAATTTAAAAGTATTTACTCCCCACCCTTTACCCCTTAAAACCCTACAACCTGCACCTTATAAATTTAATTAATTGCACAATTAACATAATTAATCATCTACTAATTAATATTAATTAACACCTCGTTATGAATAAATTAAAAATACATTTCTCCTCACTCTTTACCCCTCTAAACCTCACAACCCACACCTAAAAAAATACACAATTAATATAATTAATTTTAAATGTACTGATAATAATAATTAACAACTAATTATTAATTAATCAAAAATACATTAATTCCCACTCTGTACCCCTATAAACCCCACAGCCTGCACATATAATTGACATTAAGTAAAATTAATAGCACACTTACCATATCAAATAAATAAATATTAGTAATGACAAAATAATCCTTCATATATTATAATTAAATTACTTCCCACCCTACACCTCTATAACCCCACATCCCGCTACAGCACTAAAATCACATAAATTAATTTAATAATGATTAAAAATGTAACAAATATATTATAAAACATAAACAATAATTATACAAAAAATGTATGTCATATACATTCAAAATATATACTAAATGCATAACAATAATTAAAAAATGATGTTTTAAACAACTATATTCTTGCAAACATTATTCATGCCTTCGATATTTTAAAAATCGATATTACTTACCTTAAAATAGATATTTCTGACAGCCCTTTTCTTGCTGACAATATTTCCATATCATGATGTTTTGGACATAATATTTTGGTATGGCCATATTTTTTTTCGAAATTTTGCCTGAATACCCATTTCAAGTATCATCAACCTTCGGGGTCTTAATGTTCAGTCAATAATGAAAGGGTTGAAACTGTTTTAAAACCTTTATTTCTGATTAAGAGATTAATAATTGTTATTGTCATTTTTATTCAGATTAGTCCAGTTACAGAAATATCGAGAAAAGATTGGTTAGAGCCAACATAAAAATAACAGTGTGCTCCATAAAGGAAAAGCCTAGATTTTAATCAAAAAGAACCTAACCTAATGAAAACCCATAAAGAGTTTGTTATGGAAAATAATTAAATTTTGGAGCACAGTCAAGGAAGTGAACTCCTCATGAAGAGTTGTCCTGGAAACTCAGCTGAATTCCTTCAACAGTCGCAGTAGTAACCACTGAATTGATTCAGAAGAAAGTCAGTCATAGCAGTAGCTGTGATCCGCACAAACAGAAAGTCCCCCTACGAAAAGGGTCAAGGCAAGGGGAAATAACTGTCAGCAGTAGTGGATAGCAATTCAAAGTAGTGGAGGAAAGGGAAGTTGGTAAGCATCGAAAGCTGGATGGGTATGAAACATGTCGCCTCAAGCATAAAGCAGGATTGCACAAAAAACACTGCCTCTCGAACTAGGAACACATTAAAACACTCAACTCATGTTGCGAGTTCAGCAGGTTAAGTCATCTTAGTCCAATAGTAACAATCAACCGATGGTTTCGTCGCCATCTGTCACCTCTCCTCATGATTCCCACGACAAACACTCATGCCAGTGCATAGCTAAACTAAAAGTTTCACAAATATTGCACGTTAGGTACATGGAAGAAGGTTCTCATGAGAACCCTCATACCGACGTTGTTAGCAGCTTTCAGTGTCCCATTGTGTGTACAAACTGCTAGTCTAATGCAATGAAACATTTCTATCAACAATATCTAGGCTAAATCATACACATAGGGGCTGATTATGATGCTGGTTGGACTATGCGTTCAACCGCCATGTCCACTGAATATTTCCGACCGCCAAGACAGCAAATTATCATCCCCCCGATTATGATGCATGCAATGCTCTGTTGCGACCATTGCGGTCAGAACACTCTTCAAAAGGTTTGCAGCAGTCGAAAATACTACCAATAGGTCTTCTGATACCGAAAACACTGCGGTCAAACCGACAGGCACATTACAATGACACGGATGTGCTAGTGTTCGGATTCAGCGGTCACACCAATGCGCACAATCGCCTCACCCGTCATACACACCACATTGTCCAATAGAGGGTCAACAAAAAGGACACAGCTGATGGTCTTCAAACAGGTGAACACGCCTACATTTGAAGTATAAAACACACTCCATTCCTGAATATGATCCTTTGCCACTACTCTGCAGTGAATGTATGACGTTACAACGCATACATTTACATCGCGGTACATTACATCGCAGTTTTGACAACGCAAGTCGTTACAGCGACTTGCGTTGGAGGACGCTGGATTTAGGAGTAGTATAATTTACTATTCCAACTCCAGTCTACGTACAGTAGGGAAGGTGTTGGATAGTAAATTATACTATTCCTTGTCCTAGAGCGCCATCTAGCGCAAGTCGTTGTAACGACTTGCGTTGTAAAAACCGCGATGTAATGGCATCGCGATGTAATCCCCGCGTTGTAAACGATGTTTCCCCTCTGCAGTGTAGGCCCACACAATTCTGAGTTTGTGAGAGAGAGAGAGAGAGAGAGAGAGAGAGAGAGAGAGAGAGACAGAGAGAAGGCAGACATCACCTCACCATGCACACACACACATACACACACACACAAAACACACATGTTTGTTCACACACCTTTACTTATCTAATCTAGCCTACATTTGAAGTATAAAACACACTCCATTCCTGAATATGATCCTTTGCCACTACTCTGCAGTGAATGTATGACGTTACAACGCATACATTTACATCGCGGTACATTACATCGCAGTTTTGACAACGCAAGTCGTTACAACGACTTGCGTTGGAGGGCGCTGGACTTAGGAGTAGTATAATTTACTATTCCAACTCCAGTCTACGTACAGTAGGGAAGGTGTTGGATAGTAAATTATACTACTCCTTGTCCTAGAGCGCCATCTAGCGCAAGTCGTTGTAACGACTTGCGTTGTAAAAACCGCGATGTAATGGCATCGCGATGTAATCCCCTCGTTGTAAACGATGTTTCCCCTCTGCAGTGTAGGCCCACACAATTCTGAGTTTGTGAGAGAGGGAGAGAGAGAGAGAGAGAGAGAGAGACAGAGACAGAGAGAGACAGAGAGAAGGCAGACATCACCTCACCATGCACATACACACACACACAAAACACACATGTTTGTTCACACACCTTTACTTATCTAATCTAGTTATTACACATTTCCTATCACCCTCACAACCACACTCACATTTCACTTCTTCTTGTCATACATGGCAAACAAAAAAAGATAGAGATTCTCTGACAATGAGTTGCCAGTGATGGTGGATGAAATACTCAGAGTAGAGCCACAACTGTTTGAAGCAAAAGGGCAACAAACCTCTGTCACCATCAAAAACCAAATGTGGGACATTTTTGACTATGAGGTACCTGGCCTGCCCATTTGATGCTCCTATCCGGGGGAGGCTTCCCTGGCAGAGCTCTGATCGGCAGGTTTAGTTGGTCAGCAGTGTACTGGGCTACATGTTTCAGAATTTGGACTGGCCATTGGTCTTCATCTTTGAATAATAAAACAATAAAGTTTTCGTCTTTACCTGTTTCCTGCCCTTGTTAATCCTGCAGACTGTTGTTAGTGTATCTGCAGGCTCGTGAGAGTTTAGTTGTGTTTGTTTCAGCATGCTTGATGATCCTTTTTCAGTGGTAAGTATGTTCTGCCCTTGGAACAGATACTGGATTTAAAGAGGGCGTGGATAAATGTTAATTGGATGAGTGTCTGGAATGAGGTACTGTTGGTGGACACATTGGTGTGGCGGGTGTCTGCTATCTGTTGCTCTCGTGCTCCACAAGAGGACTTATATTGTAGATTGGGGGGTGCACTGTCACAGCAGCCTGTCTGATGTACACGAGTAGCTACCTTCCACGCCTGTCATCTGTACCTCTGTGAGTGGAGGTTGGTCACACACTGTGACATTGCGGATTCTTGTCACATAGCACTACGGCTTATTTTCTGCAACTACAATTTATTTGACATCAACAGTTGAGAAGGAGAGTTGCCTTTTCTCAATAGATGCTACTTGCATCAGTTGTTGCAAAACCTACTCTGACTTACTTCACTTGAGTTTTTGGTGATGTTGCATTTCTGTCCTGCCAACAGTGGGGATGAAGTATAGTTGATGTCTTAGTTGTACTATCTGTGGCTGTATGAGGTGTTGCAGGTGCATATTTGTGTATTTTCCACACCTTCAGAGTGTGTAACATATGTAAATTGCGTTGGGGACCATATGAGCATAAGCTTAGTAGACCTACGGGGACTGACGACAGACATACCCAGGGACACTTCAAAATATGCTTCCCAAATCACACTACTCAGTGTTTTCTTAAAGGCCCCTCAGGCCATCTAGGCCTTGCAGTGGGTAGATTCTACCTGGTGGAGGTTTGTGAGTAGGGAGGTCCAAATGTATTTGTGACCATGTTGTATGACAGCTTTGATGTGCATCTGTAAATGTCTTACAGTATCACCTGACATGCATTTTTAAGCTTCTGTCATTGGTTCATGGTCTCTAATACAACTGACCTCTTACATGGGCCATTCGAGGAATCTGTCCTTCATGATATGTTGTGAGTTGCCTAGGAAGAATGTTTATCACATATGGCATAGTTGTTTATATTGGAAGTGCTTATGTTCAGAGGTAATGAGACTGTGAATTCTTTCTGACGAGGCTCTTGGAAGTGACATGACAAGTAATGCAGGGTGGTACAGCTACTGACATCTGTTGAGTTGTTGTGAATCCAGATGGTGGTGGCTGGCATGAAGAGCCCTATGTATATCAGCCTAACAGAAACCAAAAAAGTTTACAGTTGCGACAAACCGGCACAACATGGCCACGTGACAGGCCTTAAGCCCACTCATATACCCCTTCCCCACTTATCAAGGTGTCCCTGTGTGATAACTTGGACATATATTAGTGACAAACACACACACTAATATGCAGACAATAGTGCACTCTTTCTCCAGGATGGTGGCCCACAGGTTAACAATGGGATCTCAGCGGAGGGAGCAACATGTCACTTACCTGCGGTTCTGTGCACAACGTTGCCAATTTTTGACATCATCGTGCAGGTACAGCAGCGGCAGGACCTATTATGCTGGATCAATGACGACACAGGAAGTAGGCTGCTGTCTGGTGGTGCATTGTGCCCTCCTTTTCCGCCAACTCGAGCGATGTGATTGGACCTCCTCATTACCTTGTCGTAAATGCGCATCGTAATTGGGCGGCCAAATCGACCGATGTTTGGCTCTCCGATTAGCCTTTCAGATGACACCACAGTCGACCTTTCTTGAAACCCAGATTTACAAAGACTTGTAAACCTGAGTTTGCTTCAAAATGGTGTGCCTACTCTACAAAGGCGTTACAAGGAGAAATAGCTTTAATTCTCCTATTGATTCCTCTTTCCATGCATGATGCATGCACATATGGAAGTAGTAAATTGCCTCTTAGGAATGTTGTCCCTTCCTGCACAAATACAATCCTGCCAGTAGCGCGTAGGAGCGCTTTCAGCATGGTACAAGGGTGCATTCGCTTGCGCTAGACAGCACATAGATCTTAATAGATCATTACATTTCTGCTCTCTCCCTTTAATCACAACACAATGCAGCAAGTTGCTTTGCTGCGTTGCATTTCATGAAACTTTAGTATATGTCCCCTAGTTTGTCCTCATTGGCTTCCTGTGGAGAACAGGTCCACGCTGGATGATTGTTCATTGTTCAAAGTGCTTCCAGGCTTGTTCTCCTTATAGATTTCAGGATCTTCCTATCTGCCTCATTTGATGATTTCTCATGACCTGCGCCCAGTTTGACTGCTATTTATTTAAGTATTTATTTATTTCTAGTTCCTATAAAGCCCAACTCAACTATGGGCCTGATAACGATGTCGGTCAGAAAGCCTCTGACCACTCTTCGTCATAGTAGGTTTCAGTCTGACATCCATACTATGATGACAGTGGTCGGAGTAAAACCTGGGGGGGGAATTCCAGTGCACTACCAACAGGCTCAAAGAGCCCATCAGACCTTCGAAAGCCACCATAATCCCCTAATGACAATGGAGCCAGGCACGGCTCCACCGTCAGAATTATGATGGCACTTTCTGACAGCCTTTTCATGTCAGCCTTTCCAACATGGAAAGACTGTCAGAAAGTGTTTCTGGGGGGCCCTAGCAGGGCCCCTTTTCCCCCCTGACCTTCCACTATGGGGCCTTGGGGGCACATATGGGTGCCGATTACGATCCGTTAAAAACCGCGTACGAACCGTCGGTCGGAGCGAATTCCCCGTCCGACTCGTACCCGGTTGTAAAACTTTACAAACATGGAATTACGATTCGCACGGAAACACCATTTC
Source organism: Triturus cristatus (assembly GCF_964204655.1). Classification (NCBI taxonomy): domain Eukaryota; kingdom Metazoa; phylum Chordata; class Amphibia; order Caudata; family Salamandridae; genus Triturus; species Triturus cristatus. The sequence goes on from NC_140588.1 coordinate 99,351,303, forward strand.
CGTACGAATCGTAAAAAACACCGACCGACGAAAATATACATACGAATGTGATCCGGGAATGCTGCGACGTGACGTCGGGACGCTTTCAGGCAGCGTTTCACGAACCAGGAATTACGATTCGAACCGACAGCAGTCCGGACGGCAATATTTTCACGGCACCCAAAAAGTGCCGCAAAAGCGAAGTACGGCGCGAATCGACCAGAGTAGGTGGCCCGGTACGCGCCGACCCCCCCCCAGCCCCCGTAGGTACGCGCCGACCCCCCCCCAGCCCCCGTAGGTACGCGCCGACCCCCCCCAGCCCCCGTAGGTACGCGCCGACCCCCCCCAGCCCCCGTAGGTACGCGCTGACCCCCCCTGTGTGTACACCCGTGTACGGTGCGTACCCACCCGTGTATGTACGGTGCGTACCCCCCCGTGTACGCTCGAGTCGTACCCCCACCCGTGTATGTACGGTGCGTACCCCCCCGTGTACGCTCGAGTCGAACCCCCCCGTGTACGCTCGAGTCGAACCCCCCCGTGTACGCTCGAGTCGTACCCCCACCCGTGTATGTACGGTGCGTACCCCCCCGTGTACGCTCGAGTCGAACCCCCCCGTGTACGCTCGAGTCGAACCCCCCCGTGTACGCTCGAGTCGTACCCCCACCCGTGTATGTACGGTGCGTACCCCCCCGTGTACGCTCGAGTCGAACCCCCCCGTGTACGCTCGAGTCGTACCCCCACCCGTGTATGTACGGTGCGTACCCCCCCGTGTACGCTCGAGTCGAACCCCCCCGTGTACGCTCGAGTCGTACCCCCACCCGTGTATGTACGGTGCGTACCCCCCCCGTGTATGTACGGTGCGTACCCCCCCGTGTACGCTCGAGTCGAACCCCCCCCGTGTACGCTCGAGTCGAACCCCCCCGTGTACGCTCGAGTCGTACCCCCACCCGTGTATGTACGGTGCGTACCCCCCCGTGTACGCTCGAGTCGTACCCCCACCCGTGTATGTATGGTGCGTACCCCCCCGTGTACGCTCGAGTCGAACCCCCACCCGTGTATGTACGGTGCGTACCCCCCCGTGTACGCTCGAGTCGAACCCCCCCGTGTACGCTCGAGTCGTACCCCCACCCGTGTATGTACGGTGCGTACCCCCCCGTGTACGCTCGAGTCGTACCCCCACCCGTGTATGTACGGTGCGTACCCCCCCGTGTACGCTCGAGTCGTACCCCCACCCGTGTATGTACGGTGCGTACCCCCCCGTGTACGCTCGAGTCGAACCCCCCGTGTACGCTCGAGTCGAACCCCCCCGTGTACGCTCGAGTCGTACCCCCACCCGTGTATGTACGGTGCGTACCCCCCGTGTACGCTCGAGTCGTACCCCCACCCGTGTATGTATGGTGCGTACCCCCCCGTGTACGCTCGAGTCGAACCCCCACCCGTGTATGTACGGTGCGTACCCCCCCGTGTACGCTCGAGTCGAACCCCCCCGTGTACGCTCGAGTCGTACCCCCACCCGTGTATGTACGGTGCGTACCCCCCCGTGTACGCTCGAGTCGTACCCCCACCCGTGTATGTACGGTGCGTACCCCCCCGTGTACGCTCGAGTCGTACCCCCACCCGTGTATGTACGGTGCGTACCCCCCCGTGTACGCTCGAGTCGAACCCCCGTGTACGCTCGAGTCGAACCCCCCCGTGTACGCTCGAGTCGTACCCCCACCCGTGTATGTACGGTGCGTACCCCCAGCGCTACGCGCTGGGGGTACGCACCGTACATACACGGGTGGGGGTACGACTCGCGCGTACACGGGGGGGTTCGACTCGAGCGTACACGGGGGGGTACGCACCGTACATACACGGGTGGGGGTACGACTCGCGCGTACACGGGGGGGTTCGACTCGAGCGTACACGGGGGGGTACGCACCGTACATACACGGGTGGGGGTACGACTCGAGCGTACACGGGGGGGTTCGACTCGAGCGTACACGGGGGGGTACGCACCGTACATACACGGGTGGGTACGCACCGTACACGGGTGTACACACAGGGGGGGTCGGCGCGTACCTACGGGGGCTGGGGGGGGGTCGGCGCGTACCTACGGGGGCTGGGGGGGGTCGGCGCGTACCTACGGGGGCTGGGCGGGGGTCGGCCCGTACCTACGGGGGCTGCGGGGGGTACGGCACGTACCGGGCACCTGTTTGGACGTCTCCATGGTTGTTATGGGAGTTCGGTGCGGACGGTCTTTTCACCATACGGTTGTACATTCGGACGCCCGGGATGGATCGTGATTCCCCGGTCGGAGTTCACCTTTCACGTTTGTACGGTGAATCGTACGAGGACGTGTCGGACACATTTTCCGACCCGAGGACGTGTGGGGAAATATTCCCAGTGCGGTTCGTATGGACTTTTTACCATGCGAATCGTGATTGCCAGTTCGTACGGCACTTGTACGATTCGTACGGTAAAAAGACCCGATACGAGTCGTACGGGGACATTTTTTACCGGATCGTGATCGGCACCATGGTGTTCCCCTAAACATCCCTGCACCGCATGGCAGGCACCGCATAGTTCCTGCCACACGGTGCAAGGATGTTTGAAAACATCTATTTCCCAATGGCTGCTTGTGCTGTTGGCCTCTTCAACCCACCGCACAAGCTGCCATTGGGAAATGGATGTTTCCGACCCCCCATAGTGCAGTTGCGTCCAAATCTGGCAGTCGGAATCTCCAACCTATGATCGGTTGTTTCCAGACCGCAGCGGTGTTGTCTGCCCGACATCGTAATTTTGCCCTAAGTATCAGAAGAACAAGTGGGATTGGGTTAACCCCACTCATACAATGAACAAGTTATCATTGAAATTATTAAATTGTAAAGATAGTGACAGTGGTTGAAGCCAGTCACAACACGCTGTATAAAGGAAAGAGAGCAGAGAATAAAAGAAGATGAGGTCTAGATTTTGCAGGAGTGGGAGGGAGAAGGAAGGACACAGAAGGTTTATTTGGAACACTCTCCCTCATTCCCCTGATGTTAGTTCTGATCGTTTCAATGTTCCAAAGCAGCTTAAATTTCAACTTCTCTTGGCATAGTTGGCTTCTTCTTTGTTTAATCATCAGTCTGGATTTTCAGTAGTCAAATTTAGCTCAAGGCCACATTAGGGCTGCAGTTGCACTGTATTAATCTCATTATCAAGCACTTGTGGCCAGCCTTTGACTGTACACCAGGTCAAAAGATGCCCAATTTTGAAGGCGATCACCCCATTTCTCTAAGCTGTAAAGACTAAGGAGACAATTTTGAGCTGGGGAGGAATGAGGACGTTTGGCTAAAATTGATAATTACCACTTCCATTCAGATTTTTGGCTCCACTGCCTATATTAAGGCAAGAGGAGCATTGTGTTTCTGACAATGGACCCAGAGTGGACCCTAAAAATGTAAACCAGCAGCGGCTCCTACCCCGTGCCAGCAGCTGCAAAAATTAAAAAATAAAATGATAATAAAACACTTTTATCATCATTGTATTTTTCTTCTTGGAGTTGAGCCCAGGGGGCAGGGCCCTACTCACCCAGCACTACAGCAAGCAAAGAGGGGGAGTGGTGGGCACTGCTGTCAGTGCGCAAGTCAGTTAGGCCGGCTGTCTCAGGACGGCCAAACCAACATGCCCACTGACAACTCTCCAACCAGAGCTGCAGTGCCAGTTGGAGACAACAGCAGGCACAGGCTTCCACTCCCCGATGGAGCAGAAGACCAGCCAGCTCAGGCCAATCCCAGCGCTTCTCTCAACAGAACGAGAGAAGTGCTGGGATTGGCCATAGGGGAGTCTGCGAGCCTCAGCACAGCAGTCAGCAAAAAGCAGAAGAGCAGCGAGTGACGGCCAAGTAAGTTCTTTTTTCGTTTTTTAGTCCCCCCGGCTGCTCACCACTTTCATCCAATACCAGCCGCTACTGTCATCCAATATCAGCCGCTACTGGTGTAAACATTATCTCCTTCGTTGGTCAACCAGCGAACATGGTACTGTAATTTTAGGGTGGGCCTTTCAACAATACATATGCTCTGTTTTTCCCATCCTGGGAATGCTGTGCACAGCAGGACAGCCTCATGCACGAAAAACTGGTTAATGCCATCCGCAAGCTGGGAGAAAACTTCCAGCACAACCGGGACATTGATTTTACATTTTCCAAAAATAACACCCCTGCTTTGAGTTTTTTTTGGGAAAGAATATAAAATACCGGCCATCCATCTTGCTGTCATTGTCAATTTCACAAAAGTGTTACCGCCATGTCAGTGAAAAAACTGTGATTTAAAAGTCCTTGCTGACCCAGTAAGAAGCTCTTAATGTGGTGGGTATGCTGCAGATGAGCATCAGATAGGGTCCTCTGCCCCCTGCCGGTCTGCCCATTACCACCCAGCTCTAAATGACCCCTCATACCACCAAGGAGATGATACAAAATAATATAAGAGTCATATGAGAAAACATTTTCCTTCTCAAGTGAATTCCAAGAATCATATATTGATCTATTTTGAAGTGAGCTTTTCCTGTCCTGTTAAAAGTGTTGATTGACTGGTGATGTCACTGCTGTGTTAACATGCACTTATCAAAGCAGCAGTTTTCTAACAAGTGCAGATAGACTTTACACGAGCACAAACCTGAAACATTTACTATCTGAGGGGCATATTATCAAGACAGGCGATACAATTATCGCCGCTTTAGCGGCACAACACTGCCGCTAAAAAGGCGATAATGGGCTTGATAATATGCTCCATGGAATTCCAATTGAAGCCCATGTTAAATGTGAAGGACATCTAACCTGAGCTTCAATGGGAATTCCATAGGGCATATTATCAACCCCATTATCGCCGTTTTAGCGGCAGTTTTCTGCCGCTAAAGTGGCGATAATGTTATCGCCTGGCTTTTATAAAATGCCCCTGAATTCGAAGATCAGTTTTCTTGCTAAACCTTAACGTGTCTCCTCCTGAGACACCAACATAATAGCTATTTCATTAATTTTTTGCACTGCATACATTTCTTGTTAGATAGTGGGTTCAAAGCAGCGTCACAGTGTAGATGCAGATTATGCCTCTACACACTCCCTAGAGGCAAGAATGAAAACTTGACTGCAAGGCCAAGACAAAGGAAGCACTTTAGCATCATTCCCAAGCAGGAATTGTGCATATTGGACATGTTTGTTATTCTGAGCTGGATCAGGCATCATCATTTTTATTAATAATCCTGTTCACTTTGTAATTTGTAATGATAATTTTGTGTTCATGTGCGATATTTCTACAATGAGAACATAGGTGTATACATGAGGTCAAAGGCAGTGCATATAATATATTCATGAAATGGAAATTCAGATCACAGGGTTATTTGTATTAGCTAAACCACCATCGCATGCCATTTGCTGCATTGTGAATTACCTCTGTGCCCACGTGCCATGGTTATTAGGTACCACATCCTTCACTTCCTGAATTAAAACAATTTACTAAATGTGTAAGTGGTATCGTGTGATGTGTACATGACTCATACCTAGACGCACATAACGTGTAAATTACAGTGTTACGAAATTGTCTCCTGTTTTTCAGTGCGAGACAAAAGCAATTTTTATTGGTGAATAAAACTGTATTTCTTACACGATGAAATATGCTGATTTTTAGGTCTCGCCTGACCCAGCACATGCGCTGGTCTGGCGAGACTTTTTCAGAGGGCTCCAAAAAGTGCTACCAGGCCAGCCTAGAGCTACAGTGCATGTGCGCGGGCGCGCACACCGCACTTGAACGCGATTACTTTCACTTTCGCGGCCACACGGCCGCTTTGATGTTTGATCGCGATCACTTTCGCGGCCGCTTGGCATAGCCAATAGGTCTCACTTTTGGGACCTTATAAGTATTTAGTTATGCAACTGTTGCATGGCTAAACACTTATAAGGTCCCAAAGGCGAGACCTATTGGCTATGCCAATGCTTGTTTTATTTGTTTTCTTAATTCGCAATATTTGTTTTCTAAAGCATTTTTTTTCTGTTGTATATCAATATCTACGCATGCTACAAATGCGTGCCATTGAAAGTGCTGCATGATTTAGGATCAGTGTTGCACTGGAAAGGGACATAGGGGAATACCTTCTCAATGTGTTATTCCGAGGTCAGCATATGTGACATAATCATTGAATTCTGAATATTTGGGACCATATTACTTAATGTGCATCTGGATCTATGGTGTACCTGATCCACAGACACTGTAGCCTGGTAGTAACAATACAGAATGCTAATCATTGAGAGGGGAGAACCCGCTCACTACTCAAGTATTCGTGCAGGTACCAAAAACATGAATACCCGTGTGAGACTTTGAAGCCCTCACAACTTTTTGAAGGTATGACTGAAGGTGTCCCTGACTTTGAGGCGGATGTGAGGGATAACAGACCAGGATAACTCGGCAGTCTGTGAATACATTGTATTTTAGGGCCTGACAGGCATATCTCCATTGCCTGTACCTTCTTTGACCACCCTCAGGGAGTTCTTTCTCTCCTACATGTTCCCTAATGATGGTAAATTGCACCTTGGCAAGTAAATTCCCGCTTTGTATGGGAGAAAACTTCTGTACAAACGAGAGGAGCCCCCCCTCCATAATCTAGCAACCAATCAGCCTTGTGGAGCCCTCTTAATTGTTAAGTTGCATCAGAAATGGAAGATATCGTGGATCTGACCAGATGTATATAGAAGTCCAAGTGTTGCACTCGGGTCTGGCTTCATCGTTGGTGGCAACTGGTGCGACAATCTTTGGTGGGCCCCCACCGACCTCATTCTTCACGGATTCTCTCACCCTGCAATGGTGCCCCTCTTTTCTCCTTAGCCCCCCACACATTGATTTACTGTGTGGCACTACTCATCCCAATATTGAAGAGTACTTACATCACAAGTATGTTATAGAGAGGTAGTGAGTCCTACAGAATCAATGTGTAGGAAATGTCACTTAAGACAATGAGGACTACAAGGGGCGGGAGTCACATATTATACTTACTGGTAGGCATAATATTTTAAGAGTGCTTGGTTTGTAGAAACAAAGGAGCAGATTTTCTAAGTTGTAACACAGCTCATTAATCAAAATTGCTGCACTGCATTGCGTGAAAAGAAGAGAGCATAACAGCACCATATCTTATTAGATATGGTGCTGTTGCTCAGCCTCTAGTGCTGGGATACCTCAGGCTGCCTTGCACCAATGCACACACCCTTGTTCCATAGTGCAAGGATATGTATGTGATGTCAAGCATACATTTTATAGTAGAAGGGTACCCTTCAGCTCACAATGCTATGCTTTAACAAAGTGTAACTCTTTACCATTTTGCATGTGTGCTGTACGGTGCAAAGTTTGAACAGTTTGTCGAAAATAAATAGTTTCTCCAACTTTACACCTGCCTCTAGGAGGCATACTTTTTAGATGCAAATCCCTTTCTACCAAAGTTCATAGATAGCAATTAGCATCAAAAACCATTGGTGGATGCAAGAAAACACCATATAAAAGCCCTGCTATGCCTCCTTGATGCATAGTAGCACATAATGCTGGTTTGTGTTACTTTGTGGCTACTTTTCAACACAATACAGGGTTTGTGCTGGAAAGCAAACTCCAAAACAATACTTTGCACCAGGTTTGTATCGGTTTTGTGAATCAAACCAGGTGCAAAGTGTTAGAAAATCCAAACCATAAACTTAGAATTTGAACTGTAACTCAATGATTGGGGGTGTCAGACTGATAAAATTGTATTACTACCAAAAGGAGCCCTTTTATACAACCTTAAAATAACGAAAAATTTAGGAAAAAACTATAGGGTTCTTATCCTATGCCTTGCAATTTGCATGCAGAACATTGATGCCAGTTCATAGCTCCATGTGCTATATTACAAAATTGTAACTTATGAACTCGAGGTATTAAAAAGATCTCTGTGACTAAAGCAGTAGCCCACCGAGCTATCTACATAAACTTAAAATCTGTGATCTGCATGCTACATGCCGTGCTTTGTAGCCCGAACATTAATCCTCAATGCTACTTTATCATGGGTCAGATCTGTGAATAGGCAAATAACAAACCTCTCCATCAAGTGCATTAACCACCAGAGTTATCATGCTGTTGTTATTCTCCCCTTAAAATGCTGGGCACACAAAGATTTCCGCAGGCTGCTCTTATCGCGCCTCAACCTGTCCTGCAAAGGGCGCCCTCTCAAGCTTAGCGCCTTGTCAGGGGCGTTGCACAGGTCCGCGCATCCCCCGCGGTGCGGGGGGGCCCCGAGCTGCAGGGGGCCCCCAAACCACAGTACTAAGGCCTTTGCGCTCTGTATTGAATCCGGAGCGGGGGCCCCTCCTTGTACACTGCACGGGGGCCCCTTAATCTTTTGTTACGCCACTGCGCCTTGTGGAGAGGCATCGATCACACCCCCCTAAAGCTGGCATTGGTTACACTTCCATAACTGCACTACTACTTTAATCTGGTTCCAAGAGCACCAGTAATTAACTTTTTAACAACATAGCTGTAAAGATTAAGCTACTAATTATGTATTTGATAGCTATTATTGGTTTTGTCACACAAGGCAATTTTATTTGCTTTAGAACAATTTATTTTTGCTTCAAATTAATGAATTTCACTTCTCATAGCCTTTCCTTTCTTCTGTCATTTCAGCTGCACTGTTCCCTATCGAACAAGGGAGAAATCTAAAGGAAAGCAAAGGGTCCGAGAGTACGGTTGTGCATTTCTGGTATTTGAAAATAGTCCAGTAAAATAATAGATAAGAGCATTCCAGGAGTCTCAACACAACACAAAAGATAATTACAGGCACTATCCACTCTGACACGTTCCTCTGAAAGTAAGAAATAATAAATCCCATTTTTCTGGCTTTTGACAGTAAATCAACTTTATTATGTTACGACAAAGGGAAGAGGAGGAATGGTGGGTCGTCTTTTCGGGTGCAATGGGGAGCAACTTGCGCTCTTGGGGACGAGGGAAAACTTTAGGATACCTTGTTGCAGAAAGAGGAGGCAGCTAGGCAAAATAAACAAGCCGTATGAAACATAAAATGTAAATAAGCATTGGCAATACCAATCATTCTCACTTTACTTTTGCATACATGCAAGACCGATTGTCATTGGCAATGCTTTTTTATAGTAGTTGGTCACGAATGGAGTTGCATTGACAAATTACTGCTGCAGTTTTTCAAGTGACCGCTATGTGTCACTGCAAGCAGCAAACTGGTGTTATTTAAACTTGGCTCTATTTGTAATGCAGACTTTAGAGCAGGCACAATAACAAAGGTAGCAACGGCAAAACCAAACATGTTGTGCGGCAGGTCAAACACAGAAAGAAAGGAAAGCAATAAATAAGAGCAAGGTAACTGAGATTGACAAGAAAGCCAACCAATCTTGAGCAAGGATTGGCTCTGTGCAGTATTGGGCACAATGCTGTCATCGCACAGATAGCTGGAGCTGCCTGTCACAAGACTGCAAAAAGAGCCACGAAGAGAAAAGGAGAGGAGATGGTTAGACTCAAAAGAAAAAATTGTAAAAAATGTAAAATTAAAATAGCGGTCGTACGGTTATTAAGAAAGGTAGGGCAATAGATGCAGAATATGAAAAATTCAAACAGACGAGAGATGTCTGAGATGACAAAAGAACAAAGTGAAAGAGAAGACTGCGCGGTAAAGACGTATAATCAGTTGGGAAATGTAATGGAGAAAAGTGACCTTAAGATTGACTAAAAGCACAACAGACTGTGGACGCGGCGTACAACGAAACACATTTAACATTTTAGGTCAATATATTTTTAATTTACTCTTTGCTTTTTTGAATGTGTATAATTCTAAAAAGCTTTCTGCTACAGAAAAGTGTGTCAGAGAAATACAGCCAGACAAGACAACATGAGGACAGAAAGAGGACACCAAGAAACGCATAACATATTCATAAATAGTGAGATTTTAGCCCTTTTATGGAATATGATTTAGGCCGGAGTCCACAAATATTTAAATATTTAAATTAAAAATGGCTTGTATTTTCTATGTTTAAATGTAGGGACTGTTGTGATTAAATGTAGGCACTTTTGTGAGTCACAAAACGGAATACAATCATGAGTGGCATATATGCAGATATTCTACGCATCCATCCCCATAAGTGCTCGTGTTGTAAATATATAAATGCAGTTTGTCCATTTACTTTGCATTTCTGCCCTGAGAAGCCATTCTTCTTCACCCCAACGAGACATGAAGGTGCATCCTTTCCTTTTCCACACTGGTTAAGGAGTTTATTCAGCTTTTACATTGGCACACCTTTGAATGTCCATTGTGGACTGATACATTGGTTTGTGCATTCTCACAAGCGTATGAGATTGTCGTTTATTAGGTCTCGCCTGACCCAGCGCATGCGCTGGTCTGGCGAGACTTATTGAGAGGGCTCCAAAAAGTGCTACCAAGCCAGCCTAGAGCAACAGTGCATGAGCGCGCGCGCTGCGCTTTTCCGCGATTACTTTCGCTTTCGTGGCCTCTTTGATGTTTGATCGCGATCACTTTCGCGGCCGCACGGCCGCTTGGCATAGCCAATAGGTCTCGCTTTTGGGACGTTATAAGTATTTAGTTATGCAACTGTTGCATGGCTAAACACTTATAAATTCCCAAAGGCGAGACCCATTGGCTATGCCAATGCTTGTTACATTTGACATGGACCTCCCATCTACAACACCCATATGCCTATCCCATGTCAAAACACCGTCCTCCAATAGGTGGGATGGCAAACAATCCAAAGATTTCAAATAGCAATAACCCCAAAGCACGTTCTTGACTCTATTCCACTTACACGTGCCCAAAACAATTGAAGTTGGGTCCAAAATGAGTTGTATACGTCAGAGGGGGCAATAGTCCATCATGTATTTTAGAGATTGTCTAGGAATTGCATGAGCTGCAAAAAGGCAGAGAGAATATAATTTTAAAATAGTGCTTTCCTCTCTGAGGCTTATTCAAAATGCCTACAAGAGAAGAGAGGGAAAAAGCACAAACAATGCAGGTGCTCAGAGAAAGTGAAAAACTGGCATAAACATTCAGAAGAGGTGTGATTTTTCACAAAGCTGTTTAGTTTCAGACAGGTTTTTTCCAGTGGACCCCTGCAGTTGTGCAGACCTGTCTCCCCAATCAAATACCGACGTATTAGACAGAGAGAAGGGGGGGGGGGGATTGTCTCTGTGTGACATACCCTTCCAGTGTTGGAATGTAACAAAAAATAGGCCCGGCCAACAAAATAAAAGTGGCCCCCATTAGTGAATCTGAATAGCTAAAAAGTGGTGATATCAGGAAAATCAACAGTAAAAACCGTCCCATCTGGACATAAAAGCAGCCCCCAACTGCTAAAAAAACGGCCACACACTGACCTGGTTGCTCTATAGGCGAGTCCGACCCTGTACAATTCCATCTATCATGAACATATCCATACATTTGAATATCAGCAGTCCACAAGTAAACGTGTGCATATTGTTTTTTAAGTTCAAAATATTTTATTGAAATTTCTTAATAGACAGTAAACACAGACAATACGGAAAAAAATATTATTAAGCGAAAATTTCTATTACAATATATAAAATATACATTCATCATATTCATTACAATAGATATGAAACTATTCATATTCATAGAGAAAATAAAAAGGGAAGGAGGGGGAGAGTAACATCTAAAACAACTAATGCATGAGCTATAAATAGAGCTACTATATCATATTAATTAATGTAATAAGAACAATAAAAGGAAATACAAGCTATAAATATACCATTAAGATGATAAATAAACATCAGTAGGTATCCAGAATGATTGATAGGAGTTATAATTATGATTAATCCCAGACAAGGATAACTGAGCACCTCTTCTTGTAAAAACAACCCAAGACCACCAAGCATGAACTGATAATATCAAAACATCTTTCCAACAGAAAGTAATGGATTTTAACGCAGCTGAAATTAGGAAATTAAAAAGATTACCTTCAAGATCATTTAAGTTCTGCGACAAAATAACAGATTTGCATATTAACATTTTGTATGATATATCTTCATGAATCTTTAATATCTTTTTGATAATATCCCAAACGTCATTCCAGAATTTAAACACTAAAGGACAATCAAAAAGCATATGTTGTAACGAACCAGGATGTCATTTACAATGCCAACACGTTTCATATTGAAGAAGTTTAGCTTGGAACAAAAGTAATGGAGTCCATAAACAATTGAATAAAATGTGAGACAGGTAACCATCCAGATATATTACTAAGCAAAATATTTTCCCATGTACCAATAGACAAGGAAAGTGAGAGTTCATTATTCCAAAACGCTGAAATCATATTTATGATGCTTCCTAGAGTATCAGATAATTTTTATATAAAATAGAAACACCATGAGATGACACTGATATAGTTTGGATATAAATTAATAAGTCAGCTTTAACATTAGATGGAATAGCCTGAGGAAAAGAATCTAAAATCGAATTACATGAATATTCTTATTATTAGATATAGATTGAGATGAACCAAACCTTGTTTGCAAATCCTCAATGATATGAATGCATTGGCGGAATAGACATCTTTAAGATGAAAAACACCAGCCTTAATCCATGAATACCAGAAACTGATATTTCTATTCAATTTAATAACATTGCTATACCATAATGACAAGTTTTCAGTATTATACATGGGAAATAGAAAAATTGAATCAAGATCATTAAAAATCATTTTAGTGGATTTAAGAATAACAGATTTATGAAAAAATTATGATTTTTTAGACATAGTTAACAGAGTGGGTAATGGACATGGATTTACAATTGATTTTTCAATATGGAGCCAAGTAGGGGGAATACTTAAAAAGGAATGTGTGACGATCCGTCTCAGACTTGACTCTCCTCAGGATTCAGGCGAAGCTATAGGGGGTCCACCTCTCGACGTCCCCAACTCCTGCACTAAAGGCACGGAAGGTTGGAGCAATCAAGCGAGGAAAGGGAAGGAATGGGAACAGCGGGGAGTAGAACCTGTAAAGAAAATAAACATACAAACAATATGCCAGGTTATAACACAATTGCTACTCTCATGAATTCTCGCTAGTGCAACCACATTCTATGAGAGAGAGTTCTGCGGATATTTGTAGGGCCTTTGTGTCGTTAGCATTATTACATCATACACATACAAACACTCAACCTCATCCAATACCCCTACACCGTACCAAGTGACCACTGGCTTCTGACACTTATGCGATATCTTTGAATGCCCCTTGTATCGCAACCACACGCCAATCTATGACTCCCTCTCGGAGCCCTTGGCGGAGAACTCTACAAGTTCCGATTTTGACACCTGGAAGATCTCTCAGGACAATCGTTCAGCACATTGATTTAGTCATGAGAAGAGAGCCTGAACGCTCTGGTGCTCGATTGCCTAGAAGCTGGAAGGTGCCTTATGCTACCTGGCCTCCATGTGCAATGCCTTACGGTGCTCCTGAGCAACTAGTTCTTCGAGTCTCACCCCTCGTGGGTGAGGTCGGTGGATAGCTCCCACCCTTGGAGGTTGAAACGGAGAGCGGAATACCCCTCGGGTATCTGGTGAAGCACCCGCACTCCCGTGACCTGACACCACAAATGTTCGTGTCTGGGTGCGGGATCGGCAGGCCCCTCCGGTCCTTTTGCGGGACTGGAGCCGAGAAATACCTGTGAGTCTTGCTCCGAACCCGGAGCATGGATTCTGTTTGTCAGCCTCTGCACGAGTTCCCCTGTTTGGCTACAGCACCTTAGAAGGGCACCCGGTCGGCACTAGTCCTCGCTATCATAGACCCCGGAATCGAACTCAGGAATATCGGGTCTCCGGTCAATGAATTCCCCAAGTCTCCAGAACTCGTGAACAAAACAAACGATGAACCCGCCATCTTGGAATTACGCACAGCGTCCTGTGTGCGTCTCGTCCCTTTTCTAATCGAGGCACTGCCCCCGCCATTCCCGGGGAATCTGGGGATTGTAGGCTGGGTAGGCGCTTTGCCCGAATCATGACAGACTGCTTATACCATATGAAACTTTGTTTTAAAATAAAAGCTTTATGATAAAGAAAAAAGTCAGGGATATCAAACCCAGCATTACATTTAGGCATTTTTAATTTTTTTATAACTAATACGAGGTGATTTGATGTTTCAAAGAAATTTGGAGAGAAGTTTATCAACATCTTTATAAAACTTTAATGAAAATTGAGTAGGAATCATGGCAAGGGTGTAAAAGATTTTAGGCGCAATAGTCATTTTGAATCCATTCTACCCCACCATGAAAGATGTAGTGATGACCATTTGGACGTTTTGTCTTTAATATAATCTAAGATAAAATTACAGTTTAAAGTTATTGTTGATTTTATTGATGAAGAGAATAAAATACCAAGATATTTTAGTTGATTCTTTTGCCAAATGATTTCATTCATGGGATTCATATCAGGAGTACAATAAATGTTTAATGGAAAAATTCAGTTTTGTTAGTGTTTAATTTGTATCCAGAAACTGAAGAATACTTTGCTATAATCTCTAATAAGGAAGGGAATGAGAATATGGGATCAATGGTAAATAAAAGCACATCATCAGCATACGCTAAGGTTTAAACCCCTTCGATGCGCATGACGGAGCGGTTCCGTCATGCGCATCGGTTGCGCTGTGCATATGACGGAACCGCTCCGTCATGGCCCCGCCCGCGCAATAGAACCTTCAGCACAGCACGGTAATCCGCGCCACGCTGAAGGGGTTAATAATAACATCCTTAATATTGATTCCTTTAATATTATCACAATTTCTTATAAAAGTAAGAAAAGGTTCAATACCAATTAGAAACAATAGCGGGGGAAAGGGGACACCCTTGTCTTGTAACTCTAAAAAAGGAGAATTGATTCGAAACTTGGCCATTAATAAATAAACGAGCAGTAGGAGCAAAATATAGAGCTGAAATCATGCGGATAAAGGTGTCACCAAAATTAAATGATGATAAGGTATGAAATAAAAATTGCCAATGAAGTTTATCAAAAGCTTTTTCAGCATCTAATGCCATAATTTCTGAAGGTAAGGTTAAAGTAGAACCTTGTTCAATAATATGTAACAAAGTTCTTGTATTATTTGCAGAATATCTATTCTTCATAAAACCAGATTGATCTGGATATATAATAGAATCTAATACAGGGGCTAATCTAGTGGCCAGTATTTTAGCATATCATTTACAATCTTGAATAATTAAATATATAGGACGATAATTAGACACAAGGGCGGGGTCTTTATCCGGTTTGGGAAGTACAATAATTAAAGCCTCAGTAAAAGAACCTGAGGTAATTCCTGAAGAGCCAAAAAACGTAAAAAGTTGAAATAAAAAAGGTAAAAACTGTGACTGAAATTCTTTATAAAATTGAGCCGGGATACCATCAGGACCCGGAGATTTATTTTTGTTAAGAGATTTTATGGTAGATAAAATTTTATCTTTAGTAATGGGTGAATCAAGTCCGATTTTATCTGATTGTGAAATCTTCGGTAATCCACATGAAGTTAAAAAAGAATCAATTAAGGAGTCATCATGAAAATCAGGCTTGTTATATAAATTAGAATAAAAATCCCAAAATTAATTAACGATATCATTGTGAGCTAAAGCAATTTTACCATTAGGGCCACGAATTGAGTTAATTTGAGTTTTATCTTTTGTTATACGTAAGTAATTCGCGAAAAGTCTTCCAGATCTATTGGCATTGAAACTGAATTTGGCTTTGGCCCTAGAAATCTGAACGCCAGCTCTTTCACTAAGAATTGTATTGAACTCATAGCAAAGTTTTTGAAACTTAAATCTATATTGAGGATCATTAGACGAAATAAAAAGTTGTTCAAATTTCGCAATTTGTTGTTCTAAATTTTTAATATTTGCATTAAAGGTCTTATTTTCGTGGTCCATAATAGAAATAGTAAACCCTCTAATATAAGTTTTAAAAGCAGCCCATCTACTAACCATAGAAGTAGAACCTTCAGGATTAAGAATAAAATAATCATGAATGGCAGATAAGAGTTTTGGTTTATTATGTTCATTGAGAACTATACCAGTATTCATCTAGATTGCTTAGTAAAAGTTGGATTTAAATTTAAAACACAAGAAATCATAGCATGGTCTGAAACATCAATGTTACCAATCTTAAGAGTAGTGACAGAGTTAATTAGTTGCCTGGTGACTAATAAATAATCAATCCTAGAATGAGAATTATGTGGGTTTGAAAAAAAAGTAAAACTTTTTTCTGTAGGGAAATGTAGTCGACAAATATCAACTAACTTAGTGGTTTGAAGAAATGATTTAAAAGCATAATAAACCTTAGGAGGGTGAAATTTAGTAAGAGATAATCATCTATCTAATAAAGGATCAGATATGACATTAAAATCACCTCCAACAATTAAAGGAACTTTACCAATCTTTAGAACCTTAGTTGGAAGATTAGTCCAAAAAACAGGATCATCCGCAGTAGGACCATAAACATTTAATAAAAATATGACTGAATCATGAACTTTAACTTTAACAATTAAATATCTCCCATCCGCATCTGAAGTCTTACTCAAAATTTGGCAATGTAATTGTTTTGCAAAAAGGATAGCCACACCATTTTTTTCCATTAGCAGGAGAAGAGACAATAGTGTCCACCCACTTTTTCTTCATATAATCTAAGATTTTGTCATCTATATGAGTTTCCTGTATAAAACAAATATCAGCTTTGAAACTACCTAAATAATCTAAAATTTTTGTATGTTTAACTGGATGGCGTAAACCGTTAACATTTAATGAAACTACTTTAATATTAGCCATAATGGAAGAGATAGAGAGAAAAGGTCAAGAAGAGAAAGGTAAGAAAAAAGCACAGATGACGAGAAAAAAGTAGCTCCAGAACAAGCAAAAGGGAAGGAGAAAATAAAACATAGAAAAAAAAGTGTGCATATTGTATCCATTTGCTGCCTAGTCATTACAATATTGTGAGAAGTTAACTAAGATTTGATCTTAAGAGTGTATACCATGTCATTTTTTCCTCCTAACCTCCCT
Source organism: Triturus cristatus (assembly GCF_964204655.1). Taxonomy (NCBI): domain Eukaryota; kingdom Metazoa; phylum Chordata; class Amphibia; order Caudata; family Salamandridae; genus Triturus; species Triturus cristatus. The sequence continues at coordinate 99,368,340 of NC_140588.1, forward strand.
GTTTATTTCCATTTAGTGAATCACTAAGCCCTTAAATAGATGGGCACACCATTAACTGGTGTATAGAAAAGCTATCATAGTTACCGATAATAAGGCATATTTCGGGAAAATAGATCACAATGCTCCCTATGTTGTCTTTAAAAAAGTTAATATGGAATAGCTTAATTCTATGATGGGGTAGGGGAGTTGATTTTATTTGCAGAGGTAATGACAAGCTTCTTAAATCAAAAAAATCCTCTTGCACCAAGGAACGCCATTCATATAATTTCCACAATAATTATGGTCTTACAGTCAGTCATCTGGGAAAAGTCATTCCTTTTTTTTTTGTTTTTAGAGGAAATTCTTTATGACAGGCGTTGGACCTACCCCTCTTAGCAGATGGACTTAAGTTGAGAAACTGCTGGTGAATTGTGAGAAACCAGTGTGCAGGTCAGAAATGTGGGAATGCTTAGAGGTTTAACGCAAACGCGCTTGCAGCAACACAAAGTACATTACAATGAAATTGTGTGAACGCAGTATTTTTTTTTATTTGACAAAAATCATCTCAACGAAATACATTTAAAAACTAATTTTTGACTCTCCAACAATACAACTCGAGGATCAGGGGCAAATTGTTTAAAACACGTTAGAAGAATCATGTTTTTAATTATCAGAAAACATCAGCTAAAAGGGACAGTCCCCAAAAAGTTTTACAGCCTTCACAAAAGTTTAATTGCTTACTAAAAAACAGAAGAAAAACTTAGAACATGAAAGTTTTTCACTGCTTTGTCAGGTGTTGTGTGGGGCCAGTTGAGCAACTTCAGGAGTGCTCCTCATTGGATGAGAACTATTGTTTAAAGTTAAAAAATATGCCCTGCAGTTTAAGAGGACACAGTGCAGACCCATCATCTGGACACAGTGCAGACCCATCATCTGGTACCATGCAATGGTATTACCTGCTTTCACTGCCTCAACATTAATAGAGGGTGAAGGCTGTGTTAATATATATAAATATTGTAGCACATGAGTGGATCCCTGAAAAATATTACAGCTGGGTAAGTGTACCCTTCCCCACCCTGACTTCTGATGCCCTTAACTAACTTCTATGGCTACTAAAGATCAATTCGACTCAGACATTATAAAATGGCTTCCTGACAAGAACACAACCCAGCCTTTTAAAAAAGATGATTTCAGACAACAAGTCTATGAAGACAGGAGTTGAAATGGAGAAGATCAAAATGTAAGGAGGACAATATCCATCTGCAAGCACTCTCCACCAACCTTTATACCACCATCACCACAGCCAAAGCCACCTAATGCAAGACCACTATTGACAGAACAGTCAACAGAAGCAAAGCCATTTATAAAGTCATAAAACGGAAAGACGACCACTTCCTGTGACCCATTATACCATCTTCAATCGACACATGCAGAGCTATCAACCCTTTCTTCATAGAGAAAATAAAAAAAATCCGATCTAACATTTCTAACTCGTTAACTACACTGTCACTAGGTCCAGACTGGCCGTACCGTGCACTGGACGTTTTCCTGCTGGGGGGCCAGTTTTGGACCCCTGGGGGGCCGTATTTGTTACAGTGGCAGTTTTGCAACAATGCTGCAATATTGTCACCCTGTAACAAAAGCAGCTGCAGTGTTTTCCACGCACACCATCCCTGCCTTGGCCAGTCCGGCTCGATTGCCAGGGCCGGTTTGAGTTCCCAGTCTGGCCCTGACTGTCACCTAAACCCAGCTGCAGCATACTAGTATTAGGAAAGTTTTAAACCTTCAGCATGTACATTTTAACGACTGCGTTAAAGAAGGAAGGAAGGAAAGAAGAGGAAAGAACCGAAACAAAAGCCACAATAGGTCTCACTTGAAAGAGATGGAGAGTATGTAGAATGGGTTGTTGGAAATCTGGGGGAATCACTTGACTGCTATACTGGAAGTGTGCTTGACTCCCGGTCAGACCTACCACTTTGAGGGCTTTGTAGGGTGAGGGATTCATGAGCCTCAGGTGAGCATGCAGTAGCTGCTTGGCATCATTAAATTTGTCACTGTGCTCAATCCCTGCATACGGGTCCCTTATGGTGTGGGGCGAGGCAGGATAGTTCTCTTGCTTGTCTCTTGCCTGTATTAGAGAGACTGTTTGACATATGCATCCAATCAGTGTGTTAAGCTCATCAAAGCTTGATCTGCCATAGACTTTGTTAAGATCCTTCGGTGTTGTGCACTAATTCTATTGCCTTTCTCTACCAGTGATTCTGTAATATTCATGTGTTTATTGTTCTGATTCAGTTCCTACCATGCCTCCCTGTGCTGACACATTCAAGAAGATCCAAAATAGAAAATAATTAACTCTGTCTTTCCTTCTTACTCCCTTCCACCTTTTCCCCTCGGACTCTCTGCATGATCTAAATACTAGTGCTTTGATCCTCAGAGAGAGTTAGCGGGAGGAGCAGGATTCTTATCAAAACTACAGCTCAACTCGCTGAGTTTGACACAACACTACTAACTTGTCATTATTCCATACAAGCTCCACATACCCCCCAACACCTCTCCAGCATTCACTACTCACTCAAAGCCACCTCCTAGGAGGATGAAGGTTTTCCTTCCTCCATCATCAAGTTTCCACAACGAGAAATCCTCACACCCCTTCTTCACATTGTCAACACCTAGCTAATCCAAGGCACATTCCTATATAGCCTCAAGACCAGACAGATCATTCCCGGCTGTAAAAGCCTCCACCAGATCCAGCTGACCATGACAACTTCCATTATATGACACACCTCCCATTTGTTGGAAAAAATCATTGAGATGAGAGTAGCCAACCTGCTACAGTAGCACATCAGAAAGAATGACCTGCTTCAAGACTATCAGTTGAAGTACAGTCCCCTCTGCAGTACTGAAACTGCCACGCTTCAAGTAGTCAACGACACACTCTTCCTCACTAATGAAAATTATGCTTGCCTCTTGGTCCTGCTTGACCTCTCTGCAGCTTTCAACACCTTTGATAATCTAGCATTCACCCCTGAAAACTTGCATCACAATCCTACAATGGTTTACATCCAACCTCACCAAAGAACAGCAACTTGTTCCAAGAACTATCAGATCCTAGGCATTCCCTCTCACCTGCAGTGTCCCCCAGCCCCGTCAGCCTGCATTTTTATTTTCAATTCAATTTCCATTCTTGCAGTGAGCAAAATCAAGATCCACCATCAACCAACTTTATCTAAAAATCGTTTCAAACAATGACATATAGAGAATTAAAGCCTGACTGAATTATATCCAAAAAGAAAAATTGATGGACATAATGCTGAACAAAGTCAAACATTCACCCTAGTACAGAGATCTGCGCCTAAATCCATCGTTTGCTCTCCATGCCATTCAGCTTAATCTCAGCCATATGCAAATCAGTCTTGCTAGCATGACTCCAGTGGCACGGATAGCATGGGACCCATGTTTGGGCAAACCCGTCGAACTCGAGGTGACAAATGCAAATAGAACAATTAATAAACAGAAAGTGGTGAGCAAAAAATTATGGATTAAACCCAGATTTGTGACTGCGGGTGAATGTTTACATTGTTCAGCATTCCGTCTATCATCTGCTCTTTTTGCCACCCTAAGTGGGAAGAGTATGTGCAGACATGGGTCCTGTGCTCACTGTGCCACTAGATTCAAGCTTGCCTGGCTGATGAGGGGTGATACCCCGAAACCAGCCCCAGGATGACTGTTTGTGGTCCAGGGAGGACCTAGCTTGGCAATTCTGGCTGGACTGTTTCCATGAGGAGCAGGGTCAAGACTGATTTGCATATGGCTGGGTCCAAACTGGGGTGGTGAGCTAATAAAACAACGGATGAAACCTAGATCTGTGTATGGGGTGAATGTGTGCATTGTTTAGCATTCCATCCATCATCTCTTCCTTTTGCTTTAAATATATCCACACCTGGATGTCAACAAGCTACCTGAAGCTAAACCCCATTAAAACCATATTCCTTCTGTGAGCGAACAGCGCCAAATAGTCTCAGATTCAGTCATGGTTCTCCAACTTAAGCCTAACAGGCTTCTTACCCCAACTGACAGAATAGGCCAAATTCTTCTGATTCACGCATGACTCAAACCTCACACTCAAGGAACACATTGCCGAGATGCTGAAAACTGCCTGATTACTGCTCTCTTTCCTGTTGTTGGATTGTACATGTTCACATACAGACTGCATGACTGTGTACATCGTGGTTGTTTTGGAGGGGCTGCCTATTTGCTACGGGACAGTGGAAATTTCGACAACATCACAGATGTGTGTTTGAACTTGTACATTGTCTTCTCATATGTCCCTGCAATGCCACTTGTGATTGGCCAGTGTCTACACCCTGTAGGCGCCAGTTGTGCCCTATGTTCTGTTGTGGACGTTTTGTGGTTTGTGCCACTTTGTTGTCAGTGTTGATGTGCTCTGCATGTTATGTGTGTGTTCTCGTTTTGGGGGGGTGTCCCCTGCTGCAAGCATACTTGGGTACATTGTTCTCTTGGTGGGAGTTGGAGTCTGGGGCATGGTTCGTCCGCGGATGTGCTCAGCTCAATTGTGCATGTGTGCCATTGTGCCCATCTCCCCGTCCCACCAGTGCCTGGTCATTACTCACCCTGGTGCTGTTGTGTCCGGTCATGCTGAACAGTGTCCGGTCCCCCGACTCCAGCCACCGTCTCTCCTCTGATGACTGTGGACACCATTTTCTCCATGTCGTCCAGCTCCTCCTGTGGTGCATGACTCCCACCTCCAGTCTGCATTGCTGCCTTCCGGTTGTTGGCGAGTTTCAGCTTAGTTTTGCACTTGACGTAATTCCAGTGCCTCTTGACGTCTTCCGTTGTCCTCTTCAACACTCTATATATAAAAAGAGAGAGAGGAACCCTTGGAAACCCAGAGGACTGGGGTTCAAGCGAAATTTTTATACAAAGATGTCCTCTGGGAAGATTAATTATCCAGACCTTAGTTCTCACTTGCGTTCTGAATCTCATTCATTCAGGTCCAATAAACCAAACCAACCCCACCTTTGAATTTGTAAGGTATTGGCACAAATATTTGAAAGTAGTACAATAATAGTTGAAATTCATAAGAACAATTTATTTCTCAAATATTACACGAGACACAGTTTTATCAAATAAAAACAATGAAACAATTACAATGCATTCAATATTAAAACCATTAAAATGCTATCCACAAAATGTATTACACAAGAGTTTAAAACCTAGACAATACCCTTTGTCATCATTTGCCACAACTGGTAACCCTTTTTTACCACATAAACCCCCGATATCTCCAAAATACTATAGATCTAGGGAAATGTTCAGACAACCAGGTTTGTGGCTACATAAATAGCGTTGACGTGTTTCAAAGGAATATTCATATGGAACCTTCTTTATCAAGACAATGGAATTTGTTACTTCCGTATTTAGAATCTACAAGGATAAATAAATGAATAAAAAATACAACAACATTGTACCAATTTCAATACAGATAAGTTTTATGCTTTAGCCAACAAATTAAATTTTTTTTTTACATTTGTTTCTCTCCAAATGAGAGAAGAAAAAGATGATATATGCCAATACAACAAATCCATATGTGTCATCCATTAGTTTAGACCAATGTGGAACAACAATCACACTCCATTTATCATACTTTAAGCCAGAGGAAACTAGGGTAATATATACCTCTTTAGTCCCTTTTCCTTTTTCTAAAATGTATAATTATCAGAATTGATTCATTTGAAAAGTATATGGTAAAAAATATAAACCTAACTCACTCGGGGCGATGACAAATAAACGTGCCCCAGAGTCCTCAGTGGAAACATGTCATGTGAAAAAGGGTCCTGGATAATCCTTTTCTCTTCTAGAAACATAAATAAAAAAATATTTTCTAAATATATTGTTTAATCTATGTTTTCGAATTCTATTACACTCAACTCGTCCTCAATAAGAAGCCTGTATTAAAGTATAGCCTTCATCTCTTACCTTAAGAGCTCTATGAAAATTGAGCTCCGGTGTACAGTTACGGTCTGATCTCAATGACCGTCCTTGCCTTATCATTGGCTGCATGAATAAAATATATGTATATTTTCTCAATTAACCTTATTGCTACATGATATTGATTCTTTATTTAATAACTAATTTAATTCTTTCTGTCTCATGCATACCTTTGATCAATACTCAACGTCTTGTTCAATCTATTTTCTTTCATTATTATAGACAGGATCACAGCAACCATTCCCACCTTGACATGAAATACATAAATAGAGTATCAACCTTTAGTTACATTTTTATTATCTTCATGATTTCTGCTATATATTTCAGAGATTTTTTCAATCAGCACTCTGATTGCATTCACCTTGTCCACGATGGACTGCCATAGTCCAGTTTTTTGTTGTGAATGACACAGTGGAGGTGACGAACAATTGTTGATGGTGTTCGACCACCGCCGTTATCAGGGTCCTGTTTTCCTGCGGACTGAAGCGCTTCTTCCTACTCTTCTTCTCCTTGCCCTTCCCTGACCCCGAGGTCCATGCAGGTCCACCAGGGGGCTTGTGGGGTTCTGGTCCTCCTCTGTACTTGCTCCGACAACATTAATTGTGCTTGGCTGTTGTTTGGCAATTGTTTGTCAGTTTCTTTTCTACTTTTATGGTGATTTTTATCGCCTGACGTGTGTGAATTGCAGGCCTGTAGCTAGTTTTCGCTGATTTTTGTATCACGATTGGCCTCATCGCAGATTTTTTTGCATTCGCGTTTCGCATTTTTGCGGCATGGCATTGATTTTAACGCGGTCAGTTGATGCGTTATCTGGGGAATATCGCATGGGGCTGCCATGTTGGGAATGCTTCATTAACAATGCGTAATTTTCCTGTGATAGACTACGATGTTAGAAGTTGCGTTAGGTTACTTTTGCGATGGTTATCACACGTTCTTGAGAATATCCCTCTCAGCAAGTTTAGTCCATAGAAATCAATGGATATGTTTTTTTAAGTACAAAGTACCTTAGATGAATCAAATATCGAAGATAGTGCAAGGCGCAGGGGAGGTGAGGCGTCGTATAAGCAAACCGATGAGTCAGTTCCTTACTACACAGGGGAAGTGATGTATCGATTCCTCAATGGCAGGGGAAGTGTTGCAACAGTTCCTTACTGCTAGGCATGGGTGGTGATGCTTCGGTTCCTTACTGAAAGGGGAGGTGATGGGTCAGCTCCTTAATGGCAGGGGAGGTGATGCTTCGGTTTCCGGACATACAGCCTCAGTTCCTTACTGTGATGCAGTGTGGATGAAGAGTTAGCGTTGAGGAAAGATGCTTCGAAAATCCAGACACAATGCATTGATGCAACGATGCAGGTGCTGCGACAATTTAACAGCCGTGAGGCAGGCGCTGTGTCGATTCATTAGCTGTGAGCAGGTGCAGTGTTGGAGTCGGAGCGGGTGCCATGGACATCAATGACAGGGTGCTCAGGACTCACCCTGTGGTGATTTTTCTGACGTGCTGTGATGGCGAGCAGGGGACTGCAGTGAAAGTTGTGGTTAATGCTTCCGAGGAGATCCACACTTTGGTGTAGGCATTGGCGATGCATCGATCTTTTGCAGCGATGCGCCGAGAAAACATGTGATGGAAGTTGATGGGTGGATTTTCTCTTTAGGTCATCAGGTTCCAAGAGCTCAGGAACTGGATTGGGCACCGCTTGGCTAGTTAGGACTCTCAGCAGAAGAGCCCAGGCACTGGTGGATGAAGTCTTTGATGGCCCGAGACTCCTTAACAGGAAGCATATATTTATACTTAACAAGGGGAACCCGTGAGGTAGGAAGGACCTAGGGTACTTACTAGTTTGAAAAACAGAAGGTCCTTCAAAAGCAATACAATATGGGATAAATATAAACCAGAATCAGCTCTATATAATTATACAATGCCCAGCTGGACATTGAGGTTTTAATGATCAAGAAAAACAGATAATATTGACATACGTTAGAATGTAGAGTGGGACACAGTCCTGCGTCCTTCAACACTTAACAAAGAGTACAAACAATCAAACATATAAGACATTTATCAGGCTGAAGAGAGAAGCTTATAGCCAATACGAGATTCAAGCGCAAGCTTTCACGATAGTACAATGTCATGCACAATTTTAACATATGCGTTTAACATGCATGTTTTGTACATAGGGTCGACGACGTTTCAATCTATTCAAACAATACATAGATCATCATCAGGACTAGAGAATACACAAGCCTGAGAGTGCAATTCCTGTAAAAAATAAGGGGGAGAATTGGAAGGAGAGAGGAGAATTCCATTAAAAACCTATAGATACTGAGAATACTCAATAATGACAGTGGTCATGCACGACATGCCCTTAGTGAAGTACAAGCCAAGGAGGCCGGTTGTGAGAACGAAGGAAACACAACTAATTTCCAAATGAGGACAAAAATTCAGAAGGGGACATAACAATGAAATGCAGGGGTGATCGAGGCGGTAGTGATAGGAACGCAGTAATTAGACTCTGAGAAGGCGGAGGGCGTGTCACAACGTGCAATTGGATGACAATTGTCCGCAGTAGAGGGTGTGATTAACCGCAGTATCGACGAGATGTGGTATACTTGTGCGGTGAAATATTGCGAGGTCGAATAGGCGAATCGTCAGTGACGTGAGGAATAAGGTGGGGGAGTAAGCAATGAACGTGAGCCGATCGGTGTCGTGACGGAAGAACCAATTAGGGCATGAAAACTAACCAGAATCGGAGACGAACAGTACCCGTTTACTTATTAAACCAGATCCGAATAAGGAAGTAGGTTCAGGGGTCCAGCGGCCAGGAGAATTTCTCAATTTGTGGCAGGCCTGAAAACTAAGGAAGGGAGCAAATTAAGAGGGATCGCGATCAGTGCAATGGAGGAGGAATCAATGAGTGGGAAGGGGACTCACCACTTGTTCGTCGCGGCGTGTAGAAGGAGCTGTAAGAATATTCAGCTTCCGGGTAACGCGGCTTGGCAATCCAAGGTCCGCCTAAGGAGGGGCGCAATGCGGGAGTTAGAGACGGAGGGAGGGGGGCCATGGAGAAGGGGTGAAAGCGCCGCAAAAGCACTTACCAGAAAGCGAGTGAACTGCACGATCGCAGGTTGACGGTAGCGGGCTCCGCTTGGTGAATAAAGCAAGCCCGGAAGGCACGTGACCAACCCAACCTAGTCATGTGACAGGACGTGCAGGGTGTGTGGAGACGGGGAACCGTGAGGGGATTAACGGCGGCCATATTGGGTCAGTGTTGGTGAATAGGAAGTGATGAAGGTGATAGAAAAAACGAGGAGTACACTGTTCAGTTAAACACTTAATACCATTACAATTAAGTTGCAAATGTTACAGGCAGAATGGAATAATTGTTAAACCATTAGAACAACAGTTGAATTTCAGATTCATTAAATAAGAGATAGCCAGTCCTCATTCCTATTAAGACCATTGCGGATTGTGTCCAACTGAATAATGAGCTTCAACTCCTCTTTATTGAGGATTTGCGCCAGATTGCCACCTCTTGGTGGCAGCTTGATGATTCGTAGAACAGTCCATTTGATCTCATTGTCTTGGTGATTAGCCTGTTTGAAATGTTCAACCAGTGGTGCGTTAGGGACATTACAGCGAATCCTGCTGCGGTGTTGTCCGATCCTTGTTTTGATCTTCTGGGTTGTCTGACCAATGTAGTTCTTGTTGCATGGACACTGAATCAAATAAATCACATTACATGTGTTGCAGTTCGAGAACCCATTAGAATTAATGACAATGTTGCCAAAAGAGAAAGTTTTGCCTTCTAATGTATAGTCACACAGATTACAGTTACCACATTTAGCGTGACCAACCAAGGGCGTGAGGCCCCAGTGTGCATTAAGGGTTGTCGGAGGTGTCTTTCTGGGGATCGCAGCACGCACTAGATGGTCTTTCAAATTTCGATTTTTACGAAAGGCAAATAATGGTCTTTCCAGATTAAGGCTGCCCGCATTTAGTATGGGCCAATGCTTCAGAACAGATTTACGCACATGGTTGGAAATGACCGAAAAAGTGGTCACACATACAATTCTTTTGGTTTCTTTTTTGGGGTTGGGTGTGAGCAGGGTTTCCCTAGGGCAATACCAAGCCCGTTTCTGGGCGTTGCGAACAAGTCGCTTGGGGTAACCTCGAGCTTTCAGTTTCTCAGAGAGGACTGAGGCCTCGGTGAAGTAGTTTTCTTTTGAAAAACAATTGCACCGAATACGCAAAAATTGGGAGTACGGTAGAGAATCCCTCAGGGCCCTGGGGTGATTACTCTCATATCTCAGCAGTGTGTTCCGTTCGGTAGGTTTCCTATAGAGTTTGGTGAGGAGTTCACCATCGGAGTGATATATAGTCAGGTCTAGGAAGGGAATGGATGAGGAGTCAGTAGAAAGTGTAAACTGGAGACCTAAACAATTGTTGTTCAGCCAATGCTGAAAATTGGTCAGTAAGTCAGTACTGTTGTGCCAGATCAAGAAAACGTCGTCAATGTATCGACGCCATAATTTAACGCCAGATATGAAGGGGTTAGTGGGTGACAGAATGATGTTAGTTTCAAGAAAATCCATGCAGAGAATGGCCAAGTTCGGGGCAAAAATAGCGCCCATCGACGTGCCTTTCACCTGCTGGAAAAATAAGTCATCAAAACAGAAGAAATTCCTAGTGAGGCACATTTCAAGCAATTTCAAAATAAATAATGTGGGAACTGCATGTGGTCTCGGTCTAGAGTCAAGGACTTGCTGGATCACTCGTTAAATTATGGCGTCGATACATTGACGACGTTTTCTTGATCTGGCACAACAGTACTGACTTACTGACCAATTTTCAGCATTGGCTGAACAACAATTGTTTAGGTCTCCAGTTTACACTTTCTACTGACTCCTCATCCATTCCCTTTCTAGACCTGACTATATATCACTCCGATGGTGAACTCCTCACCAAACTCTATAGGAAACCTACCGAACGGAACACACTGCTGAGATATGAGAGTAATCACCCCAGGGCCCTGAGGGATTCTCTACCGTACTCCCAATTTTTGCGTATTCGGCGCAATTGTTTTTCAAAAGAAAACTACTTCACCGAGGCCTCAGTCCTCTCTGAGAAACTGAAAGCTCGAGGTTACCCCAAGCGACTTGTTCGCAACGCCCAGAAACGGGCTTGGTATTGCCCTAGGGAAACCCTGCTCACACCCAACCCCAAAAAAGAAACCAAAAGAATTGTATGTGTGACCACTTTTTCGGTCATTTCCAACCATGTGCGTAATCTGTTCTGAAGCATTGGCCCATACTAAATGCGGGCAGCCTTAATCTGGAAAGACCATTATTTGCCTTTCGTAAAAATCGAAATTTGAAAGACCATCTAGTGCATGCTGCGATCCCCAGAAAGACACCTCTGACAACCCTTAATGCACACTGGGGCCTCACGCCCTTGGTTGGTCACGCTAAATGTGGTAACTGTAATCTGTGTGACTATACATTAGAAGGCAAAACTTTCTCTTTTGGCAACATTGTCATTAATTCTAATGGGTTCTCGAACTGCAACACATGTAATGTGATTTATTTGATTCAGTGTCCATGCAACAAGAACTACATTGGTCAGACAACCCAGAAGATCAAAACAAGGATCGGACAACACCGCAGCAGGATTCGCTGTAATGTCCCTAACGCACCACTGGTTGAACATTTCAAACAGGCTAATCACCAAGACAATGAAATCAAATGGACTGTTCTACGAATCATCAAGCTGCCACCAAGAGGTGGCAATCTGGCGCTAATCCTTAATAAAGAGGAGTTGAAGCTCATTATTCAGTTGGACACAATCCGCAATGGTCTTAATAGGAATGAGGACTGGCTATCTCTTATTTAATGAATCTGAAACTCAACTGTTGTTCTAATGGTTTAACAATTATTCCATTCTGCCTGTAACATTTGCAACTTAATTGTAATGGTATTAAGTGTTTAACTGAACAGTGTACTCCTCGTTTTTTCTATCACCTTCATCACTTCCTATTCACCAACACTGACCCAATATGGCCGCCGTTAATCCCCTCACGGTTCCCCGTCTCCACACACCCTGCACGTCCTGTCACATGACTAGGTTGGGTTGGTCACGTGCCTTCCGGGCTTGCTTTATTCACCAAGCGGAGCCCGCTACCGTCAATCTGCGATCCTGCAGTTCACTCGCTTTCTGGTAAGTGCTTTTGCGGCGCTTTCACCCCTTCTCCATGGCCCCCCTCCCTCCGTCTCTAACTCCCGCATTGCGCCCCTCCTTAGGCGGACCTTGGATTGCCAAGCCGCGTTACCCGGAAGCTGAATATTCTTACAGCTCCTTCTACACGCCGCGACGAACAAGTGGTGAGTCCCCTTCCCACTCATTGATTCCTCCTCCATTGCACTGATCGCGATCCCTCTTAATTTGCTCCCTTCCTTAGTTTTCAGGCCTGCCACAAATTGAGAAATTCTCCTGGCCGCTGGACCCCTGAACCTACTTCCTTATTCGGATCTGGTTTAATAAGTAAACGGGTACTGTTCGTCTCCGATTCTGGGGTGTTTTCATGCCCTAATTGGTTCTTCCGTCACGACACCGATCGGCTCACGTTCATTGCTTACTCCCCCACCTTATTCCTCACGTCACTGACGATTCGCCTATTCGACCTCGCAATAGTTCACCGCACAAGTATACCACATCTCGTCGATACTGCGGTTAATCACACCCTCTACTGCGGACAATTGTCATCCAATTGCACGTTGTGACACGCCCTCCGCCTTCTCACAGTCTAATTACTGCGTTCCTATCACTACCGCCTCGATCACCCCTGCATTTCATTGTTATGTCCCCTTCTGAATTTTTGTCCTCATTTGAAAATTAGTTGTGTTTCCTTCGTTCTCACAACCGGCCTCCTTGGCTTGTACTTCACTAAGGGCATGTCCTGCATGACCACTGTCATTATTGAGTATTCTCAGTATCTATAGGTTTTTAATGGAATTCTCCTCTCTCCTTCCAATTCTCCCCCTTATTTTTTACAGGAATTGCACTCTCAGGCTTGTGTATTCTCTAGTCCTGATGATGATCTATGTATTGTTTGAATAGATCGAAACGTCGTCGACCCTATGTACAAACATGCATGTTAAACGCATATGTTAAAATTGTGCATGACATTGTACTATCGTGAAAGCTTGCCCTTGAATCTCGTATTGGCTATAAGCTTCTCTCTTCAGCCTGATAAATGTCTTATATGTTTGATTGTTTGTACTCTTTGTTAAGTGTTGAAGGACGCAGGACTGTGTCCCACTCTACATTCTAACATATGTCAATATTATCTGTTTTTCTTGATCATTAAAACCTCAATGTCCGGCTGGGCATTGTATAATTATAAAGAGCCGATTCTGGTCTATATTTATCCCATATTGTATTGCTTTTGAAGGACCTTCTGTTTTTCAATCCTTAACAGGAAGCAAGCACACACAAGCCCTCGGAGAACCTTGGAAGCAGGACGTAGAAAGCAAAGTCCAGTCCTTTGATTTCCAAGACAGAAGCAGCAACAAGCGGTCCCCCAGAACAAAGCAACAGGCAGAGTAGCAGTTCCTCCTATAGAATCCATTCTGGCTGAATGTCCTCAGTCCAGAAGTGTTCTAATAATCAGGTGCCAGATGTTCAATAGTTGCGCCCCTTTCTGCCTTTGACGTAGGCAAACTTCAAAGGAAAGTCTTTGTAGTGCACAAGAGCCTGCCCTTCTCTGACCTGGCTCCAGACACATTATGAGAGGGTGAGGACACCTTTGTGTGAGGACAGGCACAGCCTTATTCAGGTGCCAGTGACAACTCCTCCCATCACTCTAGCTCAGGAAGGCCCATCCGCCTGGTGATGGCCCATCAAGATATGCAAGCCACACCTCAGCTCTCTTTGTGCGACTGTCTAGAGTGAATGCACAAGAGCTCAACTGTCAGCCAACCCAGACGTGTATTCAACAGACAGGCAGAGGTTCAGAATTACTAAGCAAGAAAATGCCTACTTTCTAAAAGTAGAATTTTCAAACACGCAATTTCAAAATCAACTTCACCAAAAGATGTATTTTTAAATTGTGAGTTCAGAAACCCCAAATTCCATAGCTCTATCTCCTCCCAATGATAAATTACCCTTAAAAAATATTTCAAGGCAATTCCCATGTTCCCAATGGGAGAGATAGCCCTTGTAATAGTAAATAATTACATTTGCAGTATTTCATTATTAGGACATGTACAACACACTGGTGCATGTCCTACCTTTTAAATACACTGCACCCTACCCATGGGGCTGCCCTGGGCCTACCTTAGGGGTGATGTACATGTAGTAAAAGGGAAGGTTTGAGTCTGTCAAGTGGGTGCACTTGACAGATCTAAATGGCAGTTTAAAACTGCACACACACACACTGCAGTGGCTGGTCTGAGACATGTTTACAGGGCTACTCATGTAGGTAGCACAATCAGTGCTGCAGGCTCACTAGTAGCATTAGATTTACAGGCCCTGGGCAAACCTAGTGCACTTTACTAGGGACTGACTAGTAAATCAAATATGCCAATTATGGATAAGCCAATCACCGATACAATTTAGACAGAGAGCATATGCACTTTAGCACTGGTTAGCAGTGGTAAAGTGCCCAGAGTCCTAAGGCGAGCAACAACAGGTCAGAATAAATAGGAGGAAGAAGGTAAAACATTTGTGGATAACCTTACAAAATGGGCCAGGTCCAATAGTAATTGGTTATGGAAAGAAAAAAGCTTGAAGACCAAGAATTATCCAATCAAAAGCATCAGTAACAAGCAACAGAAAACAAAGTGAAAATGAGGAAGGGACATTTCATTTAGAGTTTTAACATCTAGGGGACGTTGATCATCTTCAGGATCTAGCCACGGACGTCACACCTTCCCAACAACTCTGCGACAAGCTCAGCTCATATTTGCACCTGAAGATCAAGGCCCTCTACAACAATTTCAACGAACCAACGCTGGCCAACAACTCCCCCCCCCCAACGCTGCCGACAAGCCAACCATCATGACCTGGAATCCCGCTACAGTCGAACACATCGCCACTACCATGCAGAAACCCCACTCAGGAGCCACCTAGGACCCCTGCCCACTGCAAATATTCCACAGGGCCGCTGTCGCCATCGCACCCGAACTGGGACGGACCATCAATGCCTCCTTGATGTCCGGCCTCTTCCAAGAGGACTGGAAATGGGCGGAGGTCAAACCCCTCCTCAAGAAACCCACGGCCGACCCAACGGACCTGAAAAACTACCCGCCCATATCTCTTCTCCCTTTCGTGGCCAAAGTCACCGAGAGACTCGTGAATGGACAGCTGACCACCTTCATCGAAGAGAACTCCATCCTAGATGCCTCCCAGTCTGGATTCCGCAGCAACCACAGCACCGAGACCGCTCACCTAGCCGCCACTGACGACATCCGCCTGCTACTCGACCAGGGACTCATCACGGCCCTCACCCTGCTAGACCTCTCCGCAGCCTTCAACACCATTTCTCATCGCACCCTTGCAGGCAGACTCCACGATGAAGGGATACAGGGAACCGCCCTCGACTGGATACGATCCTTTCTCTCCGGCAGAACCCCGAGGATCAGACTCCCTCCCTTCCTCTCCGAACCCACCGATATCAACTGCGAAGTACCCCAAGGCTCATTCCTCAGCCCCACACTCTTCAACATCTAAATGGCCCTTCTCGCCGCTATCGTCAGACAGCATGGACTCAGCATTGTATCCTACGCCGACGGCACCCAACTCATCCTCTTACTCACAAAGGATCCCGCAGACACCAGACTCTGCTTCCAGGAAGGAATGAAGAACGTGGCAACCTGGATGAAAGACAGCTGCCTGAAGCTCAACTCAGAGAAGACCGAGGTTCTCATCCTCGGACCCTGCAACTCCGCCTGGGAAAACACCTGGAGGCCCTCCACCCTCGGGAACCCAGCCACTCCTACTGGCCACGCACGCAACCTCGGCACCATCCTTGACTCTTCCCTCTCCATGAACCGCCGGATCAACGCTGTCGCCTCCACTAGCTTCAACTGCCTGCGCACCCTCTGCAAAACTTTCAAGTGGATCCTCCCTGACTGCAAAAAGACCCTCACCCATGCACTCATAACCAGCAGACTGGACCACGGCAACACCCTGTACGCCGGAATCAACAGATCTCTGCTACACAGACTCCAGACCATCCAGAACCCCACGGCCAGACTCGTCCTCGGAACGATACGTCACAAATACATGACCCAACACCTGCAAAACCTCCACTGGCTCCCCGTCGAGAAAAGGGTCACCTTCAAACTCCTCACCCACACCTATAAATCTCTCTACGGAAGTAACAGGGGAACCCTACTCACGACGGAACCAGGGTAACGTTTATATATAAGAAAACAATGGTTCCTGTCGATAAATAGATCTAATATTTGAAATACTTATGCACATTCGCAATAAAAAGGACCATCTAATGTCAGAGGGCAAGAAAAACCTTCTACACAGTTTGCTCGGTATAACATATTTTATGAAAAAATAAATAAATAAACAATAGGTACACTTCTTACAGTCAAAAGTAGTACTGTTTGTGCATTGTGTCCCCAAGCGAAGAAATTGAACCAACAAGTGAATATACAAAGTGAATTATTATGTACACGGTTTCCATCAGTTGTGAAAAACGACCATTCTTATACAGTATTTTTTACAGCTTTAGTACACAATGATACGGGCTGAGTAATGGTCTGTTCTTTTTTACTTGTCGACGGCGTTTCGACCCTTCTAACAATGGGGGTCTCCTCAGGACTAACGATGTAGGGACATCTAAAACAAAATAAGGAAAGCATAAGGCCCATATACCGGCACAAATGCAGGAAAACTAATGAGAAGGCATCTATAGGGAATTACCTGGATGAAGAGAGTGCTGCCTCTGTGACACTGAAGTGAAAGGTGAAAGTAAAAACTCACGTGAGGACCCAGCCGGGTTCTCAAAGTGAGGTCAGGCCGGCACTTCCGGATGTTAGATGGCCGGTAAGCTCTTCTATAAATTCGCTACAGCGTTCTGCTGATTACAGTGACGGTGCACTGTAGGTTACTGTGAAATAAGGTATATGAAGAGTTAAGTTTTAGGGATGGGTTCTGAATGGAAATGGTGGGGGCTGGGAGCTGAGACAATAGGGCTCAGGACTTACTTGTTGTTCTTGTCTGGATAAATCAATTTCTTAGGAAGCAGCGTGTGTCAGCTGCAGTGAGGCCTCCCAAGTAGGCTCTGGGTGCAATGACACCGAGCACCTGCGGGACGCTCTGTTTTATCTCGAGTTTTCCCGTATTTCTGATCTGGAAACCGGCAGGCTTCCCAATGGAAAACCGTGCCACCGATCCATCTGGTGCTCGGTTTCCATTAAGCAATGGAAACAGAAGAGATACTGTCTGGGATGGGATCTGATGATAATTGCTCTACTCTGTGATTTGTGCGTGCTGTTCTGTTACTGGTTTTACAATTTTTGAAACATCATATTCAACATAAACGTGTAAAAAAAGCACTAGTCCGTTATTTACATTTACAATTATTACAATCAACCAAGTTAAATACAGCATATAGTATACATTCTATTGAGGCAGAGTCTGTTAGACATTAAGCTAGTTAGATATCCACCAAGCGCGAGCACAATGGACTGTACTTGGCTGTGCTAGACATACTATATAGATGTATTGACAGTATTATTCAATACTACTGTGTGGCACATTTACTTTGCAAGCGGAAGGGGTCTCTGGCTGAAAGTGTTCACTGATGACAATGATTCATTTTAAGGGTATTTGTTACTGCAGTGTTGTTACATAGCCTCTCCATTCCTCAAGAGAATTAAGGCCTTCTTCTATGGAGTTGACTCTGTCTATCCAACGGCATTCGATGCGTTGGAGTATATTAGTGATATCGCCTCCTCTTTCTGGTAGGGTTGCAATGTCAATCACTTGCCACTTGACATCATCTGCCGTGTGGTTTTTCTCATTATAGTGTGATACTAAGGGAGCATTAGGTTAGGATCTGCGAATGCGACTGCGATGCTGGGTGATCCGAGCTTTAACTGGTTGTTGTGTCTGACCAATGTATGGAAGATTGCAAGGGCACCAGATGCAGTAGATTACGTTCCGTGTGTTGCAATTAGAGAAGGTTTCTAGATTGTGTTTGAGGTTGACATGCTCAAATGTGGTGGTATTGAATGTGAAATCACATGAAACACAATTGCCACATTTATGATGTCCCTTTATTTTGGGCAGACCCCATGCGTTGATAAGTGTATTGGGTGGGGTCACTTTTATGTCTGTTGCAGATCTCACAAGATGACCTTTTATGTTCTTTCCTCTTTTGTATGCAAACAGTGGTGTCTCAAGTGTTTGGTCTATGTTTTGGATTAGATTCCAATTTTTTGTGATAAGGTTACGAACTTGGTTGGTGTGAGTGCCAAAGGTGGTGACGCAAACTAATTTTATCCAAACCTTGTTTCTCTTTGGTTTTCAGTAACTCTTCTTTTGGACAATGCTAGGCACATTTTAGCGACCTTCTAACTAGTCTGTTAGGGTACCCTCTTGTGATTAGCTTGGCTTTGAGTATTTCTGCTTCCTTCATATAGTCAGCTTTGTGTGTGCAGTTACGGCGTAACCTGAGGAACTGTCCAAATGGCAGGCCGTCTCTGAGAGCCCGTGGATGGTGGCTGCGATAGGATAGCAATGTATTCCTTTCTGTAATTTTTCTGTGGAGCGAGGTGTATAATGCCCCATTTTGATGACTGATATTAAGATCCAAAAATGCTATCTTGGATTCATGTATGGTGGACGTAAATGTAAGATGTGTCTGGACAGTGTTTAAATGTTTGACAAAGTTGTTAAAATCTGTGTCTGTGCCTGTCCAAATGACAAAGATGTCGTCAATGTACCGCTTCCAACATTTGATGTTGGGGCGGTACCTGTTATTGATGTCAAGGACAAACTTGTGCTCGACGTAGTCCATATAGATATTCGCTAAGTTTGGAGCAAAAATTGCCCCCATGCTCGTACCAGGGCACTGTTGGTAATAGTGCCCGCCAGAAATGAAATAGTTACTTTGCAAGGCAATGCGTAATAGTGTGATGATGAAGCTAGTGGGTACCTGAGTGGGTCTTGGTCTTGTCTCCAGAAGGTTGGCTATAACGTCTATGCTGTCAGCCTGCAGTATATTGGTGTAAAGAGAGCTTATAGGTCAGTACCTAGATTGAAGGGCATGCATCTACCAGATTAATCATAAACATAGTATCTTTCACATATGTGTCTTGAAGGGGGACAAAGTCTTTTATGAAATGGTCTATGTATGACCCTATAGGTTCCAGAATGGAGCCACATCCTGACAATATGGGGCGCCCTGGAGGGTTTGAGGTACTTTTGTGTATTTTGGGTATGGTGTAAAGTACTGGGGTCCTAGGGTTATCTGCATTAAGGAATTCAAATTCCTTCTTGGAAATATAACCCTCATCTCTAGCTTCCGTTGTGACCTTCAGGATCTCATTTCGAATTTCAGTGAGAGGGTTGGTCCTTAACTTCTTATAGTGTTTTTCTTCATTTATCTGGTTGTGTATTTCTGCCTCATAGTTTATTCGATCTTGTACCACAATGCCTCCTCCCTTGTCAGCTGGTTTCAATATAATAGAATCGTCATTTTTAAGTGCTAGTAACGCTTGGCGATCAGGGTATGTGATGTTGTGTGGTATAAAGGATTTGCTAGCTTTCATGTTGTCGATGCCTTGTATGATCAATTTCTCAAAGACCAGCATTTCTGGCGGGATCATACCGTTTGTGGGATAGAAAGTAGAGGGTGGTCTAAGTCCTGTACAGGAGTCTTGTGTGAGTGGTTCCTTGTCTCTAAAAAATATTTTCAACCTTATCTTTCTAAAAAATTGTAAGATCTCTGTTTTTAGTGCGAAAAAATCAGTTCGCTCAGTAATGACAAAGGACAGGCCCTTGCTTAGCAGCGAGATTTCTGCTGATGACAGCACATGCTGAGATAGGTTAAAAATGGGGATAGTGTCAGAATGGTTACTGTTTGTAGTTAATATGGTTGTTGGCCCCATTGGTAGTATTTCACAACTGATGGAAACCGTGTACATAATAATTCACTTTGTATATTCACTTATTGGTTCCATTTCTTCACTTGGGGACACAATGCACACACAGTACTACTTTTGACTGTAAGAAGTGTACCTATTGTTCATTTATTTATTTATTTATTTATTTATTTTTTCATAAAATATGTTATACCGAGCAAACTGTGTAGAAGGTTTTTCTTGCCCTCTGACATTAGATGGTCCTTTTTATTGCGAATGTGCATAAGTATTTCAAATATTAGTTCTATTTATCCACAGGAACCATTGTTTTCTTATATACAAATCTCTCTACAACATCTGACCCAAATACCTCAACGAGAGAGTATCCTTCCACGTGCCCAATAGGAACCTCCGTTACGCCGACCTCGCCTTGGCAGAGGTCCCCCGCATACGCAGAAACAGAGCAGGCAGGAGAGCCTTCTCCTACATTGCTGCCAAGACCTTGAACGAGCTCCCCATGAACTGCAGGCACTCCCCAACCCTTCACACCTTCAGGAAGGACCTCAAGACCTGACTCTTCGACTGATCCGGAGCTGCCCCCCCCCCCCCCCTCAGCGCCTTGAGACCCTCTCAGGTGAGTAGCGCACTTTATAAACCCCTGATTGATTGATTGATTGAACCAAGTTCTTATCATCTGAACAAGGTGTATTTTGGTATAATGATGGAAATAGCAGACAAAGGGCCTCTTTTAGAGTTTGGCAGAGCTGGAGTGCCACCATAATTTGGTGATGCTCCTACACCGCCAGACTCACAGTTCTCCAGCTTCTTTTGCAGGTTGGGTGAAGTGCCAAGGGGCAGATTTACAAGAAAGTGACGCATTTGTAGAGATGCATTAATTTCTCTGCGCCACCCTGAGAAATCTTTGCGCCACCATGGATGTGCCTTATTTACAATAGGGTGCACCATGGCACAAGGATTGACAGCTGTGTTCGAAATTCTGATGCATCTGTTTGCGCAAAATTCATGCGGTGCTAGAGTTGTGTCGCAAACATGACGCAACTCCAGCAATGCATGGGGAGGTCTATCTTCATTGTGCATACACAGCAGAATATGCTTGTCATTTGCGTGACACAGTTAGTACTACTATGCCCTGAAGAAGCCCGAATTGTGGGTGAAACACATTGGCTGTGCAGAAATGTTCATGTCTATTGACAAGGAACGAATAAAAGAAGTACAAGATAAAAAAAGAACAAAGACCTCTAGCATAGTATTTTTGTTATCAATCACAATACTGATTGTGCTTATTGTTAGAATATCTCTTGTTATTTGCCTCTCTTCTTTTGTATATTTGTTGACTAATGAAAGGCGGCCTTTAGTGGTGGGCATTTATCGGGGATTAAGTGATTGACTTGGTGATTTATTACATTTAACACACATAGTGTTGTGGCAAAGAGTGTCCCTTGCTGCCATTGCCTGTATAGTCTTCAATATCTACAGAAAGCAGCCCAAGCAACAGGGTGCCTGTTTGGCAAACTTCACAAACATGCACAGAAGGCAATGATCTTGTGGGCTGATGGGCCTCCCTTCTGGGTCTCAGTGGCTCTCGGAGTCATTTCCAAATCTAAATGAATATCTGAACTAAAAATGTATTGATGAATAAAAGTGTCCATTATTGTAGCAGGCATAGAAATATTGATCTATTTTTACATTTGTAGGATAGAGAGAGGGTCCAAGAAAGATATACATTGATAGTTTGTAAGCCTTTTTCCAATACTTCAAAAAAGAAAAATGATGTAAGGCTAAAATAAACAGTTATATCAGCCTGACAGGAGGATCATTAATTCCGGTCTTTCTAATACATTCTGAAAACAAGAAGCAGCAGGATAAATGGGGTCCCCAAGGGGAAGAATTGAAAGGTTAAGATAAATGTTGGGAGTGTACATAAATTGGAAGAGTGCATCAGATCTGTCACCTAATGTAAGATTCCAAGTCTACTTGGAAAACCCTGTCAGGTCACTGGCTGTTTGTCAGTCTGTCAGAGCTTGTGTGAACACCACCACTTTGTTGGCTGGGGCTTTGAGCCTACCCCCTTCAGCCATTGGTCACTTTAGGTCAGCCCTTATCATGTATTGCCTGTCACATTTGTATCCGTCTACAGGATGATTGGAGTTATACATGTTGCATCTTTTTTACATTGATAATTGGTCAAATAGAGTTCTACTGCACGCAGGCCAGGAATTGCTAGTACAAAAGATGGAGAAGCCTGCCTCCACCCCCAGTGTCCCAGAAATAACCCAATAAACCTCAAGCAGCCCCAATATAGTCTCTTCTTACTCCAGTTGTGTTTTTTGGCCTAAGCACTGCCAACCGAAACCTTCCAAGCCATGGGAATACAAATGATTGAGCACTTCCGCATTGAGCAGGACTATCTAGCTTCTAGCACATGACACACCCACTCTATCCGGCTGACAGGACTCATTTTATGAGTGAATATTGCACAGTGAGCAAAGAAATATTTAAATCCAAGAAAAACTCAAGATCGATATCCTCTCTCCCATACTCAATCTGCTATCACTCTCTGACTTATGTCTTTCATCGTAATTGTTTGGGCACACCTGGTTCTACCTTTGATAGGTAAAGTTCTCGGCAATAGTGTCTTTGAGTTCGACAGTATTCCAGTACCCTACAATGTCAATCATATAAATGCCTAATTCTTCAAGAGAACCTAAAATGATTATTCATGACTAATTTGGCTGTTGAACATAATAATTCTTTAGGGCAATATTTAGTTATCCCAGGTACTATGCTGAAGATAATCTGTAAATAATACCTATGTCGGGTCCTGCTCCCACAAGGGAAAGGAGAGTTAGTGTCAGGCACGAGTGGGACTTTTCAGTGCAGGACTCAAAATATTTTTTTTACAGAAAATGGCAATGAACCGACACTGAAATTATCCAAGAAGGAGAGTGGGTTCGGAGGTGAGAGTCTGACAACAGCCAGTGCTTAATTTGAGCTGGTGGTTTCCGGTGCTCAGCACCCACACTTCATTGTCAAAACTGGGGCCTGTGACAGTCTGCCACACGGTGGCTGTGTCTGCCTAATTTAGAAATGACCTCACAAACAGTTGATTAATAATTCAATATAAATTACAAATGACTATTACCTGCCGCTCAAGCCATTCTTATAGAATTGGGGGCCTGAAATAGTCCGAATTGTCACACTTTTAAGAGTGTGATGGTTAGTAGTTGTGTTGTTATTATCATTGGCAGCATGGCAGGGGCAATGTGAGGTGAAAGCTGCAGTGGTCTCCTGAGAAGATCCCTGGCACTTATGTTTTTTTTACAAATTAAGCACTGGACAACACTTGAGCGAGATTTGAGGTAACATCTCAGAGGAGCAGCTTGCACCACGTTCACATCTTAGGTGCTCATTCCTATTAGTGTTGATACGGGTGATATAGCACCGCAAACGGTAATTTGTGAGTTTGGTGCTCCCACTTGGTTCTATTTTTTACCCTAGAATGAGGCACAACGTGGAATTCATGTGAAATAAAGAAATTAATTTGTGCAGTATTTCCAGCACATTTTGGAATCCCGGGTAGCCTGAAAGCTATTGTTAGCACATGGACCTAGATATGCTCAGTACTCACGGCCGTAGTGGGAACCGAAACCAGCCCTGGCAAAGAGCTCTGCCAGCCCGGGTAGGCGTTTCTAGCAGAATGCTTTGTGCCACTTTTCGTTGGCCCCCGGAAACAAAAACAGCCCCCAGGGGTCTGAAACTGGCCCCCATCCTGGCAGCCCACAGGGGAAATTCCCAGTGCCCACTACTACCAATCCGGCCCTGTCAGTACTCCGAATGATGGTAGAGGGTCTCTTTAAATAGAGAGCTCTGCTGGCCCAGTGCACAATGTCATTCAGAAAGATGAATGTGAGGAACAGGCTGCACATAAGAATCCATATAATTAGGGCAGTCATTTCATTGAGGCTCCCTCTCTGAAAGCTTAGATGAAAATGATTACTTTCTCCTTAAGGTTCATCGCTAGTTAATAATCCATGAAGTCAAGGCTCCAGTCATGGGGACTTTTGAAGTCGCGGGCAAGAGTAATGCATTATATTATTTTTAATTAAATTTAATGAAAGTTAATAGTGTGCTAAAGATGTCTTAATGCGTGTGCATACAGGGCCCGTCCCCGTGACCCCCTGCTGCGAGAGACAGCCTTGAGTAGAGAAAAAGGCTGCTAAGGCAGGGTCATATTATTTTGTTTGTGAATGCTTTGAAACATGCTCAAGAGATGTATGTATTTATTTTCTTTTATTTATCAGATTTGCAGAGCATGCACTGTATGCTGAATGTCCTACAGTGTCTTTTGCACAATGCGTTTAAAATGCTTGTTAATGCTGACAGAGAGAGCAAAGACGGGAGCAGTATTTGTCCTTATTTTCAGTCTTCAAGGCTTTCCTATTGGTGGAGAGATGTGGGATTAAATTGTTAACTCAATTCAGTGGTCGAGAGTTAGAGGTGATTGGCTAGGGTGAAAGGGCCTGTTTTCTTTTTTTGCAGTTTTATATAGCGCACACTCGACCCGAAGGTATCACAGCGCTTTGCATGGATACAAGTTGCATTACAGTTGGACTCATTCATTTTTTTAGGCAAATTATGTGATTTTTTCAATATCACAGGATGTTTGAGCATCCCGCCAGACTCAAAAGTGGTTCCCCAGCTTCAAGGTCGGCCACTCTAGACTTTAAGCCACATGACCTGGTTTATGGGCGCCCAGAACGGCAAAGACTATGCATTGTGAGCTGAGGCAGGGATGCAGTGAGGCAAAATGCGGTCACCCTTACCAGGGAAAAAAGAGTTAGGTGTGTGAGGCCCCCCTCATCTCACAAAGGTTAATGGGTCATAACTCAAGTGGGGATGATGAATTAAGGACAGAGGGTGTGGATGGGAGGAGATGGCCATTGACGAGGCGGAGACAGAAGTACACAGGACAGTCAGAGATCTTTTCCTACTTGCAGTTTATAAGTTAAAATCTTATTATAGAGCAGTGAGCTATTAACTGCCATCAAAAAGCTGCATGCAAACTTCAAGGAAAATATTAGAGCTATATATTTTTTGCCCAGACTTTCGTTGTCTTAATATTGCAAAAGGGGTTCATTTGGGTAGAAATCAATTCTTCTTATTAAAGAAAACCCCTAACAATGGTGTTACATTTTAAATTCTGAATTTGTGCTTTTCCAGTCCAAGGACTTTTAAACTATACTGCCTACCAGTATGGATGACATGTGACTCCTACCCCTTGTAGGCCTCTATCTTATGTAACATTTCCTATATACTGATTTTCACAGCCATGATTGATTGTCTCTGTGCAATGTGTGGGTGATGTAAAGTTTTCTGACATCTTAAACTGGCATGAGTGGCGCTATAAAACTAAATGAATCTAAGAGACAGTGGTTATGGAGACTTGAGGGGCACTGTTAAATGGTAGTAGTGAGGGAATCTGTGATGGAAGTGGTCACTGGGGGGACACCAACAAACATTGTCGCACAGGGCGCCACCAGCGCTAAAGACAGCCCTGTGCACTTGGAACAGGACTGAAGATAAGGTTGAAGCCAACTGTGGTGCCAGTGGTAGTAGTGACTCAGAGGACAGTCCTCTTAACCTAAACTCTCTCCTTCACCTTACTTCAAGCATCAAGCATGTGACCATACATCAAATACACAAAAACGCCCCATACCATATCTGCTTCCAATGTCACTCAAAACCTTTGTCTTAAAGGTGGAAGGTAGGGCAGCTTGCACGCCAAGTAATTGAAAATCCCTTCATCCCGTATGCAGCATTAAGCCCACATGCAGCAAAAGCATGATGTGGCCTTCTTATGACCACTGACGTCACGTACCTGTATGCTTCCCTAGTCTTCCCCAAAGTATCCAGAATGGAGAGGCAGTTCCCCCCCCCCCCACAAAGGGCCCACCTTGGGGAAGATTGATATTGTGGTTTATTATGCACAGCTCCTTTAACTGTGATGGTACAGCTCATGCTAGGGATGTTCATGGTCTCCAGCTCAAGAGGGTTCTAAGGGTGGTCAGTTGGGGGCTGGGAGCTGACTGGGAGATTGCACAGTTGGTGGTGTTGAAAGTCTCCCAGTCGGATCCCAGCCTCCAATAAATGGATCAAGCTAACCTAATGGACTCTGAGTCTTAACACATGATTTCAGACATTTCATCTATATATGAACAAGGCTGCACTTTTGGGTAGCAAGTGCAGCTCACATGTATTATCCTTTGGCGTATCTGCGTACTTTGCTACCATCATGATAACAGCTGAACTCTACCCTAAACGTAAGCCTCCCCAGCTCTAACCCACCCCCTTTCCTAATGCCAAATCATAATATCCCTTAGCCAATAGCTGCTAATCCTATTCCTTAAACACACGTCTTGAACTTTCCAAAGTGTCCACACCAAGCCCAGGCTGTCTCCATTGTTCTCCGTGTTTAAAGGTGTTTTCCCCAACGTGTATGTTCTTACACTTTCCCAAGCATATCACTGGAGCTGAAAAGAGGAAATTATTTCAACATAATAGTGTGTCTCCATGGGTGATTGCAGTTCTGAAACTACTTCTCTACAGCTATTGTGGCCGACATAACTTAGGAGATGAATTAGCAGCAGGCCTTGGTGAAGTTTAAATTACTCAGTGGTAATGTGCGCAATTTAGAGTATTTTGCGTTATGTGAAATTCCGAAAATTCCACCATACATGAAGTTACACTTTAGAGGTAAAATGTACTGCAAATGTGTCAATTGCAGTAAAAATCAAAATAAATAGAACACTAGTGGAAGTTGTTCACGGTGATTATGTTTGTACTTTTTTCAGTGAGAAATGCTCCCTCAAATGAAAAGTTGACGTAAGGATACATTTCACTCCAAAACAAAGTGCAAAATGAAAGAGTTGCATTTGGCATAATTATGTATAATTTCGTGTAACTTTGTTGAAATTTCAAGCTTTTACACAAAGCCAATTATTAAAATTTCGCACACCCCTAATTTGCAATTCAAGGAGATGCTTGCACTCAGTTCGGTGGTCAAGCTATAGCAGAAAATATAGTCTGGCTGTACTAACATGTATAACCTGTAACAAAGTGTTCCATTTGCCCCCGATTGGCAACCTATTTTTCCCTGAGTTTCACAGGCAATCTAGTCTATTGTTGATTATTTTTTGTACATGTAGGATATTACATTTTTATGGAGGGGCTCTAACAATACTCTGTCTTATAAAAAAGAGCTGTCTACAAGTTGGACGTCCCTGGAATGTGAACAGCGGAGGAATGTTTATGCTGTAGATATCAAAATATCTCAGTGTCTGATGATTTATATTCTCTTCTGATTTGTTCAAAAGGTACCAGCTCCACTTGGTCCCAGATGCCCCCCACAGTGCTAACGCCTGTAAGTTTTCACCTATGAAACCCTTTTAGATGACTACTTTCCTCAAGTAGGTCACTTTCCCTCAGGGTGGTGGATTTAGTTAAGGCGTTTTTCCAGCCCAGACATATGTATCCATCCTTCCATGCTTTGAACACTTAAAGGGTTTCTGTACAGGTTCTGTGTTAAACCTTTTTTGTGGTGTGTAACATAGACTCACAGATAGTCCAAGCCTTGCTGGTTCACCACCACTGGGTAACAGGTGCCTGGACTTGTAGTCCAGATGTTTAGCAGGTCTTCTTGATTGCTCCAGCTCTGTTCACCTGATTTCCTCCAGTTAGTTGCAAAACCAGATTAGTAACAAAACAGCCAAGGATTTGGAATAATCTATTTATAGTAGCGTTAGATACCGTGGTATAAAAATGTTTTTTTTTCTGCTTAGAGTGATATTTGTTAGGCCCACCCATCAACACATATTAGGATTCAGATAAGGGTGTCTTTTCTAACAATATGAGTTAAGAACTCCAGGGCCAAAGGGAATATCGTAGGAGGCAGTAGACATCCCTGCCTCATACCCCTCTTTAGCATGAAGGGTTTGGATAGGACTTAATTTGCATTAACCCTGGCCATCAGCTCCAAATAAAGCTGGTGGATCCATGACCGGTATTTCTGCTGAAAGCCCATTTTGCGAACACAGCACACAACTAAGGCTACTGAAAAGAGTCCCAGGCCCTGGCCACATCAAGGGACAGGATCACTGCAGGTTTCACAGCACTCTTTGCATATGCCAAACAAACATACACATGCCTGAGATTTTGCTTCGTACTTCTGAGTGTGATTCACAATTGGTCAGAATGCTTAATGGTTTATGTTAGACTTGACTCTTTTTGGCTCAAGTTCCCTAAACTTTTTGCTTTCCCCTAGACCTTTTTTCTGACATGGTGTTGCCAACTTAGATGCTTTGGGCACTTTGCCACTGCTGATCAGTGTCAAAGTGCAAGTGCTGTCTGTATAAAGTGTAATGGTAATTGGCTGTCCATGATTGGTGTGTTTGCCTTACTAGTAAAGTCCCTAGTAAAGTGCACTATGTGTGCCACGGCTGGTAATGCAAATGCTACTAGTGGGCCTGCAGCACTAATTTTGGCACCCACACAAGTAGCCTTAAAGAAAGAACTCAGGCCTGCTACTGCAGTGCCTGTGCGCAATTTGTTACACTGCCATGTTGGTTCTGACAAGTGCACCCACTTGCCAGACCTTACCCTTCCCTTTTTATGCACATCAGACACCCCTATGGTAGGCCCAAGGTACCCCCTGGCAGGGTGCAGTGTATGTGAAAGGTAGGACATGTACTGAGGTATGTATCATGTCCTGACAGAGAAATACTCTCCGTTTCGTTTTTCACTGTTGGAAGGCCATCTTGCCCATGGGACAGAATGGGGGAGGTTGTGTAATATGTTTCCAGCCTATCTCCCCAAAGGCTTAAGATAGAGAGTTGACGTTTAGTATGCCTGAACTCACAATTCAATAACACATCTTTTTGTGAAGGTGGTTTTTGCATTGTGTGATTAGAAACCACTCTTTTAGAAGTAGCTGGGTTGTTGTGCTCTAACATTTCTGTGTGTTTCTGCCTGGTTGTGGATTGACTGCCTGGATCTGAAAGTGATGGGATCTGGGGAATGTCTTTACCCAGGGGAGGAGGTGAGACAGCAACAGGCTGACCTGCATCTGGAGTGTAGGGGGGAGGAGTAGCCCCTGGAGGTGAAGAGGCCTGGGCTGCAGCCATAAAACAATGTCTCCATCCCCTGCTGAGTGATTGAGGATCCAGACCCCACTATCAAAGGAATAAGGTGTCACTGGCAGGGAGACACCCAGAACTGGTTTACAAAGGGGTCAGTGATCCCCTGAACACAAAGACTTCAAAGACATGTAGGGGTATAAGTATGAGAGATGAACCCCTGGACTTTGGAATAGAACTGTTCAAGACTGAACAGGACTGAAACTACTTTGTGGTCAAGAGGAACCTCTTCCAAGGAAGAACTAGCTGAAGAGACTGAAGGAAAGGACTGACCTTTGTTCTGTGTTCTGGGTGTGGCCTGCAGTTTGCTGCTTTAACCAAGGAAGAGGCTGAAGGGATTTTGCTGTGTGCTGTGTCCCCCTGCTTGAAAGGACTTTTCTGTGCTGTGTCCTGAAGTAACTTAACCCCAAGGGCCCGAGGTGAGCTGGCTCTCTGTTGTGGAAACTCAGGAACACAAAAGTTTCCAGCGGTGTCTCAGCGACGCTGTGTGAATGTGCTTTTTGCAGCCTGAGACCTTTGTAAGCCGTGCCCTGTGACCGTGGGCACCTGGAGTCCAAGCGAGTCTCAACGACGCTGTGTGAGTGTGCTTTGTGCAGCCTGAGACCTTTGTGAGGATTGCCCTGTGACTGTGCACACCAGAAGTTCACGTGTGTCTCAGCGACGCTGTGTGTGTGTGCTTTTTGCAGCCTGAGACCTTCGTAAGAATTGCCCTGTGATCATGGGCACCAAAAGTTCAAGTGTGTCTCAGCGACGCTGTGTGTGTGTGCTTTTTGCAGCCTGAGCCCCTCGTAAGAATTGCCCTGTGATCATGGGCACCAGAAGTTCAAGTGTGTCTCAGCGACGCTGTGTGCGTGTGTTTTTTGCAGCCTGAGACCCTCGGAAAAATTGCCCTGTGATCGGGAGACCCTGGAGCCCAAGTAAGTCTCAGCGTGTGCTTCATGCAGCCTGAGACCTTCCTGAGGATTGCCCTGTGACCGTGCGCACCAGAGGCTCAAGAGAGTCTCAGCCACGCTGTGTGCATGTGCTGTGTGCAGCCTGAGACCTTCGTGTGGATTGCCCTGTGACCATGCACACCCAAGGCTCAAGGGAGACTCAGCGACGCTGTGTGCGTGTGCCCTGCTACAGCCTGAGATGTTCGTTATCGTCATCGGCTCGGAATCAACCAAGTCGCATCGGAGGCCCAATTCGCGAGAGGCAGAGAGGAGAGCGAGGTCGCACCCCCCAGGTAACGTGTGTCGGTGCCTGGGGAGGGGTGCGGGCTCAGATAGAGACGCTCTTGGCCTCTCCCCTTCTGGTAGCACAAGCCTCTGTTCCAGCTCATATTGCGGTCCGTACGTGCCAAGAAGTGGCAGTACCGGGGCCAGAGCGTGGAGCTGCACTGTGGTTTACACCAGATCTGTGTTCGGGGCATATGTTGATGGAAACTGACCGCGAGTCAGTACGAGAAGCGGAGAGACCATCTGAAGCACTGTGATCGGAGCTGGAGTGTATTACGCATTGCATTTATTCTGCATTACGAACTACCTGATTGTTGTATTACGCATTGCATTAGTTTGCAGAACGAACTACCTGATAAGTGTATTACACATTATATTAATTCTGCATAACGAACTATCTGATTGTTGTATTACACATTACATTAGTTTGCAGAACAAACTACCTGATTGTTGCATTGCGCATTGCATTATTTCTGCATAACAAACTGCCTGATTGTTGTACTACGATTTGCATTAGTTTGCAGACCGAACTACCTGATTGTTGCATTACGCATTGCATTATTTCTGCATAACAAACTACCTGATGGTTGTATTACGCATTGCATTCGTTTGCATCACGAACTGCATTATTTTTACATTGCACAGTGCCTGATTTTTGCATTACAAACTATATAGCCTTGCATTAGGACTGCATAGGATCACCTAGATCATTAATACTGCCGGAACTTACAAGAGCTGGCTGACCTAATAACTGTCAAGGAGGTATATTACAAATACTCATATGTTGGATTTTTATCGTGTGGTCTCATCGTATATCTTTTTATATACACATATACTTGTTTTTATATGAAACTCATGTGGAGTCCTTTTGTGGTGTCACCATTGGGTCACTGGGAGCGTGGTTGCAAATACTTTCCACATTTGCCTTGTAGATAAGACTGGATGCTCGTGCCAAGCTACCAAGGGGGTGAGCAGGGGTTATCTGAGAAGGTGTCCTTCCTTTCCCTGACGTGGAAGCAATGGTCCCTACTTGGCCTAAGGTACCTACCTCAGCCAACTAGGGAGCCCTGGTTCTAACAGTTTATATGGCCCTTTTCAGTTGGGTTGCCAAGATTTTAGAAAATACATCAGCCTGCGGGAGAATATGGGCCTATATGAGGACCATTCTTTCTGTGATGTTTTCATTTTTATAAATAACTACAAATGTGGCAATACATAAGCTGGAAGTAGGATCCCTCTTTTATCACCATGTTGTACAGTTTTAGGAGATGTTTAGTTGGTTTACTCACTAACTGTTTTAAAGGTCCACAGGCAGTCGTTTCATTCCAGGGGCCTTCATTGAGTATATTAGCGTCAGAACCTCTGCACATCCCTCATACGAAAAATCCATTTACTCATCCAATGAGTCTCTGTCCGCTACCAAGAGTCTGAGGAGATGCAGATCTGACGAAAATGCCTCCTCTGTAGCATTACATGACCTTAGCTTTCGTGTATACACAGATTGCAATCATTCCTTTCAAATGTGTGCACTTTCTGTGTTGCCCCACCATGTTATCATCAGCAGCCCCATTCAGTCCCACTGTCCATCTGCTGTTGTTGTCTCTCTTCCCCTGCCATGCCAGCAGTTTGCTGGCTTTGTGTTCCATCCCATAGTCTCCTTTCGGTAGTCAGGAAGGGACTTCAAGCCTCATTCCTAGACTGTGCCTGATAATCCAGTTGTTTAAGGGTTAAGCATTGGCCCACCTCATGATCACATGTCCATAAATATTCGTCTTCTAGTTCAAGTAGTCTGGGTGGCTTCATAAATTCCTATCTGTAAATATTGTATCATTGGCAAAATAGGGTGAGAACCCACTTCAACAATAATCACAATCCTTGTCAGGGTGAACCAGAGAAGCCACTAAATAAACCTATGCTTAACCACCAGTGAGTTTGGCACAAGGCAATCCGGCATAACTTAGAGGCAATGTGCAAAGTATTTAGGCTGTACTCAAATAGTAACAAAGTGAAAATGCAACACGAGAACAATCCCAAACCAATCTAGAAACTTAGAGGATATTTAAGAAATAAAATGGGACCAAAAGGCGTGAAAAACTAACTGTAAATATCTGGTTTTGCTGGACCAGGACAAAGTCAAATGTTCAGGCTCACTGCAATGGAGCATGGGCCGGGTACGGGATCGGGTTCAGCCTGTTGGGAGTTGCACCTTCTGTCCTTGGTACTGGGGCGTGGTGGTGCGATGCGAGGCTCTGCGTGCCTTTGCATCTGGTCTTTTGAAGACGGCAAAAAGGACCTGCATGCTGCTGAGATGAGATGCTCTGTGTCACTCTGCGCCGATCTTCATCGGATTTGGAAAAACTTTCAGTGAAGCAGGGTGAAGTACACTCTGACTCCAGCCAAGTGTTAGGCCCTTGAGGGCAGCACTCGGGGTCAGGACACAGTTCCACAGAGGCCAGCAGAGAGGACCAGGCCAGGTTCCGGGTAGGGTTGGTCAGATGGGAAACAGGAGACACCTCTGGAACTTGTTAAATCCCTATATTTCACACTGGAGTTCAGCCAACTGACCCTTGGATTGACATCTGGCATCCTGGGTTCAAGGCAGGCAGATCCAGTCTTCATGCAGGCTTCAGACAGCAGAGCAGTCCTTCTTCTGAGTCTTCACAAGTCCTGGAGTCTTCTGATTTACGGTTCTGGTGATGGCACTTCTATGCCTAGTGCGAGCCTGTAGGTGTAGGACACCCCTTTATATAACTCTTACACTGGTTTTGCCCAGTTCTTCCTGTTCCCCTGAGTTTGGCTCCAGTCTGTCTTGTGCAGGAAATGGCAGGCAGGCCCAGGTGTGAGCTGCACTTGCCAGTGACAGGATATTCATCTGAAGACAGGAAGGGCACGGGTACAACCCTCTGGCTATCCTTTGAAGCTCAGGAAGGGCCTGGGTACAACTCTTCAGGCCATCTTGCTCATGAGAGGAACACCCTTTCCCACACCCAAGGCCTTTTGTCCACTGTCTGGAAGGAATACACATTACAACACAGGAGAGCCATTGACCCTCAGGTGACCCTGGATACTGGCAGAAAGCCACATTTGACTTAAGCAGGAAAATGCAGATTTCTAAAAGTGGCATAATTTAAAATCGTACTTCAGGGAGAGGGTTTTAAATAACAAAAATTATAATTAAAATGAGTGAAAGAAGTATTTCTTTAGTTTTTCCCTAACTGAATTTAGCACTCATTAAATGTAATAAGGTGAAGCAGAGTTGTTCTATGGGAGGCAAGTCTTGCCGCAGAGAAAAGCAACTTTGGTGAGTTTTTGCTGCCAGGGCATTTAATACTTTAAAACTATGGGTCCGATTCACAGAATCGGGCCCGTAAAGTTAGGACTCCTAACTCCTTACTACTCCTAACTCCTTACTACTACTAAACTGAGATAAATCCTAATTTTAAGGCTTTCGGTATTCACAGAAGGCATTTAGGAGTCCTAAAATTAGAAGTCCTAACTTTACTACTACTAAATTGAGAAAAAACCTAATTTTAAGACTTTCGGTATTCACAGAAGGCATTTAGAAGTCCTAAAGTTAGGAGTCCTAACTTTACTACTACTAAATTTAGAAAAAACGTAATTTTAAGAGGTTCGGTATTCACAGAAGGCATTTAGGAGTCCTAAAGTTAGGAGTCCTAACTATACACTACTAAATTGAGAACAATCCCAATTTTAAGACTTTCGGTATTCACAGAAGGCATTTAGGAGTCCTAAAGTTAGGAGTCCTAACTATACTACTACTAAACTGAGAAAAATCCTAATTTTAAGACTTTTGGTATTCAAAGAAGGCATTTAGGAGTCCTAAAGGTCAGGACTCCTAACTTCTGTGAATACCGAAATGAGTAAGTGCCTTCTGTGAATACCAAAATGAGTAAGTGCCTTCTGTGAATACCAAAATGGTAGTAAGTTTAGGATTTTGTCTTAAGTTAGTTCTGTGAATCGGGCCCTACATGTCCTACTTGTAAAACACCATGCCCCTGCCCTATGAGAATTTAGAGACTCCCTTAGGGGTGACTTATAATTATTAGAAAGGAAGGTCTAGGTCCGGCAAAAGGTCTATTTTGCCAGGTCAAAATTGCAGTTTTAAAACTGCACCAACAGCCTGCAATGGCAGTAATGAGACATGTTTTACAGTGCTACTTTAGTGGGTGCCACAATGACTGCTCTAGCAGACTACTTGCATGGCACAATCAGTGCTCTAGCAGACTAGTATCATTCAATTTGCATGCCCTGGGTATATGTAGTACAATAAACAAGGGGCTTATAGGTGAATTAAATAAACAATCAGGGGGTACACCAATGTTATCATGTTTTAAAAGGAGAGCACTTTCCCACTGTTCAGCAAGGGCAAAGTGCACGTAGACCCAATGCCAACAAAACGGGTTCAGCCATAAAAGAAAAAATCAAGGGGAATATCACACAAATGATGGTCATTACCAACATCAACCTTTTTGTGTTTCAAAAAAACAGTAAATTGGCAGACCCCTTATGAGCGCCCAATAGGGTAACGTCTGACCCAACCGATCCCTGGGTTTCAGGAAAACAGGGCTCAGTGGTCGACAATAATGTGTCCAAAACTGTCTTAGCCTCACAAAGCCATGTATTTAGCCTCCATCTTGAGAAATCTGGCATCCTGGTGGCACACATCTCTGCCAACACATGGTAGTGATCTGATTGTCTCCTAGTGAAAATTCCTATGTCTAAAACCTTTTTAGATTAACCCCCTTCCTGCTAATCTAATGCGTTCTAGAGAATAGAGTAGAATGTGTCCTACTTGTCTGATGTTGTGTGGGCCAAATGGTGGGCCAAATGTCTACTACATCTAGGGTCATGGTGAACTGTACCAACACAAATCCCCAGTGTGCAGGTTGGTGTGCAACCTATCCATCTCCTCTGACATCACAGAGGATAAGCATCTACCCAACAGAACAATCCCATCTGGCATATTATAGTAGTGTTAGGCTCCGTGGTGTAAAAATGAATATTGCCTGTCTAGAGTGATATTTGTTCTACCCACCCATGATCCCCAGTTAGGACTTGGATAAGGGTGTCTTTTCTAACCAAATGAGCCAAGAGCTCCAGTGCCAAAGCAAATGTCATAGGAGGTAGTAGTCACCCCTGTCTCAAACCCCTCTTTAGCATTATGGGTTTGGATAGGACTTAATTTGCTTTAACCCTGGCCATCAGCTCCACTTAAAGCTGGTGGATCCATGACAGGTATTTCTTCTGAAAGCCCATTTTGCTAACACAGCAAACAAATATGGCTACTGAAAAGAGTCAAATTTCTTTTGCCACATCAAGGGTTCGGTTCACTACAGGTTTTTGCATACGCCATACAAACATGCACATGCCTAAGAATCTGTTACATACTTCTGGGTGTGAATCACAATTGGTCAGGATGCTTAATGGTTTATATAAACCTATAGAGCTGGGTTGTCAT
Organism: Triturus cristatus; assembly: GCF_964204655.1. Lineage (NCBI taxonomy): Eukaryota > Metazoa > Chordata > Amphibia > Caudata > Salamandridae > Triturus > Triturus cristatus. Next base: position 99,404,336 of record NC_140588.1, read on the forward strand.
GATTTTAGCAAATATGTCAGCCTGCAGGAGGAATATAGGCCTGTACGATGGGCATTCTTTTTTCAATGTTTCCATTTTTATTAATACCTACAAATAGCATGTCTGAAGAGAGTGGCTAACTGGATGGAGGCATCCTACCTCAAGCTCAATGGAGCAAAAACAGAGGTTATGTTTCTCGGAAAATCCTTATCCGTTGAACCCTGGTGGCCAGTCAGCCTTGGACCCCCCACCCCCCCTTCCCTAAAAAAAAACATAAAAAGCTTAGGAATCATGCTAGACACCAAGCTTGATTTTAAGGAACAAGCACGAAAGGTTGCAGGTACCTGTTATGGTCTTCTGCGGATGATCAGGAGGATTCTCCCCTTGCTCCCGTTTATGGCTAGTAGAATACTGGTACAGGCACTTATCCTGCCTAGGTTGGACTACTCAAATGCCATCTACTTGGGAGCCCCGCTATCCACTACTAAAGTTTTACAGACCGTACAAAACTGTGCAGCCCGACTTTTGTTGAATATCCCTAAACGTTTATCCGCTAGCCCGGCACTTTCCTCACTACACTGGCTTCCCATTCAGGAGAGGATTAAATTCAAAGCTATGTGTATCATACAAAAATCTTTGAATGGGAAAGGTTCTACTCTGACTGAGGCCATGATACACCTTCATCACCCACAAAGAACCCTAAGATCAGAGGGTAAACATTTGTTGACAGTTCCCAGAATAAAACGCACCAGATGTGGAGGCCGTAGGTTCTCCTACTGTGGTGCGAAACTCTGGAACACCGCCCCTATGTACATCCGATCTCAAAACAATCATGCTATCTTTCGTAAACAGCTAAAAACCCTACTTTTCCCCTGAAGTACTTTTGAGGAATAGACTGTCCACTAGCGCGGGGATGCCTCCGGGTAACCAGGCGCTTTACACAGAGACGTTTTAATGCATGGGCAAAGTGGGCTCTGGCCCAGGGCCCCAGCCTTTGAGGGGGCCCCCTGACAGAGTCAGCTCTATTCTCCAGAGTTTTGCCCTAATGACCTTGAATGTTGCTTAAACAGATTGTTTTAAATACTGTTTTCCTTTAATTTATTTTTTATGTACCTGATGTGTGAGAGTCTAGTACAGCCATTTTGCAGAGAAATGTGTTTATGTTTCATGCAATATACAAAAAAAAAGTTTTTTTAAGATCAAAAAAAGGTTTAACATATCAGAAATGGGAGGGCGTCACAGAGATTATTTGCAGTAATATTGGTGAGCTGCTGCTGTGTTACAATATTGAAAACACATCTAACTATCCCTGAATATTAGATGTAAACGCATTTAGGGCCTTATTTATGAGAAGTCATTCATCGCTGCGTGAAAACAGGGATGCGTCACTTCTTAGTGCTCCCTCCTTGTGCCATGATGGATGCGTCATATTTACTGTATGACACATCATGTCGCAAGGAGTTACAGATACGTCAGTATTTCTGACGTATCTGTAGGCGCAAAAGTGAGGCATTGCTGGGGGGTGTCTGAAAATAGACGCAACTCCATCAATGTGTCCTTTCACATGGGGCTTGCCTGCATCTGTCTTACACCTGCTGTTAGGCAAGTGTAAGATATTGACGCAATGGCGTCCTAGAAGTGGCGCACTGAGTTCTGATAGATTTCAATGTGCCACTTCTACGAGGCTTTTTGCAGGGCAACACCCCCCCTGCATACATTATACCTGGCACAGGTCTAATGTGGTGCAGGGGTTTACAAAGTGACGCATTTGTAAATAGGGCGCAACATGGCACATTTTTTACGCTGCCGGTGCATCACAAAAAGTGACGGACCGGCGGCATAAAAGTGAAGCAAGGCCTCATAAATAAGGCCCTTGGAATTTGAATGAGTGTTCCTTTGCACTGTCAGGGACCAAAAGGAATGAAATAATGTATTTAGTAAAGCGCGCAGCTACTCAGTCTAGAGTGTCCTGGAACATTACAGCGGGAGGAAATCGTGCGTAAAAGGCCCATCAGTTATTAAAAAGCCAGGTTTTTAAGTTTTTCCTGAAAGAGAGTAGGTCTGTGGTTAGTCTCAGAGACTCAGGGAGGCTATTCCACAATTTTGGGCCTAGAAAGCCTAAGAATCTGCCTCCAGTGCAGGCACGGCATATTTTAGGCACGATGGCCAGGCTGGCTTTGGAAGATCTTAGGGGTCTAGATGTTGTGTAGCGATTAACACGCTTACTTAGGTAGCCGGCTCCTAAGCCCGGGGAAAGCTGTAAAGAAGATGGTCATCATTTTGAAGTCGATCCGTTCTTTTATGTGGAGCCAGTGTAGAGACTTTTTTTTTTTATTAAATGATTTTTATTGAGTTTAACAAAATGGCAACCAAAACATTTGCATAATGATCAGGGTATACCCTGAAAGCAATACAGATCAGCAAGAAAATCGAATGGCATTAGGTAGGAGCAGAAGGAGATTCATGATCAATTAGTATTCCCGTGACTACTGGGCTGGGCGTCACACTGCTTCACTCTGCAGCGCCACACACCCAAACATAAGCAGATTACAACAAAGGCATCAAAAAGTAGAATTGGCCATTGCTCCGTGTGTCCAGGCCCGTTACATATCATGCATCCCTGAAAAAGGCAATATAAATTCGGACACAGAATGCACCACAAACAAAAACAGAAAACGAAAGAGAATACAAAAATACAAATTCACATGTGGCCCAAATAAGAGAACAAAGGCCGATCTCTATATATGTATATATATAGAAATCCCAATACGATCACAATTACTGGTCTGGTGCATGAGAATATGACATAGATAGTAGAATAGGGACATGATGGAATGCGTGCGGTCATGTCAAGCACCGCAGGGATAAACCGTAAGATTAAGTGGATGAAAGAGGGGGAGACGGCAGGAGCAGGTGCGCTTGGGTCGGGGAGGGGACAGCAAGGTAAGTGGGGGGTCTCCCCACGCCAGTGTAGAGACTTAAGAATAGGGGTCATACTAGATCTGGGTTTAGGTTTCAGGATGGCTCTGGCCGCCGCGTTTTGTCCCATTTGTAGGCGCTGGTTAAGGGATTTGGGAAGACCGAGGTACAATCTGTTGACATAGTCAAGCTTTGATGTCACCAGAGCCTGCACCACGGTCTTTCTCCTCTCAAGCGGTAATAGTGGCAGGAATTGTTTTAGCATCCGGAGTATGCCAAAGCAAGCGCCAGTTAGATTTTGAATTTGAAAGCACATAGAGAGTGTCTCATTTGTATGTATGTATGTAAGGCAAACTTGTATAGCACATCTGCCACCCCAAGGGTATCCTGGCAATTAGATTACCAGTCAGCCACTGTGTGTATCTAACCAGGATAGGCAAGGATCTAATCTCTAGGAAACAGTCTGGTTTTCAGTTCCTTCCTGAAACATGACAAGGTGTTCATTTGTCAAAGCTCCGGAGGCAGGGCATTCCAAAGTATGGATGCTGTAAAACTAAAGGATCTGCCACCCATTCGAGCTTTATTGAAATAGGGAACACAGACCAGATTAGCCGAGGAAGAGCGCAGGTGTCTTAACAAGGGAGTACCATACAAATTTCCTTTGCAGCAATTTTGGCCCAATTTTGTGTGTTGCCCTGTAGACCATGCAAAGTGCTTTAAATTGGATTCTTTGCGCAATGGGCAGCCAATGTAAATCCTTTAAGGTAAGTGAGGCAGAGGCTCTGCGTGGCCGATTTAGCGCCAGTCTGTACTCTTTGTAGTTTTTTTATCAAAAAAGCTGGGGCACCCAAAAGGAGTGCATTGCAATAGTCCACTCTGCTTAGGACGATACTCCGCACCACTTGAGGTCTAGCTGAAGTAGGTAAAAACTGGAGTATTTTCCGAAGAGCTCGAAGCAGAGTTAGACAGGTGTTTACAGTTTTATTTACCTGGGAGTCCAGTTGTAAATTTCTGTCTAACATCGCCCCTAAGTTGCGCACTGTCTTAGCGGGCAATAGGGAATTGTTAGCCGGGCCAGGACAGAAATCTACTGCGAAAGGTCGCAGAATTTTACCTGCGGTACAGCACAGGACTTCAGTTTTTTCCCCATTGAATTGTAATGAGTTCTCTCTCAACCATTCTGCTGTTCAATGCATATAGCTGTGGAATTTTTCTAGAGGCACTGCATTATTGCCCTCAATGGAGAAGACGAGCTGAGTGTCGTCCGCATAGTTTATGACATCAATGCCAAAGGATTTTGTCAGGACAATAAGTGGGCTAAGATAGAGATTAAACAAAATTGGGCTGATAGCCGAGCCTTGTGGAACCCCATGTTTAACATCTCTATTCTGAGAAGTAAATGGCAACAAGATCACTGCCTGCTCCCTATTAGAGAAATGAGACTGCAGCCATTCCCGAGCCCTGCCCACAACACCCAGCTCCTCCAATCGCTTAAACAGAATCCGGTGGTTAACCGTATCGAACGCGGCCGACATGTCAAGCAGCACTAAAAAAGCTGTCTGACCACTGTCAGCCCGCATTCTCAGGTCGTCTAAGACTGCCACCAGGGCAGTCTCGGTCCCATGTGCACGGCAAAACCCAAATTGGACTTCATCCAGCAGTTCATTATCCTCAGCGAATTTTGAAAGAGATTTACTCACTACCCTCTCCAAGATCTTAATCGGATACGGCAGCAAGGAGATGGGTCTATAATTAGAGGGGCACTGGGGATCCAGTCTAGCCTTTTTTTAGCAGTGAAGAGACAACTGCCTTTTTCCAGCAGTCCGGTACTAAGCCATTAGTTAGGGATTGACAACAAATTTGATAAATATGCGGAAAGAGTTCACCACCAAACAGTTTCCAGAACTTATGTGGAAGTGGGTCCATAAGGGAGCCTGAGGAGATGCCGGCTGCAATTGCATTAAATTCCTCTTGTGAGGGAACCTGGAATTGATTCAGAAATCTCATATGTTCCCTATCAGTTGTACAACAATTTATTGGAGTAGCATTACCAATGTGCTGGTGCCCATCATCATCCGTGGAGGATTTTAGCCCAGTTACATTTTTATTAATGTTTTCCTCGAAAAAGACTACTAAATCATCACACAGTTCTTGTGATGCTGGAATTTTAGATTTTGCGCAGTCTGGGTTGGACATGTCTCTAACTAGGCTAAATCAAGTTTGAGATTTATTAGATGAGTGTAGAATGGTTTCCTCAAGATATTTAGCCTTGGCTTTACCTATCGACTCTTTATAAATATAATGTAGATTTTTTTAAGGCTACTTTATCTGTCTCTAAATAATTCCTCCTCCATTTCCTTTCTGCTTGTTTGCAGCTGGTCTTCATCAACCTTAACTCTTCATTATACCAAGGAGCAGATGGCTTTTTACAACTTTTGGCTTTCCTCAAAGGAGCTAGCTGATCTAGAGAATTAGTGATTTGATGACACAGATTCAGATAGTTCTTCTCCACTGAATCATGATATCAAATCTATCATCAACAAGTCGGGGAACGTCCACTAATTTTAGTATTTTGGACCATTCTATACTATTTTGTGTGACGGTCATATAGGCAGCTTGTTTTTGATGATTAGCTACCTTTAAGGAAAAAATAACCAAAAAGTGGTCTGTCCAACTTAATGGAAGTATCTCCTTAACAACTGCATCTTTTTCACCAGAAAAAACAAGATCCAGCACATGGCCCTTCTGATGAGTAGGACATAGCACCAACTGTTGAAGGTTAATATTCTCACAGGCCTGACAAAGCTCTTTAAAAGCTGTGTATCTATAACAATTCCTAAGTTTTTGACTTTCTCCTTTTCTGCAGTCGAGGGCGGCAGATCTTTTGGCCACCAAGAGCTCCAGTCAGGCGTTTCTGGATAACCAAAGAAAACAACTTCAGTTTGTCAGGATTGCACTTCAGCTGATTGATCTTAAGCCAGTTGAAAACCTTTGTGAGGCAAGACCTAATCATTGCCCCATCAAAGTTGGTTCCTTTTTCACACATAAAAATCAGCATAGGAAACAATTTTGGCGCCCTCTTCCTCTGCCAGAAATCCAAGAGGGGATAGATATATATTAAAAAGGGTAGGACTGAGAATGGAGCCCTGAGGGACACCTACATTCATGGCCGGAACTGGGAATGAGAAAGGGGGGCGCCAGATGTCCTGAGATCTATTTGCCAACGAGGATGATATCCATGTTAAGGCAGCCCCCCCAGGCCGATGTTAGCAAGTCTCTCCATGAGCCTCTCATGTGGGACCGTATCGAAGGCCGCCAACAGATCGAGCAATATCAAAACAGCCTTGTCTCCCTGGTCCAGCTTAGCCTTGAGAAATTCAGTCACTTCCAGCAGAGCGGACTCCGTACTGTAGTTAGCCCTAAAACCGGATTGGGACTCATGAAGGAGCTTCCCATCTTCAATGTGTTTTTGTAGGACCTTGTTCACATGCTTCCCTAATACTTTGGAGAGGGCCAGAAGAAGGGAGATTGGCCTGTAGTTGACAGGGTCAGTCGGTTTGGCGTTAGCCTTTTTTATCAGGGGAAGAATCTTAGCATTCTTTCATAATTTCGGCATGTTGCCTGAGTAGAGGGAAGCATTAAAGAGCTGGTTTACCGTGGGGTTTATGGTGGGAGCTAATAGGTTCAGGCTATTCGCTGGACATGGGTCGGTAGGAGAGCCAGACTTAATGCTTTGGAGAAGGGTCAGTGACTCTTCAAGCTGAAACTCAGGGAAAGCTAGTAAAGATGGAGGATCCAAGAGGTGAAATATGCTAATTAGAACCAAGATAGTAGGTCAGTTCTTCCTCTGAGATGCTAGTGAAGGCTTGTTGGATCACGGAGATCTTTTTGTGGAAGAATTGAGCTATTTGCTTAGACCATACATCCATGCATGGCCCTTCCTTTGTGCCGGCTTTCGGGGGGTAAAGAATTTAACTATGCTAAAGATTTCCTTGCTCTTATTTTGGGCATTTTCTATCTTGGTTTGAAAGACGTTTTTCTTGGCTGCCTTCACGAGAATGTAATGAGCTTTTAAGTTGTCTTTATACACCTTCCTGTCCTCAGGTAGATAGGATTTACGTCATTTCCGTTACATTTTTCTACAATTACTTTTGCTAGATCTGAGGGAACCATTAAACCATGGAGCATGTGGGGCCAAACTCTTTGAGGAGCGGGAAACAACCGGTACTGATGCATCAATGTTGGTTCGGAGCCATGAATCTTTTGAGAGGGCGTCCGAGTCGGGGCAGCCAGACAGCTCCGGTGAGGAACGACCGAGGGCGTCTGCTAACATCGAGATGGATATTTTATGGAACGTCCTGTAATTAGGGACCTTCTGCCCTGCATTAGCCTGAGGGGCTGTGGCAGAGTTGAGAATTACAACTTTTAGTAGGAGGTGGTCAGACCAGATAATGGGAAGAGGTAGGCTTACTGATATGTCAAAGTTGTGAAAGATTTGTTCTAGGGTATGGAACTTCTCATGGGTGGCCGAAGAAATAGATGAAAACATGTTGCAGGCCTGCAGCGTCTCCAACTAGGAAATTGTTTGAGGGTCTTTTCAATTGTCCATATGTATATTGAAATCTCCCAGAATAAGGCAGTTGTTGTATTTTAAGGCCAGGGAGGTGGTGGCTGTATTAAGCATAGTAATAACATTTCCAATTGCACTGGGAGGTCTGTAAATCAGAAAACCAGCTATGCTATGATGGGGGGGGGATAAGGTACAGCGGAAGCCTAAGGACTCTGTGCCCTTGATGTTTTCCATCGGGATGGAAGTGCAGTCCAGTTTTTGATTGTAAATTATGGCGACACCGCCCCCTTCCCACTCGGTCGGTCCCTCCTAAGGATTTTATAACCCATAGGGATGGCCAAGGTGATAGCAGGGTTGGAGGCTTCAGACAGCCAGGTCTCAGTGAGAAATAAAAGATCAGGCTGTTCATCTAAAAGTAGACCATACATGTGTGGTTCATGCTTTTGCCTAGAGCAACAATTTAAAAGGTGGCCTTTAAGTCCTCTGTTTTCTCTTATTTATTTTTTTTAGAATTATTGTTGAGTGAGAGGATCTTTGGTGCGAGATTCCTGGGCTGGAGGAGACACCAGTTGCACTTATTGCATTGAAAGTCTACCTCCAAGCTTGGATCAGCCGCTGTACACTGACATAATGGTAGCCGCCTAAGGCTAAGCAGTTTTCCCCTATTGTGATATAGTGGAAGAAACTCATCGTCCGTTTGCATCGGGAATATATAGGCTAATGCCTATGATGCAAACTGGATCGCTAACGCAGATGAGGAAGTGGAAACTGCATGGGCAGAAGTGAGGAGCCCGATAGTAGCCCCAGCCCTCCGCACAATCGGCATATCTGCCGCGGCGGACCAGGACTGGAGGAAAAGCGACATGCAAATCGAAGCAGCTAAGGAGGTGTAGGTAAGCAGAATCAAGTAAAGTGCAAGTGCACGTAGGTTGGAGAAATTGTTAAAAAGTACAGAGTAATTCAGCCACACATATACAATTTAAAAAGTATTAAAAACCCAGTAGCAGGGCAGGAAACACTAAATCCTACCACTGTCAGCTGCGCGTGTCCGTATGCATCGGGAATATATAGGCTAATGCCTATGATGCAAACTGGATCGCTAACCCAGCCGGGGAAGCGGAAACTGCGTGGGCGGAAGTGAGGAGCCCGATAGTAGCCCCAGGCCTCCGCACAATCGGCTTATCGGCCGAGGGGGACCAGGACTGGAGGAAAAGCAAGATGCAAATCAGAGCAACTAAGGAGGTGTAGGCAAGCAGAATCAAGTAAAGTGCAAGTGCGCGTAGGTAGGAGAAATTTTTAAAAAGCACAGAATAATTCAACCACACATACAATTTAAAAAGTATTAAAAATCTAGTAGCAGGGCAGGAAACACTAAATCCTACCACTGTCAGCTGAGCGCGCCCATTTGCATCGGGAATATATAGGCTAATGCCTATGATGCAAACTGGATCACTAACACAGCTGAGGAAGCGGAAACTGCGAGGGAAACCGGGGCTCAAATTGGATCATAAATACAAAGCTGTTCTGAACAGGGGCCCCCAAAATATGTTTGGCCCAGGGCCCCCAAAATCCTTAAGATGTCCCTGGCTTTACAAATGTTTTTTCATTCATTCATTCATGTAGCAATGCATAACCCGGAAGTAGGATCCCTTCTTTTTCACCATGTTGTACAGTGTCAAGAGATGTTTAGTTAATTTAGCCACTAGTTTTTTAAAGGTCCACAGGTAGACTTTTGAGTCCAGGGGCCTTAATTGAGTATATTAGCGTAAGAACCTCTGCACAGCCCTCATATGTAAATTCCACTTCCTCGTCCAATGAGTCTCTGTCCACTACCAAGAGGCTGGGGAGAAGCAGATCTGACAAAAGTGCCTCCTCTGCAGTATTTCTTGACCTTAGCTTTGGGGCATACAAAGATTGCAATTGTTACTTCTAAATGTGTGCAATCTCTGTGTTGCCCTCACTATGCTATCATCAGCAGCCACCTGCAGCCCCACTGTCCATCTTCTGTCCTTTTTTCACTTACCCTGCCATGACAGCAATTTACTGGCATTATTCTCCAATGAACAGTTAGTTTCCTTTGGGTGTCTGGTTGTGACTACAAGCCTCATAAGTAATGCCAACAAGAACAGGTTCAGCCATAGAAGGAAAAATTAGGGGGAATACCACACAAAGAATGGTCATTTCAAACATCAACCTTTTAATGTCCCAAAATACAGGAAATTGTCCTCCCCTTATAAGCTCCCAATAGGGTAAAATCTGACCCAACTGATCTCTGGTTTGCAGGAAAATAATGCTCAGTCGTCGACAACAATGTGCCCACAACAGTCTTAGCCTCACGAAGCCATGTATTTAGCCTCCATCTTGAAAGATCTGGCATTCTGATGGCATACATACCTGCCCACACATAGGAGTGATCTGATAGACCACTAGTGAGAAATCGTTTGTCTTAAGGCCTTTTTAGATGAACCGACTGCCTGCTATTATTATCCATTCTGGAGAACAGAGTAGAATGCGTACTGCCTGTCTGATGTGTGGGCCACTTGTCCACTACGCCTAGGGCCATAATGAACTGTACCGACACAAGTCCCTAGTGTTCAGGCTGGTGTGCAACCTATCCACCTCCTCTGACATCACAGAGTTTAGGTCTCCACCCATCACAACAATCAAATCTGGCATGTAAGTATATTGGATCCACTTTTCAAAATTAATTGTAGTTTTTATAAGAAATAAACAGAGCATGAGATAAAATGCTCACCATCCAGAGTGCCCACCATTGTAGCATAGCTGCCATGGTAGTCCGTCTATATCTGCTCTGCAAAAGAGGTAGCCACCTTCCTAAGCAAAACCACTACCTCTCTGGACCCTGTCATACGTCCAGAGTGAGCTAATCCGTTATATCTGTTCCCACCCAAGAATCAGCATTCTGTTCCGTGTGTTTCCAATAGGAAGGCCATATCTGGATTGTGACTCTAGCATTTGCATCACCACTTCTTCTCATCACCCTAATCTCAAGGCCATTAACATTCCATGAGATAAGTATAAGCCTGCAACAATGTGAGTCAACCATATGTGACATCATAGTGTATCTCACTTTCCTATCTAACTAGAATGATCTCCCCCACTCTCACCCCATAGTAGGCAACAGCACTGCGATAACAACTTCAACCAGATTTGAATCTTGGAAAATATCAAATGCAACACCCCTTACCAACTGACCCCACACCCACAGAACCGTAAATGAGGAATACCCCCATAGTAGGCAACAGCACTGCGATAACAACTTCAACCAGATTTGAATCTTGGAAAATTGCAAATGCAACACCTCTTACCAACTGACCCCACACCCACAGAACCGTGAATGAGGAATAACATTGGGAATCCCAGCAGCTTCATATTTTCAAATATCGGGTGTTCTACATATAGTTCTGTACACTGCCCTGATGCCTGTTCAGGAACTTCTTTGATGCAGAAATCAATTTGCCTTGAGGCCCATCCAGTTCGCTCCACCTTTTCTGCCAGTTTCTGGTTGAGAGACTCCGGTGTAAACATGGTGCCCCTTTGAGAGTTAACCCAACCTGCTGCTCTTCTGAGCAGTCTTCCCAATAGTGCCTATACTTTGTAATTTCATGAAAACCTCCCGTCAAAAGCTTGAGGTGAGTTTTCACTGTGTCAATTTCTGTTCCACTACTTTCTTGGATTCCCTCAGTACCATCACAACATTGAAAAGTGTAAGTTCCTGTCCCTGCTCCAGCTTGGATTTTGAACCTGTTCCATGACAGTGTGAAAAGAAGAGCCTTCACAGGTTTATGGACAATACTTTGTAGATTTATTGTCAGTACAGCATCCCAGCACGGAGCAGCATCTTACATCACCAGTGCTCTCCTGTAACTGTCCCAACTAGAATCCTTATACAAAAACTTTCTGTAACATAACTAGGCAACAGTATCAATGGCACAAATGTCAACTAAAGACATCTCTACACAGTGCTTTTCAGAAAGGCAGATTTTTCCAGTTTATTCTGTGCCTGCATTTGGGTGCCCGGACTCAAACCACCATGACTATCTATGCTGTGATATGAAAAGTATACTTCAGTTGGAAGTAACTCTGCGGGCCCTTTTTGTACAGATGCACCATATGACTTATCTTTCCTCAGTTTGTGTTGGGTGTCATGAATCATATCTCTTTGTTCACTGCTTCCAGTTCCACAGTTCAATGTTTACAGTACATTAGTTAGAGCCTGGTACTGCTCACTTTGCACCACTTCCATCCAAGTCAGAATAATCCACTTGCGGCTGCCCTCCATGTGCTGTTCCCCTTTCTTTCAGCACTTCCTATTTCATTCTCCGGGGCCCATGAGACACCAGGAACAAGTGATGGCCGTCAACATTTTGAACAGGTGCAGCAGCAAACTTGTGGTTGCACACAGCCTGATGCATGCATATGCATTCAAAAGCTTTTTGATGATGTTAACATCTGTGTGCCTGTCTATAGCATAGTTACTTAGGCTGTGGTGAGGTTGTTCCAATAAACTACTAGGCAACTGCAATTTCTCAATATGTGGAAAAACAAAGAATCATTAAATACAGATCTCAGAGTGACAGCAGTAGGATTTTCAGGGTGCTGGAATATCACCTAAGTGAGAATGGTGTCAGAAGTCATATATTCACTCTCTCCTTCACCTATACATTCCTCTCATTATGTTAGGCACCTCTTTCAAAAATCTGTAACCTACAAGTCTCTCATGCCTTAACCATTCACATTCTGTCAGCAATGAAAGTTTGTATAAGTCTGTGATGCTGGATCTATTCTGAAGACATGAAAGATTGCACGTATTGCGTCCTGTGAAAGAGGGAAGTTTGCTTTGATATTGCCATGCAGTCCCTAATCATTGAGGAACTAAAGCTTTAACTGCTGTTGCCCACTTTGTACCTGCTTGTGTTGATTCTCCATAGCTGTATTTGTCCTCTGAAAAAGGGATACTTGCACTGTTTCTGCTCAAGGTGCATATGTTCTACAAAGGGGTGTTTTCACTGCTGTTTCCCCATCTCATGAAAAACACAAAGGATATTTGGAATGCCCTTGCATAATATGCCCAGGCCAAACAGATGCTATTATTGGACCCAGTGCAAAACTAGTTGCAGGGTCCTGATCCAGAGACCCTGGTTTCAATCACAACCTGCCAGCTTGAACAAACTATGGGAACCAGGGCAATTCATTTTCTTCACTCTGTTTCCTTTCAGTGACCATTACATTTGAGAGCAACTTGAAATGATGTAGTTCAAGATATGTACTGTATAAAAGCCTCTCTTGTATATGGTTTAATAGACTGTTAGAAATTGGGTTCCTGGTTGACTAGGGTGTGAGTCCTATGCAAGCAGAAACCACAAACCTAGTCACGGTAAGGCAAAACCAACCCCCAAACTAACCTATGCTCAACCCTCTGTTGGCTTGGAACAGAACAGTCAGGCTTAACTGAGAGACAATGTGTAAAGCATTTGTAAAACACTTCAAACAGTAAAATTGTCAAAACATCACACAAAAAGATCCCATGTTAGAAACATAGAGCTTGATTTATTAAATAAAACAAGACCCAAATGACCAAAATCCAATCAGTAGAAACGGAGTTATGCATTTTGAAAGAATACGCTGTAAAATAGTGCCTGAAAGCTGAAAGCACTAACTGTGGCTATCTGGTCACGCTGGACTGGGTCAAAGTCAAAAGTTCAGTCTGACCATTATGGTGCATGGGTCAGATACAATCCCAGATTAGTCCCACTGAAGGTTTACCTTCTCATGTTTTATGCCAAGAGTCCTGTTGGCTTTGGAGAGGGTTGTGAGGAGCAAGGAGATAACCACGGGTGGCAGTCAGTGTGGTGCGACGAGTAGGTGGGGCGTCTAGAATGTGTAGACTGAAGCTTAGCATTGGCAGTCCCCCATGTGCTGTCGATGCTGCTGTGTGAAGAGATGCTCTGGAATCAGCTAGCACTGGATTTCGGTGAGAGCAACATGGCTCTGGTGCGAAGAAGCCCATTCTCAGTCTCGAAGAGCAGCTGGAACTCGCTGAAGGAGCTGTGTGGGAGCCTTTTATGTCCCTGAGGCTCAGATCAGGAGGCCAGAAGACTAGCTCTTTGGGTCACTTTGGAGTCCTGGGTTCAAGAGGAAGTTGCAGGTCCAGTTTTTCTTTCCCAGACAGAGCGCAGTAGGTCAGCACAGCATAGCAGCAGTTCCTTTAGATAATCAGTCCAGCAGAGTGGCAGTCCTTGTAGCAGCACAGCAGTCCTTCCTCCTGGCAGAGTATCCACAGGTCCAGAAGTGTACTGAAGTTGTGGTGTCTGAGGTCCTTCTTGCATTCACAATTGTGCCTCTGAAGTGGGGTGAGAAGCTTCTAGAGGCATGCCTTTGAAGTGCACAGATTACCTGCATTCCTGGCCTGGCTCCTGACTCACTACATGTAGCCCTTTTGTGGAGACAGGACACAGCCTATTCAGGTGTAAGTGAGGCTAGGCCCAGCTCTTCCCTTCCATCCTACCACACCTAATCTCCCACTGTGTGTTGCTATCTAGGGAAAATACAAAAAGCCCAACTTCCATCTACACCCAGTCATGGGATCAGAGACAGGCTTCAGACACCCAATGGATAAGGCAAAAAAATGGCAACTTTCTAAAAGTAGCATTTTTAGAATTGCAATTTAAAATCCAACTTCACCATACATTAGGATTTTAAGTTGTGAAAAATGTAATAAGGTAACTCCAATGTTATCATGTAGGAAAGATAGGCCTTTCAATAGTGAAAAACAAATTTAAGAGTTTTTCACTATCAGGACCTGTAAATCTTTAATGTACACATCCAGCTTTTTAAATACACTGCACCCTGCCATCTGTGATGTCCAATGGCAGGTCTGAAATATGTCTAAAGAGCTACTTAGGTGGGTGGCACGGTCAGTGCTGCAGGCCCACTAGTGCAAAAACAACAAAAGATGGATGAAATGCTGAATTAATCAAACATTCACCCCCAGTCACAGATCTGGGTTAAATCCATTGTTTTTTTGCACACCACACCATTCCAGTTTAGACCCAGCTATATGCAAATCAGTCTTGACCCTGTGCCCCATGGGGACAGTCTAGCCCAAACTGCCAGGCCAGGTCCTCCTTTGACCAGAAACAAGCATCCTGAGACCGGTTTCGGGATAACACCCCACATAAGCCAGGCTAGCTTGAATCTGGTGGCGTTGAGGGCAAAGGACCCATGTCTGGGCATACCCTTCCCACTTCGGGCGACAAATGCAAAAACAACAGATGATGCACTGACAGCATTTAATATACTAATTTACAAGCCAGCAATTTACTAGGGACTTGTAAGTAAATTAAATATGCCAATTGAGAATAACCCAATGTTACCATGTTTTAGGCAGAGAGCACAAGCACTTTACCACTGGTTAGCAGTAGTAAAGTGTGCAGAGTCCTAAGGACAGCATTAACAAAGTCAGAAAAAAATGGAGGTTTGGAGGCAAAAGGTTAGAGGGAACCATACCAATGATGCCAGATCTAACATAGATCATAATGTTGCTCTATCTATGCCAACAGTGAATAGGACAACTGAACTGCCTCTTGGGTCACTACTACAATTTTCATCCAGGCAGAAGGGCATAGAATGCAATATCCACACCTGGATCTTAATTGCACAATGTTTAATAAGGAAACATGGTTTTGATTCCATATTCCAAGCTTGACCAACCAGTGTGACCCTAGGCAATTACTTTTCTCCTCTGTGCCTCCTTTTCCATGATCATTTCATTTGAGAGCACATAAAAATAGATCAATATGCACACTGAACAATAACCTCTCTTGTGTATGGTCAATAGACCATGAAGTTCTTCCATCTATTAAAATAAAAGGATTATATATGAGGAAACAAGAAAGCTGACTTACTTCTTATATTAATCTTAAAATTGCTTCAGCAGAAAGGGTGGGGCTCATACATTTTAGTGGAGGCTTCTTAGAGCAGTGATATAATCTGAGGTGCTAAAGTGAATCAATCCAAAATACTCTTTTTTTAAAACTCAGCTATAAATAACATGGCCATCCCCGACATTTAAAGAAGAGCAAGAGGTCTAGGCTGAGCCAAGAGTTGCTCAACAAAGCTTCCATATCACTGTTTTTTTCAGACAGGAAACAACACTGTTGGGGCTGCAGAGAATTATGGGATCCGGCGGGTACAGCCTCACTACCACTACCCTATTGGTGCTAGTAGTGAGGCATGTTTTGGTGTTGGGCATATAGTTAGAGTGTTCAAGGTCTATGCACTCCTGCTGCCCATTCTCTATTAGTTGTGAGTGTGGTCTGACAGCATGGCCATGGTCATTTTCATAGTGTTGACTGATCACAATGACTCATCCCGAAAATCATGCTCCATACTGACTCTTTCACCAATAACCTGTTATGAGACTTGCCCCATCACCCCTTCCCTTTCTAAGGTACATGACTATGCCCTATGAAGCAAGTGTTGTTTGAAAATATTTGATATTAGAGATCTATGTTCCTGAAAAAGACACCTGACCCCACAGGGGCAATATTCATGCACCGAGACATGTCGATGCAAAAGAAAAGTGTCAATTGCTTGGTATCCTGGTTAATCTTGTGGTATCAAGACACCAGTAAAAACATTTTTCGCTCACCCACCTATAATTTTAGCATAGCTCTAACAGTTTAACAAAGGGAAAAGTAAATGTTGACATAAGTGACATAACCTCACCCAAACTATGGAATCCAATAACTATGAGGCTGTACAACCAGTAGACACTAGTAGTCTTGAATGAGTCCCAGTGCAAGACATGGAATTCACTGATTAGGCATACTACACCAGGCAGGTGAGGGTTCAATCTATAAGAGTACATGAACGTATGTTAAATCCATAGGGTGTTTGGCTATTTCTTGCAGGAGTTTGCTTCCTGTATGTTTATGGCTGTTTACGAAAATTATACAAAAGTCTTTAACATCAAACTCTTTAGTGAGTTTGCTACCTGTGTTGTACATGCCCTATGTGAGAGAATGACAATGCTCCATTTATTATGCAGAGAGAATCTTGATTTCATTAAAGATAAACGGAGGCTAACATTATGCAAATACTTTTATTTGCTGCCTCAACATGCAGCCCTTTAAAGAATGTTAATACATCACAATATATAGAACATTAAAAACATCGCAAGAAGACAGTGCACACTTCCATCTTCCTCTTAGGCTGCGATGACACAGGCGGACAACGTGGAATTCCAGGTGCTCCTAAACATTGTAATCTGAGGAAAAACAAAAACACACTGTATAGTGAAGAGGTATAAAAAGTGTCTATATTGAATAGATAATAAAAACAATGTACAATACATTAAATGTAAGAAATACAGTATAACATATTAAAATTAAACAGTACCAAACCCAAGCCTCTCAGGGAGAGGAGGGTTGGATAATGTTAGCCTCCATTTGTCTTTAATGAAATCAAGATTCTCTCTGCATAATAATTGGAGAATCATCCTTTCATTACAAGACCGGAGGCTACCATTATGCATGTTTAAAACCATGTAGAGCTACACTGCTAACATGCTCTATTGGTCTCAAATAGACTTTTGAGAAGGTATCTGCATTTGACCAATCACTGGCTTTAAGTATTTCGGGCAGGGATCCCCCAAGATTGGAGAAAGGCATCTACCCTGACGCATTGGGATCCAGTCTCCAGCTGAAGTATTTCTGAACTTGGTGAGTTAGTCTGCTGGTAAACAGGTCTATTTGAACTGGTCCCCATAACTCCTGAATCAGAGAAAAGGCCCCCGGATTCAACTTCCAATCGCTGCAGTCCTGAAGGAAGCGGGAATTCCAGTCTGCCCTTAGATTCTGAATTCCCCGATTCAATTCCGCCCGAGCATAATCTTTTGATCCCTGTAATGAAGAGGGCCGGGAGAAATAGCCTGGATAGAGGATGACAGGAGACCTAGAACCCTGGCTAGGTCTTTCAGATGAATTAATTATTTCAATAAGATAAGGGAGACCTGTTTCTTTATCTTGGTAACCTTCATGTGGGGCAGAATTAGATTAGAGAGAACAGTATTTACCTGGAAACCGAGGAACTCCAGCGCCTGTGTCGGGACCATGATAGATTTGTCTATTTTCATGATGAATCCCAGATTCTGAAGAATGTCTACAGTCATTTTTAAGTGTTTCTGTATTTCCAGTTTGACTTGTGACATAATGAGAATATCGTCTAGGTAAATAATTGGACAAACTCCTCTCTTCCTGAGGTAACTCACTACTGGCCGAAGAACTTTGGTGAAACACCAAGGTGCTGAGGACAGGCTGAAGGGGAGACACTAGAACTGGTAAAGGGTTACTTTCCAAGTAAAACAAAGGTACTTTTGACAGGCCTTGTTCATGGGTATCGTAAAGTAGGCATCTTTAAGATCCAATTTTATCAGCCAATCGTTGGCTTGCAAAATGTCTCTCAAAAGATGGATACCTTCCATCTTGAAATGTCTGTAAGTTAGAAACTTGTTTAGACATTTTAGGTTTATGACGGGACGCCAACCCTTGTCCTTCTTTTTCACTAGAAAGATAGTACTTATAAAACCCTTTGAAATCTCTAAGAAAGGGATCTTTATAATGGCTCCCTTGTCTAACATTTGGGAAATCTCCAATTCTATTAGCTTTGAATTCTCCGAATCTAGAATCATCTTCCTTGAAATCTTTCTTTGGAATGGTTGTTCCCAAAAATCTATCTTGAACCCCACTATGGTTTCTAGAACACAGGGGTCTTGTGTAATTCTTAACCAATTGTGTGCAAAGTGTTTCAGTCTTCCTGCCACCCTTGAAGGGAAAGAAGTCTTCAGGCGTACCATGGTAGGTTTGATTGGAGGATCTAGGTCTGCCGCCACTGGATCTTGAACTCCTCCCTCTCTGGGGGTAGAAGTTGGAGTTGGAGCGGTAGCTTCTATTGAAACAAGAGGAGCCTCTTTTGTTTTGGTGGTAGAATTGGGACCTGTAGGAGCTGCGTCTCACAGGCTGTCCCCTCCTGTCAGCCCTTCCAAAAAGAGGCCGACCCCCAAAGACTCTGCGCATGCTTGATTGAGCCTTGCTGAAAGCGTTAAAGGTGGACACATATTTGCCCAGGGATTTGATTAAATTGTCTCCAAATAGTAGTCCCTTGGTGTCACACATGTCCTCCTTAGTGGACAGATCGGCAAGCTTTGGATTAATTCTCAATAGAACTGCTTTTCTGGGCTCAGTAATGAGGTTGGCATTAGCGTTACCAATGAAGCAAATTGCTCGCTGTGACCATCCTCTTAGAAGGTCGATGTTGACCGGGATATCATTGGCCCTTGCCTCTTCGGTCATTTCAAGGATCTTGGACAAGGGTTCAAGTACATAGAGCAGTTTGTCTTGGCACTGCTTCAGACATTTCTCGATCCCCTTTCTGGGGTCCTTTCCAGATTTGAAGAGGAAAGTGATCAATTCGGGTTCAAGGTTTGGGGTGTTGCAAACCTTGTCCTCTGAGGAGTGACGAGGTCACTTGTTACGAAGAAGGTTGCGAGTTTCTCTATCCAAAGGCTTCTTCCCCCCAGTGATAGGTATTTTCAGACGTGGTCCATTGGCCACCATTCGGAACTGCGCGGGTGACGAATAGCAGTACGGTTAAACATCTCCCCACTGAGGGGGTCCTTAACAATAAAGGATGAGGTGGAAGGCTGATCCAGATTTTCATCAAGACCTCCTAATGTATCCTGATGATCAAAAATAAACTCATCCATCTCCAAATCCTCATAATCCAGGAATTCACGATGGGTTTGCAAGGAACCCTCAAAATCATTTGTACCGTAAAGATTACCTCTCTCTATCATGCCGCTACGGGCAACTCTTCTCTCTGTCCCAAAGTATTGGGTTTTCTCTCTTGTGCTGCTATGAGCACCAACATCTATTGTGGCGCGAGGGCTACCAACATCATTTGCATGGTTAAATGCCTCCTTCAAGTGTTTCCCTTTTTGGGAAACCTTCCCCCTTTTTGAGGTCTTGAGGTAGAGGGAGAGTCTCCGTCCGTCAGAGAAAAGTAAATATTCTCAACAGGGGATACCCTCATCCTTTTGGTTAAAGCGGCATCCACTGCTTCCTTAACGGAAGACTTGAGTTCTTCCCCAATTAACCTCTTCAAGCTATCACCCCAAAGCTCCTTAGGAGGCTCTTGAGGGTTGTTAGCATTAATATCCATCTCCTTTTCAAGGATGTCTTTAAATATATATTTAAAGCCATTGTATAAGGCCTACTCACAGTTCTGTGCAGGTATCACACCTTTAAACCAACACGCAGCCTTGAATAAGCAAATTCCTTAGTTATGGCAATGAATAACTTATGGGTCAGAAGGCATGTGCACTTGAACGGCCACCGTGTAGCGATCGTGCTGTTTAAACTGGTGAAAATAGCAGAAAACAGATGGAAAGAGGCTCCGGTTCAACCAGGCACTGTTACGTGCTTGAGCAAGGAGCCGTAACCTAGGTAAAGTGCCGCAGAGCCGGAGGGGAGCATTGTGTCACCAAGGACGCATGTGAGGGAACAGTGGCTCGCTCCTGCGTCTCCCAGCAGGTTGCTAGAAGACGCGGGGGAGTTAAAAGACGCAAGCGTCGCTCCCGTGCCTCATTTCCCCTTTTTTTTTTTCATTTACTTACAAGGTTGTTGATTCAGAAGCGGCTGAACTAATTAATCACTCACAGAGCCCAGAAACGGGCTTAAAGCTTAGACATAGACGGCGGGGTCGCACGTCGAAATGAGAGGCCGAAAAATCGATCGGAACATTAAACAGAGTACAAACCATTCCCCGCCATAAATTGGTAAGGGGAGTATGGGGAGCTGAAAAGGAAGGATGTTAAGGCATAAATAAGGGCAAGGTAGGCAAGAAAGGCCACTAAATAAGCGCCTTAAATGAAGCTCATCATATTAATAAGAATACATAAACAGTATCAAAATACATAGATACGATTAAAAGAGCAATAATGCCACAAATTAAAAGTATACTTAGCTGTGTGAGGAGCAGTGAACAAAAGAGGAAGATGGGAGTGTGCACTGTCTTCTTGTGATGTTGTTAATGTTCTATATATTGTGATGTATCAACATTCTTTAAAGGGCTGCATGTTGGGGTAGCAAATAAAAGTATTTGCATAATGGTAGCCTCCGGGATTGTAATGAAATCGTGTGATGCTCTTTCTGCTGCTGTCACTGTCCTTAACATATTATTAATTATAACTGTTAGGGAAGGTGTAATAATGAAGCATCACTCAGGTAGCCAGGTAACGTAGAACAGGTTGTATATTTATTAGGCAGGTTACAGGATCAAATATGATGGTAGATCTCAAGTAAAGCCTCTGTTAAGTCCATATATAAGCTCAGGTTGTGCAGTGGCTGTCCATGTTGTACCTTTACTGTAAAGCTCAGTTTAAAACATTCCACTCCACATAAAAAGATAATCCATATTGGCAATGTTTGTTTAAATGCATGATGGGAGTAAAACAGAACTCAAAAAATATGTGAGCAGAGTTTACTTTCGGTTTTACACAAGAAATAGAGTAGGCAACTTTGTATACTTTTAAAAGAAGGCTGACAAGTGGCATTATAGCTAACAGCCCTTTGCATCCTGGGTTTTAATCCCATAATGAAAAAATTAAAAGCAAAACAAAAGACACGCAATGCGGATCGCTTAAAAAATATATATTATTATCCTCTGTTGTAGTGCCAAAGCGCAGAGTTGTGGAATGCAATATAAAATGCAGTTTGTTGCTTTCTGTCTTTTTTTTCTTGTAGGCAATCACTGGTTAAACAGTCCAGCAGCTGAGAGGGCAGAGATAGCCTTTCAGATGCAAATAGGATCATGGCTTGCTAATGGGCTAACATTGATACTCCTTTGAATACCTACTTGCTAAAAGGATCTATTTACCAAAACAATGCCAGCATCAGCAAGTTAGATGTGTTTAAAGACACAGAAATGATAAATAATGACCTTTCACTCCTTCTTCTACAGCCCATGCTCAGGGCTTTGTATGATTTTGGTGGAACGCTCCCAACACCATTGTAAATGTGGTTCATCTGCCTCAAACAAGTGCAGCACAGGCTAGAGGTGCTGGCCATGGGGACCGCCAGTGACAGGAATGGTTTGTTAAAGTACTTCCAGGTTACATCCCCATTGTCCCCTGTCTCATCATTGCCATGGCAAGGATTATTTGCTCATCGAAGGCCTCACCAGGCCCTTTCTGTTGGGCAGCATGATCGCCAACATTTTCTTTTTTGCCAATGCATCATCTACAATGGTCTGGATCAATTACAGAATGCACCTAATGAGACCACAGCCCGCTAAGAAACTCTACAGCTCATTACAGGGACACGTTGCAGGAAGCTGGCTCTTTATATAGTGGACCAAAACGAGGTGCACTGTGTAAAGATTCCAAACAACCCTTATTGGTTTACAGAGGCAAAAATGATACCGCAAAATGCTCTCTTTTGTGGTAGTGTGGGCGAGCAGGTTATGCTTATCAGGGGATTGTGCTAGGTATTTTTCGTACTCACAGAGGCAATAAATGAGACAGACACTCAAGAATAAATACGAGACCAATTTTGAAAAATAAGTCGTACTTTTATATAAATTTTGATACCAAGAACTTTGTTATAAAGTAAGTACTTTTTAGGTAAGTAAATAGTTCAATTCAAAAAAGGTCAGCCGGTTTCTAGGGGTCTCCTTCAGGACTTACAGTCGGAGGGGCAAAGGTCTAAAGTACCACAGGCAGTTTCTCATTACCTGCCTAGCTGCGTACGGGTGCAGAGCTGCTGGTCAGTAGCTGTGCACACTATGCCGGTGGGAAGAAGGGTTCCACCTAGAAACAGGATGCAAAGGGGGACTTGGGGCCAAGTCCGGGAGATCCCAATGGGGGCTTGGGTCACAATGGTCCCGGGAACAAGGGGCACAGCCAGTTCATCGGTACCCAGGTTGGGGCACTCAGTAACAGAGAAGAAAGGTTGGCTGGGCTCTATGAGTCAGTCTTCACCTGTTGCGTGTGCAAAATCAGGACAGCTGGGCCACTCTGGAAGTGATTCTTTATGGTACTGGTGTCCCTCAACCGCTCCTCAGTCTCAGTGAAGTGGGAGTCCGGACTGGACTCTTACAGACACTGTTTGCCAAAAGGGGTCTAGTAGCCTGGGTATTGGTCCTGTGTGGCTCTGGTTGGTCCTGGTGCCCTCTCACTTGGTGCGGGACATATTTGACTTAAGGGGGCATATGGTCCTCTTCCTGGGGGCTGCTGCATCGGTCCAGCCATGGAGTGGCAACTCGGTAGACCGGATTTTGTGTTTTTAGTGCCTGCGGACTGCAGGGGAGTAGCTGATCTACTCCAAGGGAGATTGCTGTCAATTTGCAAAGGGCTGGCAGTCTCCTGGGGTTCTTGTATGCTGGTCAGCTGCAGGACAAGTCACTGGTCATGATTGTCGAGACTGAGGCAGGCAGGTAGAGTTTGGTGCTAAATGTCCACAGCAGTCGTCAGTTCTTGCTTTTTTCACAGCTCTTCTTTGTCACCTCATTTTGGTCAGGGGTGCCACCGAAATACTCAATTTAGGGGCATTAAAGGGAGTGACAGGTAGTAGTTAATGGGCTACTTACTTTAGGGTGTCTACACCATCTGTATGACCACTTCTTGTGGGAAGTGGGCATAACCCTGACCCAGAGAGCCTAATTCTGCCAAAGCTAAGATGGTGGAATTCTAAAAGTTGTGTTCACTTTAGGTAGCCCACCCTAGGGGTGGTTTTAGCCTGAGAGGGGAACACGCCCCCTGACTAGCTAATTTTCACACCTGTCCTGGTGCCAAATTGGCCCGCAGCAGGGTGTGGCATTTCCCCCAACTGGGGAAGCCTTGAGTGGCATATCAGAGGCAGCAAAGACCTTTGAAGCCTCTTGCCTTGATAAGCTGATTACTAAGCCTTCCTTCATGGAGGAAGTGACAGCACCTCCTGCCAGACCAGGCATTGTTCCTACCCTCAGAGAGTGTGGGCTCTCCCCTGCAGGGGGTCAGAAATCTGTCTGTGGTGGCAGGCTGGTCTGCACTTGTACACAGGTAGTGAGTTGATTTTTGGGGGGCACTTCTAAGGTGTCTTCGAGGTGCATGTATTAATAAATCCATCACCGGAATAAGTGAGGGTCTATTAATACACACAATAACTGACCAATAAATGTAAGGACAGGCTGAAGCCTCTATAAGTATATTATAAATATAATTTTAATCAAATCAAAAGGTCTTGGCTAACACTAGACCTACCCACACTGATAAACGATGGAGTTATGAGTTCTTCCATTTGGAGGATAATGTGAGTAATACAGGATTTAATCAATAAGCTCAAACTAAGCCTTGAAATATGACTAAATATGTCATCTTCAATAAACAAACATGAAGAATGGGAAGATTAATGTTTTTTTCGGTCGCTCTCATAGTAATAGCACCGGCATTCATATATTCCCCACTACCATAGATTTCTAATGCTAAAAGAAATAGGTGTTTGCGCTGTACAATTTCATTACAGGTAATTGTAGGGAAGAATTGTAAGATAGAGCCATATTTGGAAATTAACAATGCTTTTTTTAAATTTCGTATCACGTCATATAACCCCGGAGCTAACTTAGCAGCTAATTTTCAGTTTTTGACTGTAGCACAACAACAACAGCCACATGGCCCCCTTTTTGTGCCATTGATGATAGGGGATCCCACAAATGAGAGAGTCAGGCAAACTCATCTGTCGACAGGGTCTGCACTACCTTCTCTAACTTAGTTACGTTTCCAGGTGAGCATCTCAGAATATGCAGGGAGACTTTGCAGTTAGTAACATTTGAAATTTGGTGTATTCAATGAAAAGCTCGTTTATAAGGGGAATTCAGATTTCTCCTGCATAGGAGAACGTAAATCACATTTTTAACTGCATGTATTTAGAATGCAAAGCAGGTGTAACTGAGAATAAAATTTGAGCTCAGCTGTGTCCTTTTGACTAGGCCTGGGCATAACTTAAATTGCTATGTTTAAATTTGAACAATTTAAGGAATTTTGCATTATGTCTGTTGTGCACAGTTCCTTAATTTACACAACTATGTCACTTTGCGTAATTACACACCATTTGCAGTAAAAATGAACAGCAAAATGTATCATTTGCAGTAAATTGATCACAAACTCACAAGAAAACAGCTGCTGTGGTCCACAGTGCTTTTGTTATGTTGCATCTTGCATCCAAAGTTGACATGAGGATGCAATTCAAACTAAAATATAGCATGAAATGGCAGATTTGCATTTTGCATAATTACATGTAATTTTGCCGAGCTTTCGTATAACTATGCAAAAGTAAGTTGCGCAAATGTACCACGTCCAATCAATCAAATATCCAGGAGCAGCTCCTCCGTTAAGGCAGAGGAGAGTCCCCGCACTAGTTTATATGTCCCCAGATGAAAAATAAAATGGTAATAGAAATTATTACCATTTTATTTTTCACTGACTCTGCAAACCCCCATCCTGAGTTGTCTTAGGACGGGGGCAGGCCACTGCTGACAGGTAGCAGCAGAAAGGATTGATGAGCTGCACACTTAAAAGCGCACATGTCTCTTTGGCCAGCTGTCTTGGGAGAGCCATCAGACAGGTGCACCTTAAACCTCTCAACCCAGCTGTCATAGACAGCTGGGTTGAGACCGAGCAGAGGTCTCCAGTCCTATTTGGAGCACTGAGAGAGCCTGTTCCATACAATCCTGGCACTTCTTTCATGCTGATTGAGAGCCGCACCAGGATTGGTTAGGGGAGTTGCTCGGCCCAAGGAAAGAAGAACACCGGGGCATAGCGAGGACATGAAGCAAGGTAAGTGTGTTTTATTTCATTAAAAAATATATATATATGTTTATAAAATACATTGAATTAAAAGAAATACAGCAGCAGCAAAAGAGGCAGGACTGTCCCTTTTTTCCTACGCTGATGACACCCAGATAATTGTTTTGTTCTCCGCTATGCAAGACTCAGACTCTTCTTCCCTTCAATCTGGTCTGTCCAAAATTGCACCTTGGATGCAAATGAACTTGCTAAAGCTGAACGGCGAAAACACGGAAGTCTTGATTTTAGGGAAGAACAAAGATCTCTGGGGTCCCCAGCATTGGCCGTCAAAAATGGGCGCTTTACCCTTGCCGTCTCATCAAGTTCGTAACCTAGGCTTCATCATTGATGACCAACTGTCTATGAAACAGTGGGTCGTTAAGGTAGCCTCAACCTGCTTCACCATCCTTAAATTGCGCAAGAAAATCCTTTGGATGCTGCCTGGCCCCACTCAGAGACTGTAGTCCAGGCCCTTGTCACTTCCAGGCTGTACTACGGTAACGTTTTATATCTGGGTGTAATTAAAGACGTGGTGCAAAAATTGCAGGTGGTGCAGAATGCAGCCACTAGACTGCTCTGCCAGGTCCCGAGGACGGCCTCCATCTCTGGCTCTCTTCGTGATCTTCATTGGTTCAGGGTAGAGAATCGTATTAAATTCAAAGCCCTGAGCTACATGTTTAAGATTAAATCCGGCCCAGCCCCTATTTACCTTCAATCCTTGGTCCATCGTTATGTACCTATAGGTTCTCTCCGCTCTATGTCGCAAGTGAAATTATCAGTTCCCAGAGTTAGACTACTGCGCATAGGTGGTCGATCTTTTGCCTACCTTGGTCCCTCTCTGTGGAACTCTCTTCCCTTGACTTTACGTAATGAAACATTCTATGAGCAGTTTCGCAGAGGACTAAAAACTTGGATGTTCAATCAGTAATCTCTTTACTTGGCCCCTTTCCTTTCTAGCATGCGCCGGGAAACCCTTCGGGGTAGCTATGCGCCATACAAATTTAAATAATAATAATAATGTTTATAATTTTCCTACCTCTCCAACATGCATTAAATTACCGCTTTAAAGTTAACCATTTTAACTTGAAAACGATAATATAATGCATGTCGGCATGAATTTAATTTAGACATTTTTTGCCCCCATTTGCCCGCCTCCACTCTCCATAGCAGGCAGCCACCACTGCTAATATCTAATGTGAGCTGGAAGGTCACAGAATGCAGCCCTATGTTATTATAAAAAGAAAAACCCTTGAATCAGAAAAGAGTCTGTGCTTCCACTCAACCCCTTCAGAAGCAGGAAACAAGTGCACAATAATTAAAGGGATTCCCCTTGTCTTTGAGTTATGACTGAAATCTGAATTTAGGTTGTCTATTCTTGCCATCAGCGGGCTAAAATAGGGTGTAACACAGCAAGATACCGAGGATCATGAGGAAAGAAATCCTACTCATGGTCCTGGTCCGCGCCTGGTGCAGCTTTACCAGGTGCCCCCTGAACAACCTAGCACCGAGCTCTGAATTGTAGAAAAAAATGCGTTAATCCAAGTACTGGTACCAACTTCCTAGTTTTTACCAGCATTTGGGAGGACACAACAAGGAAAGACAGAGCCACAATTTAAAATCAGGGCTCTAGCTTTCATTACCAGACAACCCACTCTGATTTAAAGAGTGGGTGGGGATCCTCACTGAGTGGGGCGTCGTTTGTCACTGCACCTGACCCCGGGGAATGATGAGGGCCCCTGTGACCCCTCTTTATATCACCCTCATGCAACTCTTTTTGTTTACATTTCAATTTTTAATTTGACATCTTAGAGTGATACAATATTACATATTTACAAAATGTTCAAAACTATCATACATAGGTGAATCCCTCTTGACTCCTTTTTTTGTGTCACCAGCAAAATGTTAGGTCTGCAGATCAAATTTAGTCCTAAACATGATTTAGCCTGTTTGTTGCACAACATCTGTGACCAAGGGATAGAAAGAAGGCATCCTGGATGATTTTCCAGTAAAAGGTTTGTAAACTCCAACAAATATGTAAAGTTGTGGCTATACACAGACATTTTGTAGGTCCCCACCTAACCTGGAAATGTACTCTTATGGAGAGCTGAAGTTATTCCCTGTCCAAAGTGAGAATGGAACGGGACCCCACTTACATTAAATAGTTTTAAGTGGTTTTTTCCACACCAAACATTTCTTCCAGATGGAGGAAAAATTGACATTTCTCCTCTGAATACTCAAACACACTGTCCACTATACAACAAGTCCACTGAGCTACGCATAATGGGCCCTGAGTGCACTCTGAAAACGAATATTTGTGTAACATTCCTAATGCATATTCAATTGGATTCTCCGGAAATCACGGAATCTATTCAAATTTTAGCCATAAGAATATGAATCACAGATTTACTCTCTGTCTGGGAATCGGGCCTCAGGAAGCTTTCTCAGTTGATTCATTTCTTAATTCTGGAATTAAGGTCCTGGTCTAGCTTTAATTTAATTATAATAAAAATACACATGTACAAACAGGCACACACACAGATTTCAGTGTATTGCTCCTTTCCCCTTTGTTATTTATTTTGTAGATGGTTTTTTTATTTTACTTATTTCTTTTTGTGCAATCATATGAACACCACCTTTAGACTGTAGCATTTTTACTTTGTATTTCTTTTAGGTTTGTAATGCCTATTTCATATGTTTGCAAAATAAATTAAAAAAAACAAAAAAATCTGGATTGTCAAGGCCATACTTATTGGTTTTGTCACTGCTTGTTAGATGGTGTTGATGTACCTTAAAGACACTTATGAATTTAATACGAAAAAATACTTAGTCGAAGAGCACAACATATGCTGAGTTTGAGGCAGGAGTCCTCCTGCTAATGGCAGAGTGGCTTTGATTAACTTTGGGACAGTACCTAGGGGCTCTTAAGGAAAGATGGCTGCAAGAAAAGGGTTCCATTAGAGTGAAGAATATTTTTTGAGTGTCATATGGTGTTTTAGAATCAATAATTCAGACATAGATTGTGTGTACACCCTGTAAGGCTTTAACTAAACTCCACAGAAGGAACATCACATTAGTGTGAATTAAAGATGCATTTTGCGCTGGCAGTTCGCGAGATACAAAGGAAGTGCATGTATTATGCATGCAAGTGCACTCAATGAGGTGTGGGTTTTTATTGTCATAACAGATTCCTTTGATGAACCCTGCATCGTCAAGCAAAGAAGAGTGCTTTTAATCAGCCAGGGCACAGGTTATTTCAGCGCTGTCCTGCCATCAAAGGCATTATTAGCATCTATTAATGAGCTGGCCCTTTTGTTGCGTACCGCAAGAAATGCGTTTCATTGGTCTTTTGAGTGCTCGGTGGGGGAAAGTTACTTTGCATAATGGAAAGCAATATTGTCAAAAGTAGGGCATGAATCATTTCCGAACCTTCTGAATGAATTTTGCTTCACATTGGGTTTAGCATTAAAATGTTTCAATGTTTCTAGGCTGGTGGCACCTACTTTAAAATAGCTGCATTTACTTCTTAATTCGCGACAAAAATGAGCAAGCGTAAGGGCTCAAATCGTTTCTTAGAAGTCCACCGCTGGTGCTGCCCGATGCAGGGGTTGCCAATTACCAGCTCTGCCTAGCCTTGATTCCACTTCATGCCTCTTCCTTCCAGCATCCTACACTTCCACTCACTTTGGGGCATATTTACAACAAAATGGCGGAGCGCAGCGCCAAATTTGGCAGCACTGTGCTGCGACATTTCCAAAACACAGGGATGAGCCGTATTTACAAAAATATGGCGCACCGTGAGTTTTCCCTAATGTTGGCGCTAAATTTTGCTTCATGGCGCCAACACAGTCACCCTTGCACCATAGTGCATGGGTGCCTGCGTTGCAGGAAATGATTGTTTATGTGCAGGAAGGTGTCCCTTTCTGCACATAAACAATTCATAATGGCGATTAGTTACTTCTATGTGTGCTGCAGAATGCATCACACAGAATTAGCAAACCCTCATTATTTAATGATTGTTTATGTGCAGGAAGGGACACCTTCCTGCACATAAACAATCATTAATGGCATTTTGCTCTTTCGGTGAGAATGCAGCACACATAGAAAAAAAGCTAAAAAGAGGAGAAATAAAAGCATTTCTCCTCATTTTGCTATTCTAATGCCTGCTCATGGATGGCATTAGCTTTTGGCGCTGCCTCCGATATACACCTCCATGTAAATCTGGTGCACTGTCAAATACCAATGAGTGTTGCGGTGGAACGTCCACAGCAATACCCGTTGCACGTCCCTTTCACCCCAAGTGATGCATGTAAAGGGGCCGTATTTACAAGGCTGCGTTAAGCCACAAAAAGCGGCTTATCACCACTTTGTACATATGGAGTAGGGCATAATGCCACCAGAACATTGGTAAAAGTGACGTTCTGGTGGCGGTAATCTCTTGTAACTATGGCCCTGTTTCTCACACTTCCAGATTGTTGTGATCCCCATTTTCTCCCTTTCTCAGTCTAAAAGTCTAATGATGAAAAATAAAGTCCCACATCCCAAAAGTCTATGCCAGTGCCCATAACTAGCAATCCCCAGCACAAATTAACCTATGACTACATTCGAAACCAATAGACAAAAAGCTGCACTGACTCTCCATGGCAGAACTCTGCCTTTATTAGCCACCAATAATGGTCAACAAGTCCCTGTCCAGAAAAAGCCAACTCTACCTTAAGGAGATTATCCAACCCTACACTACTATTTGTCACGTTTCTTTTATGTGTGACACTTTGATGCCTTTTTAAGGTTTGGGGTGCAATTTAAAGGAGATAAGGATGATGGCGGTGATGAATGTATTCTCTTGTTATAGACATTGCAATTCAGGAGAGATTTCTATAGTGTGATCTTTTATCAAATGTGTTCAAACAGAGCATTGAAGGAACCTTGATAAGTAAACTTAAACCATTGGAGTGAACTATGGTAGATTTTTTGTAGTGGTTCTCTCTCCTTTGCCCCTCCCCGCCCCCTGCCCTTTCCACAGAGATAATGTGTTGATAAATCTGACCAAATGGTTCTTTTTGAAGCATAATTTCCAGTGTACCGAAGGAAGTGCAAATTGGGCACTGACTGCTTTGGGAACTGTTTCTTGTTTTGCAATGTTACAGATGTGATAATCAGTTGCATTACATAATGTATATTCATAGAGGGTCAAAAACCTCTGGCCTTATGAATATTAAAGAAGAAGATTGCCTTTTGCAATCCTTTATGACTGCCTGTGAACATAGGTATGGAGGTCAGTGAAGGGCAACACAAATCGCCATCCCTTTGTGCATTCCCAGCATCTCAGCGTGTTTTCAAAGCTACTTATCCTCCTTAAAGGAAGTGGTGCTTTTTTTTTTAATTATTGTTTTTTTATGTTGCTATATGGGGAAGACATCTGGCATGGGAAAGCAGAGGTTCCCTGGAACACTGGCTGTTCTTTCAGTAAACGGAAGGAGATGATGGGCGGAGCGTTGAAACCTATCGGACACTCAACTCCAGTCACAGATCTGGGTTTAATCCATCGTTGTCTTTAGCTCGCTTTGCCACCCCAGTTCAGACCCAGCAATATGCTAATCAGTCTTGACCCTGTGCCTCATGGGAACAGTCCAGCCAAAACTGCCAAGCCAGGTCTTCCCTGGACCGGATACAAGCATACTGGGACAAGTTTCGAGGTAACACCCCTCATCAGTCAGGCTAGCTTGAATCCAGTGGCAAATTGAGCAGGAAACCCACGTTTGATCATACTCTGCCGACTTAGGGCAAACAAAGCAAACACAAGGAGATGATGGACAGAGTGCAGAAACATTTCGGACACTCACCTCCTTCTCTCAGTGCCACTCATCATGATTCTCAAAAGAGGAGCTGTTCTGTGAGGACAGCTCCCCTTTACAAATCAATTATCACCGCAGCTCAAATGCCAGTAACTGACCAATGGTTTGCAACTGCTGTCACAAATCATTGATACATCCCGATGCAACTCATATATAGGAGGGAGAAGCTCTTTTTAAATGTCCTTCTGTTTTTGAGTCCGCGAGAGAGGCAAACGCACCTTTTGTAAAGCAGAGTTACTTTTTTTGTAAATGTTTAAAAGGTATTTTACAGATAC
Organism: Triturus cristatus; assembly: GCF_964204655.1. Taxonomy (NCBI): domain Eukaryota; kingdom Metazoa; phylum Chordata; class Amphibia; order Caudata; family Salamandridae; genus Triturus; species Triturus cristatus. Next base: position 99,435,833 of record NC_140588.1, read on the forward strand.
AAACCTTTTTATTGTAAATTTCCAAAAGGTATTTTGCAGGCACAAACCTTGTGGTTTTATGATGCACGTTTTTCAACTTTTGTATATTGGACCAAATATTAAAAATGTATTGCACAGGAAAATACGGATTTTAAAAGAAATTCTGAAAAAGACATCATAAAACGTTATATTTTGCTTATAGTACTGTTTCTCCACAGCAGCACGTCATGTATGTGCCAACCAGGAAAAGAATGCGCACCCAATAGAAACACTAGCTTAAATCACTGAGCATATTATCTGGTTGAAAAGCACAGTGTGTAACCAACCAAGTAATGTCTCTTTTACCCATATATTTCAACATTACGATTGCAAGTAAGCAGAAATTCCACTGCATGCCAATCCATTCTTTTTCTGATGCACTGCTTAATGTGGAGGAATGGTGGTGCACTGACCAGTGGTGTCCTTTTTATCTTTTGCCACCTGCTCCTAGCCATGACTTTATGTTTGTGGCAAATCCCTGGGTCTCCTAAGTCTGAGGCCCTTTGACTTGTACTTATGTGGCCTATATTGTCCACTGAAGCCCTGAATGTAGAGAGACGGATGGGGGCTCATCTTTCGAAGATGTCGGTGCAAGCTGGTACCGATTACAGACTGTTCAATGAGCAAGCTGGTGTTTATTCTGACTTGCCCAACATTCTTACTTCTTCTTTAGACTCAAACTGGTATAGCCTGCTTACCAACTACTCCCATGCCCTAACTTCTTTCCGTGACACATCACCGACACTGTTACTTTGTGAATAGATGAGCCTAGCGGTAACCAGAGGACTTCTTCTCAGATTGCTGGATCATGAGGTACAGATGCTTGACTTCATTGAGGTGAAACCGATCATGAATGGAGGTGGCACCAAAGGCTGGCAGTGAGCTGGGAAATATGTCTTCATTGGGTGACACTTGGAGGGCGGTCTTCTGCTCTGGTGTTTATTAGAACAACAGATGATCGCCTTTCTCCCTAGTGGATGTGGGACCTTTTTACCGAAGCTCTCTCTTAAAGAGACTATAACACTATTGCGATTTACCTACAAGAAATATGGAGGATATTGTCAGGACTTAAAAATATAATAGAGATCTAGATAGAAGGGCCTTTTTGACTCAAAAGAATTCCACAGTAAACAGGGCTTTTACTTGGATGGCCATTCTAGAGTCCTTTCTCCATCATAAAAGGATATTATGGCCAAGCATTGCAGTAACAAAACACTTTGAAAACATAATCCATCTTGACAAAATGAATGAGACATCATATAAGCTTTACTTTTGATCAGCATGGTCGAGGTTTGACAATTTCAGATTCACTCCATAAGGGAATAAGGATAGATTAAAGGCCAGAAAAGACTTTACCATTCTTTGTTGGAACAGTGCTGCCTTTTGAAACACAAAAGTGGCAATTCTAGAGTATTTTGGGAAGGGACATATCCTAGAGGTAGTCATTTTTCTCTCAATAGTGGAAGCTAATGGCCTAATGGGATTCACTACAATATAGCTTTTGATCACTCTTCCATCCGCCATGGATGTTTATGCAAAGCGGATGGAGGTTTGCAGATAAGAGAGAGACTAAACTGACCTATGGTAATGATATGATTGCATGAAATAGAGGAGCGGGGAGAGATCATAAATGTGTGCGATGCTGTGGCCCAAAACCAGACTGTAGCCCTGAAGAGCAGAATTGCTTTTATCATCTAATGAAGCTTGATCACAACTGCCTTGTCAATGTTTTTGCCCAATACCAGAAGTGGGCAATGAATTTATCGTTTGAAGATAATGGGGGTCTCGTTTGGGCTTCCTCCACAACAGCAGGATCTGAAAGAGTATTGAGAATGTCAGGGACAACACCATGGATGGGGTGACTTCACAGAGCAATGATTCAAGAGATTTCAGAAATCTAGCCCTCATTATTCAAAGTGAAGTAGCCTACAACTTGTTCAAGATTCTTGTGAGAATTTTAATAAACAGAGTATAAAAATTAATTTGTTTTGGAATGTCATTGGGTGGTATCCTGATTAGTACTTTGGTGTAATTAATTTGTTGTTAAATTTTGTTTCTCTTATACTTCTAAAAGATGATTATGAAGGTGATGTTTTCAGTAGAGTGCTTAAACGGTGGATTTGAAATTGATTGAGTCAACAAATGATGGTGCTAAACATTGTTCTAGTCTCTTGTATGCTTCCCTGGTAATGGCAGTACAGTAGTTTTCCTGCCTAGATTAGCTTCCTTTGGGATATACAAATATTCTTCATGGTCATGACAGAGGACTTGCCACTAAATATGTTATATTACCACTTCTCTTGTATTCTGATAGACCAGTGGAACACTTCAGCCCTTGTTATAAGTGCAAACTCAAGTCTAATTGGACTGGTAACAGCAATTATGGGGCCTCTGTAATAATCACATTTGCAAAAAGACTACCATATGCAGACAACATTCATGGATTAACCCCTTCGCCGCGGCAGGAATTCCGCCGCGGCACTGGGGGGGGTTTGGGGGCAGCGCGGTGGCGCTGTGCTCGTGACGGAACCGCTCCGTCACGAGCCACGGTTGAGCTGTGCTCATGACGGAGTGGTTCCGTCACGTCTCCGCCCACTGCGCTAATCTCCCGCACAGGCGGGGAATTAGCGCCGCGTGGGCGGAGCGGCCGCCAACGGCCGCAGCATGACGGAACCACTCCGTCATGAGCACAGCGCAACCGTGGCTCATGACGGAGTGGTTGCGTCATGAGCGCTGAAGGGGTTAAAGTGTGGGTGAAAGTGAATTTTTTTGAGAATTGTACCTTGAATTATAAATTCTACATGTAATTCCTCGTCTCTATGAGGAGCAATAGGGTCCAACTCATAAAGGACTGTGCTTTTCCAATATTGGTAACTCTAGGGTAGGGAAAATACCAGTCTATTTCCCTGGCCACACATAATGAAGGCATTGCTGTCTGTAAGATCTTGGGTGTAGCATGATGCGCAGAAGTTGATTTTGAAAAACAGGATATTAGGGAAACTTTGTAGTCTACCATAAATTGGAGGCTGGAATTGTTGTTGAACAGTACAGACTCCAATTATGCATTGACATAGATAAATCAATGATATAGTCCCAGATGCAGATAAATGCAAACAATGCTGAATACCAACAGTGACATAGTGCTGGTCATGAGATAATTAGTGGCCCAGTTTCTGAGGCAACACTTAGGGGCTGATTCCGATCCGGGTCGGAAAGCACTCTGACCGAGCCAGATCCGGAGTGTTTTCCGACCGAGCCGGAGTCCTGCAGTCGGACCGAGCGAGTATGATGCGGCCGTATGCTGCCGGACTCGGTTCGGTCGGACTACCATAGAAGTCAAAGGGAGCCGGTAGTAAGACGCGTTCATGGGCTTCCATTGACTGAATGGGTACGTCGCGGACAAGTGCACCCCCTACAGTGAGTACGCGTCGGTGCCATCCGCACTGTATATGCCTATGTTGGGGACACCTAAGGGTCTCCCCCTGTGTCCAAGTCATAGGGCTGTGGGTGTCAGGGGGTCCGACGAGGACCCCCAAAGGCAGCCACCCAGACAATTTGCGAGCCGGACACTCCGGCTCGCACAGGCTGTCCGACGCGTGCATTGTACTGGCTCGGTCATGAATCGCATCCATTGCCCGCCACGGTTAGCTTACGACCGAGACGTACGGAGCGGTTTGGAACCGGAAACGAGTCGGTTGGTGAATTTCGTGTAGCTCGCATCGTACTTGCTAGCTCATACAGCTGTACGAGTCAGGCAGAAAACACACATACGGCACGTAGTTTTTCCGGTACAATCGCGTTCGGTGCCCTTCCGACCCAGATCGGAATCGGCCCCTTAGAGTGTCAGTTGGTAAGTTATTCAAGGAGCACCTCCAGTAATTCTCTTGGAAGCATAACTATGACCAAGGAAGATAAGAAAAAAATTACAAGCAAGGTCTTCTACCAAGCTCTCCCTCCTAATCCATCCTAAAATCAAATGAAAGACTGTAAGCGTAAATATATCAACATCCTTTTGAGAAATTGAGAGACAATTTGGAGACCAAATAATTAAAATGGTATTTTATTCAATTAACAATATTTAGAATTTAAGTGGCCCAGTTTTGGGGCCAGGTAAAATGCATTTTACAAGAAATGTGGGATGGTTTTGAGCAACCTTTATTTTTTAGGAACACTACACTATTTTGGGTAAAATGATGACACTTTTGTGGCCAAATGTGGGTTATTCTAGTACTGAACTTGCTTTATGTATCTATTACATGTACATGTTGCATACTACAAAGGGTACAAAAATGTCTTGTAGTGTTCTGTGGCCATGAAATCCACATTGATGTGTTACAGGCATACATCTCAACTGTTGTATATATTATTCCGTCGCATGTATCTCTCTAGCTTAAAAAACATACACTCACCATTATAGAATTTGTAGTTGACCAAGCTGCAGTCGTGACACTACCATCCTAAGACAGGCGTGCTGGTTAAAGCTGTGTTCTTTAGTAGTCACTACTCATGTCTAATGTGTTTGTCAGGTGAAAGCATGATTGTAAAACTAACTAGATGATAATAGGTCCTAAAAGGTAGATTTTTGCTGCAGATATTTTAGGTTCTATACAACACAACACTAGGTGGACTATTCATACATATATAGGGACATAGGTGCACTTGTCACAAGGCAGACAGGATGTGCATCATGTTTGTGAATGAATTACCCATCCACCAAACTCTAAATCAGGCCCAAATTATTGAAAAGGCTTCTAAAACCAGATGCCACCGATTACTCACACAATTCTGTTTGTTAGTATATTAGTGACTTTTCGACAAAAACATGAGTCCTGATGTGGGGAAGTAAGAAATAATTTGTGGCTATGTTGGTGTCTCAGTAAGATATCTTAGGGCAAACATGAAATAGTCAGATGTTCAAAGTTTTTTTCACAGTTAGGGATTTGAGTCAATTGGGGTTTTGATGAAATATCAGTTGTGCCATTGGTAGGGAGATGACATAGTCTCAGCGGGCTAGCTATTTAGGGACGGACAACATGGTAAGTTTCCTTTTGCTGAAGATAGCAAGAAGGGCTATTCCTCGACTCATCAAGGTTCCAGTCAGCTTATTCACTGGCAGCCAGTGCTCTCTCGATGTCAGATACGCTCCCACTCCTTCATCCACAATACATCAAACCCCCTTCTGGACTGCAGGGGGAGTACAGACTTGTGACTGCTAATTACTTCCTGCTGTTTCAAACCCTGACAGTTTTGCACCACATTAAAATGGATATACGGGTGCACCCCATACTATAATCAATAATCAGGTTACAATGCAGGCAGGCTGTAGTACCCGAGTGCTGTTTCATTTCTAGATCGCTTCCCCATATACATCCTGTCAGAGTCACTGGCTGTTCTTCACCAAAGTAAGCATAACAGCTCTAAGGAAGGATGTCTTGACCATAAAGAAAAAGCATGCACACAGTAGAAAAGGGATGGGAGAGGAGGAGCGGACAGGTCTTTTATTTCACCAGGCACTTCCAGGAATGGAGACCAATTTCTAGGGTGGGGGTCACTTCTAGTGCCTTTGTCACTTTCTCCAGCTGCCAGAGGTTAACTGCAGTGTCCACGGGAAAGTTTCAACAGAGAAAGAGGGAGGGAGGCGGAAGGTAGAGAAAAAGCGACCAGAGTGGGAGAAGAGAGAGGACAGATGGATGGAAAGAAAGAGATTACGCAAGGAGACAAAGGGAGTGGGGTGGGTTTGAGCAGTTTTATGGTGGCTTCTATTGGTTTAATTACCCTGTCCAACCCCGTGGGGCAGCATTTTACAAACAGAAAAGATGAGCAGGTGTTACACTCAGGCTAACGCGATGGCGATCTGAGTGAATTGTTAAGCTCTCACTGGTGAATAATCTAAAAACAGATCACAGTTGCTTCATCTGTATTGTGAAACCAGTGTACAGTGCATTGACATGTATTTTTTAATGCAGTTTTATGCAGCGTGATCATCGCCCATGGATATTAGAGGGCTTTACCATGACGAGCAGATTCATTACAGAGAGTGGGAAAGCAAACACGATTATTATGTAAATCAAACAGAAAACATGATGAACATCGGTAGCAGGAGAAAAATAGTTTGAGGAGGAAGACAAACAGAAATACTGGGATAAACCAAATTTCTGATAGGAGATGCCATTGAAGGGAAATAGTCTTTAACTTTTTCCTAAAGGGAACTAAGGGGGCGGTGTTGCAAAGGCAGTAGAGCAGAGAGTACTAGACTTATGTAGGACTGCCAGAAATCGGCTGTTTGTTATTTAAAAGCCCAGGGGATCCAGAAAAATGGTTTCCAACTTCGCAGGGATCGGCAAACACTTAAATACTTTAGTTTTGAGGCCAAATATCGATTTGTGTAAATCTTGTGAGTAATAAACACAGGGGCATATTTACAAGGGAATAGTGCCAGAAGATCTTTGTTCTGGTGGCGCTATGCCCTTCTCCATATTTACAAAGCAGCGTTAAGTCACTATTTGTGATTTAACTCCACCTTGTAGATACAGCCCCATTACAGGCATCACTTTGCTTGAAAATGACGTGCAATGGGTGTTGCTGTGGGCATTCCATGGCAATGCCCATTGCTTTTTGACGCTGCCCCAGATTTATTAGAATTTGTAATTCTGAGGCAGGGTCAAAAACAAAGGCCATGCAAGAGCAGGAATTAGAATGGTGAAACAAAGCGAAATACTTTTATTTCTCTTGGTTTTTGCTTTTTCCATGTGTGCTGCATACTGCAGCACACATAGAAGTAACAAATCGCCATTATGGATTGTTTCTGTACAGCAAGGGACACCTTCCTGCACATAAACAATAATTCCCTACAACACAGTCACCCTTGCACTATGGTGCAAGGGTGCCTGTGTTGGCGCTAGGCAACTAATTTTAGCGCCAGCGCTATGGAAAACACAGGGGTCCGTCGTATCATTGTAAATGCCGGGGTCTCTTATGGGGAAGTGAGTCAGTTTAGGACTAGAAAGGCTGGAATCAAGAATACATTACAGCAACAAAGTACCTCCCAAACCAAGGATTAATGTTTCTTTCATCAGTGAAGTGCTTCAAAAGTTATTTCCTCTTATGTGCACTTAATGAACTTCAATTACTTATAAAATCTTAATGCAGAAATTATTAGCGTTTTCCCTCTCTAACATTGATATGTAAAGATCACAGAATCATTACTACAACATCAGGTAGATTGACTGTATCAAACGTTAATCTTTTGGTTAAAACGACTAAATGAAACAATAACATTTAGAACGAAATCAATACATTAATCAAGACAAAACACAAATAGAGTACTAACAGAGCGATTCATGGATACTGTTGGAAATGGCCCTTTTTGCAGGGTTATCTCCAAACTTTTTGCAAAATTGCTCCTATGTTTTTTTTCCTGACCTGGGGTTGTTGGCTATAGTACTCTGGGCACTTTACCACTGCAGATCAGTGCTAAAGTGCATATGCTCTCTGTGTAAATTGTTATTGTGATTGGTTATCCACGATTGGCATATTTGTTTTACCAGTAATGAAATGAAATGAAATTAAATTTATAACGCGCAGAACTCAGCCCCAAGGGCATCAAGGCGCCTAACATAATACCTTGAGTAGCCCTGCAATGTTAGTGATATGCTTTCCTAAAGAACCAAGTCTTGAGGGCTCCCTTAAAGAGGGGCAAGGATGAAATGGCCTTGAGCTCAGAGGGGAGCGCGTTCCACAGACGCGGAGCAACCGATGCAAAGGCTCTAGCTCCCCATCTTGTCTTCTTGGTAGGGGGGATGACAAGGAGATTCTGTTGTGAAGATCTAAGACAACTGCTAGGTACATATTTAAAAAGCAAGGATCCTAGTCCATCAGTCGGTCCTGCCATGAGGGCCTTGTGGACTAGGCAAACAATTTTAAAAGAAATGCAATGTTCAATGGGCAACCAGTGAAGATTCTTCCTGGCCAGTGTGGCGGAGGCAGAGCTAGGAAGGTCAAGAACAAATCTTGCTGCTGCATTCTGTGTTACTTGTAGGCGCAGTAACAATCCCTTGTTAATCTGAGTGTATAGTGCGTTACAGTAATCTAAGCGCGACCCGACCAGTGCTACGGCTGTTTGTTTCCTTGCTTGTGGAGATAAATAGTGAGCTATTCTACGGAGGATTTTTAGAACTCCCCAGCAGGTAGCTACAGTTCTATTAATCTGTAGGTTCATGGCCAGCTCCGTGTCAAAAATGACCCCCAGGTTCTTTGCCGACTGTGAAGGGGTCGGACACGTCCCCAATAGTGGCGGCCACCATTCATTTGACCAGGCTTCCCTATCCTTTCCAAAAATCAGCACCTCAGTCTTGACGCCATTCAACCTCAGAGAATTGAGGGTCATCCAGTCGGCGATCGACTGCATGCAGCTCCTGAAACCAGATGCCGAGGTGCTGATGGATCTGCGTGTCATCAGCATACGACACTACCTCCATCCCCTGGGATCTTACTAGTCTAGCAAGTGGGGCCACATAGATGTTAAATAGGGTCGGACTTAAAGCCGACCCTTGTGGCACCCCACATTGCAGAGACTTTACAGGGGAGAGGTAATTGTCCATTTTGACCCTCTGCTCTCTGAGGTCTAGAAAAGAGGATAACAGGTTAAGGGCGGACCCCTCCACCCCCATCTCCCTTAGTCGAGATGTTAAGACCAAGGGAGAGAGGGTGTCGAATGCAGCGGTCAGATCCAGTAAAACCAATATCGTGGTCTGACCTTTATCTACATTCATCGTGATGTTATTAGTCACAACAGTGAGTGCAGACTCTGTGCTATGTAGTTTTCTGAACCCATGTTGAGTTTGATCGAGGAAACCAGAAGAGTCTAGGAATGCCGAAACACAATGGTTCAAATGCATCTCAAGCATTTTAGCTGGGGCAGGTAAGAGAGAGATTGGTCTAAAAATTTTTAACACTGCCGGATCCAGAGAGGGTTTCTTCAATAACGGCTTAACAATGGCTCTCTTCCAAACCGAGGGGAATACACCATATTGTAAGGCACTATTCATAACATCCAAGATGTGGGGCAGGAGGGTGTCCCTACATTCCTTCAGAATTTTAAGAGGACAAGGATCCAGAGGAGAGGAAGATTTTGTCCGATTCAGCAGGAGGTTGAGATTTTCAAGAGTAATAGGGGGAAATTTAGTAAGGATCTTGTCAGGGTCCTTTGACCAGGTTTCTAATATTGCCAGATCCGTAGTTGTATGTGTTTCCAAAAGTTTCTTCTGTGTTTCCAATTGCATGGAGATGTCCACAATTTTAGTATGGAAGAAACTAGCGATGTTGTCACAGAGCTCCTGCGAACCTGTTATAGGATCAGGTGTCTGTAATGAACAGAGGGAATCTACGATTTTAAAGAGTTCCCTCGATGAGGTCAAGGATGTAGTGATATTGGAGAAGTAGTCTTGTTTAGTTTTAATGACAGAGGATTTATAGATCTTCAGGGAGCTTTTATAGCGCTCTCTATCCTTAGTGTCCCATGTCCTCCTCCACTGCCTTTCCTGTCTCCTACAGCCTTGTCTCATCAGCCTAAGTTGCTCCCCAAACCACGGGGCAGAAGGTTTACGCCTTGCAGCATACCTAGGGGTAGCAGGAGCTAGAGTATCCACTGCCTCACGAATACAGTTGTCTAGTTCCCAGGCTGCCTTCTCTGGGTCTAACATCCGGGATTGGGTTTCAAGAAACGGGGCCAAGGATTCATTAGAGATGTTTTTATAATTTCGCTTATACTCTCTTGCAGAAAGCTCCTTCATGGGAAGCTTTATACCAACTGCGGTAAATACGATAGGGACTGCTAGGTGATCTGTCCAAACTAGCTGTTCTGGTGAGCCTGACGAAATTCGGGAGTCATTAGAGAAAATTGCGTCAAGAGTATGACCTGCTCTGTGTGTAGGTTCCCTAACCAACTGTTTGAAACCACAGGCCTCTAGAGGATCAATCAGTATAAAGTGTCTTTAGATGTGATATCCTCTAAATGGAAGTTAAGGTCCCCTAGGATGGTAAAGCGCGGTTTGCCAGCGTATGGTTCTAATAGACTGAACAAGTCACTACAGAACTGAGATCTCAGCCCAGGGGGCCTATACAGCAAAATCCCAGAGAATGACGAGGAAGGCGAAGATGCGATACAGAAATGTAGGGCCTCAAAGGGGTCCGATGGCTTTGACAGAGCCTCAGTTCTACATGTGAACCGTGACTGGTAAAGAATAGCTAAGCCACCACCTCTACGTTTAGCTCTGTCTAATCTCTGAAGAGCATAGTTCTCAGGGATGGCTAGAAGGTGATCATGTCCCGACGAGTCTGTAGCCCAAGTTTCTGTAACGAACACCCACGGTGGGTTCCTAGCTGTCACGAAGTAGGTCCCTGGTGAAGTGGACTAAGTGTGCCAGGGCTGATAATTCAAATGCTACTAGTGGGCTTGCAGCACTGGTTGTGCCACCCACATGAGTAGCCCTAAAAGAAGTCTCAGGCCTGCCAGCGCAGTGCCTGTGCACAGTTTTTAACTGCCATGTTGACCTGGCCAGTGTACCCACTTGCCAGGCCTGACCCTTCCCTTTTCTTACACATTGGACACCCCTATGGTAGGCCCAAGGTACTCCCTTGGGCAGGGTGCAGTGTATGTGAACGGTAGGACATGTTCTAGTGTGGGTAACATGTCCTGATAGTGAAATACTGCCAATTTCTTTTTTTTCACATTTTGAAAGGCTACCTTGCCCATAGGACAGAATGGGGAAAGCTGTGTAACATTTTACAAGCATATCTTCCCATAGGAGTGAGATAGAAAATTGGAGTCAGGTATCCCTGAACTCAGAATTTAGTAATACATCTTTTAGTAAGGATGGTTTTTAAAGTCTGTGTTTGAAAATAGCACTTTTAGAAAGTGGCTATTTTCTTGTTCAACTTTTCTGTGTGCCTCGGCCTGTTTGTGGATTGACTGTCTGGTTTGAGAGTGACAAGAGCTGGGTTAGCTCCAGGAGTCGGGGTGAGTCAGCACTAGGCTGAATAGGCTAATCTGCATTTGGAGTGGTGGTAGGAGTAGCACCTGGGCCTGAATAGGGTTGTGCCTGCCTTCCACGATGCTGGCTCCACCTCCTGCAGTGTGTCTGATGGCCCTGGCCCACACTCACTAAGGAAGATGATGTGCACTGACAGAGGGCCCCTGGAACTGGTTTGGACTGGATCCAGGACCCCTCACACATAGAGAAGCAAGACTTTTGGGGTATAAATATGAGAGCTGAAACCCCTGAACTTGGACTACTTCATGATCAAGAGGAACCTGTTGCAAAAAAGAACAGCTGAAGAGACTGAGGAGGAGTACTGCCCTTGCTGTGTGTCTGGGGTTGCCTGCAGTTTGCTGTTTCTACTGAGGAGAGGACCAAGGGACTTTGCTGTGTGCTGTGTCCCCTGCTTGAAGAAGGACTTTGCTGTGTGCTGTGTCCGTCCCCAAGGGCCTGAGAAGAGCTGGCCTCTTATTTCTGAAGTCCCAGGCACAAAAGGACTTCACCCCCAGCTTCCCTGAACTTCCTTGCCTGGAGTTTCAGTCTGCCAGGAGGGCCTGTAACTTTGTGTAAGGCCTTTTTGCTGTAGGGAGCTGGAAGCACGACGCAATGAGAGAGAAGCGTGACGCCCCCGCAGCAGCCGCTGTCGCATCATCGAGATAGTGTGTCACCGCTGCCGCTGTTTGTCCTCGCATCACCGAAGTGTGCCGCCACCACAGATGGTGTCGTCACATCACCGGAGAAGCTGTCGCAGGGCCGTCGCATCGCTGAGGAAGCTCGCCTCCGCCGCAACACCGGACAAGCGTGTGGCAGTCGACGAGGTTGTCGTCGCATCACCGGGGAAGCGTGTTGCAGGGACTGTCGCGGCTCAGAAAACCACCGAGTTTCCCGCACAGCCGTCGGGCGTGCACGCATCGCCTCCACGTTTTCGCATCGCAGCAAAGACACCAATTTGTTGCATCGCACCGGATCATCGCAACGCATCGAGGCGCCATCTTGTCACATAGTAACCGGTGCACAGGAAGAATCGACGCATCACCCTTTTGTTTGTTTTGCGTTACGCATCTCAGGTACTTTGAGACTAGAGTGTCACAATTATCCTCTACAAGTTTATTTTTGCAACAACCCTTTTTAAAGACATTCTACTGAGTATCTGTATGTTGGATGTGTGTCGTTTTGGTCTTGTTTAGTTTAGATAAAGATATTTTATTTTTCTAAACTGGTGTGGTGTCCGTTTGTGGTGTTTTCACTGTGTTACTGTGAGTGTTGGTACAAATACTTTACACATTGCCTTTTGGAAAAGTCTGTCTGCTCGTGCCAAGCTACCAATGGGGTGAGCAGGGGTTATCTAAAGTGTGTATCCCCCTTACCCTGACTAGAAGCAAAGGTACCTACCTCTGCCAACTAGAGACCCCCATTTTTAACAGATACCTTAAACATACTTAACGTTATATACAATAGGACGAAAAGAGACATACTATACAATAGATATGCCCTATTGGACTGCTATGCCACTTATTTGATGTAATGAATCATGTGTGTCCTAATTTACTCTGAAATTGGGACCTATTATTGATGTTCTCGATTTTACACTACTGAGGGGTCCTAGATGAGGTCAGAGAAAAGGTGTAAATGTTCTTAACTGAGCCATCTAAATTGAGCTTAGGTATTCAATGCTTTTGCGCGATAAATTTCAACTTAGTGACTCTTGGCCTCAGAAGATATATGCCGACGCGTTTTGACCTTTTTGTTTGGACCAGGGAAAAGATTTCGATGGAAGGTCTTCCTCAGGGCTAAGGTAACTTGTGTAGGACACTGGAGGGTTCCTAATCATGTATTCGGAACCACATCTTAGGTGGAACAGGGTCCATGAAAAAGATTGAAGATCAGGTATCTTCAGGTATGTTGGATCCATAATGTCTTTGTCCTTTTTTTCTATGGGGTATCTGATAAGGAACTTCTCCAAAGGTCTCTTTCTTTCTTCTCCAATAGGTGCACGGCCGTCGAGACCTTTGGAGAAGTTCCGTATCAGAAAACCCCATAGAAAAAAAGGACAAAGACATTAAGGATCCAACACACGTGAAGATAGCTAGATCTTCAATCTCCTTCACGGACCCAGTCCTGCCTAAGATGTGGTTCCGAATACATGATAAGGAACCCCCCAGTGTCCTACACAAGTGTCCCCAGCCATGAGGAAGACCTTCCATCGAAATATATTCCCTGGTCCAACCACGAAGGTCGAAACGCGTCGGCATATGTCTTCTGAGGCCAAGAATCACTAAGTTGAAATTTATTGCGCGAAAGCATTGAATACCTAAGCTCAATTTAAATGGCTTAGTTAAGAACATTTACACCTTTTCTCTGACCTCATCTAGGACCCCACAGTAGGGTAAAATCGAGAACATGCATAATAGGTTGCGATTTCAGAGTAAATTAGGACACACATGATTCATTACATCAAATAAGTGGTACAGCAGTCCAATAGGGTATATCTATTGTATAGTATGTCTCTTTTCGTCCTATTGTATTTAACGTTAAGTATGTCCAATGTATCCATGAATCGTTCTTTTAGTACTCTATTTGTGTTTTGCTTTGATTAATGTATCGATTTTGTTCTAAATGTAGTGTTGCATGTTATTGTTTCATTTAGTCGTTTCAACCAAAAGATAAACGTTTGATACAGTCAATCTACCTGATGTTGGAGTAATGATTCTGTGAGCGTTAAATATCAATGTTAGAGAGGGTAAACGCTAATAATTTCTGCATTAAGATTTTAAAAGTAATTGAAGTTCATTAAGTGCACATAAGTGGAGATAACTTTTGAAGCACTTCACTGATGAAGGAAACATTGATCCTTGGTTTGAGAGGTACTCTGTTGCTGTAATGTATCATTGTAAATACTGCGCATCCCTGCATTTTGGAAATGTTGGAGCGCGGCACTGCCAAATTGGGCGCAGCTCTGCCATTTCGTTGTAAATATGCCCCGAAGTCTCAAAAGGTGCTCTGGGTTCTAAGGGAAGACATGGAAACAACAGAAGCACTGGGGAAATAAGGTCACTTTTTTGGTTCATGTTATGAAGCCGGCCACTCTATGCAGTTCAGCTTTAAAAGAGGTGAAATGTACTATGAGCAGACGAGTCAAAAGAGTGTTCCTATAGCCAATCTTTGAGAGCACCAGAGACTGCACAAGTGAGTTAACATCTTGTTCTGGGATATAAAGGTGAACAACCCAAAGGAGCCTTTGATGAATGTATGCACTGTTAAGCATTACATTGCTATACTTCTGTGCTTGGACCCCACATATAAACACTTTTAACCCACATAGAAGTGTGAGAAACTATTTCTAGTGCTTCACAGGAGAGCTTTTGACTGAGTCACCCCACTCGGCTCCTCTTTCCCACAAAATATTCGCCATTCTTCCATTACGTGCGTTTGCCCAAACATAGGGAATGAACAACAATATAAGAGATACACGAAAGCTGCACAGCCGCTCTCTAATGGCAAAAATAATAATTTTGGCTTTGGCAAGTGAAAAAAACAATATTCATCAGCAATGTGTTTTATATTTAAAAAAAACGGTATTGGTGCGTTTCATGCATTTGATACAGAAGGGCGAAGGAAACAAAATTAAATACAAAGTCGCTATTTCAGAGCAATGCTATATGTGGTAACTACATAGTCAGTGCAATACATTGTTTCCGTTTGGTACTGTAAAAACACACAAAGATTCAAGCTAATTCAACCTAGCAGCAGCATAGTTTAACCTGACAAATGTCCGTTTTACTTGGTATAATGGTTGGTGTTTTTGGGACCATTGCTTGCACACATATTGCTGGTTTATAGCACTGTAATTGATGGGTGTTTCTATTACAATATCTCAAAAACACTCATTGAATTAACCCCTGAAATGTGAAAGGCTGAAACAGCCTCCTCAGATCTGAACCGAGATCTCCTAGGCAGTCGCAGAAGTCTTGTGAGCTATCTTACCAGAAATAAGAGCACATATACACACATTAATTGTAGACCTAAAGGACATCTGCTCCAAAATAAATTGGAGGAAGACAGAGTGCTCAGTCACCCTCCAACAGAAAAAGTGAAAATTAAATTCCAAAAAATGTACAACATTTGATAGAGAAATACATCTTATAAAACCTTATTAACAGTGTATAACATATATTATTATAGATGGTTAATACTAACTAGCCAGGGTACTTTGTACTGAGAGGTTCTGAGTGGCATCACATAGATGACTAGATCAAAGCTTGTGTAGTCCAATAGTCCCTCTGACCCCGAGGTAACAAACATCCTTGTCGTTGGCTTAAACTGTCGACTTTGGTGCAGGAAACCAGGGTTCGGGCCTCGAGGTCGCGTCCACATCCTGTGATTCTGGGCAAATCACTTAGGGCCATTTGTAGGTAGCCTCACATTTACCGATTCATAAATACCGAATTTTACCGATTCGGTATTTATGAATCGGTAAATGTGATGTAGGTAATGATTCGGTAAAGATTACCGAATCGGAAAAATTCGGTAATTATGAATCGGTATTTACCGATTCGGTAATGAGGCATACCTTCCCATTGATTCCTATGGGCCTGGAGGCCCATAGGAATCAATTGGAAGTTATGCCTCATTACCGATTCGGTAAATACCGATTCGGTAATGGGGGGAGCATATACAAGGGTGGCAGGGTGTCACATTGACACCCTGTTGCACCCCTGAATCTTGCATGTGTGCACATGTGGCACACATACATGCCCTAAGGGCATGTATGTCTGCCACATGGCACTTGTACATCTGCAAAATATCACGTTTTGCAATGTATTCGGTATTTTTCACCAACCTATATTTGGTGGTAAATACCGAATTCTTATTCCTAAACATCACTCTTTAGAGTGCTCCCTACATATGGATTCAGGATTCGGTATTTACCGAATCGGTATTTCTACCGATTCGGTAAATACCGAATCCTGACATATGCCTCCTACATCTCAAATAGCTAAATACCGGTCGGTAACGGGATATTTACCGAATTTCGGCCGTTACCGACCGGTATTTAGCTACCTACATGAGGCCCTTAATCTCCCTATGCCTGAATGTGTAATGTAAATACGGTGCTCATGTAAAGCGCTCCAATACCTTTGGGTCGAGTTCGCGCAATATAAATATGCAACAACAACAAAAAAATCACTTTTTAGCATCTATAATTTTATTTTATGTGTGGCGCCAAAAATCATCAGTCCTGCTTTCAATTGCTGTGCAGGGACAGGGGAGTAATGACTGTAAAAATAAATGTGGTCTCCTACAATCCACCCCCACCACCCGTTGTGTTTTCCCCACCCTCTCCTTCCCTTTCGAAGCTGTGCTTGCTGCTCTCCATTGGAGCAGAGAGCTAGTGCTGCAGAGGTGCTGAGAGAGCTCTGTCAGACCAACCTGGACTTCCTTTGTGATGTAGCAACAGTGGGAAACAGCTTTTGCTTGCATTTGTTGGTGGTCATTTAATAATTGACCAGGTTTTGAATCTGGTATTCATCCAAAGGCCTTCATTGAGAGCCATGTCTAACAAAATAAATGCCATCAACCAGTTTGTCATGCTAGTTTCAAGTGACAGACTGGGCACAAACAAATGTAACCAAACTGTGTATAAGAACAATCAAATGTTCTTTGCACACCGGGTAATATTCAATTTTCTTTGTGAATGCAGTAAACATTTTTCACCTCTGGACCATATGATTTTTTGTAAGCCACTGTATCTTCACATATATAATTCTATGACATAGCACATTTTCGTATCAGAAATCTATTTTGATCCAATGAAACTATTCGAAAGCGCCATGCAAGGCTAAAATGCCCCATTTCCATACCATTTAACATTCTCTCCTTCCAGCTGGACCCGTGCAGTATAAAAGGATGTTCATGGTAGGAGGCACTCTTTTTTTATATTTTCTGATTACAAGTAGAAAAAGCAAAGTCCTGTGGGTAGGTAGAGAAGCAAAAGCAATGGAGACTGATGAGAAATAGCAGCATTGCTTAGTATCACGTCCTAGATGTTATATATTTCTGGCACGTGTGGTGCCTCCTCCTTTAAAACTCCCAAGGAACATCCTGCCATATATAATGTATCTGAGCAAGAAGATTTCAAGGTTTGGTTCTTACTTTGAAACAACCAGTGCAGCACTGGAGACTTTCAATATCCAGGAAAGAACACATCTAAGAAGGACCACATTTGGCATGATGTTGCTTGCAAGGGAAAGGGGCGCTGCTTGTCACAGCAAACCTTCAACAAATGGCAGAGCCAATGGAAAGTCACTTGTAATTTCTACAGGTGTGTCTCTTGCACCACACACATAGACTAGTGGTAAAATACGGTGTTGAGAACTGAGAATTGAACCTCATTACCAAATTATTCTTCAGGCTCTTGAATGGATGGCACGTTGTATCGTGTGCTTTTCGCGTGGTGCAGCTTTCTGTATACAAGGGCCTTCAATGATATGGAATAGGTGGCCCCTGAAGCGCTTTCGACCCCTATTCCATTAAAGAAGCTTGCACTGAAGCAGCCAAGCTAACAGGGTGAAGATTCAGTACCACGGTTGAGAACAGGGGATCGGAAGCCCCGCCTTTGTTGCTTTGGAGTTTATATGTCAAACGTGACAGCTCTACCCCAGTGCTCTAAGTGGGATGAAAAAGAGCAAGTGATCTTTATATCGGGTGTGGCTAAAGAAGCGTAGCAAGGAATCCTTTTCTAGAGGCTTGGATTATGTAATTAAGACCATAGGTTAAAACCTGTAAACTAGAATCCTGTGTTTCAATCAGCATAAAACCTGACCAGTATTTGTGTGCCCTCCCCCCCCCCCCAAGTTTTCTGTTATCACATCCAGGCATGTCACATAGCAACCCAGTCGTATATCTAAAATGAGACAGAGCTATTTGCTTTGCCAGGGCTTCTTAGCTGTAGCAGATAAATGAATAACAACATTGATTTCGTTTTGAATAATTAGCAATAAAAATGTTTACATTTTGAAAATATGAGACTATGAAATAAACATATGTGGAAGAGAGAGTGGCTTCCGGTAAGTCTTGAGCCATCTCATTCTCCCCTTCACACCGCTTTCCTCTGCAGTATGTTGCCTTTTTCTCTCCAAATCTTTCTGAAATCCTCCATCTGCATATCTCACACTTTCCCACAATCACAACTGGCACATATGCAATCATCGCTCTGCGCATCTGCAGAGGCCAAGGATTGGATGTTCTTGCAGATGTGCACACCCTTTCAACCCACTGACTCCCACAGTGAGAAAATTCCATAACTTCAGAGCTCTCGATCACACGCCTTCATAAACTTCCACCCTACCAAAACAACATCTACTCTACAGCTCTCCTTAAAAGCTTGAGCTACATTCAATTCACCCATCTCATCTTAGAACCAACACACACTGCAGGACACATACTGAACCCCATCTTCACTGCAAGCAACAGTATCAATTACAACTGCACCACACTGTTCACAAGGACAGACGACTCCATCATCCACTTCCAAATAAACACACCTCAAGTTAATACCCCTACCAGGTTCAGCATTCCAAGCCACAGCTGGGGCAAAATCACAGAAGCAGACTGGGTCCTTGCCCTCAAAACAGATAAACCTAGCCCCACAGACAATCTCAACATGGACGTCAACAAGTTTAACAACTGAATCAAAAACTGCACGGACTGCCTTGCACCCATCAAACCCAACAAGTGTAGCAGATCACACAAGTAGTCCAGCTGATAGCCAAAAGACACCCACCCCCACAGACCATGCAAGAAAGCTAGAGATGATCTTAGATGACAAACTCAACATGATGGCTCAATTCAATGCTGTGTGCACCTCCTGCTTCCACATCCTGCGCATGCTGTGAAAAATCTTTAAATGGTTGCCTCAGAACACGACAGACCGTCACGCTAGCCCTCATCACCAGCAACCTGGACTAAAGCAAAACTCTCTATGCCGGACTCTCCAAACAACTGCTACACAGACTCCAGACAACACAGAACACTGCTGCAAGGCTCATACTTGACCTTCCATGTCACATCCACATTACACCTCAGGAATCTTCCATGACTCACCATTAACAAGCGCATCCAATTCAAACTTCTCACACACACACATACAAAGCCCTACACAACACAGGGCCAGAATACCTGAACAACTGCATACACTTTAGCCAACTCACCAGACATCCACTTGCCTCACTTCCACTCGCACTCATTACCCTGATCTGCGAAAGCGAAACTGGAGGTCTCCTATTCTCCTGCATTTCACCCACGACTTGGAACAATCTCCCACAATATCAAGAGTCACTGTGACTCATACCTCTGTGCACTGTTGCTGAAGGTGTAATTACCATCAGTGAGAAATCTAAACAGACACAATCTTTCAGTGAATGAAAAAACCATTTATCATACATGAAATTACAAAAGATTTTGCAACATATTCACATGTTGAATTATTATACATTCAATAAGTAACAAAAAAGTTGAACATAGTTCAAGGAATTCAAGCCATTCCAGAAAAGTTTAACATTTCAAATTGTAATTGTTGGTTTCAATCCAAAAGCTTTTGTGGTGCCCAATGCATTACGGTCCAAAATTGGCCCTTCTTCAGGGGCTGGAACTCTAAGAATATGAACAAAGTATAAATAGATATAAACAAATGTGGTATGTAACATACAAAAAGCAAAAGCATCATCACAAACAAGCGAACAACCATAAGTGGTTAACCGGAGTATCAGTAAATATCTGTGGTTCATGGTAAACGCAAGTAAAATGCGAGAGAAAGAGAGAAAGACCCTCCACCTTCGTGCCTAAACTCAAGTGGATACTCACTTGAAATCACCTTGAAACCCTCTTTTCTGCAAGAGAAAACAGAAAATAATAACTCTAAACCATCGCGCTGACAGCAAAACACCACACTAAGCTTGCCTTCATAATGTACAAAGTCGTACCTTTAATCCAGACAAAAGAAAATAAAAGACAGTAAGGAAAACTTACTGTCTTTTATTTTCTATCACGCTTTTGCCCACACACAGCCACTAAATGGCCCACACATTGATCTTTCAGACTGCCTGATTTCCCTATATGCCAGTCCGACCCTGGCCTAAACACTCAGACACCTACAGGTGATAAAATTCAAAGTATACACTATACGAGTCATATGCTGCATGAAAAAAACTACAGAAACAAATCTTGAAAATAACAAATACTTTCAGGGAATGCATGATGAAGTAAAAGATGAGCTGGAATACTCTATGGGTTTTTAGGTCTCGCCTGACCCACTGCATGCGCTGGTCTGGCGAGACTTATTGAGAGGGCTCCAAAAAGTGCTACCAGGCCAGCCTAGAGCTACAGTGCATGTGCGCGGGCGCGCGCGCGCCGCGCTTTACCGCAATTACTTTCAATTGCACGGCCGCTTTGATGTTTGATCGCGATCACTTTCACTTTCGCGGCCGCACGGCCGCTTGGCATAACCAATAGGTCTCGCTTTTGGGACCTTATAAGTATTTAGTTATGCAACTGTTGCATGGCTAAACACTTATAAGGTTCCAAAGGCGAGACCTATTGGCTATGCCAATGCTTGTTAAACTTGTTTTTGAGAACTGGGTCAGTGTTTTCATGAGTAAAGGTAAAGACATGAGCACACATTCCGACAGGAACCCATTTCAAAGTCGTTTTTTTAATAACTGCAAGCTCTGGGCAGGACCCACCAAACTCACAGCCATGTATGGCTCCTTCCAAATTTCGACTAGGGGGCACTTATGTACTAAAACAATCATTGCAGTTTGTGCCATATTAAACAGGTTTGCCCATGAATACCCAACACTTTGAAGGAATCTAGGCCCAGATTTACAAAGACTTTGCACAAGGTTTGTGTTGCTTCTGTAACGCAGACTGGGCGCAAAGTCTACTAATGGGCATTAACAAACCATCGCATATCAGAATTTGTGATGGATTGTAACCAAAGCAACATAACAGAACGCAATGCGCTGCCATGTCTTACTTTGCTCAAGAAGGGATTCCTTGGGTGGAGCCTGGCATTCCCATGCAACCACCAGTGGGTTTTGCACAAATCCCTTTCTGAAAAGAATTGTAGACAGGGATTTGCACCAAAATCCAGTGCCTCCCTGAGCGCCTCATTTTTTTCTTTTTGTGTGTGTGCTGCATTCTACACACACGTACACAAAGGAAAATGCCTCAAAGCATAGTTTTTGTACAGGGCAGCACTCCTCCCTGCACAAATACTATGCTGACCATAACACAGACACCACTGCATTTTGATGCAAGCGTGCATAGGCTGGCGCATGAATTCCAAAAGTGTGACAAAGCAGTGAGAGGGGGGAACTGGGCCACTTCTTAGTAGATAAAGCATGGTTCTGCCCCCTCCCATTCATGTAACACAGAGCAGTATCTTTACTTGCTGTGCTGCATTGCATGAAATCTTGGTCAATCTGGCTCCTAATTCTTATGGACATCGGGTAAACTGCAGCTCCTATGAATAGAGAAGAAAGCTTCACTACTGTGCCCTGTGCATTATCTTTCAAAAGTCAAAACAATGACTGTCTGCACCTAGATCACAAGTTGTCCTCAGTAATAATGCACAGGGGCAGGGTTTGCATGCAAGGGCCATATCATGAACAGTGTCTACATATGCACATCTTATCAGTTAATTTTCAACACAAGCAGCTCCGTTTTGATAATTGATGTGCCTAATCATTCGTTTGCGCACATGCCTCCTGGTGTGATTAACACTCATAAGTATATTTTTCATCAGTCAATTAATATCTTATTAAGTTGTACATAGTTGAGAATATGACAAAAACATGCTTTGCACTAATTTAAAAACTGCATTTTAATTCGGAAAAATGTGTGAATGATTCCCTTTAGGGTAATTTTAATATGTAAAACACATATCTTAGACACAACCATCCTGTAAAATGCTCCCTAGTCCAGAAACATCCATCATTTTACCTCATTGAAAAGTAATGCTTTAAATTAGCGCCAACATATTTTTGTCACATCTGTTAGGAACAACTTGATAAAATACACACTATTTATAAAACACACAGGAGAATAGCGCTGTGAGTCAGCTTTTCATAAAACTGTGCTATTTAGAGTGCAAGTAGTAATTGAGTCGCACTGCAAGTCGAGTCATGAGCTGCATACAACACAGCTCAGAAACAGAGAGCGTGGTTGCCGCTCTCTGTTTATGGGCAGTGCCATGCACAGCTTGGGCAATAACTCACAGTATGAAAGTGGAGGTCAGTGAGCTGTAAATGCCTCATTTTGTTAAATCAGCATGCACAACCAGGAGTGTAGTGGCACTGGGGACCAGATCACTGAGAGGAAAGTTGAAACCCTCAGAATTGCTGTGTTTTACTACACAGCAGCAGTCAAAGGGGGCATTTTCCTTGCTTGCACCAGAACCAGTGGCTTCCTAGCTAAGCTACTGCACACAGCTTCATTTCACCTGTGAGCTGGCACATAACATATTCATGAGATACAGCAGAGTCTTATTATGACCTGAGCCAGTTTTGAATGAAAATGTGCTATCTTCAGCACTTGTACAAACTCAGTAACACTATAGCCTTATAGCCAACCATAGCGGGCTATACTGGCTATCAACAAGGAAGCAGGACTTTAATGGTGGTATAGCCCAGCTTCAGAGGGCTATAGGGCTATTAGAGCATTCCGTTACTTGAGGGCAGAATGTTCTAACAAATAAAACCAACTCCTCACGGAGCTCAAGAGGATTAGAATCCCCTCGGGCTCCGTGAGGCCTTTAATCACAGCAACAGCTGTGAAGGACAACATTAGACTGTTGGAGCTCCGGGCTTCTACCGGCAATTAGAAGCCCAGAGCACTCCATTGTTTTCAATGGAGCTCCCAACATTCCAATATTCTAACACAAGTTAGTTTATGAGCTGCAGATAGCACAGCTCAAAAACGTGAAGCCATCATTGCCCCGCCATGTTTCCAAGCTTAGATGTCCAAAACGTATGCACTGCCTTCTAAAATTACAGTTGTAGTGCATGCGTATGATGCATGGGAGACAACAGAGATCCATACCTGCCAATTTGAAGAACAATCTCACCTTGTGAGGAGGGGGCGGGGCCTCGTGCTGAGAAGTATCTACAAGGCACTTTTGAACCCAACACCGCCCCAACCACCTCCTCCCAACACAAAAACAAAAAAATCTTGCTGAGACTGGTGCGGATGTCCTGGGGTGTTTTCACACCTCTTAATACATTTTGGCAGGTCAAAGCCTCAGAAAGCGAGCTGGAAAACAGGTATTTACAGCGGTTTTGTGCTTGTTTTCCCTGCCAGCGTTTGATATTGGCTCCTCACCAGGATACCGTGTGATGGGAACCGATATCGTGTGTCACACTGTGGCAGCGTGTGAGTAGGCAGGTATAGAGACTTATTATAAAACAGGCACATTGCTTTATTTTGCTCCTGTGTGCAGTGGTCATGAAGAACTGTGCTGGCTCACTGCAGATCCATACAACTGTTTTTTTTAAATTTGAGATGTTCACAGTTCATATATATAGTTCAGAGGTTGTCTGAGTTAATGCATAAACTTGACGCATCACAAATCGGAAACAAAGAGAGGCAATCTCTGCTCACTGTTTCCGACCTGCCAACTTTCTGAAAAACTGGTTGTAAAAGCTCAATGGACATCAGGTGTGCCTAGCTTTGCACACTATGTGAGTGGGAAACACTTGCTGCAGGTGTTTCCAACTCACATTGTCTGCCACCTTGTAATTTCTGCCCTTCCACCGCATGACCATGTCAAACGAGCCAAAATCGTGTGACACACGGTGGACTTGTGTGAGTTGGCAAGTCTGAATATGCTTTAATTCAGAAGCTTTCCACTTCATATGTGTCAACTTCAGGCACTTCAACTGCAAAGAAACAGGCACTTGGCTCTGTGCTGAGCCAGCACAGCGCATATCTTCGGGATTCAGCCCCTGGGACTGTATCATGATCCAATTCTTTGCTCTGAGCCGACACAAAAGGGGTTAGCACAATTCTTTCTTTGGTCTACAGTGCAGACTTTAACACAAATCATTTCCAAGTTAGTACATGGGTCCAAACAGAAGAGCTTGAAAAAACAAGACAATATTTGCCTCTTTGTGTTTCCAATCCCTGTTGACTGCAGCAGAGGTGTGATGCAGGGCACTGTGGTCACACTGGAGCAGTGCCCTTGAACCCGTCAGGGGTCCGTAACCCCTTTTGAGGGCCACCATTCAGTATAAGGCAAACTAATGTCTGCTACATATTGATAATTCAGGCTTCCCTCTTCTCATTCTTCGAGGGTTACCCATAATTTTGCATTAAGCCATTTGGCCTGCAGCCCACACACTAACTCAGAGACTTTTGGAGGTATTATATGCGCCGCACAAAGAGAAAAGAAACACGCAGACTCATTCTTCATGGGTGAAGTGCGGAGGGGCGATTATGACACGCCCCTTTACTCATACCAAAAGATGCTCTAACCAGTGCTGTGGGCCTAATTCAGATTTTGAATCGTGAGTAATCTTGCAAGTTTCTCATGTCAAGAGAGCTTGGGAAATAACCTCAATGTTCTTCAGTCTTCTTTACATCATGGCACGACATAAAAGGAGAGTCACATATTTTTTCGCCTATGTTGGATTTCCTCAGCACCGTTTTGTTCCTTCAACTATAGGTGCCCCATTTCTAGCAATATCATTGAGATCAAAGGCACTTTACACTGAAATTTGAACAGGCAGCTTTCCAGTCAATTCTGAACACCAGTTATGGTACCTGTTCCTTCCCTCTTACATGTCAGTCTGCCACAAATCACAGTTGATAGTGCACTTCTGAGTTGGCAAAGACAATCCTTCAGACAGATAGCCTCAGGGGAAAATGTTATTAATAATCTATATCTCCTCTATGTGGCATTTATTCCAATTACATGCAGCATATTGAGCCAGGAGAAAAGTGCTGCTGAGGCAAACATTACATAAAATGGCTGCTATGAGTCATATTTCTTTCACACTGATATAACTACATGGGAAATTGTATTTTACTCTAAGTCCCCCTTTGGTAGTATCCCTGCCCACTTCCAAATGCACGTTTGGGATCAATATAGAGATTCAGAACATCTGTACATCACAAAGGCACTTAGTGTTTTGACAGGACTGGCTCCGGATGCCGATTTTGAACTCATGGTTTTGATTACCCTGGTTCATTACAGAAATCGGAGTAAACACAAGGAGATGATGGACGGAGTGCTGAAACTTTTCAGACACTAACCCTCAGTCACAGATCTGGGTTTAATCCATCATCATTCTTTAGATCACTCCGCACCCCAGTTTAGACCCAGCCATATACAAATCAGTCTTGACCCTGCTCCTCATGGGAACAGTCCAGCACGAACTGCCAAGCCAGGTCTTCCCTTGGCCGGAAACAACCATCCTTGGACCGGTTTTGGGGTTTCACCACTCATCAGCCTGAATCCAGTGGCAAAGTGAGCAAGGGACCCACATCTGGGCCTACTTTGCCAAATTAGTGCGAACAAAGCAAACACAAAGAGATGATGGATGGAGTGCTGAAACGTTTCAGACACTTACCCCTAGTCACAGATCTGGGTTTAATCAATCATTGTTCTTTAACTCACTTCGCTACACCAGTTCGGATCCAGCCATATGCCTATCACTCTTGACCCTGCTTCTCATAGGAACAGTCCAGCCTGTTCTGCCAAGCCAGGTCTTTCCTGTACCTGAAACAAGCATCCTAGGGCCGGTTTCGGGGCTTCACTCCTCATCAGCCAGACTAGCTTGAATCTCGTGGCAAAGTGAACAATGGACTCACGTCTGGGCTTACCCTGCCAACTGAGGGCGAACAAAGCAAACACAAGGAGATGATGGACGGAGCGCTGAAACCTTTTTTAGGCACTCACCCCAGTCACAGACCTGGGTTGAATCCATCACTGTTCTTTAGCTCAGGTCGCCACCCCAGTTCAGACCTAGCCATATGCAAATAAGTCTTGATCCTGCTTCTCATGGGAACAGTCCAGCCCGAACTGCCAAGTCAGGTCTTCCCTGGACCGGAAATAAGCATCCTAGGACCGGTTTTGGGGTTTCACCCCCTCATCTGCCAAGATAGCTTGAATCCAGTGGCAAAGTGAGCAAGGGACCCATGTCTGGGCATACCCTGCCAACTTAGGGTAAACAAAGCAAACACAAGGAGATGATGGACGGAGCAAAGTGAGAAATCAGACTTGACCCTGCTCCTCATGAGAACAGTCCAGCCGAACTGCCATGCCCACGCACTAACTCAGAGATTTTTGGAGTTAATATGTGTACTGTACAAAGAGAAATGAAACACACAGACTCCTTCTATATGGGTGAGGTGCAGAGAGGAGATTATGACACGCCCCCTTACTCATACCGAAAGGTGCTCCAACCAGTGCTGTGGGCCTAATTTAGATTCTTAATCAGGAATAATCTTGCATGCTTCTCATGTCAAGAGAGCTTGGGAAAGAACCTCCATGTTCTTCCGTCTTCTTTACATCATAGCACGACATCAAAGGAGAGTCGTATATTATTTCGCCTATGATGGATTTCTTCAGCTCCATTTTGTTCCTTCCCCTGTAGGTGGCACATTTCTAGCAACATCGTTAAGATCAAAGGCACTTAGCACTGAAATATGAACAGGCAGCTTTCCAGTCAATTCTGAACCAGTTATGGCAAATGCCCCTCCTCCCTTCCCTCTTACATGTCAATCTGCTGCAAATCACAAATGATAGTGCACTTCTGAGTTGGCAGAGAAAATCCTTCAGACAGATAGCCTCAAGGGAAAATTGTATTAATAATCTGTATCTCCTCTGTGTGCCATTTATTCTAAACACAGCCATCATACCGAGCCAGAAGAGAGGTGCTGCCAAGGCAAAATTACATAAAATGGCTGCTACGAGTCCTTTTTCTTTCACACTGATATAACTACACGGGGAATTGTATTTTACTCGAACTCCCCCCTCGTAAGTATCCCTGTTCACTTCCAAATGCAAGTTTGGGATCAATATAGACATGCAGAAAATTTGTACATCACAAAGGCACCTAGTGTTTTGACAGGGCTGGCTCCCAGATGCCGATTTTGAAATCCTGGTTTTGATTACCCTGGTTCAATACAGAAATCCTCATTCTGTGGATCAGACTGTTGTATGTGCAGTAGCTGCATTCTGTGTGTACCACAAATGTCACATGATCAATTATTATGTGTGTCAATTGGTTCAAGTAGCAGCAAGGAGGTTTTAGTCTTTGACTTGAGTTTGAGTTTAAGTTGAGTTTAAAACATTTGTAGAGCGCACGTACACCTGGCGGTTTCATGGCGCTTTGAGGTACTGGACCCGGGAGGATAAGGAGATCCAGGAGGAGGGGGAGAATATGATAGGTATAATGAGAAGGCTTTTGAAAAAAGGAAGGTTTTGAGCGCCTTTCGGAAATGCGAGTATTGAGTGGAAGATCTAAGGTGGACGGGAAGAGAGTTCCAGAAGGCTGGGGCAAGTGTAGAGAATTTCGTGCCCCCCCACTTTTTGCACCTAAAGCGGGGAACTGTCAATAGATGTTGGGAGGATGAACGTAGTTCCCTGACGGGGGCGTAGGCTTTGATTTCAGAGGAGATGAAGGCAGGGGCTGCGCCGACCCGAGCCTGAAAGGTGATACATCCCATCTTGAACTGGGCTCGTTCTCGAATAGGGAGCCAGTGCAAGGACTTGAGAAGCGGCGTGACGTGGTGGAATTTGGCCAGGTTGTAGACCAGGCAGGCGGCCTGGTTTTGGACCAGCTGTAGTCGTCGCATACTGTAGGCGGGCATGCCACAATATAGAGCGTTGCCGTAGTCTATGCGGGAGATTACCATCGCCAGGACAATGAGTTTTAGGGCAGAAAAAGAAAAGAAACGGGAAACTTTACGGATGGTGCGAAGTGAAAGAAAGGAGGAGGACATCACAGAACTAACCTGGGAGTGCAGGGTGAGTTGGTCATTCAGCTTGACTTACACCTGTGACACAGAACAGCAAGGTACATTCTGCTAAACAACATCAGCTGAAACCAACTGACACCACCGCAGTCTTCTGGACTTTTCTCCACAGCGACTTAGCCTATCTCTCAAAACCCAAATGCTGCCCAATGCATGAAGCATAAATCATTTGTTAAAAGTCAACTGGAATTTCGAACACTGTTATTTAAGTATTTTTTTATCAGTGCAACAACTACCTTCCTGGCACTCACCAGGTGCGGTTGGCAAACATTTTCTATTGCAGCTTCATCCCAATTAATTTCAGGAGAAATATGCAAACGGCCTTTCTACAGATGAAAAAATGCAAGTGCATACCGAATCCATCAGCACATTGGTAGTTAAAAGATATTTTTGATAACAAATGTTCTTTCTACAGACTAGAAAGAAAATGGAAAGATAGAACCTCCAACGACCTCTTCTATTAAAGTCCCTGTATGCAATTCATAGACAACTCATCACAACAGCCAAAGCCAAGTATTGTACCAACTACATCAATGAAGCAGCCAACAGAAGCAGAACATGATTAAAGAGTTTAAAGGGTTAAAACTATCCCCTGACTTTCCAATCCCACACTCCACAGACACATGTATGGTATTAACCTCTCATTCAGTGAAAGAATACAAAATGTCCAATTGTACATCAAGAACTTTATGCATCTGTCTCCTCTTACACCATGCTCTATGTGTTTCTTTACACAATGGTCCTCATTCATAGACCTGTATCTCACAGCCTCATCAAAATCCTCAGCTCTCAATTCCACCTCCATTGAAGATGAGGTCTTACCTTTGTCTTTCAACAAAGACCTCTGAGGACAAGAACTCTCACACCCCTATTTAATATTGGCAACAACTTGCTCACTCAAGACATTTTCCGAAAAGGTCTCAAGACTGGCCTGCGCCTCCCTTTTAATGAAGAAGCCAACACTACACAGTGATGCCAGCTACCAGTCCATAAATCACCTACCCTTCATTGGCAAAAAAGTGAAAAACAGTCTATACACAACTCCAAGATCACTTCAATGACAACCATCTACTGCATGACTATCGATCCAGGTTTGATCATAATGCAGCACGGAAATTACGAATTATTAATGGAATCTTCCTAGATTCTTCTTAATCAATTAGCTGCCTTCAGCACCAATAGCTATTCAACACCCTGACTTCTCAAATGGGATTCATAGATGATGTCCTCCACTGGTTGTCCTCCTCCCTCCCCAAACCGACATCAGATCATTCACATGGGTTCATTCAGACGCCCCTCCCCCTTTCTGGCACCTATCTTCTTGGGAGCACACGAGAGCAGGACGGGGTAGCAACCCTCGACGGAGGCTCCATTCCTGTAAATGCTATGCGGCCCCCACGGTTAGCTCCGAAGTGCTGTAGCTGCGCTTTGGGGGTAGCAGTGAAAATAGCTCAGTGCCCTGTGCTCGGGCTGGATAAGTCAGGTGCCCGTGAGCCCTGGGAGTGGCCTTATGCACATGTGTTAAGGCGGAGGGAGCTTGGCTGTGGATAAGTAGTTTACGTACAAAGGCTATTTTTTCTATAACATTATGTGGAGTTTCTTTTGTGGTATGCCTAATGTGTTGCTGTTGTGTGAGTGTGTTGTGCAAACGCTTTACACATTGCCTCTGGGATAAGCCTGACTGCTCGTTGCAAGCTACCAAGGGGGTGAGCAGGGGTTATCTTCAGTGTGTAACTCCCTTGCCCTGACTAAAGTTGTGGCTTCTGCCTGGCTTAGGCGCTTGCCCTAGCCAACCAGAAATCCCATTTCTAACAGTCGGCATATGCTTTCCTCTTTTGTTTATTAATCAAGTTCTTCTCAAGAGTTGCGTTCTCACTTTTCTGTATCTGATTGGTCCATTGATGTAAATTGGTTGTCATTACTCTCCCAAACATCAATGTCACAGGGCTTTAACCTGTGGTTGAGTGAGTGAGTGAAGGATAAGCTCTTAGGATAGAGTTTAACACAGTTCTTAAATTGAGCTTCTCAAGACTAGCACGATGCACTGCTTTCTTTAGTGTGCGCATAAAGCGCTCAACAAGTCCATTGGCTTGTGGCCACAGAGGTGAGCTCTTCTGATGCTTTATATTCATATGCTCTAAGAAATCTTTGTTTTCTCAACTCTTGAAAGGAGTGCCTTTGTCAGATTTCAATATGGCTGGCATACCCCATGTTCTAAAGATGCCATCTACTCTCTCAATGATTCAGTCTTGAGTGGTAGATGAGAGATCTTCAATTAATGGGAATCAAGAATATTCATCCACAATCACCATCAGGTGTTGTCCATTGTCAAGTGGACCGAAAAAGTCAATGACTAGCCTTTCTTATGTATACTTTAGGAGTTCTGACATGTTTAAGGTGTGTTGAGTAACTTTTGTAGAAAGGCAGTTGCATAGATGACAGGGCTTTAATTTGTTTTCAACCCTCTCATTGAGATAAGGAAACCAGACTTTGTTTCAGACAGCTCGTTTTGTAGCAATGATTCCACAATGTCCTTTGTGGGCCACTTCAATTATGTTCTGTCGCAGACTCTCCTGAATCAGCCTTCTCAACCCTCCCAGAATAACTCCTTCCTGAGTTATGGGCAGGTCATCTTTGGCATTTTTATGTTTGTGATATTCACCACCACTGGTGAGAGGTCGAGTGTGTTGGTTCAATTACTGAGGTGTAATTTAACGTTAACGTTAGCATGCCACTTTCATGGCTCGTGGCAGTCATCACCTGGGTTAACAAAATGGCAGCTGATGTGTTTGATTTTACAATGAAATTGATATAGGCTTCAGCCGTCTTGGATGGAGTATTATTACCTTGAATAGGCACTCTGGAAAAGCAGTCAGCAGAATTCTGACTCTTCCCTGGATGATGCACAATGGCATAATTGTAGTCTTGTAACATTAGTCCCCATTATTTATTGCAAGGTGGCATCTTGGCCTTGGGATTGCCAAATATAGTCAGTAATGCTTAATGATTAGTTACCAGCATAAAAGGCCCTCCGTACTGGAATACATGGAAATGTACACAAGTCCACTCCATGGCTAAACTTTCTTTTTCAGGTTGTTAATAAGATTGTTCTGCCACTTGCACATGACACAATATGCCTTTGAGCATGTGGGTGTTTGCTGTGCTGTACAAGGATAGACCCTAACCCAACTGGGCTAGCATCAACAACAAACTGTATGAATTTTCAGATTGAAGTACACCATTTCAGTAGCATTCTCAATGGCTTGTTTGATTTTCTTAAACAAGTTCTCACATGCATGTGACCACAGATATGAAACATTATTTTTTGCCATGTCTCTCAGGGGAGAACTTACAGTGGCAAAGTCTTGTATATATCGGGAACATTAACTAGGCACATCAAAAAAAATTATGCACAATAGAAACATCTTGTGGGACATCAGCATTAGACGGTGCTTGCACTTTAGCAGGATCAGGAGTCATACCCCCATGAAAAGAGATATGGCCAAAGAATTTTAGCTATGTCTTATGGAACTCACACGTATCTGCATTCAAAGTCAAACTGGCATCATCCAGTAAGTGACTTACTTATATGAGAACTTTATAGTGCTCTTTCTGTGTAGCTCTGAAAACCAATATGTCACCGCTATAATTGAACACATTCATGACAGATTTATGACACATCACATGATGTCTTAAAAATGTTCTGCAGCAAATGCACACCAAAATGTAGTCTTTTGTATCAAAACAGACAAACGGTTAGAAAAGGTTGTAATGTACCTGCAGTTGTCTTTGAGTTTCAAGTGATGATAACCTATATCATTATTAAGGTGAGAGAAGAACTTTGCGCCATTTAATTGTGTTTTCATGTCAGCAATGTGTGGACCTGGATGTCGTTCTCGTTCAATTGTCTTGTTTGCCTGACGCATGGCAACGCATATGCATACAGTTCCTTCACTGTGCTTTCTAAGCACTACCACTATGGAAGAAACCCATGGTGTTGGACCAGTGGAACTCTCAAAGTTATCATGCTTAAGTAACGATTCATGTTCTTTTTCAGTAGCTTCATGGAAGTGAAAAGCAATTTGTCTATGTTGGACGTCCTCATTAATATGCAACTTTACCTTGACAGTCTTAAGCTTTTCTAAACCACAAAACAACAAAGGAAATTGACTTACTATTTCCTGGTGAGTATTTGTGTTTTTGTATATGGAAACTAGTCCCATATCAGCAGTTGTGTTCAAATTGAGTTGGCAGGCACTTGAGGCTGTACCTTAATGCACATGGATGGGTGCATGAACCTTCATTTTCTTGTGTTTCATCCTCTCTACAAATGAACCATGGCTTTTTAAGAGTGGCAATGCAGTTCATGTATACACTTTGGTTTTTGATGGTGTAAGTTGTGGTAATGGAGACAATTCATTATATTTCTTCTTAGGCAGAATGTTTATTGAAGCACCACTGTCAATAATGAAAGGTATCAAACAACCATTTACTTTCAGTGTAATCTTCGGACAATATTTGAATGACTTTGATGCTTTGGAATTTCGACTTTTCATTGACTGATATTTTTCTTCACATGCGGCCAGTCCAACATGCACACTCTTTTCTGAGGTAAAAAACGACATAGAACAACCTTCTTAACTTTCACTTGATACTGATACAAAATAACTATTAAACAATGATTTAGATGACAATCAATTTCGTTCGGTGTCGATGTGTCTTAACTGATTTCGCCTCTTGGCCTTGTGGGGGGGTGTCGAACGTTGCTTTGGAAACGTTTTGACATCCAATTTGTCTTTGCATCCTGACGCACTTACTCTTTTTTTCACTTTTCAAACCATCATAAAATGGGTCTCCTTCCCACCACCTTTACATATCTGTCCAGTGGCTGGACATTTATCTTGTAGCGTCCTCCCAGCCTGGGTACTCGCCAATGACAATGCCACACACGGAGCTTAGTATTACATGTCTTAATTCATCTGCCTGTAACTGCAAACCCAACATTCTAAACGAGCCTTCGTTGCTTTCTGCTTTATCACTTACTTCACTGCTCTACAGAGTCAATCAGGAGCCAAAAGGGTTCTGTCATTGCTAACTTGCAAGACACTACACCTACTAGAGGAGTGTAGGAGATGCATGAAATATTCACACCTGAACTGGGGCAAACATGAGATGTTTCTAAGAAAATGAGAGGGTAGAGACCACTATTTGGTGCTTCTTCAGGGATGCACCCTAAGATGGAACCGGTTTAGAGAGAGACAACCCCTTCACTGTAAAGTAAAGCAGCAAAGTCCAATTTGGAAACCACTGAAATAAAAAAAAAACGAAAATCCAATCGACATATTTAAGTTACATTTTTTATACAACTCCTTAGGGTCCACATGAAATTTTAACTGACTCTCAATATCCTCTGCTGGCCAGCAGCCAATCTCTTCCAATGTTACAGAAGTCTGTACAATTTTTCTGTTTGTACCACATCGGAGGACACTTTCCTTCTGACAGGAAGCTTAACCTTCGACCCGCAATGGGTACAGAATGTATTTTTCAGCCTCACACCTGTCCTTGCAATCCTGTTGAAAACAACAAATGGCTCAATTTTTTCTAACAAATACATTGTCAAGCCTCACCTCAAAGAAAATGTTTCTGACATTTTACAAAGTGCCTAGCTATTATTGTTTCAGGGATAAATATCTGTTATGGAATTGTCTAGACATGACTGCTTGCCAGGTCCGGCTTTTCTGAGCTGCTTTGTCGGGCGCCGCTTCACAGTTTCACTTCCATCCTCGCGAGACAGATTATTAATTGATCGCGCCGCTGCTTGTTCATCAATTCACATGCAAAAATGAAACGTTTAACAGCCTTTCATCCTGCCACTTCTTGAATAGGAGTTTGAGTCACAAGAATACATTTAATCTAAGGAATAACAAAAAGGTAACACACAACTTTATAGAAGCTTTTTGATCTGCCATGCAGAATTCTGGCATTCAAATTAATGGAAAGCAATGGGGACCAATGGTGAGCAATTAAGCAACATGTAATTTGGGTACTAAAAGCCCATCTAGTATAAATGTAGTCTCTCAGTGCCACTTAAGTATTTTGGGGCCCCCTGTTTGGCACAACTTTGAACATACTTTTCAATTTTTAACAAATTCAGGCCCTTGTGATGCCAAACAATTCCAAATTATTCATTAAACTTTCAGAAACAAGCACACAAATGAGCTGAAAGCTCAAGCTGCCAGCTTTCCAAAATGAAGATTGAACAAGCATTGATAAACCTGTTTCTTTTTGCACTTGGAGGTAAATTACTATTTGTTTTGCTACAACAATATTTTACAGGAAATTCATGGGCACATTTAACAATGTGTTGCGTTGCCCTTCCACCACGTAAACCGCCCTTGTGCCACACAAAAGTGGCCGCAAGGGCTACATGACACGAGTAAAATTTGTCAAGCCATGCAAGGCCACCTTGCGTGGCCCTGCATGGCTTGATAAATCTAGAGTAATGCAACACAGCACAAATCGCTGCGTTTCATTACTCTGCCCCAGGGAGGCGTTCCATGGGTGGAGCGTGGTTGTTTCCACACACCCACCCATGGATTTTGGTTCACTCCCTGATTTACCATTAGTGATAGACCTGAGAATGCATCAAAATGCTACGCCTCTCAAGGGGAGGGGAAACGAGGAGAAATATCTTTATTTCTCTACGTTATTTTATCTTTCTAAGTACATTGCATTCTGCCGCACACTTAGAAAAAGGACAATGTCTCTGAGGTTTGTTTTTGAGCAGGAAGGTACTCCTTCCTGCACACAAACATTTCTGCCTACACTTAGGCACACTTGCACCCAAGAAGGGAGTGGTGCACCACCTTTTATATATGAAGAAAGAAGTTTCATTAAGTATTACAGTCTTTTGGAATATGTCTTTAGACAGTCTTTTATTGTGAAAATCCAAATGTAGAAAATTGTCAGCCAACGCGTTTCGTTCATAGCAATGAACTTCTTCAGGGCAAAAGTGTACGTGACGTCTGAGTTGTGGTAATCATAAAGCAGAGCAGCTGCGAGGGCCTCATTGATAAGGGCTATTGTGCTGCAAGATCTGTACGGACGAGTGAAGAGCAGCCGTCAGCTCTGATAGATGGTAGGCACACTTGCACCATGATGCAAGAGTGCCTGCATTGGCACTAGGCAAACAGAAGGGCGTCAGTGAAAGGAAAGGACAGGAAGTGTGCCGTATAATGTTAAATACGGTGCATTGCTGGCTGTTCCTTTTCATGCAGCGCAGCAAGGTGGCTTGCTGCGCTGCGTGAAAGTTTGATAAATCTTCCCCTCAATGTCTAATCCATTTGTTTGTCCCATTGTAGGAAAGACATGGTAAGAGTGACTTGCTGAATGTTTAATAGCCTGCACATGGTGCTTGAAATTAAACTGTAATTGACGAATACTTATAGTCATAAATAAAATACCCCTGCACAACTGGCATTCTTGGTGCAACAGTAAAAAACAAAAAACTTCTTTGAGGAATTTCATGGGTTGAAATCTGATAATTAGAGAGAAAGGAGTAAGATAGCGTGAGAGGTGAGCTCGACGGAACAGAGAAAGAAAGAGGAGGCAGTTGAAGAGGAATGAATGAATGCATGAATGAATGGTGAGTTAAAATTGAAAGGTTAAGTAGAGGCAAGAGACGAAAATTGGTGTCGAGAGACAGAAGAGGTTGAGACAGTAGTTGTACAGAAAGAGAAA
The DNA here is from genome assembly GCF_964204655.1 of Triturus cristatus. Lineage (NCBI taxonomy): Eukaryota > Metazoa > Chordata > Amphibia > Caudata > Salamandridae > Triturus > Triturus cristatus. The sequence goes on from NC_140588.1 coordinate 99,471,664, forward strand.
TAAGATAGAGTAAGGTAGAGTGAGGAAAGAAGGAGAGTGCTAAGGTAGAAAGAAGCCTGAGATAGGTAGAGAGGTGAAGTATTTAAATATGGAGAGACAGAGGTAAGGTAATGAGAGATGTGAGGTTAAGTGAGGGTTAAAATGAGTGGAAGAGATATACTGACATTTAGATGGACAGAAAGAGTTAGAGATGTAGAGTAGAAGATAGAGGTGAGGTCATGAGAGAGAATGATAAAGACTGGGTTGAGAGAGATCTCGTACATATATGTATTTGTGTGTATATATACATATACATATGTAGACTTGTATATATATTACCTACTGGCGATAGCCAGTAGGTAGTTATAGTTAGGACCACGTTTCCATAGGAAAACCTCAACATTCTATTTTGAATAACTTTGGCGCCGGTCGACGAATCCTCGCGAATTTCTCAAAATAGGTGGGGCGCTACGCTCCGCTCCTACCCTGAAAGTCTCGGGGGGATTCGTCAAGCGGGGGCTGAGATAAAAGGGGGGTCCCAAAACGCGTTTTTCCCATGCATTTTTCCATAGGACCTTTAGAACGAGCTACAGCCCGAATGGCTGAACAGAATTACTCAAAATTTGGCAGAGAGGTAGTCCCTAGGTCAAGGAAGTGCCTTTTGTAGGTTTGGTGTAAATCTGTTCAGTAGATTCTGAGAAAATAGCCTTTAAATCAATATATATATCTGAGCCAGCTTACGGTACGCTTACCGTACGCTTACGGTAAGCGTACGGTGGCGTGCGCGAGCGCGATTCTGATTGGCTCTTAGATCTTAGTAAACATTCGAATCGGCCGAAACCAGGAAGCGGCGGCCGCCATTTTGTCTCTCGCACTGAGAGAGATTTTTAAAATCGGAAGCCCAAAAACATGTAAAGGGGCTGTTTTGACAACTCCCTCCCACATAGTCATGTTGAGGGAGTCCCCAAACATCCCCCAAGTGCAAAAACGGTTTTATTTTTTTTTCGGCAATTTCGCGGGGTACGCTTACCGTACGCTTACGGTAAGCGTACGGTAAAAAAATAAAAATAAAAAAAACACTATCCACACTTACCCCACCCCCTGTGCTTTTGGTGGCCGAAGGCCACCAAATGTGCTGGGCTTATTACAATGGAAAAAAACACTATCCACACTTACCCCACCCCCTGTGCTTTTGGTGGCCGTAGGCCACCAAATGTACAGGGCTTATTATAAGGGAAAAAAACTTAGCATTTAAAAAACCGTACTAATTCACTGAAAAAACCATAGGTTTCACACACGTTATAGTTAGGAATTAGCATTTAAAAAACCTTGCAAATTCACTGAAAAAACCATAGGTTTCACACATGTTATAGTTAGTGGAAATTTTACTGATAAAAAACCAATGAAATTGCCCCGTTATAGTTAGCGCAGGCAACTATAACTCACGCGACCGCAATCCTCTGCTGATGACATATGTGTCTTTATGAAAAAAAAATATTTGTAATATATGTATAGCTAAAAATGTATGGAAGAAGACATGGGCAAATAAGTGTCTAAATACAGTATTAGCATCAGCAGAGGATTGTGGTCGCGTGAGTTATAGTTGCCTGCGCTAACTATAACGGGGCAATTTCATTGGTTTTTTATCAGTAAAATTTCCACTAACTATAACATGTGTGAAACCTATGGTTTTTTCAGTGATATATATATATATACACACACACACACACATACGTGTTGAATATCAAGTTGAGAGAGAGAGGGCGGACACACAGAGGTGTAGAGATGGGTACAGAGAGAAAGAGAGAGGTGAGACAGAGGAAGTGAGGTGTAGTAAGGAGGGTGGTATTTGACAAATTATCTTTTTAATTTAATTGCCACCAACTGCCTCAGAGCATGAAGTTTAAGGATGGTCCATCCGTTCATGCACACTAAGCTTCGGAAAAGCGAACATCCCAGGTGTGAAATTGAAACAGAATTTGTGTTTAAGCACACATATAAGGGCAGGATTTCTGACTGACATTATCAGCATTCCTTGAAATTACTATGGGAGGTACTGCGCCAACATGTTAAACATAAGGAAGCATGTGCCTACGTCAGAACCGTATATTTTAGGATACTACCAATCACAAATTCCCAAAGAAAAATTGTTATAACTTTAAAAAGCGATGTTTCAAGACTTTTGTTTTTTGCATTTTCTTTTAAAACACGTTTAACATGGTAGGATTGCATTTTACGCACAAGTAAATATCGCTACTTGAAAAACCAATTGGTACCTGATCTGATTCGACCATTTAAACATGTCATGCCTCTCAGGAACTTGGTACACTGCTGAATATATTTCTTTATGCAAAACAATCTATACAATATGTAAATATGTAACTGGTACAGGATTTGTGGAAAGGTAGCTATTTAGTCCCAGTCTTCAAAACAACCATTGGCAGGGCTGTCTGCCTTTTGGCTTTTCTAATGCTTGTTTTATTTTGTCATGACTTTTGTAAAACTTTGTGTTTGGGGAAGATGATGGGCCCTCACCAATATAGAAAAAAATTGCGGAAAAGTAAAGTGTGTTTTGATATCGCAAAAGCAGACATTGTTATAGTGTAGCAGACATTGTTATAGTGTACTTTGTCATTAAAGGTACTACTTTATGTATAGATGTGTTTCATGTGGAAAAGGTAGAATGCTATCATTGACAGTGATGTTAGCCACTGGTTAAAGTGGATTGACCAATTGCTCAATATGATGTGCTGTGGTGGGTGGAAAAATGTGAATGACACAACAACAGACCAATTGATGAAGAGGGCTGCCTATATGTGCCTTTAAGTAAGCATATTATATAAGGGATAAAGTACCCCCCTGCGGTACATTATAAGGATATTGCAAATCACTGACTAGTTCCATAGCAATATAGAGAAACGAGGCTGAAGACTGAGTTCCTTTATGAGGTAATTGAACTCAGAGGTGACTTGCAATGTCCTATTCATGTATGGCAGGGGTACTTGATCCGATATATTACATAGTCACACCACCACCTTTCCCAAATACCGCTTAAATCCTTTATGCGTACATCTTTCATTTGAAAGAGAGAGCATGTTTGCAACCATGAAGTATAAAAATGGAACCTCTAGTACAAAATTAATCAAAAACCTGTTCGATATTGTTGCAAAGTCATCAACTTTTTGCTGACTGCCACTGGTGGTAATTGACTCTGACTGACCATGGGGCAGAGTCCAGGGCCACTGTTATGCTGAAAGAGACCCTTAGAATATAGTGAAAACACCTACATATACTAGGGTACACTATGGGTTAGGGTACCCCTGTGATTGGCATGACCTACCATATAAGGCCCTAGTACATAATAGGGCAGGGGGATTGAAACTACCTCTAAGTCCCTAGTATATAATAGCGCATGGCAATTTAGAGGCCAGCAGCCCTTTCTGCACGTGCATGTGTGCACTGCTGATGCCTAAGGTCAGCTTAAAAGCAGCCCTGTGTTGCAGGACTGCTTTAAAAAAAAGTCAATTGTGCCCAAACTCGACTTTGGTGTATGGGCACTTACTAATGGATACCCTACAATGTTTGAGCATATTAGGTACCCCCTGTGTCTCCCCTAAGTGTCCCAGGGGTGGGGGGGTCAGGTATTTATAAGACCGACACTTATAAAATAAGTTTTATATGCCCTTGGGTAAGTGAAATTGCACATTTCACTCCCCACATTGTTATACAATATGGAGGGAGGATCTGCAACATTTTTACCTATTCAGAACCCCTAAAGTCTCACCTAGGTGTTCCAGAGGTGGGGGGTCCTGTAGATATAGGCAGAGTACTTATAAAATATGTTTTTATAAGCCCTGGTGCTGGAAAAATGCCCAAGTCATTTTTCCCATTGGAAATCCCCTGCCATATATTTTAAAATGGCAAGAAGAGATTAACTAATAAATCCCACTAGGAGAAATATAAAATAGCATTCAAAGACTTCCTATATTGATATTGATAAATCCAATAATATGCCAGTGTTGAATTTCTCCTAAAATGTACAGACAAGAAGTTATAAGACTTTCCTGTCTGTAAGCCCAGATCCAGCCTTCCAGTGGCTTGTCCAGATTGTTCAGAGTTAAGTGGATTAGCCAGGCTCTTTTGAAGAGGTGATAAAGAGCCCCCAGGGTTACCCAGCTCTGCTGGGAGGGCAGTGTTCTGTTACATCAGAATGCCAGAGCAGGGGGAGGAGTCGTAAACAATGGACTTCAATGGAAGGGGAAGACACTAGTGTCATTTACAAATCTACTATTTTGAACCCAGCCAGATTCTTAAGGAATAAGCAGATGCCAGGGGAGAGACTATGGAGATTAGCCATCCTAGGGGTGTGTTTAGCCAGCACTTCTCTCCCTGCTGGAAAATCAGCCAAAATGAATTTGGAAGAACTGGTGCACTCTGAGATAAAATAGTGCCACACTTTGAAGGATGTGGTCATACTTTAGGGTGTTAAACTGCCCCCCCCCCATTGAACAAGAGTGCCCTCCTGCTTGACTCAGAGAATTTGGAATAGGTATCTGAGAGGGGCAGAGCCTCTCGGATCTACTGCTTGAAACCTAAAAGAGCAAGAAGGGCCATGCTGAGGAGTTTGATGTGCAATCACTAAGGCCTGCACTCTGCAGATTGTGTCTTGTGCACCATCTAGAACTACAGCCCTGTGTACTACCTTGCTGTAAAAGGACTAACGAGTGGACTCCCTGAAAGTTACAGGTAAACAGAGCTCACCTGGAACATCACTACCAATAATCCTCAACCTGGAGCACTACCACTGGATTTGTAAGGGCTTGCCCCCAACTTTCTTTCATGGACCATCTTGGAGTTTCCAGACTCTTGGAGTAAGCTTGAGAAACTTTGGAACCTTTTGGGGAACATCAAGAAGAAGTTCCAGAAGTTTGGAGCAACTTTTGAAAAAAGCTCCAGAAAAGTTTCTAAGTCAGAAGGTGAAAACTTTGACCGAGACCAACCGCGAGGGGTAGCCACGCAGGGCTCCATCGCGGTTGGCCTGAAACTTTGACTTTGACCCATTCTATTGCGACCAGAAGTCCCAGTAGGCACTATACGTTTCTATGTGCTATATAATGTTAAATCTTTACATAATCATATCTCCGGTTCCCTACATTTGATTTTAGTCATTTTGGTGTCATTTAAAATATAAACATATTTCCTATTTGTATAAATTGTATTGGATTTTTATTGTTCATTGTGTCTTAATTATTTACTGAATTTGTGTTTTTAAATGCTTTACATACCTGTCTTTGAAGTTAAGCTATATATCTCACAGAGGTGATGGAATGCTATTGACCTAGAGAGGTCACTACTGGGTCTATTAGCAGGAAGACAAGAAATAGAATCAAAAGTCTTAATTTATAAAGACGAGTACCCTCACTCACCCAGAGGTGACATGCTTCATCATTGGGTCCCCTCTTGCGCACTGCCACCGCAAGGTAGACAGTGTGGGCTACAACTCTCCACAAAAAATGAGAGGAGCGTGAGGTGTTTTTACAGAGTTACCAATTTAGGCAATGGGAGTAAGGGACAGAGTGCACAATACAAAACAAAAAGGTGCATTAAAATTAGCTCCTGGGTGACAAAAAAGTTTAATTGTAGTCCCCATGGGCTAAAGTAAAAGCATGTGATAAAGGACTGAAAGAATATCCTATTTATCAATGGTCGACATGTTTCTGCCAGTTTGAACATCAATTCGCGGCATTCATCAGGACCTATGATGTTGTCACTCTGTGTATAAACTCAATAAAATAGACATACAAAACCATACTTAATTGAATATGGTAATTCTTGGACAAAGGCACCAGCTTCAGTCAGGTCCGATGTCTACAAAAAACATATATACGTACCATAATTAATATTGAAACCATTACATGTTTCCTGCACCAAACACCACACACGTGAGCATCACAATTCACACGTGGATTCAAAAACGAAGGAATGTGCACTTTAATGCACATCTCACTAAACAGAACAAAACAATAACACAAAAACAACACTCACCTAAGGGGTAATGTTAGTTTACCTCTTCCTTAAGGGGAGTGTGCCCTCAGATCACCGTTTTCTGAGGGTAAAATCAATAGAATCAACGTAAGAAAAGACAGGTCACATTTCTCGTCAGACCACCCTAACAGAATGCCAACATGTCTGGATCATCCTAAAGATGTTGTATATGGATAGACAGCATGGTGTCATTTCTGCCTCATAAGGGGCCAATATAACCCGTCTCCTTAATAAAGATGGATGTATTTTCAAATAAATTACAAGGACCGAAGATGTAAGGCATCATCAACATATACGGGTCCCAAACCGCGAGTGTCTCATATGTATAAAATTAACTTAGACCAAGAGAGACACGCGTAGAAATCACCAGAACAAACTAGCTCCGCAAGTCATAAGCTGTGCCTGAAGTACCAACAAGCGAAACTTCATAGCCTGAATTGAGGTATAGCGAGATAAAAGCAGCCACCACCCCATTTACCTGTCGATACACGGTGTCCTATCTTGAAGTTAAGCTGCCAAGCTACCAAGTGTTGAGCATGGGAATAATATTCTAAGACCTATTCTGATCCCTCAACTGTGTTAGTGGCCTTATTGCCAGCGGTAGATATACATTTTCCCCTACTAATAATCCACTTTTCAACAGACATTTGTTGTTTATAAAAGATATTGGAAACAGTTCAATACAAGTCATTAAAAAAAAAATAAAGCTGCAGTAGGTTCGAATGTGTAGAACATGCAAAAAGACTACAGACTGTCGATAGTGATTAGACTCTGCAGAGGGCGATCGAGATCTCCTTGGTAAACTCTGCACTCTGCCAGGAGTGGTGAAGGGGGGACCATCATGGCCTTCTCCACTACCTTCTGGAAGATCTGAGTTATCCAGGTGGGACCCATCTTGGTCCTCCTGGTCAGGGTTAGATTCCAGGTCATAAATGATGTCACCTCCTGACCTGTCTTCATTCCCTGTCCCACCCACTCTGTCCTGTTCATCTGACCCAGGGGTCTTCCTTAGGTCATCTAACAGTAACATCTCTATTAGACGTTGAGTGTTGGCACTTCTCCCTGTCTTCAGCTTTCTAGAGGCACACAGGGCATTCAATTCTTGGAAGGAAAGCTCATTGTATCTAGAGGGCAGGGAACCACTGGCATCTCCTTTAGTAGACATTCTAAGGGGCATATTAACAAGGCAGCGCTATAAAATTATTGCCGCTTTTGCGGCCGTTTTCGTCCAAAAAGCTGCGATAATTTTATCGCCTTATCAGCAAAGACACGCTATCGCGTGTTTTGCTGACTTAGCGCCGGTTTCCAGCACGCCTAACTTTGCATCGCTAATGAGATGCAAAGTAGGCGTGGCTGTGAAACCAACCAGGGAAAATATCGCAAAGGCAGCTTCGCGATATTAACAAGGAACGTTAATGATTATTTAAATCGTGTTAAGTATGCCTTAACGCAGGAATTTAACTTCTGTTAAATTCCTGACTAAGGCATACTTAACATGGGGGGTGGATTCTGTGGCTAAGACCACAGGCCCCATCATCTAGGATATCGCCGTTTTCCACCATGGAAAACTGCGATATCCACACTATCTCTGGAATTGTTATCGCCTCAGCGATGCACGTTGTTGATAACGTGCTAACCGGGCGATAAATTCCAGAGATAGCCGGCGATAAATATGCAAGCGCTAAGCGCGCTTTGCGATATTTATCGCCGGAGCTTGTTAATATGCCCCTTAGTGTGGTGAGGTGTTTCACCTACCTAACCTACTGGGAACTAAACTCACTGAGGTTGGAGAAAGGATGTGCTAACCCTTGACTTACCCAACACTAAGTTCAGTAGAACTTACTTATTCTAAGCTAGTATTATATGTACCTAGTACTTAGTGGTTTTCATGTAATCAATACAAAGATTTATCTGGTAAAAGAATGAAGGCTTGAATCCTACCCACTGCACACCAATGTGAGAAGTTGGCCTGGTATATGCTGTCCACTAACTAAAGTGGGCACCTTGCACAAGTCCAAACAACCCTTATGGTGATTTAAGAGGTCAAAAATAACCTTAGAAAACTATCCAAGTGGTAGCTGTGGAGAGCATCCTTCAGGTTTAGTCTTGAAGGAATGTTAAGCAGCTTGTTTTACCAGAATGCAACCTCATAGTATTGGTTAAATGAAAGGAAAACCAAACAGTAGTTATAAAAATATGTATTTATTGATATAATACACTCTAAGAATGACTCAGGATCTTCTACACGAAGATAATCACAAAGCACACAATACTGTAGCACAGAAACAATAGTAAATAGCACTAATACACAGTGGGCTCCAAGGGGAGACCAAACCATATACTAAAATAGTGGCATAAAACCACGACTCGAGTCAAGACAGTGTCTAGAGAATGTAGAATCACTGGGACCCCAAGGAACCACCCAAGGTGAGTAAGTAGGGACCCAACAGAGGACAGGTGCAGTGTGGGAACACGACCACAGGCGCCGTAAAATTCTATGGGAGAGTCACGGTTGCAGTTTTAAACTTTAAGGACCCTTCTGAGTGGACTTCGAAGAAACCCCGTGGAACTTAGGAGGTTGGAGAGCCAACCCACCCATGGATACCCCAAGGAAGCCGGGTGCATAGGGCTGAAATTGCGTCGGAAACCGCAGTCAAACTCAATGGAGGACTTCGAAGAAGAGCCCCTGCTGGGAAGAAATAAAGTGTCAGTCGGGATCTAAAGATGGATTCTTTATGAAGAGTACCTGAAAGCAGAGGGAACAGAGTCTGGGTCACTCAGGAGTGACCAGGCGCTCGGAAGATGAATGCCCACAGATGTCGGGTGAGTCAGTTGCGTTGAGGGGGTTCTTGACTTTGCAGCCACTGGGACCAGGAGATGTCGAGGAGCCGGATACGAGCTGTCCCACAAAAAGAGCTTGAGTGCTGAGGGGGTCAGTGTCCGTTTGGAGCACCAACAAGCCTTGGTAGCGGTAACCCATGAAGATGGTCGAGGAAGGTTACGGTTCAGACCAGCGAGGTCCAGGAGTCTCACCAAACACAGGGGGGTCAGGGAAAGCCTGGAGCAACCAGGGGAGCCCAAGAAAAGAAGTTTTGTCCCTCAAGAGGACTCACAGGCCGGAGGCACAGGAGTTGCAAGAGGACATCAAGCAGTTTCACAGAGCAGCAGCCCACAGAGCACTCAGTGTGAGGAGGTCAGAGTTCTTTATAGGAAATGGTGTCAGAGGTTGGGGTTAATCGAAGCCCAGTGCACTTGTTTTGGGAAATCCAACAAGCATATGCACTTGCAAAAGTACGCGGTGCACAGTGATACGGGTATTGCGGCCCCCAGGAGGGATTCTGACCTTAAACTTGGCAAGAGGACAGCTAGGACCTCGAGGAACTTGGAAACCCACCTCTTGTGTTGCTGGAGCTCAGGCCCATCAGACCGGTCAGTTGAGATGTGGTGCCTGCGGTTGCAGGGGAGTGACTCCTTCACTTCAAGGGAGATATCTTCAGTTGATCTTGATGCTCCACAGGTCCTACACAGAGCCTGTATAGTTCTCAGGCACAGGCAATGTTTCATACTGAGAGGGAAACGAAGTCCAGCGAAGTCCACAGTGTCCAGACGGTCGAAGTTCAGTGGTTTCCGGTTTAGAATCTGGTCCACATTGAATCAAGGGTCCTACAGCCAGGTAATCCCTTTTGTACACACAAAGTAGGGTTGGACAGATTCAGGGGACCCTCTCAGGGGAGGGTCTGGACTGTGGGCAGGTTACTCCAATGTCCTTTGTCCAGTTTCATGCCAGAGCTGGAGCCAACGGCTCCGAGGACTGGTTTGAACTGAACTATGCACGGGGACACCAAATGTGCCCCTCATGCAGAATTTCGGTTGCTGGCAAGCGCACCCACCCACTCCTAATACACCTAATCCTGTCTGGGAGGTGGTCACACCTCCCTGTGACAGGATGCCTATTGTTCTGCCTTCCCCTGCTCGAGCTTGGCTCAGCAGGAGGAGGGCAGAAATGTGTCTAGGGTTGGCAGCAACCATTTTGGGCTGCCCAGGACTAGAAGGCTGGTACCGGGAACACCAGGGACCTCACAAAGCTTGTTTTCTGAGGGGTGGAATTGTACCTCCCACACCGGTTACTGTGGTACAATGTTTGACACCAAACACGATAGGGTTACTTTCAGCCATTTTAGTCTTGGTCATCAAGCGGTCGCATAATTCCACTCTATATGTCGTAATGGAAGTAGCACTAACAACCCGGGAGAATGGACTCCGTAGGCTGCAGGGTTGTCCTACTCATGCAGTGGAACCCTCTCACTTAGAACCAAGCACCCTGTCTTCAGGATAGTTAAGGCCTGCTACAGAGGTGACTTATAGGTTTTAAGTGTAGTGACCCTTATATATAGTGAACCTATATCTTTAGTAAGTGGTGCATGCACCAACTTACACAGGCTGCATTGGCAGGCCTGTAGTTCCATTTTGCATGACCTCTCATGGGTGGCATAATACATGCTTCAGCCAATGGGAGGCCTCTGGGGTACCTAATGGGCACATGGGTACCATATACTAGGGACTGACAAGGGTACCCCAGTATCCAATCTGGAGTGTACCTAAGTATATTACATAACAGGTTTAGGGAGAAAGCAGATAGACTGGGGTCCTGATTAGCAGGATCCCAGTCAGACTAGTCAAAAACAGTGAAACATGAAGCAAAAAGTGTGGGTAACCAGAAGAAGAATTCGTTTTGCAAGGAGTTTTGAGGCCTTGAAGAAGACCATTGACTGGTTTAGATTTAAATACCAGTAAAAACATGCTGGCAATTATATGGGGATAAGAGAATCATTGCACTTCAACAGGTATCTACTGGGACTACTTTCTGACCATATCAAGGGTACCCACTAATAAAAGGGAATCCTCAGGTATTTTTACTTTTCACCTGGACCCCTACTACTGTCCTTATTAAAAGTATCTAATTGCTATCAAGGTGGTGTCCACCAGGGTGGTACTCACTTGCTCTGGTGTGGAGATACCACTTTGGATTAAGCATGCCACAATAATATGTGGGTGAGGCAGCCTCTCTAATCAATATCTTTTTGATCCCTTCAGGTGACTTGCACTATGGACAAGAAACATAGAACAGTGTGAAGTGTAGGTTAGCTTCCATCTAATGCACTAATTGGGATCTTTATGGTTAATTAAGAGGATGTATTTGGGTATTTATCCACTTCCTCTCCTTTGGGTAATGTATGTTATGCTATAAGTAGCAATAAAATAATTGGTGATCTTTTTTTTTATCTTTACAGGCACTGAAGACGATCTTCACAAATGTATCAAATGGTCAAAATTCTGCAATCTCACCTCTGAATTTTCTTCTTTTCAGTACAAGGTAAGAATTGTATTTCTTGACATTTTGATTTATAATTTGAGGGGAAATTTAGTGGATGAATGGCATATGAAACAATAAGGTAGCAATGCTGTTTTACATAGTTCAAGTGACTTTTGAAAAAGCCAAAAAGATTATCTTTCCTATGTGCACATTTTGTCAGCCCTCTTTGCAATTTTTTTTATTGATGTCACATATTTGTACATCCATACAAATTATTTTACACATATTGGAAATGTATCTGAAAATTGGTGAAAAGAGGCTAACCAAGCAGCCTTATGAGGCCAGCCAGAAAAGGTTCATGAGGTACTACATCTCAGGAAGCAGCTTTTACCCAAAATGAAAACTTATTTTTAAGACAGTAGAATTGAATCTCTCCACCGAGAAATCAGTTTAAAAGTCGCACTAGTACAAAAAATCCCTTATCCTCTCTACAAATACTTGTTTGCCTCTTGACAAAACACTAATTGCATTCCTTCAAGATTGTAATAGAGGACATAAATGTGTTAATTACAGTCGCAAGAATTGAGATCTCCCAAAAACTGAGGGACAGTAAACTGTAACAGAATTCCATGAATATTCACTATTTACATAAAGGGCCCCATTACGATGTCCGTTGGATGAGCGTCTGACCAGCATTGTATCGGAATCAGGACCACCATACATGGAGTCAGTGGTCCTGCTTCCCTACTTAGGATGCGACCGCCTTCATGGCGTTCGGAAAGCGTATCTTTAGTATTGCTGCTTGTGCTACGGGCTGAAGCACAAGCACCATTAGGAAAATTACACTTTTTAAACATCCATGTACTGTGTGTCAGGCACCATGTGGTGCCTACCACATGATGCACAGATGTTTTGGGGGCACCACAGGTTCCCCCCAGGCCTCATAGTGGAGGCCAGGGGGATGGGGGCCCTGCTAGGGGCCACCAAAGTCCGTTTTCAACAGCCTTTCAATGGTGGTCAGACCGCCATAGAAAGGCTGTGGGAAACATGCATCGTAATCCCGATGCAGGTGCCTGAGTAGTCACCGCCTCCAGTCTGGGGATCACTATCTGCCCTCTGCCCGGATGGGCTCCTAGAGCCTGTCAGAGGCAGAGCAGATTCACCCCACAGGCATCGGTTGGACCGCCCGTATCATAAAATGGCAGTTGGACCGATGCCTCAGATGTCGGGCAGAACGCCACTGACGAGCTGTCAGATGGCCTTCCAGCCGACATTATAATGGGCCCCTAGATCAATAAACTGGAAGTTGCAAGGGCATATGAAATTAAAACCTTTAAATTCTGAATAGTTCAACCAACTCCCCTTCAATCTGGACTCCCTTAGTGCAACCACGAGAGAAGTGCTTAAATACTTTTGTGAACGTCACTCTAATATAACAACAAGAGGGAGTGATTCACTAGTTGACATACATTTCAATCATATGGAACTCACTTAAAGAAACATTTCATGGGTCATTAGCTAACTACTGTTCGAACTTGTAGAGAAGGCAATATTCAAATGGTCCTTCTCTTCACAGAAGAAAGGTGGAACTACTACCCTAATGTAGAAATGGTGTCTTAATGACAAGACTGAGTGCCAGGCAATCAGTCTGTTGTACTTGCATTCAATTCAGTTGGACTTGAATAGCACATGGCTACCCAAACAGGCCTCCCAGCGCTTGATGCAAAACAGCCCCTCGCCATCAGGACTCTTGCCTTCTCTCTTTTCAAATTTGAATTTTCAATGCGTTTTTGTAGTAAAGACTGATTTTTGATTTTCAATTGTGCTTGAATGGTGACCCATCAGAAAGAGCAGTTGTAACCATCTGGACTTTATAAATGGGTCCTATAATCTGTCAGTTCTCACAAGATCTTTATCTCCCTTGCATTTGCACCACTAGTGAGTTGCCCAACATATAGTTGAAAAGTTCAAGAACTTTACATTGACCATTATGTGAGGTGTTTAGTTGCAACCTACCAATAAACAAAGAACATTGCAAAGTTGAGTTGCAGATGTAAATTCTCATCTAAAAGGTCATGCATGTATTCGATTGTACAAGATGTCACCAAACTATTTTTCTTTGGAAATAACAGAGTCTTCCCTAGTTATTCAAACATTAAATAGCTCTATAGTTTGAAAACTCTAGTAGGGTGCAACTTAGATTTATGGTGCGTTTATGTTCTGCACAGCTGAAAGCTAACCTACAAACAGGAAGGCTGTACCTCCCTTTGGTAATTCACATTCTCTGTAATGCTAGAGGGCTTGCGAGCTCTGATCTCTTCATGCACTGATCTGCTCTGCAAATTGGAAAAATTACATACAAAAGATTCATGAAGAAAGAAGCTTGTATTTCTCTTTAACCAATATCTGCTCATTGCAGCAGGAAGAGTTAGGACTTCTTGTAAAACCCAGAGAACATTTCCTTTCTGAAAATAAGTGGATCCCCCTTTTCAGTCACAGGAGTTCTTTATAGTTTGAATACACAAACAGTGCATGTGCCCTAGAGGTAGACTCTACCATGAAATGATTGGTATTCACAGTCGAATTTATATCTAAATGTCATTAATATGGAAAATAGGATCAGGTGTTACTCACAGCGCTTAGAAGCATCACTGCCTAGACTTGCCAGTTTTGTGACTAATTAGAAAGTCTTTGGGGCACACCTTTCTTACAAGGGTTGCTCCTACATTGTCCTTTGTGCCTTGCTTTGATTTAGATGTGTAAGACAACCCGCTCTTCATCTTGATATATTCACACATAGTTGTTTTTCAAGCATATGCCACTGATTGAAACAAACATTATTATAATTAATTTATTTTCGGCCACCCCAGGAAAGCTGATTAGAATCTTAAAATAGCCCACGATTTATTATTTTCTTTTAAGGGACTATATTTAGAGTTTGTCAGTAATGTCCCTTAAATTGTATCAACTTCACAAAAAAAAAAAACATATACGTTTGGATAATTTTCAGTTAAATCTGAGGAAAGTGCCTGGAAGCAGCTTGGACCTGTGAGTGAGGTAAGGGTGAGGGGAGAGGGTGGAGGAGTGGCAGGGGGACAGGGAAGGTTTTTCTCTCACAGGGAGGGAGCATTTTCTGCTACCAAAGTAAATAAAATGGAGAATGAGACTTGGCTGCTGCTTCAGCCTAAGACTCATGAAATTCTGCTGGTTGGACTTACAGGCTGGATAAATCAGGCATGGCTCCCTCACACCCAGAAAACCAGGCTGCGGACATGCCTGCAGACTCTAAATTACGTGAAGCAAACTTCCATGCCATAAATTTGCTCCTCCTTACTCAAATCAGGGCCTATATTTTATGCAAATTCTGCAGCAATTCATACTGTTTAATAGAAGAAATATAAACTAAAACAAAATATTATTGGTGGAATCGTACAGTGAAGTTCCTTGACCAAAGTTTGACTCAACATAATTGGTTTCTGAAATAATTACATATTCTAACATTTGAAGTAATATGGGTGTTACATTCACGTGCTATGTGATTATGAAATTGTTTGACATATGAGGTTAGACCTGACACCCTTGGGTGTAGTGCCTCAAACGTTTTGCATGCACCCCTCCTATTTTATTGAATTCATTTTTGTTGGCCTTGGAACTCTGTGCACTTTAATACTATTAACCAGTGCTGCAGTGCTTACTCTCTTAACATGGTACAATTGGCGTACAACCTGATTGGCATATTTAATTGACTTACAAGTCCCTAGTAAAATGGTATACAATATGCCCAGGATTGGTAGGTTAAAGGCTACTAGAGCTTTAGTAGATATATTTATTGGTGTTCACACAACGTCCATATCATCCAAGTGCCCATTAAAAATAACATTAGAAAACAGAGGTCACTAATCCCCTTTAAAAACATTACAAAATTCTGATCTGAAGTGGCTTCTTCATCTCAGAGCCCCATCTCTGCCGAGTACAGAAGGGAACTATTTGGGCTATTTTGAGTATCAAGTTCGTTCATCTTGCAGCCCTTCTCATGAAGTTCTTCAGCCCCTTGTGAAAAGTGTCAGGATCCATGCTATTCTTGTTCTGGTTCAAATATTGCCTGCACAACGATAGAGCTGTGTGGGCGTCCTCAATACTGCCATGTGTCTCTCCATGGATCTTCAGCTCCAGGAAGTACCAGGCCAAGAAGAATTGGGAAATTATGATTTTTCATGGCTTGTGGAACAGATAGACTGTGTTAATCAACTGCTCTTTTGGAAACTGTAAATTTATGACCTGGAGGTCCTTTTGGAGCCCATGGCCCACAAACTTGACCCCGATATCAATAAGAAACAACAGCTTCAGATATGTAAACTTAAGGGCGGTTAGGTGCTTGGAGGAGATTTTGGCATCCAAGGTGCCGGGCTTGATGCCAGAGTACTGAGTCAAGTAATCAACAACCTGCTTCTGAGTGGGAAAGTAGTAATTAATGAAAGGTACCCCTTCATTTGAGCCTTGTCCCGGGACACAGGTGGTCCATGCCAGGTTAGGTTACTTTAAGGTGATAGTGGACTTGGTGCAGTCACTATGCAGTTCTGCCTCTTCCTGATTCAGTGTGACAAACTCTGAGTCCAGCCCCACCAGTTCTCCCACCTGCGGAATCTTATTCAGCAGCAATGGATGGAGGAGACGTGGCACTAGCGCTGTTTCTGTGCTATTGATGGCTCAGCCAAATCAACACTGGGTTCAGTTGGGTTCATGATGGTCAAGTTGTACTTTGAGTTCGGGTTTCTCTTGGCATAGAAAAGGATTCCAGGCACTTTCCAATTTGTGTCGAACTACACAACCTCACACTTGTCCACAGGCTTGAGGAGTAAATCATTGCAGAAAGAGGTACCACTGCTGATCTGTGATGTGCTCTTTTCTTTGACAGTACGTTTACCCCACTTTGATGTATGCCACCAGGATGCCCCCAGTCCCTAGTTGACCTGCAGCACTGTTTGTGCCACCCCTTGAAACATGTCTTAGGCTTGCCATTGAAGCTTCTATGCAGTTTTAAACTACCAATTCGACCTGGCAAACTAAACCCCTTGCCAACCCTAAAATTCCCTTTTTATATAAGTCACCCCTTAAGTTGATCATGAGCAGCCTGTAGGTCAGGGTGCAGTGCATTTAAAAAGTGGGACATGTACATGTCTTGGTACTGAAAAACTCACAAATCTGTTCTTCACTAGTGTGATGCCTACCCCTCGCATAGGATAACATTGGGTTACCTTGTCACATTTAATACGTGCTAACCTTTGTTTGGGATCAGGAAGAAAAGTCATGTTTGGTGTTGAAGGAATTGGAATTCAAAATCCTCTTTAATGGCAAAGTCTGATTTTAAGTCACAATCGTGAAACTGACCTTTTCAGAAACTTGGCATTTTCTTGTAATAACCATTTGGTGTCTGTAGCCTGTTCCTGGGTCACAGACTAGATGTAGTTGGCAGTTGGCATTTGTGTAGTCCTCCCAGACAGCCAGACAACAGAGTTACTGGGTGTTGGCAGGATGGGCCATCCAAGCAGGATGAATGGGCAAAGCTGTGCACAGCTCCACTTATACTCCATAGAAACTTCTTTAGCACACAGACATAGAACTTCACACTCGCATATTGTGCCCCCAGAATCCTGGAACCAGGGTAGACTGGCAGGAAATAGCAAACACTTCCATGGGGGGAAGCCTCCTGAAGTTTCTACTGCTTCAAAGCTGGCATCAGGTATAAATATTGGACCCTCAGACCCACTCTTCAGATCACTTCTGGACCTGTAGAAGACGAGCTGCTATTCTGCCCCGCTACAAGAAGGACTGCAATGCTACCTGAGGAAGGAAGACTGGATAGGCTCCTTGAACCCAGAACCACCAGAGAGACTCAAAGGGCTAGCTGACTGGCGTCCTGTTGTGAGCTACAGGGACATAACAAACTTGAGAGACATGCCCTGCATCAGATCTGCTGCCAAGACTCAACTGCGCCTGCCCGTGCACTCTTGGGAGTCCTGATCCCCATGAGGTGCCCCCATGTCCTGAGACCTTGACTGTCATCGGAGTGTACTGCCTCTGGCCCAACTGTGGATTTTCTCAGAGCCAACGCAGTGCAATGCAACTTGAGGTAGTTTGTCACAGCATTATGAAGTACCTTGCGTCGCAGCACCTTGCAGGCCCTGACCGAGAGTCTCATCGGAACTGATGCGGCGTGATGCAACTCAACGCAGGATCTTGGCTCGCAGACCTCACAGTTGCTCTTTGGCCCTGATGCGGTACGATACAACTTAATGCACAACCACACACCGCAGCCCTCTTAGCTCCTCATCTGATCAGACTGTGTGACTCAATGCTATGCATCAATGACATAAGGTACAAATCTCATTGGGACTAACCTGGACCCTGTATCTTGCCCACACTCCATTGTGGGCAGCCTGAAACTGTGACTTTGTCCCAGTTCGGCATGACGAGATCAGCACAGTTGATCCTTTGTGCTTTTTGGCGCGACTTTTACCTAAAACTTTGAAATTGCATGTTTCCAGTTCTACTGATTGGATTTTTGTTGTTCTGATATCAGTTTATCATTAGAATTATTTATTTTTCTAGATTGGTGTGATATTTTTCTTATGGGTTGTTTTCACTTTGTTACTGTTTACCTAAATACTTTAAATGTTGCCACTAAGTTAAGCATAACTACTTTTGTGCCGAGCTACCTGAGGGTTAAGCACAGATTAATGTAGTGACTTTTTGTGGTTCACCCTGACAAGGATTGTGGCTGTTGCTTGAGGATGGCTCACACACGCCTCAACCAATAACCCAATTTCTCATAGGTTAGCAAGGAAAGTGATGAAACCATGACCAGATGTGGTACTTGTTGCTCTCAAATTACAGGACACAATGTACTATCAGAATTTTTGCAAGCAGTAAATAGTTTTCCAAGCAGACATAGGCACAAATAGGCTAGTTCAGAAAATTCTGATTCATAGGAGGTCGTAATCAGAACTACCTCATTAATATTCAAGTTGCAACTCACTCTAATTTGAGGCCATCACAAGGATTGTGGCTTGTTTGGGATCTGTGATTGCCTTTTAATAAAGTAAACGTTTTCATTAAAAAAAAGTGCAGCCTGTTTTATTTAAAGGAAACAGGATTACATTTAAAAAGAAAAGTTTATATTTTATTAAAAGCTTTTCAGAGAGTTGACAGTGGTCCTGTGGACCATTGCCTACTCCCCAACAAATGTTTTTTACCATTCACAAAGGGGAAGGTATCCCAGCAGAATCCTTCCCATTAACTTATGGGTCACCACCCCAACTTGGAGATCAATAACCTTTCAATAGTTTGTGAACACAATTTCAGTCCTAAACTGTTGGAAATTACCATCCTTTGTGTGTTATTTCCCCAGATTTTATCCTTCTTTAACTAAACCCATTTTTGTTGTCCATTGGACTCTGCACACTTTACTCCTGCCAACCAATGGTAAAGTGCTTGTGCACTTGGTACAATTTGTGTGCATCTAATTGGCACATGTAATTTGCTCATACGTCCTTACTGTATGGTGCTACAGGTACCTAGACCCTGAAAATTACATGCTTCAAGTGGGCTACAGCGCTCATTGAGCCATCCTCTAAGGTAGCCCTGTAAAACAGGTCTACAGGCCTTCCCTTGCAGTCTGTGTGTGCAGTTTTAAACTGATGTTATGACCTGGAAAAGTACCTTTTGCCAGACAGTAACCTTCATTTTTAGTTCTTATAAGTTACCCCTAAGGTAGGCCCTAACTGCCCATAGAGCAGGGTACATGGTATTTGAAAGGAAGGACATGTATAATTAAAGTTTTACATGTCCTAGCAGAACAATAAAATCCATAGTCGTTTTTTTCTGTAGCAAGGGTGGCTGTCCCATAGGAAGCGGTACAAAAGGGGGTGGTGATGGAAGGACCATCTGAACCAATCAAAAACTCACACCCAGTCAACAGATCTGGGTTTGATCCATCACCGTTCTTTAGCCCACTCTGCCACCCCAGTTCAGACATGGCCATATGCAAATCAGTCTGACCCTGTGCCTCATGGGAACAGTCCAGCGCAAACTGCCAAGCCATGCCTTTCCTGGACCGGAAACAAGCTTCCTAGGACCATAGGAAAGCACTTTGTTACATTATAACAGCTTATACCACGTCATTTCCATTTGAGAGCATTTGTAAAAAGGACTAAATTTACAAGTAATTTAAAAATCCAATTTAATAGTAAAGTTGATTTTTATATTACTATTTTGAAAATGATGCTTTAAGAAAGTTGTCTGTTTCCAGTCTAAGCCAAATATGTCTTTCTGTTAGTGCCCACTGGTACCTAAATGTTGAATGGCTCCCCTCTGATGAAATGTTGATTGCTCTCAGACTGTGGCCAAAAGGCTTTTTCTTCATTGACAGGATTGCCTGAGGGGCTGTACTCAGCCACTTCCTGAGCTTCATTCCTTACCTTGTTTCTGGCAGATGTAGCTCACACCTAGACCGACCGTCCCTTTGTCTTGCTGGACAACAAAGGTCCTAGCCCAGTTGGAGGTGCCCCAAAACAAGGTGTGAAGGGGGCACAAGGGAGGGTTTGCCCATCTCCACAGTCATGACTCTGGGGGGAGCACAGGGAGATTTGTCCAGAGGAAGAAGGCTTCTGCCACGTTAGATTTAGGTAGAAATGGGCACTGTGGGATAGCTTACAGTAAAACACATATGAAGTGTTGCAAATGTGGGGAAGATCACCTCTTGGACATTTTACACCATTAGTTAGAGAGTTGGTAGGGGTTTCCACTACCCACAAGGTGGCACTGGGCCATGTGATAACCTCACTACCCTCCTGCGAAAACTCCTGGACCTGAGAATAATCGAAAGGACTGCCCAGCTGAATGGAGAACTTGAAAGGAGACTTGACCTGCTTGCCTTGAAACCAGGTTCCCAGAAGTGATTCCAGTGGTTAGTTGGATGATCTCTTGTTTGAGCAACTGGGACAAATCAAGCTTCCGGAGGCCTTTCCAGCAACTACCTAGCCAACTAGATCCAATTGGACCTTCCCTGGACCCTGCTGCTCGCCTCTACAGGAGTGAGTCTTGACCCTGAAGTGCTCTCCCCAAGACCCCGAGCCCTTGGCTAGGATCAAGGTTAACTCTTTCTGAAGTTTCATGGACATAGAAACTTTTTGTCAACTTTCGGCTCTGAGAATCCCTGGGGGAAATTGACAAACCTGCCAAGCTGATCTAGCGAATATGCATCGCTGCTGGGCCAAATATTCAGGTTGCTCCTGCTATGATCTTCTCCACAGTAACTTCGATCCAGCGCAACTTTGCAAAGAAAGTGTCAGGCCTTGTGGAGCCCTCCTTGGCCACAGCCTACTGTGTTAACCCTCTGGAAGAATCTGAGCTTAAAAAAAGGGACTAAGTCCAAAGGTACAAGTCTCCACATGGCAAATGAGCGAAAAGTATCTGGCTGGGGAGGGACCGTCTCTGAGTGCGAAATTCAAATTGCTCCCACTTAGAGATTCCCCACCAAAAATTACAGCTTCACTGAGACCTCATCAAGCAGCTATATGACAACATGAATCTCTCTTCAACCAGTCTGTTGTCTTGCCTCTCTGAGGATTTTGACTTTCATCCCAGAGACTAAATGCAAACCTGGATGAACCTGGTCCTTGTTTCTGACCCGCACTCCATCGCGGTTGGCCTTAAACCTTACTTTTGTGCGGGTCAAGTGCAACCAGCACTTATGTAATTGGATATGGTCACTAATACATTTTATCTTAACTTTCAGGTACACCAGATTCAACATAATCAATCACAAGTTGACAAACAATACTTGGCAGTGTGCATGGTAATTTAAAAAACAAGAAAAAAACCCATAAAAGTGCATCAAAAACTTAAATCAGCACAAGAATTCTGTAGCCCATATATAATTAGTACGATGATGCCCTTTATTGGCTTTTAGCCTCAGGATAGTTATGTCAATTTCATATATCTGGCAGAAAAGTGCCCACCATTCACCTACCTTAGGGAGAGTCCTACTAAACTATCTTGCTATACACAGGCAAGCCACTATAAATGGAGATCATTATAGACAGTCTAGGATTGACATCAGGTTTAAGTGCCAACATAATATCCTTTATGGGTAAGTGAACATCACATCCTAGATGCTGATATAACAACATGACTATATCAACCAGTAAGACACTTAGGGGCATATGTATCAAAAACCGTATTTGCGATTCTCAAATAGCGATTTTTTGAGAATCGCTATTTGAGAATTGCAAAACTGGATGTATTTAAAAATTCGCACATATTTTGCGAATTCTTAATATTCCTTAATTGCGATTAGCAAATTGCGAAATCGCAATTAAGGAATACCTTCCCATTCATTCCTATGGGCCAGGAGGCCCATAGGAATGAGTGGGAAGTAATTCTCAAATTGCGAATCGTAATTTGCTAATCGCAAATTGAGAATAATTTCAAAGGTGCAAGGGTATCATGATGACACCCTGATGCACCCCTGAAATGAGCATGGTTGCACATATGGCGCACATACATGCCCTAAGGGCATGTATGTGCTCCACATGGCACTTTGAAAAATGCCAAAAATTGCATTTTTCAAAGAAATCGCAAATTACCACCAACTTGAAGTTGGTGGTAATTTGCGATTTCTTAAGGAGAATTCGCACAACTTGGGTGTGTGTTACATAGCATTTAAGGAATCGCAATTTGCGATTCCTTAAATGCTTACGCAAAATTAAGGAATCGCAAAATTAGCGATTCCTTAATAATGCGATGCGAAAATGTCACATACATCGCGTTTTGCGATTTTGTATTCGCAAACGCAGTTTTTTTGCGATTCGCAGCGTTTGCGAATACAAAATCGTTTGATACATATGCCCCCAAGTCAACAATGCTTTATTTGATAACAATATAAACATAAAAATAAAACATACATAATAAGCTAAAAGGTTTAAAAAGAAAAAACTAAAAAGGTAAAAAGACTTGCTGTATTTCATGATACATTTTAGAAATATCTCACTGCTAAACACACATCATCCCCCATTAGTAACTGGATCAAAGTCAAAGCTGGACTACACTGTATACAGCAGGTATATCTTTTAGCAAAGAAATTAAAAGAAAGTTTTCAGTATAGGCAAAACAATTTACAAAAAATACAAAGTGCAAGACTGACTGAACGGAGATCCCATCACAGGGACCAACACCTATATCAGAATAATTATATTGGCCCAATGGAAAGAAGATTTGAGAATTAATGATCCAGGTCTAAAATGGGTAAGAAGTGATCTCTCTGTGCACATGGCCACTTTGAATAAATAGGGTTCAGTTTCCAAGCAAAACTGAGTAATAACATAATACCTGACAGGAGATTGTAACAGTTTTTTTTATCTTCCCTGTCCATGCGCCTTTTGTTCCAAAAGTGTCTTTACATTCTGTCTGGCTTATGTAAGGAGGCTTGGTCCGTAAATAGATCGGTCTCCCCAAGATCTTAAAATCTTCTTTAACATAAGACAACCCAGATATTTTAAGGCCCTCTTTGCAGATAAAACAATCCATAATAACAGATTGATTGAAAGTAGCAAGAGGGTTGGGCCAAACAGAAAGCCAAAGTAATAATGGAGCAAGTTTAATAACATCTTTTATGTACGAAGACCAAGAGCCTGATTAAGATCTTGGTTGGATGGGTTACTCTGTTACAATAGTGACGGATATACCATCCGCCAAAATATAAATCCCATTATATCCTATGGGATTTACATAATTCAGTGGACGCAATATCTTTCACCGTTGTGATGCAGTAACCCATCTGCCAAGATTTAAATTAGGCCCCAAGTTTCTCATGGTAAATAAAAGTGGAGCAGGAGGAAGGGAAACTCTGTAGACAACAAAAACAGGGATTCTCTTTGAGATTAATATATTGCCCATTTGAGTATCCCAAACTTGTGCAGCATGGAGAGCAACTTGGACAGGGGGGCATAAAGTTTAATGGATATGGCAGAAGATAGAGGTAAAAAAGGCACTCACCAACTGTCGTAGTTTCTGACTCTGGGCAGACAAGTTGCAATTCTAAGAAGTGGAGCTGTCAAATATAATCCCCAGGTATTAAAAATGAGAAACCATAGACAGGGGGGTTACCATTAATTGATATTGCCCTTATGGTTTGACTACGACTTCTGCATAGCATTATTTTTGATTTGGTAAAGTTTGTCTCCAGCTCTAATTCAGTCATAACATTTACAAAGGCTCTGACCAAGAGCTCTAGGCTTTTTGGGGTACGGGTCAATACGACCGCATCATCCACATACACTAAAAGTGGTAAGGGTAAAGATTTAATTTTGGGCACATCCAACCCCCAATTCATTAAATACTTATTCAAATCATTGATAGAGAGACAAAACAAAATAGGTTCTATGACATAGCCTTGTCTCACACCATGATTTAGTTTGAAGGGGCAGAGAAGTTACGATTCAGGTTGAAGTGCACCCTGGCCTTAAGGTATGAGTGTAGGCCAGAATGGAAGCACACCAAGGACTCATCAAGACCCTGCCTTCGAAGGATTCACCAAAGCTTTGTCCTATTGACACGGTTGAATGCACAAAAGTAGTACATGAAGACCATGTACACTGGGCAGTGCTTATCAGTAACATATTTGCCTACAATCAAATGGAGGTTCAAGCATTCCTCCAGTGTTCTTGGTCCTTCATTGAATCCATATGGGCAAGGGTTAACAACTTTGTGTTTGAGGGCTCATTCACTTACCCGATTGTACATAACCCTTCCCAGAATTTTCATAGTAGAGGCAATAGTAGAAATTGGCAAATAAGAACTAGGCTACTGTCCGTCCCCATTTTTAAAACTGGGTGCAATAAAAGCTGATGACCAGCTAGAGATATTTTGTTGAAAACATTTGTAAGTAATGATACCCAAAAGTCAGCGTAGCTCTAGAAGACATCAATAGGCACTCCATTGGGCCCAGGTGCCTTGCCAGAAAGGTTCTCCTGTGATGCTTTCTTGACCCCTCATTTCTCAACCATTAAGGTTTCATAACAATCAAATGAGATTTGATCCAAAGCTCTCATATCAAGACAGGGCACTGAGGACTAGATTTGTGGGATGTGAGCAACCCATTGTTCCGCAGTAATATGCATACTTGTGATGGATACATTAACATTAGTCTCTAATAGATTTAATAATGCTCCAAAAGGATTTAACATTCTTGGTCTTGCAAGCAAGCATTATGGAGTACCATTTGTTCTTTGCATAAGGTATATTTCCTTTCATTAATAGTTACCTTATATAGTGTGTGACACACTATATACCAATTGGGGCCAATTACGATCTAGCTTCAGCAAGATAGTTTAATTTTAGAGAATATATAAACTGATTACCTAATCAAGTGATCCTAATCCATTTGTTCAGAAAAACATGAATTAAATAGTATAAAATGATCAGGACTAAATGGTTTTAAAAAAAAACATTTGTTGTCCATTTTCCATTCTAGTCTAAGCCCATAAGAGGTTGTAGTAAAAGAGAAATTATCATTTGAAAGATGTTGGAAGTTGGATAATGGGGGAGGATCATGGCTACAAGGGAATTATGGCCATTATAAGGGTTGGCAAGAGTCTTGCAGGACACTAAAAAAGATAGAAAACTCTGTGAAAAAGATCCATCACTAAGTGATGGCCATGTCCTAATAAGGTACGTTCTAAATCAGATCACTAGCTATTTAAATGCAGACAGCTGCTAAACCTATGAACGATATCCACAGCTTGTAACACGCATTTCGGACAGCTGCACTTGTTACTAGAGTGGCTGATGGCCCACTTATTGATCGTCTCTAGGGTTAGGTATAACATACAAAGGGCCTTATATTGGTGGGGCTTGAAATTAGCTGAGACAACCAAGGTATTTATGATGTCAAAGACATCATTGATGTCCTCTGGTTGAGATGCCTGATTAATCTTAACACTCTACTTTCATGCTAAATTAGCCAAGTCCTCCTCTCTGTGATTGCTTATAATTCTACATAATTCTCCAACGGCCAGCTTACCTTCCATGGTG
Source organism: Triturus cristatus (assembly GCF_964204655.1). NCBI lineage: Eukaryota > Metazoa > Chordata > Amphibia > Caudata > Salamandridae > Triturus > Triturus cristatus. The sequence continues at coordinate 99,497,093 of NC_140588.1, forward strand.
TACAAATATACTAAAATATCTGGGCTCTTTAGTGTGTTGTCGTTATTAGGATTATGTAGCAAATGATCATGAATTTGAAGGTACTCAAAAATGATTGTTGTGGGAGAACCTAGTAATTTTTGCAATGTAGTTTTTGCACATAAACCTTGATTATCATATAGCTGCCCAACTGTTTGCACTCCATGGTCATATCCTAATCTAGCTACCGTGTCATGAAATATGGAAGGAAAATTTGGATTACCCCTGAGTTCTCTAAAGTATGATCAATAAATAGGTACACATTATAAACTACACATTTTTCCACAAACTTTGGAGATATCTTTAACAATCTTGAAAAGTACTCACTTCAAATAATTTGGATCTGAAACTCTGAATAAAGATACTTCGAGTCGGCCCCCATAGCCATTTGATATATCTTAAAAAGTCAGGACTATATTCTGAAAAAAGGCCCCTAATTCGTGGACTTAATGCCACCCACACATGGGTCTGGAAGTCTGGCAATGAGAATCCACTCCGATTAGGAGGGAGCTTCAAGGGTCGAATGGCATTTCAAGATCTCTTGTATCCTAGATGCAACTGCTAATAGTCCCATTTAACCATTTAAAAAAAGAGTCAGGGACATGCAGGGGGATTGCACAAAAAAGTAAAGACATTTAGGGCCTGTATTAATTTTTACTGTTACAGCACCCCACTAAGCTATTGGGAAGCCAGTTCCAAACCTGCATCTTAGCTATACATTAAAGGAGTAACTGCTTGTAATTTAATTGAGAAAGTCGCTATCCTTTACTAGTAATCCTAACCGTTAAATAGGTAGCTACTGGAACTATCACAGAGGTTTTTTTATCTGTTACAAAATTAAGTATAGTTATTGCTTTTGATAAGTTCAGCATATATTTGGCAATAGCCCCTTAGCTCTTAGCCTCTACTAGTTATTAAGTGGCTTGGAATATGTCCAGTGAATATACAGCAACTTCATCCATATAAGCACTGATTTTGATTTTCATCCCACTCAGCACTAGCAGTTGAATCAGGGGGTCTTACTAAGTTAACTTAGAAAAGGCTCTATATACAAAGCAAACAATAAAAGGTATATTGGGCACCACTGACGTGTATCACTGCATGTACAGAATAATGAGGAGCTACTTCCATCCAGGATCAGCCTGGCCATTGGATTCCAATAAAAACCGCTAACACAATTCATGTACTTATCACCAATGCCGATAGCACACATGGTTGATCAAAGGTATACCTAGGAGACCCAGTAAAACGCCTTTTCGACATCTAGGCAGACCATACCGACCCTTCCCCCAATAGTATTAGCTAAGTCAAACATAGCAATAGCAGCTTGTATGTTATTATTGGTATCCAGGGGCACTGAAATTATGCAGCAATAAAGAGCAATGTTACATGTCAGGGTTTTGATTAAATTATGCTGCAAGAAAAGGCAAATTATGTGGCAGAATGCAGCACATTTTGTGATAGTATTATTTCAATATTTTCTAATTTATACAGTTCTTAACACTGTCTTGGCATATGTTTCACCTCATTAGGACCAGTTTAATATCTAAATATAGCAGTAAGCAAAAGAAAGGGGACCAGTCATCCTCTGCAAAGCGTCTTCTACCCTGCAGCAACAGATGTCATTGCATATTTGGCAACTTTTGAACCGTTAGAGCTAGAAACAACATTTTTTTGTTAAATCTGCAGATTATGCAGAAGATAATGTATTATGTGGCAAATGCAACAAATCCATAATCATGCAAAAAATGACACAGCAGCACAATCACATAATTCCGGTGGCTTTCTCTACCCAGGATTAATCCATGCTGCTGTGAGGAAAATAGGTGTTGTGTATCTGTGGCAAACCAGGTAACCAGTACCTTAGCATACATTTCTGTGTCTGAATTGATTAAATATATGGGTCAGTATGAGCCTCTTTCCTCATGCAGCTTCTCCATTTTTAGGAAAACACAAATGTTAGTATAATTCTAGGATTCTGGAATATTGATGCCCTGGTCAACATAGGCAACTGCAACATAAATACTGTTGCAAGTAATTCAGTAGATGTTTTATAGAATTAAAATGGTATAGAGTCATCACCCGCTGCTTTCCCTAACAGAAAATACTTAATGGCCATCCCCACATCTAGCACAGTAATATCATCCCTTGGAGCCTGTGCCAGTAGCAAACTCAGCCATGGTATCTTGGCTCTTTGCAAATGTTCATCTATTTCATTCTGCAAAGACGATGGAGAAGAGCCAGAAACTCTTTATGAAAGTCTCTAAATTGTGAAACAGCCATCACATCCCATGCATTACAATGCATGTGATTACAATGCAGTTGTTACAACGACCGCGTTATTACATCGCAGTACCATTACAACGCAAGTCGTTACAACAAATTGCTGTAGGGGGCACTCTAAACTAAGGAATAGTATAATTTACTATTCCAACACCTTCCCTACTGTTGCTCACACTGTAGTTGGAATAGTAATTTATACTATTCCGAAGACTAGAGCGCTCCTTACAGGTACTGGTACTGCGATGTAACAACTTGGTAGTTGCAACAACCGTGTTGTAAACGCATGCTATGTTCTTCTAAATTGATCAAATATTGCTTGTGAATCATAATGCCATTTCCCCTCCTTATCTCTTATGTATTTACCCACATTCTGATGCCTCTTTTCCAAAATCTGGTATGCTGGGACTCTTCACATTTTCACTCCATATTCATATTGAAACTCCCTGTTAGCCTTATACATGGCAGCAGCCTTCTTTCTATTTACACAATCAGCTCTTCTCTGGTATTGCATCAGTTCTAGATGTGTTTTCTGCTCATCTGTATCTTTATCTAAAATCCCCTGATCATGCTACTGTTCCCATTTCTGTAATTCTAGGTGCAATTGACGCATTCTATCTTTCTGTGGTTTGTTTTGTTCCAAAATAAACTGCATTGTCAGCCCAGGCTACATAAGGAGCAGAGGAGCTTACATTTACCACAATGAATTATTTTAATAAGCTTGTCATTCTGATTTTATAATCTGGATTCAATAATAATTATCTGTGAAAAATCTATCTGCGCTCTTCATTACTAAAATCCAGTAACTGAAGAGTAACAAGGATCAAGGGCAGATGGCAGGCTGAGGCTGCCTTCAGTGCGTACCTGCTCCTCTGCTCCCGTCTCGATGGTTATTGCTATCACCGATCATCAGACAAAGGGAAAATTAGTTTGTACTACTGCCTGTTCACTTAGTTAGTGTTCTGGAGAGCAGTGCTTAATTTGAGCCGGTGGTTTCCAGTGCTCCGCACCAGCACTTAACTGTCAACACCAGCGCTTTTGACAATCTGCCACAATGTGGCACTGTCTGGCTAATTTAGAGATGACTACAACAACAGTTAATTACTAATTCAATATAGATTTGAAATGACTATTATCTGCCACCCAGGCCATTTTCCAGGTGTGGCCCGTGCAGGTAAGAGTGGTGGGTGGGGTTCGACATATACGACGACAAGCGAAACTTAGATAAAAAAAAGAAAACCATGGTTTTCTTTTTTTATCTAAGTTTCCCTCATTGTGATATGTCGAATCTCCGCCACCCCGCCCCACCGTTCTCACCTGCATGGGTCACGCCTCCCATTTTCTTAGCTTTGTAGGCCTGAAGTAGTCTGTATTGCTGCACTTGTAGAAGTGTGATGGTTAGTAGTTGAGTTTTTACCATCATTGGCAGCATGGCAGGGGCAGTGTGTAATGCAGGCAGCAGTGGCCTCCTGACAATAGCCCTGGCACTTATTTCTTTGCAAAATAAGCACTGCTGGAGAGTATATTTTCAATGTCTAGCTCGAGTTGCTGGAATGACTCCAACAAATATGAGTGCGTCCTGTGGTGACAACAGGGGATGCCAGATGTCGGCGATTTCCCAAGCCCACAATAATCCAGTGGGTTTGCGGGGTAGCTCTGAGCTTCGACCAAACTCTGCCTTGCAAATCGGTTGCCCAATGTTGAAACAGCTTGCAACAAAGATGGAGGCCCTTGCCAGGGCAGGTGTTAGCTTGGATTCTGCTTGTCTCCCATATCTGATCTCAACGATCACTGAGGAACTGTTGGAGACTGTCAGAAGTGGTGAGGATGAATCACATGGACTAACTCTCTCAGAGGACACATTGTTTCACTGCGTAGGGAATACGGATCACGTCAGCGCAGCTTCCAAGTGGTGAACTCGACACTAGGTAACATTGTTTCCTTTCAAAATAACACTTTGTCTGATGGAGAGCTTGCTCCTGCCAAACCTGCTGAGGCGACATTAGCTCTGGCGGGGGAGCTAGATTACTCTGTACGATAGGCTCTAAAAACTGATATTGACAAACATAGTGCTTCCAATTTCGAAAAAGTGGCCTCCCATCATGACACTGTGTTTTCCCAGGAGGTTGACAAAGTAATTTCCATTGCAAATACTAATGAACAGTCTTCTGTTAGGAGTGGTATGAGTAATATGCTTAACATGTCTCAAGAAGCAACAGCTCTGAAATTGGTCATGGTAGATGCTCCAACTCTTTAATTCCTTCGCAAGACGTGCAAAGCATTCATGACAGGCAGAATGGGGGTGTGCCCTTATCTAATTGCCATTCCGTTAACTTCTAATCTTTAGATGCAGTACGAGGCCAGGATCCCAGCCAGGATCCCAGCCCAGGGCTGGGCTGGCCATATTGGGCTTCAGGCTGGAAGGCTGGGGGCTGATTTTGTTACTGGGTGCCGGTTTTGCAGTGGTGCTACTATATCGGCCCTCAGTAACAAAAGCAGCGGGGGGCGTCAACATTGCCAGGGCTGCTTTAGGCACCAGTCCGGCCCTGACCCAGGCTAAGGAGAATGCAATGCGCCAATGGGCAATCAAAATCTCCAAAAAAGAGTGCTCTATCAGTGATGCGGGCACCCCCAAGGTAGGCTCCAGGCTTCAAAGGCAGTTTAAATCTGGCATTTGTGGAACGATAAAGCAGAGATCCAGGTATGTTGGTGGCAGGGGAGTGCAAAGTGCAGCTTAGGACCAACCTCCTGCGAGGAGCCATGTAAGGAGCCCTGGGGTCAATGATTTAAATAACGCTGAGCATCAATATCAACTCGCAGGAGGGAAACCAGGGCAGCCTGTAATGTCTGTTGCTCACGTCCCAAAGCACTTCCTTGCTACCATTGTCCAACTTATACAAATCCATTGATCTGAGGCATCGAAACACTACTCCGAAGTTAAGTCAGAAAATATTCAACTACAGCAAGCAATTTCAGAAATAACTGGGAAAGTTACCATACTGACAACCCAGATGCTAGAGGTCCACCAGAGGATGGCTGATGCTGAAGAAGTTGCTATGCTCACATTAAAAGCAGTCAGGGAGCATGAAACTCAGCTTTCGCTTGTCTAATCTAAGCTGATTTGAAGAATCTGCAACAATTTAAGGGCACTGGGGATTTCTCAGAGGAAAAAAAGAGGATGATACCGACAGTACCTTATATAGCTGTCCCAATATGCTTTCCCTGATTTGACAGATTGGGATCTGAAGTGTCAGATACATCAGCACATAGGCTCCCGGTCTTCATTGCGGTGCTAACTGAAATACCCACAGTGCTAGGTCCCACCCAATTCAGATTTATATCGGGGATTTTCTCCTGCGGCAGGCAATCTACTTAAAAGCTTGGTCATCTACACCAGTTACTGTTGACTCAATGTTCTTCCACCTGTGGTCTGATTTCTGCAAGCTAAAAATGGATCACAGATGGAAGCTGCAACAGATGATAGATATGCTCAAGACGGCTGGGGTCAGGGCATTCCTTCATGACCCTATATCCATTACAATCCCCTGTAATGGCAAGACATGGATTTCCCCAATGGAGGGCAATGCTGTCAGTGTCCTTTGTAGCGGCAAAAGCAGGAAGAACTGGGTGGTTTGTTTGGAAAATTCAAACTGAGAAGTGGCATTGCTAATGAAAAATACATTTCTTCTTTCAGATGAATCTAGACTTCTTTTTCAGGTGAATGAGATTAAATATATTTGGGGCCTCATTGGTAGCATTTTGGCGTAGGGCAGCACAGCAAGGCCCCTTGCTGCACTGTCCTACACCAAAGTGAAAGGGCAGGAATGAACCGCATTTAAGCAATATGGTGCATTCCTGTCCTTTGTGCCTGTGCTGGTGCTATTTTATCAGTCTAGCGTCAACGTAGGCACCGTTGACCCATGATGCATGGGTGCCTCCGTTGCAGGCAGGATTGGATTTGTACAGGAAGGGGTACTTTCCTGCACAAAACAATCATAAGTGGTGCTTTCTTATTTCTATGCGTGGGGCAAATTGCAGCACTCATGGAAAGATGAATGAACAGGAAGAAATGAAATTATTTCTCCTTGTGATGCCTCACCTCGGGAGCCGTATATATCTGGCACAACCCAGGTGTACATGTTTTTGTAAATCTGGGACAGCGACGAATTCCATGGGTGTTGAAAGGGAAAACCCACCACAACGCCCTTGGAACACCTCCTGGGCACAAGGCGACACAGCAATTTGCGCTGCGTCGCCTTACTCATGATTTATGAGGCCACTCTAAGCCACACAGGGTGGCTATGGGTGGCTCCATAAATATTTATGAGAGCCCTACGTCATGCATTTACCACTTCACCCTGGTGCAAAAGTGACACAGGGCTCTCATAAATAATGCCCTATGTGTTTGCTGACGGTGGATTCTACCCAGCTGTACTCAGAAGTCAGAACTCTGTTGATATATTTAATGTGTGTATATTTTACTAACTTTTCGAGTAGCGCTCAGAGCTATGACTATTAACAGGAGTATTGCTGTCTGCGTGGGTGAGAGTGGGGGAGTTGCCCTAAGGGCTGTCCTAAAGGTTTCACAGCTGATGGGGTGGGTTGAATTTTCCCCTAATGGGTATAGGAGAAGTGGTATGGGGACTACGCTGTTGCACTGTTTCTTTCCTTTGCGTGGTGGTCTGCTTTGGAGGGGAAATGGGATAAAGCAAATTGGTATGGTCACTGGTTTTACTGTTTCCGGATTGATTCTCGGATTGGCATGCACTGCAGGGAATAGTAGAGAACATTAAAGAATACTTTATCATCTTAAGCTGGTGTGATGGAACGTAACCTTACTGAATCGACCTTTGAAACGGCGCCTGGTTAGGAAGGGAATATTGGTGCATAAACCACAGATAATGTGTCTTACTGAAACACTTCTAGCATTTAAGGATTGGCATTGTTAAGGCAATTGGGTTACAGTATTATTGTCTCTATTCTAACCCTGGGCGTAGTTCGCGTAGTAGCGCTACGCGTAGCTACACGAAGTGCACTACGCACTACGCGAGCTGCGCGTAGCACTACACGAACTGCGTAGTTTGCTGTTCGCAATGATTGCACCGTGCCGGATGCTTGTAAGCACTGTGCAGTCATTGCAAACGGCATCTTGCACAGTGCAAGCGATCATTTTCTGCTGCTCCAGTAGATTTTTGCTCGAGCAGCAGCTTTCTCAATGTGGACTGGTAGTTTCTCATCACGAGTGGTCGCGAGCAAACGTGACCACTCGTAATGAGAAACCTGACCTCCGCGTGTTGAGAATCTCGCCTGGAGGTTTATTTTCCATGCTCGCAGTCGGCAACTTGATGTTGCTGATCGCGAACGAGGAAAAAGTCTCGCCGGGATGTCATTTTGCTCACTCGCGGTCGCCAACTTGACGTTGAGGACCATGAGCAAGCAAAAAATGCCCGCTACGCTACGCGTTTTTTAAAGTGCTACGTGCAATTCGCGTAGCGTGTAGTTGCACAAACTACGCAAACTACGCGAGCGTAGCAAAGTTTTCCACCCAGGCCTCTTCTATTCGAGATGTAGTCATATTGAGTTCTCGGCGCTTTGAATATAAAACCCTTAAATCAACATCTGATGAAAAGTGTAGGTGGACATCTGCACAGGCCCAAGTTCAGCATAAGATTTACACTATATATGCACAGTATGGTGCAAATACGGATGACGCCAGGATGTCTGATACATTTAACCTCGAGCTGGCACACTGGTCTGGAGACCTGATATTATTGGGTTACTTCAACTGTGCTCAACCCAAGCAGATATGGGTACACTTTTTACTCTGTGACACATAGATATTATTCCAGGATTGTTCTAGTTTATATGTCACAGGCCTTGATCCATCAACTGGAAACAGAGGTCTGTCCTAAGAGAGCACAAGATAACTGTCAACGGGGTGAAGACAGTGGACCGAATTGTAATTACCCCCTTTCTTTATAATTGCTCTGGTTTAATTCTAAGAAATCCCATCAATTCTTCGATCAGCATATTCACCTCATGCTTTCAGTATATAATTCATACAAGAGTAGCAGTGTGGTGGAGTAGTGCAGCCTGTGGTTTGCTAGCATGTGCCATGCTGTCCCAAACATGACTCATACGCTAGATACTATGTTGCAAAATGTTGCGTCGGAAATCCATTGAGGCAATGAATAAGACATATACAATACCTTCAGTGCTTAAATTCAGATCATGAAAGCAAAAGGAATTTGGGATGATTAACAATGTTTGTTAATACATTCAAGAATGTGTGAAAAAAATCAATAACATTTAAATTTGCTCCATGCTTAAAGAGTAGAGAATTATTTTAATTGAACCATTGAATTACAGATGGATAATAATTTCAAATATAAGATGTTTAAATGATAGAAGGTCGATTGCCTGGAAAAGGCTGGCTACCCGGTGTTGGTCTTTTACTGTGTGTGAATCTCACCAGCTGTCATTCACAATAACGTCTGTGAAAATGGACTGAAAACGATCCCTACCAGTATCCTTCTTTTAAGATAAGGTCTGCTGCTGCACCAATGGGGTAAGAAGCTCTGGCCTGGTTACACGTGAACATGTGAGCACACTTATGCCAGCTGAGATATGAAACTACTGTCTGGCTGTGCCCGGTATCTCTGCGCAGGTAACTTGTCGAAAAAGGGATACTTCAGGAATTGATTCTGCCCTGCTCTAGGCCCTATAATGTGAGTGAGCATTCATAGTGGACATCTGAAATGATAACCAAAAAGTCGGAGCGCTTTACTGATTTGCACGTGATGGGCGAAATCTGTGCCACAGCACAGTTTAGCCCTACGTAGGCATAGAGATGCTTTTCAGGTATCAATCTTAGGGTAAACATGTGCACCAGGTGCAGATCCACTGTCACTTCCATCATACCCACACTTCTTATGGGACTTGGAGAATTGTCATATTTCCCTAAGTCAGCTCATAGATTCCAGGCCTTTGTTACCCATGCTGAGTCAATATGGAGTCAGAGCAGCCTTCTCTTGTTAATGTCCAGGTACGTGTGGGTGGCCCTCTACCCAGAGCATGCCCCCATTACAAAAGGTAAATTGACCAGGGGACCACATCGCCTGGGACAGAAGAAGGTGAGAACCAACACGTTCCAGTGGTGAGGCGGTAAGACTCTTCCACTCCCTGTGCCCACATCAAGAGGGAGCAGAGAGCACACTGCCAACAGCTCCCCTCCCGTGCTCACAGCAGGTAAAAGACAGAAGGGTGAAGCGGGCTCCTGAGAGTCAAACCAAGAGGGCAGCATGCATGTAGGGAGCTGGCAGGGGCCACAAGGGTCAGCCTGCTCCCCACACAGCCCCCAACAGAGACCATGGCTGGGGGTGCCCTGGTGGGAACGTCACCTATTGCAAAAATGGAAAGGTTGTGATGTGAGGCTGCATTTTACTAAACAGTTTTAGGAAGAAAATAAGAGCACCCCATAAGCCCCTAGAAGGGCTTAATATTTACATATTCTTCTTATTTGGTGCCATAGAGATGGCATAGGCACCATCAACGGAGTACCTAGTGTGGTTGGGGGCTGCCAGAGGTGCTGATTTCCCCCAGGAGAGTTGCCTCCAAATGTCATCCTAAGTCTCCCAGGGAAATACATTTATGACCTTAGGTGAGGTTTTCAATCCACTTCTGGAGATTGTGTTTTTGTACATGGGCATCAGTCTGTCTGTCAGGTCTGCAATAATAGCATATTTAAAGTAGATGTAAGACTCTGCCACCTGTTTTTTTGAATATGTAATGCTTTATTGACAATGTTGCTCTTAAGGATGACAGCTTATATGTTTTCATGAATGTTATTGAAAGATCGCACCATTCAATAGTGTTTAATATGTTGATTTTAATAGGTTTCCGATTTTATTAATAGAGTGACACCCCGACGAAGCCAGTAGGCCTGCTTTTGATATGACACTCCCTTATGTTGTGCTTTGTATGGATAAGAATATTGTAATTGGAGGGATTGGGGCTTGCTGACGATCTGAAGTGTCTTGAGGGTATCACCAAAGGTATTTCAATCTATCTAATTGTATATGTTTGTATATTAATGCATAGTATTTGGTACTGTGCACCTAATAAAGTACTTTTCCTTTTTTATAAGAAAACCCACTGTCTGGACAATGATTTATTGATTGTCAATGTTGGTAGCAGCAAGGATGAAAAGGAGCCTGAAAGAGTGAAATAAATAGACAAGGATTTGCTAATAGTTGATGAAAGAGATATGAGGTGGAAACAGGAATATGCAGCCTTGATATTTCATAACCCCTACATTCGATAGACTTTGGGCCTGGCATTTATTCTTTTACAAATTAAGCACTGGACATCAAAATATATTGCATTTCATGGCCATTGAATTTTACATAAAGAAAGCCTATTGAAAGGTCAGAAGAGTGGAATGCAGCAGCTGGTTTAAAACAGCTTTTCATCTAAGCTGAAAACAGTTTGCATCAGTTTTAGTCTACATGGGGGTGCTCTTTCAATATAAGCACACAATAAAGCGATTACATTGAATTCTGATGCTGGCACTCTTCTTTACATGAGTTTACCTTTCCTCACACCTCATTTCTTTTTTCGCTTGGCCTCTTCTAATCTTGTTTAACTTCATCAGTGTGATTTAAGGCAGTTAGAAAGAATTGGGTTTATTTCAACAGGTTGCATAACTTGTTCTTGCTGCGCGTATTTCTGTACAGATACCCTTTGCATAGTGTTGCTGTAAGATGTATGTTTGGTAACTCTCTTTCACGACCCGTACGCACTCAGTAACTTAAAGAAATAAATGCCTTACTCGGTAGTAGGAGTAACTGCAGGGCGGTGACGTGGGGAGGGGGAGGGGCAGGGTGGGGGGTAGTAAACTACGGATTACGGAGGTTTACAGGTAAGTTAACATATACATTAATAAAACGAATTTTGTTGCGTGCACTGCATCCCCAAATGCGATGCAGTGCACGCAACGAAATTCGTTTTATTAATTCATATGTGAACTTACCTGTAAACCTCCATAATCCGTAGTTTACTCCCCCCCACCCTGCCCCTCCCCACATCACCGCCCTGCAGTTACTCCTACTGCCGACCGCGGCTGCTTACTAATAGTAACAAGGTGCTATGAGGGAAGCTTCTAAAAGGACACTTTAGCCAAGCAGACTGACTTTTAATGTATGCAGTGGTCTAGGGATCACAAGCCTGGATCCTAGAAGGGGCAACTCAGCATTTCATCCTTCCTAGATTAGAAAATGAAGTACCAGTACACCTGCTATTTAAAGTGCTTGTAATGGGCAGAAGTGTGGCATGAAGTACAATACCAGAAACAAGTTACTATTACTTATTGTGCTATTGCCACACCCGGAGCCATACACGATACTATTGCACTGGGTGAAAAAGGTATATCATACCTCAGCTTAAACGCGCTTTAGAAACTGTTTAAAAAAAATACCAATTGTGAGGAAATGTGTTTTTTATTATATGGCATTCTCTGGTAGTGCAACCTCTCTGTCTAATGAACTCACAAACTCGTCTTGTGTCCAGCCAGTTCATTTGCAAGACCTTGGTTCAACCCTGGGGATCTGAATAAGAAGGAAGCACAACACGAAGAAAATCTGACATCAATTATTAAAAATAGAGTGTATTTTTAAGGCTTTTTACACACCAAATCGAACAAACTCCACCGTAGGGTTTCAAAGACATACATTATTAGGCAAATTAGAAATCACTGCTTTTCACTCCCATTACAAAGAAGAATTGGCAACTACAGCAGTTAGTAGTTACTTTGAAAACGTTTGTAAAGTTGTGTTCGGTTACTCTGGCCTGCATTGAGTGACCAACTATGACAGGGAGCGAGTCACAGGGGCAAGTAAGGCTCAACAGGACAGTTAACTTGCAGTTAAAGCAGTCTCCAGTCCAGTTCTATGGTCTAACCATCATACACATCAATGGAATGGGTCTGATATGAGGGATACAGGATGCTGAAGCTGCTAAAGGATGTAGTGGGTGCTGATCCAGCTAACAGGGGTCTACCTGATGCAACTCCTTGGTCCACAAACATGATGACTCAATTTTGGCTACATATGTCTATGTCCCTCGAAGTCTGGGTAAAGGCCATCCAAAAAACAGTTGCCACTGGTTTCTGGTAACAGCAGAACCAGCGGTTCCCTTTAACTGAAGCTAGTGTCCGTCTTTGGTGACCAAACTGCACTCTGATGACTCTCCCAGATCCAGCAGTCTCAGGTGCATCTTTTGAGTGTTGGGGATCAGTCTCCCTGGCAGTGGTCAGTGGCTATCAAAGGATTGTGGCTACCAACTCCCTAAGGCAGGTTTCTTCCGCTTTTGCGCCCTGAGTTGTAACAGGAAGTTCGTTAACTGACTCTTGTAGTTCACTTATTTTCCCTAGGATTCAGGGATGACTTGCCTTGAGCAAGGCACTACAGTCACAGTTCTTTCTTTGATAGTTCAAGGACCACCAGGTGCAATCCAGTCTATGGTCCCTCCTTTCCTTGCTGTGTCCATGGACCAGCAGGGCAGTCCTTTTTCAGTCATCTCTCTAGTGCAGGCATAATCTGAGGTCGTGGTACCACTTTTATGTCCACAACTTGCACTCGTGGGATGTGGTTACTATTAGCCAATGGGCTACCAGGTCCCCTCCCATTTGATGATGAGTTCCTGCGAAGTGTGGGACCTTGCTATCCCTTAGTGTAATATTCTGCACACTCCCTTGATGGCAGAACCCTACTCTTGGTGTGTGCAGTTTGGTAGCCCATCCTAGAGGTGTGACTAACTGAGAGCTAGACGCCTATGGGAAAACTGGTTTGGCAACTGTTTCCCTCTCTCCGTCCCTGACACCAACCCGTCTACCGGAACAAAAGAGCAGCACCTCTTGTGTGTGACCACCATTTTCCTTTTAACGGTTGGTTCCTCTTTGAAGCTCGCCTTTTGGGCTCACACCCTGTTTTGCTTTCTGCCAAGGAGAGGTAACATCTCTTCTGATGACAGGTCTCTAGTGTGTCCTTTACTAGGAGCCCTTCAAACGTACCCCTCGGAGGGCAGTAGGTTGGCTCGTAGTCAGCAACAATAAATGGTCAGTGGAATCTTGGGCAACAGAGTAGCAACTTTCTAAAGTTGCCTTGTAGTCAAAAGTTACATTAAATTCTACGTGGGCATCCAGTTGGGTTTAATGCAAAGATTTGTTGATATCGTGAATTACCAACTTCAATAGTCCCATTCAGAAGTTATCCCAGCTGAGCTGTCAGCGTATAACCCTGCACTTGCTAATCAGGCTAATAGCCTTTGTGCAACAATAAAAACAATTTGGGGTTTTGACTTTTGGTAAAAAGAGGAATTTCCTGGTGGACAACTAAAATAGATACCACAATAATTGTGACAAATACAGTCTAAAGCCCATATGCTAGAACATGTACAAGGTCTAATTAAACTATAACAATATTAAAATGATTAAAAAGATTTTTATTTTTATTTTATATAAAATGACAATAAAAAAATCTTTTGGTTTTGTTAACACAAAAACAAATATAACCCCACCGTTACATATCACATTATACAGACCTATGAAGTTAGAAAAATTAATGCACAACAATACCAATATAGGATATAATAATCACAATAAAAACAGTTTCGGGAGAATGCGCAAAGCCTTTTGCCACGTAGGAATCCTCACACGGTATTTTGTGACCAAATCAGTGGTTCACAACCGGCACTTTGGGAGAGATACTTCCTTCCTATTTATTTTTATGAAACGGGAACCATACGGCCGGCAAGTCATTGGATATTTAAAAATATGGTATGTTTGCACATGTAGGCACGAAGACGATGAATGGTCCTTTAACATAAGGCGATTACTAACGTGTGTATAGAGACTTTAACCAACCCAATGGCAAAGATTTATCGACTACATTAATATATTTGGAAACAGCATTATATTATATAAGGAGTGATTAACAACGGCAACCAACCAGTGCCTATAACAAGAGGGACGTTATTGTAGTCTTGATAAAGATGGAGTATTAGTTAAAACCATCGAAACGCGTTGACGCTATCTTTGACACAATCCGTATGAATAGCTTTTCTTTGAGACACATTACTATTAGATTGTTCTTAAGAAAAGTTCCTTGAAATTTAAAAAACGGATGTGTTATAATAATGCCAAAATAAACTGTCTCTTTCTGTCTCTCTGTTAAGTGTATGGGTTTAGAATAGGAATCAGATTAAACTGTTTTTATTGTGATTATTATATCCTATATTGGTATTGTTGTGCATTAATTTTTCTAACTTCATAGGTCTGTATAATGTGATATGTAACGGTGGGATTATATTTGTTTTTGTGTTAACAAAACCAAAAAACAAATTTATTGTCATTTTATATAAAATAAAAATAAAAAATATTTTTAATCATTTTAATATTGTTATAGTTTAATTTGGCATTGTACATGTTCTAGCATATGGGCTTTAGACTGTATTTGACACAATTATTGTGGTATCTATTTTAGTTTTCCATCAGGGAATTCCTCTTTTTATTTTATACAAGTACCCTATTCCCTTAGTTGTTTCAAGGGGTCCCTTTCACTCTCATTTTGAAATATTTACTTTTGGGACACATAAAACACATGTTCCACTTTTTAATGTACAACACCCTTCGTTAGGGTTCGAGAGGCCTACCATCGGGGGTAACCTATATATTAAAAAGGAAGGTTTGGGTTTTGCCGTTTATTAAATAGCCAAGTTGAGTTAGCAGTTTAGAACTCCTCTACCAGTCTACAGTGTCAGTCTATGAGATACATATTACTTTGTCACACTTGTGCTGGCATAATAAGTGCTGCAGACCATGAGGAATACTTTAACTTACAAGCCTGTGGCACCTATCGTACCATTTAATAGGGACATATGATTATGTTAATTTATGCCAAATGAGTATAAGCCAATTAAACATACATTTTTAAGGGCAAGAGCACTGGCACTGAGGTCTGGTTAGCAGACCCCAGTGCATTCGCAGAGTCAAACATCCAGCAGCATCTATCCAAAACTTTGAAGGTGATCATGCAAAAACAGGTACTTCCTTGCACGCATTATTTATATAATAGGTTTCCCCAAAGTGTATTTCTATGAGTCAGCTATAATGGCAAAATAAGGTTACAGAAAATATAGATTTCTATAGGAAGAACAAAGTGATGGTCTCATGCAGCTTTTGTGTGGCTTGCCGCTTACCTTTTGGCAGTGGAGAAATAAATAGTACTGCTGTTTTCTTGAGTATGCATTTGAATGAAACACTGTGGCTTGGTACTGCTAAATACAGTGGTAGCCCCATCTCCCCAGGCAAGCCATTTTTCTCAAGTAGGATTGCGAATCAAGCCTAGTCGGGTTGTGTACCAGTCACGTAATTTTGAGGAAAGACCAGATATTTTTTGAACTGTGATGTATGTGTGATGAAAACAATAGCTGGGTTCTCATGCTGTAAGAAACTGCACTAGCTAAGAAGCGGTGCCATAAGAAGGGGGGTATTAGTAACAAGGCCCTCCACTTTTTCAAGGCCCTGTTCTTTCTCATATCCCTCATTAATGCTGACAAATCTATGGATTTTAAGTCACACCAGTCTATTAACATTGAGGCAGCTAAGAGCTCAAACCACTAGAAGGCCTCAGATGCTGGAGCTGCAATTTTTTCTCTTTCCCTGAGGATTTTATGTATCTCTCAAACTGGCACTTGGGACATTTGTGGGCCATCCTATGTTTTTGCCCCAGGTCACTGAAAAGCCTATGCATGTCTGTTATGAGGGCAGGTTAAGAAACACCCAACTCTTCTCGGATTGTATGAAAGAGTTTGTCAAGATACCCATCAGGATCTGCTGGCATAGCCTTTTCAACATGCATTGGCAAAGCTGATATGCATGGCCTTCGCACGCTGGTACAATTATTTTGTTGTTGTTGTATTTTTCAAGCCTATGCCATAAAAAGAAATGGAAAAAAAGGAAACTATACCATCATCTAAACATGATTGTCAGTTAGCATGTGTTTGCACACTGCACTTTGTCAATGACTTGCAAGGACCATGGCTAGGAAGTTCGGCAGTTGGGCTGCGCACTATTGCACCAGAAGAAAGATGTCAAACTTGGGTTTCCTCTTCGCACGCTTTGTGCTGGAAGACATTGGAATGGTCAGACCTTATGAAGTGCCGTTTCCAAGGTGGTGGTCTGTTTATGGTTTGCTCTTTGAGGACCCCAATTAAAGATGAAGATGAGTCATTTACTGTGATGCCAGGTCCTGTTTCAATCATATATGGAGGAGGCTTCAATGAGTGATGGATATATCACAATAATTGCACTCCCTGGTTTTCAGAGCTTTCACTGCCCATTTGCTTCTGTTTTTGTCCATGATTTTTGCTCTTTGTAGTCAAAATTTCCTTTTGATTTGATTTTCTCCTGGAAAGACTTTGATTGTCTCCATTCTCTTCATTGATGTCAGGAAGATTTTGGTCCCTCGCTGATCTTCTTCTGCATAAATCAACATCTTCAATCAAGAACTACACAATTGCCAAATAAGTTTTTTTATTTTTTTGGCTCTTCTCTCCAAGCTGAAATCCTCTTAATGAGACACTCAACACCTTTCATATGTACTATTAAGTGCAGGGTCACACCCTGGCTATTGGTGGCGTGACCCAGGTCTGGTGGCTCAGTGGACTAATGCATCCACTGCAAGGGTATGTGCTTGGCCTCATGGTCACAGGTTCAAATCCTGCTGGGTCCACTCAGCCTTTCATCCATCGGAGGTCCATAAAATGAGTATTATTGAGTTGGGTAACAATAAACATCTGTTATTCAGTGCCAAGATTCCCCATTAGGGGTGAATGTGTGCTTTACAAATACACATGTTATGTCATAAAATTTGGCTAGCAAATAATTTTGTAGTGTTTTACCTCAGAATCTCCAGAGAAATGAACATTAGGTGTCTGGCTGGGAATTTAGGCACAAGAGGACGCTGTTCAATAAAGACAGACATGAATTATGCATTTACTTATATTATGAAAGGCACCCCATGTAGTGAACATCATTTTGGTAACAGATGAAATGGCAATAATTGTCTATTAATTCTAGGCTATGTTATATGGACCCAAAAAAGGGATATCTTTTGGTATGAGGAAGTGTCCGGACGTCAACCATTATGCATTGCTTGAACCTTTTCAGCGTGACAAAATAGGAATTTTTACAGGAAAAACCATGAGTACTATTTTCTGTCGGATATATGCTTTAGAGAGATCTGCAAAGCATGCTTCAAGATGTAATGATCAAGTGGATCAACATTTGTGCTCTGTCTCCACCTTCCAGCAATTAACATTTTGTGGAACACTCTTCCCCAAGAGTTAATGGAGCTAGCAAAACTCTGGCCTTTCCTCTTAGCACCTAACACCTAGTTATTTAACTAAGCCTTTAGAAGGATTAGACAATATTTAATGTGCACCTGGTTGGGTCTAAAGTAAGAGTTTAAGGACTGTGAGATATTGACAAATTAGAGAAATATTTAGTGAGGCGCCATTAATAAAGTAAACTGCCTAGGCTCAGATGTTAGGCACAAATATCTTGCAGACCAGTGCCTTCACGTACAAACCCGTTCAATGACAAATGAGTACTTGTAGAACCAGACCATCACTTTTCATTAAGGATGGGGATGCTACTGCTGGTGAAATTATTTATCTAATATATTACTGGTTCAGGTTAAACAGAAATAACATGAATCTTGACACTGTAGAGTTTGAAGTGGCTTGCTGGTCCACTTTTCAGGTTTTATTCCTAAACAATGTGTACATCCTGGATACTTGCTGATCCACTATGAAATATACAAATTTCTATGTTTCCTGGAAAGAGTTTGTAATGATGTTGATCCTTAGTTCATGGTTTCGAAGCTAAAAGATCACACGTAATGTGCATATCCTGATGAGCAGGGCATCACATAGATGAATCAGGGTGAAAGATTGGTTACATACAGTAGAAATCTTAGCCATGAGACTGGTATGAGGTCTGTCTAGGGTAGATCATATTTCCCTTATCCTACATTTCTCGTGCTGGCTACCAGGTGGTTTATTTTAAGTCTGTACCTGTTGTAGATAAGGGTATGTGTAAAAATACACCTGACTTTGTTTTGTGTCCACTAAATTTCACTAGAATGTCCCTGGAATAGCTCTGAGCCACAACGTTTTTGGTTCACTCACTGATCCAAAAACAAGACATGCTCCTTACATCCACAAGGCATTCTCAGTAGTCTCAGTCAGGACCTGTGATTGTTTTCCACTTCAGCTGTGACCTGAAGGTTGTCTCTTCAGATTCAGAAAGTTTTAAAGAATTGGAGCCTTACGGGAAAAAAGTGGCAGATATGCTGTCCGCCATATTGCAAGTGTCATAGGCGTAAATACACTTGTAGTACGGCAGACAGAAGATACAGCAGGTTTGTGACAGAGTATCTCATCCCACAAACTCTAATTAATGCCCTTGGTTGTTTGCTCTCAGCTCCCCCTTCGGTCTGGATTTATCCTCAGTAGTTATGTCGTATTACCTCCTCACTGCTGAGAGGCTCTTTCTTATAGTTCACTCTATAAATACATTTAAAATAAGAAAGAAAAGAAGGCTCCAGGGATGTTCAGGGATGGTGACTGTCTGAGATCCAATGCATCGCCCAGTGTGCATCTTATTTGGATCATAAAGCGTATTGCATCTGTATTCCCTGTAAGGAGCAGAGAATGTCATGTGTCTTAGATAAGTATCCATTGAAATAGTAGGCAGTGCACCCATGGTATTAAAAGAATACCTATACAATTAACACTATGTATTTTTTGAAGAAGCAATCAAGAAAGCATAGGGAGTCATCATCTTCACCTCACTGTAGACAGTCCAAAGAAGGCAAGATGGGATGTACAAAGCATTTTTCCAGTCACAAACAGACCAATTCGCAATTGTGCTCTTTAGGAACGGAAAAATGTTTTTTCTAAAGTACAAAATGAGATTCAGTAACTTGTTACTGTATCACAATTTAATTTGTGCTTTGGTGTTTGGAAGGGGACGTGCTTTGGGTGTCCCTTCCCAATACCGATTGGTATCGTATGTATCGTATGAATTATCGTTTTGCTGCATAATTCTGATCTCAAAGCAGTAATACTTTAATACCATGTTTAAAGTGGTGGCAACCCATTTGCCGATGGGAAGGGGTCCCCTCGGGACCGCTTTCTCTTTAAGTATGTTGACAAACATTTTTTTATGAGCAGACAATGGTCCAATGGACGAATGTATGACAGTATTCCGCATGCGTTTAGCATGCATGCCTTGCAAATGCCATCATTAGAATGAGAGCGTCTTTAGCACTCATTCCTTCAGCATTCAAGTTGTTATAACAACTTGCATTAGTGGGGCACTGGATTTCAGAATAGTTTTAATTACTATTCCCACTCCAGTCTGCGCAGCAGTAGGGAAGGTGTTGGACTTTAAATCCAACACCATTCAACCAATGCGCCCCCCTTAAGCAAGTCATTGTAATGACTTGGGTGCTGAACGAATGAGTGAAAGATGTGTTTGTTCTATTGCCGGCGCTGTGAAGGCACAGCATGATTCCGGCTTCGTTCTAATGGACGTTTCCCCCCATGGACCACTGCCTACAGTTAAAAAATGAAACTTCTAACTTTTTTTTGTCTTTTTAAATGCATCCTGTTTTTGTTTACAGAAAATGGGCTGCATTTGAAAAAATAATGCTTTATTAAAAAGCAATCACAAACATGGTGCTCTGCGATGTGATGGCTGAGTTTCCTAATGGGTCTCAAATTTCGACTCACTTCATTAATATTCATGAGGTAGGTCTATTTGCGACCTACTAGGAATTGCTAATGATACTCAAAAAAGTTTCATACATTAGGAACAGTGATTTCCTAATTGAAATTTGCAGGAAATCGCTATTTCTATCTTCGTACATCTGAGTCATAGGCTGCTAAGAATGAGCCTTTCAAGCAAATCATGTACATCAGTTATGAGCAACAAGACAGGCTGCAGAATAAGGTCCATAGAGATATATTTTCCTGTAACATGTTGATTAGGACTATGTGGAAGCGCAGGCCGGATAAACAAACGCGTAGGCTGTATAAATCTCTTAATTTTGACAGTTTCATTTATTTATAGTGATTGTGAAAGTTCAGACAAAAGGTGGTTGCGGGCTTCTGTATTCCTCAAGGGTTCTACGTCGGATTCATCTGATGTGGTGTTCTCGGTCACTTCCTCTCACCTTGTCTTCGGTGGTCTCCCACGGAGGCTCAAGATGAGAGAGGAAAAAGCGGGAGCAATCAGTAACTGTATGTGGTGAGGCTCAAGAAGACGCGCACCCTTCACCACACCCATTTGGTGCTGATAATCCTAAAGAACAGAATTGCGAAGACGGGGGGGGGGGTGGGGGGGTTGCCAAGATAAACGATAACCTAGAGTAACAAAAAAAACAAGAAGATAGGACCTGAAATGCTTCTTCACAGGTTGCCTAGTGTGATGTAGAGAAACCCTTAATCAGCCGGTCTCCTTTTCTTTTAAAGAAAGTTAGTGGGCAAATATATCCCTGGGTTCGGGATCTCTATATTGTGTCCTAGGGTCAGAAAGGCACTCAGCGTGTGGCAGTGTCTCATGCACGCATTATGCAAAAGTGCCCGTTTTCCCTTCCTTCTCCCTTAGTCCCTCCTCCCTGTTCACCCTTCCCGTCATCGCTCACCAGCTCCCCCGCAACTCTCCTAAGTTGCGGCCGATCACCAGCGTCCTCCGGTGGATACCACCACTCCTCACTCCACCGCTCGTCATCCTCTTCGGATTTGGCGCCTCCGTCTCTGGTCCTGTTTCCCGACTCTTCCTCTCACTCTGCTTCTCCCATGTCTCCTCTGTCCGTCCAACTCGCTCTCCCGTTCTCGCTGAGGCAGTCCCTTTTCACTTGTCATTCATCGATCCTTCCGGGGTCAGCCCCGCCTTCTTCCACCGCGTCCGACCAGTGTCTTTCTCCATGTATGGATGCACGATACAGGGGGTGGGGTTATCCTTCCGTTTTGCTGGACGTCATTGATTTGTTTCTTGGTTCCTGTGTACCTGGAGGAGGTGGTTGGACCGGTGTCGGTCGGGGTACGTACACCCTGTACACCACAGACTAATACTAGCCCCACTCTTTAGACTGGTTCAGGAAAGCTGACATACAGGTGCTCAGCATAATTGTAAAAAGCCCTCGATTTTTTAACGGTGGGGTGTATTGCTTATTTAAACTCGATTATTTACTAAGAAAACATGTCTATTTTACCGGCATAGAGTAAATTTGATTTATATATTGATCTTCTAACACCATATCCCGTTTGCCCTAGTTCCTTTTTCGCTAAATAGGCTAACATATGTCTTTAATTGACACAGCATTCCCAGTAGCATCATGAAAAAAAGCTTCATTTATTCATTGTCGGTCCACCCTAAATGATGTATGAATCCGTTTACTCACCAATTTGACAGTAATTTGACAGCATCTTGGGATATTTATGATATCTGCAATTTACTTTGCACGTGTCTATAAGACAGCGAGCAAAGAGAGAAACAATATGTCTGCTTCAATGAATCAATCACCATATTTGCCACAGCGTGAAAGCTTCAGAGTTCATGCCCTTCACGGGATGACGCCGTTTGGAAAGACCACCCACTGTGTAGTCCAGTGGCCCTTTGAAAATAGTGAAATGGGTAGCTCACTATGAAGATCACGTGATCTTCAGCATTCACATGAGAACTCAGAAAGTTAGCCTCAATGTGTCTCCTTGACCCTCCCATTAGACAGTCAAGTCCTAGCCCTTGGAAGTACTGAAGGGTGAGTGTAAATGCAGTAGGACATAATTGTCATAGTTGCAATGAAGATATACATGTTAAACTTGCGCGAAGAGTCACCAACACTTTACTAATAATAATGCAAGAGTATATAAATGTATTTACGGTATAAGAGGAGAGATGTAGCCCTACGGCTAGAGCTATAGACTTCGAAGCTGGGGAATCGGGTTCGAATCTCAGCAAGGACGCTCAACATCCTGTGATTCTGGGCAAATCACTTAATCTCCCTGTGCCTAACAAAAATGAATGTGTCCTTCTGTAACAAAAATGGTGCTCATGTAAAGCGGTCTGATAGCTGTCTCGGGTCTAGTTTGCGCAATATAAAACTAAAAAAAATATATTAAAAGAAAGTGGAGGCTCAAATGGTAGAAAATAATACATTTTATAAAATGGAACAATGAGACAACAGGTAGCAGTAAACCAGGGTAGTGCATACTACATCACTAAATGATCACAAGCATCTGCATTATCCTGAAAACAAGATGCACAATATAACAACAGTGCCGTTGGAAGGCTTAACAATGTTCATAAGCATACACTGATCATGCTCACGGTCAACACATAGCAAAATGGAAGTTCACAATGGAGTTACTTTGTTTTGAGTCTGTAATGTTTAATGAAACGATCCTACTGATTCTGATCATGAATATCCTCAACAATACAGAATCAAGGCAAAAGCAAAGGCTAAAGAAACTGTGCACTGGCTATCCTACAATATAAGCGTTCAGTGTATTTGAGGTCATGAAGTGCACTTATTTTCTCCAAGAAAGTCAGCTTACATTTTGAGAGAGTCCATGTCGATTGGCTCCTCATTTTTGGTGTGCTATTAATCTTGATGTTGATTCATTCATTCATTCATTCATTCATTCATTCATTCATTCATTAAAGGGTAGACCTCTGTCTGACCTGCAGAAGTGATATAAGCCCACAGGCACACAAGGTCTCTCGTGTCCTGCAAGGCTCTTTTGAGAGGTTCCAACCCCTATGGGTGCTGGATCACCACATCAATAGTAGGGTGAATGCTGAAAACTTGAAATAACTAGAAATAATAAAAAGGGGTGCAGTGATCAAGTGTTCTTATTTGGCAGGTTTACCACACAGTTCATCTACACTTGTAGCACAAGATTTCTTGCATAGTTCTCCTGAGGTCTCTGGTGAAAGGTTTCACAAATAATTAGTTAGAGGCAAGAGTCGATGAAACATTGAGGGTTGCACCACAGTTGTTTAGAGCTGAGCTCAAACGACTTCCCTTGGTCAGCTCATGGCAATGTGAAACAGAATTGTTGAAGGGTGAATGATGTATTTGCAGAGAGATGCTTCAAAAATAAAATTGATGGAATGACTTGCAGGGATCAGTGTGTTCCCTCTATGCGTGGTCCCAACGACACCTGATTGGGACAGGCAGTGGGTCTTTCATGCCCCCCAATTTACAAAAACAACAGTTTCCAGTCCAGGGAAGACATGGCTTGGCAGTTCGGGCTGGACTGTTCCAAAGAGGCATAGAGTCAGACTTATTTGCATATGGCCATCATCCCCTTTGGTTTTGCTTTGTTCGCCCTAAGTTGGCAGGCAGGGTATGCCCAGGCGTAGGTCCTTTGCTCACTTTGCCCCTGGATTCAAGCTAACCTGGCTGATGACGGCTAATTAGCCAGAAACCGGTCCCAGGATGCTTGTTTCCAGTCCAGGGAAGACATGGCTTGGCAGTTCGGGCTGGACTGTTCCCATGAGGCACAGGGTCAGACTGATTTGCATATGGCCATGTCTGAACTGGGGTGGCGGAGTGAGTTAAAGAATGATGATGGATTAAACCCAGATCAGTTGACTGGGGGTGAGTGCTTGCAATGTTCAACACTCCGTCCATCATCCCCTTTGGTTTTGCTTTGTTCGCCCAAAGTTGGCAGGGTATGCCCAGACGTGGGTCCCGTGCTCACTTTGCCACTGGATTCAAGCTAGCCTGGCTGATGATGGCTGATTAACCTGGCTGATGACAGCTGATTAGCTAGAAACCAGTCCCAAGATGCTTGTTTCCGGTCCAGGGAAGACATGGCTTGGCAGTTCGGGCTGGACTGTTCCCATAAGGCACTGGGTCAGACTGATTTGCATATGGCCATGTCTGAACTCACGTGGCGGTGTGAGCTAAAGAATGATGATGGATTAAACCCAGATCAGTTGACTGGGGGTGGGTGCTTGCAATGTTCAACACTCCGTCCATGATTCCCTTTGGTTTTGCTTTGTTCACCCTAAGTTGACAGGGTATGCCCAGACGTAGGTCCCTTGCTCACTTTGCCACTGGATTCAAGCTAGCCAGGCTGATGACAGCTGCTCAGCCAGAAACCGGTCCCAGGATGCTTGTTTCCGGTCCATGGAAGACATAGCTTGCCAGTCCTGGCTGGACTGTTCCCATGAGGCACAGGGTCAGACTGATTTGCATATGGCCATGTCTGAACTGGGGTTGTAGAGTGAGCTAAAGAATGATGATGGATTAAACTCAGATCAGTTGACTGGGGGTGAGTGCTTGCAATGTTCAACACTCCGTCCATCATCTCCTTTGGTTTTGCTTTGTTCGCCCTAAGTTGGCAGGGTATGCCCAGACGTGGGTCCCTTGCTCACTTTGCCACTGGATTCAAGCTAGCCTGGCTGATGACGGCTGATTAGCCAGAAACCAGTCCCAGGATGCTTGTTTCCGGTCCAGGGAAGACACGGCTTGACAGTTCGGGCTGGACTGTTCCCATGAGGCACAGGGTCAGACTGATTTGCATATGGCCATGTCTGAACTGGGGTGGCGGAGTGAGCTAGAGAATGATGAAGGATTAAACCCATATCAGTTGACTGGGGATGAGTGCTTGCAATGCTCAACACTCCGTCCATCATCCCCTTTGGTTTTGCTTTGTTCGCCCTAAGTTGGCAGGGTATGCCCAGACATGGGTCCCTTGCTCACTTTGCCACTGGATTCAAGCTAGCCTGGCTGATGACGGCTGATTAGCCAGAAACCGGTCCGAGGATGCTTGTTTCCGGTCCAGGGAAGACATGGCTTGGCAGTTCGATCTGGACTGTTCCCATGAGGCACAGGGTCAGACTGATTTGCATATGGCCATGTCTGAACTGGGGTGGCAGAGTGGCTAAAGAATGATGATGGATTAAACCGAGATCAATGGACTGGGGGTGAGTGCTTGCAATGTTCAACACTCCATCCATCATCCCCTTTGGTTTTGCTTTGTCGGCGCTCAATTTACAGCCTGAGAGAGGTAGGTGCTGGTGAGTCTGGATGATAAAGGTATTGTTGCCACTGAAGGCAGAGAAAACACTAGCAAGTAGACTATGGCAATAGTACACAACAAGAGGGTCAAGACATAAGGTTCGTTGCCAGTCTGTTGTTGCAAAAATGATAAACAGTGTAGCATATAATTTTCCAGGTCTGGCAGAAGCTGTTTAGATCAAATATCACTTCCAAAGTTGCATAAGGGGACATAGACATAGGCAGGTAAATGTTGCTCATGTAACACAAATATATTAATGTGTTCAAATACCACAATGCATCATCATGGACAGTAAAACAAAAGACAATAACAAAGTGCCAAATTGAAAAAGAACAAAAGACAATTACCCTTAGATCATAGCGCATCTTCACAAAAAAAGCCTACACCTTACTGGGGCACCTTAATCGCCTACTCAACAGTCAACTAGGGCTTTATCAAGATCAATAGTCATAATAGACAGATAACACCCAAGACATGAGATTCTAAATTGGACAATTGTCACCTACCACCCACCTCACACATCAGAAAAGCTATACTAAGCAAACAATGGTTGTCAAGTGATGTCTGGCTATGTGTCAGGTGACAGCATCAGAACACAGAACCTTGCTGGGCTGCAATGCAAAAGGTTTGGGATGGCCTCCCCCGTTACCTGCTCCATATATTGCTAAATAAACAGTGTACATCACATCATTCATATTGCAGTAGTTGAGATGATGGCTTACCCATAGGTGGCACATCCAGCTAAAGCCCTCCATATCACAGAGCTAGTATTATTGGACATTAGTGGCTTTTCAACTTCTTTGATGTACCCAGGCAGGACCAGCTCTGTGAGGCGTGGTAAATGTGTGTGTCAAATATGTGCGTACGGAAAGAATAACTCATCATTCATGTCTTCTAATTATAGCTAAGCTATTGCCCGTGTTATGGAAATATCAACATTTACTACTATCTGTTGAATTATTTGTGGGTGCACCATACATATCAAAGTTAGAGAGAGGGGTCCTACTCACCAAAGGGACAGGACACCAAAAACAACACTACTGTCAAAGACAAGATCCCTTTGGGTTCTTTTTGAGCATCCATCAACACAATCCTATCCTTCATATACACCACTTGCATGCATAGACTATTCAGCTTGCCAACACCAAGTAGAAACCAAAACAACAATATAAAAAATATACAGTATATTTTATTGCTCACACTCCTAATAGGATTCAATTCCTAAAAGCATTTTTTCTTTGAAAAACGTTAAAAAAACATACACTTTAATTATCACAATTCAAATAGTCACATTGATATAAAATATTTCATAAAAATAATAATCTAGGAGCAGATATCAAGACAATGGAGACAATAAAGACTTTTAAAGTCTAACCGGCAAACCAAGTCCATATTCTTTGCAGTTGATAGCCAAGGTTGATCACTTGATCGTGTTACTATTCAAATCAAAACCCGGCAGGACTTGGGTGCTCAATCGACACAGAGCGACGCGTTTCGGTGGTCTGATATGGTTCACCACCTTTTTCAGGCTTATATTTTATAGTTCAGTGTCTCCCAACACAATCTAAAAACACATTACACAGAGGAATTACTATTTAATTAACATCCTTTGTTCATAAACACATTCCACATATGTGGAATGTGTTTTTAGATTGTGTTGGGAGACACTGAACTATAAAATATAAGCCTGAAGAAGATGGTGAACCATATCAGACCACCAAAACATGCCACTCTGTGTCGATTGAGCACCCAAGTCCTGCCGGGTTTTGATTTGAATAATAACACGATCAAGTGATCAACCTTGGCTATCAACTGCAAAGGATATGGACTTGGTTTGCTGGTTTGACTTTAAAAGTTTTTAATGTCTCCATTGTCTTGATATCTGCTCCCAGATTATTATTTTTATGAAATATTTTAAATCAATGAGACTATTTGAATTGTGATAATTAAAGTGTATTTTATTTAACGTTTTCAAAGAAAAAATGCTGTTAGGAATTGAATCCTATTAGGAGTGTGAATAATAAAATATACTGTATACTTTTTAGATTATTGTTTTGTTTTCTACTTGTTGTAGGCAAGCTAAATAGTCTATGCATGTAAGTGATGTACATAAAGGATAGGATTGTGTTGATGGATGCTTAAAAAGAACCCAAAGGGTTCTTGTTTTTGACAGTGGTGCACCATACATAAACAGTGGTGTAGGAACATGTAAATCAGACAGGATGAATTGCTTGATCTGACATCCCCTAAATAATGATTTGTTACAGGAAAAACCAGGACTGCCATCTGTTGTTGCTGTTGACATAGTAAACTTAAATACATAGAATGTGGAGGGCTAGGGGTTAATGTGTCATGATGTGTGGTAATCTTATTGTGATTGGAATGATTATCGATTAGACCACTTGCAGAAATGAGGGTGTGAATAAAAATCCTTGGCATTACGAAGATGTTTTCTTTGGGTTTTTTCTCAGTTTTTTTTCTCAGTTTGTGGGTTCGCCTCCCTACTCCGGCACTCATTATGGCATTTGCTTCTGCTTCTCAATCTACCTATACACAAGTGTGGGATAGGTGTGCCTTTGAATAGGTGTGTTTGATGGGGATATGTTTTTTAAATTGTGGGATATGTCTGTTGTGCGTGATGTATATTGTGTGTATGTATTGATGTTGTGTGTTCCGCAATCATTTTGATATGCACAGCAGTTGCTATTTGGCCCACAGCCCGCCTCAAGTGCACTGCCAGTGCTTGCAGCAGGAGTACCTATTAGAATCAACTCAAAACCACAGGAACAGTAAAATCGAGGCCATATCTTTATTTCCAGCCGCACAATACGCGTCCAAACGGATAATGCCACAGTACAGGCTTCCCCTCCCAGAATCTACATTCCACTGTACAACATTAACAGCCAACTATTCATGACATTAAACAATAACATGCATAGCCCTATACATAACAATAGCATATAAAAATGATAGGCTATAGCAGTACCATCTAGGGCCAGACAGGCCTATTATTCCACCGGGCATTTCCCCGATAGGCTGGAGCGCTTGAAGGCTGGTTTTGAAAGTCCAGGGAGATTCCTGGTGCCTCTGTCACTTTCCACAGTTCCCTGAGGTTAATTGTAGAAGGCACAAGGGGGCTTTAAGAGAGAGAGAGAAAGAGAGAGAGAGGGGGAGAAGGTGAGAGAGAAGTTGATACAAGAAGGAGAATAGAAAGGAGAGAGTAGGAGAGAGAGAATGGATGGGTGTAAAGAGAAAGATTGTGTGAGGAGGCGAAAGGTGTAGTGCTGGTTGAATTATGTTTTGCCAGAGTTGCTTTTGTTTCACCAGTGCAGTCCTGGTACAGTCTTGTTTCTATTGCTTTTTGTGTGACTGTGGATTTGGATTGGCTATTTATGTTCTTTTCCTCCATTTTGAGTGTGGTGGGTTTTCCTCTGTTAAACTCTATTTATGGCAGACAGACATCTCTGGGATTGGCTGCCCATCATCCAATATAAGGCACTTGCTCTCCTCAAGATGTTGTCATGGGTGCCTGGTGATGTGATGAGTATCAGTATCAGTTGGAGTGTGCAGGCTGAGCAACAGGGAAGCTGCTCCTGGTGGGGCTATCTGTTATCATCTACTTACTTACTTACTTACCTGGAACTTACCTTGTAGCTAAGGTTAAATAAACTATATAAATCTATAGATTATACACCTCGGCTAATGGACTTTGTATTACCACAGTGACAGTTTCTCAAATATATATATTTGGAGATAGGTTTCCTCAATATATAACACTGTGTGATTAAATTCTTCACACAGCCGCATTGCATGGTGGCTGTCTTGTGAATGAGGCCATGGTGCTGGCAACCATGTCAGGAAATGATGATGCCACCAGCCGTAGAATATCTGCATTTGAAACAGTGCATGGCTGTTTGCTTACCTGCATCGCATGGGCAGGCTCGGATGAGGTGCTGCATGATGCAGTGTGTTGTGTAACTGCAATAGAGTCCTTTTACTGAAACAGTTGGTCAACGTGTAACATGTTAAAAATGTCAGCACTTTGAATGTGAAAAAGCTACTTTTCGTGAAGCCTGAACTACTAATGGATATGTTTAATGGGGAAAGGTCATCCCATTTCTATTGAAAATGCCTTCTGCAGTTTACTAAAAAATATAGCCTTTGCTGTGAAGGCACTTATTTGGAGCCTTTTAAAGATAATTGCCTTAAAATGCGAGGATAAAGTCAAGCTCAGAACAAATGTAGTTGTTTTCTTTTTATTATATAATAGATATGAAGAGCTAGAGTGGCTTAGCCTGACTGATAGTTTAGTTCCACGTGGTTAGTGCTGACTTAAAAATATGAAAAAAAGATTCCTTTCAAAGACTGCCCTACTTACTGTACAATTATGTCTTGTAAAATATTGCCCAGACAAAGCCATTCATCACCAAGATTCACCTAAGAACGGCAGAATGTTTATTTGTACTTTTAATTTATTTCTTGTTTTACCACAGTCGAAAATCTTTCCTTAACAGAAAACCCTTGGCCAACTTCAGCATTTGTTTGATTGCTTACATGTTATCTATACATCATCGATCCCCTCCAATTTCTGATCATAAAACACAAAAAGATTGATGAAACAGCAATAGATTCCCACCTTCTACCATGATCCCTTGTAGTGACATGCTTTATCAGTGGGCATAATAGGACACCACACCAACGGACACCACACCAACCATGTGGTTGATGTCATAGCACGCCCAATAATGAAGCATGCCACTACGAGGGATCACGGTAGAAGGTGGGAAAATATTCTGGCTTCATCAATCTTTTGTGTTTTGTACTCACAGACAATCTCTTAAACAAACTCACCTTTCTTGTTCTAGTCCTTAGAGCATGTGGGTTGTCCATAGCCTGGAGACAGGTGCCCCGCTGCCTATCTAAAGGATAACAAAAAGTTTAAACCCTTACCCATCACCCTTACCCATCACTAAAAGAAACCGAGAAGAGCTAGAAGCTCAAAACATAAAAGGCACAATGGGTGTGCAGGCACCCAAAAGAGGGAATGCCTGCAATGGCCGATTCATACTACACAACAGTAGAATCAAGAAAGCCAATGGAAGACATCAGTGAAAGACTCTCAAGCCAGTTATATAGGGGAAAGATGTCAGAAGGAACAGTCAAAAGAAAGTAAGAAGATCTCCATCAGAGAAGGTATAGCCCAACTAAATAAAAAAAAGCTATAGGAAAGGTGAGAGTCTACTACTGACTCTAACCCCTGCCGAGGAGCAAAGAAGAGGTTATGATTAGGGAGAAATGTCCAAGGCACTCAAGTAAACTCAGCACCAAGCACTTTGTGAAGCATATTTGGAGGGTCACGAGCAACACCAAATTTAAAACCGGGGCCAAAGCAAAACATGGAAACCAGAAGGATGGACCATATAACTAGAAAGGCAGCAGTACAGTGGACAACTCACAAGAGACTCAACCCAGTGGACCATGCAAACTAATGGAAAAAATCAAGTATATCCCAAAGGGAAGCATATGAAGCACAAAGGTCAGCATGTCATGGAAGTAGATCTGTCCAGAAAGCAACATACATGCACGATATGCATTAATGCACAGTAACAAACAGCAGAGCACAACTTAGCTAGTGAAGCAGGACCTCCACAATACAAGCCCAACAGAGCAAAGAAACACCAAAGAGCCCTAAACAAAGAAGGAAACCACCCACTCTGTGTCCTACCAGTAGTACAAAGCAAAGCACACGACTGCTCATACACCAGAAAAAGGCTGGGGTAAAGAGAGCCTAGTGCCCCCCAAAAAAGGCATGCAACGTAGGCAAAGCAAGCCCAGCATGGACCAGGCTTCAAGCTCAACAAGGAGTATAGGGGAGTTCACTATTAGAACCAGCAGGAAATTGGAAAGGGAGCCAAAAGTCCTGATAAAAATGGGCACATCAACCAGAAAATGGCACTTCATTTGCCAAGGGCACTCCATTCACCAAGCTCCGAAGCCCGACAGGCAACCAGGACAATCAAACACCAGAGGAGTCACCAGAGGCCATAAGCTGACAGACTTATTGTAAGACCAGAAGACTAGAAAAGCAGGGGAGGCCAACTCTTGTGGAAACACTAAACAGGGTAATAAAGGGAGAAGGGCAACATAAACACAGAAAGTACCGATAAACTAACCCCATCACACTGAAGGAGCAGTGGGTGTTCCACATGAGTCACGTGTGCCAGACATGTTGTAACATACAGCAAGAAAGGCATACTACCATCAAAAGACACCTATCACAAAAGAGAGGGAGTTGCCAGAGCAAGAAGAAAAAGACTATGCTAAGGCAGCTCATAGCACCCTAAGCAACATGAAGCAAATTACAACTTAAAGGAGAACAACCACAGCCCTAAACCCAAGCCCAGTCTTGAGCCAGGGTGAATACACAGCTTGTTGTGTACAGACTGGGATAGAAAATGGTTAGTAAGGGGTACTCCCTTCCCATTCCCAAATGGTAAACGGAGTTAGTCTAACTATTTTAACAGTAAATGTGTTTCCTCGGTAGAACAGACCATGCAAATTATTTGCGAATACCCACTAGTAAATGAATCTGTAGGTGTTAAAAATTACATTGCGGGACACTGTTGCCTGTTGCAGAAAGCGGTCGCCTGACAGCCGTGGCATGAGTCACATTGCAGGACACTGTTGTTTGACAAGAAGGGGAGAGCAAGTACTTGTGGGCAGGGAGAAGCCTGTGAGGAGGGGCATCTGCGAATTGCTGCACCAATGTGCATAAAACGCTCACCAGACACATGCAGTGCAGACCACATGCGGACCATGCCTGGGCAAAGTCCGGGCCAAGAGCAAGCCTGTCCTGCACCAATCAGCACCAGGAAGAGGCAGGGTAGGACCACACCCTTGGCCTTGCAGATGGGTGTTGTTTCATACTCCCAGAGAGATCCTTCATTTTAATCTGGTACAACTTTAATCACTGCACTTGCTTTTGCACCTCCTATTGGATCTGTGCTAGGGTGAGACTCTGCTATCAGCTTGCCTGGATATAATGTCTGGCCCGACCCCTGAGACGTTTGTTGCTAGTTTTACATCCAAACCCTTTCATTCATCCCTATAGGACTTTTCGTGCTAAACATCTGTGCCGATTTAAAAGTAGTTGTCCATATCCAGTAGTGAGCCAGGGGAACGGGCTACCAAACCTCTGTACTTCAGCTTGAAGCTATGACACCATTATTGGAGGGGAGATATTAGGGGGACTATGAGCTTAGTTTTTACCAGTTTTGCCTTGAAGGTAGCTCTAGGCTCTTAGGGCTTTGGGTGTCCCTGTGCACTGCAAATCCAGTTCTCTCCTGATTTTGCCTTGTCAAGAGTGCCAGAATTCTGAGAGGCAGCAGGAGGAAGGGCTGGGTTTCAACAGTCGTGATGAGTGCGCCCACTGTCACAACTCGTGGGACACCGTACCAAGGCACAGATGTGCCACCAGCAATGCTAGTGCAGAGGGGGTCTACAGCCCCCAGAATTCTTAGCACCAGCAGGAGGAGTGGTTCCCTTTGGTTAACCTTTTGAGGATTTCACAGTACTTTGGTTCTTATCTTTCCAGCTATAGTTGCTGTCTTTATCTGATGATGGTAAATCCCCAAACCCCCATTTTAGCTAAGCCAGGATCAAATTCAGCTACTCTGGATGTCTATATCAGAAGGGCAATGGGCACTTTAAGTAAGGAGCTTGAACATTCTGAGCGCCGTTCATCTGCCACCATTGCAATAGCCCCTGGGTCAACAATACCAACTGAGTCAGTGCCTCAGACTGGAATATTTTTTCTTCTACATCTGACCAGGGTACATCGGTAGGGACTGTTCCACAGTCTCCACATACGGAGCATCCTATTGACTCCATTGACCCTGGCCAGGACATTAATTTGCTTCCATCTTTGCTTCATAACAGTTCACCTCCAGTGTGGCGGGGTAATAGTAACTGAACGTAGGCCAGGTCTTTTTAGGTAGGGCTTTATTTTCCCAAATACACGTTTCAGTTTACTGCTAAGTCTTTGACTAGTAAATGCAGCAGGCTCCATGGTGGCGAGTGGTTTAGTCCCTCTCTGGTTGGGATGAAGCTCGGTCCCGGGACTCTAGAGGTCTGGTCTGCGTGGTCCGTATGTCCCGTCAGATAGAGGAGGGTTTTGGCGTGAAACAAAAAAAAAATAAAGAAAGCTATCAGGACTCTTGTCCAACTGACGTCTGATATACCACGGCCCGGGGTGTGAGGGAAACACCACACACGGGTGTACGAAGTAACACACAACTCAAGGGGGGGGTTTGTAAGCTAGTGCTTTGTGCAGGTGTATGACCATTATAAGGATTGTGGGGGGGGTTGGAGGCTTTCTGTTTAACTAGAGGTACGTTCCCTTCTTCCAACCCACCCTGAGAACTTGTCCCGTACCTGTTCCAGCCACACCCTCCTGAAACGTGGCCCAGAAGCTCACAGGGTCGTTGGCCTCCTGGCTCCGTCGGCACTGCAACTGGGCCTGGTCTTCGGTCTCCTTCCTTGTCTGCTTCTGCTCCTCTGCTCGTCGCGATCGCTCTCTCTCCTGGCTCTTCCTCTGCTCTGGTGTCGCTGCAAACCCACCCCCTGGAGTTCCTTGATCTTAACGTCTGAGGCATCCTGAAGTCATTCGGGGGAGGAGTCTCATCAAGTAGGAATCCCCAATTAAAGGAGCTGGCTTCTTGATCTTCATCGGTGTTGTGTGATCCCGCTTCAGAAGGTGACATCCATTCTGTCTGCTGAAAGGGGACAAGAGGTGGAGAGAGAGGTACAGTAGACCACCAGTCCGCCTTTTGTTCTAATTTCAAGCCCGGTGAGCCCAACCCGTCACATCCAGCTAAATGTAAAAGATGCTAGGAGGCAAGGAAATTATATCTCCTTTCAGATTTCCAACTCCGCATCACTACTGCCTCCAGTCCAGCGCCTTCTATTGCACTTTCTGGACTTGGCCTTATTTCAGGGAAGATTTTTGGTCAGTGTAAAGGGGTTGATAGATAGTTTGCTCTGCCCTATTATTAAGTGGCTAGGGCAGATTTAAGATCTTTTATTTAGCTTTAAGACCACATTATTTCACACAGGGGTGGGGCTAATCTTATACATACAATGGTCCAGTTTTTAGTTTCTGATACATATGTAACCAACCAAAACCCTTCCCTTATCAGTTCTAAAGATAGCCATTTGGGCAGACTCCACTCTGCACTGCACCATGACTCTCTCCTTTATTTCCAAAATCAAATGGCCTCTGGGCCGCACGGTGGGGAAGGGCCTCTTATCTCAGTAGGGAGTTGACCTTGTCTAGCCAGCCAAACCTCCCCCCCACCTGCTGCCCTTATGTCGCAGTAATGGAAAATGTTCAACTCTTGCCTTCTGGCACAAATGAATCACCCAACCAGTTAAAGAAAAAAGTCCTCCATTGGCTCCAATTTAAGTTTGATTTCCCGATTTTTAAAGCGGATCAAATCTTGATGACAAGAAGGGTCGGTGGATTGGTCCAACAAAGAAAACCTTCATGGAGGACTGTGTCATCATTTGTTTTAAATAACTTGGGTTTGTAGGAGAGTCGTTATCTATGTTTTCATCCCTTACACAATATGGCGGGGACATCACGCTTCTCTCTTGGGCTATTTTTACTGACATCTGCATCAAGCCCCACAGGCGTTTAATGATTCACCATACAACCATTTATTTCATGTTGAATGCTCATCTCATATCCCATTGTCTAATAGGTTTCAGGACTTGAGTACTTTGCAGGAGACTGATTGACTTGACAGCCCTGAGGAATCTTCCTTAGCCAGTTGTATGGATAGTTTCACAGACCAGGCCATTCTGCATCTACGTCCTGGTCTAGTGGCTATAGTTGTAGCTACTGCACCTGCCCCTATTTAGCCTCATTCACCAATTAAGTACCCCTATTTAGATTTACCTAACCCTTTGGTTTTCCTTCAAAATTAAACCAACCAGGCTATGAAGGGATTGGTCACCTTACTTCATGGATTGTTTTTGGGCTTCAAAGTAAACTAAGTTACCTGGGCTGGCACTATATTACTGCAGTTTCAGACTTATACTTAGTCACCAGGAAATTTGCCGTTTGGACCCAAGTCACATAGAAGGGTTTTCTTCCCTTTTCATAGCAGTCACACCATCTTTAGCAGGTCGGGCTAAAGGTGGCCTACAGTTTCAAATTTCAAATGTGTTACCTGTCACTATTACAAGGTCTGTTTCTGTTTCCTCTCATTTTCAATTTTTATTGTTATCATTTAAAGACGGATCAAACATGTTGGTGGTCAATATTTACAATAACTTGTTTGATTCTTTCCACAGTGATGTTGCCCTTGCCCTTGACCCAGGCCTGGACATGTTTTTGTGCCCACTTCATTGTAAATGTTTTATCTTTTGAGCTGGCCATTTTAACATACAAAAATGTATTCTCGCACCGAGGTGTTTGTGTGATCTAACTGACGTAATGGGTGCAGGAATATTACACTTTCCACACAACGTTTATGGAAATTCATGAACCAATTTTTTTTTAAAGTATAATCTTTTACTTTTGGAGAGTATTAATATGGAAGGTGACAAACAGATTCCATTCTTTATTGGCAGAGATACCCACACCATCATTGCCCATGTTTTGATATCTTCCACTTCTAGCGACCTGGTTCTTAATTTTAGAATCATTCTGACTGCCGTGAGTGACCATAATCCACTAGTTGTATCCATGTCACCCCAGGCAGAGAGCGCCATAGAAATTTCTTGTGTTGCTAATCTTACCCCAGTTAGCTCCAACGGTGTCTGAATTAACTGAATAGAAGTTGATCCTCACTGTGTACTGCAGAAGCTGTTATCTATGAGCTCACTTGAGTTTCATTATTACCTGGGTTCTGAGGTGGTCCATGATAGGTTGTTGCTCACTTTGGAAATATTGCCTAATCCCTTAATGAACTACAAAGAGTCATGGTTGGTTCAATCATGTGTGCACTCGGGCATCCAACATTTTTATGGACTGCATTACACAGTTCTCCTAGATACTATTTGGTTATTAAGCAAACAAGAAAGAGTTACAATCTGGTATTAGCCTCCAGGAAAAAGGTGCTCGGAGAAGAGACCCAGTCAAATTTGGTCCACGCAGTCGAGATGAATGACGTTAACCTGTTTTGAAGTATGGTCAACACTCCATTTTAAAAAAGTTACACAGTGCCTGAATGTACTTCATTTGCCTCTCACCAAGCATGGGTCAACCATTTCTCAGGTATTTTTGATTCCCTTAAGGACAACACTCCCCTGGTATTTGTTGGGAGAGTGAACTAAATAGGTTGTTGTCCTTTGGATATTAATTTGGATGAGGTTCTCCTGGCCCAGAACACTGAGCCGGGGATAAGGCACCCATCCCTCATAGAGTCCCAGATGATGCTTTTAGAGTAGTTGGAGACTTTTGGGGCCCCATTTTGACCAATGTTTAATGTGGTTGCCGAGGGCAAGATCCCTTCTACCTGGGTTAAATCATAGTGCCTAATTAAAAGAATGGGGACAAAACGACCTGAAGTATTGCCACCCCATCTCCCGCCCAGGATTCTTCGGCTAAGCTGATGGACAGAGTTCTTCTGCACAGACTAGAGCAGTGGACAGCAGATACCTCTATCCTGTCAGAGTCCCAGTATGGATTCAAGAGGGGTTTGGGGACAGTGGAGAAGTGCGTGAATCTAGACCTGCTTAGTAGGAAATATACCAAAGCCAAGTCAGGGACTCTCTATCTATGTTTCGCTAACTTCAGCGGTGCTTTTGATTTGGTTGACCACTCAGTTCTTTGGTCTACCTTGCTTTCTCTTGGCGGCCCTGAGAATATAATTTTCTTCCTATCCCAGTTGTATGAGAACCTGTTTGCTAAGTTTCATCTTGGCCCACATTGAGGATTGAAAATTAAGAGGGAAATTAGCCAGGGTTGAGTTTTGGCATCATTTCTGTTTCCTCTTTTTATTAATGGGTTTGATAGTGTCCTCTAGGCTCTGCGGGATGATGCGTCCATTATCGCCAGATTTTCAGTCCCTGTGTTGTTGTACGCCAATGATGTTGTGTTGTTTTCAAGGGCCCCTGTCAGCCTGCAGAGACTGATGGACACATTTGGTGATTTTATGGAGGCCACGAAAATCAAGATTACATGAAAAACATGCAAATGTTTGGGAGCTTCTCTAGCGAGGGCTCCCAATTGAGAAGGTGAATTCTTTCTGTTACTTGGGAATTGAATGCTCCAATATTGGATCATGGTCTCAACAGATACAAAACGTCCTTTCAAAAATGAGCCGAAGATGTGAAGGAGTCTTGACAGCCGATCAGTTAAAGAAATAATTACCATATACAAGTCGAAAGCGCTGTCGACTGCCACTTTTGGTGGAGGCCTTTGGGGTTATACACCTAGCAGGTGGAGGAGAACGGTTTCCTCAGGCATTTGTTTTGTACTCTGGCTTCTGTACCATCCATTACTGTCAACAGGGAGTGTGCTTACCTAGCTCGATGACTAACTTTTGCTGAAGCCTATACTATTCTGGTATTCCAATTTGGCAAAAGCTGAAACACGTTTTATAAAATCAATTATTTTAGGTTGTTTAGCATTGGCCGATACATTTAAAATCCCCTGGCTCTCCTACAATAAAGAAGTTTTAAAATTATTGAATGATATGCCTGTAACACATGACCCACATAGTATGTTAGTTCTCAATAAGAGCAAAATTAAGGACTCATTTCTAGGTACTAGAAATGAGAAAAGAGCTCTTGTGGAATCAAATAAATCTACGGTTGTTTCCTACATTTCGAACATTTCCTTGCAGTGATATCAACCATACTTGTTTTGGGTGACAAATAC
This sequence comes from Triturus cristatus, assembly GCF_964204655.1. Lineage (NCBI taxonomy): Eukaryota > Metazoa > Chordata > Amphibia > Caudata > Salamandridae > Triturus > Triturus cristatus. The sequence goes on from NC_140588.1 coordinate 99,535,440, forward strand.
CAACCGCAATTTTGCTCTAACTAGGCTGTGGTTGGGCTTATTACATTTTCTAGTTGTCTTTCCTTTTCTGAAGCAATGGTCTATGGACATGCCCCCTTTCCCATGCAATGGCAGTTCACAGCGAAGCACACAGCACTTTAACACAATATCAGGTACCATAATGCTGCTTTACAAAACCTATGTGCAGTGGGGCTCCCTATATATACCATGATATTGCATATAAATGTATAAATATAAAACCAAACATTACAGGGATGTTATAGTTAGGTTGATATTTTACCCACACAAAACCATAGAAATTCATCATTTATAGTTATACTTATGTTAAGAAACAAGAAAACATTGCCTTAAGTTACTTATTGGCACAAGTTATAATTTCTTTACATAGGTATAACTATAAGTATAGCTATAACTGCTGAATTTGTATGGTGTTGTGTAGGTAAAATGTCAACCTAACTATAACGTCCCTGTAACCTTTGTTTTTTTCAGTGAATTTCAATGGGTTTTCTACCATAAAGTAATATACAATTACCGTACGTTAATACAACCACCGCCATGCATGGCCGAACCCTACAGCTAACCCCCTGCATGCACAAAACCCACGCTGTGCACGTCCGAAGGCCATGCGGTGGGATTGGGTGTGTGAGTGGGTGTATTTTCTTTCCCCTTGGGTTTTGGATCCGAGGATCCATTCTGCGGATTCAAGGATCCATTGTATGGATTTGAGGATTCATCTTGTTGATTTGAGGATCCATCCTGTGGATTTGAGAATCCGTGGAGTGACCAGCAGGATCTGGGTCCCTAGATATCTACATTATTAAACCTCTAATATTCCTGAAACTACTGCACCGATTTACATCAAATAACAAAAAGCATGGTTTCTGAACCAAAAGCTAGCTTTCTACCAAATGTTGGTGTAATTCCATCCAGAGAGGTGTTCAGAGGCTATGCCCCTTTTTACAACACTCTGCAACGCAGCTCTGTGGCGCTTACTGGAGGTACCTGGTGGGCTAGTTGGCCCCCAAGGGACCTCAGGTTTGAATAAGAATTAATTCCCCAACTTAAAATGCGCCACAGGGCGTGTTTGCACACATATCACCTCAGGCCACGCCCCCAAATTCACCATTGTGCAAACGCGCCCTGTGGCACGTTTTAAGTTGGGGGATTAAGTCTTTTTGAATCCTAAGGGTCCCTGGGGTCCAACTAGCCCACCAGGTACCTCCACTAAGCGCCACATGGCTGCGTTGCGGAGAGGTGTAAAAAGGGGCGTGGCCTGGAGCACCTTTCTGAAACGCAGCCCTGTGGCGCTTACTGGAGGTACCTGGTGGGCTAGTTGGCCCCCAGTTTTGAAGGGGAATTAATTCCCCAATTCAAAACGCACCACAGGGTGCGTTTGCAGAGTGTGCTTGTGAGGGGGCGGGGCCTAGGGCCGATCGCGACTTTTTTTTTTTAAAGGGGGCTGTGTGGCCCCCTTCCTTTAATTTTTTTGTGGCCCTGGGGACACCATCCCCCAGGGGCTCACCCCCAAATTAAAATAAAAAAAAAAAAATATGGGAAGGGGTCCGTGTGGCCTCCCTCCCATGGCCAACTCCGGGCCCCGGGGACCCCATCCCCCGGGGCATGGCCAACTTTTAAAATCTTTTTATGGAGGGGGCTGCGTTGCCCCCTCCCGGGCCACTTATGGCCCCAGGGACCCCATCCCCCAGGGCCTGTCTCTCGTTGGGGACTGTGGAGGGGTCCCCAATCCCCCCATGCTCCCAGCCGGCTCCCCGCCTCCTGCAGGAGCCGGCATTGCTTTTCGACATGGGGAGCAGTTAACCTGCTGCTCCCCATATGGAAAAGCAATCTGCTTTACTTCATTGAAGCGAGAGCAGGTTTCCCTGCTCTCGCTTCAATGAAGCACAGCAGTTTGCAATGGCAGGGTGGGAGCCGCGATGCTCCCGCCCTGCCATTGCACACAGCAGTGTCCCGGGGGTGGGCACCCCGGGACACTGCAGGAGCCGGCCCTGGGAGGTGGCAGTCCCCAGGGCCAGTACGAGGCTCTGGGGGGCAGCGCGGCCCCCCTGCAACATTTGTAAAAAGCCCCGGGGGTGGCGGTCCCCGGGGCTGGGGGGTCTGAGAGCCCCCACACCTAATTTGAAATAGCCCCGGGGGTGGCGGTCCCTGGGGCTGGGGGGCCTGAGAGGCCCCCCACCCAATTTGAATAAGCCCTGGGGTGTGGCGGTCCCCGGGGCTTTTCATTAAATTCATTGCCCCCGGGATTTGGGCCCCCCCGGGGGTTAGATAACAAACCAGCGTGGGAGCCCGCGCTTAATTGTTTTTTTTATGGGCAGGATGCGCGCATCCAGCATGCATCCTCCCGTTTAAAAAAAATATATAATTGGGGGCCTTGGGGGTCCTTGTGGGACCCCCTGAGCAGGCCTAGGGTGTCAGGGTGTTTCTACCCTTCCCCCTTTTCGCCTTTTGTGACATTTTGGGGGGGGGTTTCTTGTGCCTCGGTTCTACTGAGGCACAAGATGGCTGCCAACACTTCTTGATTCAGAGTGTTGGCAGCCAATTAAAATACAGCTTGTGCACGGCAGGGTGTGCTTAGGGTACGCGGACCCTCGGAGGCCATAGATATATATGTACTTTTAGCTGTCACTTTCTCTGGAACTACTAAATGGATTTACAACATTTAAGCAAAAGACATGAGTTTGAACTAAGGACTACCTCTTTGCCAAATTTGGTGTAATTCTGTTCAGCAGTTCGGGCTGTAGCTGCGGCTAAAGGTGCTATGGGAAATTGCATGGGGAAAACGCGTTTTGGGACCCCCTTTTTCAGGATAGGAGCAGACCGGAGCTGGCCAAAAGTTTTGAAAACTTAGCGAAGATTCGTCAATCGGCGCCAAAGTTATCCCAAATGTTGCAGATTCCCTATGGAAAATAGGTCCTAACTATATCTACCTACTGGCGACCGCCAGTAGGTAATATATATATATATATATTCAGTGAAAAAACCATAGGTTTCACACACGTTATAGTTAGGAATTAGCATTTAAAAAACCTTAGAAATTCAGTGAAAAAACCATAGGTTTCACACATGTTATAGTTAGCTGGACATTTTACTCGTAAAAAACCAATGAAATTGCCCTGTTATAGTTAGTTCAGCTAACTATAACTCGCGCGCCCGCAATGCACTGCTGATGACGTCACATATTACATCACTCATGACATGGTCAGTGACATCACTGAATTTCTAAGGTTTTTTAAATGCTAATTCCTAACTATAACGTGTGTGAAACCTATGGTTTTTTCACTGAATTTCAAAGGTTTTTTAAATGCTAATTCCTAACTATAACGTGTGTGAAACCCATGGTTTTTTCAGTGAATTTGCAAGGTTTTTTAAATGGTAATTTTTTTTTTTATTCTTCAATTTTTTCAAACATATTTTTAATTTAATTTACTTACCTTTTATAAAGACTATGCTTTAATTTTTAAAATCCTTAAATATTTTTTTTTAATATATTTTTTAAAATAAACATGTAAAATTTATTTCCAGTTCTTTTTTTTTTTTTTTAATTTTTTTTTGGTACGCGTACCGTAAGCTCACGGTAAGCGTACGGTTTACGCAACGTCCGTAATCTATCTACGCTGCTTGCGTATAGTTACGCACTTTGCGTAGCCGCGCGTACTGCGCGTGGGACGCGTGCGCGCTTACGCCACACGCGCACGTTACGCGGAAGTGCCGGGGAGTGACTGTTATGCGCATGCGCGCAAGCGCGTGTCTTTTTTACGCGCACGCGTACTTTTTGCCGTAAGCGTACCGTAAGCGTACGGTAGGTCATGTGATCTTGAAACACAACTTTTGATTGGTTGAAACTACTTTCAGTTCTAGAACTCTCCTACACCACACCCATTCCCCTCATTTCTGCTTGTGATCCCTTGGGAGAAGGAGCTGGTTTGTCTTTGGGATACGATGGCAGAACAGCAGAGCTCTTCTGAGAGTGAGGCTAGCACTAGCAGCACTGTCTTGAGGCAGAGATCGAGGAAACAAAAGCCTTCTTATGTTTGGGATTATTTTACTTTTCCAGAAGGCCAGCAAAAGGTGAATGCACCCTTAGTTACTTGCAAGCTGTGTCAGCGTGTACTTTCTAGAGGTAATCCTAACAGGAAGTATTCCTTTGGGAATCACACCATGAAGAGACACCTCCAGGATGTACACAGAAGGACACATGGTCATCTTTTTGGAGGTAACTCTTCAGAAAGACGAGCCAGTACATCCACAGCAGCTCAGCCTGGACCATCACCTGCAGGGCTTACTCCTTCTTCTGCAGGTCAGGTGAGCCCTTCATCTGTGGGGGGAGAATCTCCTTTTGCTGGCCCTCTGGAAATGAACCCTCGATTTCGGAAGGTTGATATTCATTGCACATTTTGTAAAGATCTAATTTGCCATAGGGAGACCAGTGTTTCCCTAGTGAACAACAAAATAGATCAGCACATTTGTCGCTTTGAATAATTTTCCCATGCTTCCTTTCCTCTGTCCCTGCATGAACACAACGGTTCTTTTAAGAGCCAACCTTATCTTTCATCTTTTTTTTACATATGTTTTTAAAAACTTTTTTTTATTTTTTTTTACCGTACGCGTACGGTGCGCGTACTTTTTTTTTATTTTTTAAAAAAAACACTAAAAATCATTTATCACATTACATTGTCCTTGAGAGACTACAATTATTATTATTGACTTACCATACTCACTGAAAAAATATTTATTCATTTCTTTTTTTTAAAAATAGTTTTAAAAATGTTTGTAGTTTTCGAAAATTTTCTATATCTATCTGGACAAAAAGAAAAAAGTATTAATATTTTTTAAACATTTTATAATACAGTACACATATTTACATTTTTTACCAAAAAATCTTTTTGCCTTATTTTTGCTGTTTTCAGAATATATTGCATTTCACTATAAATTGTGAAAGCAATTGCATTCATCATTTTACAGCGGGCAAAAAAAAATACCAATCACAAAGATTGTAATAAAAAAGCCCTGATTCTTTTTTTAATTAAACTTAACATTATAGAAATGCATAATATTGTAAAAAAATATCATCTAATACCAATACTTATTTCTTTAAAATACCGTCTGATATGTTTGTTTCAGAACTATAATCACAATATTATATCTCAAATAACTCCAAAATACATCTGATTTCATTTCCTTTAGGCCAAATAGTAATTTTAATTTTTTTTTTGGAATAAATTTCCAACGGAAATCCAATAAAATTCTAAAGTTTAATTTGTCCAGATCTCACCGATTCTCTGTAACATTTTGGTTCACGAAAATTTTTTGAATAATTTATTTAGTCCACAATAGAATTGGTTACTTTTCCACATGGCCAAATAGTAATTTTTTAAATCATTTTTGAAAAAATTTCCAATGGCAGTCCAATAACATTCCAAAATTTAAAATGTGCAGAAGTTACCGATAATCTCTAAATTATTGGTTTTTCAAAATTGCATTAAAAATTAAAAAAGTCCACATTACAATTGGTTATCTTTCCATTAGGCCAAATGATAATTTTAAAAATCTTTTTTTTACAAAATTGCAATGGTAATCCAGTAAAATGGTAAAATTATTTTGTCCAGATCTTGCCAAGTCTCTCTAAAATTTAGGTTTCAGGAAGATTAGATAGGAATTTGCTAAATCAAAAGGCAAACGTTGTTTGAAAATCAATTGGGAATCATTACACAGTGTCCAGCCTTTTTCACATTTTAGATAAACTGTGTAATGTCCAGAAGTAACAGTAGGTCCATCATGGAAAATTATTGCAACAGTTACAAAAGTTTTTCCTGAAATTGATAATTGCTGTCCTGTAAACTTCTTTATTAAAGTATCCAATTTTGAACCATCAGCTCTACATCGTTGCATCATTAAAATTACATACTGTCCGTATTCCTTTAAAATTAATGTTGAAAACATGTCAGAATTACACTCACCACATTTCATGCTATGATTAGCATCTTTAACTAATTTTGCAAAAGTGACTGTTTTACTCTCTGGCAATGTCAAATAAATAAACCTTTCATTATCAACAATAGAGCCACATATATTATAACAATTATCACAACTATGTTCCCATTTATAAGAGAGACCAAAAAAAATGTCAATGGGAACTCCTTCTTCTTCCACTACCTGAAGAAAATACATCAAAAATTCATGTGCATCTTGCTGTTCATTTTGAGAAAACTGTGTTCGTCCTGAACATACATCTAAAAGTTTTCTAATGTCAGTAGCACTTACTATTTGAGTTTTATCTTTACTCAGCTTTTGAAAAAGGAGACTCAGCTCTGAACAGAATCTTTTTCCCTGATTTACTATTATCTGCTCTTGCAAACTTTCCAGATAAAATGCAACATTCAGCACTACATTTGCATAGCAGTTGACACCAGAGCTATTTTCAAAATGACATCCTACAACCTGTTCTTCATTTTCCTTTTTCTTTTTGCTTGCAATTACATCACTCCTCTTTTTTTTCCTCTTCTCTACATCTTCACTATAGATATTCTCATTTTTTCTTTTACGAGAAACTACACGTTTCTCCAACACAGGATACTGACCTAAATGAGGAGCATAGCTTCTTCTTAATCTATTATACTCCTTTACACAATTTGTATCAGCACTAACTTTTGATTCTTCAAAGTCTATCATGAATAAACCTGATAATGTTTTGACTCGTGACAAAGCAACATATGCCATACCTTCTTTGAACACAGTTGAACCAATGTTCACAAATGCACAATCTACAGTCAATCCTTGAGACTTGTGAATAGTTACAGCATATGCTAGAGAAAACGGAAACTGCTTCCTACGTACATATAAGTCTTTCACAAGCATAAAACGAACTGTACAACGACAAATATCTTTAACTTCATCTATCTGATCAAATTTTATTTTTAAACATTCAATTCCTTCTTTTTTCTGATAATTAATAAAACCCACAACTCTTCCCATCGCTCCATTAACTAAACCTTTCTCAACATCCAAATTTCTCCTTAAAAACACTCTACAGTTCATGCAAACATATAGATTTTTTTCTAATCCAGCTGTTTTGGAGATGTTCTTCTCTAGTGAGTCCAATTTATTTTTCAGTTTGCCTGTTACTGTGACAGTAATTCTTCCATCCTCAATTTTGTCCACTGCTTCCAATTTCCTGATCTCTTCCTTTTCCAATTTCAAAAGCTCCTCATTGAATATTGAGCATTCACGTAGAGTAGGCATTAAGCAGATGACACTTTTGTTTTCTGCAATGTTCTTGTATATCTTCTCTGCAACTATTTCTTCCTTTGGAAATAAATTATGTAGCAGCCGAGTCTGTAATGCTTTTTTGCCAGCTTCTGTGAGTAGTCCAATCCTGATATCTTTCAGAATACTTCCATATTCTTCATCGTTTGCTTGCCTCATATTAGTTGTAAGTTCCTTGTACTCAAAGAAGGACCAAATATTTGTATTACCGATACTTCCCAATGACTTCTTCGTGTCTTCATGTGTCACAGTATTAAACACTGGTTGTACTTTAACTGGAGTAAGTTGCAAAAGATCTCCAAAAACTATGACGTGTTTTCCACCAAATAACACGTCATAGTCTGTCTTCAAAATTTGCTGCATTCTTAAATGCACAAAGGCAAGCATTAAGTTTGATACCATGCTCACCTCATCAATAATGAGAACTTGCATCTTCTTCAATACTCGTGAAACTTCCAAGGATGCTTCTCCAGTTAGCTTGTTGAATTGTATTTTGTTCTCATGCTCCACTGGTAACATTAGCAAACAATGTAAGGTGATTCCTTTTATGTTATATGCTGCTAACCCAGTTGGAGCAGTAACCACACAAGACAAAGTAGAATCCGTTTTTTGCTTTAGATAGCTTCTGATGACTTTAATTAGGAAACTTTTTCCAGTGCCAGCTTGTCCGCTTACATACATCCTGATTGGATGAAATGATGTGCATGAGCACTCTTTTTTTACATGTAGAAATCCGTGATCAATTTTGTTTTTGATCTCTTCATAAATTTGTTGCTGCTCTTGATTCAGTTGTCTTTCCAAATTTTCTAAGTCTATAAATTCTTCTTGAGCTTGATTCATAGCTGTTTCCACTTCATTCATGGCTATTGATGCTTCATTTTCAACGATTGGTTGTCCTAGGGGATCTTGACTGTGTGTTCCTGAACTTTGGCTGTCCTGAGAACTGTCTCTAGCTATTTCTGCTGCAATTGTAGTTTCCTGTTCAATTTCTTCATTTAACATTTGCAGATAAGTTGTGAATGTATTGCATTGTATGCTGTCTTTGCAAGCATTAAATGAATCCTCATAGCTTTGAAATTCTCCCAGTAGTTCATCCTCTGTACGCCATGGTTTAAACAACTGTAAAAGAGCCAAGTAGTCAAATTCTTTCTTGTCGGTAGTGTCGCAACTCAGCTTCCGATGATTTATCAAACTTCCTTTGCTTTGCTTCACCAAACATCCTTCTTCACCAACAACTTTATATTTTCCATTATTAATGTCTTCTGCAGCTTTCCGTGAATAAATGTAGTTCTGCAACACTTCATAGAGACACATGTTCTCCAGATGATGACTTCTCTTGGGATAATATGTGTCCAACATGTTTGTTTTCAATATATCTGTACTTTCTGGGTCATTCTCGGCCAAATATTCAATTTCTCCAACAGATTTCAGTACCCGATTTCTCATTGCTGCAAGGCCTAAACTTGCCCAAATTATTCTTCTTGACTTCGAGTAGAGACTTGCAGAAGATAACCTATCTGAACATTCGTAGGATCCAATTTCTCGATGCGATAACATCTTCAAACTGAAACTGTACAGCTTCTTACTGACAGTTTTCTCGTGAGAAATCTCTTCCCACATTTCCTTCAATTCTGTTTTTTCTGATTTCGTAATGTAAGACGTTACATATCGTGCAACAGCAATGGAATTGTCAGCTACATACTGTATATCCATGTTAGCGTTCCACATGGATAAAATGACTGGGTTGTAGTCATTTATATTTTTTGATTCTTCTTTTCTTTTAAGGTTGTAGGTATTCTTAGGTGATTTTCTTGTGATAGTATGTCTCACAGCTGACATAAAACTGTTTACTCTTCCATTTGAAAGAACAGGTCTAGGAAATCCAAATCGACATTTAGTGTAGTATTTTTCTTTGCTCTTGTATTTCCGTCGACAGTATTTTCCACACCGATGACTTTGGAAACGTAAAACTTGCTCCTTTAACTTGTTCTCTTCTGTGCTTTTTGGTATACCACATGTTGCATATTCTTCAATGTAAGATAACACTGCTTCATCAGTATCTGTTCCAAACTTTGGGGCATCCTTGATCCACAACAGCATATGAATATGAGGAGCACCTCTTGCCTGGTACTCTTTTCTCCAAAAGAAATCCACTACTTCTCCAAGGGGTGGATTTTTTTTATTGCAGATGAAGGACATCATAGCCTCAAATCTATGATTGAAATATCTGCAAACATTAACCGGATCCAATGAGCACAGTTCTCCTGCTGTCTTGTATTCGATGTTTTTAATGTTTGAATTGGCCTCTCGTAGAAAATCCAGTAAATCTTCCCAAGCGTACTCGGCACAGCTTAGGGTAAGGAACCATGTTGGTGTTCCTAAATTGCGTAACATGCATTTTAGTTCACCATGGCGTCGGTACCAATATTCATTTGTCCCACGCTGACAAGCCATCAGATTGATCAGTTGTGTTTCCAAATGATCATCTCGGTGCTGCACTTTCTCCATAAAATCCTTAGCAGACACATTTTGTAAATGTACTCCACTTTTTAAAATGTGATTTACTGCATAAGACAGTGCAGACAAGTCGCTTTCAAATAAAAGATGAAACAAATAAGGAATACTTTGTCGAAATCTGGGATCTTCAGCATATAGTCTTGTAGTCCGATACTCTGAAGCTGGAATCTGTTCTGGACGTTCATCGTATCGTCCTCCTTTTCCCGTAGGAAACAGCTGGGGAAAACATCGAGCTTCCAAGCTCTCCTCCCATACACTCACGGGAGTTCCTTTTGCTTTCTTCATCTGAAAGAGATCAATATTGTCTCCCATAACTTCTTTCGAATGAAGAGGATGTATGCTAAAATGTTCATAAATTTCTTCTTCCTTTGTCTTGTCCACTTTTTCAATTTGTCCAGTTGGTGTTTCTGTGTCTTCTTGAAAATCTTCGTCTTCTTCTTCTTCTTCTATATAAATTGATTCATACCATTTGTTATTTTTTTTCAAATACAAATTTGCTCTTTGTACTTTCCGCACATCTACCAGCTCCTGCCAAATCTTCTTATTCTTTGTAGGTACACCATTAACCAGAATAATTAATGGTTCAGTTTCCAAAGTATCCGCATCAATAGTTTCCATATTTTTTTTCAAATCCAAGGGCAAATACACCACTCTACCTTTTAAACCTCTCAGTAAATCTGAAGGAGGTAATTTACCAGTTTTGGGCTCCATACGTACTATGGTCTGGAACGGATGAACACATTGAATGAGTATAGACTCATATGTATTTAATTCAGAAAGTTCAGCAGGAATAGCATCCAATTCTAAATTATTATGTACAGCTCTGGTCGGCATTCTATTTTCCTCTAACTTGTTGTAACAGTATTTACAAATACGCTGATCTTCACCCAATTCAAAACAATTTTCAAGAAATATATATGTGGCAAAATCCATCCACTTATAATTATCTTCATTTTCACTCTTTCTGTAGAGATCAACATTCCTAGTTTGTTTTCTATAATGAGTTCTGCGGCAACAAATACAAGTAACATTTGGTCTTTCATTAGAGACTATTGCAAATTTTGTTATGTGATCATTAAATGTCTTACTTACAGAAGGTTCTACATTCTCTTCCACTTCTTCCTCATTTACTGTGTCCTTCTCTGCACTGTTTTGTTCAGGACCAAAGTAACAAAACTGAATTTCATCAACAACCTTCTCTACATCTGATACCGTTCCTCGGAACAGAGCCCTATTCAATTCATTTAACTTTATTGCTGGACTTTTGGCAAAATACAACCGTCTCACAAACTTTCTCATTTCAGTATGATGAACAGCCAGCATCCTAAAATGATGGAAAACACTATTGCACACTTTTCTAGATAGACAAGCCAGAGAATGACCCTGCAAACCAGTATTCTCTCTCACTCTGCATGGATCCAGACTTTGAAGCACCTTAATCTTCTGTTTTACACTTTTTTTACTATATTCTCTTAGAAACTCTCGAAATCTGTCAATAGATTCCTGACGCACAGTGCAAATACTACTACAATTCCAAGTGTACACTGGGGCTTTAGGACGTCTCCCCATTGCCTCATCTGCCATCACTTGTACCTCATCTCTTGGAACCATTATCTCCTTCTCCATTATGCAACCATTTTTTACTTCGTATGAACGACCTCTGGTGTCAACTGCATGCAGCAAACTATTACTTTGAAAATAGCTCTCTTCATTAAAAAAAGGTTCACTACTTGAACTATGCATCCACTTTCCTAAAAACACTTTACAAAAGTTTGTTCTGTTCACTACTCTTTTGCTTTTGCTTTGTGATTTCAGTACATTAACCATTTTATCTAATGTACGCATCCTATTCAAAATTAATATGAATAGTTTCCTTTTTAATTCTAATGCTTTTGCTGCAATGGCTTCAATTTCTTTTTTTCTCTTGTAATATTTTGCCTTTTGCTTATATTTCTTCACATCCTTTATCAAATTGGACATAACTCTTCTCTGAAACATTTTTCTACGTATCTCTTTAAACGCTGTTTTTCTGTTTATGTAAAACTTTTCAGTTGCAGAAGGTATATTTGCATTAACTAAATTCTCAATTTTTTGCTGTTCTCTTCGTTTTGTTACATTCTTCCCTGGACAGACATTTTGTACATTTTTCTTTGTTTTGAATATTTTTTTAAGAAATTCTTTTTTCTGCTTACCAGAAGATTTTTTCTTTTTCCCAACATGAGCATCTTCTACTAACTTTGGTCCTCCAGTTGTCTTCAAATATAGTTTTTTTTTTAGCGTTTTTTGAACTCGAGATTTTGTAGGCATCTTAAATTTTGTTCACTGTTCTTCAGCAATACCTGAAAAAAACTAAAAAAAAATCCTTTATTGTATTTAAATATATTACTACATTTCTTTTCACAATAGTCACAAAACAAAATTTCTTTGCCAATTTGAATGCACACAAACTGCTCTTTTTTTTGGGCAAGTGAAAATCTCTTTTACAAACTGTCACATTATGAAACCACTTTTCAGATTTTTTAAAAAGCCCATGTCCAGAGTGCTACACTCCAGCAAGGGCAACCAGCCTTAGTGAAGCTCAATGTATTTGCATTACAGACTGAAACCTGAAAACTCCACTCGCTTCTAAATACTGTGCATGACTATACACGGCAAGCACATGGGTGTGTGCTAAGACTCTGCTTCTTCCCCCAAAAATTCACTCCCCCTTTCCATCTAATGCAACTGTGAAATCACCAGCGCAAGACGCAATAAATCTCTGCCTATAATTCCTCTATGCACACAGAGTCATGTTTTCACATTAGTCCCAAAACGAAATTTCTTTGCCATTTTTAAAGCACACTTACTGCTCTTTTTTTTTTCGGGGCAAGTGAAAATCACTTTTACAGACTGACACATTATGAAACCTTTTTTTTAAATTTATTTAATTGCACTTGTCCAAGCTGTTTTTTTCAGACCACCACCATGTGTATTCGCGGTGACTGCCTACACTCCAGCAAGGGCAACCAGCCTTAGTGATGCTGAATGTATTTGCATTACAGACTTAAACCTGAAAACCCCACTCACTTGTAAATACTGTGCATGACTATACATGGCAAGCACATGGGTGTGTGCTAAGACTCTGCTTCTTCCCCCAAAAATTCGCTCCCCCTTTCCATCTAATGCAACTGTGAAATCACCAGAGCAAGACGCAATAAATCTCTGCCTATAATTCCTCTATACACACAGAGTAATTTTTTCACATTAGTCCCAAAACGAAATTTCTTTGCCATTTTGAAAGCACACTTACTGCTCTTTTTTTTCGGGCCAAGTGAAAATCACTTTTTACAATTGGAAATCACTTTTACAGACTGACACATTATAAAACCACTTTTTTTGATTTATTTAAATGCACATGTCCAAGCTGTTTTTTCAGACCACCACCATGTGTATTCTCTGTGACTGCCTACACTCCAGCAAGGGCAACCAGCCTTAGTGATGCTGAATGTATTTGCATTACAGACTTAAACCTGAAAACCCCACTCGCTTCTAAATACTGTGCATGACTATACATGGCAAGCACATGGGTGTGTGCTAAGACTCTACTTCTTCCCCCAAAAATTCGCTCCCCCTTTCCATCTAATGCAACTGTGAAATCACCAGAGCAAGACGCAATAAATCTCTGCCTATAATTCCTCTATGCACACAGAGTCATGTTTTCACATTAGTCCCAAAACGAAATTTCTTTGCCATTTTTAAAGCACACTTACTGCTCTTTTTTTTTCGGGCCAAGTGAAAATCACTTTTTACAATTGGAAATCACTTTTACAGACTGACACATTATGAAACCTTTTTTTTAAATTTATTTAAATGCACATGTCCAAGCTGTTTTTTCAGACCACCACCATGTGTATTCTCTGTGACTGCCTACACTCCAGCAAGGGCAACCAGCCTTAGTGATGCTGAATGTATTTGCATTACAGACTTAAACCTGAAAACCCCACTCGCTTCTAAATACTGTGCATGACTATACACGGCAAGCACATGGGTGTGTGCTAAGACTCTGCTTCTTCCCCCAAAAATTCACTCCCCCTTTCCATCTAATGCAACTGTGAAATCACCAGCGCAAGACGCAATAAATCTCTGCCTATAATTCCTCTATGCACACAGAGTCATGTTTTCACATTAGTCCCAAAACGAAATTTCTTTGCCATTTTTAAAGCACACTTACTGCTCTTTTTTTTTTCGGGGCAAGTGAAAATCACTTTTACAGACTGACACATTATGAAACCTTTTTTTTTAATTTATTTAATTGCACATGTCCAAGCTGTTTTTTCAGACCACCACCATGTGTATTCTCTGTGACTGCCTACACTCCAGCAAGGGCAACCAGCCTTAGTGATGCTGAATGTATTTGCATTACAGACTTAAACCTGAAAACCCCACTCGCTTCTAAATACTGTGCATGACTATACATGGCAAGCACATGGGTGTGTGCTAAGACTCTGCTTCTTCCCCCAAAAATTCGCCCCCCTTTCCATCTAATGCAACTGTGAAATCACCAGAGCAAGACGCAATAAATCTCTGCCTATAATTCCTCTATGCACACAGAGTCATGTTTTCACATTAGTCCCAAAACGAAATTTCTTTGCCATTTTGAAAGCACACTTACTGCTCTTTTTTTTTCGGGCCAAGTGAAAATCACTTTTTACAATTGGAAATCACTTTTACAGACTGACACATTATGAAACCACTTTTTTTGATTTATTTAAATGCACATGTCCAAGCTGTTTTTTCAGACCACCACCATGTGTATTCTCTGTGACTGCCTACACTCCAGCAAGGGCAACCAGCCTTAGTGATGCTGAATGTATTTGCATTACAGACTTAAACCTGAAAACCCCACTCGCTTCTAAATACTGTGCGTGACTATACATGGCAAGCACATGAGTGTGTGCTAAGACTCTGCTTCTTCCCCCAAAAATTCGCTCCCCCTTTCCATCTAATGCAACTGTGAAATCACCAGAGCAAGACGCAATAAATCTCTGCCTATAATTCCTCTATGCACACAGAGTCATGTTTTCACATTAGTCCCTAAACGAAATTTCTTTGCCATTTTTAAAGCACACTTACTGCTCTTTTTTTTTTCGGGGCAAGTGAAAATCACTTTTACAGACTGACACATTATGAAACCTTTTTTTTTAATTTATTTAATTGCACTTGTCCAAGCTGTTTTTTTCAGACCACCACCATGTGTATTCTCTGTGACTGCCTACACTCCAGCAAGGGCAACCAGCCTTAGTGATGCTGAATGTATTTGCATTACAGACTTAAACCTGAAAACCCCACTCGCTTCTAAATACTGTGCATGACTATACATGGCAAGCACATGGGTGTGTGCTAAGACTCTGCTTCTTCCCCCAAAAATTCGCTCCCCCTTTCCATCTAATGCAACTGTGAAATCACCAGAGCAAGACGCAATAAATCTCTGCCTATAATTCTTCTATGCACACAGAGTCATGTTTTCACATTAGTCCCAAAACGAAATTTCTTTGCCAATTTGAAAGCACACTTACTGCTCTTTTTTTTTTCGGGGCAAGTGTAAATCACTTTTACAGACTGACACATTATGAAACCACCATGTGTAACTACAACAAAAACAATTCCCATTTCTATTATTCATTTCTTAAGTTACCACATACATCCCCTCTCAAACTGTAAACTCACCTTTAAAATTAGTTAGTTGTGAAAGAAATGTGACACTCAAACAGCAGATTATCAGAGCCAGGATCTCTGTTGTGTTCACCTCTCTCCTCTCAGCAGAACCAGATAATGGCAAACTTTCCCTCTATTTTTCCACACATATACATGTAAGTTTCAAATCTCAGTGCTTCCCCCTTTTTTTCAAATGTAATCACACATTTCTATTGGTTGAAAACCAACCCTTTTCCAAAAGTACCCTTCCCCCAACTTGACTTCTGCCTAGTACCCTTCCCCCAACTTGACTTCTGCCTGCTACCATAGCAACAGCTCATGGAACACTGCTGTGTAGAGTAAGGTCAGAAGTTCGACACACAATGTTTCAATTCCACAGAGCAAGAGTGCTTGACTTTTCAAACCTTACAGCAAATCCATAGTACTGTTCTTTGGTTACACATTTTTTTGTACCAATACAAAACATGCTTCTATTAATTTACACATACAGCCTAGTTTTTATTCTAGAATGGTATGAAACAGCCAATCAGTTCTTTTTGTTTTGAAAAAAATATGTATGCCTCCATTTCCAAACTGTCTTTCTTTTCATATTGCCATTCTACTGAAAGACACCTCCTGAGTGCATCCAGTTCTCCTTTGAAGATGTTCACAGTGTGGATTGTAGGGCACAGCTATGTCTTCTGGAGTGAAAAGTTTGCAGAGAAAACAGGTATGATGAGAGACCTTGCTTTGCCAAATGTAGACATTAAATGGATTGGTCAGAGAGGGTTAAAGTGGCACCAATTGATGCCATTGGTGAAATCCTTCATTCAAATCCAACACCCTGACCTCATAATAGTGCACTGTGGTGGCAATGACCTAGGCACTTTGACTGGGGTAGGTCTGGAAATGCTTATGAAGGACACCTTTGCACAACTGTTTACACTTTTCCCTAAAACTGCCTTTGTGTTTTCCAACATATGCCAAAGGCAAAAATGGAACTGGTCCAATCATTTCTGTCCGCAAATTGACAAAGCAAGGAAGCACGTCAACAAATCTGTTTCTGCTTTCCTCCGTGACTATGGTATGGGTGCCATTTACCACAACAACTTGCGTTATGACATGCAAGACATTTATAGAGGAGATGGTGTGCACTTCAATGATGAAGGGAACAGAGTCTTCCTCTTGAACCTTAGACTCTGCATCGGTACTTACTTGTAGGTACCACTTAAAAAATGACTTCATAAACACAACAGCTCTTTTTAGAGCTCCCTAATTTCTAAACTCTTAAATCTGCTTTTCATTTATTTATTTTTATTTTTTTTACCGTACGCTTACCGTAAGCTTACGGTACGCGTACCCCGTGATTTTTTTTAAAATCAATAAATGTTTTTTTTGTACTTTTCTGTCCTTCTTTGACCCCCTTACAAATGTTAGGGGGTCTGTAACTCTCCTCATTGCCCCCTTTCCTTGTTTTCTCTGTTTTTTTTCTGAGTGAAACACACAAAATGGCGGCCGCCGCTTCCTGGTTTCGGCCGATTCGAATGTTTACTAAGATCTATGGGCCAATCAGAATCTCCTTTGCGCACGCCATGTTTCTTCCGTACGCTTACCGTAAGCTTACCGTACGCGTACCCCGTGATTTTTTTTAAAAATCAATAAATGTTTGTTTTGTACTTTACAGTCCTTCTTTGACCCCCTCACAAATGTAAGGGGGTCTGTAACTCTCCTCATTGCCCCCTTTTCTTGTTTTCACTCTTTTTTTTTCAGAGTGAAACACAGAAAATGGCGGCCGCCGCTTCCTGGTTTCAGCCGATTCGAATGTTTACTAAGATCTAAGAGCCAATCAGAATCGCGCTCGCGCACGCCACCGTACGCTTACCGTAAGCGTACGGTAAGCGTACCGTAAGCGGGCTCAGATATATATATTGATTTAAAGGCTATTTTCTCAGAATCTACTGAACAGATTTACACCAAACCTACAAAAGGCACTTCCTTGACCTAGGGACTACCTCTCTGCCAAATTTTGAGTAATTCTGTTCAGCCGTTCGGGCTGTAGCTCGTTCTAAAGGTCCTATGGAAAAATGCATGGGAAAAACGCGTTTTGGGACCCCCCTTTTATCTCAGCCCCCGCTTGACGGATCCCCCCGAGACTTTCAGGGTAGGAGCGGAGCGTAGCGCCCCACCTATTTTGAGAAATTCGCGAGGATTCGTCGACCGGCGCCAAAGTTATTCAAAATAGAATGTTGAGGTTTTCCTATGGAAACGTGGTCCTAATTATAACTACCTACTGGCGACCGCCAGTAGGTAATACATGTATTTATATATATATATATATATATATATATTCAATGAAAAAACCAAAGGTTTCACACACGTTATAGTTAGCTGGACATTTTACTCGTAAAAAACCATTGAAATTCCCCCGTTATAGTTAGTTAAGCTAACTATAACTCGCGCGCCCGCAATGCACTGCTGATGACGTCACATATTACATCACTCATGACATGGTCAGTGACATCACTCATGACATCACTGATGACATCTCAAATGACATCACTGATGACATCACTGATGACATCATCCTTGTGATAGAGTGGCAGACCTCCTCTCACCCTAATATAACCTTTGATACACACATTCATAAATAGAGACTAAACTTTTCAAAACAATGGACATACCAATACCAGTTACAACAACCTCTTCAGTAATACTAAGATCCACATACACATCCACTCATTCACCAACAGTCCTATACAGTCACTCATACATGTACTCACTCATCATATGTACTTATACACCTATAAATCCTGTTACACAATGCCACTCATCCGTAGAGTTACTCACACACATAGTCACTCATGCTAATAAAGAATCAAACATCCATTTACTTGCATATACAGTTATACACACACCACCACACTTACTTCTACGGAAACTTGCACATACTTAGTCTTTTAAACAATCACTTATAGAAACACATACTTATTCACACAGGAACTCTTTCAATCTCTCACTCTCACATATACTCACTTATATACACCAATAGTCACATATACTAGTTAAAAACATATGTAGTTACTCATAAAGACACTGTAGAGACATTCATTCACTCACTAACACACCCATACACACACTCATCGACCCATGCAGTCCTGCACACATACTATCTTCAACACATACAAACAGTGAGTCACTCATTCATGCACCTATGCACTACGTAATACCCCCCATCGAACCATACAGACATCAGACACTTATACTGATACTCAAAAAACCAACTAATAACCTATATAGACACTCAAGTAGCTACTCACCAACCCATGCAGCCACTTATACACAAAGTGAGAGACTGATACAGATATTTACATATTTAAACATTACTCACTAAGCCATGTATTCACTAAGATACACTTAATCAGTCAGTTACACAATCAATTTTTCAAAAACAAATCATCCATTTAGACACTTATATACCCATTTATTCTTCCATCGACCTTGAGATATACATATATAAAACATATTTAATTTTCAGAAAAACACACATTCACGGGATGATGTAATCAGTGATGTCATCAGTGATGTCATTTGAGATGTCATCAGTGATGTCATGAGTGATGTCACTGACCATGTCATGAGTGATGTAATATGTGACGTCATCAGCAGTGCATTGCGGGTGCGCGAGTTATAGTTAGCTTAACTAACTATAACGGGGGAATTTCAATGGTTTTTTACGAGTAAAATGTCCAGCTAACTATAACGTGTGTGAAACCTTTGGTTTTTTCATTGAATTTCTAAGGTTTTTTAAATGCTAATTCCTAACTATAACGTGTGTGAAACCTATGGTTTTTTCATTGAATTAGCAAGGTTTTTTAAATGCTAATTCCTAACTATAACATGTGTGAAACCCATGGTTTTTTCAGTGAATTTGCAAGGTTTTTTAAATGCTAATTTTTTTTTTTTCTTCTATTTTTTTAAACATATTTTTAATTTAATGTTCTAACCTTTTATAAAGACTATGGTTAAATTTTTAAAATTCTTTAATATGTTTTTTTAAATATATTTCATAAAATAAACATGTTATAATTTTTTCCAGTACATTTTTTCCTTTTTTTTTTAGTACGCGTACCGTAAGCTTACGGTAAGCGTACGGTTTACGCAACGCCCGTAATTTATCTACGCTGTTTGCGTATAGTTACGCAATTTGCGTAGCCGCGCGTACTCCGCATGGGACGCGTACGCATGTACGCTACACGCGCACGTTACGCGGAAGTGTCGGGTAGTGACTGTTATGCGCATGCGCGCAAGCGCGTGTCTTTTTTACGCGCATGCGCACTTTTGCCGTAAGCGTACCGTAAGCGTACCGTAAGCGTACGGTAGGTCATGTGATCATGAAACACAACTTTTGATTGGTTGAAACTACTTTCAGTTCTAGAACTCTCCTACACCACACCCATTCCCCTCATTTCTGCTTGTGATCCCTTAGGAGAAGGAGCTGGGTTGTCTTTGTGATACGATGGCAGAACAGCAGAGCTCTTCTGAGAGTGAGGCTAGCACTAGCAGCACTACCTTGAGGCAGAGAGCGAGGAAACAAAAGACCTCTTATGTATGGGATTATTTTACTTTTCCTGAAGGCCAGCTAAAGGTAAATGCACCCTTAGTGACTTGCAAGCTGTGTCAGCGTGTACTTTCAAGAGGTAATCCTGACAGGAAGTATTCCTTTGGGAATCATACCATGATGAGGCACCAGAAGGACACATGCTCGACTTTTTGGAGGTAACCCTTCAGAAAGTCAACCAAGCACATCCACAGCAGCTCAGCCTGGACCCTCATCTGCAGGGCTGACTCCTTCTTCTGCAGGTCAGGTGAGCCCTTCATCTGTGGGGGGAGCATCTCCTTTTGCTGGCCCTCTGGAAATTAACCCTCTATTTCTGAGGGTTGATATTCGATGTGCCTCTTGTCATGATCTAATTTGTCATAGGGAGACCAGTGTTTCCCTAGTGAACCTCAAAATAGATCAGCACACTTGTCACAGAGACTAATTTTCCCATTCTTTCTTTCCTCTCTCCCTGCATGAACACAACGGCTCTTTTAAGAGCCAACCTTATCTTTCATCTTTTTTTTATAGATGTTTTTAAAACTTTTTTTTTTTTTTTTACCGTACGCGTACGGTGCGCGTAATTTTTTTTTTTTTTTTTTAAAAAACACTAAAAATCAATAATCACATTACAAGGACTTTGAAACACTACAATTATTATTATTGACTTACCATACCCACTCAAAAAAATATTTATTCATTTGTTTTTTTTAAAAAAAATTGCTTTAAAAATGGTTCTAGTTTTCGAAAATTTCTATATCAATCTGAAAAAAAAGAAAAAAGTATTAATATTTTTTAAACATTTTAAAATACAGTACACGTATTTACATATTTACCCAAAAATATTTTTGCCTTATTTTTGCTGTTTTCAGAATATATTGCATTTCACTTTAAATTGTGAAAGCAATTGCATTCATCATTTAACAGCGGGCAAAAAAAAAATAACAATCTCAAAGATTGTATTAAAAAAGCCCAGAATCTCTTCTCACTTAAACTTAACATTACAGAAATGCATAATATTCTAAAAAAATATCATCAAAAAACAATACTTATTTCTTTAAAATACCGTCTGACATTTTTGTTTCAGAAGTATAATCACAAAAATATATCTCAAATAACTCCACAATACATCTGGTTCCATTTCCTTTAGGCCAAATAGTAATTTTAAATTTTTTTTGGGATTAAATTTCCAATGGTAATCCAATAAAATTCTAAAGTTTAATTTGTCCAGATCTCACCGATTCTCTGTAACATTTTGGTTCACGAAATTTTTTTTAATAATTTATTAAGTCCACAATAGAATTGGTTACTTTTCCGCATGGCCAAATAGTAATTTTTAAAATCATTTTTGAAAAAATTTCCAATGGCACTCCAATAACATTCCAAAATTTAAATTGTGCAGATGTTACCGATTATCTCTAAATTATTGGTTTTTGAAAGTTTCATTAAAAATTTAAAAAGTCAACATTACAATTAGTTATCTTTCCATTAGGCCAAATGATAATTTAAAAAATCTTTTTTTTAGAAAATTCCAATGGTAATCCAGTAAAATGGTAAAATTATTTTGTCCAGATCTTGCCAAGTCTCTCTAAAATTTAGGTTTCAGGAAGATTAGATAGGAATTTGCTAAATCAAAAGGTAAACGTTGTTTGAAAATCAATTGGGAATCATTACACAGTGTCCAGCCTTTTTCACATTTAAGATAAACTGTGTAATGTCCAGAAGTAACAGTAGGTCCATCATGGAAAATTATTGCAACAGTTACAAAAGTTTTTCCTGAAATTGATAATTGCTGTCCTGTATACTTCTTTATTAAAGTATCCAATTTTGAACCATCAGCTCTACATCGTTGCATCATTAAAATTACATACTGTCCGTATTCCTTTAAAATTAATGTTGAAAACATGTCAGATTTACACTCACCGCATTTCATGCTATGATTAGCATCTTTAACTAATTTTGCAAAAGTGACTGTTTTACTCTCTGGCAATGTCAAATAAATAAACCTTTCATTATCAACATTAGAGCCACATATATTATAACAGTTTTCACAACTATGTTCCCATTTATAAGAGAGACCAAATAAAATATCAATTGCAACTTCTTCTACTTCCAGTACTTGAAGAAAATACATCAAAAATTCGTGTGCATCTTGCTGTTCATTTTGAGAAAACTGTGTTCGTCCTGAACATATATCTAAAAGTTTTCTAATTTCAGTAGCACTTTCTATTTGAGTTTTATCTTTACTCAGCTTTTGAAAAAGGAGACTCAGCTCAGAACAGAATCTTTTTCCCTGATTTACTATTATCTGCTCTTGCAAACTTTCCAGATAAAATGCAACATTCAGCACTACATTTGCGTAGCAGTTGACACCAGAGCTATTTTCAAAATGACATCCTACAACCTGTTCTTCATTTTCCTTTTTCTTTTTGCTTGCAATTACATCACTCCTCTTTTTTTTCCTCTTCTCTACATCTTCATTACAGATATTCTCATTTTTTCTTTTACGAGAAACTACACGTTTCTCCAACACAGGATACTGACCTAAATGAGGAGCATAGCTTCTTCTTAATCTATTATACTCCTTTACACAGTTTGTATCAGCACTAACTTTTGAATCATCAAAGTCTATCATGAATAAACCTGATAATGTTTTCACTCGTGACAAAGCAACATATGCCATACCTTCTTTGAACACAGTTGAACCAATGTTCACAAATGCACAATCTACAGTCAATCCTTGAGACTTGTGAATAGTTACAGCATATGCTAGAGAAAACGGAAACTGCTTCCTACGTACATATAAGTCTTTCACAAGCATGAAACGAACTGTACAACGACAAATATCTTTAACTTCTTCTATCTGATCAAATTTTATTTTTAAACATTCAATTCCATCTTTTTTCTGATAATTAATAAAACCCACAACTCTTCCCATAGCTCCATTAACTAAACCTTTTTCAACATCCAAATTTCTTCTTAAAAATACTCTACAGTTCATGCAAACATACAGATTTTTTTCTAATCCAGCTGTTTTGGAGATGTTCTTCTCTAGTGAATCCAATTTATTTTTCAGTTTGCCTGTTACTGTGACAGTAATTCTTCCATCCTCAATTTTGTCCACTGCTTCCAATTTCCTGATCTCTTCCTTTTCCAATTTCAAAAGCTCCTCATTAAATATTGAGCATTCACGTAGAGTTGGCATTAAGCAGATGACACTTTTGTTTTCTGCAATGTTCTTGTATATTTTCTCTGCAACTATTTCTTCCTTTGGAAATAAATTATGTAGCAGCCGACTCTGTAATGCTTTTTTGCCAACTTCTGTGAGTAGTCCAATTCTGATATCTTTCAGAATACTTCCATATTCTTCATCGCTTGCTTGCCTCATATTAGTAGTAAGTTCCTTGTACTCAAAGAAGGACCAAATATTTGTATTTCCGATGCTTCCCAATGACTTCTTCGTGTCTTCATGTGTGACAGTATTAAACACTGGTTGTCCTTTAACTGGAGTAAGTTGCAAAAGATCTCCAAAAACTATGACGTGTTTTCCACCAAATAACATGTCATAGTCTGTCTTCAAAATTTGCTGCATTCTTAAATGCACAAAGGCAAGCATTAAGTTTGATACCATGCTCACCTCATCAATAATGAGAACTTGCATCTTCTTCAATACTCTTGAAACTTCCAAGGATGCTTCTCCAGTTAGCTTGTTGTATTGTATTTTGTTCTCATGCTCCACTGGTAACATTAGCAAACGATGTAAAGTGATTCCTTTTATGTTATATGCTGCTAACCCAGTTGGAGCAGTAACCACACAAGACAAAGTAGAATCTGTTTTTTGCTGTAGGTAGCTTCTGATGACTTTTATAAGGAAACTTTTTCCAGTTCCAGCTTGTCCGCTTACATACATCCTGATTGGATGAAATGATGTGCATGAGCACTCTTTTTTTTCATGTAGAAATCCGTGATCAATTTTGTTTCTGATCTCTTCATAAATTTGTTGCTGCTCTTGATTCAGTTGTCTTTCCAAATTTTCTAAGTCTATAAATTCTTCTTGAGCTTGATTCATAGCCGTTTCCACTTCATTCATTGATTCTTCATTTTCAACGATTGGTTGTCCTAGGGGATCTTGACTGAGTGTTCCTGAACTTTGGCTGTCCTGAGAACTGTCTCTAGCTATTTCTGCTGCAATTGTAGTTTCCTGTTCAATTTCTTCATTTAACATTTGCAGATAACTTGAGAATGTACTGCATTGTATGCTGTCTTTGCAAGCATTAAAAGAATCTTCATAGCTTTGAAATTCTCCCAGTAGTTCATCCTCTGTACGCCATGGTTTAAACAACTGTAAAAGAGCCAAGTAGTAAAATTCCTTCTTGTCAGTAGTGTCGCAACTCAGCTTCCTGTGATTTATCAAACTTCATTTTGTTTGCTTCACCAAACATCCTTCCTCACCAACGACTTTATATTTTCCATTGTTGATGTCTTCTGCGGCTTTCCGTGAATAAATGTAGTTCTGCAGCACTTCATAGAGACACATGTTCTCCAGATGTTGACTTCTCTTGGGATAATATGTGTCCAACATGTTTGATTTCAAAATATCTGTACTTTCTGGGTCATTCTCGGCCAAATATTCAATTTCTCCAACAGATTTCAGTACCCGATTTCTCATTGCTGCAAGGCCTAAACTTGCCCAAATTATTCTTCTTGACTTCGAGTAGAGACTTGCAGAAGATAACCTATCTGAACATTCGTAGGATCCAATTTCTCGATGCGATAACATCTTCAAACTGAAACTGTACAGCTTCTTACTGACAGTCTTCTCGTGAGAAATCTCTTCCCACATTTCCTTCAATTCTGTTTTTTCTGATTTCGTAATGTAAGACGTTACATATCGAGCAACAGCAATGGAATTGTCAGCTACATACTGTATATCCATGTTAGCGTTCCACATGGATAAAATGACTGGGTTGTAGTCATTTATATTTTTTGATTCTTCTTTCCTTTTTAGGTTGTAGGTATTCTTAGGTGATTTTCTTGTGATAGTATGTCTCACAGCTGACATAAAACTGTTGACTCTTCCATTTGAAAGAACAGGTCTAGGAAATCCAAATCGACATTTAGTGTAGTATTTATCTTTGCTCTTGTATTTCCGTCGACAGTATTTTCCACACCGATGACTTTGGAAACGTAAAACTTGCTCCTTTAACTTTTTCTCTTCTGTGCTTTTTGGTATAGCACATGTTGCATATTCTTCAATGAAAGATAACACTGCTTCATCAGTATCTGTTCCAAACTTTGGGGCATCCTTGATCCACAACAGCATATGAATATGAGGAGCACCTCTTGCCTGGTACTCTTTTCTCCAAAAGAAATCTACTACTTCTCCAAGAGGTGGATTTTTTTTATTGCAGATGAAGGACATCATAGCCTCAAATCTATGATTGCAATATCTGCAAACATTAACCGGATCCAATGAGCACAGTTCTCCTGCTGTCTTGTATTCGATGTTTTTAATGTTTGAATTTGCCTCTCGTAGAAAATCCAGTAAATCATCCCAAGCGTACTCCGCACAGCTTAGGGTAACGAACCATGTTGGTGTTCCTAAATTCCGTAACATGCATTTTAATTCACCATGGCGTCGGTACCAATATTCATTTGTCCCACGCTGACAAGCCATCAGATTGATCAGTTGTGTTTCCAAATGATCATCTCGGTGCTGCACTTTCTCCATAAAATCCTTAGCAGACACATTTTGTAAATGTACTCCACTTTTTAAAATGTGATTTACTGCATAAGACAGTGCAGACAAGTCGCTTTCAAATAAAAGATGGAACAAATAAGGAATACTTTGTCGAAATCTGGGATCTTCAGCATATAGTCTTGTAGTCCGATACTCAGAAGCTGGAATCTGTTCTGGACGTTCATCGTATCGTCCTCCTTTTCCTTTAGGAAACAGCTGGGGAAAACATCGAGCTTCCAAGCTCTCCTCCCATACACTCACGGGAGTTCCTTTTGCTTTCTTCATCTGAAAGAGATCAATATTATCTCCCATAACTTCTTTTGAATGAAGAGGATGTATGCTAAAATGTTCATAAATTTCTTCTTCCTTTGACTTGTCCACTTTTTCAATTTGTCCAGTTGGTGTTTCTGTGTCTTCTTGTAAATCTTCTTCTTCTTCTTCTTCTATATAAATTGATTCATACCATTTGTTATTCCTTTTCAAATACAAATTTGCTCTTTGTACTTTCCGCACATCTACCAGCTCCTGCCAAATCTTCTTATTCTTTGTAGGTACAGCATTAACCAGAATAACTAATGGTTCAGTTTCCAAAGTATCCGCATCAATAGTTTCCATATTTTTTTTCAAATCCAAGGGCAAATACACCACTCTTCCTTTTAAACCTCTCAGTAAATCAGAAGGAGGTAATTTACCAGTTTTGGGCTCCATACGTACTATGGTCTGGAACGGATGAACACATTGAATGAGTATAGACTCATATGTATTTAATTCAGAAAGTTCAGCAGGAATAGCATCCAATTCTAAATTATTATGTACCGCTCTGGTCGGCATTCTATTTTCCTCTAACTTGTTGTAACAGTATTTACAAATACGCTGATCTTCACCCAAATCAAAACAATTTTCTAGAAATATATATGTGGCAAAATCCTTCCACTTATAATTATCTTCATTTTCACTCTTTCTGTAGAGATCAACATTCCTAGTTTGTTTTCTATAATGAGTTCTGCGGCAACAAATACAAGTAAAATTTGGTCTTTCATTAGAGACTATTGCAAATTTTGTTATGTGATCATTAAATGTGTTACTTACAGAGGGTTCTACATTCTCTTCCACTTCTTCCTCATTTACTGTGTCCTTCTCTGCACTGTTTTGTTCAGGACCAAAGTAACAAAACTGAATTTCATCAACAACCTTCTCTACATCTGATACCGTTCCTCGGAACAGAGCCCTATTCAATTCATTTAACTTTATTGCTGGACTTTTGGCAAAATACAACCGTCTCACAAACTTTCTCATTTCAGTATGATGAACAGCCAGCATCCTAAAATGATGGAAAACACTATTGCACACTTTTCTAGATAGACAAGCCAGAGAATGACCCTGCAAACCAGTATTCTCTCTCACTCTGCATGGATCCAGACTTTGAAGCACCTTAATCTTCTGTTTTATACTTTTTTTACTATATTCTCTTAGAAACTCTCGAAATTTGTCAATAGATTCCTGACGCACAGTGCAAATACTACTACAATTCCAAGTGTACACTGGGGCTTTAGGACGTCTCCCCATAGCCTCATCTGCCATCACTTGTACCTCATCTCTTGGAACCATTATCTCCTTCTCCATTATGCAACCATTTTTTACTTCGTAAGAACGACCTCTGGTGTCAACTGCATGCAGCAAACTATTACTTTGAAAATAGCTCTCTTCATTAAAAAAAGGTTCACTACTTGAACTATGCATCCACTTTCCTAAAAACACTTTACAAAAGTTTGTTCTGTTCACTACTCTTTTCCTTTTGCTATGTGATTTCAGTACATTAACCATTTTGTCTAATGTACGCATCCTATTCAAAATTAAAATGAATAGTTTCCTTTTTAATTCTAATGCCTTTGCTGCAATGGCTTCTATTTCTTTTTTTCTTTTATAAAACTTTGTCTTTTTCTTATATTTCTTCACATCCTTCATCAAATTGGACATAACTCTTCTCTGAAACTTTTTTCTACGTATCTCTTTAAACGCTGTTTTTCTTTTTATATAAATCTTTTCAGTTGCTGAAGGTATATTTGCATTAACTAAATTCTCAATTTTTTCCTCTCCTTTTCTTTTCAATACATCCTTTCCAGTACAGACATTTTGTACATTTTTCCTTCTTTTGAATATATTTTTTAGAAATTGTTTTTTCTGCTTACCAGAAGATTTTTTCTTTTTCCCAACATGAGCATCTTCTACTAACTTTGGTCCTCCAGTTGTCTTCAAATATAGGTTTTTTTTGTGCGTTTTTTGAACTCTGGATTTTGTAGGCATCTTAAATTTTGTCCACTGCTCTTCAGCAATACCTGAAAAAAACTAAAAAAAAATTCCTTTATTTTATTTAAATATATTACTACATTTCTTTTCACAATAGTCACAAAACGTAATTTCTTTGCCAATTTGAATGCACACTTACTGCTCTTTTTTTTTGGCAAGTTAAAATCACTTTTACAGACTGACACATTATGAAACCACTTTTCAGTTTTTTTAAAAAGCCCATGTCCAGACTGCTTTTTCAGACCACCACCATGTGTATCCTCGGTGACTGCCTACACTCCAGCAAGGGCAACCAGCCTTAGTGATGCTGAATGTATTTGCATTACAGACTGAAACCTCAAAACCCCACTCGCTTGTAAATACTGTGCATGATTATACATGGAAAGGAGCTGGGTGTGTGCTAAGAGTCTGCTTCTTCCCCCAAAAAATCGCTCCCCCTTTTTCCTACTAATGCAACTGTGAAATCACCAGAGCAAAACGCAATAAATCTCTGCCTGTAAATCCTATTTGCACACAGAGTCATGTTTACACATTAGTCACAAAACGAAATTTCTTTGCCAATTTGAATGCACACTTACTGCTCTTTTTTTTTGGCAAGTGAAAATCACTTTTACAGACTGACACATTATGAAACCACTTTTCAGATTTTTTTAAAAAAGCCCATGTCCAGACTGCTTTTTCAGACCACCACCATGTGTATCCTCGGTGACTGCCTACACTCCAGCAAGGGCAACCAGCCTTAGTGATGCTGAATGTATTTGCATTACAGACTGAAACCTCAAAACCCCACTCGCTTCTAAATACTGTGCATGATTCCACATGGTAAGCAGCTGGGTGTGTGCTAAGAGTCTGCTTCTTTCCCCAAAAAATCGCTCCCCCTTTTTCCAACTAATGCAACTGTGAAATCACCAGAGCAAAACGCAATAAATCTCTGCCTGTAATTCCTATTTGCACACAGAGTCATGTTTTCACATTAGTCCCAAAACGAAATTTCTTTGCCAATTTGAAAGCACACTTACTGCTCTTTTTTTTTGGCAAGTGAAAATCACTTTTACAGACTGACACATTATGAAACCACTTTTCAGATTTTTTTTAAAGAGCCCATGTCCAGACTGCTTTTTCAGACCACCACCATGTGTATCCTCGGTGACTGCCTACACTCCAGCAAGGGCAACCAGCCTTAGTGATGCTGAATGTATTTGCATTACAGACTGAAACCTCAAAACCCCACTCGCTTGTAAATACTGTGCATGATTCCACATGGTAAGCAGCTGGGTGTGTGCTAAGAGTCTGCTTCTTCCCCCAAAAAATCGCTCCCCCTTTTTCCTACTAATGCAACTGTGAAATCACCAGAGCAATACGCAATAAATCTCTGCCTGTAATTCCTATTTGCACACAGAGTCATGTTTTCACATTAGTCCCAAAACGAAATTTCTTTGCTAATTTAAATGCACACTTACTGCTCTTTTTTTTTGGCAAGTGAAAATCACTTTTACAGACTGACACATTATGAAACCACTTTTCAGATTTTTTTAAAAAAGCCCATGTCCAGACTGCTTTTTCAGACAACCACCATGTGTATCCTCGGTGACTGCCTTCACTCCAGCAAGGGCAACCAGCCTTAGTGATGCTGAATGTATTTGCATTACAGACTGAAACCTCAAAACCCCACTCGCTTCTAAATACTGTGCATGATTATACATAGAAAGGAGCTGGGTGTGTGCTAAGAGTCTGCTTCTTCCCCCAAAAAATCGCTCCCCCTTTTTCCTACTAATGCAACTGTGAAATCACCAGAGCAAAACGCAATAAATCTCTGCCTGTAATTCCTATTTGCACACAGAGTCATGTTTTCACATTAGTCCCAAAACGAAATTTCTTTGCCAATTTAAATGCACACTTACTGCTCTTTTTTTTTGGCAAGTGAAAATCACTTTTACAGACTGACACATTATGAATCCACTTTTTAGATTTTTTTAATTGCACATGTCCAGACTGCTTTTTCAGACCACCACCATGTGTATCCTCGGTGACTGCCTACACTCCAGCAAGGGCAACCAGCCTTAGTGATGCTGAATGTATTTGCATTACAGACTGAAACCTCAAAACCC
This sequence comes from Triturus cristatus, assembly GCF_964204655.1. Taxonomy (NCBI): domain Eukaryota; kingdom Metazoa; phylum Chordata; class Amphibia; order Caudata; family Salamandridae; genus Triturus; species Triturus cristatus. The sequence goes on from NC_140588.1 coordinate 99,565,663, forward strand.
CACTCGCTTCTAAATACTGTGCATGATTATACATGGTAAGCAGCTGGGTGTGTGCTAAGAGTCTGCTTCTTCCCCCAAAAAATCGCTCCCCCTTTTTCCTACTAATGCAACTGTGAAATCACCAGAGCAAAACGCAATAAATCTCTGCCTGTAATTCCTATTTGCACACAGAGTCATGTTTTCACATTAGTCACAAAACGAAATTTCTTTGCCAATTTAAATGCACACTTACTGCTCTTTTTTTTTGGCAAGTGAAAATCACTTTTACAGACTGACACATTATGAATCCACTTTTTAGATTTTTTTAAAAAGCCCATGTCCAAACTGCTTTTTCAGACCACCACCATGTGTATCCTCGGTGACTGCCTACACTCCAGCAAGGGCAACCAGCCTTAGTGATGCTGAATGTATTTGCATTACTGACTGCAACCTCAAACCCTTAAAGTATTCCTTATTTTTACCACTACACCTTAATTTATCATGAAAAAATAGTCCATATTATTTTACATGTTCCTCACATTTAAATTTCTCCCAAAACAGAAAATAATAAACACAACTTCTACAAAAGGAATTCCAATTCTATTATTCATTTCTTAATTTACCATATACATCCCCTCTCAAACTCATAACTCACCTTTAAAATTAGTTAGTTGTGAAAGAAATGTGGCACTCAAACAGCAGATTATCAGAGCCAGGATCTCTGTTCTCTACACCTCTCTCCTCTCAGCAGAACCAGAAAATGGCAAAGTTTCCCTCTATTTTTCCACACATATACATGTAAGTTTCAAATCTCAGTGCTTCCCCCTTTTTTTCAAATGTAATCACACATTTCTATTGTTTGAAAACCAACCCTTTTCTTAAAGTACCCTTCCCCCAACTTGACTGCTGCCTGCTACCATAGCAACACCTCATGGAACACTGCTGTGTGGAGTTAGGTCAGAAGTTCGCCCAACAATGTTTCAATTCCACAGAGCAAGAGTGCTTGACTTTTCAAACCTTACAGCAAATCCATAGTACTGTTCTTTGGTAACACATTTTTCTGTACCAATACAAAACATGCTTCTATCAATTTACATATACAGCCTAGTTTTTAGTGTAGAATGGTATGAAACAGCCAATCAGTTCTTTTTTTAAAAAAAAAAATATGTATGCCTCCATTTCCAAACTGTTTTTCATTTCTTTTTCCCATTCTACTGAATTACACCTCCTGAGTGCATCCAGATCTCCTTTGAAGATGTTCACAGTGTGGATTGTAGGGCACAGCTATGTCTTCTGGAGTGAAAAGTTTGCAGAGAAAACAGGTATGGTGAGAGACCTTGCTTTGCCAAATGTAGACATTAAATGGATTTGTCAGAGAGGGTTAAAGTGGCACCAATTGATGCCATTGGTGAAATCCTTCATGCAAATCCAACACCCTGACCTCATAATAGTGCACTGTGGTGGCAATGACCTAGGCACTTTGACTGGGGTAGGTCTGGAAATGCTTATGAAGGACACCTTTGCACAACTGTTTTCTCTTTTCCCTAAAACTGCCTTTGTGTTTTCCAACATATGCCAAAGGCAAAAATGGAACTGGTCCAATCATTTCTGTCCGCAAATTGACAAAGCAAGGAAGCACGTCAACAAATCTGTTTCTGCTTTCCTCCGTGACTATGGTATGGGTGCCATTTACCACAACAACTTGCGTTATGACATGCAAGACATTTATAGAGGAGATGGTGTGCACTTCAATGATGAAGGGAACAGAGTCTTCCTCTTGAACCTTAGACTCTGCATCGGTACTTACTTGTAGGTACCACTTAAAAAATCACTTCATAAACACAACGGCTCTTTTTAGAGCCCCCTAATATCTAAACTCTTAAATCTGCATTTCATTTCTTTTTTTATTTTTTTTTTCTTCCGTACGCTTACCGTAAGCTTACCGTACGCGTACCCCGTGATTTTTTTTAAAATCAATAAATGTTTTCTTTGTACTTTTCTGTCCTTCTTTGACCCCCTCACAAATGTAAGGGGGTCTGTAACTCTCCTCCTTGCCCCCTTTTCTTGTTTTCACTCTTTTTTTTCTGAGTGAAACACACAAAATGGCGGCCGCCGCTTCCTGGTTTCGGCCGATTCGAATGTTTACTAAGATCTAACAACCAATCAGAATCGCGCTCGCGCACGCCACCGTACGCGGACGGTAAGCTTACGGTAAGCGTACCGTAAGCTGGCTCAGATATATATATATTGATTTAAAGGCTATTTTCTCAGAATCTACTGAACAGATTTACACCAAACCTACAAAAGGCACTTCCTTGACCTAGGGACTACCTCTCTGCCAAATTTCTAGTAATTCTGTTCAGCCGTTCGGGCTGTAGCCCGGTCTAGAGGTCCTATGGAAAAATGCATGGGAAAAACGCGTTTTGGGACCCCCCTTTTATCTCAGCCCCCGCTTGACGAATCCCCCCGAGACTTTCAGGGAAGGAGCGGAGCGTAGCGCCCCACCTATTTTGAAAAATTCGCGAGGATTCGTCGACCGGCGCCAAAGTTATTCAAAATAGAATGTTGCGGATTTCCTATGGAAAAGGGGTCCTAACTATAACTACCTACTGGCGACCGCCAGTAGGTAATATATATATATATATATATTCACAGAAAAAACCATAGGTTTCAGGACGGTTTTAGTTAGGAATTAGCATTTAAAAAACCTTAGTCATTCACTGAAAAAACCATAGGTTTCAGCGTCATTATAGGTAGCTGGACATTTCACTCGTACAAAACCATTGAAATTCCCCCGTTATAGTTGGTGCACCGCTGATGACGTCACACATTACATCACTCATGACATGGTCAGTGACATCACTCATGACATCACTGATGACATCACTCATGACATCTCAAATTACATCACTGATGACATCATCCTTGTGATAGAGTGGCAGACGTCCTTTGATACACACATATAAAAATAGAAACTAACATTTTCAAAACAATGGACATACCAAAACCAGTTACAACAACCAATTCAGTAATTCTAAGATCTACATACACATCCACTCATTCACCAACAGTCCTTTATAGTCACTCATATATGTACTCACTCATCATATGTACTCATACACCTATACATCCTGTTACACACCGCCACTCATCCATAGAGTTACTCACACACATAGTCACTCATGCTAATAAAGAATCAAACATCCATTTACTTGCATATACAGTTATACACACACCACCACACTTACTTCTACAGAAACTTACACATACTTACTCTTTTGAACAATCACTTATAGAAACACATTCATATTCATATAGGAATTCTTCCAATCTCACACTCTCACATATACTCACTTATATACACCAATACTCACATATACTAGTTTAAAATATATGTAGTTACTAATAAAGACACTATTGAGACAGTCATTCACTCACTAACACACCCATACACACACTCATCCACCCATACAGTCCTGCACACATACTGTCTTCAACACATACAAATAGTGACTCACTCATTTATGCATGTATGCACTAAGTTATAGCCCCACTGAACCATACAGACGCTCAGACACTCATACTGATACTCAAAAAACCAAGTAATAACCCATATAGACACTCATGTAGCTACTCACCAACCCATGCAGCCACTTATACACAAAGTGAGAGACTGATACAGATATTTATATATATAAACATTACTCACTAACCCATGTATTCATTAAGATACACTTAATCAGTCAGTTATACAATCAATTTTTCATTTAAAAAATTCATCCATTTGGACACTTATATACCCATTTATTCTTCATTCGACCTTGAGAAATACATATGTCAACTAGGTGCATAGTAGAATCTTATGGACCTATTAGGGGGACTGGGGTGGTTTAAGAACCTCCTGTTGAGAGGGTTGTGGTAATGAACACTTTTTAGCACTGTTATCAATAAAGAGTGTAACAGGTGACCATAAATCAGCTCGTTTGGTTGCCAAGGAAGGTGGGTATACAAAAGCAGTATCTAACCTGTGATTATGACAAACAGTGTACCACCAAGCCCTATAAGAAATCTTCGACGAGTCTTTCCAATTGACAGTAATTTGTTGAAAGGCATCCGCCAGCAACAAGTCTATAATCCTGAAATTGAGAAGGGTATCATCACAAATGGGCGAAATACTTCCCAGGAAGATGTGAGAGAAAGAGAAAGGAAACTTGGTATCGTAAATTAAGTTAATTTGAGACCATACTTGTTTCCAAAAACGATGTACCTGGGAACAGTTGAATAACATGTGAAAGAGGTCAGCATTGGGGAGGAGCATGACCAACATGTGTCTGGAATTGATTAAAAGCGTTTAGATAGAGTAGTTGGTGTAAGTAACAATCTATTGATTGTAGACAAAGAATAATGTTTGGGTAATATTCGTTGCTCTAGAGGTTTTTACGTAATTTGGTCCATACACCATTCCACATTGATGATGGCCAACACGTAGCAAAACCCTGTTCCCAAGCTTCTTCCGTTCTCGTCTTCCGTGTCTTGTCCCCAATACTTTGGAGGTACTTATAAATGACAGAGGCCTTGGGTGTAGTTAATAACAAAGTCTGAAGACTAGCAGAGGGGTTCAACGTGTCAGAAGTGTTGGGGGTAGTGGGAAAGTGGGAAAGAGATTCCAACACTGCTGTTTTGAGTAGATTATATTTATTGATAAAGGATGTAGGTAGATGGAATAACTGCTGGAGCATATCAAAGGATATAAATTGTGAGTCTGAGAATAATTGATGGATCCATATTAAGCCTCTTTGTCTCCAGGTCTTCCAGTAAAAGGGTTTGTTATGGATTAATAGATTTTTGTTATGCCAAATCGTTGAGTGTAAGAAGGATTTTTTAGAGTCGCGAGTAAGGTGAGAGGGTAACTCGAGTAATTTAGAAGTGTGTTTTATTATGGGAGTAGAAATGGATTGTGGCTTGCGTGAGAAAGAAACGTACTCACAAAATGAGTAAGGAGTAAGAAAAAGGCGCTCAACTAATGTCCAAAGAGGGCAGACATCCGTGGAGTGAAGCAACCATAAAGAAGCCTGAAGTAATAGGAAAGCCTTCTGGTAAGCAGGAAAATCCGGAAAGTTTACTCCACCTTCTGATTTAGGGTGAATTAATTTTAGCAGGGACATTCGAGGTTTTTTATTACCCCACAAAAAAGAGGATAAAATGGAGTTGACTTTTTAAAATAATTTAGTTGTAATGGGGATCGAGATGTTCGAAATGGTGTATAAGACTATAGGTGCCAGCATCATCTTTATGGTGTCCAAACAACCCCACCAAGATAAGTAAAGAGGATGCCATCTGGCAATCAAGTCTGAGATCTTTTTAATACACTTATCCATACATAAGGCTACCGTTCCTGAAATTGAAGATGTGAAGTGTAAACCTAAGTATTTAATGGCATTCGGACTCCATTTAAAGTGGGAGGCCTGAAAGTCTGAGTTGAAGGTGTATTTCATTAAAGGCAATATTTCACACTTGTCATTATTCATCTTATAGCCAGAGATAGAAGAGTAGGCTCTCACCTCCGCTAAAAAGGCAGGAATTGAATCTTCCGGTTTAGATAAGAAAAGCAAAATGTCATCAGCGTAAGCCGCAAGTTTGATGTGAGCATTCGGTGTTTGAAAACCATATATATTGGGATTTTGGCGTAATTTGGATAGAAACGGCTCAAGGGCTAAATTAAAAAGGAAAGGCGATAGAGGACAGCCTTGACACACTCCTCTTCCTAGCTTAAAAAAAGGGGAAAGTAAGCCATTAGCACATATTGCCGCTCATGGATTAGAGTAAAGAAGAGATACCAAATGTATAAAATTTGGACCAAATCCAAACCACTTAAGAGTATAAAATAAATATTTCCATTCAACTCTGTCAAAAGCCTTTTCAGCATCCAGCACTATTGCTGCTAAAAAATGATCAGGATGGGATGATTTGGATAAAATATCGAAAACGAGTCGAGTATTTTCCGTAATGACGCGACCGTTGACAAAGCCAGATTGTTCTTTCCCTAGCAAATTCAATAGAAAGGAGTCTAGGCGGATGACTAATGCTTTAAAGAAAATGTTATAGTCAATATTAACCAGCGAGATGGGTTTGTAGTTTTTGCAAAATTTTGAATCCCTACCCTCCTTAGGGATAAGGCAAATGTGGGCTTCTGAGAAGGACACGGAGGAACCATTGGAGGAAATAAAAAAATTTATAAGTGAATGTAACTTAGGAAGTAAAAGCTTAGAAAAATGAGTATAAAACTCAACAATAAAGCCATCCGGACCAGGGGCTTTGTCTTTTTTAAGATGTTGGAGAGCAGTAAGTAATTCCTGCTGGGAAAGACCAGATTCCAAAGGAGATAAATCCAGAGGTATTTGTGAGACCGTTGAATGTCAGAGAAAAATTGTGTTAATAAGTGAGCCATGGGATCAGTTTCTGAGGAATATAGGGATTTATAAAAAAGAGCAAATTCATTTAGAATTTTGGCATCTTTAAACTTTAAGACTAACTGTTCGTCGAAGACAGAATCAATTGTTAATTTGTTTTGGTGAATCTTTAAATAGTTAGCTAATATTTTCCCTGCCCTATTTTTACCCCCATAGAATTTTGCGCTGGATTTTAACAGGTAGAGGGAAGCATCTTCCGTTGCTTTTTTATTAAAATCCAATTTAGCCTTAACAAGGGAAGTTAAGCAAACTTCTGAATGAGATGTATAATATGAATGTTCAAGTGCCTTAATATCCCTAAGGAGATCTGTTGTAATCTTATGAGTACATTTTTGTTTCTTTGCCACGAAATTTATAATGAAATCTCTTGCTGACGCTTTAAGTGCATCCCAAATAGTAGCCAATGACAAAGAATCTGTATTATTCCTCTCAAAATAATCAGTAAAGAAAGAAGTAAATAACGCTGAGAATTTGGGGTCTAAGAGGAGAGCATTATTGAAACGCCACCTTCTAGGAGCAGTGTTCCTGGGCACTATATCAAAACCAATGGAGATGGGGGCATGATCTGACAATAGAATGGGACCAATGTCTGCAAACGCGAGAGATTGTGAGATATTATGAGAGACAAACACGTAATCGATTCTGGATTGGGTATGATGTGTTGAGGAGTAGAAGGAGTATTCCCTGGTGATTGGATTACAAAGGCGCCAAGCATCAAGTAATTTATGTTGAGAAATAGTGCGAGTAAAAGATTTGTGTATCTTATTGGGAATAAAAGGTACTTTTGAATTCCTGTCAACAAAAGGATCTAACACTTGATTACGAGCCCCAGCCATGATAAAATTCCCCTCAATGCAATTAGAAATACGAGTGGACAAAGCAGGCCAAAAGGAGGTATCCCCACCTGTAGGTGCATAAACATTAAGGAGAGAGACTGGACCATCTTTTAACAATAATTTAACGATAAGCCATCTTCCCTCAACATTGGTTTTTGTGACACTAAGGTGACTGGTAGAGATTTGCGACATAATATCGCAACTCCACTTCGTTTACCATCCCCAGGAGAAAAATAGACCTCACCCACCCAACCCCTTTTTAATTTCATAGACTCATTTTCCTTAACCCCCTTCAGTGCCCATGACGAGCTGGACTCGTCATGGGCTGCGGTGGCGCTGTGCCCATGACGAGTCCAGCTCGTCATGAACTCCGCCCGCTAATACAAAGCGCGGCACTGGGCGGGGAAAGGGGCGGGCATGCAAGGGGTTAAGATGCGTTTCTAGTAGGAAGACAATTTCATTTCATTTAACTTGGCTAAGTGTGTTACAACCCTGTGCCTTTTAATGGGAGAATTTAATCCCGTAATTTTCCAAAAAACCAACTTAAGTGACATAATAAATGTAATCGAAAAGCATAGAGCAGTTGAAAACTGTGATCCAATTCAGTACAGTGGATAAAACAACAGTAAAAGAAGCCAAGATTATGATGGAGAAGTCCAAATCCAAATTCGCATAAAAACAAATGTGAGAAAGACAATAAGAGAGAACGGAGAATAGAATGAGCATATCACACTGCAAGTCATAAAAGATGTAAAAACTTAACCAAGGACGAACAAAAGAAAAAGTCACAGAAGAAGAAATTTGTGCAGAAATTAGATAATTAAAGAAAGAGATAAAAGAGTGAGTAGCAAAACATGAGACGGTGGTCACAACAAAAAACATACCAACAAAAAATATACCTACAAAAAAGGAAAACTCAGGAAGAGACGTGAGGGGGGATGGAGCCACATGGAGTAGGCAGCACAGCTAGGGCAACAGAGCGGGGGAAACCAGGAAAGACCACGTTACAGGCACGAAAAATCTGTGAGAGCGATAAATAATCAAGTTAGAAGGAGTATAAAGAAATACAATTAGGAAACATGCTAAGACAGACAATAAAAGAAACAACGACAACGAGCTGATAAACTAGGCAAAATCAACCATTGACATACAGTCTCAAGGATCCAAGAGCGGCAATTAACGAGAAAAATGAAGAAGTATGAGAAGACAAAATTACAAGAGAATAAAGAAAAAATAGCAAACATCAAATCAAACAAAATTCAGATCAGATAACAAGTAGAAAGCAAAGCCTAAGCAAGCTAAGGAAACAATTTATATGTACAGTTCCATACAGAGAAAAGAAAAAAAAAAAGAAAAAATTTAAAAACAGAACAATTTGGAATATCACGTACATAACCAACAATGAATAAACATTAGAACATGAAGAACATGAGGCACGTTACGCGACGCTTGTGCGCCTCCGTGATACGTCATGTGCGTGTATGATGCGGTGGGTACGCGAATCCCGCAAAATATTTTAAAAACGTATATATATGTATTTTTTGAAGAGCAAACAGCCACAAGCAGTGGCGAAGGAGCCCAGGGTACACCCAGAAATATTGATATCAAAGCGAAAATAAGACTGTGGGAGAGACTATCCAAGAAAGAAATTAACAAATGGTGGGAGGTAACATCATTGAAAAAATACCTGGAGGTATAAAGAGTACCAAGGGGACTCAGGATTAACCTGATGCCTAACCACCAAGACACAAGTAATGATCTGCTTCATGAATGGGGAGAACATATCCTCGGCTCATCCATGGGTCTGATGGAGATTCTCATCAAACATATAACGCTAGCATTGGAACAAACTACAATACAATTGAAGGAACTAGAAACAGAGTTGGACAAAGTGGAACTAAATGCAGAATTGCTCAAATTTAAACAAGATCTAGAACAGCAAATTGAAAAACATGAAGAAGCAGTACAACTGCGTAAACAGAGCAAATTCCAGAGGGACAAAGAAGATTACGCGGAAGGACGGATCTTCACATACGCCAGGAAATACGACATCCTGAAACAACAGGATAAATTGGATTTGGCCACAAACATATCCAGCAGTGCATCATCCCTGACATCAACTGATGTGAGTGAAAATGAGGGAGAACCATCAGGTATACGCCCCAAATGCAATTTTTTAGGGGAAATGAAACTGGCACTCCAACAACGAAACTGGGAGAAAAACATGGGGGCACAACCAACAATGGGAAGAGGAAGGGGCGAGGAAGAGGTCGCCCAAAAACAAACAAACCAGAAGAGGGAAACGTGCCAACAGACCCCAAAAAACAAGGAACTTGGACAAGAAGCATGAGACAGAAAAAGAACTAGAAATATATCAAGAACAAGAGGAATCTCAGGAACTTGAAGTTATCAATCTCTCCAAAAAAACGATAACAGAAACGGAATGCCAAATTCTAAAAAGAGGTCTTTCCTTCTGCCCTACAAATGAAATCGATGTGCCACAAACAAGAATTGATATATACAAATATATCAGGAAGTTGAAACTTGCTAAAATCTTCGAGGAAAATCCCAGAATGCTGGAAAACAAAAACCAAAGTGAATTACCAACAATGGATCTTAAAGCAGGAGATGCTCATCACTTTACACACTGATGGAATTAGACATAGATATTGGTGAATCGTCGAATGATCTAGAAACATACTGCACACAACTGGGGAAGGCAGCAGTGGAAAGAAATCCAAATCCAAATACAATCCACAATTTCCAACTGGAAATAAAATAGAAATATTCCAAGAAGCAGTAATAAAGGATTTATACCAATTGAACAACAAAAAACATAAATATAATATAACGCTGGAAGAACGTAAGTCCTTACAAAAATTGAAATCAGACGATGATATCGTAATCAAAATGGCCGACAAAGGCGGAAACATCATTATACAGGACAAAAATCTCTATGCAGAAGAAGCCCACGCACAACTTAACAACACACAACACTATGAAAGACTGAAAGAGAATCCAACAACACAGATCAAAAATGAAGTAGATATGAAACTAAAGGAATGGAGGGAGAAAAAGTTAATTGATCAAGATGAATTCAAGTATCTTTCAACGGACAATCCAATAATGGCCACAATTTATTTCCTCCCCAAAATTCATAAAAACCCCACGAAACCACCAGGGAGACCAATTATATCTGCCAAAGGATCTCTACTAGAGCCAATTGCGAACTTTGTGGATAAATTTCTATTTCCATATGTCAAGGAGTTAACATCATATTTACGAGACACCAAAGATCTATTAAGAATCCTAAAAGATGTTGTATGGGAACCAACATACAAATTGATATCAATGGACGTTATCTCTTTGTACACCAACATCAACAACAAGATTGGATTAACAGCATGTAAATATTTCCTAAAAGAACGGAACATCCACTTCACAAATCATAACAACATGATAACAGATATGATTGAACTATGCCTTACGAAAAATGTATTCTTGTTTGGGGAAGAAATATACCGGCAAAAGGATGGTACCGCGATGGGTTTTTCTTTCAGCCCAAGCTATGCATGTCTCACAATGGGCTGGTGGGAGCAGAAAGTGGCCTGGGACAACAAAAATGAACACTACGTGGAGCGAATAGTATCTTGGATGAGATACATAGATGATCTCCTTATAATCTGGAATGGATCAGAGGAAGAATTTGAGTCATACTTTAATATTCTAAACAATACAGATACCAACCTGCGCTTCACGTATAACATCAGTGACAACAGAATAGTGTTTCTGGACACAGAGATCTATGTCAAAGATGGCAAAATACAAACAACATTGCATCGGAAGAGTACAGCTAGCAATGCTACCTTACATGCAGAGAGTTTCCATCAACCATCTCTAATAGGGAACATTCCCTACGGAGAATTGTTGAGAATACGTCGAATTTGTTCAGATGAAAATGAATGGAAAAAACATAGTCAACAATCCATAATGAGATTCAGTAAACGTAAATACAACAAGAGAATTCTGACAGACTGCCTTAAAAGAACCGAAAAACAAAACAGAGAAGACATCATCAAGGATAAAAACCCAAGTGAGAAACTGGAAGAAAATACAATCCGTCTGATTACGACACTATCAACACAATCGAAACAAATTGAACAAATTTTACGAAGACATTGGAACATACTAACATTGGATCCCACGATGGCCAAAATAGTGGGGAATCACCCAAAAATCACATACAGGCGAGCCAAAAATTTGAAGGACGAATTGGTTCACAGTCACTTTGAAACCACAAAAAAACAACAAACCGGGTTACAACTGAAAGGTTTCTATAAGTGCTCTACGTGCAAAGTATGTCAGATTGCACGAAATACCAAGGAGATCACAATGGCTAACCAGAAAAAATGGACAATCAATCAAATGATTAATTGCAAAAGCCAGTATGTGGTATATATCATTGAATGTCCGTGTAAACTGGAATACGTAGGGAGTACAGTCTGCGAACTGAAAAAACGTATTTTAGAACACGTAAGAGCAACAATCAATAAAGACCGCAGCTACGCTGTGGCGGAACATATGGAAAAACACCATTCAAGTGACTGGAAACAACTGAGTTTCTATGCTGTTGAAACGGTCGGTTGCCATGTGAGAGGTGGCAATCGGGAAAAAATACTCAGACAGAAGGAATCACGTCACATCCTTGGGTTCAGAACTTTGACTCCATATGGATTGAATAAAGATGAGGAGATGCATTCCCATCTATGAAACAGTGAAATAGACTATTGGCGACACTGAGACACAAGCCATTGAATTTACCACAGTCAAATAAACGCTATGACGGTTTTCTCACCTCTCGATATCCTGAAAAGAATTAAGGACAAAGAGAAAAAATATGTGATTTATACATATGCATGTTCAAAATAATTTGTGGTTCTTAATTAATACATTTCACACATAATCAGGTGATCTATACAGGGGAACCTAGGGAAATCCCATTGGATTGTATATTACCCACTGGAGGGTAGAATAACAAGAGGTATTATTCACGGCCCACTAGCGGGCAAAGGAGTGATGCACAGACCAAAATTTTATGTCAGTCAATTGACGAGTCGATAATTAATTTATATATTTGTACAGGCACAAATACACACAAGGCTTATAAATACACTTAAAACATCATTGAGTAAAATACTGATACCTGACACAATAGTTAATAAAATTCGAAAACTGTCACCACACTACAAGGAACACAATGCCAAGCAAAATGTAACATCTTGTGATGGGTATCACCCACTGGAGGGCAGAATAACAAGAGGTACTACTCACGGCCCACTAGCGGGCAAAGGAGTGTTGTACAGATTAAATTTTTGATGTCAGTCAATTGACGAGTCGATAATTAATTAACAAATACATACAATGTTTCCCTAAGGCTTACATCATTGAGTAAAATACTGACACCTGACACAATAGTTAATGAAAACTGTTACTACACTACAAAGACCACAATGCCAAGCAAAATGTAACATCATGTGACTGGTATAAAAATAGAAAGAAAAAAATGGCGTTTACCCGTGAACAAGGTCAAGGTTGACTGAAACGCGTTGGGTTTGTAACCTGCTTGCCATGCCTTGGATATTATTAAATTGAATTGGAACAGTACCATACCAGGGAGTGTGTGTGGATTTTTCCTGGAAAGGAGTTTTGTTTGAGATTACAACGGCTGACTCTGCCGTCTCCACAATTCTCGCACCGCCAAGAGCGCCGAATGCCGTGAAACACGAGTCTCTGCTGTGAAATATGTATTTCATGTGAATATTAATTGAAGACAAACTCTAAACTACTCATAAAAGTAATATATTTTTACTTCTAATCCTATATTCCTTTTAAATTCAATTTCACGGATGCGCGCTCGGTGCGTGCTACCTATGCGCACTGTGCGCAGATCCCATGTGACCTGAAAAAAAGAGATTTGATTGGTTCATTACACTTCCTATTCTAACTATTGAAAGACCCCACCCATTTCAATCATTCTTCTTTGACCTTCTTTGGAGGAGCATCTCTCTGCAGAGAAGAACCTTTTTTGGACTAAGTTTACACTTAGCTCTAACTTTTTTTTTTAAAACAATGGCTTCAGGGCAGCAGGCATCTCCAGGATCTCCTCATTCATCTGAGGATGATTTTTTGGAAGAACCACCTCACCCACCAAGATATTCATCTGTGGTGTGGAAATTTTTCACTTTTCCTGAGGGGCAAACCAAAATCAATGCCACCTTAGTAACCTGCAAGATCTGCCAAAGAGTGCCCTCCCGTGGGGATCCGAACAAAAATACAGCAAGTATGATGAAGCATCTGAGGACCCTCCATCCGGTGAACCTTGCTCGAGAGGAATGCCGCAGAATGAGAGTTCTTCCAGCTCCATCAGATCCATCGCAGCCAAGCACTTCAAGGGTGGATCCATCTGTGCAAAACTTGGACATCCGTCCACAGTTTCAAACCCTAAAACCGCTCTGCATAAAATGCAATGCTGTATTATGCTATGGAGAGCAGTCGATTGATCTTATCTGTCGGAAGCAAGAGAATCATCATTGCTAGTTTTTTTGTTTTTTTTCCCTGAAGTTCATTGTTTTGTTCCTCCAGTTCTGTTTTTGTCTTTTTTTTTTTCAAGAAAACCCCCTAAAATAAAAAATTGTTGAGAAAACCCCCCAAAAAAATATAAAAGAAAAAAGAGGAAAAAAAAAAGTTCTTCTAAGAACTAACTTTCCTGGTTTAAAAAAAGAGCTATATTTGTTTGTTAGTGTGTGAAAGTTTAAATGAATGTATGTGTAGTACATAATTGACTGAATGAATGCATTAGTAGCGTATGGTGAATGTATAAGTGCAGAACTATGAGGAAGTGCTGCAGCATCACACAGTAACGTCTTTAACTGCACTGTGCTGTGGTACTTCCGAAGCACAGGGATGCAACATATGTACATAAATATGTTGCAAATCTTTGCTTCTCTCTGCACGGCTGCTTAAACTGCAGCCATGTGATGACACAAACATCCTTGCACCATGGTGCAAGGATATCTGTGTCATGTGGTGTTTGTATTTGTGCAGGAAGATACACCTTCCTGCACAAAAACAATCAGAAAACGCATTTTTCTCCTTCAATTTATGCTGAACATTTTAGCATGCATTGAAGATTAAAAAATGAGGAGAAATAAAAACAATTCTCCTTGTTGTGATTTCGTACACCAATTGGAGAATGGTGCAGCATTCACACACATATCGAGATTTATGACTTTTGATAAATCTGGAGATGTGTCTTGTTCTATGAATATTCTGTGCAATCACGCACAACAACACTTATAGAACACCCTTTCAACGCAAAGTGGTATGTATGATGAGGTTGTATTTACATGGAGTAGAAAAAGTACACAGAGTGCCTTTTCCTCTCTTTGTAAATATGAAAGTGTGTCTTGCGCAATAACTATGTTACAAAAAGTGACATATTTCTGTTTGGAAAATTGCTTGCGAATGATAGAAGGTAAGCACAGAGTTTTGTCTGCAAAGATGCTCAAAGGAGAATGATTGCAATGATTGCAGTCCTTCAATAGGTACAATGGGAAATATCATGAACCACTCAAATCTGTTTTTTTGGAGGTCACATGATATCCAATGCCAGAGAGATTTCAAAACTACATAGGTATAAACAGTGTGATTTTAAAAACGTGTTCAAACTTTGTAGCTTCTTGCAGATCCGGCCATTCTGCATATTAATACTTAGTTAAACTTACCTTCACAGTAATAGAAATTAAAAATGGTACACAGTTTTTTCAGATTTTTTTTGTAATGTAAATTGGGGTAAATTGCTTATTTTAGAATTAGGATCTGTGAAAGAAAAGAAAAAATAGTTATAACATGTAATAATACATTTTTTACAACACAGCATAATTTAATCAAAGTAATTTGTTTGCCTTTTTTGCTGTTCTCGGAATATATTGAATTTCACTAGAAATAGTGATTTCAATCGTACTCATCACTTAACAGCGGGCAAAGAAAAAACAATCAAAAAGATTGTTTAAAAAATCCCAACATGCTATTCTCAGTAAAATACCAGAAAATACAAATCACACATATATGAAATGCTTATGGCTAACAAAATTTCATAACTTTAACTTATAAAAACTGTAAATGTTGTCACTTTAAAATATTCACTGAGTCAATGAGCACGAAAAAGTCCATAATTCAAAAATGTACCTTTCCTTGAGGCCAAATGGTATTTTTGCACTCCTTTTTATGTAAATTGTCCAATGGTAATCCTATTAAATTATAATAATAAATTCCTCAGAGAGTGAATTATCTTCCTAAAACTTTGACTTTAAAAATATTAGGTAGGAATTTGGTAATTCCCTAGGCAAACGTTGTTTGAAAACCAACTGGGAATCATTACAAAGTGTCCAGCCTTTGTCACATTTTAGACAGTGTAATGTCCAGATGTTGTGGAAGGACCATCATGGAAAATTATTGCAATTGCTACAAAAGTCCTTCCTGATATTGATAGTTGTGTTGCTACAAACTGCTTTATTAAAGTATCCAATTTTCTTCCATCAGCTGTACAACGTTGCATCAGTAAAATGATGTATTGTCCATATTTTGTTCAAAATAACGTGGATAACATTTCTGATTTACATTGGCTACACTCCATGTTTTGATTTGCACCTTTAACTAATTTATTGAAAGACACTGATTTACAGTCTGGTAATGTTAAATACAGAAATCTTTCAGTGTCTACGTTAGTGATACATGCAATTTTCAAAATGATGTTCCCATTTGTAAGAAAGGCCAAAAATATTTTCTATTTCTACACCTTCATTTTCAAAAATGGTAAGCATATACATTAAAAATTCCTGAGCATCTTGTTGGATATTTTGTGTAAATTGTGTAGAACCAGAACACACATCCAAAAGATTGTGAACATCTGAAACAGATTGTATTTTACTTGTATCTGTTGTCAATTTTTCATAAACAGAATGCAACAGAGAACAAAATCTTTTTTGCTGATTCTGCATAATTTGTTCTTACAAACCTTCAAGATAAAAAACAACATTGACCACTACATTAGCATAGCAGTTGACACCTGAACTATTTTTAAACTGATAACCAACAATCTCTTCAAAAGTGTCGTTTTTCTTTTTACTTGCAATCACAACATTATCTTGTTCTTTTCCCTTCTCTACACCTTCAGTACAGATATTCTCAAACCTTCTTTTTCGACCAACCACACGCTTTTCAAATACAGGATATTGACCTAAATTGGAAGCATACACCCTTCTTAACCGATCATACTCTTTTACACAGTTTGTATCTGCAGTAACCTTTGTCTCATCAAAATCAATCAAAAACAAACCAGATAATGTTCTGACTCGGGACAAAGCAACATATGCCATACCCTCTTTAAATTCGGTAGATCCAATGTTCACCAATGCACTGTCTACACTTAATCCTTGAGATTTATGAATAGTCACTGCATATGCCAGAGAAAATGCAAATTGTTTCCTACGGACATATATATCTTTAACAAGCAAAAAACTAACTGAACAATGACAAATTTCTTTAACTTCTTCAATCTGATCAAATTTAATTTTTAAAAATGTAATTCCTTCTTTTTTCTGATAATTAACAAAATCCACCACTTTACCCATTGCTCCATTAACTAAACCTTTTTCTACATCCAAATTACGCCTTAAAATTACCCGACAGTTTACACATGCATATAGTGTCTTTTCTAAACCAGCTGTTTTAGATATATTTTTTTCTAAAGATTCCAGTTTTGTTTTCAACTTTCCCGTCAAAATAATAGTGATTCCTTCATGCTCTATTTTATCGATGTATTCCATTTTTATAATTTCTTCATTTTCCAGTTTCAATAGTTCTTCATTGAATATGGAACACTCGCGCAGTGTTGGCATTAAGCAGATCACTGATTTATTTTCTGCAATTTTCTTGTACACTTTCTCAGGAACTACATTTTCATTTGGAAACAAATTGCAAAGTAATCGACTCTCCAAAGCTTGTTTGCCATTAGTCTGTCAGAATTCCAATTCTTATATCTTGAAGAATACTTCCATATTCAGCATCATTGGCCTGTCGCATATTTGTTGTCAGTTCTTTGTATTCAAAATAAGTCCTAATGTTCACGTTACCAACACTACCAAGAGACTTTCTGGTATCTTCATGTGCAAGTGTTTTAAATACCGGTTGTCCTTTTACCGAAGTCAGTTGCAGTAGAGCTCCAAAAACTATGACGTGTTTTCCTTCAAATAACACGTCATACTCTGTTTTAAGAATTTGCTGCATTCTTAAATGCACAAAGGCAAGCATCAAGTTTGAGACCATGCTTACCTCATCAATAATGAGAAGTTTCATTTTCTTAAGGACTCTTGAAACTTCATAACAAGCTTCTCCAGATAGCTTGTGGTATTCCAATGTGTTCTCATACTCTACTGGTAGCATTAGTAAACGATGTAAAGTAGTTCCTTTAATGTTATGTGCTGCCAACCCAGTTGGAGCAGTGACAACACAAGACGCTTGACCACTCACATACATTCAGATAGGTTGAAATGATGTACATGAGCACCCTTTCTTTTCATGAAGTAATCCATGGTCAATCAGCTCTTTCACTTGTTGATATATTTGTTTCTGTTCAACATTTAGTTGTTCTTCCAAGTTTCCTAACTGTATTACATCTTCTTGAACTTGATACATTGCTGTTTCCACCTCATTCATGGCAATTGCTGCTTCATTTTCAACAATTGGTTGGATCTTGACTCAGTGCAGCAGAACTTTGACTGTCTTGAGAACTGTCTCTAGCAATCTCAGCTGCAATTGTAGCTTCTTGATCAATTTCATCATTCAACATTTTCACATAATTTGCAAAAGCACTGCATTGTATGCTATCTTTACAAGCATTAAATGAATCTTCATAGCTCTGAAAATCTCCAAGTAATTCCAGTTCTGAACGCCACGGTTAGAACATTTGCAAAAGGGCTAAATAGTAAAATTCCCTTTTGTCAGCAGTGTCGCAACTCAGTTTCCTGTGATTAATTAAATTTCCTTTCCTTTGTTTCACCAGACATTCTTCGGAACCAATCACTGCATATTTTCCATCATTGATGTTCTCTGTAGTATTCCGTTTAGAAGTGCAGTTTTGCAGCACTTCATAGAGACACATGTTTTCAAGATGATGACTTCTGTTTGGGTAATATGTGTCCAATATGTCCGTTTTCAAAATATCTGTACTTTCTGGTTCTTTTTCTGCTAAATATTCAATTTCTTGAACAGATTTCAGTACCCGATTTCGCATTGCTGCAAGACCTAGACTCACCCAAATGATTCTTCTACTTTTGGAATATAGACTTGCAGATGATAACCGATCTGAGCATTCATATGCTCCAATTTCACGATGCGATAACATCTTCAAACTGAAACTGTATTATTTCTTACTTAGAGTCTTCTCGTGAGAAATCTCTTCCCACATTTCTTTCAATTCCATCTTTTCTGATTTAGTAATGTAGGATGTTACATATCGAGCAACAGCAATGGAATTGTCCGCAACATACTGAATATCCATGTTAACATTCCACATGGATAAAATAACTGGATTGTAGTCATTTATGTATTTTGATTCTTCGCTTCTTCTTAAGTTGTAGGTATTTTTTTGAGACTTTCTTGTGATGGTATGTCGCATAGCTGACATAAAACTGTTCACTCTTCCTTTGGATAATACAGGACGTGGAAATCCAAAACGACATTTGGTATAGAACTTATCCTTTGACTTGTACTTTCGTCAACAGTATTTTCCACACCTATGGCTTTGGAATCGTAAGACTTGTTGTTTTAAGTTTTTATCTTCTCTGCTATTGGGTACGGCACATGTGGCATAATCTTCAATGAAAGACAAAACAGTTTCATCTGAATCTGTTCCAAATTTGGGGGCGTCCTTGATCCATAACAACATATGTATATGAGGAGCACCTCTTGCTTGATACTCCTTTCTCCAAAAGAAATCCACAACTTCTCCAAGAGGAGGATTCTTTTTATTGCAGATGAAAGACATCATAGCTTCAAATCTATGATTGAAATATCTGCATACATTAACAGGATCCAAAGAGCACAGTTCTCCAGGTGTCTTGTATTCAATATTTTTTATATTGGAATTTGCCTCTCGAAGAAATTCAAGTAAATCATCCCAAGCATACTCAGCACAGCTTAGTGTAACAAACCATGTAGGAGTTCCCAAGTTCCGTAGCATACATTTCAGTTCTCCTTGACGACGGTACCAATATTCATTAGTCCCATGCTGACATGCCATCAGATTAATCAACTGAGATTCTAAATGATCATCTCTCTGATGCACTTTATCCATAAAATCCTTTGCAGTTACATTTTGCAGATGCATTCCAGTTTTTAACATGTGATTTACTGCATATGAAAGTCCAGACAAGTCACTTTCAAACAGAAGATGAAACATATAAGGGATACATTGTCGAAATCTTGGACCTTCTGCATATAATTTTGTTGTCCGATATTCAGATGCAGGAATCTGCAAAGAACGTTCATCATTTCGTCTACCTTTTCCTCTTGGAAACAACTGTGGGAAACAACTAGCTTCCAAGCTCTCTTCCCATACACTCATGGGACTTCCTCTTACTTTTTTCATTCGGAACAACTCAATCGTATTCCCCATCACCTTTTTGGAATGAAGTGGATGTACACTGTAATGTTCATAGATTTCTTCATATCTGGACATGTCCACTTTTTCAATTTGTCCACTTAATGTTTCAGTATCTTCTGCTAAATCTATTTCTTCTTCTCCTACAAACACATTTCCATAGTACTCATTATTTTTTATCAGATACAATGATGCCTTTTGCACTTTTCTAACATCCACTAACTCTTGCCAGATTTTCTTATTCTTAGTAGGAACACCATTAACTAGAATGACTAGTGGTTCATTTTCTTCATGGTCTACACCAATAGTTTCAATATTTTTCTTTAAATCTAACGGTAAATACACAACTCTTCCTTTCAATCCTCTTTGCAACTCTGATGGAGGTAATTTACCAGTTTTAGGCTCCATACGAACAATAGCCTGAAATGGGTGCACACATTGAATGAGAAAAGACTCCTACGTATTTAAATCTATCAGCTATGGAGGAATAGCAACCAACTCTAGATTATTATGAACAGCTCGAGAAGGCATTTTATTCTCATCTAATTTGTTATAACAATATTTGCAAATAGGCTGCTCAGATCCCAAATCAAAACAATCCTCTACCAACAAATAAGTTGCAAATTCCTTCCACTTATCATTATCTTCTATTTCACTTTTTAAATACAGATTGACACCCCTAGGTTGATTTTTATAGTGACTTCGCCGACAACAAATACAAGAAACATTTGGTCTTTCACCTGAAATTACCTTAAACTTTGTGATTTCATCCTCAAAATTTTTTGTAATCACCGGGTCTACATTGTCTTCAACATTTTGTTCTACTAATGTGTCAGTTTCTGCACTCTCTTGCTGAGGACCAAAGTAACAAAACTCAATATCATCACAAACCTTCTTCACATCTGATACTGACCCACGCAAAAGAGTACTGTTCAACTCATTTAACTTTAGTCCTGGACTTTTTGCATAATACAATCTTCTCACTTACTTCTGCATTTGAGTATGATGTATTGCCAACATCCTGAAATGGTGAAAAACACTTTGACAAACTTTCCTAGAAAGACAAGTCAGAGAATGACCTTGCAAACCACTCACTCTGCAAGGGTCTAGTCCTTGCAACACTTTATTCTTTGGTTTAACACTTTTTTTACTATATGCTTGTAAAAAACTACATAATTTATCAATAGATTCCTGTTGTACACTACAAATACTACTGCAATCCCAAGTGTACACCGGGTGTTTAGGACGTCTCCCTAGAACTTCATCAGCTATCACTTCTTCTGCATTTCTTTCAACCATTTTCTCTTTGACAATTGGACAACCATCTCTAACCTCATAACCTCGACCACTGGTGTCAACTGCATACAATAATTTTTTGCTCTGTAAATAACTCTCTTCATTAAAGAAAGGCTCTGAACTGGAACTGTGTTTCCATTCTCCCAAAAAAAAAAAAAATTTTTTTTCTATTAATTACTATTTTCCTCCTACTTTTGGCCTTCATTAAATGGATTGGTTTATCTAGTGATAGAATTCCGTTTAATACTAAAATGAATAGTTTCCTTTTTACTTCAAAAGCCTTTTCAACAATGGTTTCAATATGCTTCTTCTTTTTATAAAATAGAGCTCTCTTTTTATATTTCTTCACATATTTCAGCAAATTATGTACTACTCTCTTGTAAAATGTTTTTTGCGTAATTCCTTATACTGATTGTGCCTTCTTTTACCATACTTTGTCTCCTTTCACTGTCCATTTGCTTTTTTGGTTTTCCTCCTATTTTGAATTTCTTTTCTAGTTGAAGCATTCTCAGCGGTTTCAGCATTCTGTACATTCTGTTTGGTCCTACAAACATTTTTAATAAATTGCTTTGTGATCTTACCAGAAGATTTTTTCTTTTTAGCCACATTATCTTGTTCATTTAATACTTGTGGTTGATATTTCTTCAAGTAAGTCTCCTGCCTCTGTTCTTTTCTTTTTCTTTTTTTTTCTTGCATGATTTCTCTATTTTGACGGTGAAAAACAGTATCAGTAAAAAATAATCACAAATAAATGTATATTAATAACTTTCAAATTTATACTATTCTATTACTGTACAAACACATTTTATATCAATACTGACTAAGAAACTATAGCCCTGAAGCACAAGTGTGACGATGGTTAAAACACTACATGCATAGTGCATACTACTTTGAAGCAGTTCATGCCCTAAAGCCTGCCTCACTAAAAGACTACATGCTAACTGATTGAATGATTACAGTACTATAAGGAGAGACACTGGTTGAGTGACAGGGTATTTGCTAGAAGTGTATGGATACTGACTGGGATATTGATGGTGTGAAAGACAAGTGTGTAGGTGATTAGAGACCTACATGCATAATGGATACATGTTTGAATCCATCCATATGTTAAGGCCTGTCTCCGTCCAATAATACTTGGATACTGACTGAATGTTTTGAGTATTGCAAGGAGAGTGCCAGGATGAATTTATAAGTATTTGTATTTTGGTGCAGTAAATACATTAGTACATGGTGCTGAATAAGTCACTGGAGAAGTGTAAGGGGAGTGACAGGGTGTTTGCGGGAACTGTATGAATACTGTCTGGGATATTGAAGGTGTGAAAGACAAGTGTGTAGGTGGCTACAGACCTACATGCATAGTGGATAGACGTTTGAAACAGTCCATAGAGTAACACTTGGATGACTGCAAAACTACCTGAGTACTGACTGAATCATTAGAGTACTACAAACAGAGTGACTGGGTGAATCTTTTTAAGTTTTTGGGTTTTGGTGCAGTGAATAGATTACTACATAGTGCCAGATGAGTCAGTAGAGGTGTGCAAGTGGACTGAAAGAGTGTTTACTGGACTTTATAGATACTGACTAGTTAATTGAACAAGTGAAAGACAAGTGTGTAGGTGACTAGAGGCCTGCATGCATACTGGACAGACGTTTGAATCAATCCATGTGCTAAGGCCTGCCTCACTCCATTAGTACTTAGGTACTGACTGAATGATTAGACTATTGCAAGAAGAGTGACTGGGTGAATTTATAAGTGTTTCAGCTTTGGTGGAGTGAATGCATTACTACATGGTGCTGAATAAGTCACTGGAAGAGTGCTAAAGGAGTGACAGGGTGTTTGCTGGAAGTACATGCATACTGACTGGGGAATTCAAGCTGTTAAAGACTAGTGTATAGTAGGTTAGAAGCCTGCATGCATACTGGATAGACCTTTGAAGCAGTTCATGTGGTAATGCACAGTTCACTGCATGAGTACCTGCGTACTGACTGAATCATTAAACTACTGCTAGGAGACTGCCAGGATGAAAGTTTTAAGTTTAAGTTTGAAGTTTTTAAGTGTGTAAATGGTTAGAGGACTACGTGCATAGTGGATAGGCGTTTGAAGCAGTCCATGTGCTTAGGCCTGGCTCAGTACATGAGTACTTGGGTACTGACTGAATGATTAGAGTACTGCAAGGACACTGCCTGGATGAATTTATAAGTGTTTGGGTTTTGGCACAGTGAATGGATTAGTACATGGTGCTGAATGGGTCACTAGAGGAGTGTAAGTGGAGTGACAGGGTGTTTGCGGGAACTGTATGAATAGTGACTGGGGTATTGAAGGTGTGAAAGACAAGTGTGTAGGTTGTTAAAAGACTGCATGCATGGTGGTTAGGCGTTTGAAGCAGCCCATGTGCTAAGGCCTGGCTCACTGCATGAATACTTGGGTACTGACTGAATGATTAGAGTACTGCAAGGAGAGTGCCTGGGTGAATTTATAAGTGGTTGGATTTTGGCACAGTGAGTGTATTAGAACATGGTGCTGAATGGGTCACCAGAGGAGTGCCAGGGGAGTGACAGGGTGTTTGCTGGAAGTGTATGGATACTGACTGGGGAATTTAAGGTGTGAAAGACAAGCAGGACTGCATGCATAGTGGATAGGGGTTTAAAGCAGTCCATGTGCTAAGGCCTGGCTCACTGAATGAGTACTTGGGCACTGACTAAATGATTAGAGTACTGCAAGGAGAGTTCCTGGGTGAATTTTTAAGTGGTTGGATTTTGGCACAGTGAATGTATTAGAACATGGTGCTGAATGGGTCACCAGAGGAGTGCAAGGGGAGTGACAGGGTGTTTGCTGGAAGTGTATGGATACTGACTGGGGAATTGAAGGTGTGAAAGATAACTGTTTAGATGGTTAGAGGACTGCATGCATAGTGGATAGGCGTCTGAATCAATGCATGCGCTAAGGCCTGCCTCACTCCTGGGTGAATACATAAGCAATGACTGCCTTTTAATTCTACCAAAACTTGAGAACAGGAAAGGTTTTTAAGCAGTTATGTGTATGCAAAGATATGAAGTACCCAAATGCTTCTCTCACAATGGTTACCCAAATGCACACATACTCACAATGTGATTCTAGACAAGCAACACTATCCCTTGTACTTTGGCAAAACTCATTCACTACTCTGGAAGGAGTAAGGGGTTTGCACACAATCTACATAGTTCAGTACTGCACTTTACTGTCAAAGCCTGACTCATGTTATGAATGCATAAGCAATGACTGGCTTCTAATGCTACTAAAACTTGACAACATGACAGGATTTAAAACAGTTATCTGTCAGCAAATACATGATGTTACCAAATGCTTCTCTCAAAGTGGTTCCCAAATGCACACAGACTCACAGTGTGATTCTAGACAACCAACACTATCCCTAGGAGTTTACTAAAACTCATTCACTACCCTGGAAGGGGTAAAGGGACTGCACACAATCTACATATTTCAGTACTGCACTTTAGTGTCAAAGCCTGACTCATTTTATGAATGCATAAGTAATGACTGGCTTCTAATGCTACTAAAACTTGACAACAAGACAGCTTTTAAAACAGTTATCTGTCAGCAAATACACGATGTTATCAAATGCTTCTCTCACAATGGTTACCCAAATGCACACAGACTCACAGTGTGATTCTAGACAAGCAACGCTATCCCTTGTACTTTGGCAAAACTCATTCACTACTCTGGAAGGAGTAAGGGGTTTGCACACAATCTACATATTTCAGTACTGCACTTTACTGTCAAAGCTGACTCATTTTATGAATGCATAAGCAATGACTGGCTTCTAATGCTACTAAAACTTGACAACAAGACATCTTTTAAAACAGTTATCTGTCAGCAAATACATGATGTTACCAAATGCTTCTCTCACAGTTGTTCCCAAATGCACACAGACTCACAGTGTGATTCTAGACAAGCAACACTATCCCTAGGAGTTTACCAAAACTCATTCACTACTGTGGAAGGGGTAAGGGTACTGCACACAACCTACATATTTCAGTACTGCACTTTAGTGTCAATGCCTGACTCATTTTATCAATACATAAGCAATGACTGGCTTCTATTGCTACTAAAACTTGACAACATGACAGGTTTTAAAACAGTGTGATTGTAGACAGCCAACTATCCCTTGTACAAAATACATTTACTAGTCTACAAGATCTAAGGTGACTGCACACATTACAGAAGATTTTCTACTACACATTAGTACCAAAATGTTTCTCTCAAAATGATTCCTAAATGCACACAGACTCATTGTGTGATTCTAGAAAAACACTATCCCTTGCACTATACCAAATCACATTTCTTAATCTACGAGTACTACATTTTAGTGTAGAAACATGACTCATTTTGCAAATTCATAAACAATGACTGGTTTCTAATTGTACCAAAATATACAAACAGCACAATTATCTATCTGCAAACACATGAAAAACACAAATGCTTATCACAGAATGGTTTCTACATGCACACACACTGTCAATAAGATTGTACACAAAAAAAGTACTCCCTGCACTTTAGCAGGAGAAATACATTAGTCTGATTAAAAATAAATAGACCACATACATCCCCTCATAATTAAATAACTCACCTTTCAAGTTGTTTTGTAGATTAAGAAGTATATCAGTCACCCATCAGATTTTCTTATACAGAATCTCTGCACTGTGCACCTGTCAGCAAAACCAAAGAATGGTAAAGTTTCCCTCTCATTTTCCACACATATACATGTAAACATTAATTCAAAAGCTAACACACATTTCTATTGGTTAAACATTTCAACCCTTTCCAAATGACATAAATTTGAACCCTACCCCCAATCTGCCTTCTGCCTGTTACCATAGAAACAGGTCATGCAACACTGAACTGAGCACACAGGTCACAAGTTCAGCACACAATGTTGCTAATCAAAACAGCAAGTGTGCTTGACTTTTCAACATATCAGCTTATCATATATAATGTTCTTTTCAATCAGTTTTTGTTAACCAATAAGAATCATGCATTTAAAAAAACAGAACCATGCACCCTACTTTTCAGTGTAGAAGGTTGTCAAACAACCAATGATTTCTTGTCTTTTTTTAAAACTGCATCTTAGCCACCATTTTAGAAAAATCTTACTTTTCAAACTGCCATTTCATTTACAGAGACCATCTGAGTGCATCCAGACCTGGCTTCAAGATGCTTAGAGTGTGGATTGTGGGACACAGCTATATTTTCTGGAGCAAAAGGTATACAGAAAGCAAAGGCATTCACAAAGACCTAGGTTTGCCAAATGTAGACATTAAATGGATTGGACAGAGAGGGTTAAAGTGGCACCAATTGATGCCATTGGTAAAATCCTTTATGCATCTCCAACACCCTGACCTCATAATAGTGCACTGTGGTGGCAATGACCTAGGCACTTTGACTGGGTTAGGTCTGGAAATGCTTATGAAGGACACCTTTGCAGAATTGATTTCACTTTTTTCCAAAACTGCCTTTGTGTATTCTAACATATGCCAAAGGCAGAAATGAAACTGGTCCAATCATTTGTGTCCACAGATTGAGAAAGCTAGGAAACATGTGAATAAATCTGTTTCTTCTTTTCTCCAAGACTATAGAATGGGGTCCATTTACAATAACAATCTGCACTTTCATATGCAAGAGATGTATAAGAGAGATGGAGCACACTTTACTGATGAAGGAAACAGAGTCTTCCTCAACAACTTTAGACTCTGTATAGGTACTTACTTATAAGTACCAAAAACTCTTAATGAACACAACAGCTCTTTTTAGAGCCACTCAAGAACAAAACACTTAATCTTGATGTTTATCTCCCAAACATTTCTGGGTTTTTCCTTGGATCCGTGCACCCAATGCGTTAGGAACCGCACACCCTATGCAAGAGAAATCGTGCACCCAACGCGTTAGGATGTGCGACTCCTAATTTTACCGTAAAAAACAAATAGCCCCTATCACTAATTTTTATTATCCCCGGGGACCCTATCCCCCGGGGTTTATTAAAAAACGTTGGGGATCGTGAAAGGAGCCCCAATGCCCCTACAGTCCCAGCCGGCTCCCCGCGTCCTTCGGGAGCCGGCATTGCTTTTCCACATGGGGAGCTGCTGACATGCAGCTCTCCATGTGGAAAAGAAATATCGTTTGGATTTTGAAAGAGAGAGCAGGTTTCCCTGCTCTCTCTTTCAAAATCCAAACCAAGTTTGCTATGGGAGGGCGGGAGACTCCCGCCCTCTCATAGCAAACAACAGTGTCCTGGGGTGGGCACCCCAGGACACTGTAGGAGCCGGCCCTGGGGGGTGGCGGTCCCCAGGGCCCTCACGGGCTCCAGGAGGGGGGCCATGCAGCCCCCCTCCCTCAAACAATAAAGCCCTGGGGGTGGTGATCCCTGGGGCTTGGGGGGGGCGTTCAGCCCCCCCACCCTGTCCATTTTCTAGCCCCGGGGGGTAGCGGTCCCCGGGGCCCATTAATTTTTACAGATTTTGCCCCCAGGATTTGGCCCCCCTGGGGGCTAATTATTAAGGAAGTGCAGAAGACCGCGCTTTGGTTTTTTTGTTATTTCGGCCGGATCCGCGCACCCAGCGCGCATTTTGCAGTATTTTATTTTTTTAAAAAGGGGGCCCCAGGGTGTCCTTCTGGGACCCCTTAAGCAACTCTAGAGAGTCAGAGTATTTCTACCCTGCCCCTTTACATCTTTCACACACTTATTTCCCTTACTTAATCAGCCTTGCTTCTACCGAGGCACAAAATGGCTGCCAACAGTTCCTGGTTTCGAATGTAGACAGACACAAGACAGCCAATTAGCATTCAGCGCGTAATCGGGAGGGTGCGCGCTCAGTTCGCAGAGGGTGCGCTCAGGGTGCGCATAGGGTGCGCGATCCTCCGAGGCCATAGATATATCTATCTTTTTAACTCTAATTTTCTCAGGAACTACTGAACGGATTTACACCATTTATGCAAAAAGCACGAGTCTGAACTGAGGACTACCTCTTTGCCAAATTTGGTGTAATTCTGTTCAGCAGTTCGGGCTGTAGCTGCGTCAACAGGTCCTATGGGAAACTGCATGGGGAAAACGCGTTTTGGGACCCCCCTTTTTTCTCGGCCCCCGCTTGACGAATCACCATGAAACTTTCAGGATATGAGCGGACCGGAGCTGGCCAAAAGTTTGGAAAATTTTGCGAAGATTCGTCAACTGGCGCCAGACTTATTGGGAATAAAATGTTGCGGATTTCCTATGGTAAAGAGGTCCTAACTATAACTACCTACTGGCGACCGCCAGTAGGTAATATATAAATATATTATCTACTGGCGGTCGCCAGTAGATAGTTATAGTTAGGACCTATTTTCCATAGGAAATTCACAACATTCTATTCCCAATAACTTTGGCGCCGGTTGACGAATCTTTGCAAAATTTTCAAAACTCGTGGGGCGCTCCGGTCCACTCCTATCTTGAAAGTTTAGGGGTGATTCGGCAAGCGGGGGCTGAGAAAAAAGGGGGGTCCCAAAACATGATTTCTCCATGCAATTTCCCATAGGAAACTTTAGACACGGCTACAGCCCGAACTGCTGAACGGAATTACCCCAAATTTGGCAAAATGGTAGCCCTTTGTTCAGAAAGAACCCATTTTTTTTAAATGGTGTAAATCCGCTCAGTAGTTGCTGAGAAAATCAAAAGTAAAAACACATATATATCTATGACCGTGGAGGATCCGCGGACCCTCCCGATCACAAGCTTTATGGTAATTGGCTGTCAACACTCCAAACCAGGAAGTGTTGGCAGCCATCTTGTGCCTCAGTAGAAGCGAGGCACAAGAAATCAGTGAAAGAAAATGGGCAAAACGCGAAAAGGGGGCAGGGTAGAAACACCCTGACCCCCTAGCCCTGCTTAGGGGGTCCCACAAGGACAATTTCATACTTTTTTTAAACGGCAAAATCTGCGGAGGATCCACAAAAAAAAAAACGAAGCGCGGTATCCCGCGCATCGTTGCTATTTAGTCCCCGGGAGGCCAAATCCCGGGGCTTTTAACAATTATGTGGGGGGGCTCACAGCCCCTCAGCCCCAGGGAACGCCACTTCAAAATACATGGGTGGGGGTCTCAAAGGCTCCCCAAGCCCCGGGGGCCACCACCCCCGGGGCTTTATGACAATATATGCAGGGGGCTCACGGCCCCCTGCAGCCCCGGGGACCACCCCCCCGGGGCTTGTGTTTTAAAAAAAAGTAACCTGTGTGGGGGGACTCGAGACCCCCAAATGCCCCGGGGGCTGCCACCTTCCCCGGGGCTCTAAGTCTTTAAATTTGGGGGTCTGTTAAGGATCCCCAAGCCCCAAGGACCACCACCCCCTGGGGCTTTGAAAATGTTGGGAGGGGGGCCGCGTGGCCCCCCTCCTGGATCCCTTGTTGGCCCTGGGGACCGCCACCCCCAGGGACGGCTCCTGCAGTGTCCCGGGGTGCCCACTAGGTGCGTAGGGTCCGCGCATCCCGATAATGAAAAAAAAACGAAGCGCGGACTCCCGCGCTTCGTTTTTATTTAGCCCCCGGGGGGCCAAGTCCCGGGGGCAATGTGTCTATCATAATGGGAGGACCAGAGGGGCCCCCCAGACCCGGGGACCACCACCCCCGGGGCTTAACTGAATGTATGCAGGGGGCTCATGGCTCCCCCGCAGCCCCGGGGACCGCCACCCCCAGGGCTTGTTTTAAAAAAAAAAAAAAAATACCAGTGTGGGGGGGCTCGAGCCCCCCCACATGCCCCCAGGACTGCAACCTCCCCGGGGCACTAAATATTTAAATAGGGGGTGCGTTACGGACCCCCAAGCCCCGGGGACCACCACCCCCTGGGCTTAAAACTAAGTGGGAGGGGGGCCGCGCAGCCCCCCTCCTGGAGCCTTGTCGTGGCCCTGGGGACCGCCACCCCCCCAGGGCCGGCTCCTGCAGTGTCCCGGGGTGCCCACCCCCGGGACACTGCTGTTTGCTATGGCAGGGTGGGAACCTCGCAGCTCCCATCCTGCCATTGCAAACTGCTTTGGTATTTGGAAGAGAGAGCAGGGAACCTGCTCTCTCTTCCAAATACCAAAGACGATTGCTTTTCCACACGGGGAGCAGCATGTTAGCTGCTCCCCATGTGGGAAAGCAATGCCGGCTCCCGCAGGATGCGGGGAGCCGGCGGGGCTGTGGGGGGATTGGGGACCCCCCCACGGCCCCCAACAGAGGCCAGGCCTCAGGGGATGGGGTCCCCGGGGCCAGTAGTGATGACATCAGTGATGTCACTGACCATGTCATGAGTGATGTAATATGTGACGTCATCAACAGTGCATTGCGGGGGCGCGAGTTATAGTTAGCTGAACTAACTATAACGGGGGAATTTCAAGGGTTTTGTATGAGGGAAATGTCCGGCTAACTATAACGCCCCTGAAACCTATGTTTTTTTCAGTGAATATATATATATATATCTATATATACACATCATAATAGAAATCCTCGTGTATCCAGAAGCTGTTTATCTTTTTTGTGACCCAATAGGATGCATATTCATCCTGGGCCTGAAGGAATGGAGTGTCAATGTGGAAGTGAGCCTTTCTGGACACCAGCAGACTTCCTACTGAGGTAGGCCAGTGCTCACTTTCGGGCCTCATTAATATTCGTTTGGGATCACTAGTCATGTCACATATGTTTTAGCTGTGACTGTCAGAGATCCACTGACCCTCCTAGGTCCACTCATAAATAAAGCTGTTGAGTGGGACTGGAAGTCGCTAAGGATAGTTCTTGCTGCCTCCAGCCTCTACCTCACAATACACTCCAGCAATACACTCCAGATCAAGCTTTTTTCTTCTATTGTTTGAAGAGAGGAGGTTGGATGGAGGATGTGAGTCTAGGGGAGATACCAGACACCAAAGTAAGACACCCTAGTCTGGCGTTTCCTTTTTAGGTGCTTTCTGAGTTCCAAAACGCACTACACCCGATTTATTGGTTATGGTCAACCTGAGTTCAAAGAAAACACGTACCTCTCTGGTACGCTCACGGATCGGCCTCCTCACTAAAGCATTTACGACTATAGAAATTAGTACTATGGGAGTACATTTTTAAGCACTCTTACATGTCTTTTTAAAATGGCCGAAACTTCCAACTATGCTAGTGAAAGTGCAAAGAGGGCACAGTCCTTACTATTTGTATCAACTGTGCATGGAAATTCGCTGTATATTCCCCTGTTTATCCCATTTTAGATGTTTTATGGCCTAACCAGAAAGGCACGTAAGAGTACATAATGGAGCACTACAAAACTTCTGCTATATGTACTCATAAATTCCTATTTCACTAGTCACTCAAGTGCTTGGGTTTAAGCAGCTAGATGACTAAAGGAGCAAAATGAAAATGTTAGCATAATTGCCTACTACTGCCCACGCTGTCATAAAAACCAATGCAGTTGTTTCTCCCTAGTGATTCCAGAGCATCATTGTACAGAAACTGAAAGATACAGAAATTAGATTGAAATTAAACAGGTTGCCCAGAAAGTTACAAGCTGATTTCACGGGACATTTATGGAACAATGAGATTGTGGTTGTACCAATGTAGTGACTGACCAGTGAGAGATCACATTTACTTTGTATCACTTGATTGTTTTTGAGAGGGTGCAGGGCCTGAGAATCTCCTAACATTAAAGCTAAAACTACTATCAGATTCGAACTCTACAAAGCATTGCTCTTTAAAACAACTCAGTTCAAGTGTGGGACATGGAAAACTGCATGAATGATTCACTTGTAAGGTCTAAAAATTGTAATCTATGTCTATTTGAACTTGCAACTTCTAGATTCATGTCACTTCATTTATTTTTCTACATAACTTGTGTATGAGGTATGTATTAAATAATGTAGCTCTACAAGCATATGTGTAGCTATCACTCACAACATTGATTGTGCCCCTTCCTTACATTGCACTTGCATAGGGTTAGGAAAATTAACAAAGACTAAAATTCGCAATATTTTACTATATTTTTCACAAATATTTGATAGTCGTTTGCCCCAACATTTTTAAAAACATGTTGATAATACTGGATTAAAGCATCTCAGACTTTTTTCTGCACCCTTTAATGCAGTTTTGTTTAGTTGTAAAGTTGGTAGTCCAATAAATGCAGAAAAGGCAATTCTAAATAGTTGATAATACCCTAAAACATACTACTTTGTGGATGTAAACCATTTGTATACCAACTTTTTTAGATGGGGGCTTGGCAGCCCCGGATTTTCAAAAAGCCACAGAGGATGAAGTTAAATATATTGCAAATAAATGGGAGTCATGCACACAGTGCGCATTGTCCTGAAAATTTGTCTGTGATCCTTGTGGCCATCCCGCTTCACTCTGCATGTCTTTGGTCACTCCTTGAGCAGGAACCGTTTGAGGATTTTCAGAACAGCATGCAAAATAGAAATTTGCCTTCTCGGGCCGCACTACATAAACTGTCCCCGAGGCATAACATGCATGTGTACCCTCTTACTGCGCCCCTGGGGCAATTTGGTATCACAGAAGGGACCAGAGATGCCAATGCCGCTCCTTATGTAATACAGATCATTCTGGCGCTCTTACAGCACCAGTGTGATTCTAAGGATGCCATCCACATTAGCCTGAGGGTGTGGCCCTATGCTAATGATGTGCCTGTGCCGTATGATGGATATGGGCACAGAGTCACACACCTTCAAGAGGCACAATGACTTTGTGCCACAAAGAGGCTCTGCCCCCAGAAGGTGACCCCTAAAGAGGGATAAGGGAGTTACATAGACCCCCCAGACATCTCTCTCTAGGCAGGGGCAGTCATTATCTGCACTTGATTGCACAGGGGTCTCTGCCCCCTTTTTAAAAGCAAGGGCCGCCTGCATTGGAAGAGGCGGATTCGCTGCTTCACTAATGCACTGTCTCCTGGGCAGGTGCGAGTTTGCTGCCGCTCTGTGGGTAGTCCTTTATCTGGAATAGCGTGCACTGACCAGGTGCGCTCCTGGCACAGCCATTTAAAGGTATGCAGGGTGCAGACCAGAGCAGGGCCAGACTGGGACCGCAAACCAGCTCCGGAAATTGCAACCGACCGGCCGCCAGGGGGGCAGTCGGACATAATTGCCAGGGCAGGAACACAGCTGCTGCACTGCTGCTGCACTTTTGCTACAAGTGCGGATTCTGCAGCACTGCTGCAAAACCGGCCCCCAGTAACAAAACCGGCCCCCACCCATTTGGCCCACCGGGGAAATGCCCAGTGCCCGCTACCGCCAGTCCAGCCTTGGACCAGAGCAGTGCATCCTGTATATAATGCAGCCACTGGAGTCTCCTCATTCTCTGAAAAATACTATTTTTTGTTTTTGCAGTTATTTAGAACCCTTAATTGATGACGCCACGGGCCTGCTGCCTTACCCTGCCTTGTAATAACAGGCAACATGTGCCAAGTCTACACATTTGAAACATACTTGCAGATGATGAAGGCCTGCAGATTGTGGATTTTCTCACACACGTAGGGCACAGTTACATTTACATGCGTTCGTTTTCATAACTTTCAGGTAAACTTAGCTAAAACTACTTTCTTAAATACCCCTGAAAAGGTGTGTCTGCAACTTCCTACTTAGTCTGAATGGATTACCTCATATCCACCTGTCACAGATTTACACCTCCTTATAACTGAGAACGAGAAGAACAGACCGGACAGTTACCATCAGATATACTGGACTAACTCATCTTGGAGACAGTGAGGCAAGTGCCACATAACCTTATTGCCACATGCCATCAATCGCGTCTTGAATTATAATACACTTTTGAAGGTACATTTAGAATTTGCTTGTTTTTTCCACCTCTTGGGTATTCCTAATTCTGAAGGCATGATCCAATAGAATAAAGACACATTTTAGTGAGAGAGCAGAACTGCTGCATGGATTTTCAGCATTTTAGAAAATTCGAAATTTTGCCAGCTGAAGAGTTCCTTGTATTTTGGATAAAGGTCTTTTTCAAGTTTTTGGGTGTCCCGACCCCTAGTAGGTTGTGCACAAAATCTGTTGTCTTTCCTCACCTTACAGAAACGTTGACCCTAAACCAGAGAACGGCTATTATGGAAAAGCAATTAAATTGAAAGAGATTATGAGTTCACAAAATAAACCTGTAGGAACCCGATGTGTGTTCTGTGATAAAGATAGCACGAAACTTTCTCAGAAGAAGATATACAGAAACAGCAACTGGATTACAGAAAGCTTGGCATACAGTGGGGATCAGCAGCGGCAGAAAATCTAAAGTGAAAGCCGTAGATCATATAGGACCTGTGCTGTGATCATGGAAATGGAAAGACTAGGGGAGTGAAATATGTTCAACAAAAATGCGGCTGCATCAGCCTAGTAATGCCTCTGTATAATCAGATTCTCTGGGCCTGGTTACCAAAGACTTTCTGTGACTTAGGGCCTGATTTAGGGTTTGGCGGATGGGATACTGAATCACAAATGTGCATTATATCCTATGGAACTTGTAATAAGGAGGGATATTTGTCATGTACTCTAAATCATGTCCTTCCTCTTGTAGTGCTCCTGACTTTCTCTTGAATTCCAGGGGGCCTATGCACAAAGGTATTTCAGAATACATAAAGTAATACTCCTGTAGTACTCTTACATATCCTTGTGATTTACCTCAAAAACATCTAAAATGGGTATCAAATTTAAATATTCAGGAAATATTTATATACAAGTAGTAGAAATAGAAAAGTCTGTTCTCTGCATTTGTACTTATACTAAAAGAAAGTTGGATGTTTTGGGGCTGATTCACAAATGCAGGTAGGAGTACACAAAAAAGTACTCCTGTTGTGCTGATTTCCATTTCCATAAATTCTTTCATGAAATGGACCCCAGGACTAATACAAGAGTAACTCACAGTTACTCATAGCCTGCGCTGTGGGGCTGATTGCTTTTGTGCAGGAAGGGACACCTTCGTGCACAAAATCAATCAATTCAGGCAATTTCCTTTTTCTATACATAGAAAAAGGAAAGCACGAGGTGAAATGCCCTTCTCTAACACCACCCCTGGGGTGGCATTGGGTTCTGACGCATTTCAAGGTTTACGATTTCTCGTAAATCTGGGAATGTGTGTGTGGCGTGGGAACACCCACAGCCGCACCCATGGAACGCCCCTTTCACCAAGTTTTCTGCGTGAAAGGGGCATATATTTATAAGGCCATGAAAAGCCTCATAAAGTGGCTTTACGTAGCCTTATAAATATGCAGTGGCACATTGCACCACCGGAATAAAAAAAGTGATGTTCTGGCGACTCAAAAGCGTTTCCTCCTCTATATATAGGCTTTGCAATGTTTTCCCATAACACCTTGCGATAAATGTTCAGGAACTGGTGCCAGCTTATAATAAACAAGTGACTGCGCATATTCACGTTCGTTCTTGCTGCTGCGTCCTGTCTCGTTTAATTTGCAGGTTCTCGGGAGGGTGTGAGGGGCATTAGAGGAATACCCTTCCCCCTCCCCATCGCTTTCTCCTCATTCCGAGAGCACCATGCCCATTCGCCTGAGTGGCCCTAGTCTGCCGCGCGCCCTCCATTTGCAGGTTCACTGCCACCTCATTTTCCGCAACATATTCTGAGGTCTGCAAAGGTCACTGGTCGAGAGGCTTGAAATTGAGTTTCTCATTTCTGGCTGATTAAGGCTTGAAAATGAGCTGGAATTAGCCGAGCAGCTGCCTCTTCCAATGAGAAGGATTTATTTACCCAGTGCCAGGATTTGTAAAAGATGTGTTGATACCTCTGACAGGAGAAAGCTTTACTTTAAGGCCTGTCAACTTGTTTTCCTTTCCTATGCGTTTTTCCTCCTTGTATCGATTTGCACTTTGAATGCATCTTTTACCTTATTTTCAGCTTTTTTTTCTGTGTTCAATCCTGCGGCCACAGTTCAGGCGGTATAGGTAAGATTAATTCACGTTATAAAGTCACTGTGTTTCTAATACATCACGGATGGCTGACGATTTCAGGCATTTATTTATTCCTCTAGCAGTTTCAAGCACGAGCTTGCTTGTAGAAAAACATGGATTAACTATATAGAGCAGGTCACTTAGAGACCATAAAGTTGTCAGGTTTCAAACAAAAATGATAACTTAAAACCAGGGCAGAAGTCCTAAAAAAAGAAGTGGGGGGATGCTGACGTCACGACAGGAAGTGACGTCACGAAAGGTGGCTTGCACCATCTGACTCATTGCCTCCCCTCGCTCACCCCTTAGATGCTACTGCATCAGAGAAGACAGCACATGTGCAGCGTTCTAAATGAGCTCCGATCTTGCCCCAGAGAGGCCAAAGAGTGAATGTGTGGCTCCATTTGCTCCAGTTATCGAGCTCCCGGTAAAATAAGTGGGGGACGCCGTCCACCCGCGTGGTACCCCGACTCGAGCTCTGCAGTTAAAACACAGTACTGCAACAAAAATAAAGATTATATCAGAAAATAAAATTCAAGTTGAAGCATAGTTGGTAAATAGTTGACTTGCCCAGAGTTCTCAAGAAGGTATGGATGAATTCCAGCAGTATCTACATCGCCTCCACTCATTGTGGGAGTGATGGATTGAGAAATTAGCCACCTGTGTTTCTTTTATCGGCTAGAGGAAGAATATTTTTTACAAGGATGCGAGCAGAAGTGGTTGCATAAAAACCCAATGCTCCCTCTGGTAAAATGTAGTGAAAGGACCATGCGATTAGTTGGCCAGACAGTCCCCTGCACCACATAGGAAGTATAATACTGCAACAATTTGTGTTAGATGGAAACAATGACTAAAAACTTTGCACATAACTAACGTTGATTTCAATATCCAAAACTTTGACTTGCCAACACATTTCATGATGGGGGAAGGACGTTGTGCCAACTCACACCAGCATCATGCCAAGGGGGGGGGGGGCAGTCACCCCATGCCCTACTCTTTTCAGGGCTCTGCGCTGAAAATGTTAAATTGATTTTTATATCACAAAAGTAGTTTTAGCCTTCTTTTGTGATATATTATAGCTAATACAGGTATCGTTAACCACCATTAGGTGTTGTCATAAAGCCACAGAAGAGTCACGCATCGTGATTGTGACCTGAGGCTCCCAAAAGCTTCTGACAAACCTGCCTCACAATCTGTGGCGGCTGCTATTATTTCTGAGTGGTGAGGCGCGAGGTGGGGGGGGACAACCAAAAACGAAACGAATACTTACCTGCCGCTCTTACGGCCGCCTTCCTTCCTTCGCTCCACCGATCCTGGACTCTGACTGCGCAGGGTCCCAGATGCAAATTCCCACTGCTTCTCTCGTGCTTGGAATATTATTATTGGGATTACTGGAATTGGTCTGAGCGGTTTGGGTTGCCACTCAGACAGTGCATTGGTGTTGCGCAACCCAGCCAGGTTGGAGAAACATAAGTGTGTTTGTGTGTTTGGCTGACGAACAAGTTGAAAAATTCCCTTTGGACTAAAATGCTTCAAATCACTCCATTCAATATCTATGCTGTCACTCAATGTTACCTTTCATACTTGGAAGACCTCCATAAGGAATACCGAAAAGTTATTTGATAAAAAAATATATACGTTTAATACAAATTCTAGATTAAAAATCACATGTATTTTGATTATGCTTTTTAATTGCCAGAGGGTAATGTGTGATTCCGACATGTTTTTATTATGCATTTAACTTGATGTTTTAGTTCATGAGTGTAAGCCTTTCTTTCAAGAGGCCCCCTTATTGTGCAATGTGGCATCTGCTTCATGGCCAGTAAGAGCACTCTTGGGGACCCGTTTGGGCTATTTAAGCCCTTTTTCTGAGAGGTAAGTGATGCTCTTGTGTTGGAAGTCATATTGCCTTTTAAAGTTTTAGT
Organism: Triturus cristatus; assembly: GCF_964204655.1. NCBI lineage: Eukaryota > Metazoa > Chordata > Amphibia > Caudata > Salamandridae > Triturus > Triturus cristatus. Next base: position 99,603,831 of record NC_140588.1, read on the forward strand.
TTGAAGCAGCGATTCCAGGTGCTTATGTTTTAAAAAAATCTGATTAGTTGCATTCAGTATCAAACTTAGAGAAACAGCCAAGAAAAGGCATAGTTGTTCTTCTTCAAGTTATTCCACATCTCCCTTGAGCAAGACATCAAAGAAGGGCAGAGGTGAAGAGGAAAAATAAAAAGTCAATTGAGTCATCATGGAGACTATGGCGACACTCAAGAAAAAGAAATCAGTCTGGCAAAAGTAAAACCACCGAACACGATGATTTCTATTCTGATGTGTCTGGATCAGAATACATTGATGATTCAACATCACCTGGAGATCAGAATGGGAAATATATCTCAAATTAATTGTTTTCTGAGCTGCTTACCCGTGTGAAAGAGAATATAGGTATTCCTTTGATGGAAAATCCTAGGGCATCAGAGGTGAGTCTTTGAGGCAGTTTCCGGAATCGCCCAACATTAGGGTTGACATTCTTCAGTATGTTATAGATGTGATTGAATGAATGGAAGGATCCAGATAAGATAAAAGTACCTGGTTTAATGGGTTTACGGAAAGACTTTGTCCTTTGAAGGATACAAAGAAGATATTACCAGACACAGTACATTTTGACTTCGTGATGGGCAACCTGGTGGGGAGATCCTCAATGGTGGAGGAAAATATTCTGAAGGACCGAGCAGAGAATAAAGTGGTTTCTGCTTTATGGAAAGTTTATGAAGCATCAGCACTATAAGATGGGATTTATGGGGCATATGCACCTCAGTCCCTGATTACAAACATCAAGGCATTCGTCAAAACGAATCGAATAGAAAGTGAGTTTTCAGACTTATTACAACAGATCGAGCATAAGGAAAAATTCCTAGCGGACATTTCTCTTTATCCAGTAAGGGCTTCAGTGTTAGCCTGTGGTGCATTGGTTGCAGCACTTCGAAATCTGTTCTTAAAGGAGTGGTATATTGATGCAGCTCAGAGGTCGACAGCATTGAGGATACCTTTTGAAGGTATGTGACTCTTTTTCTGAATTAGAAGATGAGCTACATAAAATCTGCAAGGAAAGGAAGCATTCTTATTCTTTCAGGAAGCAATAATGTAAATACATAAGTTTCTTTCAGCATAAATCGTCATTCAGGCAGCCATCAAGAAAACTTCAGTTGGCGAACCAATCTTCTGAATTTGAGGGAAATCCTTTCCTGGTATTTTTTGAAGAAACAGAAGCTGAATATTGTGGTCAAAGAACCTCAGTCCCAATGATGACTGGTCTCAGAAAGATAGTGGTCAACAGTTTCAGGTAGGTGGTTGAATTCTCCACTTCCTGACGGAATGAGAAACATCGGGCCCGATTCACAGAACCAACTTAAGACAAAATCCTAAACTTACTACCATTTTGGTATTCACAGAAGGCACTTACTCATTTTGGTATTCACAGAAGGCACTTACTCATTTCGGTATTCACAGAAGTTAGGAGTCCTAACTTTAGGACTCCTAAATGCCTTCTGTGAATACCGAAAGTCTTAAAATTAGGATTTTTCTCAGTTTAGTAGTAGTATAGTTAGGACTCCTAACTTTAGGACTCCTAAATGCCTTCTGTGAGTACCGAAAGCCTTAAAATTAGGATTTTTCTCAATTTAGTAGTAGTAAAGTTAGGACTCCTAACTTTAGGACTCCTAAATGCCTTCTGTGTATACCGAAAGCCTTAAAATTAGGATTTTTCTCAGTTTAGGAGTAGTAAAGTTAGGACTCCTAACTTTAGGACTCCTAAACTGAGAAAAATCCTAACTTTAAGACTTTTGGTATTCACAGAAGGCATTTAGGAGTCCTAAAGTAGGACTCCTAACTTCTGTGAATACCGAAATGAGTAAGTGCCTTCTGTGAATACCAAAATGAGTAAGTGCCTTCTGTGAATACCAAAATGGTAGTAAGTTTAGGATGTTGTCTTAAATTAGTTCTATGAATCGGGCCCAATTTTTTAAGATGTGCCGGTTCCGGACATTGTTTATGCAAAGTATAGGGAACATACACCATGTTTGAAATACCCGCTCAAAAAGAGTGCCATGGCAATAAGAGTGAAGGCATTAGTATTGAAAAAGGCCATCATTGCTGAAGTGCAAGATGGACAGGGTCAATGGGTTTACTCAATTTCTTGTTTTGACTTCAAAAGCTCAAGGGGAGAGATATAAGTTTGTCATTAATCTCAAAAGTGAAATCTCAAGAGAGTAAACAAGTTTTAGAAGAACATATTGAACAAGATTAAGACCCTTCTGAGAATAATTGAATTGATTCAAGCAACTCTCTTTATGGTGACAAAATATTTATCTTTATGGTAACATAGAGAATCTTTAAACAGGTGGTGACTCTATTAGTGTCTTATCTTCGTCTCCAGGGGGTGCCTATCTTCCCACATGTAGGTAATTGTTTGGCCCATGCTTCATTGTAGAGCAAACCTCTTCAGTTGATGTAACAACATTGTCTCTAAATCATCATGGGTTTCTTATGAACCTCCATAAATGTCAACTCAGGCGATCAAAAGGCATAGTAATAAACAAAAAAATCCTTAATCACATGCTAACAAACAATATTGATAATAAAATTCAAAGATGTAACACTCATCTTCTTCTTTAGTTGATCTTTTATTTAGGAATCCTCTTGTTTGATTGTAGAAATCTTTTAGTCTCATAAGCCAACATCAAGCGGAACTCTTTGGCCCTGATTTTTAGTGGGTCAGAGAAGTAGGTGTTATTTATTGCACTGATAAAATCATCTTAAACTTTGCAAACTGGAAATCATTGGTCAGCAATTTAATTGTTTAAGTTACATTCAGCCTGTGGTAATATGTGCTCCTTCAAACAGAAGGATTGTGGGAGTGCACTACCTCACATCCCTTCACTCAGTTTGCCCCAGTGCATCATGGTAAATGCAGTGCATGATACCACTTACTTCAGTAGTAGTCTTTCATTTTTTACCCTTGTTGGTGCTGTGTAACTATGGATGCGTGTTTCTGGATTAATTCCTTCATCTGTAGGGATCAAGAGATCAACAAGTCGTTTTCACGGTGCTGAGATGTGAGGTAGTGTGCTCCCCCCCTCTTCTGTTTGGAAAGGCCCCTTGAGTTACCAAGGTTACGAGCTTGTGTTGATGCTCCCAGTGATTGGCACAGAGACCTGAATAGACTTGGGGCAGGATATCCAGGCATAAGAAGGCAAGAAAGAAAGCAAGAATGAATGACAGGAAGAAAGAAAAAATGAATAAAAAAAAAGAAAGAAAGATCAGAAAGAAGGCAAGAAAGCAGGAAAAAAGTAAGAAGGCAGGCAAGCAAGAAAAAAAGTAGGAAAGAGAGAAGAGGAGAAAAGAGAAGAGAAGAGAATAGAAGAGGCAGGAAAGAAAGAAAACAAGGAGGAAAGAGAGAACAGAAGAAAAGAGAAGAGAAGAGAGAAAAAAGGAAAGAAAAAGAAAGAAAGCAAGAAAGAAAGAATGAAAGAAAATGGCAAGTAAGATTGAAATAACATGGCAAGAAGGAAAAAAATGGAAGAAAGAAAGAAGGAAAGAAAAAATAAAGAAGGGAGAAAAGAAAGACCGAAAGAAAACAAGATGGAAAAGGGGAAGAAAGAAGAAGAGAAAGAATGAAAGAAGGAATGCAAAAGAAAGCATGAAAGAAGGAAATAAAAAGGAATGAAAGAAATAAAGAAAAACATGAATTAAAGAAAGAAAAAAGAATGAAAGAAATAAAAGGGAAAGACGGAGAGAAGAAAGAGAACAAAGGAAAAAAGAGAGAACGAAAGGAGGAAAATTTAAAGAAGGAAGGCATCAGAGAAAGAAAGAAGGAAAGAAAGAAACAAAGAAGGAAGGAAAGAAACAAGTGTTCCAAGTGCTGCAAATTAAACACAATAAATGCCAGTTTTCTCCCTGGGCAAAGTTTATTAAAGAACCATTGGTGAAAGTCAGTCCAGATTAAAGGTGTTCTGAAGAATTGTGCTGTTATGAACTCACATCATAATATTGAAGTTTTCAGCTTGTATACTGCATGCATAGTAAAAAAAAGAGGATGACTTAATACTGAACAGTTTCAACCTGACATAATTAATCAAATTAACAATAGACACTCCAAAAGGAATTTACAACACCATTTACAGGAGAGAGGAACTGATAGTGCTGGAATGTGGCCTGTGCTAGAAACCATCCTGCTATCACATCATGCTCTAAAGACAAAGCAACCCTCAAGTAGTTATATAAACTAAAAACAAAAGTACTGGAGTGACCATCTTGTCTGCATATGTTCTCATTGTGAGAGAGCAGAATGCAGTCACTCAAAGTGAAGTTAACCAGTAGCTTATGTAGGCTGGCCCAGTGCCCCATGCTGTATGCTGTAGTAGGCGGAATCAAAATGTAAATGGCACAATAACAGACCAATGGATGAAAAAAGGTGACTGTAAATCCCTTTACATACATATATATATATTCACTTAAAAAAAACATAGGTTTCAGGCACGTTATAGTTAGGAATTAGCATTTAAAAAACCTTAGAAATTCACAGAAAAAACCAACATTTTACTCGTACAAAACCATTGAAATTTCCCCGTTATAGTTAGTTCAGCTAACTATAACTCGTGCACCTGCAATGCACTGCTGATGACGTCACATATTACATCACTCATGACTTGGTCAGTGACATCACTGATGACATCACTGATGTCATCTTAAATGACATCACTGATGACATCACTGATGACATCATCCAGTGTCTGTGTGTTTCTGTAAAGTTTAAATATGTTTATTATATATAGGGAAAGGCATATTGAAGAATGAGAGGGTGTATAAGTGTGTGAATGGATGATTTTGTAGGTGAATGACTGACAGTGATTAAACATATCTTACTGAATGCATGGGTTAGTGACTAAACTGTGTGAATGTCTGTATCCGTCTGTCTGTTGATGTGTAAACGGCTGCATGGGTTTGCAAATAGCTACATGAGTGTCATTATGGGTTATAGATTGGTTGTCTGAGTATCTGTATGGGTGTCTGAGTGTTTGTGTGGGTGGGGTGTGTGTGACTCTGTGCATAGATGTGTGACTGGGTGATTCACTGGGTGCTTGGTTTCAAGAGTGCATCTGTGATGGACTGTATGGGTGGGTGAGTGTGTGTATGGTTGTGTTAGTGAGTGAATGTATATTTCAGTGGCACATGTGTGAGTAGCTACATATGTGGAAGGCAGTATATATGTGTGTTGGAGTACATAAATGGCTATAAGTGAGAGTGTGTGATTGTGAGAGTGGCTGTATGGATGAGTGTGTGCTTGTATCATTGATGGTATAAGAGAATAAGAATGTGCTAGTATTTGTATGAGTAATTGAGCTGGTGTGTGTACAACTGTATAGGTGAGCAAATGGCAGTGTGATTATTTTTTGCATGACTGACTAGGTGTGTGAGTACCTCTGTGGATGACTGGTGGTGTGTGAGTGTGCATATAGGTGTATGAGTGCATATGATAGTCCTGTACTGAGTGACCATAAGTATGAGTGACTGTATGGGTGAGTGAGTAGATGGGTGTGTAGACCTAAGAATCAGTAAGTGGGTATGTAGTTATTGGTGTTGGAGTGTCTATGGTTTTGAGAATGGCAGTCTGTACTTTAGAGTGGGTGTATCAAAGGATATATTAGGGTGTGAGAAGATGCATCAAATTATCACATGGATGATGTCATCAGTGATGTCATCAGTGATGTCATTTGAGATGTCATCAGTGATGTCATCAGTGATGTCTCTGACCATGTCATGAGTGAAGTAATATGTGACATCATCAGCAGTGCATTGTGGGTGCGCGAGTTATAGTTAGCTGAACTAACTATAACAGGGGAATTTCAATGGTTTTGTACGAGTGAAATGTCCAGCTAACTATAACACCCCTGAAACCTATGTTTTTTTCTGTGAATTTCTAAGGTTTTTTAAATGCGAATTCCTAACTATAACGTGCCTGAAACCTATGGTTTTTTAATTGAATTTCAAAGGTTTTTTAAATGCTAATTTCTAACTATGCCTACAGAGATAGGACATGTGAAGGAAGAAGAAAAACACACAGAAAGAAGAAAAAGAAATGCAGAAAGAAGCTACAGAAGTCCTCAAAGACAAAGAAAAGGGCCAGAAGAAGGAAGACGTGCAGAAAGAACAAACAGAGGAGGAGAAAGAGTCTTTGTTGCAAAATCTTCCTGTACCCTCAACTTTTTCAGATGGGTACTGGTGGTAACTGACTCTGACTATCCAGTCCTAGAGCCAGTGCTATGCTAAAAGACACTTAGAATACAGTTAAAACACCTACATACACTAGGGAACACAATACGTTGGGGTACCCCTGTTATTAGCATGACCTCCTCCGTAAGCCCCTAGTATATATTAGGGCAGGAGTATGAAAACTACCTCTTAAAACACGCCACAGGGCGTGTTTGCACACTGGAGAAGGGAGGGGTGGCTGAGCTGACGTGTGCAAACACACCCTATGGCCGTTTTAATTTGGAGGATAAAGTCCCCTTGAATCCTGAGTGTCCCTTGGGTACAACTAGCCCATCAGGTATCTCTAGTTAGCACCACAGAGCTGCGTTGCAGAGAAAATGGGCACAGCCTGGACCACCTCTCTGCAACGCAGCACAGTGGTGCTTACTGGAAGCACCTGGTGGACTAGTTAGCCCCCATGGGCCCTCAAGATTAAAAGGGAATTATTTCCCCAACTTAAAACTCGCCACAGGGCGTGTTTGCACACGTCACCTCAGGCCCGGTCCCCTCCCTTCACCACTGTGTAAACCCACCCTGTGGCCGTTCTAAGTTGAGAGATTAAGTCCCCTTGAATCCTAAGTGTCCCTCGGGTCAAACTAGCCCACTAGGTACCTCCAGTAAGCGCCACAGAGCTGCGTTCCATTCAGGTGTAAAAAGGGGCGTGGCCTCTGAACACCTGTCTGCAACGCAGCTCCTTGGTGCATACTGGAGATACCTCTTGGGCTAGTTGGCCCTCAGGGACCCTCGGTATTAAAAGAGAGTTATTCCCCCAACTTAAAATGCACCACGGGGCGCGTTTGCACAGTGGTGAAGGAAGGAGGAGTGTCCTTAAGTGACATGTCTGCAAACACACCCTGTGGCGCGGTTTAAGTTGGGGAATTCATTCCTCCTAAATACTGAGGGTCCCTGGGGGTCAACTAGCCCACCAGGTACCTCCAGTATGCGCCAGGGAACTGCCTTACAGAGAGGTGTTCAGAGGCCACACCCCTTTTTACAACACTCTGCAACGCAGCTCCGTGGTGCTTACTGGAGGTACCTGGTGGGCTAGTTGGCCCCCGGGGACCCTCTGGATTGACGAGGAATTAATTCTTGAACTTAAAACGCGCCACTGGGCGTGTTTGCATACATATCACCTCAGGCCCCGCCCCCTCCCTTCACCACTGTGCAAACGCGCCCCGTGGTGCATTTTAAGTTGGAGGATTACCCCCCCCCCTTGAATCCTGAGGGTCCCTGGGGTGCACCCACCACATCAGCTACCTCCATTAAACGCCACAGAGCTGCGTTGCAGAGAGGTGTAAAAAGGGGCGTGGCCTCAGACCACCTCTCTGCAACGCAGCCCCCTGGTGCATACTGAAGGTTCCCAGTGGTCTAGTTGGCCCCCAGGGACCCCCAGTATTCAAGGGGAATTCGTTCCCCATCCGCAAACGTGCCAGGGGGCGCATTTGTAGAGTGCTGAAACGAGGTGGCGTGGCCTCCGGCGCAATGGCAGTATTTTTTTTTTAAGAAGGTGGGCTGTGTAGCCCCCCTTCTTTTACTCATTGTTTTGGCCCTGGGGACCCCATCCCCCAGGGCCTGCCTCCTTATTATTTTATTTTAAATTAAAATTTGGGAAGGGGGCTGCGTGGCCCCCCTCCCGAGGCCTTAATCAGCCCCGGGGACCCCATTCCCTGGAGCATTGCCTTTTTATTTTGTTTATTTTTTTGGGAGGGAGGCTGCATTGCCCCCCTCCTCTAGCCACTAAAGGCCCCGGGGACCCCATCCCCCAGGGCCGGCCTTTAAAATGTATTTTAATTTTGTTTTTTATGTATTTTTTGTTGGGGAGGGGGGTCACGTGGTACCCTCCCGGGCCACTAATAGCCCCAGGGACCCCATTCCCCGGGGCTGGCCCTCTCTGTTGGGGGCCGTGGGGGGTCCCCAATCACCCCACGGTCCCGCCGGCTCTCCACCTCCTGCGGGAGCCGGCATTGCTTTTCCACATGGGGAGCTGCTACCATGCAGGAAAAGCAATTTGGTTTGAATTTTGAAAGAGAGAGCAGGTTTCCAGCTCTCTCTTTCAAAATCCAAACCAAGTTTGCTATGGCAGGACGGTAGCCGCAAGGCTCCCACCCTCCCACAGCAAACAGCAGTGTCCCGGGGTGGGCACCCTGGGACACTGCAGGAGCCGGCCCTGGGGGGTGGCGGTCACTAGGGCCATCATTAGCTCCAAGGGGGCCGCACGGCCCTCCCTCCCACCAATTTACGAAGCCTCGGGGGTTGGTGGTCCCCGGGGCTGGGGGGTCTATCACAGACCCCCAATTTACATACTTAGAGCCCCAGGGAGGTGGCGTTCCCCGGGGCGTGTGGGGGGCTTGAGCCCCCCACACAGGGTGTTTCTTTATTATAATTTTTTTAACCACACAAGCCCAGGGGATGGTGGTCCCCGGGGCTGGGGGGGCTGTGAGCCCCCCCACATTTTCCATCAGGCCCCGGAGGTGGTGGTCCCCAGGGCTGGGCGGGCCCTTTGGGCCCCCAACCCAATAGTACCATAGCCCCCGGGATGGGGGCAAATTAGCAATGAAGCGCGGGAGCCCGCGCTTCATTTTTTGCTGCTTTAAAAAAAAAAGGGGGGGCCCTGGGGGTCCTTGTGGGACCCCCTAAGCAGATCTAGGGGGTCAGGGTGTTTCTACCCAGCCCCCTTTTTGCGTTCCGCTCGTTTTTTCTTCTCTTTTCTTGTGCCTCGGTTCTACTGAGGCACAAGATGGCTGCCAACACTTCCTGGTTTGGAGTGTTGACAGCCAATTAGCATACAGCTTGTGCTCGGCAGGGTGCACGGATCCACCGCGCCCATAGATATATCTATGATTTTACTTTTGATGTTCTCAGGAACTACTGAACAGATTTACACCATTTAAGCAAAGGGCACGAGTGTGAACCAAGGGCTACCTTTTTGCCAAATTTGGTGTAATTCCGTTCAGCAGTTCGGGCTGTAGCTGCGACTAACGGTCCCTATGGAAAATTGCATGGACAAAACACGTTTTAGGACCCCCCCTTTTTTCTCGGCCCCCCGCTTGGCAAATCACCCAGAGACTTTCTAGATAGGAGCAGACCGGAGCGGGCCACGAGTTTTGAAAATTTCGCGAAGATTCGTCAACAGGCGCCAAAGTTATTCCAAATAGAATGTTGCGGATTTCCTATGGATAATAGGTCCTAACTCTAGCTACCTACTGGCAACTGCCAGTAGGTAATATATTACAAATAAAAGGGTTTTGGTTAGCACCAGATATAAATGTAGCTAGTTTCTACCCCATTTGGGGCATTATTGGTATGAACAATATCTGTGGTATAACAGAAAATTAACCACCTGGCAATATGTGGTGAGAAGTACACTGCAACACGATGGATACTGTTGTTTATCATTGTTGTACCAGGCTTCTAAAATACTGTTTCATTTAGATGAATAGCCAAGTTATAGTCACTTACTTTTAAATGCATTTTCAAAAGTGCTTTATTGTTTACAACCGAGAAATTATCCTAATTACATTTCTTATTGATTTGTCGATTTCGCATATCTTTTGTTGAGTAGGACTCGTTATTAATTTGTTAGGTTCTATTTCATATATTTATATTAGGCTGTACTCTTTGTCGTATAGCCAGATCTCTTGTAAATATTTCCTACATATGCTTCCTAGGGAACACCTCTTTTAAACCCCCCTCACCACCATCCCACTTAAAGCACTGCAAGTAAAGGTGGTGTGGCTGTCCAGCAGCCAGCTCGGGGAACTCAGTAATACCATCTCACTGATATAACAAAGACTTGGTCGTTCCGGGGCCCCCTTAACGGCACTGTGGGCTCTAACTGCCACCATGTTACACCTCTGAATGCCACAAGAGAGAGCTCTGCACACAAACTCAGCTTTACTACTCTATGAAAAGGTTCCACTTTGGAATGTTTAAGTGTATTGCTGGTGCTCTGAGAGACAAACCAAGAGTTAGTGTCTAACTATAGTGAATGATTCCTGGAATACTGGTTATTACCAAAACAATTTTCAGGCACACATACCTTTATAAATGAGATCTGGGGAGAGGAGTTGGCCTAATGGCTAGGGCGGTCAACCTCAAATCTGGAGGAACCAGTTTCGAGTCTCGGCAAGGACGCTTATCATCCTGTGTTTCTGGGCAAATCACTTAATCTCCCCATACCTAACAAAAATGAATGTGTTCTCATGTAACGTAACTGGTGCTGGTATAAAGCACTCTTATACCTGTACCTGCAGGTCAAGTTCACCCTATATAAAACTCTGTTAAAAAAAGAACAATAATCATACATGCATATTCCCTATGCAATTTGTTGCTCACACTTACAAAGGTTCTTCTTCACTCATTTTTTTACAAGGGGGGTGGTAGGAAAATGAGGAATAATTATTACTACACAGGAATGGGTTAGGGAAATTTAAGGAAAGGTTCAGGGAGGGTCATTTTATAACAAAACACATTGACATAAGAGTAAGACAAGTGTAGTTCACAAAATACACTTCTAATTCCACTATAGCCCTAATACTCACAAAACAGACTTAAATTGGCTTCAGTTCAGCCTTCAAGTCAAGCACCACACATAGCCAAACACAAGTACAGCAACAAAGTCCAGCAGGAAACAATGGAGGCAGACAGGCAGTCTATAACACTAACACTCCATAGGAAAAATAACATAAAAGAAATTAAATACCTTCTGAATATATACATAAAATAAAAATAAGTATAATATCTTTGCGACCTTTTGCACATGATATCGATGTTTGCAGCCAAAAAGAGTGTCCTGGTTTAGGTTTGGTTTAAATATGCAGTCTTTTGTTTATATTCATTGAAATAATCAGCACTATGTCACTTTAAATAGGTGTATACCTCGCAATATGTCATGTGATCAAGGCCTGTTTGGCCGAAACGCATCATGATGGATGTGAGGAAAATAAAATAACTTGCACCAGAACTTTGGGCCTGTGCCCCGACGTCTCCATGGGGGGATTGACACAACGGGTATTCGAATATACAATAATCACCAGTCCCGTTTACTTATATACAAACAGGCGCTGACACCGTGGATATTGAACACCCAGTTTATTGTCCGAATCGACGTTTGACGCGTTTCGGCAGTCATGCCGCCTTGTTCACATGCATGTATATATAAGCTACATCTTGATACAGAAACTGTTTTTCTGATTTGGTGTACCCCCATTAAGAAGTTTTTAAGAATTTAAGCTTTAAAATGTATTTTTAAGTATAATGCCACAGAGGATCTGCGGACCCGACAGATCTACAGATAAGATCTGATTGACTGCCACTATATCAATAAAGATATGATGGCTGCCATTTCAGGACTCAGGGACTCAGTTATCTGAAAATGAGCAAAAAAACATATAGGGGGCAGTGCAGGAATACCCTGCTACCCTAGGCCTGGAGTGGCAAGATTATTCAGTGTGCAGACATGCAAGTCAGAGAGCCGCTGCTACTGATGGAACTTGCACAATTTTGGACTGTCACAACCCCCTACATTTGGGACTTCCTAACCGTGAGTCACAAATAATTCTTGAATGTGGTTGTGTGCCTGATTTGTGTATAAAGTATACTTGACTCTTCAATTTAGTTGGATTCTGGACTCTGAGTGAGTTCTGCTGAAGCTTCTCTGCATGTCGCATCTGACTTTTTATGTCTTTACTCCTTTATTCTTGAAATAACCACATTATCTAACTCACACTCTCAATCGCCAACCACTAGTTTCAATGATAAAAGAGTTAAAAGTGTTTATTTAACCTGCATTGTTTGTTGGAATGCCTGTCATAACTCAAGTACTAGTATTAGTATAAGAAGCATTTTTCATGACATGATGCTTTAGAAAACTCACACTTACTGCTTAATTTGTGCAGTTAGTTGCAGGTACTGGACACCAGTAGTCAATTTGGGGACCAAAATGTATTTTTCATGACCATAATTTGTCCGTGCATCGTTAAACAAGAGCCACATTTATACCCATGGGAACATGGGCTAATAATACTTTAGTATATACATTTGTTCTCATTGATTTCATTTAAACAATGAACAGCCAAAATGGCAGTCTACACTCAATGTTAAACAATTCAGTGAAAGCACTGGCCGGACTAATAATTTCAGAAACAATCTTTATGTTATGAACAATATTCAATATTTCATACTGGTACTATATTACAGATGTACACTTTTTAGTGCAGCGAGTCCCAGTGAAGAAGAACCACACCTAAACACATCAAGAAACAGTGACTGTGAGGTAGAGAGACTCTGCGTGTGTTTTAAAAAGAAATAACAACAACAATATTAAACACAATGGACCCATTTTGAATTGTAGTTTGTTTGGTATGCATGACGACAACGTTATGACCACCAAGAGAAGGCAGGGGTCTCATCAGGACAAAGAATATTGAGATATCTCTATTGGCCCAACGAAAACACAATATTGGTCCAATATGTTCATGTCACATGTGGAAGAGAGGAAATAGGTAATTACTCATAGGGTAATGACCCTTGAGTAGCAGAACATTCTTAATTTAGAGTAATCTTGCAGGCACTGAGGGATCTTTTCTCATTTTCATAAAGAGCAGTGGGAATGATGCCCGCATCTGTCAGTGACGTCTCTTACATCTAATAGGCCAGTTTAGTGAGAGGTTGAGTCTGCATTTCTTCTCCCTTTACCCACCATATGGCAGAAGGGTAATTTAAAGTGCTATTTCTGAGGAGTAAATCTCTCAGACGTTCAGTGAGAAGTTGCTAATTTCCCACCCATAGCCGTTCCTCCTTATGTATCACCGGATAGCGGGGTAACCTGGAGCGCTATTTATACTGAGTAAAGCTTTCCAGACTTTCAGTGAAAGGTCACCAGTGTTCCAACTGCAAGTATTTCCCTACCCCTCACAAGTCATGTGGGAAGTGGGTTAATCTAGAGTGTGATTTCTGAGGAGTACATCTTCTCAGAAGTTCAGCAAGAGGCAGCCAATCTACCACACATATATTCCCTTTACATGTCACAGGAAAGAGGGGCAATATGAAGTTCTATTTCTAAAGTATGAAACGCTTTAGTAGGGCAGTGAGAGACTGCTTTATTTTCTCTGTTAAGTATCCACCATTATATATCATGGAGGAGTGGGTAAACTAGGAGTGCTATTTCTGAGGGGTAAAACTTCCCACAAGGTCAGTGAGAGGTTGCCACTTTCCACCCATAAGCATTTCTGTTTCCCTTATAGGGAAGTGGATTCATTTAGAATATTATTTCTTATGCATAAAACTCTTCAGACTTTCAGTGAGAGCCTGCTAATGTTCCAGTCTTAGTTATTTCCTTTTACATATCAACGGGCAGTGGGGTAACCCAAGTGCATATTTCTAAGGAGTAAAGCTTCTGAAAAGCTCAGTGAGAGGCTACTAATTTTCCACACATAGGAATTCCCCGTTCCATATGATAGGGCAGTGGGGCAACCTGAAGTCCTACATCCACAGAACAAATCTTCTTAGAAGTTCAGTGAGAGACTTCTAATTTTCAAACCCCCTTACATATCATAGGGCAGTGGAGTAATCTGAAATGTTATTTTTGAAAAGTAAGACCTCTTAGAATTTCTGTGAAAGTCTGTTAACTTTCCACCCAAAACGTATTCTCCCCTTTACAAACCATAGACCAGTGGGCTATCCTGGAGTGCTATTCTGAAGAGTAAAACTTCCTGGGCGGTCGGTGAGAGGTTACCATTTTTCCACCTCTAAGTATTTCACTTCCCCTTACATATTATAGGGAAGAGGGTTAATCTGGAGTGCTATTTCTGAGAAGTAAATTCCTCAGTAGTTCAGTGCGAGGCTGTTGAGTTTCCTCCAGACAGGTATTCCCCCTTTCATATCAAAAGGCAGTGGGGTAGCCTGAAGTGCTACATCTAACGAGTAAAACTTCTCAAAAGTTCAGTGAGAGGCCCTTTTTTTATTTCACCTCCCCTTACATAACATACAGCAGTCGGGTAACCAGCAGTAATAAATATTTCTGAAGAGTAGAAATTCCCAAAGATCCCATTCATTACTAATTGAGAATATCCAAGCCAGGAATCTGTCATTCATACAGAACAAAAACACAAAAGCATACAACAACAAACAGCAGCACCCAAAGGTGCTATATCAACACAGGCCCAAAACACAATGAAGGAGTGCACAGCAAGCAACCCCCGAGCTAAATAAACCAGTGAATCCACCTCCAGCCCCTGCAGGCAAGAGAACGCCAACACAGGAAGAAGAGGACGCCCAAACAGCCACCCGGCAAAGGGCCGAACGGACACCCAACTAAATCAGCCCGTGAAGCAGCCATGTCCCAAACAAGGCCACCAGCACCCCTGAGGGAGGAGGAGCCCCAGACAGAGAATGAGCCAGCCGAATCCATGAGTAAAGCACCGACCAACGGACACAGAGGAAAGCCTCCCCTGCCCCCCACCCTCCAGTAGGAAGCATCAAAGAAACCACCAAGAAACATGACACCTGAAGGAAGACAGGAGAACCAAAAGAAAACACCGAGGTCCACTCCACATCCAACAAAGATCCCAGAAATGCCCCAGCAGCAGCCACCAAAGTAGGCCGAACTCACCTGGGGACAAGGAACGGAGACCCCCAAGGGGAATAATTGTGAAGCCAAACACACAACAGTAGCAAAACAACCGAAGGATTCCTGAGTCATCAGAAAACTCATATAATCAAGTCGCCAGGCCAAAGTGATGGCCACCAAAACCAAGAACAATGGGAGAAAAGAAAATGTTCCCCCAGTGCCACCAACACAAATGGCTGAATCCAGAGCCTGAACACCAGAGGCCAGTCCCAAGAAAGGAGACAGAGGCAACACCAAGAGGCAAGCAGGAGAAAGCCCCAGAGCAACCTTGCCCCCCCAGCCTGCCACCTCAGCAGTGGACCCTCATGGGGATACAAATGCAATTATGTCAGACCTCTGGGCCCGCAAACAAGACAATACCAACGTGTCACAAAACTGTCCCACAGAAGAGCAAGTCAGCTGGGAAACGTCAGGGTAAACCACTGAAGAAGTCCCCACCAATGCAGAAACGACATCAACGACACTCAAACGACAGCAGAGGGGGTAACCAAGAGACAACAGGAAGACCACTGCTAAATGCCAAGGAAGCCCCGTGCACTGAAACACCCTCCCCTCAAATGAGAGACGAAACCTAGGATAGAAACGAAGGATTGACCGAAGAGGAGAGAGGAGCCAAAACAACCAGGGCACCTGGACCACCATGTGCATGAGACCTTTAGATCAAGAGCGACTGGGCCAACCAGGACCACCGGCACCAGTCACACCTGAAAGCCCCCCAGCAGATTAAGCAGGAACCTGGGAAGGAGAGCCAAAGGAGGAAAGTCACATAACCATAGGGCAGGCCATAGATTAAGCAAAGCAGAAACCCCTCCAGACTGCAGCCTGCGAGCAACAGGCTGACCCTAGAGACCCGCTCAACAAGGCAGGAAGCAAAAGTGGCCTAGGAAGGGATACCCACATCTGGCCCACCTGAGGAAACTCCGCCCCAGAGAGTGAGAGGAAAGTATGGGAAGGGAGGAATTCCTGACATAAAACATCAACGTCCACCAGAAAACCGCAGATGCCTCTGACCTCCATCGAAACGGAAAAATGAGCCTCAAAAACATCCCCATGAAAAGATGAGCCTGCCTTGCCTGCCAGCTCAGATCCGAGACGGTTGGAACACAGACCCAAGGCAGACCAAGGCTAGGGAAGAGCAGAGCCTCAAATGCATGGGAGCAAGGGGAACAACTGACAAACCCTGGATACCCCGGGAGACCTTGCCCACAAACTAAATGAACCAAGGACAACATCCCTGCTGGGAACCCCGGGACTAGACGTCAAATGGCAGACTCTGGGGAAAAGTCCCCTTAGTGTCTGAAGGAGATGACCCTGACACACAACCAAACCCAACAGACACTATCGCAGGCACATGCCTGACCAACCAGAAACGTGGAACACCACAAGAATGCAAACCGCTGCCAAAACCCAACATAGCACTTCTGGACCACAAGCAACTGCCCTGACCGGCACATCCCCAGGAACCCAGATGTCCCCAGCCTTAGCAGAAAGGAGCAACCTGGGACAGGCATGACAGGAGCCCACCCCAAAAGGCTGGCACCATAACCCATAGAAGCCCACCAAAGGAGGGAACATGGTGACAAAGAAAGCCACCCTACCCACAGTTCAAAAAACAGGGATACAGGTGCCCCAAACACCTAGCCCTCAACCACTCTCCATCCCCATGTACAGAGAGAAAGTCACTCCAGAAAAATTAGCCAAGCAACAATCTAAACAAGACCAGACGCAGGACCCTCCATCTCCACTCCAAAAAGGCATGACAGGAACGAAAGTGCAACCAGGAAATGAATGCAGGAAAGGGCAGCATAGGAGACCCAGAGACATCCCCCAAGTCAATGGGCAGAATAAGCCCTCAGAGAGAACATACTGCAGAATATCAGCACAGGAGTCAGGACCCAATACCCACCTGACTCAACCCTAAACAAGAGGAGGAAGGGGAGCCACAAACAACCTAATGGCATCCCCCATAAGCATTACTACCCAGGCAGCATGCCTTGAAGCATGGTGCCCCTAAAAAAACAGAAACAGATGTGACCTGGGGAACCAGCCACAACTTAGGAAACCAAGTTAGGCCGAATCCTCCAACAATTCGGAGGTAAAGGATTAAAAACACCCATGGAAGACTTGCCAGGGGGGACCCTGCAAGCATCTCAGATACTCCACAACAGCATCACCTAAACACGAACCGTAGAATATAGGGAGATCTGTGGAAACTGCTGCCCCCAGGAGTCCGGGAAACAACAGTACTGGCTGGGCCCCAAGCCCCCCACCCAGACCGTGCTTGAAACAAAACAATGCGGATGCCACAGCCATTACACCCTACAATAGCCCCTCAGCTGGCAGGAAGACATATCACCCCCCTGCCCAACACTCTGCTGGAATATTGGTCAAGGAATACTCTGGAACATTCAGCCCCCATAGCACACTGGCAAGATGCACCTATATGTTGGGGACAGGAAAAAAAAAGACCTCTGAGACGCCTAGACTGGATCACAAACTTAAGAGCAAGCGTTTGAGACCTTTACCACTATGCTACAGGAGACCCCCTATACGGCTCCGTAATAAGGAGGCAACTACGAGTACTATACCACAATGTGGATAGTACCCAATGGGTACACGTGGAACATAGTGGACCTGTTCAAAAGGTGAAAACGCTGCTCAGTGACCACTCCAAAGATGTACAGTCACCCAACTTTGTATGACGGAACAGCGGTTATCCTTATGCTGTCTGTTCAGGAGGGACCTGGATCACCTACTCGTTAATAAAAAACACAATTGTGTCTGTGAGCTCTGTCTCCCGTGGTCTATCCCACCAGTCAGTGTGAAATGACCAAACATAAGTAAGAAAGGAAAAAACGAGATGCTGAGCAAACGCCAAACACTCGCACTGTTACGACTGACTTTCTGCAGCAAATGTGACAGCCAGTGTGAATGTGGACTAGCACACACTTACAACTAAAGGGGGTTGCAGGTATGCCCATGGAGGGCAACAACCCGATACATAAAATATATAAAAAATAGACAACTATTGGTGCAGTGTGGAAAATTGACCCTTGCCCTGATGAAATTGCCGTGAGTTCCCCCTGGCAATGAAACATGTCGGTTTTTGAAGTGAGTAGACACACAGCATGGAATAAAGTAATATAGCCAGTGTTGTCTAGCTCGGTTTTAGATTAGGAATGGCGGTGTTTCAGTTTAGATCCCGCCACTCCTTACAGGGTTGACATTGTCGTATGCCTGGATAAGACATCTGGTGCATTGGCAACACATGATACCACACTTAGCACTGTGTCTTCTTTCTCTTACTTACTTTATCACAATTTTTGTTTTGGGTTGGCAGTTGCTGATGATAAGAACCTGAGAAAGCAGGCGAGTACCAGTCTGCAGACTCCCATGATGTTATTCCCGTGAGGGATTGGCAACTGTTTCTCACCTTTTTTCCTTTCTTACTTATGTTTGGTCATTTCACACTGACTGGTGGGATAGACCACGGGAGACAGAGCTCACAGACACAATTGTGTTTTTTATTAACGAGTAGGTGATCCAGGTCCCTCCTGAACAGACGGCATAAGGATAACCGCTGTTCCGTCACACAAAGTTGGGTGACTGTACATCTTTGGAGTGGTCACTGAGCAGCGTTTTCACCTTTTGAACAGGTCCACTGTTGCTTATGATTGTGTGAGTGGGGGGCGACCTGTTCTGTACCCCCTGCAGCTCTTTGGTGTATATAATACATGTGGAACATAGCCAATGAAAGGGACCATACAAAACCCTAGAAACCCAGCGAAACAACCTGCTATGCAGCACTGAACTGAGGACCCAAAGGTGCCGGTGTCCACAACCACCTTCAATCCAGAAGACGGTGACAACAGGGTACATAGGTGCTCACTCAGTCCCCGGCATGCCTGAGCTCACCAACATGTCCCACGTGGACACCAGGCAGCCAGGAAACACCCACTATCTTGTGCTCCCTGGGCAACCCTCTGCTCGCAGGCCTGGACGTGCGCCTCCCTGGCAGCCCAGCAGCCAGGGAGACGCACACTTTTGAACTGCGCCATGTCCTGGAAGTTTGACCCTCGCACCAACTCCACCTTCTCACCAGCACATCTCCCTGCCAGCCGGGCAGCCAGGGAGAAGTGCACACCATCCACATTCGTAGACTCCACTCAAGCCCCACAGGAGCAGCCCTCGTATTTCTCATCCCATTCTGTCGGCAGACAGAAAAAAGAACAGAAGGAATGCTGTATGAGTAAGCCTTAAGTAATCCCGGTGGAAGGGGGTGAAGTAGCGTTCTAGTATTTCTTTTGTTTTTGTTTCTTGCTATCTTCGAAGCAGATATATTTCCATTAGTAATGAATGGGACGAGGACAGGAGGGACTTGGGGGTAATGGATGCATACGCCTCTTGCGCTCTGGAGCAATTTCTTTAATCCCTCCCATGGGAATGTTCATAAATCCATCAAAAGTTGGAAAATCTCCAACAAATGTAGACAGTGTCCTCCAGCAAAAGTTTCCTAACTTTTTTAAAGGAGATATTGGTGATTCATACCCTATATAATATTTGATAACTTCAACAAGGTATTTAAGGGTTATGTTGTATAGATTAGTTACCTGAAATGAAACAAGCCCAAACAAAATTAAAATTCGGTGTAAGCTAAAACACGTTTTCTCACAGTGATCTTTCAACTTAACAATTAAAAAAGTAAACAGTCACGACCTTTTTAAAAGCAAAATAATGATCTTATTATTTCGCAATAACATCGCCCTAAAATGTATATTTTTATCTAATGAACAGAAGAAGGTAATTATTAATTCTGATTGGATTTCTTACAGTATATCATTGTATTTCTGTTGGATAATAATTACTTGCTTCGAAATCCATCTTTTTGGTGATATGTAATGGTCATAACGGCTTCCACACATAAGTAACAGTTTTCTTTGCTTGTCGAAATACGTATTCGCTGGTATGTATAGGGCGAACGCTTCCCCCTCTCTTTTCCTTTAAATTGAGTAGCACAGACAGTAGGGATGCATATTACGAATCAGTGTGTATTATGCAAATAAATAGTACGTGTGTGAGGTGGCATTTCTCGCCATAAACTGCCATCAGAATAAATGTGAAAACATAACTGGATAAACAGGCCGGATCGTCCCAGCTGTCATGTCTGGTTGCAACGGCAAATTGGTGTTTCATTGTAAAAGATGTTAATTTCAATCCGAGTTGCTGCGGCGCGGAGAAGGACATAAAAGGAATTCTTGATTATACATATCAGACCCGCGGCCCCCGGGGACAGGCTCTGAATCTTCAGATCACATATGGCAGGAGGAGCACTGCGATAAAATATGCATCAATAAAAGTTTGCAGTTTATGATTAAAAAAAGGAGTCCGCGGTTTAATGTACTGCTGTAATTATTCCTGACTGGAAATCTATCTGTTGTGCGACTGAAGTCCCTTGCTTTCCTAACTAGAGCAACTGGTTTAGCTAATAATCGCGTCGTCACGAGCTCGAACTGGGGCCTGGTACCTTTAGACGAGCTGTCAGGGTGACTGGGGGTTACCATTAAATTGATAAGGCGGGCCGCGCATATGATGCTGCAGTCTGACTGGCTGGCGGGTCACAGAATGACAAGATATGCAAATTAACTACAGTAGCATCAACACAGTGAAGTTAATGCCATCCGCTGATATTCTCTTTTCACGGACCATCTGCTCCAAAAATGAACACAATTTCAAAAAATCGATTTAATTCAAACAGAAAGATGGGAGGAGGCATTCCTGTAGGCTTAAGGATCCAAAAATTCTGAGAGACAGAAATTTGTAAAACAGCTCTATTTTATATATTTTTTCAGAAAGTTGAAATCGCTTTCTAAAAATATCATGTAGATCATATCGTCAGGCGATCATTCGTCATGCTGTCCCCTCTTTACCCCCTGCACTCCCCCACCTTTTGACAGAAGAAGCACAGGCCTCAGGATGAGATGCTGGGATGGCTGATTGAATCTTAGTTGGGTTTGGACACTTGAACAGCAGGGTGCAAAGAGGCAAACGGCGGGTCCATCTGCCATCAGACCGCATGTGTCCCGCCTACCGCGGTGAGCAATTCATAGCAGCATTTGATTATTTTCAAGACAGAACTGTAATTTCGAGACCAGAAACACGGGTGTGGAGGACGCGAGGAATATAATTGATTTCCCGTCTTACCTGAGGGACGAAGGAATGCCGCTCATTGATTTGCTCTTCAGTTGAGACAAGCACGGCGGAAATTAGCGAGGCGTTTCCGAGGGGTGAGATTTTCATTGAAGGTGAAGCAAAGAGAAAGGAGTTGAAGTACCGTTCAAACCTCTGCATATACAAGCCCAATTTCAATTACGAGCACGTGTGGTTTCAATAGTATCTGGGTGGTAAGTACATTGTTGTGATGGGAAAAAAATAGGTCTCAACAGTTTAGAGTGCGCAGTATTTTTTGTGCCATTTTATTCATTGTGGCGGTTGATGCCTCACATTTCTACTTGATGAGTGTAGTTACTCTGATAGGAGCAATGGAGATAAAACGTGTAAAGAAGACATTTTAACGAAGGAAGGAGAAGTCTTTTTTCTTGTGATCTATAACATACAGTTCACTGCTCCATCTTCAAACACCTGAGAGCCGTTACCTCATCACAACCTTTCACCTCATGCATCAGGCTATAGTCACCTCGCACATCAGCCTATAGTGCCAATGAATCCACTACATGCCAGCCCAATGCTCGAGATAAGTTAGAAAATACACACACACAAACACAACAACATGCCGTAGTGTGCTTAACACTGGAGCATCCTTGTTGCACGTTTTATAGTTCTCAAAGAATGGGCTGGCATGATGTAATAAGTATGGGTCTACACTGCGAGTGTGTCTTCAAGATAGACTTTATTCCATACGATCAATCGCCCATGATGTCAAGTCCAGCTGGTTCGATGTCCAACAGCAACTGAAGCTTGCAGTTAGAACCTTCAACAGAGTCCACTACACACACGAGCCATCATCACAAATCACAACACAATGCCCAGTCAAACAATCACAAATGCGAGCTGGCACGTTGTAGTGATGAGTCGTACAATGAGTGAAGGTAAAATTAGGTTTATTCACTTGGAAATTAGGGGCCTTTTTGAACAAATCACAGATCGCAGTTTTCAGAACTCTATTTAAATTACCATATAACACCTCGCCAACACAGATCATGATGGAATTTGCACTATGGGACCAACTAATCACTCAGAAGGCTTGTATGATAAAATACCTGCACTCTTCAAGGATAGCAGAGAAAGGATCACTGAAAAATCTTATCTGGCTTGAAGCATCATGCCGCAACAGCTCACACCATCCAAACGTTTGGGCACACGCCCTCCCTGAAGCACTGGAGCAAACGGGTTTGGCAGAGTTGTGGAACTTAAAACTATCACACCCACAGTTTAAAACAGCTCTAAACTGAAAAGTAACAAGCATTGGCATACCCAATAGGTCCCGCCTTTGGGGCCTGCTGCATAACTAAATACTTATAAGGGCCCAAAGGCGAGACCTATTGGCTATGCCACCACTGCCGATCATATAATCTCCCCGTGCCTGAATGTGCCCTTGTTTAATGTAACCGGAGCTCATTTAACGTGCTCCAATACCTTCAGGTACAGTTTGCACTATAGAAATCCGCATAAAAAAAACACCGTGCCAGCCTGCCTCAAGCGCTCCTCCCGAGCAGCCCTGACTGCCGATCACATAATCTCCCTGTGCCTGAGTGTGTCCTTGTGTAACGTAACCGGAGCTCATGTAAAGCGCTCCAATACCTTCCGGTAGAGTTCGCGCTATAGAATTCTGCATAAAAAAACAAGACAATCTTGGGATGCTGAAAAAAAACATCGGTCTAGCCTCCCTGGTCATCCTGACTCTGATAGTCTGATTTTAAGAGAAGAAGCTCTTTCAGCCACTGCCGCGAGCGAAAGCAACAGGCAAAGATTACTTGCGCCATCTAAATGTAACAAGCGCTTAAAGACAACGGCCCAAACAGGAAGGGGAGTGGCCGCCTACAATAATAAACAAGTGGGAGGGGTGGAGGGGAGTGCGGCCTAGAGCAGGGACACAAAGTGTTTACCTTGTAGGAGCGAGCGTGATAATTACAAACAGAAGTCGCCAAAGCTCGCTCCCGCAAGGGAAATGCCAACCGTGCATGCGTTGCAATTGAAAGCAATGCAAAGCGTGCACGTTTTTGGGCAAAAAAGCAGATCGATTCCAAGAGGTCCCCTCCAAAGCAACGCATACGCGCTGCGTAGGCGAGACCTAAAAACTAAATCCTTTGAAACTGATCACAGGCCATTCGCATAAAGAGAGCACGCTCCCTTGGTTCTCATCAGCTATGATAGAAAAGGTCCTCAAAAATATATTATGGAACCATTCTCATCATATTACAAAACAAAATACCTGCATCTTCGGATGGGTTCCGTTTCTTCACTTAACTTCCTATCTTCATGGACAATGAAAACTGAGTCTAAGTGGTCTATGTGGTCTATTTCAGGAATCGATAAACCACTTGCTCTGCATATGCCCCACCCTTCTTGAAGATCGCAGAAAACTTTTTCAGAACCTGTGGACTAATCAGGGGTTACGGACATTATCATCTGCCGCTAGCCATTTATTGAATATTGTGCAGCCGCAAGTGATTACCAAACGTATGACATTTCTGGATATCACAGACAAACTACTAAGAAATAATCCAGAACCATATAAGAAGTAGCGGCTTAACAGTGAACTTCCACTGCACTTAAGATAAATCTCAAACAGCTGAGAAATATGTGAGATACGCCTTTTTTTCTCAATTATTAGACCTGGCACCTTGGCGTGAGTCTCCCTTCCACTTTTTGTCGCTGTGCCTCATGTGTTTTGCTGGTGTTAGCTGCTCAGAGCACTGTGCCACTGCCAAACAGTGCCACGTGCAAGTGCTCCCTATTTAAAATGTATATGTTGGTTGGATTCCATGATTGGCTTATTTGGTTTACTGTCAGACCCCAGTAAAGTGCACCAGGAGTGTCCAGGGCTTGTAAATACAAATGCTGCTGGTGGGCTTGCAGCACTAGTTGTGCCGCCCACAGAGGCGGCCTATTAAAATGTGTCTACGGTCTGCCATTGCAGAACCTGCGTGCAGTCTGGTACTGTTATGCTAACTGGGCAAGTGCACCCACTTCCCAGTCCCTAAACCTTCCCTTAACTTCATATTAGTCAACCCTATGGTAGGCCCAAGGGCAGGGTGCATTGTAAGCATCAGGTAGGACAAGCCCTGATGTGTGTGGCATGTCCTAATAGTGAATTACAGCCATTTTCGTTTTTCACTATTGCAAAGCTACCTGTTCCCATAGGCCAGAATGGGCTGTTAGAATTGTTACATCCTATGATCCTAACAGACCCAGGGAACATGGTAGAAATTCGAGTTTAGTATGCCTGAACTCAGAATAATAAAATACATCTTTTAGTAAAGTTTATTTTAATATTCTGTGTTTGCAAAAGCCACTTTTAGAAAGTTGGTATTTGCTCGCCTAACCATTTCAGCCCGCCTCTGCTATGATGTGTATCTGCCTGTCTGGTTTGTGTGAGTGACAGGGCTGGGGAAACCCAGAGGGGCAGGGCTAGGTAGCCTGGTGGTGAATAGAGAGACTGACATCCAGATGGGTGGGAGGAGTGCACCTGGACTCTGAATAGGGCTGTGCTCTGCCACCACAATGCTGGCTCCACCTCCTGTGGAGCGGCTGATGTCTCTGCCCTGCACCCTGAATAGAAAGTCAGAGTCATGTCAACAAAGTGCTCAGGAACTGGTTTGGACTGGGCAAAGGCCCCTCTACCCCAGAGGAACAAAGGAATTAGGGGTATAAGTATTGGGACCCTGCTCCCAAGAAATTAGATCCTGCTTGACATGAAGAACCTCTGCCTGAGGAGAAGGAACTGGGAAAGCTGTAAGGAGGAGTACTGTCTCTGACCTGGGGAATTGGCCTGCAGTGGTTGCCTTGCTGCTGAAGGAGAGGAGAAAGGCTACAAAGACTTTATTTCAACTTGTGCTTAAAAAGATCTCCAAGGGCTTGGAATAGAGCTTGCCTCCTGCTGAAGTCTCAGGAACAACAGACTTCACCCCCCAGCTCCCCAAAGTTCTTTGGAAGTGCCTGCTGCTGTTGTTGGGCCTTCTGAGGGACTGCGTGTCGCAAGGAGCTGGGAGCGCGACTCAAGGAGGAGAAGAGTGCTGCCGTCGGAGCAGTTGTCGTCGCATCTTGTAAAGTGTGCCGTCGCTGCAGCATTGCATCGAGCGGAAGCGTCTCGCATCATCCAGGGAGAGTCTCGCAACGCCGAAGAAGCGCGTCGCCATCGCAGCCATCGTAGCTGACGCATCGCACCGCATCCAGAGAAGAGTCACGCATCGAAGAAGAAGCGTGTCGCCATCGCAGCCATCGTAGCTGTCGCATTGCACCACATCAAGAAAAGCGCCTCGCATCCACGGAGAAGCGTGCCGCCGTCGGAACTGCTGTCGTCGCATCGCGTAAAGAGGTGTTGCCGCTGCAACATCGCATCGAGCAGAAGCGTCTCGCAAACGTCGGAGAAGAGTGCCGCTGCCAATGCCGCTGTTGTCGCATCGCATAAAGGGTAACGCCGCTGTAGCTGACGCATCGAGTCGAGCCTTCTCGCAACATCGGAGATGCGTAACGCATCTGGAAGATCTTCGCGTCTTTATTTCTTTGCACCGAAAACTTCATCGCATCAACATCGTTGCAACACTTTCGTTGCCCTGCGTGTCGCATCTAAGATACATTGACTTAAAGTGTTGCATTTAAGAACTAAGCAAACTTCTACCATCTAAAGTAACAGTATTGTGTATTTTTGTCGTTTAATGGTCTTGTGGTAACTCTATATAAAGAATCCTTATTTTTAATATAAAAACCTGTGTGGTGTCCATTTGTAGTGTTGTCACTTGGTTACTGTATGTGTTCACAAATGCTTAACCTATAACGCTCTGAGATAAACCTTGTCTGCTCGCGCCAAGCTACCTAGAGGGTGAGCAGGGGTTATTTTAGGAGTGTAACCCCTTACCCTGACTAGAGGAAAGGTTCCCTACTTGTCACAAGTACCTACCTGTGCCAACCAGAGAACCCGGATTCTAACATCAATGCACTGATTTTTATTAATGCAGTGCGTACAGAAACAACGAGCTATCAAATGGTCTAATTTGAAAGATTTTTACCACTATTATCATAAATCACACGACCACAATTTTTAACAGTGAAAAAAAAACTATGTAACGACCACATGACCTAGAGGCCGATTATGATGATGGTGGGAGCGCCACCGACAGCCTGTCGGTGGTGGTCCCACAACCATCGAAAGCATCTCATCCACCCGGGCAGATGGTTGGCGGTTGGCAAGACCGATCACTCATCCAATGGGCTCCTTGAGCCTGCTGGTGCAGCAGAGAGGGTTGTATACCCTATCATGGTGGCGGTGACTGCCAAGCAGTGCCATAGAGATTACAATGTCTCTTTCCACCCTCCTCTTCATGGCGGTTAACCCACCATGAGAAGGCAGGCAGAAAGGGACTTTGGCCCCCCTTTCTCCCTGAACCTCTGATATGGGCACTGGGAGGCACCTATGGTGCCCCCCTACATATCCCTGCACCATGAGGCATGCACAGCATGGCATTATAAGAAGAGTATGCTGTTCCCCAAGGATGGACAACAAGTGGGGAGGCCAAAGGAGGGAAGTCCTCCTTTTACAGAACTAGAGTCCTCACACACCCAGAAAGCTAGGTGTCATGCTTCATCAAATGGACTCGCTCCTCGTCGGGTCGGCGGTGCAATACCCGACGGGCACCCATAAACGGGCTCTTTAGCGGAGATCTTCTGTTCCTTGCCGTATGGTGCCGTGGGTGTGAGGGCTCTGCGAGACTGTATAGATGTGATGTGAGTGAGCGGTGTTTAAAAAAGGTTGGATAATCCAAAAACCATATTTATTGGGGTGGTTATCCACCTTGTTAAAAGAATAGAAGAGTGGCTGCTCGCTGGCTCAATGGTCCGGTGGAGCAATGCTCAGCTCTAAGAGGGTGGTCGACATGTTTCACGCAATACGTTCAATAATGATACACTGCATTTCATCAGGACCTATGTGACAAAAACTATCTACACAAGGTGGTGGGCGGAAGAGTTCCTACCTACCACTGTTCTTGGGTGCGAGCACGAAGTCCCGCTAAACCTAGTGGTAACCTAAACAGGGATGACATAAAAACAAAATTACTAGAAAAAGTGGTCTAGCAAATGAAAATTGTCATCCTCACAGCCCCACACAAGTGTCCATCAGGTCAGTGCATTGTGAGTGTGTAATGCACCCATTATTAAAAAACAAAGCTTAAAAGAGAGATTGACTGAATGAAAACGACATTAAAAAGGGAGAGAATCGTATCCATAGTGGTTTCGCTCACCTATCTAGATGATAGCGCTTGCTTCTTAAGGTTTTCTCAGATCCGGACACCTAAATTGGTGGTGTCCTGCAGAGCGGGATATAAAGCAAAGCGTAGTGACTGTCGTCACCAGAAGACCAGCTATGGTGGAGTAAGGCTAAAACAGGTCCCAAACGGGTAATCAGGCGTCCGATAGATCACCCATACTCTAGCACAATAAACACGTGTGCCTACTGGCCCCCGTGGAGCAACATGCGGCCCTTGGTCAAGACAGTGGGCGCACCCCCAGCAGCAGCGCTGTAGGGGTGGCCCATCCAGAACCAGCCATTGCCGCTGCCTCCCCACGTATTCATGCAGATCACGCCACTAAATGTGCCAGGAGCCCGGGAAGGTACCGGGCGTGAAAAACCAAGTGCGATAGGACCCATTCAGTCTCCACAACAGCATCGTCAATGCACCATTACATGTTGCTCAGCCCGCTCACTCACCTGTCCTGGAAGGACGCGCGCCGGAAATTTACCCCGCACAGAGCCAAGAAATCGGATAGTTGGAGTGCCGGTACAACAACGGTTATATACAAGGCTAGCTCATTACCTATGGCCAACGGGGGTGGGGAGCCGGCGTAGCGTCACGTCGAGTCACGTGGTGGCTCCGGCGTCCCAAGCTTGTAATACCTATTAGCTCTGGCAATGTGGCGGCCATCTTAGAGTGAGTAGGCTTGGTGTCAAGCGCTAATACTTGCCGGTGGCAAGGAATAAATCGTGAAGTACGCATCAGTGGGACACAAGACAGGCGGTCATGAAATAAAGTAGACATTATTCCAATTCTTTGCGAGCGCATAAAGGACAAGAGGATGCGCTAACAAATAGTAAGGTGCAATCAGCATAGAACATGGCCACACTCATTTAGAGACAACGTAATACAGAAAAAGCACAACATTAGTCTAATATTGTGGACAATGGGGTCCCAGTGATAGTAGGGCGGTATGTTATGTGTACATGTGTAGATATTGTATCAGAACACATAATCTCGGTGGTTACAGTATGGAACCCACAATGTAAATAAGTAATGGAACCAGTCTGTTTAGAGGGGAGGATTAACCAAACCCATTTTCATACCAACGGGAATCAAAGTATGGAATCACCGGATTCAAAATGAGGGGCACAAATTATCTCCTAGTCAGAGCAGCCCAAGGTATGCTATCATTAAGGCCAAGTGAGTCCGTAGACAGGTGATGTACCCATCTCTGCTCGATTCTGAAAAGGGCCTGGTGTGTGATTTTAGGGTGTGCCTCAAGTATCACCCATTTCAAAGAATCTGCCCAGTGGTTGAGGTCCTTGCAATGTGTGTATAATTTGGTGGTGGTTCTTGGGCTGCTCTGACTAGGAGATAATTTGTGCCCGTCTTTTAGAATCCGGTGATTCCATACTGTGATTCCCGTTGGTATGACAGGTGAGTGAGCGTGGTGAGCAACATGTAATGGTGTATTGGTGATGTTGTTGTGGAGACTGAATGGGTCCTATCGCACTTGGTTTTTCACACCCGGTACTTTCCCGGGCTCCTGGTGCATTTGGTGGCGTGGTCTGCATGAATACGTGCGGAGGCAGCGGCAATGGCTGGTTCTGGATGGGCCACCCCTACAGCGCTGCTGCTGGGGGTACCCCCACCGTCTTGACCATGGGCTGCATGTTGCTCCATGGGGGCCAGTAGGCACACTAGTTTTTTGTGCTAGATTATGGGTGATCTATCGGACACCTGATTACCTGTTTGGGACCTGTTTTAGCCTTACTCCACCATAGCTGGTCTTCTGGTGACGACAGTCACTACGCTTTGCTTTATCTCCCACTCTGCAGGACTCCACCAATTTAGGTGTCCGGAGCGGAGAAAACCTTATAAAGCATCTAGATAGGTGAGCGAAACCACTAAGGATACGATTCTCTCCCTTTTTAATGTCGTTTTCATTCAGTCAATCTCTCTTTTAAGCTTTGTTTTTTAATAATGGGTGCATTGCACACTCACAATGCACTGACCTGATCGATACTTGTGTGGGGCTGTGAGGATGACAATATTCTTTTGCTAGACCACTATTTCTATTCATTTTGTTTTTATGTCATCCCTGTTTAGGTTACTTCTATGTTTGGCGGGACTTCGTGCTCGCACCCAAGAATAGTGGTAGGTAGGAACTCTTCCGCCCACCACCTTGTGTAGATAGTTTTTGTCACATAGGTCCTGATGAAATGCAGTGTATCATTATTGAACGTATTGTGTGAAACATGTCGACCTCCCTCTTAGAGCTGAGCATTGCTCCACTGGACCATTGAGCCAGCGAGCAGCCACTCTTCTATTCTTTTAATAAGGTGGATAACCACCCCAATAAATATGTTTTTTGGATAATCCAACCTTTTTTAAACATCGCTCACTCACATCGCATCTACACAGTCCCCTAGGGCCCTCACACCAACGGCACCATACGGCAAGGAACAGAAGATCTCCGCTAAAGAGCCCCTTTATGGGTGCCCGTCGGGTATTGCACCGCCGGCCAGACGAGGAGCGAGTCCATATGATGAAGCATGACACCTAGCTTGCAGGGTATGTGAGGACTCTAGTTCAGTAAAAGGAGGACCTCCCTCCTTTGGCCTCCCCACTTGTTGTCCATCCTTGGGGAACAGCATACTCTTCTTATAATACATTTCCTGGGCATGTATGCTGGACCCCGTTACACAACCCTATTAGTCCCCCTTCTTTTTTAAGATGCACCGCATGGTGCCTGTCACGTAGTGCAGGGATATGTCAGGTGCCCCTCGTTTGCATTGTGGTGGGTGCTGCAGCCTGCAGCACCTGCTGCAATGCAAAGTATAGGCATTGGAACCGTCGTGGTGGCGGTCGCTTCATAATACCTATTTTCGGGACTGCGGGGGGTCCTGATTTCCGATTCCGCCATCCTAATCAGCCCCTAAGTCACAAGCTACTAATGAAAATGTATATTAAATCATTCATATTACCCCCATATTTGAACCTGTATGAAGATATTTGGTTTCTCCGATTAATCATCTACATTTCTGTAAAAATATGAGGTAACGATCACTTTAACTCTACTTGGCACTTTTGCACTTTAATAGACTTGACTGTCTAAATAAAGGAATTTTGATTTGAGGTTTATTCGAATGTTAGGAAGAGAGTAGGAATGTTTGTCCTCCTACAGCAAGATCCGAACCAACAGTCCCAACGGTTCTTTTTGCATTCTAACACCCGAAACCAGGGGACGTCATAACAATGACATTGGCCCAGGCAACCCACACTAAACCTTGACAACACCACACATCTACCCTCTTAATAAACTCTACAACAACAATATTACATTATAAAATAAGTGGAAACTTCACACAAATGATAAGATTCAGTGATACTACTCATTATCCCTCAACATCTCATGAGGGAGTGCTACCCACAATACATTTGTTGTACTTCCTGGGTAGGATAACTTGTCTACCCAATCGAGTAGATTTGCCCACATCAGTATGAACTTGTGCCTCCTCATCACAAATAACATCACTTCTGTGAACCGCATTATTCACACGCACATTTCCTTCAGAAGTCGCCTCACCTCCTTGCTCAATGCCATCATCAATATTTGAATTCACATCATTCGTTACATTAGTATTATCATTCAAAACTGGCACATTCCTTCTCACATCAATGGCTAGATTGGTATTATCATTTAAGACGGGCACATTCTTGGCCAGTTGATCAACTTCAGTCCATAACCATTCATCACTGCCCGTAGAGTTTCCGCACCCATCATCACTTTTCCACCATAAAACCTATTCTTGACCGTTCTGCCAAAGTGCCACATCTTAACATCACTCAGTAATGCTGACCTCGGGAAAGGTTGTTTTACTTAGAGAGGTTCTGAAGAAAACAGCTACAGCCCTTCTTAGATCTAATTCACAGTTTCACTCTTACCCAGTCACCTTCAGACAATTCCACATCTTTCACACCATATTTCTTATTATAGTAATCTCTGTACACTTTTTGAGCTTTCAAAAGGTTCCCTTTAACAACCGAAGGTGACCACTTACTTTGCAACTCCATATTCATCAAAGCCGTGTTATCCCTAGTGAATGGTTCTCTACCGCTAAGATTCCTGGCTATACCCAGTTACAATGGGGGTGCTGCGGTAAGCCCAAATGTTTTTCACTAATTCTTTTTCCCGATCACCACCTACATTTATAGCAGCCTGCACAGAGCCCATCACCACACAGTTAGAACATTCTACAGCTCCATTTCCTGTTGGATGATAGACAGGTGTATGTTTTTTTAAAAGCTATTCCTAGTCAAGAAAGCTTTCCACTTGTCAGAAATGAACTGAGGACCATTATCACACAAAATAGTTCTGGGAATGCCTTCCTTCAAAAACACTTCAGTTAGCATGGAAATTGAGGTGGCAGAATCAACTTTGTCACAAACCTCAGAATACAGGTCCAATAAGATAACAACAGACTTGGGTATACCACAAGAATCTAAAATAGGACCTAACACATCTAAGGCCATTTCATCCCAGGGGTTCTCAGGACACGTACACTCTCCCAAGGGAGGCCTAAAAACCATTAAAGTCTTGTCCGCATTGGCACAAGAATTACATGCTCTTACACACTTTTCAATATCATTGTCCATTCCCGTCATCACTACAAGCTTTTAACTCTCCTTTTTGACTTGACAATGCCGAGATGGCCTTCATAAAAAAGGTTCATCAATGTTCTCTCAGACTCTTAGGAGGAATTAATCTATTTCCTCTTAAAAAGTAGCCCTCATCACTAGTGGATAATTCATCTTTCAATTTCCAAAATGTTTTACATTCCACGAGAATTCATTTTTGGCAGGCCAACCATCCCTGATAAAACCTTTTAACTAATTTAACGTGCAATCAGTCATATAAGCTGTCTCCCAGTCTTCGCACTTTATTACGTCTTCTTTGTCAACTGCTAATGCAACACTGTACTCTTCCCACCCATTACTAAAGTGCTCATATATCGGGTAGGGTGAGCGACTTAGAAAGTCTGCCACAATGTTCTTGTTACCAGGTAAATACTCCACGTTATAAACATGGTCCAACTGTCTCAAGGTCATTTTAGCAATGCGTGGAGTTGCCTTGATAGTGCCACTAGAAGGCAAAATCTTTTCCAAAAGCTTATGATCAGTTCTAAGAATGAACTTTGAAACCCATTAGTATTGTCTAAACTTCTCCATTCCCCATACAGTAGCTAGCACTTCTTTTTCAATTACAGGGAATATTTCTTCCAACGGTTTTAAAGATCATGAGGCGTAGGCTATAATGGACTCCGAGCCATCCAGAGATAACTGTGTCAACACACGCCCCAGGCTTTTGCCACTGGGGTCAGTGGCAAGGACACTCTGTGCAAAATTGTAAAATCCCTGTAGCGGAACCACAAATGTTTCCTGGTCTAGTGCTACACTCCAAATAAATTCCTTCCTCTCTTTCAAAAGCTGCAGTAACTCATGCGTTTTAGCAGGAAAATTCTCCACAAACTTGCTGCAAAATTCTGCAAGGCCTAGGAAGGATCAACTCTCTTCCTTGGAAGTGGGAGTAGCTGCCAATCTGATTGCCTTTACCAAGTCCTTCTTGGGAGAAATGCCATCTTTTCCAACCTAGTGTCCTAACTATGTTACTGATCTCACAGCAAACTTACATTGTATTAATTCCGCAGTCAGCCCCTTTCCAGTTAATCTACCTAACACTTCTCACAATCTCATGTCATATTCCTCTTTATTTTTCCCCATAATGAGTATCTCATCTTGAAAATAGGTGACCCCTTGAGATCACCGAAAAGCTTGTGCATCAACCACAGGAATACAGCAGCCGCTGACGCCAGGCATATGGACAAATCTGTAGCAACCAAAAGGTGTTATAAAAGATGTTAGCGTTTTGCTAGAATGACTTAATGGGATCTGAGGATAAGCAGAGGTTAGGTTGATGGTGGATAACCATTGAATACCCTTAGCTTCATAATTCGTTCATCTTATGGAGTGGAAACTTATCCACAATGAAGTTCTTGTTAAGCTCCCTAAGAACAACACACAATCTAATCTGACCATTCTGTTTATGTGTGACCAACAGGGGAGCCAATCATTATGCACTCTCTAAAGGCACAATTATACCGTCCTTCTCCCCTTTCTTTTCAACTCCACCAACACAGCATCTCTTATTTTTAAAGGAATGTTACAAACTTTGTGACACACTGGTAACGCACCATCCTTGAGAATAATCTTGTGCACAAATCCAGACAATTTTCCAATCTTGCCAGAAATACCTCTGGGAATTGTTCTTTCAGCTCACTCTCCAAGGACGCTATCGGATCGGCAAACATCAGAACTTGATCCTTGCTGTTACGGTTAAGAGTAATGATCAAGGCCCGTTGGTCAGCCCAGCCCAGCCTAAAACTGAGGGTCCCTTTCCTGCAACGTATACATTCCCCAAAACTCTTTTGCCTTTAAATTTAAATAGCAAGGATCTGTAACCCACCATAAGAATTCTATCTCCTGTGAAGGTTACGGGATGAACATCCATAGGCAATAAATGATCTCCAAAACATGTGCAAACTTACTTTCTCACACACTACATTGGACAATCATATACGGTGACCCAGAATCAGCAACAATCTGTAAATCGACACCCACCATCTTCATACAACATGAAGGTTTTTTCTTCATTACATCATCAACACCCAACACCACTTCATCAATGTTCAAAATGCAATCCTCACACTCCGAATTGTTCCCTTCATCAACCGTGGCATCTGGATTACCCATGATACATTTGACTGTAGATTTGCCACATTTTCCCTACAAACCTTGGAACAATGTCCATGTATTCCACAGTAAGAACATTTAGATTTAATTGCTGGACAATTTTTATCTCTTGCCATATGTCCTTTATTGCCACACCTAAAGCAAACTGGACGATTGTCAATGCGATTCTTGTTTATTGCGAAATTGGGAACCACCCCTTTGTTCCTACTCTTACCACCAGAAATCTCATTAGATCCGGTGACCTTACTTCCAGATTCATCGACTTCCCCTTTTTTTTGCTGCTATACCACATCTTTTGGATATCTCAGCTTTTTTAACAATGGCTATGGTTTCCTAAAGGGGAACATCTCCATAAAGCCACATTTTTTCTTGTACACTCTTATTAATTGTGTGCATAATTATCTGATCACGTATTAATTCATCATGTATCTGTCCAAATTTTCAATTAATTGCTAATTTTATAAGTGCTGAGACAGTCTTCCACAGTTTCAGTTTTGCTCTGTTTCCGTTGAAAAGAATTATGCCTATCAAGTGCTGCGCAACCTACAAGGTACATGGAGGGTACATGAGGAAGTAGTGTGTCTTCTCTAGTAACTTCTATGGATAGGACATTTAAACATGCTACTCTAGGCTTTGTAGAGTGGCCAGTGGAAGGGTGCTGATGCATTCAAGGACCAGTAGCTGTCTGCTTGTGAAAGTTCACATCTGCGCAGTATGAGTGAGTAAACATGTGAGTCCTAGTGTTATAAATGCTCTTCTGACACAGAGCTAAGATACCAACTTCTATGAGCTATGAAGCAGAACACTACAGATCTCAGAATACTCTGATATTGCCTGTTTGAGTACTGATATTTTGTGACTTTTGACTTGACCAGCAAACTAGAGGGGCCTGTCCTTAAACCTCATAAAACTACAGTCTTGCAACATTCTCCCTGTGTGAAAGCATAGCATGATACCATAAAACTACATTACACTGCTTTGAATTATTTTCCAAAGTACCAGATAGAGGATCAGCCTGGTGTATTGCGACGGTCCATGTACAAGGGAAAAGGCAGAAGGTTGACATTTGTTCTTATTCTGACCCTGGAAACCAAGAAAATGACAGTGCACCATTCTCCCAAATTGCAGCAGAGGGAATCGAATGCTTGTCAGGGAGCAGCTTGTAGATGCTGCAGAAGTTTACTTTGTAAGTTGTAACACCATTGATAGGCAGGGAAATTTGGCAAGCTTGGGAAAGTGGGGAGGAGCCTTTGACATCATAGGTAGGCTAAATAGATCATGCAGCATCACAGATTGGCATCTAGGAGCCTGTGATATCACAAGTGGGCAAAAGGATTCCGGAATCTTGGAGGCAGAAGCCTGTGACATCATATATGGGAAGAGGGATTTTGGAAGCTTAAGAGGTAGGAGGAGCCTGTGACACCATGTAGATGCAGGGGATTCTGAAAACTTGGAGAGTGGGAGCTTGTGACATCCCTTTGGGTAGGATACTGTACATTAGGGAGGTAGGAGCCTATGAGGTCAAAGATGGGCTGGTAGGAGACTGGGACATTTAAGATGTGTGGTGGAATTCTGTAATAGAAGGTGCTGTAGCAATTCTCCAGACTTCAAAGTAAAAACGCAGTTTATTTGCAGCCCTAGCAAGAGATGCTGCTGCTTCCACTGTCAAGGTTTAATTGATGGTACACCATCACAATATACTCCACTTCAGTCTCCGGAGTGTCCTGCCTTCTGTACACATGCATCGTCCATGCAGCCTCCAATGGGAACATGCTCCCTCAGTTTTCAGGGGCTTTGGCGAGCTTTACAGCATCATGTCAGTAGGCAAGATATGCCATTCACCCTCATCTATCCTAAGTAGCATCTGGGCTTCATGACTGGTAATTCAAAGTAACTGTCTCGGCAAGCAACAAGACTGATGCAGTAAAAACGGTGGTCATCTTGCCAGTTGTATAATGAGCATTGGCATTATTCATAGAAGTGACCTTCTGCTTGAGAAGGCCCTTTTGAACTCGCCTGCCAGCTCTCTAGCGGTTCTGGCTTGAATATTGGGTGTCTTATTCCTATTTACCCTCCTATGCTGTAAAAGAGTAATAAGTAACCTTACTAATGGTGATGTTTTAAAGGCAAATAAGACATCCATGAATATAACATTGCCTTCATATTGAATTACGTGCCTTTCTCCTATAACATCTCTCCTGACGCTCTTAATAATGTATGTCACAAGCATACATATTCAACATACATCTTGAAGCTTGACTATGGGCCTGATTATGAGTGGACTGAGACTGATGTGATAATTATCACTTCAATAAAATCTGACACTAAGAGGTTCAGAATTTATCAGAAGCAATAATTATTGCATATTCTGAGTTTTAGGGAATAAGATGCAGAGTCCGGTACATACCACACTAAAATCTGTATGTTATGGTAAATACTGTACCCTTTTAAATTCCAGCAAGTTTGACCTGCTGAAATTTACAAAGTGAGAGGTCTTTTTTGTTAGCAGTTTTAAATAGCGTGAGTTTGACCTGAAGTATTGGAGAGCTTTACATGAGCAGCAGTTACATTACACAGACTCACATACATTTTTTTGTAAGCACGGAGAGATTAAGGCCCTTACTACCATGTTGGGCGGACTTGAGTCCGCCCGACACCATTTCGGTGTGGGAACCAACCTACCATAGTTCGATGGTTCCGAACACCCTATTACAATGCGACCACACATGGTGTGGTCACATACTCCCATTTCCCTATGGTAGCTTGTGCAGCGGTCGGAAACCGGCTGCAGCACAAGCTCCCATAGAGAAATGGAAGTTCCAGTAAATCCCTGCACCATGTGGCAGGCACCGGTGCCTACCACACGGTGCAGGTATTTACAGGGGGGCACAGAAAGGCCCCCAACCAGAGGCCATGGAGGCCCATGGGCAATGCTAGGGGCCACCAAACTCAATTTCTGACAGGCTTTTCAAGTCGGAAAATCCGACATGAAAAGCCTGTCGGAAACCGATATCATAATCCAGGTGGCGGAAACGCCATCCGTAGGGGATTATGTGCGGCCTCCGACTGGTCATCATGCTCCTTGAGCCCATCAGGATCCTCCTGGTCCTACTGGCCGGTGTGAACTCCGACCTCCTACATTGTAATTAGGCCGTCAGACTCTAAACCAAGGATGTCAGTCGGAAAGTCTCCAACCAGCGGTCGGAGGCTTTCCGACCGACTTTCTAATGAGCCCTTCAGTGATTGGCCCAGAATCACAGGATGTTAAGCTGATGTCAAGAATCAAAATTCACTTCCTATTTCTAAAGTCGGCAGTTCTGGCTGTTACGCCACATTTATCACAACCAATAATTGAAGGGAGAGGTAAATAGAACAAAACTCAAAATTACGACCCCTATTGAAACAGAGGTTATATGGTAGGGGTTTGAAAACCCTGACCCACTCATAATCAAGGCTTTGAAGTGAAATGTAACATCAATCTTCTTTCAATGTTATGCATAAGTACTTATGGGCATGAATAATTCAATTTGCTTTCTTTGTGTCCCCTGGTAATTACTCTTGAAATAATCCACCATACTATACAGTTGTAAACCTATTAGAACTAAACATATATTAGCAGTCATGTTCCTTCTAATATGCTGCATATGTTGCAGTATTGGAATGATATTGAATTATATGAAGATTTGTAACACAAAAAAGGCAGAAGAAATTCCCTTCAGCGGGAGAGAACCCAGTATCTCCTGCAGAGAGCTGCCTCTGTTTGGCAGTGTGGCACATGCTCTCTCTTGTTCGGTGATTACTCCTGAATAGATTTGGATTCCCTTTTCAGTTAGGTGTTGATTGTCATGGCGCAATGGCTGGGGTTACAAAATTGCCTTCAATATACCTTTGTGATTGACTGAGAATTGAAGGGAGTTAGCATTCAACAAATAACAATTATAACAGTGTAACCCAAATGGTCACACAATAAGGACCAGGATTCAATATTCAAAGTTTAAGGTGGATTTATTAAACATTAAGTATCAAAATAATAAGTGAGCAAAACAGACAAATATTAAGCACATGAAGCATTCAAATATGTATATTAAGGCATCCAGCATGAGTTCAGGCTTGAAAACAAAAGTAAATTAGAGATGGCAGTCAGAATAATCCAAGTAGAAAAGAACAGAATTTGGTACTCCACTGAGAAGCTCCGTTTCTCCTGCCTAAACATGAATAATTCAAAAGTAGTTTCACCTAAATTAGAATCTATCTAGAGATGGTTCATTAAGTATGAAGCTGCGTAGAATTTAAGAATGCAGGAAGGTGTCAACATTGCAAGGATTTCAGAGAAAACCTCTAAAGGGAACAAATGTTTAGCATATAGCCATACATTCACAACCAACGGGGCAAGCAGAGATGTCTGTACCTCTCAAAGTCCGAAAAAAGATCTGCTCTACAGTCTACAGCATATACATTAATTAACGCATACAGATACAGTCTAATTGTCACTTCACCTTTACTTGGCCTTTCCTTATTTTAGCAACATTGGAGTTTTCTCCCATCTCACGAAACCTAGGCACTCCCATGTCCTTGAGCACCTCAATTGTTACAGATATACAATGAATAAACCGTGTTTTCTCAAGGTTAGCTTCTCCGCACTTTCTGCTTAGATGTTCTTCTCAGGCCTCTCTATCTCTAATATATATTACTCCTTTCTCAAATGAAGCCCTGGGACGGCACCTGCAGGGGAGAGAAATACATTTCAAGATCCAGGTCTCCTATAGTCAAGTTAAACCAAGCTTGATGAATGGGGGTGGAAGCAGGGGAGCCTCTCGGAAGAAGGAGGCACCCACTAGTACACACATCAATCAAAGTAGCCCCCAGGCAATCCGGGCACCCCGGGACACAAATCTGCTCCTCAGCGCCTCCCTGGTCACCAAGCAAGAGGGCAAAGATCCACAGCTGTCCCTCAAGGCATATGCATGAATAAAGCAGTTGTGACGATCATGTGGTGAGTATACCCTTCAAGGGAAGAGTTGCCTAACTTTACTTGGCCGGTGTGACATGCACAAGAGTTTTTTGGGGGTCTTCTCGCTAACGAGGGTGTGTGTCAAATCACTAGGCCTCATGATGGTCTTCAACTGATCAGAAATAAATCAGAGTTTTATGGTGGCATGGGGCTTCTGAAGCATGATGTGTCCTGAATGAATCAGGTGCCCAGGACCAAGCACATGCGATCCAGTTATTCCCAAGTGCCTTGGAATTCATTCAGGCAGCATTCATCCTCTTTGTGTTCCCTTGTCCTGATGATGACCTCGAGTCATGATGATCGAAACGCCGTCGACTAAACTGAGAATGTTAATTATGATATGATTTCCCACTATTTGCGCTATAAAGAAAAAGTTCATGCATAATATTGTTTCCAAAATACTCTCAATAATACTCTGTTTTACCTTTCTCACATGTATCACTTGCGCTATTTAAACTTTGCACAATGTGTTCACTTTGCACTTAGTACACACCCTAAAAAGCATGGGTGATGCTGCATTATAAACCTTGCAAAGCCTAAGTCTTTGACTTACTATCTGAAATTATACACCCTCATTGACTCCCATGGAATACTTGTTGCAAGATACCTTACCCACCCAGGTCTCAACTAGGGATACGGGGATCTCCTATGGTTTCATACCTAGTGTTAGTGAAAGGCCCCTTCGGCTTTAGCCAATGATTTATAAAGGCCAACCTGAGCATAAGTGCATTTGTGCACCCAGAGGCCTGCTATGGCAGGCTTGACACATGTTTAAACACCATACGTGCAACTGTGCACACACGGGCCTGCAATGGCAGGCTGGAGACATGTGTTAAAAACATCATACATGCAAGTAGGCACACACAGGCCTGCAATGGCAGGCTTGAGATGTGCTTAAAACATCAGGTATGCACCCCTTCCTAACATTTGTAAGAAGGGTGTGCACACTTTCACACAGCATTTAAAGTGGGAAAGTGGCCAGAGCCCTAGGGCCACTACAAGAAAAGCAACACAACCCGTGTGTTGTCCCAAGGGGAGAGCCGACTTCCTAGGTAGCATAAACCCACATGGGGGCTCTTCACTACATGGACAGAAAACACCCATGTGTACCTGCCCTGCCTTTCGCCTACCAGGGCTACCCAAGGCCCACCCAGGTTTGACTAATCAGTTAAAAATGCCAACCTGAGCATAGGCGCAACTGTGTACCCACAGGCCTGCAATAGTAGGGTTGATACATTTTTGGTAGGCTATTCTAGTGGGTGACACAATCATTGCTGAATCCCACCATTAGCCAGTGCAGTACCTGTTCTTTGTATGTAGTGTACCTTTTTAGAGGGCACTCACAGGTACAACACCTAAACCAATCAAGTAAGCACCACTTCCTAGCATGTGTAAGAAGGATGCACATGCTTTCTCATTGCATTAAAGTGGAAAAGCGCCCAGAGTCATAAGGCCATGGAAAGAGAATCAGCAAAAACCAGGAGGAAAAAAGCAAAACCTTTTGGTAAATTCCCTAAGAAGGGCCATGACCAATACTCTTGCGTCCTTTATCGATCAAAATCAGGAATATTGCACAAATAGCAATTATTACATGGGGCTTCAGAATATATCTCACTAATCCACTCCCCAAATTTCCAAACCATTTTCCTACAGAAGCAAATCCATTTCAAATTTCTTCCCAAGCATCTGTTGCTTCTAACTCCTTCAAAACTTTACCTTTGTCAGGGATGTAAGTACAAAATTGTGGAACTTCTAGCATCTGACCAACTCCACCCTCCTTTGTGAGAAGGATGTCTAACTCAAGGCAGCTCTGCAAAACCATGGATTGCACAGCTACAATTTAATTATCTACAACTAATAAAGACAACTTATCTTCAATTTACTCATTTTCATGTCATTCAAAATCACACCCACAGATGGAAAAATTGCGCTAAAAATGTCTACTACTACTTCTACAGTATTAGTTCCACCTTTAGGTTTAGACTTATTTTCCCACACAGGCTCATCAAAATGTTCCACATGATAAGTCTTTGGAAAAACAATGCCTAAATAATATGTACCATGCCATCCTTTTGCCAATCTAAAATATGTATGTGCTCCAAAATGATAATAAACTCTAGGAAAATCAGGATCTTTCCCTGCCATTAATGACTCTCAATGTCTTTAGTTTAAAATGTGTGTTCACACTCACTCTTTTCCACAAAGTTTGTGTCAGCTGTAAACATTTCTCTAAATATGCATAATTCCCTTTGTGTCTCTATCTAAATGTAATGCAGATTGATTCTCTATTACTTAATGCTCAATTTCTTTTCTAGCCCACGGATATACAAAGTTATCTTTCTGTAATTTAGATTCCATCCCTCACCTTCTGTCCCTAACTGAATTTATAAAGCTCTTCTCTCTATTGGTTAAGAGACAGGTCAAATTGTTTTGATGTGCATAAACAGTGTCTAGTGTCATGGTGGGGTTGTAAAATCCTTCAGCTCTCTCTATATTTTTAGTTTCAGGATGATGATTTAAATGTTTAAGTATGGGAACTTCCCAAAAAATCAAATCGTAATTCAAAAACTAATACTTGAAATGACCCTGTCTACGCAGAGGCTCATTAACATGCTACAAGTAACACCATAACTCAAAGGAATGTGATGATAGGTGATACCCTCTTCAGCTGATGCAGGTAATTGTGTACAAACGTTGCAATTTCTAGCATCACGGCGTCAAAGTTCTCATAAAGCAATTTGTAATAAACATTTAAAGGAAGGGCTCCTTTAGAAACATCTTTGTGTAAATCTTTATCATCGAGTGAGTGCAGTTTACCATAAGTGGAAAGTGGGATCTTACGGGTAAGTATAGCCTTTCCTGCTCTAAACTCGGTGAGGTGGGTGCATATAATACCAGAAGCAACGTAATTAGTACTGCAATTACAGTTATCAACACACCAGCTATTATGTACCTATGTCTAAATGTGTATTTGTAAGGTTCCATAACTCTTCTAGAATCAGATTGTTGGGTGGGAAATAGCAGCAGCAGAGTCTGTTCTCTGTCAGTTTTCAAATGTGCAAATTGCAAAACAAAATTCAAGTGAGGTGCAATGAAATTATTTACAAGTCTTTGGGAGTCTTCCTTAGCCCTACTCTGTGTTCTTCTAAAGAACACACTCCTTCAGTTGCCTCGGTATTCTGCCTAATTCTTTTAGAAAAGTCTATTTACAATGTCTCTGTTCAAAAGCGCATTTCAAAGTTCAATTTAGAATTCAAATTAAGGACAATTGGGGTCAGTCTGTTCTGTGGCAAAGTAAAGTCAAAAAACAGTTCAGTCACAAGTATGTATTCAATGAGGTTCAGCTGGATTTGCTCTTTGGGCCTCCAAGTACCAAAACGTTTTCTCTCAGGCATCTGTTGCAAGATATGTCCATTCAGGGGAAAAATACCTCAGACTGGGTAGCTCTTTTTGATCTCCTGGGAGCAGGCCTTTCTTCTTCACAGTCACTCAGACCAGTGTCCTCAGTACCCTCTGGGATAGCAGCACTAAGCCTTTGTCAGGGTCTGAATCTGGCTCAGTCAATGCCACAGGACTCGATTCTGCTGTCTCAGTTTCAACTGTTGACTCATCAAGACACCCCTCAAGCCAACCGTGTCCTGTGTCAGACTCTTGCAGAACCCAGACAGCTTGTCTAACCTGCTCCCGGTTTCTCTTTGTTATTACCAGCACTTATGGGAGAGGTGTTATCACATCATTAAGGGGATTCTCAACTCTGTGAGTATGGGCAGCATACACCCAGTTGGGGAGACCTCCGTACTTGATAGCAGTAGTGGTGACAAGGATAACTAGAAAATGGCCATGTCAATGAGTTTCCAGGCACGTTTTCCTAATGTGCTTCTTCACCAGAACCAAGTCTCCAGCACTGAGGTCATGGCACTGCTCGTGATGTGGCGGGGTGGTAGCAGCTGTATCCTTAGAAGACTCAGGACGCACTACGTCAGCCAGTCCTTTGCAGTAATCAAAAATCATGTCATTTGTAAGGTTCAAATGCGCATTTGCAGGCACAGCTGGCAATCTCATTGCTCTGCACATGATTATCTCATGAGGAGATGATCCTGTCCTTTGATCAGGAATGCTGCAAACAATCATCAACACAAGGGGCAACGCATCAGGCCATTTAAAAAAGTGAAAGCACCCAGTTTAAACGGACAGGATTTCATCATCCCATTAGCCTGCTCCATGATACCTGAAGCCCCAGGTCGATAGCTGCAATGTAGTCTTTGCTCCACTTGCTGCACACAACATTTTGAGGACCTCATGATTGAATTGAGTTCCTCCGTCCGACTCCAGAGAAGTTGGGAACTCAAAACTGGGCATTAACTCCCTCAACAACAATTTTGCTACTGCAAGACTTTCATTTCATCTGGTGGTTGGTTAGCTTCAACCCACTGTGAAAAGATGCACACAATCACCAGGACGTATCTCAGCCTGTTACACACAGACATCTCGATAAAGTCCAATTACAACCATTTGAATGGACCTCCTG
This sequence comes from Triturus cristatus, assembly GCF_964204655.1. Classification (NCBI taxonomy): domain Eukaryota; kingdom Metazoa; phylum Chordata; class Amphibia; order Caudata; family Salamandridae; genus Triturus; species Triturus cristatus. Next base: position 99,647,528 of record NC_140588.1, read on the forward strand.
ATCTCCTAAAGTGACCCAGTGTTACTGCAGTTCTTTTTCCTACGTTCATTTGTTGGCACACAACACATCTGTGACACAATTCCATAGCTACCAACCTGAATCTGGAGTTAAAGTGTCTGAAGGCACAGCTACCAAGTTTGGTTTCCCTAACCCTGGGGACAGAGGCCAGTTTCACCAGAGCCAATCTCAGAGTTCTATTTGGTATGTAAGGAGTGATCATGTCCCGTAGATAGGTGGGTACTTGGCCGGAAAGCACTTTGTGAAAGTAGTGGAGAGCCTTAAATGTGAATTCTCTATTTAACTGACAACCAGTGAAGTTTTCTCAGTGCAGCAATAATAGAGGCCCGCTTCGAGAGCCCAAGCAGTAGCCAGATTGCCACGTTCTGCATGCCTTGGTGACACCTAAATACAAAATATTGCAGTAATCCAATCTCAAAGTAACCATTACCTGATCTACAGTCTTTAGGGCAGCCTCAGGAAGAAGGTGAAGGTTTTTGTTTAGGGATCTCAAAATCCCAAACCTGACTGCTCTGTGTCAAGCTACCAGAGGGCGAGCACAGGTTAATTAAGGTTGTGAATCTAACTTACCCTAACTAGAGTGGTTGTTCCGACTTGGATAGGGTGCATACCTCTATGAACTAGGGACTCCATTTTCAACACTGGTGATCAGTGTTGAGGATAGGACTTGTGTTTGTGCAGTAGCTTACAGTAATTTGGTGTACACTACTATCCACATATAGACCAATTTGAATCAATTGTCTCTGATCGCATTGGCATTTTTTTTGTACTCTCTCTAATTGGCAATATTTAATTTTCCAACTCTCCCTGATTGGCATTTTTGCTTTCTAATGTAAATCATGTCTCAGATTGGTTTTCCTGCATCTACTCTTGCAAGAATGGAGTTTGAGCTTGCTAGAGTCAAGGGTTACACAGTGACCGAGCTCAAGGAATGGCCAGGTTTACAACATGCATTCAATTGACCTTTATGTTGACTAAGAGGTGATGGGACTTAGCATTCAACAAATCATAATTATAACAGTATAACCCATTTGGTCACAGAATAAGGACCAGGTTTCAGTAATCAAAGTTTTAGGTGGATTTATTAAACATTAGGGGCCGATTTCAATGTTCGACCGACACCCAGTCAGCAGTCCCGCCTGACTAATGAGGAGGTGACCGAACACTTTTCGGCCACATTCCTACATTTCACTATGGGAGCATGCATTACGGCCATAAACCAGCCATAATGCATGCTCCCAAAGGAAAATGGAAGGTTTGCTTCATCTCTGCACCCCGTGGCAGGCATCTCAAGGTGCCTGCCATGAGGTGCAGCGATCAATAGGGGGCACCATAGGTGCCACCTCAGCCACCCACCAGAGGCCGCACACCCAAGAAGGCTCTGCTGTGGGCCCACAGAATGCTTTCCAACATGGTTTCCATGTCAGACAGGCTGGCATGGAAACCATGCTGGACACCATGCATCGTAATCTCAAAGGCTTAAATGACCTCCATTGAGATTAGTAGCCAGCTTCCGACTGGCTGATGGGCTCCCGGAGCCTGTACGAAGCCAGCCGGAATGACTGGCCCATTTTACGCTCCGACCGCCTAGATCATAATTAGGCGGTCGAATGGTAAACCGAGCAGCCAATTACGTTGCGGCCCTGAATGCTACGACCATTGGTCGGAGCCGTCACAGGACGTATCGTAATTGTGGCCCCTAAGTATCAAACCAACAAGTAAGCAAAACTGAAAAATATTATTCACATGAAGCATTACAACAAGTATATTAAGGAATCCGGCATGAATACAGGCTTGAAAACAAAAGTCCAATAAAGATGGCAGTCAGAATAATCCAAGTACAAAAGAACAGAATTTGCTGCTCCTCTAAGAAGCTTTGTTCTTCCTCCCTAACCATAAATAAATCAAATGTAGTTAAACCTAAATTAGAATCTACCTATAGATGGCTCAGTAAGGATGGGGCAGCAGGGAATTGAAGAATGCAGTAAGGTGTCAGCATTGCAAGGATTTCAGTAGAAAACCTCTAAAGGGAACAACTGTTTAGCATATAACCATACACTCACAACCAACGAGTCAAGAAGAGAGGACTGTACCACTCAAAATCCCCAAAAAGATCTTCTCTACAGTCTAACAGCATAAACATTAATTAAAGCATACAGATACAGTCTCATAATCTAATCATCAAGTCACATTTCCTTGGAGCAATGGTGGTGAGCCTTTCGTTATTTTAGCATCATTGGAGTTTTCTCCTATTTCACAAAACATAGGCTTTCCCACGTCCTTGAGCAACCAAATTATTACAGATATACAATAAATAAACAGCTTCTTCAAAAGGTTAGCTTATCCACGCTTTCTGACAAGATTTTCGTCTAAGGCCTCTATCTCTAATACATAATACTCATTTCTCTAACTAGTGACGCCTAGGGACTGCACCTGCAGCGTAGGGAACATGCAATGCAAGCAGAAAGATACACATCAATATCCAGGCCTACTATTGTCAAGAATAAAGGTTGGATGAATAATAAAATCATTATTACACGTGTGATGCACTTTTCATTTGCATGCAATATAACTTGAAACAAAAGTATAAAAACATATAAAAACTACGCCCCTGATTTTCTTAACAGTCACAGAATGCAGGGCAGCAGTCAAAAATGCTGCACTGCCTTGCGTGACAGAGAGGGAGCAGGAGAGTGCCACATATACAGGGACATGGCACTCTCTTCCCCTTTCCCTAGCACCAGAGTTTAGCTGCCGTGCCCCAAGCACACACCTTAGCGCCATAGTGCTAAGGTGTGTGTGTGTGAGTCTACCATAGGTTTTGTACTGCTGGGGTACCTTTCCAGTACAAAATACAATGCTTAGACACACTTTAAAACTTTACCTTCTTTGCATGTGTGCAGAAAAAAATGACAATTAAAAACATTTCTCCTTTAAATGCCTCCTTTCAAATGGTGTTAACTTTTCGTGCTAAACCCTGCCTACTATTGTATGTAGATAGGGTTTTGTGTCAAAAGGCATAGGTGGTTGCATGGGAACGCCCATGTACCACCTATGTAACGGCCCCTTGGCACTAAGCAAGGTAAAGCAGTGCTTCACCCTGCTTTGCTTCACTTTGAAAGTACTTTCTAGAGAAAAATAAATTTTACACTGGAAAGTACATTAGGAAGAAAAAAAAAATTTGTGCTGGTTAGCGTCACTTTTGTGATGCTAACCCAGCGCAAACTGTTTGTAAATCTACCCCTACATTTCTTCACAGGCTAAACATTAACATGCACCAATTTATGAATCTCTAGTTTCAACAGTGAATGCACTTTAGTTTACTTTGAGTGCACTACTTTATATTGATAACATTAGAACGCACAAAATACATGGTGCTCAGTGCACGTATATATTGCGTAGTTGTAACATTTAAGGGTGGAGCTAAAATCACGCTTCACCACTAGATCGTGGTAAAAGAATTGCCGAACTATTTAGACATGGATTGTGCCATCATATTATACCTCGCCACTGTATGAGCTCAATCCATCTACAACTCTCCAACATTTCAAAGTAAATTGGGAATTTATGTAATTTTAAGGGGAATACAGGTGCTCCATTAATAAAAACATTGCAATGTCAATTGAAGACTAGAGAATATGGAAGTACAACCTAAGAGGATAGAAGAAAGAAAATGTAGAGCCTAGATACGTAGTTTATAAAATCTGATTGTTAATTTCGATAATAGAAATAAGCTAAGTAATTTTTTCAGTTTTAGACTTTTCGGAGCAACGAAGGTAATAAAAATAGGGCAGTTTTTAAGAACACGTTTGTTTCGAGCTCATCATGTGAACACAAGAGCAGCCAAGTCAAATGACTGTAATCCATGATAAACCAGCTATTCTGACCTGGAAAAAGGCTCTCCATTTCCCAAGGTTATTTGCAGCCAACAGGAAGGAAAACCCACTTGTTTATAAGATCTGTGTTGATTGCATTGGACAGAACAATGTACCTGCTTCATTTTATTTGAACGTGTTTGGTTGTGTCATGGTATACTTCTTGATAGGCCCGGAAAAGTGCAGCGTTTGGTTACTTGTATCAGAAGCTTCAAAATGCTTTACATTAAAAAAAACAACTCCTTAGAGAAGGTTGTAAACTACTTTTCAGGTCTGATAATTTTAGTACCCAAATGTAGGTGAAGTTGGCTTTCCTTAGATGTCTTGAACAATCTTACATCGCTAGAAATCATTGTGTGGTCCCTGGACAGCATTTGAATTGCATTTATAGTCTATGTTGGCAGATATCTGGTCAAAGCATGTTTGTGTTTTTTTTGTTACACATTGATTTGGGGGGCTAACTTTGAGTTGTAAAGATTCACATTCTTTTCATTCCTGTGACCCCAGAACCAATAAAATCCACTTTTTGGTTGAGGGCCCAAAAAAGCTTTAAAAGAAGAGAGTGGACCTCTTCAATTTACTCAAGTACATGGGGTGTTATTGGGCCGTGTCAGTGGATGATGCCAGCTTCTTACTTCACTGTGCCAGAGCTGTGGCCACTGTTGCTTGCAATGAATAGCCAATGTTCCCTCCATTTTCTTGACTCGTAGCTTAGGTCAATAGTCAGTCAATGCTGACAATATCACACGATGATCACAGGGCTTAAAAAATAAACATTCATTTAGAGGTATCGTTTTGAAAAGGATACATGTTTGACACATTTCATTCCATAAAGCATATTACATGGGGCCTGATGTAGAGATTGGCGGATGGGTTACTCCGTCACACGTTACAGATATCCCGTCCACTATTTTACAAATGCATTATGTCAAATGGCACATGAAATATGGCAGATGGATGTCCGTCCTGTTTGTGACAGATTAACCCATCGGCGGAACTCTAATTCAGATGCCCATGGTTCGCAGTCATGAAACCCTGCCCAGTGCTAATGGGAGGGGAATTATTTTCCCAAACATGTTCCATGGGTTTCCTATGGAAATGAGTCAAATACCAGCTATTGTTAGAATATAGATTTGGTTTAAAAAAGGTGAAATCCCAATCCAGCAGAACATTGTGGTGATTTGACAGTTCAATAAATCTTAGTGGGTTTAGGTTGCTGCCACTCTCCTTTGAACAAAACACCAACCACTGCACTTGCTGTTTATGTTGTTCCTGTTAGGTTTTCCTGAGGGAAACTTACACAACTGTGGTACATACAATACCTGTTCACTATGAATGAGGTAAGCTTGTACTGCTGTTGGGAGTGCTGTGCTTGTTGTGAACTGCTATCTCACATACTGTGCCTATTTTGCATGCACAAGAGAAGCTTTTATTACAACTGTTGTCTGTGCTATATGTGAGGGAAATTTGCACTTGCTGTGACTCATGCTTTACATATACGATAGTGATGCTTGGTCTAAAACCTTTTCTTTACAAAGCAAAAGCTACTCCTTTTTAGGTTGCAGCTTACCAGACAGAAAAGTTGACCTAGGAATGCATTACGCCTGTTGATTTCTATTGGCTTTGTGTTTTGCAACTCATATTTTCTGGCATTCTATGTGTTGGCTTTATATGCTTCAGGTTTACCAGGTTCAGTTTGTCCCTCCATTTGCCTAAAGCATGTTTACTGTTTTCTTCCAAAAATCCCCTTTCTGTAAACAGGCCTTTAAATCTTGTTCTTATCTTGCACACAGTTGCCGTGCATTTAAAGACCAAAGTCAAATGTCAGGTGCTGTCTTCCTGAGGGTGTGTGTTTACTTTTCTTTCTCTGACTTCAAAGTGAGAGGATTTAAGTGACAATCTTGCTGGATACTGGGGGTAGGAAAGAGGCTTTTTTTTAGCAAAACAACAATATTTAAATGAATTGTGTAAGTATTTCAGAATATGTCAGAATTAGGAACCCCAATGAATCACATTTTTTGTTTTTTTAGTATAAATAGTAGTAGTAAATCTTTATTCAGCTTCATATGAAACCATAAAAGAGCAAAGCACACAAATTCCATCAATGTGTAATAAATATAGCACATCAAATAAAACCTTAAAAGGATATGATACAAAGCTAGAAATATTAAAAGATACTAATGAAAATGTATGGCAAAATAGAAAAGTGTCATTTCCCCACCATGTTTCTCAGTTTAATAGCTGCCAATAAAAATATAAATACCCTCATACAAATATGTTCAGATTGCAGTAACTGGAGTAGATTAAGGCTGGTCTGCACTTCCAAATGTTTAAGGACCTAAGCAATGGTAAGGGAAATCACTTCCTGGGTACAACATACAGTGGACACAAAAACAAGAAATAAATCATGGAGTGTAAGTTATCGAGTTACAAGGGCACAGGTCTAAGTCTGAGTGGCTATGTGAGTGATTAGGGTAAGAAACTAAAAGGTGCACTACCAAAATCTGATCAAATAAAAATGCTGTTGATGCTGTGGTAGGGCATACAAATAGGGCTCCATATGTTTACTGGTTATTAAATAGTGATGAGTTGCCACACTCTTTTTGCTGAGCTCTTGGGTGTCCCTTCTCCGAGTCAACACAGAGTGGAACTCAGCTATTAAGCATTTCTTAGGTATGGCAGCAATTACCTATGGATTGTGAAAACAGTACTGCTTCTCAAGTCGAGTAGTTGTTCTTTGATGTATCTGAACCATGGAACACGATGAGCATGATCCAATTGCAGGCAGTCAGTGATTATGTCCCAATCCCACTGAGTTTCCTGCTTGGCCTAGATAGAATACCACAACATCAGTGGTGCAAGCTCAATGTAATCCTCTAAATATGGGAGACCCAGTTTGGCATGGCAGGCATAGGTAGCAACACAGATAGAAACAGAAATTAATCTCCTGTGGAGGACGTTCTCACTGGTCTGTATATGTGAGGTGTTTGCATAACCCCAAATGCCTGCTCCATATGTACAAACGGAGCAACACCAGGCCTTATAAATGTTGATTAACACATACAGGGGCTTGGAGCCTAACTTCATGCAAACCTGAAGACTGCTTCAGTCGTTTTTGTCAAGTTTAGATTTTCTAACCCTTATGAGTTGTGACCAGGTAAATTTGGAATCAAAGGGTATCCCTATGTACACAAAGTAGGGGACAGATAGGATTCTTCCAGTTCCATTTATAAAGTAAGATTTCTGTTGAACCTGTTAGTGCCCAGATGCCATGGTATGCGACTTAGTGATGTTGGTTGAGAGACCAAGATCATTCATGAATGAAACAAATTTGTTCAGCAACCTTTTAGACCCACAGTTTTTGAGATTAGAACACAAACATCCACTTATAGTAAGGTGGGAATACTTCTGGAGCCCACCTTCTGCACATCTGCCTCCGCACCGGAACAGGATGCATCCAGATCATTAATGTAAAAGCAGAACAGGCAGGGGGCAAGTATGCAGTCCTGTCTCACCCCACATTTAATCCTGATTGGAGGGGTACATTCCCCATTAATCCATACCTGATGAAGCCCATCACCTCTTCTTTGTTATTTCTGAAGTGGATTGGAAACAAACACTTTAGTATGATCAAAACAAATCATTACACTAGGTGATGCAATTTCCACAAATTTTCATTTGTGTACTGTATAGGTTTATGCCTAACACTGTATGTCTGTTCAAATGTAATGGTCATTTCAATTGAAAATGTGCTGCCTGTAATGGCAGTGCGCTACCATACCTTGTATACTCCGCTTTCTGCCACTCCACTCTACTCTGCACCACTCCACACCACTGCACTGTACTCTGTACCCCTTCACTTTACACCACTCCATATCGCAGCAGTCTTAACTACTCCACTCTGCGCCACAGCACTATATGCCACTTATGCTAGACCTCTTTACTCTACCCGGTATCACTCTACTCAATGCCAATGCACTCAACACCACTGCACTCTTTGCCACTGCACTCCACACCACTCCAGTCTAGGCCACTCCAATCTACTCTGCACAACTCCACTCTATGCCACTGTACTCTACACCACTCTGCAACACTGCACGCTACTCCACTGCACTCTACGCCAATCCACTCTATGCCAATGCACTTTACTCCATAACACTCAACTATATGCCCTTGCACTCTACACCAATCCACTTTACGCCACTCTAATCTACTCTGCACCACGGCACTCTATGCCACTGCAAACTACACCACTTCACTCTATGCGACTACTCTCTATGCCACTCTTCTACACTCTACACCACTGCACTCTGACACTCTACTCTGCAACACTGCACTCTCTGCCACTGAACTCCATGCCACTGTACTCTGCACTACCCCACTCTACGCTACTCCATTCTATCTCACTCCACTTTATGCCACTGAACTCTATGGCACTATACTCTACTCCGGACCACTCTATGCTACTCAACTCTGCACCACTCTATGCCACTGCACTTTATGCCATTCAACTCTACTTTGCACTCTATGCCACTCGAGTGTACTCTGTGCCACTGCCTCTGCATCACTCAACTCTATGTGATTCCACTCTGCACCACTCTACGCCACCCACTCTACTCTACGTCAATCTACGACACTGCACTCTACACCACTGTACTCTGCGTCACTCTATTCTGCTCTACTCTGCACCACTCCACTCAGCGCCACTCCACTTTGCAGCACTGCACTCTACTTTGCCCACTCTAATCTATGCCAATACATTCTATGATGCCAGTGAATTCAATGCCACTACACTCAATGCCACTATACTCTGCAATACTCTACGCCAGTGCACTCTACACCAATCCACTCTACTCTATGACACTCCAATGTATCCCACTCTACGCGACCCAGCACTATGCCACTCCAATATATAACACTCTCTGTCACTTCACTCTACAACACTCTACTCCACTCTTCGTCTTACACTCTATGGCACTCCACATGACTCTCCTCTACACCATTAGCATTTAGCCATGCTGAACAACAGCCACACACTGGTGTCCAACATGACTAAAACACATTGGCAAAGCCAATAGCTGCTGTGTAGGCTAGATCTATTGGCTTTGGCAATGCTTGTTTGCTTTGTGAATGCTTGTTACAGTTGTAGCCTCCATCTGCTGAGCTATATACACATTTTTAAACAACGTTTTATTTAGTATTTCCAAAACTCACCACCAAGTGACTGCCAATCAGACTATATATATGCTGTGGTGCATGATGGAAGGCCAAGGATATGGATGGCAAATATGTCACTGCTATGATTGAAGTTTTTTTTAAATATAAACATAGTGACATGTATTTATTGTTATAAAATATGACAGCAAAAATTATTTCAAAGCATGTTTTAACCTGTAAAAACATAGCCACTGTTTCTTACGGCTTTTTATTACCTTGGTGCAAAATGTTTTTAAATCGTGTCTGCAACAAATCTTTATAGCGGTAATTCTTGACAAATGATGGCCATTTTTTGCACGATGGTGTCCACCCCTGCGTGATGTGTTCACTCGCCTAATTGCAGTCATTTTTCACAGACTATTGGCCTCTTGGATCAATGGTGTTCACACTTTGTGTACTGTGTGCTTATTGTGGGAAGTTCTTTTTATTAATTGTGAATATTCTTCGAACTATTACTACTGCAGGCTGAAGCCTCGGCCTGTCGGATTGTATACCCTGTTTGCCTACATCCATGTTCTCACTCATTCATCCGTTCATGCACTCATCAATTCATATATCCATTTCTAAATGCACTTATTTTTTCGAGCAATCGGCTAAATACTGACTAGCCCTTTAATTAGTTAATCAAAAGAGGGGAGACTTGGAGCTAAAAAAGGTCCAGCACCCATGCTCCCTTCTAATCACAGTGGTACATGAAGAGGGGGCTGATCCTATAAAGAGAGAAAAAGTTAATAAATAAAGGTTGCAACCCTGCAGATGAAGAAGGATTCTAATGATCAGAAGATAGAGGCCTCACATATCCAAATGGGTATCATGCTTCATTATTGGGCTTGCTTCTCATCCGTCCGGAACTGCAATGTCCGACGGGCCCCGGAGGAGTGCTTTTTGTCAGAGATCTTTTGTTTCTGCCACAATGATGAGTGAGGGAAAGGTGAATGTTGGGAGGGTGCTATATTAAGAGCTGTGTTAATTTAAACTGCTTAAGAGGTACCTATCCAATTTGAATAAAGTGGTCCCCTTGACAGAAATTAAAAGAATAAGCGAGTGCTGTCAATTGAGATCAAAGAATTGTGACAGCCTTACAGTGAGTGTTGTAGGGTCACAACACAACTCTTGGTGCCCCGCAGGAGGGCACAAGGAGCCCTTCTTCCTGGTCCGTCAGGCATTGCCAGCCTGACAAGGAGCAATTCCAGTGATGAAGCATGACACCCATTCGCTGTGTGAGGGCTCTGTCTTCTCATCATTAGGACTCCCCTTCCAATGCAGGGCCCCAAAAGGTATTTCTTATCTTTCTCTCTCTTTATGGGAACATGTATAACTAGCCCTCTACTTATCCATGTACCAGGTCACTTAGTCATTGATCCATTAGTGCACTTGCTCAACCATACACCTAGTGTTCATTCTTTATTCCACAACCACAGAAAAACGTCAATGAAGAATAACTTTCACTTATAAAATAGCCAGCCCTATTGGCTTTGCCAGTGATTGTGTCCATTGGCGTAGGATGTTATGACAGTGCATTCCTTCCAGGCATGTGAGAAGCCTCCATGCTCGCAGCTGGATCAGGCCACGCATGTGCCTGATTTCCATCACAGCACAGGCAGTGGCAAACCCAGGGCTCGCTGCACCTCTTTTTGGAGCTGCTGTGATCTCTTTAACTTTTGAAGGCCTGAGATAACCACTGCACCGCAGAGCTGCTGTGCATTTCCCTGTGGGCCTCCAACACAGAAATAAATAGAAGCTCTCATATGGCAGGTTTGTTATTAATTGAGTTACAGCTCTGGAGGCAGAGAGTTTACCTTGGTCTTATACTGACGTTCAGGCCCTGATTAGATCCTCAGTGTAGGTATTTAATTCCTCACAAGTAAACACCCGCAGCCAGCCTAATGTTTGCTTTTTTTTTAGCAGCGTCCTGACTGTTGGCGCTGAAGGTTATTGACATTCTTCAGGTCCAGAAGCTGAACCCTTTGTTTCAGCAGAACTCTGGTTCTCACTCTCCTGCAATGTAATACAGGGCATACAGCTTGTCAATTGCCCACTAGGGAATGGTTTAAAAAAACACTAGTGCTGAAGCATTAATCTTGGTTCTTTTCCTGCTCTCTCAGGCACACTCTATTCACTCTTCACAATTACATTTGACAATTTCCGTTCTCAAATAAGTTATCAAATGTGCTGTTTAAGACACTGTAGACCATACTGCTGTCAATTTCATGTAATATGGACAAAACGTGCCATTATTTTGGCCTCATATCCCCCAATTTTACATCCCAATGGCCCATACTTAAATTTTGTGGAGCAAGTGGTGAAGGAGAGCATTGGCCATTCCATGTTCAAAACAGCCCAGCCGTGCAGATTATGTGAATTTAAAATAATGTTTCGTAAAATGTCAGCCTGTTGTAGGTATAGCTCTAAAATGCTAACAGACTCAAGAACTCAAGCGATTCTTTATTCAACTGATATTGGCCATAAAAGCACAAAATATTACAATGCATATAAACATTCATTACAATTTATAAAACCATGCAATAAAATATTAAGTACCATAAAATATAAAATTATCACCAAAAAGAAGTAAATGAATACAATTCTTTAGCATAAAAATATAAGACATAAACATCAAGCTGTAGACCTTATCTCGTCTGGGTTGCTAAGGCACTTCGGATGTAATTCAAAACTGCTATACAGACACTATCATTACTTAGCTGGTGCAAAAAAACTCAAAGCCAACTTGTGTCGCCTTATATTAGTAGGATGTAGGATCGGGACCAGATCTGTTTACGATGGCTAGTAAAAAAAGCCACAAAAGAGCATAAAGTGCAAAGTGCTTTGATCAGATATATTATCACATGGACAAAGCGGGATGCTGGAAAAACAAGAATCCTGCTGTGGAAAAGCAGCCAACAAGTGAATAATATTCAAATGTAAAAAAACATATTGTAAATAGTACTCCAGGCCAGGAGGCTGCTTAATAAGGCCATATGCAATACCAGAATTCAACTTATCAAAGTCCTGCAAGCGGCTTCTCATCTATGTCTGCATGAAGGATCCTTTATCCAACGAATTAGAGTGTGCATCAATGGATACTGGGCTGTAGAACAGCTCAGAAAGACCTCATGAATGTAAAGAAGTCTTCACGTAGTGCAGCCAAGGAATCGCAAGGGCACTGTCAAGAAGTAGACAATCTGGCAAAATTTCCCTTGAGAAGCTAGTTTGTAGGTTACCCCAAATCTTTATCCACAGCAGCACACATGCTAATTTAACATTATCTTCCAAAAAATCAAGCCCGGTTTCTAAGCAGCACATAAAATTTGAGGAAGCCTGCAATAGGGCCAAACAATCTTTTCATATATTTATTTCCAACCAGCTAAATTTGTTCCGTGCCCTTCTATCCACAAACCCCAGCCCATTATTTGCTATACCTATACTTTTAGTTTTGTATATAGTCAGAATATCCTTCACTGGTTTATGTCCCAATCTACGTACAAAATAAAAACTGGACTCTATGGCCCTAATAGTTGATTCACCCTAGAGTTTTTTTTAAAGATAACAATTTTGCTGGACATCAAAAGTGAGACCCAAAGTTTGACACTTTAGCAAACTCATCTCCACTTAGTTTGTATTTCCTGGTTTTCATATTTTTTGGCCCAATTTCCGTAACAAAAGAATTATTATGATTAGTTTTGATATCATCTGTTTTGATAGTGACTCCGGGGCATCCGCCACGAGTGTGAAGGCCCTTTGTGAATCAGGCCATTAGGGTGCAAAGATTATATAGACCATGCCTCATCCAGTAGGATAGGCCAAGAGAGATAATTAGTAGATTATGATCACTAAAGCAAGAGGCAACCACATAATACTCCCTGATAAGGAGAATCGTATTAGCAAATAAAAGAATAAAGTCTATATTGCTTCCCATTTCACAGCCCTTAAAAGTTATAACCATTGAGGTAACAGTAAAGTTATACTCAGTGGCAAAAACAAGATTGCTAGATGTTATCAATCTATTAAGGACTTCTCCATAAAGGACATGTCTTAAATGTGGCAAGCCCAACCAGTCGGCATACTTTGAGTCGGATTTCGAGGAATTGCATCTCTCACATAATCGAAGGTTAAAAACCCCCACCCAAAGATATAGAATTTCCTTGGTATTGACATCTACGAAATTAGTCAAATTACTTTCCAAATCTTCTACAACCTTTGTGCAGTATACATAAAAAATGTTACAATTAAAACTAATCAACATAATATCAAAATAATAAGGTAACGTAAACAGAAGCATTTGATGAAAAGCAGAAGAGCAAATTTATTTTACTGCAAGGTTACTCAAGTCTATAGAGATCAGGGTGATCAACTCCCCCGTAGCCCTACCTGAAGGAGAAGGAATAGGAGGACCGCACAAACAATGAAATCCATTTAAACAGAAGGCATCAGAAGCCCAGGTCTCCGGAAGGCAACTAATATCAAATTCATTCTACAAAGGAAGACAATCTGAATTTGACAGTTTAGAATGAACACCTGCAATGTTCCAAGAAAAACATCCCGATCGTGAATCTAGGTATGTGGCCATCAGTAATAGATCTCCCAGAAAAAGCTGTAGGCGATTTTTGCAGCACTGGATTCCTACATCCAGGTCTTTAAATACAGGATTTTGGTGTAGGGCAGCGCAGCAAATAACCTTGTTAGGTGCAGGAATGCACTGTATTTATGCAATACGGTGCATCCCTGTGCTTTCTCCCTGTGCTAGTGCCATTTTGGCAGCTTAGCACCAATGTAGGCACCCTTGCACCATGGTGCCAGGGTACCTCTGTTGCATACAGGATTCTTTTTGTGCAGGAAGGGGAACATCCTGCACAGAAAAAATCCTAAGAGGTGTTTTCATTCTTCTATGTGTGCTACAGAATGCTGCAGAAAGAAGATATTTCTCCTGGTTACACCTTACCTAGGGAGGCGCAAGGACTTGATGCGATTTGCGCTACATTTTCTTACTCAAGATTTATGAGGCCACTCAAAGACACGCAAGTTGGCTTTGCGTGGCTTAATAAATCTGATTCAGAGCCCTGCATCACTCATGTTTGCGTGGTGCAAAAGTGATGCAAGGCTCTCATAAATAACCCCCATAGTTCCTTGCTCATCCCTTACATCTCCAGATACATTGCGTTCTTTTGTGCTAAGCCAATCCAGCTCTTACAAAGAAGTAAGAGGCTCAAACCTATTACTCATAGCCACGTTAATCTCTGACAGACCATTAGATAGTGTTGTGATTGCTCGAGGAGAAGGAAGAGCTACTATTGTTCCAGACGGTCTGTAAATGGAGCCTAAAGGCACCACTTGTATAGAGCCACGAACAGGGATTCGCTGTCGCAAACTGTGTAGCAAGGCACTTACAGTTTGGGCAGATTTTAAATTAACAATCAAACAGTCTCTATTATTTTCCTTTTCATGAGTGCTGATCCGGGGAATTCTTCTAACAAACAACATATCTCCAGAGAGATCATTCTGTCAGCCGGTATTTTGAGAGAGCCAACGAACAGACTTATTTTTCAGAGAATTTTTTTTTCTCAATTTGTTGGGTAATAAAATATGCAAACCTTTTAGACTAATTGTGTATGGTGTACATTCAGGGCAAATCTGAAGAGAATTGTTCCCTTCTTTCATATTTGACCTCCTTTCTTGGCAAGACGCAATCCTTTTCTTTCCAAGATCATTTAGCCTTGTCAAAGCCGTAGGGTTAATGGATTCACTGGCCTGAATAGGTGTGACTATCTCCTGAAAAGCTTTATCACAAGTAAGCTGTGGCATGGGCTTAGATGCAGGCAACTGCAATTGGGTAGAAGAAATAGTCTGTTTGTTGGACTTGCAGGGTCACCGCCAAACGTTTTGGCTTCCTCCTCCATTTTCTTCTGATCTTGTTGTTGCTGGCATTAGGACTCTGCACAGTTTATTACTTCTAATCAGTGCTAAAGTGCTTGTGCTCTCTCCTCTAAACAGGCTATTATTCGCTCATAACCAATTGCCTTTTTTAATTTATTTATAAGTCCCTAGTAAAGTGGCACTACATGTACCCAAGGCTTGTAAATTAAATGCTACTAGTGGGCCTAGAACACTGATTGTGCCACCCACTTAAGTAGCCCTTTAAACATGTCTCAGGTCTGCCATTGCAGAACCTGTATATGTAGTTTTAAACAGCCATTTTGACCTGGCCAAAAAAACGTGTTGCCAGGCCCAAACCTTCCTTTTTATTAAATATAAGACAACCCTAGGGTAGGCTTTGGACAGCCCAGAGGGCAGGTATGCAATGCGATTAAAAAGCAGGACATGCACCTTTAAGTTTTACATGCCCTGGTAGCGAAAAACATGAATCTTTCACTACTACAAGGCCTATCTCTCCCATAGGATAACATTCGAGTTGCCTTCTATTATTTTATACGTCTAATTTGCAAATTGGAAGAGATGACCAGTTCATGTTTGGTGTTTCTGGAATCGCAATTTATAATCCTAACTTATGGGGAAGTTGGATTTTAAAGAGCAATTCTAAAAATGCCACATTATACATCAAAACAACATTTGTGCATAGTGTCCCAAGTGACAAAGGGAGCCTAAACCTAAGTGACAATGTGAATATTAAATACAAGGTTTCCACAGTTTGTACAAGTCGACCATTATCATAATAATTCAATGTGAACAGCAGCTATATACAGTGGCATGTGCTGGGGAAATGGTTTGCTTCTTCTGCTTGTCGACGGCGTTTCGACCCTTAAAACAATGTGGGGTCTCTTCAGGACTATTGTTGAAGGGACTTCTGAATATATGGTTGCGCAGCCTTGCGAAAATGATGTGCCTCACGTGAAGAAAAGAGGAAAAAGGTTTACTCACATGAGGACCCGTCCGGGTACTCAAAGTGAGGACATGCTGTCAATCCAATGGGGTATGTAGGTGGGCCAGAGGGGCTCAATTAAGTATACACCACAGCCGTAGCATTGTATAATTCCTTTGTGGATTAACAGTGACAATGCACTGAGAGTATTTCTCGGTAGAAGAATGGAGAAGCGGGACAGCGCTACGCGTGTAGATTCAGGAAAAGCAGCGTCAGTCAGCTTGATCAGGTACAATGACCTTTGACATTGGAGTGACAGCCTGTCCTCACATTGAGTACCCGGACGGGTCCTCATGTGAGTAAACCTTTTTCCTCTTTTCTTCACATGTGGCACATCATTTTCACAAGGCTGCGCAACCATATATTCAGATGTCCCTTCATCAATATCACACTTTTCAAGCAACTGGTAATCGTATTGAGACCTGAGCCCTCATGGGGGCAATTTGCTTTCCTCTTAACCATCTCGTTGAGTATGTGGTGGACAAATATTGTCAAGGAAAATTTAAGTGCTATGGACAGAGAAAGGATAATTTAGGAAGAACAGTACTTTAGGGCCTGATTATGAGTTTATGGGACAGGGTTACTCTGTCACAAATGTGACTGATATCCCGTCCGCCAGATTACAATTCCATTATATCCTATGGAACTTGTAACACGGTGGACTGAATATCATTTGTGACGGAGTGTCCCATCCACCATGATCCAAATCGGGCCCTTGGTGTGTAAGGAAACCTCTGTATTCAATGCAAGGGAGTAGGCCTGCCCAGCCACGTCCAGGCACGGACGGGAGCAGACGGGCCCGCTCTTGGCCCAAATATGTGGCAAGGTGTATACCGCATCGGGGGCTGGCTGCCTGATGTTTAATGGGCCCAGAACTCCACTGTAATGGTTCCCCCTCCAGTAGGGTGCAGCACAGTCTTCTAGGCCCTGTAGTCCTGGTCGTACAGCGTTCGCTGCTCCATTCAGCGTCCCCACTTCCCTAACACACTCAAACACGTGTATACACTTCTGGTGTGCATGATTATGTATGTATGCATTAGCACTTTAAAACCAGACCTATTGTCATTGGCAATATTTTTTTATTAAAGATGGCCACTGCTTTAATATGATAGTGCAACACATCACTAGCATGAAGCTCGTATTTGTAATTGTGATATTATCAAGTCGTTGGAGAATTACGCAATTTATAGTTCCATTTAGTTTTTTAGTTCCGTGCTGCATTGTGTCTCTCCAGAACCTCCAATCCTTTGCTCCATGCTCTAGAAAAACCTATTGACAGCTTCTTGCTGCTGACCAGGCTCTTAAGCTTCTATGACCATTTTCTGCAAGGATGGAATCATCTTTCAAGGAAATATTCAGGCTCTATTAGATACAGCTTGGCCTCTTAGCTTTGGTGGTGACCATTTAAAAAAGCACAACCTATTGGCTTTGTCAGTGATTGTTGGATGTACTCACAGGGCCAGATTTGCATACATTTTGTGGTGTATTTGATTTACAGAAGTTATACAAATCAGTGCAAATTTTTTTTTAGTTATTTACTTTGCAGCTCAAAACTTGTTTTGTGCTGGAAAGTCACCTAAAAGTAACGCAAAGCAGTGCAAGGAACTGGTTTGCGTTACTTAGCGTCAAGGGGTTGTTCCATGGGTGCTGCATGGACATTCCCATGCAACTATCCATGGTTCTTGATTCAAAACCCTTTTTACTAGCAGTAGTAGATAGGGTTTTGTGTCACAAATTAACACCACTTGAAAGCAGGCATTAAAATGAGAAATGTTTTCATTTCTGCTTTCTTTTCCGTCTTTGCATGTGTGCTGCACTCTACAGCACACAAAGTAGGAACAGTTTTAAAAGTTGTCTAGGCATAGTATTTTGTAGCGGAAGGCTGCCCTTCCTTCCACTACAAAATCTGTTCAAGACTCACGCACATACCCTTGCACTATGGTGCAAAGGTGTGTGTGTGTGGAGCTAGGCAGCCTGATTATGCGCCAGCACCAGGAAGAGGGGAGGAGAGTGCCAGATCTCTGTAAATATTCTACTCTCCTGCTCTCTCCCTGTCACGCAATGCAGCACATCATTTTTGGTGGCTGCTCTGCAGTGGGTGACACTTTTGTAAATCTGGCCTACAGAGTTTTTCATTTGCTCCCAAAACACACTGGGGAACATTTACAAAGGGATATCGCCACCAGAACGTCACTTTTAACGACGTTCTGGTGGCAATATCCCCTTCTCCTTATTTATAAAGTGGCGTTAAGACACTTAACATGGCTTAACTCTACCTTGTAATTAAGGCCCCTTTTCATGCTTCACTTAGTGTAAAAGGGTTGTGCAATGGGTGTCGCAGTGGGCGTTCCACCGCAACACACATTGCTTTTTGACGCTGACCCATATTTACAAGGCTGAGGCAGCCCCAAAAAAATAGGCCAGGGAATACCCCTTCTTAGACTGGCAATATGAGGAGGAACTATTTAATTTCTCCTCGTTTTTTGCTATTTCCTATGTGCTGCATTCTGCAGCACACACGGAAAGAGCATATCGCCTTTCAAGATTGTTTATGTGCAGGAAAGTGTCCCTTCCTGCACATAAACAATCATTCCTGCAGCGCAGGCACCCTTGCAACATGGCAGGCAGCTTTATTTGCTCCAGCGCTAGGGGAAACACAGGGGTGCACCGTATTGTTGTACACACGGCGCATCTCAGCATTTGAGGTATGTCGGAACACGACATTACCAATTTTGGCATAACACCGCGCTCCGACATTTTGTTGTAAATATCCCCCACTGTGTTTTCCACTTGTGCTTCGCTCAGAATTAACAAGCTCTTCCACACATTACTAAATACCCTTGTTGATTGGCTGCATGTGAAGGCTATCCAGATGTCCAGAATCGCTGTCTGTCACCCTCCTCCTGTGGGCAAGTATGTTGTTTTTTCCTTATTCTCAATTACATGCGAGTGAGTGATTGAAATTTCTGTGTTTCAGGCCCTGTTTTTATAGTATTATGTGAATTCAAATAATCAATCTAATCCCCCTGGCATTCAGGTTTAAACATCTGTGTCTTTCAAGTATTTGGCAGCTCTATCTAAGGCGTTTAGAAAAATGAAAGGGGGGGGGGGGTTTAGAGCAAGAAAAATAATTGTTTTTCAGCTAGATTTTACTTACTGCTTTACCATAGTATAGCATGCAGACTGCAGTTCTGGTGAGACTTGACATATAAAACAAACACATTTATATGCACTATCAATGTATGTGCTAGTCTAACTAGTTACGCTCATATATTACAGGTTTCGGTGTTTGTTTTTTTTCATAAAAAGTAGCAACCCCAAAAGCTGTATTTTACAGGCATACGTTATTTTATAAATATGAAATAACATCTGTGAAATTCGACTTTCATCCAACGGGAAGCAAAGTCTCGGGTTTATTTCCTCCCCTCAACTAGTTAGCCTCTAAACACGACGCTGTATTTAGATAATGCCGGCTCCAAACCACTTGGCTGCGGGTTACCTTACTTCTTTGTGTAATATGCACCTGATGTATGAAAGCTAAGCAAAAGTGGAACATTATACTTACATTCACTGCCCATTGCTAGCTACAAAAATACCTGACTTCTATGGACAGAGGAGGCCCTACCGGCATTTTTGCGCCGCCGGAAAATCACTTTTTGATGTTCCGGTGGCACAATGAGCCACTGGCATATTTATAAGGCCATGTAAAGCTATGTTACGTGGCTTTTCATGGGCTTATAAATATGTGTCCCATTCACACAGAAAACTGCGTGAAAGGGGCGATCCATGGATGTTGCTGGGGGCGTTTCTAGCAACATCCATGGCTTTTTGACACTGCCCCAGATTGACAAGAAATTGTAAGTCTGAGGCAGCATCAAAACCTTACTTGTAAGGGAGGCACAATGAGGAGAAATATCTCTATTTCTGCTTGTTTTTCCTCTTTCAATTAGTGCTGCATTCTGCAGCAGACGCAGAAAGAGGAAAAAGCCTCTTGTGATTGTTTTTGTGGCGGAAGGTTTCCCTTCCTGCACACAAATAATCATCCCTGCAATGCAGGCACCATTGTACCATGGTGCAAAGGTGCCTGCGTTGGCGCATGGCAGCCCATTGTGCACCGGCATAGGGGAATAAGGACAGGAATGCGCCGTTTCTAATAGTTACGGCGCATTCCTGCCCTAAAGGCAAAAAAAAACATAAATGAGGCGCAGAATGTGTTTTTGCTTAAAAACGAACAAAGTGTGTTATTGTAAAACTCTACACCTTTCGCAATATATTTAAATATTTTTTGCTTCTTTTTACCACTAAAAAACAGAATAGTCCAGTATTTCACCTACTGTTTTAAATAAAGTCTATACAACCAATACAAATCAAATTGATTTTTCTGAAATAACTTTCATATTTCATATGCAACTTAAAGCTAGCCATGCACATGTCTTGTAAATACATAGATGATTTGGTGTAGTTCAAGAAGATATACTGAAATTGCTGTATTGCGACACTTCGACCACTGGTCCCTTGGTGTGACATAAAACCTAACAATGTACACAAAGGCAACACTGACTGACAACATACAATCCGTGGAAAATTCTATTGATTTGCAAATGAAAAATGAATACCCGCCAATACTGGGGAGCGAGAAAGAGCAGTCAGAGAATATATTATGGACTCAATATGGAGTTTGGTAAGGCCATTCGCACGGCATTGGCTGCGATCTTCCAAACTGGTTATTTTGACCAGTTTGTCCATGTGTCTACCACTAACAGATCTCAGTTATTCATCTGTCAAATTAATTTATTAAATGGCGGTGGAGTGGAGCAAAATGGGCAGGTTTGAGGTGTTTCTTCCTAATCCTTTTGTTCCCTGAAGAGGTCCTGGAAGGTTTCCCTCACTGAAGACATTAGCAGGCTCCAGTGGGTGAAGTAGACTCTTTTTTTTAAGGCTCTGAGGTCACTTTACAGGACCACTCCAGACTCATCCTTTTCTTTTAGCCAAGTTAAGGTTTATTTTTAGACTGCCACCCACTGCTTGCTCTTTTCAACTCTGGACATCTGTGATGATGATAAATCATCAGTTTAATCTGGACCATGATCTTTTTTTTTCCTCACTGCTAGCATTTGCTGTTTGCCAATGACATTTCCCATGATTATACATGCTCTCCAAGAGGTATGTTACATTCAGAATCTTGTTAACTGTTTTTTTCTTGGGTCAAGTTATCAGGTCTGCTGGGGTCTGGTTAGTGTCTTTGATCTCAATGCCCATATTAAAGCTGAGATGTCACTATGTTTAGCAAGGGCATTTGAATGCTTTGTTACAGTTGTTGCAGGGATTCTGCTCAGGAACAGAACTATCGTGGGACCATAGAACATCAGTAGTCACCATACCACCTCAGTACCATGAGCCTGAGTCGGACTAGCTAAAGTGTCTCACCCACACTCCTACTCATAAACAGAGAAATAAGGGATCTGACACCCCAGAAAACAACACTCCTCACCCTCTCAGGGACCGTGATGACACGACACTCCCTTTCGCTCGCACACTCGTACTCGTCCACAATGCGTTATGAAAGAGACACAAAGGGAGTTTATAATGTTTATTTAAACTATTGTGCTCTGAAATGCAGTATATGTGCCACAATTAGAAAACAAATGCCTAGCAAAAACACCATCAGCATTGTCAATATACCATATATTATGAAAAGCCCTGTCGTAATATAAGACAGAATAGCCTAACCCCCCTCCCCTTCTACCGAAGCAAACTGATTATACAGCAAAAATCTCTGGAATTAGTTGCGGACCCTGTACCTTAGCATACATAGATTAACGTTCTACATCTCAAATACCGCTGTGATCTCTCAGATAAAATCTGTGTCTCTCTGTGTGTTACAGTGATGTGGATACCTATATGACAAGGCTCACTTGTTCATAAACAACAGCTGCATTTCTGTGTTATGTCTAGGTGTGAGTGCCTGACCGGAAATGAATAACAAGGGACATTGTTGCTTGACCTTGTCTACTGGTCAGACTAAAATCCCAGGAAAGAACAGAATGAGAAAACATCTGCAGGTTCTGTGTGAAAATATAATGTGGCACAAAAGCAAATGTGATTATGAAGTAACATGTGCAAAGCTAATGTGACCTGTGTCGTGCACAGTGAGGCTAACATAGGGAAAACTACAATAGGCACTGTATGAGACACACAACACAGTTAAAATCTCAGATTGGGTGCCACTTGTCAGTTTTCCTTGAGGGGTGGAATTCTTGTGTTGCCCTAGCGTGCATTTGTTCCTGGAGCTTCACAAATTCTACTTTTGGACAACATTGTTGCTGCTAGCTCCTCTAAGGGTGGTTGAGTTGGTGGATTCAGACAGAGTTTCCTAATTTTACTCTTGCCAAAATATGCAGTCAAGACTGAAAGACCAGTCTTGGTGATGTTGAGGCTCCAACTGAGATAACATGGGTTCTAATGACCTTGTTTACCATTTCAACTACCTTATTCATTGGGAGAGGGGCGGAGTTTCATCCTCCTCTTTATCACCCCCATTTCCTGCTCCCTATCCCCATATCTTCTCTCTAGGATAGTCTTCCTGCTTTCCAAACATATTGTATTTGATTCTTTGCCAGCTTTGTAACAGGGCGAGGCAAACTGATCTAAAGGAAGATTAGTATGATGGGTAGTGCTCAAAGGAAAGGTCTGATGGCAGTCAACTTCTTGGATGCTGGTTTCTGCTGCCCCTTCAGGTTGGGTGTCAATGAATGAATTAATGATTTAACTTGATAACGCGCACAAATCGCCCTAGCCAGGGCCGGCTTTAGTGCGGGTGGCACCTGGTGCGACAATCATTTTTGGCGCCCCCAGACCCCATGACCTCCTCCTTGGATTATCTCACTTTTACCGGGCATAAGTGCCCCTCTTCTCTCCAACCATAAGTTATTGCTAAACACAGCCCCCCTTGAGGCCGGCGCCCCCTCCACAGTTCAGTGCCCAGTGCGACCGCCCCAGTCACACTGCCCTAAAGCCGGCCCTGACCCTAACCGAAGTATCTCGGCGCAATGGTCTAGGAGTTTCAGAGATTTCTTTTCATTCTGTTTATGGACAGCACTGTGCAATGTATACCAGTTTGCCAAACATATAGGGCTAGCATGCTGCATCAATTAATAAAGTACCATGGTTCACTAAACTTCAGTGCTGGTACTTATGGAAAGAGGTGTTATGCAATGCAAAGAAGTGTAAACAATAGTGTGGATCAACTTCACGCACAAAATAATTTTAGCATTTTAAACCAACACAAGCACAGCGCTGAAACAGCATTGTATCACATAGTGCAAAACCCATAATAATCTCTGTAAAGTGGGTTTAACAAGATGAGTACAGGGCAAACACCATTAGGAATCCGCTCAAAATCAGATCAACTCAAGTGGCACAATGTAGCGTGGCCTGGCTTTGCATTGACTTTAAATGTCAAACGACAATTGGTTCGAACAACGGGCACACAAAACTAGACAATATCTGGTAGCTTGCCACAAATGCAGTCAGGCTTCATCTAGAGGCAATGTGTCAAATATATACAGAGCACTCGAATGGTAATAAAGTAAAAACACAAGGAAGAAAAATCCCACGCTAATTTAGAAAAATAGAGTACAATATAATAAATTATATGACACGAAAATGACATAAATCAAATTTAGAGAGATTAAATATTTAAGGTAAGAACTAAGTGCCACTTCTGGTATCTGGTCATGCGAACCCAGATGAAAGTCACAAGTTTAGGCCCAAAGTGCGGGCCAAATAAAGGGACCAGGTTAGTCCCACTGAAAAAGTTTCCTTTTGAAGCCCAATGCGAAGAGTTCCGTTTGCAGTAGAGGAAGCCCCGCAGTCTGGGGATAGTGCCTTGGATGTTTGCCATTGTTGTGCAAAGAGCAGGCTGGGCATCGTGGATGGTTGTCGCTGCAGTGCAAAGATCCCTTTAGGTGTCATGGATGGTCTCTGCTGGAGATCCGCTCTGGTGGTCACCATGGGCTGTCGAAGCTGTAGCCGAAAGTGCAGATCTTGCATTGCTGGTTATCGCAGGCGGTTTCCATAGCCCAGAGTTGGGTCCACCAGAGCTTCATTGTGGCAGTCGGGGTGGGCAGCAAGACCTTGGCGGTAACCTGCCTGTT
The DNA here is from genome assembly GCF_964204655.1 of Triturus cristatus. NCBI lineage: Eukaryota > Metazoa > Chordata > Amphibia > Caudata > Salamandridae > Triturus > Triturus cristatus. The sequence goes on from NC_140588.1 coordinate 99,671,668, forward strand.
TGTGGTCGTGAACAGCCTTTCAGAGTTTCTCCTTTTCTTTAAGGAGGAGTCCAACTGATGCCACACCAAGGGACAGGGACCTGAGTGCTACCTCGTGGGGATCAGGAACTTATTCCAGCTGAGGCCAGCATATATCTGGAAGGTCCAGTTGCAGGTCCAGTCAGCAGGACAGCTGAGCAGATGAAGGCAGACCTCTGGAGCTTGTTATGTAAGTCAGCTGTCCCTTGGAGTCAGTTTAGCCTGGGACGAAGGGTGTAGGTCCATTCTTCCTTCTCAGCATGTGGGGCAAGTGGCAGGGCAACATGGTGACAAGGCAGCAGGATGTTCTTCTGTCGAATTCACCAGTTCTAGAGTGCATCGAGGAGCTGAGTCTAAGGGTCCAATATTTATATCTGGTGTCCACTTTAAAGTGGAAGAAAAGTCTGGAGTGCCCCCCCTACAAAAGTGCCTGTAATATCCTGCCTCCCCAACCTGGTCCAAGTATATCTTCAGGTACAATGGGCTAGTGTGAAGTCCTTTGTGTATGAGATGTGGTAGTGTCTTTGAAGTGCAAGTGTGACAGGTGACAGCTCCGCCCCTCTCATCAACTCAGGAGGGCCCATCCTGCCTACACCCAGACCCTCTATTGTGTGGCTGACTGGGAGGAATACACGAAGGCCAAAAGCCAATTACACCTAGTCTTGTGACCAAGGAAACAGACTCCAGGGACCAAATGGTTGATAAAAGAAAATGTCATCTTTCTAAAAGTGGTATTTTAGGAAATGTGACTTAAGATCTGACTTTACGATTAAAGAGGCTCTTTAAATTACAATTCCTTAATGGAAACCATTAAAACAATTAATAGCAAATTGCAGGAATGTGGGGCTACCCCTCCCATGGTCCCTTTCACTTTCAATTCATAATGGGCCGCAAATCATTCGCTCCATGTCGCAAATCATATTGTACCTTTGGACATTGCAGCCTTTGATACTGTGGTACCAATTGTGCGGTTGTTGCCACTTACATGGTTTGGGAACCCGAAACCCACTCCTACATCATTATCAAATGGTAAAGTTAAAAAAGCTCTTTTTGGGAGTTTCAACTTTCAGACACATTTTCATTTATTTAGATAGCTAAGACTCATATAAAATGTATTGCAGAAATGAGTCTTTGACTTTTTGCCCAACAGCTCGAAACCCAATAGGGCCAGTCAGCCAGCGTAACCTCCTTCTGAAGTCAATGAAATGAGTACTGCTGGGTAATCTATTTTTCAGCCCTGAGATACCCATAGGGTGTATGTTCACTTTATAAATACACTTTATTTTAGGTCAATGCTATTCTATTCTTAAAGATCCCTAAGCCTACCGAGGTGAGTCTATGGCTTCCTTCCTTAATCCTACACATTTGTTCTCCTACATTTAGAGTAAGCGTTCAATGAGTTCTTTGTGCACTTCTACACTTCCACTGATAGGCCACAGCTCTGTATAGTCATCTTCTTGTTGTCATCTTTTATCCCCTGTTTTGATACATATAAGCGAGTGAGACATTGAAGGTATGTAAGTGAAAGAGTGAGTGTGTGACTGAGTGAAGGAGAGTGGGTTATTGAGCAGGTAAATGAGTGGGCGGTGGATGAGTCAGGAAGTTGTGTTAACTTCGAGCACATGAGTGAGAAGGTAAAGGAGGGAATGTGAATGACTGATTAGAGAGTGAGTGAGTGATCAAGCGAGTGAATGACCGACTTGAAATTGAGTCAGTGAGTGAGTGAGTGACTTGAGAGGGAGTGAATGAGCAATGAGTAACTGACTCAGTGATTAAAAAGTCAGAGAAGGTTAACTAATATACACTGCTGAACAAGATAATGTGTCATGGTCAAGTACTGCTGAGAATTGAGCAGTGGGAAGTAGTTGGTTATCAAAGGGTCGTTGATCTTTCTTTTTAAAGATGATAATCTAGTTTTGGAGACAAACCAGCAGAAGAAGGTGGTTGAAAGTCTAAGGCTCCAGGATCTAAAAGAGCTTTGTCCTGGGGAGAAACCACTGTACTTCAAGGGTGTTTTCAATCACATGGAGGTGCTCCAAAGAGGTGGGAAGCATATATGAAGAGTGTTATAACCAGTGTTCCCTCGAACCTGCGCGCGTGCGCGCGCGCCCACCTCTTTCATGCCGAGCGCGCACTGTCCTTTATGAAGCGCTCACATAGCCGATCCCTGGAGCAGCTTGCAGCAGGGGGCTAACTCACTCAGCTCGATCTGGGCTGTCAACAAACGATCTGGGCTGTCAACAAACGTAACACTCACTCTGCATGGCACATTCAAATTCACTAGCACCGATGTGACAATCAATTAAGCAGCCTATTATGATGGCTTAACGTCGTTCATCAGTCATCCACGCAAAGACCACCCACTCAGTTGTCCATCTCCTAAACGTAGCACATCCACCATTGCGACCTTTCAGAACGGAGACTGCCCCGCACAAAAGTCTGAATCTCCGCTGACCATAGAATAAAAGTAACAAGTCAATGGTCTTTTAAAGACCTGTGAAGTACTCTGGTGCGGCTAGCAGCTGAAAAACTGTCTGTGTGGTACCCGGGAAGCTCTCTCAGGCCGGGCTGACACACACAACGGGGAAAGTGGCGGGAGGGGAGGGGGGGTTCGGGGGAGACCAGATGGCCCAGATGGAGCCCTTCCGTGGAATAAATGATTAATATTTACATAGCAACTGGTGTATATGTAAAGAAAAAAGGTTAAAGTTACAGGGGGAGAAGGACTGAAGTGAGAAAAGCATTTCGTAAATAAAGGAAAGTGGAATGGAGAAGCAAGAGCATTGATGAAAAGTCGAATGTGAATTAACCAATAAGAAACTATAAAATCAAAGAAAAACGAAGAGGTGATTTGTAGTTATTTACACCCAGTGTAGCTTTTTACTAGCGGATTTGATAGGGGTGGGAAAGAGATGGGAGGAACAACTATTGTGTCTATGGACCACTATGCAAACCCAAAGGCTGTTCGTAGTGCTCATTTGGGGCCACAGAGACTAGGGTGACCAGCTGTCCGTAAATTTCACGGACCGTCCGTAAATTGGACCTCACGTCCGTTGTCCGCGGGGATCCCTTTTACGGACGCCTTTTGTCTGTAATTTTGGACCTTTTAGGGAACAGAGCTGTTCCCTTGTGAAAGGCCTCCGTCCCTGATGTGGCCGCTTCGCACTCCTCTGAGCACAAGAGCAGCCCCACCCGCCCATTGTCATTCTGTGTGGGGCTGACTGCCACATACAGAATGACAAGGGGCCAGTCTGGGCTGGCACAGCATGTGATGGCCTCTGCCAGCCTCAGTCCAGGGCAGGGCATTCTGTCTCATAGAAATGCAAAAACGCCCATGCTGCTGCTAGGTGAGAATCCAGTTAACCAAAGGAAGGCGGTGAAAAGTTCAAAGGAAAGGATTATAGTTCTCTCAAAGTCTCATCGTTTTAGAACTGATGCATTTTCAAAATTATATTCAAGGAAGCCATGGTTGCTGCTGTATTATTTTATGCAACTAACAACCATTGACAAAGCCAATAGTTATGGCTTGCTGTAGGTGTAACGTTACTTGTTCTAGGTGTAACGTTACTTGTTGTATTATATATCTGGATGCAATGACAGAAGCAACAAAAAATACCAGTCGGGCGGCACATTATACTAAGCACAGATTTTTAGCTTATGTGTTTTAAGCCATGCCCTTAATTACTTAAAACACCATTTTGGCGAGACGCCCCTCGTTTTTTCATCCCACTTAAAGCTCTGGAAATACCACCCTGCCACAGTCGCCCCACGTCCAGGCACTGTGCATCATGCATGACTCATACCTTCCACTTTTTCAGATTACCTATGTGCAGGGGCATAGTGAACCCTGCCCCACCCCACCCCTTGCTTTAGGAACTACAGTGAGGGTGGAGTTCTTGATGGGACTCTTCTGTCTGCAACTCTGCAGACAAAGGATCAGCTCATAAATAATGTGAAAAGGTGAGTGAGTGAGTAAGTGAAGGGATGGGTGGATGGATGGCTGGATGGATGAGTGAAATGATGGATGGATGAGTGAAAGGGTGGATGATGGAAGAGAGAATGGGTGAATTGATGAGTGAAATGATGGATTGATCGATAAATTGATAAGTGAAAGGGTGGATTGATGAATTGATAGGTGAAAGGGTGAATGGATGGACGGATGAGTGAAAGGGTGGATGTAAGGGCTTGTAGATGGGCAAAAGGATGGATAGATGAGTGAAAGGGTGGATGGATGAGAGAAAGGATGGATGAGTGAAAGGATGGATGAGTGAAAGGATGGATGAGTGAGGTTCCATGGACGGATTCATGAGTGGATGAGTAGATGGATGGGTGGGCGGATGGAAGGATGGATGGCTAAGTGAAAGGGGAATTGAGAGAGAAAGGAAGGATGGGTAAATGGATGACTGAACGGGTGAATGGATGGAAGGATGAGTGACTGGGTGGATGAATGAGTAAGTGAAAGGATGGCTGGATAGGTGAACGGATGGGTGGAAGAGTGGATGGATGAGTGTACGGATGGATAGGGTGAAAGGGTGGAAGGATGGATGGATGGATAATGGATGGATGAGTAAAAGGGTGGATGGAGGGATGGATGAGTGAAATGATGGATGGAAGGATACGTGATGGATAGGTTTGTAAATGGTTGAATTTGGACATGGATGGGCACACAGATGGAAGGACAGAATGAATGGTGAAAGACTGAATGATGGATGAAAGTATGATTACACATTGTAGGCCCCATTATCTTAAGCAGCATTTCCTATACATTGACTTTCACATTTATATGAGTCATTGTCTCTATATAATATGTGTGTGTTGCAACGCACTCCAACACTACCCCACATACTTGGGATGAGTAGCACTATAGAAGAAATTAAAAATACACACGAGAGAGGGTCTGTGTGAAGATGAGGGGCGCCATTGGAGGGTGGTGGCAAGGCCGGACCGGCAGGACCGGGCATCAGGCGTTTTCTCTAGGAGCTGAAAAGGTGGGGGCGGTTTTGTTACCACAAAAAGACCTGCACATTTGCTTAAAGCTGCGTGCATACTGAAAAACCATGCAGCACACAATTGTCTCAACCTAATATAAACTTACTTTCACTTGTACTTAAGTGGTTGTCTATTTACTTACTTATATACTATTGCGCAACCTCCTCTGATGTATCTGTAAAACTTACCGTGTACCTGAATTTTGACTTCTCTGCGAGGCATGGTTGAGGTATGGCATAGAAGCTCTGCCCATTTCCCACCCATCTTTTTAATTGTCTCTTGTTACTGTCCTTTCGAAATCGTTGCTTCTCATTTGTGAATAGGCTTAGTAGTCCCTCCTTGGTACTGCCTTGTCTGCATTTGTATCCTCTCATAACGACTGGACTTTTTACTTGTGTTGTTACACGGTCTGCTTCGTCTAGTGGGTGAGCACTGCTTTCTTTAATGATCTTCCCTATTCCACCCAGGATGTTGCAGCACGCCGCCACCTTTTATATTATGTCATTTACTCATGTATTTTTACATTTCTAGCGCAGTCCACTTTAACTACCGTGGCCGTGCTTATTTATTTAATTTACGGTGCAGTCCGCTTTCACTTGAGCAGCTGAGCTTATTTATATATTTAATTTAAAGTGCAACCGCTTTCACTTTAGTGGCTGCGCTACAAAAGCTTTCTTTCTTTTATTACACTTTGTGTAAAAGTGCCCCATAGGAACTTTCACTTTAATGTTGGCCATGCCCCTTTCTTTAGACGCTGCACCCACACACGCGGTCTGGTTCCTGGTGCACATAACATTGGCTGCAGCGCACAGAGACCTTACACTGCCGCACACAGAGGAAAAAAATTAGAGGGAACATTGGTTATAACTCCTATTGTAGAGGGTAGGCTTCAAATGACTGCATTCATTGATTAAAATATTTAAATGTACTTATTGGGATGCACAGACTTTAAACATTTCCTCGCTCCCATACATGATCCTATGCAGCTTGCACAGGACTACAAAAGCCCGCAGTTCCCATGGGAGAGTATTTATATCAAGCTCCCTTAAATTCTGAATGAACATACCTGGCCAAATTATAATCAGCTTGAGCCATAAATCACAACGTTAAAACACTGCAAAGAAGCTATTAAAAACATTTCAGACATGCTAAGGCTGATTTATAGGGAAGTCTTGATCAGTTTTGATATTTATTTTTTAACAAATACTGAAATCCTAATGTGAAATAGGGGATTTTATTATTTTTAATAAATCCACTTCCTCTCTTTGCCTTTTAAAAATGTATAGGTCTGGGGCAAATGTTCAGCCTGATCTCTTAACTCCTTGGTTGTTCATTAAACTGACCCTTGAGGCAGACAGCGTTCAATTAGCTGTCCTGACAGCAGTGGCTAATGCTACAATGACATTGAGGAGCAAGGTACATTTTTTCTGCTATGGATGGGAAGAGTAGCCTGCGGAAAGCGGTGCAATATTACCACTAATTAATTCACAAAACAGAGCAGAAAAAAACAAGTGTACATAAAAAAATTGAGTGGTGTTGGAGGGATCTTCAGTTTTGAGAAACTGAAATTTCAGACGGCCAAGCCGATGGAACATGTATTAAGGAAACAGTCTTTACCACACAGTCTTAACCAGAGAATGTCTTTACCACTTAGCCTTTACCAGGCATGCTTTTACCACTCTGATACCTTTACCATGCACAACTTTACCACACAGAGTATGTAAATAAGGTAAGTGTGTGTGTGTGTGTGTGTGTGTGTGTGTGTGTTTGTGCCTGTGTGTGTTTGTGCCTGTTTATACATTCATATAGATGGTAGTCATCACTGGGCAGTTATAGTTATGATGATGTTTCCAAAGGAAAAGGCTTTGTTGGTTTGTTATTAACTTTGGCACTGTTTGACAAATCTTCACGAAACTTTCTAAAAAGTGCTCTTTTTTGTTTAGCTTCTTCCTAGAAAGTTTCAGGGTGATCTGGAAACTGAGTGGAGAGATGAAGGGGGTCCCAAAACGCAAAATCCCCATGCAGTGTCCAGTTACATTTTTGGAACGTGACATAGCCACAACGACTGAACAGAATTACACCAAATTTGGCGGGAAGATGGATCTTGGTCCAGAAGGCATGCTTTTTGTTATTTGATGTAAATCTGTCCAGCTGTTTTTGTTAAAAAATATTGGTATATTGGGATAGTTCAAGTTTAGAAACTTTTGTGCGAGTACCTCAAACCCAATGTAAAAAAATAGAGCGTTCTGATTGTCCCAGGGTTTTTTTCTCCCTTGGACCAATTTGCTCCAACAGGAGACATGCTCCTGCGGGAGCAAGCATTCTGATTGGCTGCCTGCAACATGAAGAAAAATGTTGCAGGCAGCCTTTAAAGGACCCGGGGGACAAAGTCCCCTGTGCAGAATGTATTTTTCCCCCCACAGAGCCTGCACCCCTAGGCTCTGTGGGGGGGACCCCTTTTGGGGCCAACATAAATAGTGGGTGGGGGCCGCTGTAAAAACAAAGGGGAGCAGGGTGCAAAGGCCCCCTCCCAGTGCTTCATTGAGGTCCGAGAATACCCATGTCCTGGGGCCAAAGTTTAAACAGGAGCGCAAGCAGGGAAAACTAGTGTGCTCCAACCCAGCGGGAGCTTTGAAAATGCTCCAGCAGGGTGGGAGCAGACTTTTGTTTGCCTGCCCACACTAGGCGGGCAGGGAAACTCAGATTGCTCTTGCCCGGCGGGAGCAAACAGAAACAGCTGCCCCTGCCTTCAGGCTGGGTTCATGCGGGGAGCTAGAGGGGCCTTGGGGGCCCTAAGGCCTGCCCTGCAGCCACCAATGTACTGTTTGGTGGGTGTCCCAGGTGGGCACTTTTGCAACCACCTAGGAGCACATAAGTCCCTGGGATGGGGTACCTAGGGCTCCATGGCTTGTGGAGGAGGGCTGCATGCCCCTCTTCCCATAAAAAAATAGAGTCCAGATGTGGATGGGATCCCTGGGGCAATAAAGGCATGAGGAGGGGGAGGTGTGCCCCGTGCTCTTACAAAAATGAAAGGCTCCATGGATGGGGACCCTGGATCTGTAAAGTCTTGGTGGGGCTGGCCAACCCACTCCCTTTAAATAAGAACTTACAGCACTATGGGATGGGGACCCTGGGGCCTGCAGTGACTCGGGAGAGGGACCGTCACCCCTTCCCTTAAATGAAAAGTCCCCGGCTATTGGGCCTGTAAAAGCTCTGGGAGGGGAGCCACGTATCCCCTCCACTTTTTTGACAAATCAGCCCTGGGGATGGGGTCTGTATGAGTGCAGCCTGACCCTTCTCCCAAACCCACACCTCACGTGGAAGGTCATGCGTAGCAGGGGGTTGGCTGCCTGTGGAGGGTTGGTTGCAGGGCTTGGCCTATGGCCAACCCCACCCTGTGCACAGCCAAAGGCTGTGTGCTGCAGCGGGTTGGCATGCCATGCTCAATGAGAGATTTGGTTTGCAAACAGTAATAAAATATTACTTTACGTTAAAAAAACAAAACTAGAAATTCACTGAAAAAAACCAAAGAAATAGTGATATTATGGTTAGGCGACAACAGAACATTTAAAATTTTAAAAACACTGAAATTCACCAGTTATAGTTATCTCGTGTAACTATGACTCATGCCCTAAGATAATTATAACTCACGCCCTAAACAGGCACAGCTAATTACCCCACATATTATGTCACTCATGACATGTTCTAGAACATCATTAACAACAACACTGCAACGTTTGAAATTACATTATGGATGGCGAGACTGTGCATGGTGGGTGTTGTTGGCTGCCAGTTTGATAAGTGCGTGAAGACATGACAGGCTTCTCCTTAGCATAGGTCTAATATGAGGCATTTCCTTGTATTATCTATTTTAAAGCTGGAAACACAACTACTCACCAGGCTCCTGTGTGTGTGCAGGCAGCAGTGAAGAGAGAGCAAATGGAGTGCTTGGGTCTTGCCAGGCTGCTTTTGAATTACTGGGGCAACTGGAACAAGGCATGGTAGGTGAGGCGCAGCGTCCAGAGCGGCTGACTCCGGAACGCAGGGCTCACGGTTCGATCCCTGGCAACGACGGCAGCTCAGCTCAGCATCATGTGACTCTGGGCAATAGCTCACTTCATCTCCCCGACAGCCCCCCAGTGCCTGGATACCCTTAGGGGTGATAAGTTTACACTTTAAAAATGTGAAATTATTATTATATTAGTGTGCTGCACCTGCTTCTCTCTGATAAGAGTGACATAATCTCCCTATAAAGATTTGAACACAAATCCTTCTCTTTTAAAATCTGTGAGCCCAACCCCAAAAAGTTTGCTTTCAATATATGTGGCTCAAAGGACAGAACTATTTTCAAATTTTGAATGTACGAATAACAATTCCTTGATCAGTCAAGTATGGCAAGATGTACCTGCAAGGAAAGCCATAATACTTTAATAACACAATAATCCTGCATAGAGCAATCCATTTTTGTTTATCTGTAAACCGCCATATCTTTCTTTTTCAAAGCTACTGGGATTATACAAATAAGCATTAGCAGCATAATGCATTAAATTAAGTGCTTGCTACAATACCCTCAACTTCAGCTGCTGGCCTCCCTGCCCTGCCAGTCCTGCGGAATTTGGGTTGTAAAATGCCTGCCAGCTATGGAGACAATTTACTGACAGATGTTGTTTTTTAATTAACAAATAAGCGCTTTCTGGGAGTATTCTTGTTTCAGAACAACTGAAAAAAACAACTGTGAACAAAGATCACTGAAATAAATGCCCTCAACCTAAAAAAAGATGTGTACCGGTGAAATGACGCACCTCAGGTAACCTCAATAAAAATCTGTGTATTCCCTCCAGTGCGGCCTGTCCTTGCATCCTATCACCTTGCCTCTATTGCGCCGGCTCTATCTGCTGTGGTACCAGAAGACAGAAGGAGTAAGGAAAATGTGGGGCAGATTTATGACGACTGGCGCATCCCTGCATATCAGCAGGGATGCACCAGTTATTATGCGCCACAGCTGCGCCACCATGGATGCGCCGCATTTGTAATGCGGCGCACCATGGGGCAAAAACGGCACAGATGCGCGACGCATCTGTGCCGAAAAGTGGCGCATTGCTGGAGTTGCGTCGCAAGCGCGACGCAGCTCCAGCAATGATCTGGGGGGCCCTATCTTTACAATGCTGCGTCAATCCTTACGCCTGCTTCAAGCAGGCGCAGGGTTTTAACGCAGCATGGGCCTAAAAGTGACTGAGTGAAATCTTGTAGATTTCACTCAGCCACTTTTAGGAGGCGTTCCTGCGCCGGAACGCCCCCACCTGCCCTGGAACGCCTACATGTGGCGCAGGGCTTTACAACGTGACGCATCTCCCAGATGTGTCACGTTGTAAATACCCCGCACCATGGCGCAGGATTTGCGCCGCTGCTGCGACACAAAAGTGACGCAACGGCGGCGCAAAAGTGGCGCAAGTGCAACATAAATCTGCCCCTTAGTATGTAAGAAGGGTACCGCTGCTTGTTACTTGCATTAGAGGTGCTAGTAAGCTCTAATTTGATATGTCTGTAAAACGATTACATTGCCCAGAATGTGTGTCCGTAAAGCTGACCCTTCCAGATATTTTTCGCTCACTATCCAGAATCTGATTTTCGATAACTGGTCACCTTAATTACACATCGAAAAGAGACCAAGAGCTCGCACAATCTCACTAAAGATTCGTATGTTTTTTCCCTTTATTGTAGTCAAATGCCCATTCTTTGCTTTTCTCGCACTTTCTCTATCTTGTGAAGATTACAAACAAAGCTCTGTTTGTCATCTTCGCCTGCCGAGCCCTTGTGCGTGGATGAAGACACGGGTATTGCTCACAACGCTGACCTTTTCAGAGTCAGGCGGGAGGCCTTCTTTTGTGTCTCTGCCACGCGGGATGGTTTATGTTCTTCTCTGCGCTTCACCTTACCGCTACGGACCACTCACAGGTTCTGCTCACGGTTGCCATAGTGATTGCAGCTAATTTGCCCTCGAATTTTTGATTAAACTTTCAGCTTCTGGATTGTACTTTCCGCTTGTGCTCCGGTGGCTCGTACCTTAGCCTGATTGCAGGCTCCCCTGAGGCCTTTCTGGGATCAGGCCCTGTAGCTGCGGATGCAACGGACTTACCTACGCACTGCCCTGCTGCTGTGCTGTTCAAAAGCCACTCTTTTTTCTAAAAGCTCTTATCATGCAGAAGGCATTGTTTTTGTTCACGCTTGAAGTCTATTGTTTGGTTCACAAACCCCTGCATTTTTTTTCGATCTTCACTAGAAAGTTTGGAAAACAATCACTGGAAAAAAACGAAAAGCTATATTTTTTCCTTGCTTGACTAAAGCCGGCTGGGGATTGTAGCTGAACATCTGTACAGTCTGATTTAATATGCTTGATCAGACTTTTTGGGGATATCGGGTGAGACTTTCTTTGCATTCCTTTATTCATCTCGCGTGTGCCTTGGAAGAAGCGTTTGGCAAAGCCCCGGCCACATGGCGCTCAGTGCCGGCCCTCCAACAACCCCCTTCCTAATGATATGCTAAAACCCAAAAGGGCTCTATTGGCAGCCTGAAGCCCAGCTGCTCAGCGAAGAGAACACAAATCCACTAGGTGATGGAAAACCACTCTGCTCAACCATCAGTGCCAAAGCCAATAGGCCTGGCCTACACAAGAACTATTGGCCTTTTTCAATGTTATGTTGAGCGATGTACAGCATAGCTAAAAGTAAAGAACCCCCCACCCACCCCAAAAAAAATGTTTTAAAAAGTGAATCATATCCCTTTTTAGGTCTCGCCTATGCAGCGTTCATTCGCTGCATAGGAAAGAGACCTTTAGTAATGGGCACAGCTTTCCCGTCAAAAACGTGTACGCGTTGAATTGCTTCCAATGGCAACGCGTGCACGTATGCCGATTCACATGCAGGAGCGAGCGGCTGGCGCCATATGTTATCAATTATCGCGGCGCAAGCTGCTCGCTCCTGCAAGTGAATCGCGCAGGCCCCCTCCTCTCTCCCCTCCGCCTGCTGCCGCACGCGCTTGTGCTTGTTATCTATTGTGCTCTGATGGGGTTTGGGCAGTTTTTCGTGATACTTGCCTGTCTTTTTTTTAGCCCTTTCTTGTTTTTCCAGCTATGTGCAAACAAAGAGAACAAACAGAGCGGTAGAGAAAACCAATCTAATGAGTGTGCAAACATATCTGCTTTACAGAACGTTTTATGTTGCCAAACAAACCCTTTGATTGTTCAATGTCACTTGTATAATGGAAGCGTTCAATTCGACTCAGAGGAGAGACATTCTGTGGATAAAGAAACCGCCGCACGGTGCAGTCATTGTTCGAGCCCTGTGTAGCTGCCAGATCTAAAGGGATGTCAATTAACTTCTTTCAAAACCGAGCCCAAGACAAGAAGCTGATGATTAATAGATGAAATGTTTGCAAATGGTTTTGAACAGTGGACACTAGAAAAATAATCGCCTTATGGGAAAGGTTAACGTATTCTATGCACTGTGCAATAACAGTTCCTTCAGACAAAGTGCTAGTTTTATGACGACTCTGCATAAAGAAATAACTTTAGAAGGTTATTCGGAAATCATACTCTTCACTTTAATGTCTCAGACCCTATGGCTTTAAGAAGGTCAGCTCGATGACAGCTTCCCCTTCCTAGCATCGCCTCAAAGAAATGCTGGCAAGGGGAGAAACTACAAGGAACAGGGGAACCCTACTCACAACGGAACCAGGGTATTAGTTATATATGAAAAAACAGTGGTTCCAGTGGATAATAGGAAAAAATGATTTACGCAATGAATATGCACAATCGCGATAAATGTGTAAAAGAACTGGTAATGTCAGAGGGCAAAATTAAATCTCTACACAGTATAATCAATATAGTAATTTATAGAAAACAGCTAATAGTATATAAACTTCTTTAAATCAAAAGCGCAAAACTTTGTGCATGGTGTCCCCAAGTGAAAATTGGAACCAAAAAGTGACTATATATGGTGAAACCAAAAACATTTTTATACAAGGTTTCCATAGGTTTCTAAAGAACGACGATTTAAATAAATGTTATCAACAGTCTACATATACAATGATGCAGGCTGGGTAATGATCCGTCCTATGTGCTGGTCGACGGCGTTTCGACCCTTCTGCGAATGTAGGGTCTCTTCAGGACTAACGGTGTAGGGACATCTAAAATAAATTAATAAGGATTAGCAAAAGGCCCATGTACCAGCACAGATGCGAGAAACTATAAAAAGGACTTCAATATGAGGTGGTTACCTGGATGGTAAAAAGGGCACAGCCTTAGTGAAAGTGTAGTGCCTTTGTGAAAAGTGAAGAAAATAACTCACGTGAGGACCCAGCCGGGTTCTTCATTGATGTGTTCAAAAAGAGGGAAAACAATGGAATATTATTTGCACTGCGTGAATATATGGTGGCTAATTATTTACATACTTGATGCAATTGTGATGGTACTTGATGTATAAAAAATATTATCTCACGTTATGGAGGGCTGGCTCTTTGACGATAAGGGTAGGTCAGTAGATTCTTCAAATGTGTTGCTACAGCTGTTGCGAACTGTTATTCATTAAGGAGTTCGGATCAGAAACACCATATATTCAAAGGTATTCAGTGTGGTGGTACTGCAATTGGGTAACTGCAAAAAGTAAAGGATTGTATGAGAGAGAGTGGGTGGAGGAGAGGGGAGATAGGGCTGGCACAGGTGCCCGTTGAGCGTATCTACTTACTTCGGAAGATGCGAGCGGACGAGTCTCTACGGGTAACGCTACAGTTCCCTGGATCTGTGTCATGGGGAACAACCTTTACAACGCAACTTTTACAACGCACTACAATTACAACGCATTTTTTACAACGCATAATCCATTACAACGCATGATATTACAACGCATGACACTACAACGCATTTTTAAAAACTACCATTACAACGCATTCCATTACAACGCATACTACCATTACAACGCATACCATTACAACGCATAATATTACACCATACTATCCAACACTTACCCTACTGATGCACCCCCTGGAGTTAGAATAGTAATTTTTACCCCTATACTATCCAACACTTTCCCTACTGTTGCACCCCCTGGAGTTAGAATAGTAATTTTTACCCCTATACTATCCAACACTTTCCCTACTGTTGCACCCCCTGGAGTTAGAATAGTAATTTTTACCCCTATACTATCCAACACTTTCCCTACTGATGCACCCCCTGGAGTTAGAATAGTAATTTTTACCCCTATACTATCCAACACTTACCCTACTGATGCACCCCCTGGAGTTAGAATAGTAATTTTTACCCCTATACTATCCAACACTTTCCCTACTGTTGCACCCCCTGGAGTTAGAATAGTAATTTTTACCCCTACACTATCCAACACTTACCCTACTGTTGCACCCCCTGGAGTTAGAATAGTAATTTTTACCCCTACACTATCCAACACTTACCCTACTGTTGCACCCCCTGGAGTTAGAATAGTAATTTTTACCCCTATACTATCCAACACTTTCCGTACTGTTGCACCCCCTGGAGTTAGAATAGTAATTTTTACCCCTACACTATCCAACACTTACCCTACTGTTGCACCCCCTGGAGTTAGAATAGTAATTTTTACCCCTACACTATCCAACACTTACCCTACTGTTGCACCCCCTGGAGTTAGAATAGTAATTTTTACCCCTATACTATCCAACACTTACCCTACTGTTGCACCCCCTGGAGTTAGAATAGTAATTTTTACCCCTACACTATCCAACACTTACCCTACTGTTGCACCCCCTGGAGTTAGAATAGTAATTTTTACCCCTATACTATCTAATACTTACCTTAAATGTAATTTAATATTATGCGTTGTAATGGTATGCGTTGTAAAGGTAGTATGCGTTGTAATGGTAGTGCGTTGTAAAGGTATTTTTTAAAAATGCGTTGTAGTGTCATGCGTTGTAATGTCATGCGTTGTAATGGATTATGCGTTGTAAAAAATGCGTTGTAAGTGCATGCGTTGTAATAGTGTGCGTTGTAACGTCATACATCCTGTGTCATACGGGTTAACTCCTGGTACGATGACCCTGAGTGAGAGCAGTGCAGTGTTAATATACAGCGATTCCCGCCTTCTCTGCTTGTCGGTCGGCAGATGAAGGGGTGGAGCACCGATAGTACAAGCGATCCGATGATCTGGGTGCCGAAAGAATGAAAACTAAAACCAGACTTGTTCATTTACAGAGGGGTTGCAGGACGAACCAGTGTGCCTAGAGTGAAATGGCAACGTTTGCTTTTCCTAAAAAGGAAAATGACGATCTATTTAATGTAATGTGAGACAGAGAAACATGTGATGGTTAAAGTTTCACAGCTCTCCCGAAGTAGTGCATAACGAAGGTATATACATAGCGATTCCTCACGTCTTAATAGGTCAACATACTAGACTTTAAACCATTGTTCATGGTGTAACAATATGTTCCGCATTGTACATGATAAACGTCCGCTTATAACCATATAACTGTCATATATCCTCGTGTAGAGGATATTTGCTCACATTCTATGGACCATCATTACTACAAGGTGCAAGCGTCACTAATGCTGCGCCCTTTTTACCATCCAGATGTCCCTACACCGTTATTCCTGAAGAGACCCTACATTCGCAGAAGGGTCGAAACGCTGTCGACCAGTACAGAGGACGGACCATTACCCAGCCTGCATCATTGTAGATGTAGACTGTTGATAAAATGTATTTAAATGGTCGTTCTTTAGAAACCTATGGAAACCTTGTTTAAAAAAAAAATAAATTGTTTCACCATGTATAGTCACTTTTTGGTACCAATTTTCACTTAGGGACACCATGCACAAAGTTTTGACTTTTGATTTAAAGAAGTGTATATACTATTCGCTGTTTTCTATAAAATACTATATTGATTATACTGTGTAGAGATTTAATTTTGACCTCTGACGTTACCAGTTCTTTTACACATTTATCGCGATTGTGCATATTCATTGCGTAAATCATTTTTTCCTATTATCCACTGGCAATGGGAGAAAGGCATACTATACTGCTCGCTATCTCCAGCTGTAGGTGATAGAAGTCTCAAATGCTGAGGCTTGGAATGCGCCAGGGGTTCCAATGCGTGCGAGATGTCGAGAAGAGATCAAACTCGTGACACGGAAGGTCGTTTCCAGTAAAATGTATTTCAACACATCAAAGTACAAAATACACAGTGATAACGAGCACTGCTATTGAAGATGATCTTTATTCATTAAGTTATTGGTGACGCGCACATTCACGTGACTCAGAATACGCGGCGAAGCAATGAAAACCCTGCCTCTTAGTATAACAACATTATTGGAATTTCGAAACAAAGTCCTTCATACGAGAATTTATGTTTTTGCACACTGCATTCCCTGCAGATTACTGAAAAATGCAACTCGCTTCTCCAAGGAGGCACATCTGGAATATCTCAGCCAGCCATCTAGCCCACGCATAGAGGCGCTTACAAAAATGCTTTCTTTATATATCCACCATGTTTTACCTTCTTAAAAGTCCACGCTTTTTCTAAAATATCGGTTTAAAGATTTGTGGAAGAACTGTGACTCATGTGTCACAGAGGTCTGCTAATTGGACACTTTTACCATGGAAAGCTTCGACTAGGGGTGGGCGGAATTTGCGGAATTAACCTTCGCAAATTATCGCGAGAATGTTTAAAATTATCGCAAACAAGCAGAAATATCGCGAAGATGCGGAAGTTTTTTTCCGGCATGTTCGTGAGATTTTCTGCATGGTTGCGGGTCGCCAACTTACCCATGTGGTTGCTTGCGGGCGCGGCCATCTTGTTTTGAGTTGTTCTCGCGGTGCATGATCGCGAGAAGAAAGACGTGATCGCGCGACGCATGACGTCACTGCGGGCGCGAACTGTCGCGAGACAGCGCAAATGGCTAAAAACAATACAACATCTCATGGAGAACGCGACCGGATCAAGAAAACTTGTCGGCGAACGCAGGGATTCAGGTAAGGCGATCGCGCGCGCGCGAGAATGTATCATTTTACAGCGCGAGCAAGAAACAAATTATCGCCAAGCTGCGGAAACCGGAATTTTTGACATTTTCGCGCTCTCCGTGGAACGCAAAAATGTCAAATTATCGCAATTTCCGCGAACGGAACGAAATTTTTGCCCAGGCCTAGCTTCGACACGCAAAATCACGGAATGCACAAGCAAGCCATGCACCACCGCGCTGTGTGTAAAGTTTCCAGTAGATACTCTATTCGCACAGCTGTTATCACCAGAAAAACCCTCTGGCACAGAAAAGGCACCATGGGAGCCTGTGCAGCATCGCTTGGTCACCGAATTGTTCCAGAGATAGCCCAGAGTGTACTTCACTTCTGCTAGAGCGGCGGACGGGAACATGTCCATCCCCGCTTTGTCACCGAGTTGTTCCTGAGATAGCCCAGAGAATACAGATGCGACACAAATGTGTCCTCAAGACAATGCGTACGTCATTGGTGTTTTGAACACCAGAAAATAACAAAATAACTCTTTCAAAAGCTAGTGCCGGGAAAGTTAAGTCAGCCCAGCAAGCCTATAAACTAGTGCTAGAAACCCAGAAAGAATACATCGGACGCAAAGTCTGGGAGAATCTCAAAGCTGCCGGACTGCACTCAAAAATAAGACTTTGTGGGAGATTGCGATCAGGCCCTTCTTCTCAAACTATGAGATGCCGAAATTTCTGTCACATATCAGTGCAGATAGGTGGGAAGAGCACTTTAGAAAGGTCTTTGACCCCGGTAATCGATTTTAGGTGGGTGGTGAGGGAGGAGTTTGCCCGGGATATTAGAGTTGCTCTTTCTCTGTCTTACTCTATTAACAGAGATGAGGTTTTTCAAGCTATTAATAAAATTGCTGCTGCTAAGACCCAGGGACTGGATGGTGTCTCTATTGATATTTTTAAATCTAACATTGGGCTATGGGGCCCATAGTGACTAACATACATCGAGCTATCATTACAGGGCCATTACTGGATTCTTGTAAAGATACCATCATTGTTCCAATCTTCAGAAAGGGAGCTAAACAACAAATCTCCAGTTGCTGTCCCATTTCTTTGCTCGATTCCATGTAAAAACAAGCATTGGCATAGCCAATAGGTCCCGCCTTTGGGACCTTATAAGTGTTTAGTTATCCAGCACAATTTCCTTGGTGCAACAACATCAACTGTTTCATGGCTAAACACTGATAAGGTCCCAAAGGCGAGACCTATTGGCTATGCCAATGCTTGTTTTCTTTACTTTCAGCCAGGCTGCTGTACAGCACAAAACACATTGATAAAGCCAATGGCTCTCACATAGGCGAGACCTATTGCTTTTGCCAATGTTTTTCACCAGCACTGAGCACAACGACTTGTAGCACATGTTGCACAATATCTAATGAATGTACTTTTCTTAGGTATATCACTAAAAGTGTACTGTCAGCGCTGGTACATGGTACTTATTAATTTGTACCTTTGTGTGTTTTTATTCTCCCTATGCTGTGCTGGGTCCATAAGTTCCCTGCTTCGGCTCACCATTGAATATTTTATTTCCACACCTTTCTGTAGCTTCCTCATTATGGAGCCTCTTGACTTTTGCTTTTAGTTTTGCTCATGTTCCCATTCTCCCTTATCAAACAACTACTTACCACCAATGGTATTTGTGCACAAGATGTTGCTCAGAAATTGATTGAAGAGGGTGTCATAGCCAATAGGGAACCAGAGCATCGGTGTTAAAGGGATGGTGATGGAAAGACAAGCATAATACCTCTCATGAACGCTTCCACAACAAGCAATTTGGAAACTGACTTATGACTAGGGTCAATGAATAGATACTGGAGGGGGCCAGCCACTGACTGAGTCTGATCATACCTCAATGTGCAATGTGCACCAAAAGGGGCAGACAGGTTAGTTATTGTTCAGGCATTCAGCTGCGCTCTCTACCCATTCACCACTTTGGGTGTTTACTGCTAGGAATGCTTTAATCAACGGTTCCAGATCACCTTGGATATGGTTGTCTTAAAATGTGTGAATACTGGAAAATATAATTTGAACTCCTTCTTGTTAATCTTTACTCAGAAATATTTCAGAAGTGGAAGCTTAATACAACTCCAAATCTTCCAAAGTATGTAAAATAAGTTCATGAATGCAAAAACTCCAACCCACGTTCCTTTAAAAAACAAAACAGATTGTTTGGGATTAGCCAGGCTTGGCTGCATGTCTTAAATGCACCTTACAAAGGTAGCGAGGGGGACTGAAATGGCGGAGAAATCATTAGCTCAACAACTATCCCATTGTGAAGCCTGATTTTGCTTGCTTAATTACAGATCCTTGGTCAATGAAATAGAAGTAAAAGGCGTTCATGCTGTTTCAGCTGCACGGTCCCTAACAGCGATGGTTTATTCCACCGGAAGCCGCCCCTCTTCAAGAAACCCTCAGCGTCTCGGGCACCAAGTGGCTTACTACGTTTTAGCTCTACACTTATTAATGTGGAGAAGAAATTGGATTAGCAGGCAGCCAAACGTGTTTATGATAGACTGTAACATATCCTTTCTGTGCCAGGGACACACAGATTTCAATTACTTCTTTTTACATGAGAACCCTGCTACCTCTTTAACTCCCACGTCAAGATTTGTTTACTTCAGGAATTCGCCACGGCTGAGAATTGAGCAGGCAACTTAGTTGATAATGGAAATAATTGAACGCACTAAAGCGGTACAGAGCGTGTTCCGCATCATGGTAACTAAGAGGTGGTTTCGGCGTGAAGTTTCTATTTTTCATAGCCACGTCTGCCCTTGGGCCCCATTTTTTTATTTCAGCATTTTACTGGGTCCATTTTACTGCGAGAGGACGGACGTTCATAGTAGCACTGCCCATGGTCTGTTTTCTAAAAACTTAGGGGTCAACGCTGCCTTAGCAGCAGTTTTCTGACAGTTTTTTGGTGGTATTTACATCTCCAAATGTACAAGCTGTTGCTAACCTCTGTTAGCGGCAGTTTTCGGCGAAGACGTCCATAGAAAAGATCGCCACTTCAGTTAGCGATAATGACATGCAAGGGAGGCGTTCCGATGCAAAACCGTCCGCTAACCCCACTTTGTGATATGTACAAGGGTATCCTTGAAGGTAGGAGGACCCAAAAAACTGCCTCCGACTGCAGTTAGAGGCAGTTTTTTAAGACCAGAAAATAGCAGGTCTTAAAAATGGAGATAAAACCTGGGGCCTCATTTCAGCAGGTTTTGGTGCTGGACAGCGCTGCAAGCAATGTTGCTGCGCTGCCCTGTGACAAAACCACAGGGCATTAATGCGCACCATCAATAAGATAGTGCGCATTCCGCTTCAGTCATGAAAAGTGTTGCAGCGATGAGACAAGACAGCGTTGCAACATTTTTCACTATGCCCTTCTTGTGACACAATGGATGCCCAGTATTCACTGGACAGCACTCCATGACGCAAGTAATGACAGATAAGTCTGAAATCCTGATGTATCTGTCTGCGCGGAAGTCACGCATTGCTGCAGTCGTGTCACAAGCATCACGCAACTCCCGCAATTCATGGGGCCAGACTATCCCTGTGGCACTGCGTCACCCTTACACCTGCCATCAGGCAGGCGTAAGGTACTGACACAGTGCCGTCCTACAATTGTCGCAGTGAAATCTGAGAGATTTCACTGTACCACTCCTATGAGGCCTTGTCACATGGGAACGTACACCCTGCGTACATGATACCTGCGATGTGGCACAGGGCTTCACAAGGTCAGGCATATGCCTACATGCGTCACTTTGCAAATACGGTGCAATGTGGTGGAGGTTTGCCTGGTCCATTCTTGAGGTGTGCCAGGGTGTTGGTGCAGTTGGAGATCCATCGGTGGTGGTTGGGCCCTGCGGTGTCATCGTCTGTAAGTGTTGGTGGAGTAGTGGGGCTGAGGGAGCTGACGAGACGTTCTTCGGTGGCCTTGATCCAGCTGCAAGGGGGGCAATGATGGCGGTGCTGTACAGTGGGCATGGTGAAGACATGATCTATACAATGATGGTCGGTCCAGGAGAGTCAGGTGGTGTGGCTGTAGTTGAAGTTCCCGCTGGCGGAGGGGATGTGCTGGACCATGTATCCTGCTCTGTGGCTTTCTGCGGTGACTAGCTGCTTGAGTCTGATGTTGGGGAGCTTCCCCAGGAGGGGGTGGTCATCTGATCATTGGGGTTGTCTAGGTGGAACTCAAGTTCACCCAGTAGGATGTCATTGGTGTATGGGAGAACCTGGGGTGCAATGAGGTTTACAATGGTATCGGAGAATGGGGTCAATGGCCAGGAAGGTCTGCAGATGAGGGTGCCACAGAGGATGGGGTTTGTATTGGTCCGAATCTGGAAGTTGAGGTGCTCCATGGTCACCGTTGGGTCATTAGAGTGCGTGGTCAATCGGAGTGAGCTTCTGTAGGTGATGGCAATGCCTCCTCCTGGACGGTCGGGGTGGTCCTTGCGGGTGATTTAGTAGTCGTCAGTGATGGCGATGGCGATGTCTGGTCCAGAGCAGAGGTTGGTCCTGGCAGGCCATGTGGCATCCAGGGTTGTTGGAGAGGATGGTGCTGGTGTCGTAGCGGTGGAGTGTCCAAGAGGAAGGGTTCTTGGTGCTGAGCACTGTTCAGGGGCAGATGGACACAGACGGGCTTGCCTATCGCTTGCATTTGGTACGGGAAACGTCTATTACAATGCAGGCACTTTACAACACAACTCCAACAACACAGATGCCTTTACATCGCATTCCATTACAACGCATTGTGAGGTCAGTAAGGGGGTATTTTTCCGTTTTGGGAGGGTATGGGTTTTGGGATTCAGAGATGATATTTGGGGTGTATTATGGGTAAAATTTGAAATTTGGAGTGTGCTTTGGGGTCAGTTATGAAATTTGGGATGTGCATTTGGGTCAAATATGAAAATTTGGGTGTGCATTTGGGTCAAATATGATTTTTTTAATGATGTGTTTTGTGGGCTCAATGATGCATTTTAGGGTTCAAGGTTTGCTTTGGGGTGCAAGGGTTAGTTTTAGGGTTGCACTTACTGAAGTGAGAATAGTAATATTTACATCTCCACTATCCAACACCTTCCCTACTGTTGCAATATGCCTAGTGTTAGTATGTATTGTTATGGAGTGCGATGTAATGTTATGCGTCGTAACTTCATATCTACCTTTGCACACCAGTGGTAGGCCCGCTGCGCATGGCTGCACAGCAGCCATCATTGAGAAGCGCTGGGCGGGGTACTGGACAGCTGGGAGGTGGAACACGCCAGAAAGGACAAAGAATGGGGCATGGACACAAGGGGGGGTGTGAGCGGGTGTAGTAAATATTTAAATGAGAGAAATCTTACCTAGAGGCTGGGTCCCTTGTCTTCGTTGCTCCTGCTCTTCTGAGTCTGCTTCCAGGAACATGAAGTAGACAGCCAGGCTCCCTCCACTAAGCCAATCACAACACTGCAATGTGGTGTTGGGATTGGTCATCAGTGCCGGGACAAGGCGTTCAGCCAGGGGCTGAAGGGGTGGGCAAGTTCTCCATGCAGGCTGTAATGCAGCCTGCATTACGAACAGGACAGTGTGCATCACTGCTTTGGGCAGCCTGAGTGGGCTGACCAAACAGTCATTGCGCACTTGAGTGGGTATGCCACTCTGCCCCTGCCCTGGTCCGTGAGTGGACCAGCCCTACACACCCTCCCACCTGCAAAGGAATCATAGCATGATTACATCAGGAAGTTATCATCATGTGATGATTTTGACTCTTCTTGCACTGCTTGAAAGCAGTGGGGCGATGCTCTTCCGCCATAGTGGATGAGCCACCATTGGGGGTGCATCATCTACAGGTGCTAGGCCTGGGTGACTCAACCCCTGGACCTCCTACGCCATGCGTCCCACCTTCTCCTTACCTGGACATTGACGCCGTGGCGCAATCCACTGCACCCTCTCTAAATCTGTGACTCAGCCAGCATGAACCACAGCCAGGTGGGATTTCACACAAGCCTGGGTACAGCAGTCACCGACAAGTCAGCTGGTGAAACTTATGATGCACTTGATGCAGCATGGCCCCCTTAGGCGTGAAGTTGCAGCGCTCCCGCCACACAAGTTCGGCGCAGCTCAGGGGCTTCACCCTCCACAGCATCCGGTCAGCGCAACATCATCCAGCCTGTGATGCAGAGAGGCGCCGCCCACCATTTGTAATCCCCTCCGTGTACCCCGGTGTAGTGGTGGATCGTAGTATGCGATGCAGACCTCCCTACATTGGTGTGCAGGAGCACCTGTACCATTCACAGCTCCAAGAGGCTCAAGGCGGTCTTCTTACACTGGTCAGCAACATGTCTTCATGCGACCTGCCAGACTTCACCACCTGGTATGGACGATCGCGGCACCTCAATGTCTACCGCCACAGCTCTTCAAAACCATAGCTCCTCCGCATCCCACTCCAGGCTCCAGACGCAGGTCCAGCGAGGCATCTAGGCTCCAGACGCAGGTTCCAGCGAGGCATCCAGGATCCTGGCGCAGGTCCTGTGATGCATCCAGGCCCTCATCCTGCTCATCCTGGATGTTGGCTGGCTTGAGGGAGTTGGTGATGTGTGCTGCACTTGGCTCTGGCTGCTCTGTTCTGCATTTCATTGTTTTTTTGCCTATTTTCTATTGGAGGTAGACTGATAGGATATTTTTTTCAATAGAGGCAAAGAAAACTCACGTTGGGATGACTAACGTGCATTTTTTGCCGCTAATGCGCCTTTTGTTGGTTTTCGCCCACTAACGCCAGAATTCCTATCGTCATCACGCTAATGTTAGCAGCAGTTTTCGCCGTCGATCCCTGTAGCTATCACCATGTAGCGACGGCTTGTAAATATGTCGCTAACATGGCGATAGTTTTCAGGTGACCTAAAGAAGGATGGATGGGTCCAGGCATTGCGCTTTTTTTGTATTATGCTGGCCAAGTGATGTTAACACTTGTTTTCCACAAAACATTTAGGGTCACCGGTTGTCAAGCGCAGTGACGATTGTATTTGGTCATTTATTTCTTTAATTATTTGTTTATTTAAATATGTATTTATGATGATTGCGCAATAAAGCTTACATAATATTTTTCGGTTGCTTCAGGGAGCACCCTTGATTAAATGATGATAACTGTGATTGAGGTAAAAATGTGCCAACTAATGAGGATAGTCAAGTCCAGATAGGTGCTAAAAAGATAGAGATAACTGTTGCATGATAATATTATCTTGTTTTCGCACCACACAACTGCCCTTTGTAAGGGTTGTGAACAACTAGTAATTAATGACAAACTGTGAGTAGTCATGGGAAAGTAACCATTGCCCACCTCTGGTAAAATCCTGGCCCTCACATAATGGTGGTATTTCTTAGCAACATGTGAACATGCATAGTGTGATGCTGATTAATGGTAAAATGCTGAGCTTGGCACAATGGTGATAATTCTTGGCATATTGTGGATATCCATGGTATGATGGTGCCTCTCTCTGACATAATGCTTGATCTAACAGAATGGTGGTCAGGATTAACATATTGTGCATATGCTTGGCACAGTGATGTCCACCCACGTCTGCAGTGTTCCTCACTCAAATCAGAAAACCTTGACGCTTTGGATCGAAGTGCTCACAGTTTTCATTGTAGATGTGTTTGATACTAGAATACCTCAGAAGAACAAACATCTAGTGAGTCTACATATACCCCTGTCCCCCAAAATATCCATCCTATAAAGAATAATTAAGGTACAACCTGATTTCCATTCCTCAATATGAGCCAAAGTTTAATTGACCATCCCAACCAGGCACCTTAGTTTGAGAAGCAAATCAGCCAACATCTTTCTAGTAAAGGCTCACTCAGTAGTCAACCAAACTTTGGAAATCCCAAACTTGAATGAAGAGAACTGTGCAGTATTAGAAACTAAGTAAATCTGATTCACATTTGATGCCACATCCTACTATACACACTTCCCCCAACAAACTGCAAAATAATAATGAAGAAGAGACACAGTGGCTGAAGACATAGATCAGCCCTATTCTACCTTGACCCTTTTGACAGCCTGGGGATTTAAAACCTCAACAACACCTCACTTGAACCTCTTTGTCATGGGGCTTCTCAGAATGACATAATCAGGGCAGGACTGGCCATTGCAGGCACCGGGCGTTTCCCTGGTGGGCTGCCATGATGGGGCCCGGTTTTGAACCCCTGAGGGGCCGTTTTATTACTGGGGGCCACGTTTGCTAAAAAAATTGGCCTCCTGTAACAAAAGCTGCACAAACCTTTCCACTAGTACCCCCCACACCCCCCATTCGACCCAGGTCTTTGCCAGGGCCGGTTTTGGTTCCCAATCCGGCCCTGGACATAATTCATCTTTCTCTCTGACACTAATATACCAAAATCACAGGATAGTCCTCAACATTCCTTGACAAAGTCCTAGACCTAACTGTTTCTAACCGACAGTGTCAAATAAGATTCTGCTAACTGGCATTTTTAACTGCTCAGTAGACAACCTGTGTGATAACCAGGCTAGTAAATTAAGGAAAAGGTAGACTCCATAGGATTCACATAGTAAGTCTTGGTCCAGCCCCTATTGCAGGTCATGCAATCAATCTTGTGTCTTCATACGGCCTGAACACCCAAGACCTAGTGGTCAAGTTGACATACTGCTTAAAAAGCAATCTGGTTGCTTTTGTAATAGAAACAGGCTGCAAACACCATAAACCCAAGGTATCTTGGTCCACTAACCTTCAAGGGTGACTTCCCCAATAATTTAGATGACGCTGACCCAACCTCCCTTCTTTAATTTCTCCATATTAATATTACCAAGACGCTTGATATAGTAATGCCTCATGCAAACCTGGAGATTCTGAAAAGACATGGGTGAAAAATGAAGGCTACTGCAGATAAAGATATGTTCCGAACCCAATTGAGAAATGATCAAGTAAGTGACGAGGCCCTTCACTAACTTACTCAACCAAGCCTAAAATCATTAACAAATGCAGTCAAACCTAAAATTAAACAGAAGAACTATGATGATGACGCAAATCACATCCAACTAAATCTTCAAAGAGCTAATTACCTTCTTTAGCGACAACATTTCAAAGATTTGCTCCTATATTTAGGAGAAATATTAGTCTTCTCCATTCAAATAAACAGAGGTGTCAAACAGCCATTTGCACTTCCCAACCTTCCCAACCATTGGACCAGGGAAAGTACTCAAAGTGCCAAATAAGGCCCTTCTATTCAAACTGTGTGTGGCGTCTACTATCAAAGACCATATTTCCACTCTGAACCAAAACATAACAAGGCTAATAAACAACACCTCTCTCCAAAGTGTGATACTGATTAGGGCTAAAGCAAGCTATTAAACTACTCTTATCAAAAATGCAAACTGCTGTGTCTTTGGTGGTGTCAAACTACAAACTCATCTCACCTTCCTAGGACAAATTCTTGAAAGTGAGGTCACGCCCCGGTTACAAGATTTCATTGAACTCAATCAGTTCTTACAAGTTAGACTATCTGTACTCAGACCCTCAATGGGTACAGAATTTGCAATAACAAATATTAGAGAAGACCTTCTTTCGTCCGTCAATGCAGGCAAATCAGAATTTCTCATTTAACCTGACCTATCTGCAGCTTGTTATATAGTAGATGACAAGGTCCTTTTTGATTGCTTTCAAAAGTGAATTATGAAAAATGGTACAGCGCTTATATGGTTCAGCTCATCTCTTTCATATGTAAAGCCATAAAATCAAAATGGGATAATTCTGCTCAGCCCCGTAACCCATTGGAGGTACCATTCCACAAGGACCCCACTACTTCTTAAAATCATTTTACATAGCTTATATTCCTCTACCAACTCCAAATATATGCTGAAAATATTCAAATCCACCTGAGGCTTGGCGGTCCAATAGAGCAGAGCTCAACTATCTCAACATTCTTGAAACACTTTTATTGAATGATAGAACAATATCTCTACCTAAAAAGAACAAAAACCGAAATCCTGATAACATTAAAGAAGACGGCAAGACATTTCCTGTTCTAGATGCACTAGTTTTCAGCAGTAATCAAAAGCACCTATCACCAGCCATTGAAAAATAAATTAATAATAAGATGCTTCAACTCCTTCATTCCTCCTTCAACTGTGATATTGGATGAAACCCATCAGGTCCTTGGCCCATTTGCAACTCAACTATTGCAACATAGCTTTCAAAGAAGCACACAAGAACAACATCATCAAACTTCAGAATATAGAAAACCAATTGGCTGTGCTTAGTATCAACCTGAAAAGATTTGGTCACATCATCCGAGCGCTGATAGAAGTCTGCCGACTGCAGGTGTCCCGTAGGATCGATCTTCAAACAATGAATGGGGAAAGGACTGCTCTTGATTTATTCACAAAAGCGAGTTCCACTCTACATAGCAAGCCCCAACCACAGGTCAAGCAAATATGATTTTTAAAACCTGATCCACCATGAAGACTTATGGAGATCAGCCTACCAGAATTCATGAAAAACAAGTATGTAAAGTGCTATGCTTATACTCTAGGAACCAACCAAACTTGACATCATTTAAAATGCATCAGAAAATGTGTCTTTTCAAGGAGGTTTTCCATTGCTACTCGTTGTCCAAGCTAGAGGACATGGCCCCACATAAGACCTTTTTCAATCTTGAGCAGCAGACATCGATTATGCACCATACTAACCACCTATCCCTTAAAGTCTCTGCAAACAATTCCCCAGTGCACACTGCAGAGCCATATCTAGGAGGCCGCATAAAGCCACCCTGCATGGCTTTTCATGGCTGTGTAGATATGGTGTGAGGCAACACAAGGCAAGTCGCTGCATTGCCACACACTACAATAGAGAGGTGTGTCATGGACATTAAGGTGGGTGTTCCCACGTAACACCCATGGCATTTGACATATTCCCAAATTTACAACATGCTGTAAAACTGGGAATGCGCAACGGTTGTTTTTGTGTAGGAAGGTGTCCCTTCCTGCATGATAACAAGCTGATTTCAAAGCAGGCACCCTTGCACCAAGGGAGCCTGAGTTGGCGCTGGGAATTCATTTGTGCACCAGCGCCGTAAAAGAGGACAGGAATGCACAGTTTCTCATAGAGATGGTACATTCCTGCCCTTTTCCTTTGATGTAGGTCACCATGAAATTAAGGCTTGCACACTGCCCTACACTGAAAATAAGTAAATGAGGCCCAAAGAAAAGTTTGTTCAGATATAATAAGTAACCTTAAGAATATATAGAACATGAATAGAAAGGTAAAGGTTCGGATATTAATGTAATTTAATTTAAAATAATTATGTTAATTAACAGCTTACAGATATTTTCATAAAAATCAAAATATGTTAATGATAACTTTACTACATAAGCAAAGTAGATTAGGGATAGGCTAATAATAATTACAAATGCTACATTATTTTGTGTATATAAATATTATCACTTTAAAATAATAAAAAATATTTACGTAGTAATTGCTTAATTAAATACATTTAGAGGTTAGAAAGAGGTTATGTACAATAATTAAAATGATGAAAGGGTACAAAAGAGAAACGAGTTACATTTAGATTTACAATTACTTAAATATAATTAAGAATAAAAAAGTTGAATATTGAAAAAAGATAGGCGTAGTTTCAATGCATTGAGGATCGATGTAGGTCTAAAATACATACAACCATACCTGGAAGATGCAATGGAAGACGATATTGTAACATACAATCTTTTTAAGATGAGAAAATTGTGGTACATGATAAAAACTCCTAGGAAGATTTACCAAACATATTCATAGATGGTTTGCTTGCTCAGAGGGTTAATGGGCCTGCTGAGAAATTTGTATGAAACCTGCAGGTCATTGAGTCTAAACTGAGTGAGGATAGCTCAGTGTTTCATGCTTTCGAGATTATTGAAAGGAATACTATTCAACTGAGTAGAAACCTGAGAGGATGGCTCAATGCGTTGAATGCTTGTCGTTAATACATGCAGTGATCTGCAGGTCACAAGTGTGAATCCTGGAAGGATGTGGCTTATCGGCTAAAGTGGCCAGCTTTGAAGTTATGAAACCAGGATCTAGTCTGGCGGGAGTCTCAAACATCCTGTGATTCTGGCAAATGACTTAGTCTCCACGTGCCTAAAATGAATGTGTCTGTCTGTAATGCAACTAATGCTCATGTAAAGTGCTCTAATACCTTCGGTTCGGGTTTGCCCTATATAAAGACTGCAACCCCCCCCCCCAAAAAAAAACATAGCTTTCTATCCTTCTGTGGTTAATTAGCTGGATTCCATTAAACGGGTAATAGTAATACCACCTGCTGTGCCACAGCCAGAATTTGACTAGTGCAAGCATTTTATCTGGGTGGAATAGACAACATAGTATGAATGCCAAGGATAGTAACAATTGTGCCATGGTCAACATCTTACCTGTGGTGGGTATCATATCATGGATGTACAAGTTTTCAAGAAATGCCACCAGCTTATGAGGGCTTTCATTTTACTGGGTTTGGGCTACTGGCATCCTCCCATGAATGCCCTCTCAATGACAAGGATTACCACCATGGTGCCAGGGTCAGGATATGACCAGGGTGAGAATGGCCAACATGCCACAGATATTCCCCTTGGGCAGTGGGCACTACACTCCTTGCTCATGCACTCAAAGACAGGCACGAATAAACAAGCACACATACACACATAAGCTAACCCATACACACATACATGCATTCACGCACATACACACACTTACAAAAAAATACATCATCAACATGTGTTTTTTTAAATGTAAACTTCACTCAGTTGCTGTCCTGACTCTTGATACTGCCCGGGACTGCCTCCTATCTCTTCTCTGTGTGCCATCTATTTTTCTGGATTGGTCCTCCCAGGAATGGGAAGAGCTGGACTGGAGCACCTTAGTGGCCATGGAGGGTTGGGGATGGACCAACCAGAAGCACCTGAGGAGAAAGGGGCATGGCAATCATGAGAAGCCTCGTCTGGTGGGTCGGACGCCATGGTTTATCAGCAGTGGGACAGAAGTAAGGGGGCTATCCCTGGTGCTCTGGCAGAGGATGGGGCCATGACCAGTGCTTAGTGGTTCTCATGCTTCCTGCCATTGGGAGTATCTTCAATGGGGCCTCCTCTTCCATTGGAATGTTTCCCTTTTTTGTTTTGTTTATCCCTTGCTTAAAAGATTATCAGGGGGTAACTGTGTAATTTTCCTTTTCCTGGTCAGGTGGAATACGTCTTCCACTTGAATATCAACAAAGTACATCGTTTTTCCTTGACGACTAGCACGACAATAGGAAAAGGACAGATTTGCTTTAAGGTGCCACTAGGAAGCACAATTGAGGCAAAACCTAAAAAAGAACTTCAATGTGATTCAATAACATGCGGATCCTGATCATAAATGAGGATGGAGGTGCATGAGGTTTCAGGAAGTCCCGGTAAATATCAATACGCGAGGTGAGGTATTTACCATTTTCGGTAAACACCTTGGGGCAGATTTATGTTAACTGGCGCATCCCTGCATATCAGCAGGGATGCGCCAGTTATTATGCACCACAGCTGCGCCACCATGGATGCGCCGCATTTATAATGCGGCGCACCATGGGGCAAAAACGGCACAGATGCGTGACGCATCTGTGCCGTAAAAGTGGCGCATTGCTGGAGTTGCGTCGCAAGCGCGACGCAGCTCCAGCAATGTTCTGGGGGGCCCTATCTGTACAATGCTGCGTCAATCCTTACGCCTGCTTCAAGCAGGCGCAGGGTTTTGACGCAGCATGGGCCTAAAAGTGACTGAGTGAAATCTTGTAGATTTCACTCAGCCACTTTTAGGAGGCGTTCCTGCGCCGGAACGCCCCCACCTGCCCTGGAACGCCTACATGTGGCGCAGGGCTTTACAACGTGACGCATCTCCCAGATGCGTCACGTTGTAAATACCCCGCACCATGGTGCAGGATTTGCGCCGCTGCTGCGTCACAAAAGTGACGCAACGGCGGCGCAAAAGTGGCGCAAGTGCAACATAAATCTGCCCCCTTGTGCTTTGTGTTGAAATACGGAAATAGCACGTGAGTGAATTTGGTACCTACTGTACCAAATTTCACATGTTAAATAAATTACCAGGCATTTTCCCCCCAGTAAATATCAGCATGCTTGAGCTGCTAAAATTGACGTGGGGAGGATTGTAATGACCGGGTTTGGTAAACACTACTTTACTTGGAATTATGGAGTTGGCACAGGAATTGGAATTTTATGGCTCCTTTGTGATGGAGCCTTTAGAAGTTAGAAAAACAAAAAAAAGACAAATGTTTGAGAAACATCCCCAAAACACAAGAAACTTTTTTATCTGAGAGCTGACTTTGCTGCAACAGATGGAAAGCAAGATGGCGGTCGCTTGAGGCTGCTGGAGCGGACTTGCCAGGAGCACCGTGAACTGAGGATGAATTAAGTGGGGGAGTTAATCTAAAGCAATACAGTACTCACCCGCATAATGCTCGTGGATACAGGAGGCTCCGATACGGTCGTGGATACCGACCTTAGATCCAAGGCCAGCCCCGGGGAAGAGCTGCCACGGGACTACACTGCGGCGGTAAAGCTCTTGGCACGAGTCCTTGCATCCATTGGTTGCCGGTGGTGCCGGCAAAGAGGGAATATACAAATGGCTCCTAAGGCGCCCAGCTCTGTCAAGGGAAAGACGGGTGCGATGGCAGACTCTGCGGGCCCCGAGGGCAAAAAAGGCGGCTGGCAGACGCCGCTGACACTGAAACCAGTTCCGGAGAAGGAGAGAGAGGCGGTTTCAGTTTTGGTTAGGGGAAGAGGCGAGACTTCATCTGGACGACGTGTCCCGGGTGGCACAGTACTGAAAATGCTCCGTTCCTCTAGCGATAAACGGACGGAGAGTACAGCCCAAGACACAAGCACTGCTGAGGCTGAAGTGGAGGGTCTTCCTCATGAGTCAGAAAAAGCAAATGACTCACCAATGGCTGGGGAGGACGACCTGGCTAAGGATCTACCTGCTGGAAGCCTGAAAGTAAGTTCTGAGATAAAGCAGAGTGTCAATGTATCAGAGGGCATATCTGAAGATCTAAGGAGGTGCAGCGGGGGATTGCCAGAACAATGTGGGGATAATGAGGGCAACCAGATGATAAGCCAGGGGAAAACTACCGAGGGTATAGTGAACACTAGGCCAGTAACAACAGCGGTAGAGACAATAATATCGACAATACAGCGGGCCCCCACAGCCCAGTCAAACTCCCAAAGTCAGGGGCAAGGGGTGTTGCAGGTAAACCCCGAAGTGGATATGGAGCCTAATGACTGCTTTTTCTCCCTGTCTGATGGCCCTGAGTGGTCAGGTAATGACTGTGGATCCTCAATAATATCAATTGAAGACGAAGATGCAAGTAAGTTGGTGAAAGCAAGAGACTCCCTATATATGACCGCCCTTCGGGTTGGCAGAAAGAAAACTGGGTTTCATGCGCAAAGGACAGCAAGCCTGAATTGGGATTACTCTCTAACCAACTCAACTAACCTCATGAAAAACGCAGTATCTCAGGACACCCCTGGCTTGCATCCCCCAACATTGGAAACGGTCTTACAGACAATAATGCAACATCGGTATGAGACACGGGCCGATGCACGCAAAGCGCAGAGTGCTGCATGAAAAGTCCAGGGGGCAGACAGGAAGCTGACAAAATCATGCAACATTATTGGCGAACGGCTTACAGAGCTTGAAACCCGAGTCAGCAATTGAGACTGAAGTAACTGATAAACTTAGCCAATTCAAAGAACAAGAGTAACGAATCACAGACATTCAATGGAAATTGAAAGAAAGTGAGAACCGTCGGAGATGTAATAAGTTGAGGGTCTTGGGGGTTCCTGAAGGGAAGGAGGGGTCAGATATTCAGACCCACGTGCTAGATCTCTTTCGACGAGCCTTCCCGGAACTCAAAGACTGGAATTGGCAACAAGAGGTCCAGCGAGTGCACAGGACACCCTTCACTTTAAGAAATCCAGTCAGGGAGGGATCTAAGCCAAGAGCCATCTAGGTTTTTTTTGGCAATTTTCTTTTGAGACAGGCGGTGTTCGAAAAAGCCAGGCCAGTGGCCAAGAGAAATGTTGATGTCTCTTTTTTTGTAAGACCTCACTTCTGTCATGTCACCGTTCAGAGGAGGCGGCGCTTGCGCCAATTGGTAAAACCCTTTCAGGATAAAGGGGCAAAAGTGTTTCTGAATAATCCTGCCTCCTTAAAGGTAGTTTGGCAAGGGTCAACAAAGTGTTTTACATCTGAGGTAAAGGCTCAAGAGTTCCTGGCTGGATTGAAGCTCTAAATACCCTATAGGTTTAAGGAGTTGAATAAAGTGCTGTAAGGGGGAGGGGGTATCTCTGTTCCTGTTGTGTCAGACTCTTGAAGTCTATCGTATAGATTTCTTCTGGGCATTTCCCGAAGATAGGAGAGAGGGAGGGGTGGGGGGGTAGGGTAGTGTCTAGGGGAATGGGGTGGGGGAGGATTGGGCAGGGGGTTCTAGGGATTCTGGCTGGGGGGCACAAAACAGGGTGAAAAAATTCAGAGGGACAATGGATTTTAAAAAAAAACAGAATTTTAAAATGTTACGAATAATGACGGAAGTGAGAGTAAACTATTGTTACTTAGGTTTGTTTTTGGGTTTAAGAAAGGGAAGGGATGAAACAAAAGAAATGGGACAACATATCAATTTAAATGGGTAAGCTGACTGTCTGCTCTGTTAATATAGCTGGCTTAGGAGACAGGAAGAAGCAAAACTGGACTATGGAAATGCTGAGATTTAATAACCCCGATATAATTGCACTTCAAGAAACGCATATACCATGGGAAAAGAGGGGGCTAATCATGAGAAAGGGCTATTCTTTAATGGCCTGCTCTACGCAAACTTCCAATATTAGAGGGATGGCTATATTAGCTAAAAACCGAATAGGACCCGCTAGGCGGACATTGGGCGATGCAGAAGGGATGTGGGCTGTAGTGGAGCTCGAATATGGAATAACAATAGTGACGGAGTATGGATCAAATCAGGATGAGCCTAACACATTCGAAGACCTGGAAATGGAGCTAGCAGCTTGGCCCACATCTCTAATTATGTGTGGGGACTGTAATATACACCTACGAGTAGGTGACGCGAATTCTAATAGATATTACGGACAGAAGCCCAAAGTCTATCGAGCATTAACATCACTGATTAAAAGCCATGGGTTAGTAGACGTATGGGAATCCAAGCTTCCCTCCGATCCAGGATATACATACTTCTCTTATCCCCATCAGAAATATGTCAGGCTGGACTATTTTTTTATATCAAAGCAGATTCTAGGAGGGGCAGAAATAGAAATCTTGCCGAAATCGATTTCTGATCATAACCCTTTGATTCTTGGTCTAAGACTGCCGCAAATCCATATTTGCCAAACACAATGGACATTCGATCGGAAATTGTTGGTTGATCAAGAATATGTTTACCATTTTAGAACTTGGATCCAAGAATTTTTTAATTTTAATAGATTTAGCGCCACACGTAACATGGTCTGGGAAGCATTCAAGGCTGGAATAAGAAGGGAGACAATAAGCTTTGTATCTAACCAGAGACAACAACAAGAGAAGAAGATTAGGCAACTACATGCCAAGCTTCAGGACTTGGAGAGAGAACATCTGGGAAAGATAGTGCGGGGGATGGATGTAGCTACAACTCAGCTAGATATCATTGTGGTCAATGCTGAGATAGGGTCTTATTATTTTCAAAAGGCTGCGGCAAGCTGCCAGACTCATAGAGCGGAGAGCTTTGACTATGGCAAAACTGTTGGGAAACTACTTGCCTTAAAGACCAGACAAAAATCAGTGAAGAGCCAGATATCTCTAATAACCAGCGGGGGGATCTCATGCACAGATTCGGGGGATATAGTGGATGTGTTTTATAAATTCTATCAAGAGATCTATACGGAGGAGAAGCAAGGTTCCCACTGGGATACCTTTGTGAGGGCTAGCAAAGAATATAGAACTCTGGGGGATGACACAAGGGAGAGGTTGGAGACGGAATTTACACTGGAGGAGACACAAATAGCGGTACAGCAGTTGGCTTCGGGCAAGGCGGCTGGCCCTGATAAAATTCCATCCAAATTTTATAAAATCTTTCAAGAAGAGCCAGCTCCCTTGCTCTGGGATCTGTTCCTGGGGGTACAATATTCTGGGAATCCACCGGACTCCTGGAAGGGTACTAATATTGTCATCTTCCCAAAGAAAGATAAGCCATTGGATAGGCCCACCTAATATAGTCCTATCTCTCTAATAAATACGAATGCCAAAATCTATTCTAAAATCTTGGTGAACCGTCTCCAGAAGGTCATAGCCAGCCTTGTATCACCCAGGCAACACGGTTTTGTGCCAGGGCGGGACACAACTGACCATGTAAGTAGAGCCGTGGTCCTATTTGACATCATTGGGGAGACTATTGGATATCTGGCTATGATCCTCTTGGATGCGGAAAAGGCATTCGATCGTGTGTCATGGGAATATTTGTGGGGTGTCCTAGCAGCTAAAGGGTTCGGCTCTTGGGCCGTCACTGCAATTAAAGCGATGTACAGGGCTCCCTACGCGAAATTGCAGCTGATGGGTAGAGAATCTGACATGATAAGGGTTTCACGAGGAACAAGGCAGGGATGCCCTTGCTGTCCAATCCTATTTGCCCTATATATTGATCCCTTTATCCAGTCGTTGATCGAGAATCAGGCAATTGCACCAGTGATGGCCCAGGGATTTAGTTCTAAAGTACTAGCATGCGCAGATGACATTGCGGTATTAATCCTGAGGAGGCAATGAGTGAGATAGAAGCTACTGCTATTATTTTAGGGAAGGAATCAGGGTATCTATTGAATAAAACCAAGACTCAAATAGTTTGCACCAAAAATGTTACTCTCCTGGATAGTCAATGAGTAAATATAGCTACCTATCTCGGAGTTCGGCTCATCCCGGATATCGGTCAGGTTGCCGAAATTAGTCTAAACCCCGTGATCAGTAAGATCGCTAAAGACCTTAGGCGAATGAATTCACTTCATTTAACCATCATAGGTAGAGTTAATGTTCTCAAAATGATTATGTTCCCTAAGGTATTGTACCTTTTCAGGACACTCCCGGTCGAAATTGAAGGATCTTTAATCAGAGCTTTAGACTCTTTGTTGAGTAGGTTTATCTGGCAATATGGTAAGGTCAGGAGATCTTTAAAACTGCTTACCTTGCCACAAGTTCGGGGAGGGTTGGTCCCTCCTAATTGAACTTTTTATTGTTGTGCAGTCTTATTACATCAAATGAATATACCCTTTTTTTAAACTTCTGGTAGCACCAGCGAGATACAGGCTGAGGGTCTCCCAACAATCTATAAGCTGGCGCTCGGAGAAAGGGCAAAAGCACTGCTTCTGCCAGAGCTGGAACCTAGCTACTACAAGAAGGTTCGATTTAAGATCATATCGAATGCATGGAAAACCTGGGGTAGAATACAAAAACATATGAATATTGCGAAGATAACAAAGTATACACCCATTTGGAAATCATCCTTATTTCCCTCTGTGTTTTACGATGTTATAGCCAGGCAATGGGAGCAACTGGGGTTATGGACAGTGGGAGACATCCAGACAAATGGCCAATTATATTCGTTTAGTGAGCTACAAAGAGAGTTTGGAATACTAGATGGGCATTATCTTAAGTATCTACAAATATAGGAGGGTCTCGGCAAAGGGGACAGGCAATTTCTAATGCTAAAATTACACTGTTTGATACTATGGGGAGAACCACCTGTAAAATCAAACATTTATACAGTATGATGATAGAACTTCCTCCGGATGATGTTGAAAAAGTTGAGACTAAATGGGCCAATAGATTAGAGGATGAAGATGTTGATATTGATTTGTCATTACGGTTAGTAAAAAAAACGCTCCTATCCGCTAATCTAAAGTCACAACACTATAAAACGATTTCCAATTTGTATTTCACTCCGGCCAAATTATTCAAATGGGGGAAAAGGGAGGATGATAAATCCCCCAGATGTGGGATAGGACCAGCAGAAGAGATTCATATGTTTTATGGGTGTCCACAACTTGATTTGATAAAAACCGAAGTTCTGGGAGAAGATCCTCGGAAAAACGGTGGCATTAACCCCTTCACTTAAGATGATCGGACAGCAGTGTCGGGCTAGATCAACCCCAGGCTAGTATCATATTTATCTCACTTGTAGTATTAAGATTACTCATTGCAACTAGATGGAAGGATCCAATTCCCCCCAACTTTTATGAATTCTTAGCTCGTTTCATAGCCGTATATAAACTTGAACAGGCCCTACATACCTGTAAGGGGTACCAGGATAAAAGATGGGGGATAAAATTATGGGCTCCAGTTATGAAGTGGGTAAAAGGGTAGGATAATGTATAAATGTTTTCTGATGTATTGTATCTCCTCAGCCCTTTTCCTTTTATGTATCAGTATCAATTTAGATCCGGATTGATAGACAACTATTGACAATGTATTACAAATGAATTAACTTTCTTTTTTATATATGAATGTATGTATAATGTCTCTCTGAACAATAAAAAAAACAGAGAGAGCTGATTTTGTATAAAGAGGTACGATTGAGTTGGGAATCTCTTTGAATTAAGTAACACTGTGGGCGTATTTACAAAGGCATTTCGGAATACACAATGTTGTGTTATTGTAATGCTGTTTTACATACTCTTACATGCCTTTGTAAATTGACCTCAAAACACCTGAAATGAGAAAACAATGGAAATATGCAGGGATATTTATAAATAAAATTTGTACAGATAGAAAATACTGTGCCCTCTGTGCATGTTTACTAACGGGGAGGTGGACGTTGGAATTCACATAGACATGTAAGAATATGTTTTTAAAAGTCTTAAAGAGTACTAATTTATGTACTCCAAAATACCTTTGACACAGTCCTTTTATAGTCTCAATCACATGCATAAAGTCAATTCGGCACTAAAATGCATTGGAGGCTTATTGGCTATGGCTGTGCTTAGCAGCAGACGCTATTTTAGACAACAGAAAATGTCCACTACTGTCAAATTGATCAACATATATATTCTTTCACTTTTAAAATAGGTCACTGTTTCTTATGTAGACCCTAGCATTTTCTACTGTTGTATGTTGAAAGAAAAACTTGACAAAGGTTCAGTTGCACTTTCCATAGTGTTCTGGTAGGTGGCATGTTATTACTCAAGTTCCTAGATTTAATGCCAAGTGGTAATTGCAGTGCTTAATTTTATCTGGCGGTTGCAGGTAGGGCCTACCAGCACTTAGTTTTGGAGGCCGGCACTTATCCTCAATCTGCTTTAAACTAGAGCAAGGACAGAAAAACACAAAAGGTGTATAGGAAGAGGGAGAGAAAGACAGAAAAACTTGGCAAAATAGAAAGTAGGGAAGAAAAAGAACATGCAAGAGTGAGATAAAAGGGCAGAGAGTGTCTGGTGGTGGATTAAATAGGCATACGATGATATCAAGAATACACAAAATTGGTATTCGGCACTGACATTCAATAGTGCCATCAGCAGACTTCTTAGCAATACTTCGGGCCCTGGCATTTCTTATGTTACAAACTAAGCATTGAGTAACTGCTGGATCAAGTGAAATCTTGAGATTGCGGGTAGCTTTTATAAGAGCTGGTGTATATTTAATTGAAACATTATGAGACTCCATAAAATTAGCCTATTGTGCACAAGGTCAAGAAATCTCAAATCAAATTTCTGGCTCCTTGAGACCACTTCCCTCTACCCCCCAATTACGTGCAAACATTCTGTTATTCTAGCCAGTCAGTATGCAGTTGAAGGAGCTGAAATCTAAACGAAGAAGAGAACAATGGATTATTTTTTTATCATTATCATTAATTGATCTATTTTGTAATCATCTAGGGCTTTGTAAAATCGCACGATTTTTTCGGGAAATTTCAGAAAATGACACACAAAAACACAAAATTATGCATAATGTAGTTTAAGGGTATCTAAAGTGAAAATTTCCCGCAAGAACATTCCTTGTGTAAAAAATGTATGTGATGTATCAGAAGGACACTAGTTTGAGCAGAAATTGCCCGCAAAGTATTTTCTCTGCAAATCAGATGACTCTGGTAACAAATAATAATATGAAATTGCATGCTGTGGCATTTCAGGAAATGTCTTCAAACTGCCTGTGACAAAACATTTGCAATTTCACAATTTTCGCCAGCATATTCAAAGGTTCACAAAAAGTACTGTCATCATATCTTGTTATCCTTCTCTTGTTCCCATGACTGTCCTTGCGATGAGCCACATTGAAGTAGAGAATCATTTCTTTTTGTTGGAAGTGTACAATATGCAGGTGTCATTTTGAGTTTAGGAATTTTTTCGAACATTAGAAAGTTGGAAAGAGATAACAAGACAGGCTCCATCTTCTCACTGACATGCATTCAGAAGAATTGATATATAACATGGAGGAAGCTGGAAAATTAAATAAAAGGGATTTAAATGGGATCTTAGAATAAGGATTTAAAAATCAAAGAGGGATTATTTAAAGCTACATGGCGAGTGAGAAAGGCCTGCATGTTCCAATTCACAAAAGGAAGAGGGGAAATCAGAAATTTGCTTCTGTA
This sequence comes from Triturus cristatus, assembly GCF_964204655.1. Classification (NCBI taxonomy): domain Eukaryota; kingdom Metazoa; phylum Chordata; class Amphibia; order Caudata; family Salamandridae; genus Triturus; species Triturus cristatus. Next base: position 99,711,341 of record NC_140588.1, read on the forward strand.
GAACTTCCTGAAATTTGAAGCAATTCTCTGACTTTTATGGATTTCCCTAAGAGTTTCACCTGCACAGATGGCTAATGTTATGGAAGAGTCACATGCAAAAAATGTATTCATGCAGAATGACCACCAGTTGGGATTTTTGTGAGAGGAAATTTGACACAAATGTGTGTTTGGACATTTAACTTTAATTTTTGATTCCACACTGGAAAATGCTTCACATAGAACCCTATGGAATTCAGGGTGCTCTCTCCTTATTTCCATTCCGGGAAAACTCTAATTCCTGCTCTTTTTGAAGTAAATGTGTGAGTGATTCCATGGTGAAATAGTGCTCAAAATTAGTATATGAATACCCAACAATTTTTTGGGTTGGCTTTTAGCCCATTGTAATTGGCAATATTGGGCATTACAGGTATTACTACCCCAGTCAATAAGAAAGGAACATAAAATGAGAGTGTGACTTTAAGAGCCAGTATCACCTGCTGCAGCCTACTAGAAGACTATTAGAATAGTTACCCTGATGAGGTGGAATGTCCTAATTAAAAAAAAGAAAATGCAAGTTGAGGGTTAAAAGCACTTAGAAAGTCAATAGTGTCTGTGACAGTGCTCTCCATTTATATCAGTTACTGCTGGTGCTGTGCATGCTGATGTGCAAAGTAATGATGTGGCAGTAAGTAGCAAGAAGGGGCAGCAGGAGCAATAGAAATACAAAGGGGATGCCTCTTCAGTCGCCGCCTCTTTTGTCTTTAACTCTGCCATATTGCTTTGGTTCACTTGGTAAGGCAGATGAAGAGATCAGAGCTCCCTTCACCCGATCTCCCATACCTAATGGACCTGCATTACTTACAATACTGATACTGTGAGCCATATGAGGAGGTAGAGGACAGCTTCTGCTCCTTCCTAATACGTGCAACTTCTGGGTCTCTCGCTCCCATGAACAATACCATATGTACTGTGGAGTAGCAGGGGGGAGAGATAGGCATGGGCAGTGCATTCAAGGATTATGATTTTGCTGACAGCGGGTGTATGCTGGTATTCATAGCCCGCTGTTATTCCGTTGTTTTAAATTGAGATCTCTATGTTTCGGGGTTCTAATATAGCTTTAGAGGCCAATGTAGAGGGCTCTACTGGCCATTGAAGACCCGCTTCAGCGTTAAAGGCCCGAGCCAAAGGCGAGAAGAACTTTTCTGGATGAATAGCATATTACTCATGGGTTTCCAGTGTTAGGTATTAGTCATAGCTGGAGATAGTATTATTTATGTTCTTTGAGTTTATGGGGGTTCAATACAAATATGTTTCTCGTACAAGTTTGTGAAATTTGTGTCATTCCTGTCTGGAGATTAAATATGTGTATCGATGGGTTGATCGCAGTTTTTAGGGACATTGTCATTGACGTCCTTTCCAGACCAGTAGCACCCTACTCATTGGGAACCAGTAAGAGTTATAGGTCCCATAAAGAGACTTTGATTATATTATGTGAAATACATTGCCAGTGTGCACCTTGTGATGCACGATGCTCCGTGATACTCACTTTGACTGTCAGAATGCCACTTTGCTTGGCATTCCTTAATGCATACACTCTACCAGAGCACACAGAAGCATCTGTAAGGTTGCATACAAGTGCTCTGTAAAACACTTAAACAACCAGGAGACCGGGCAGATATGTAGTAAAGCTGGAGGTAAGCAGGAGAAGTGTATTTATCTAACAGGATAGCAACAAAATGAATGGCAGTCTACATATTACAGAGGCTCCGAGGACAGAGAATGCTCAGTCAAAAGTGCTGGGTGAAATTGAGCTTCAGTAATGTGAGAAATCCGTGACAAAAGTAAGAATTGGTGTGCACACGGAAGGAGCTTTCAATTATGAACAGACTTGTTAGCAGATGGAATATCGAGACCAGATATCAGCAAGAGATAAGTAGAATAAGATGCATAGTTCTCCAGATCGAAGAAAAAGAAGGTCCCGAGGTAGTGGTGCTGGAACAATTTTCTGAGTGGGGTGCTACCATTAATGTTATATCACCAATGTCACAGGGATTGTGAATAATCAAAGCATCGTAAAAAAACAAGTGTAACAATTGTCCCACATCCACTCGGCAGGAGAGTGGTATGGATGTGGTATGTAGCTGATGGTGCATTTTGGGGCACTGGTGTGGTAGAGCACTGTTATTTACAGTTAGCAGATTTTCAGTTGTAATGGCAAATTAAAGTGAATAGACATGCAGTTTTACTAGTAAACCTATATAGTACAAAAATGATAAAGTGTGGAAAATGGGTTTCAGTTAACATTTATCATTTGCGTATCAACAAGGAATGTGGCTTGATTTGTTTTGAACTTACTAAAATCTTTGTATCCATCACACTTAGTTTTTTTTATTGTACTTAAAGGTTAGTTTGGGTAGTGTGAGGAAAGAGTCAGATTTTGAGTACTTTGATTCAAGTGTTTTTGTTTTAGTTTAGAAACTTTTCCGAAGAAGGATATTTCCCCTGTTTGGACACTTACCAAGAGATCTGAGGATGATCTTTGATGATGCTCATGGTGGTATCTGGTAATTTTCAATTGTTTAGCTCCAGATCATTTCTATGGATTTTCTTGACAGTTACGCCCATTGGGGCCTATTCACAAACTGCATTTCAAAATGGTTTTAGGAGTATTATAATAGTAGTACAAATGTACTACAAAATGGGTGTTCACTAACTTACATTCGGAGGTCTACGCCTCTGCCTCTCCTATCTTTTAAGATCTCCCCAACTTGCGTCAAAGGCTATTACAGATAATTCAATGTGCCTGTCTTTCTCTGATGCCTAATTGTTCATCATCAAATATGCGATGGTTTCCAAATATCACTTCATTTGGAGATAACTTTCTCTCTCCAGGTTTGTTTTTTCCTTGGAATTGGATATTTGAGGAGAATTTGTTGTTAATAATATTTGGTGTAAGAGAAAATCGTTGAGTGGGGGTTTAATGTGAATAATCTTGGGGGCCAATTGGGACTTAAGTTTAGTGATGTTTTGTCCTTTGCAAGAGACAGTATAGCTCACATTTCACTAGAAATAACAGCAAACAATAAGCTCATGATTCGGTACAATAGCAATAGAAAATATTTAAAACACAATTAACACATTTGAAAATCAAATAACAAATGTTTGGGCAGGTGGTGCTATTAGAAGATTATGGGTCCGATTCCGATCCTGGAAAAATTTTCCCCGTACGAATCGTATCCGGATTTTTTACCGTACGAATCGTACAAGTAGCGTACAAACTGGCAAGTACGATTCATATGGGAAAAAGTCCATACGAATCGCATTGGGAAAAGTTCCCCACACGTCCTCGGGTCGGAAAATGTGTCCGACACATCCCCGGACGATTTACCGTACGAATCGGAAAAATTAAGTCCGACCGCGCAAGTACGATCCGTCCCGTCCATCCGATTTTACAACCGTATGGAAAAAACACCGTACGGACCGAACTCCTATAGCAACCATGGAGACACGTGCCCGCATACGCGCCGAACACCCCACCCCAGACCCCGTATGTACGCGCAGAACACCCCCCAGCCCTCGTATGTACGCGCCGAACACCCCCCCAGACCCCGTATGTACGCGCCAAATGTATGTATGTATGGAGCGTACCCCCACCCGTGTATGAATGGAGCGTACCAACACCCCACCAGTGTATGTATGAGGCGTACCCCCACCCGTGTATGTACGGAGCGTACCCCCACCCGTGTATGTACGGAGCTTACCCCCACCCGTGTATGAATGGAGCGTACCAACACCCCACCAGTGTATGTACGGAGCGTACCCCCACCCGTGTATGTACACAGCATACCCCCACCCGTGTATGTACGGAGCGTACCCCCACCCGTGTATGTACGGAGCGTACCAACACCACACCAGTGTATGTACGGAGCGTACCCCCACCAGTGTATGTATGGAGCGTACCCCCACCCGTGTATGTACGGAGCGTACCCCCACCCGTGTATGTACGGAGCGTACCCCCACCCGTGTATGTACGGAGCGTACCAACACCCCACCCGTGTATGTACGGAGCGTACCCCCACCCGTGTATGTACGTAGCGTACCCCCACCCGTGTATGCATGGAGCGTACCAACACCCCACCAGTGTATGTGAGCGTACCCCCACCCGTGTATGCATGGAGCGTACACCCAGCCCCCCCCCGTATGGAGGCTGCGAAACACCACCACCGATGGACGGTGCGGACCAACACCCTGCCCGTGTCTGTACGCACCCTACCCCAGGCCCCTACACCAGCACCCTCACCCAACATCGCGCATGTACGAGTCGTACTAAGCCTTAGCAAAGGACAGCACTGTACAACAACATGGCCCATGTACGCACCGTACAGACGCCAAAAACACACGTACTGAACCAGGACAAACCAAAACAACACAAGGAGAGTCAATTCGATTCACACAACACCACAAAATATGTCCAACAAGCCCAAATACACCCCATACACTGACCTGCAACTGCCAAACAGCTAAACAGAGGCCCAAAACACAACCACTCCTTATAACACACCCACCCAAAGTTCAAACACAGCCACACCCACAAATGGACCAATAAAAAGGCCCAACACACACAAACCATGATCCTTTGCAACAGATCCACTACTGCCAGACCACAGAGACAACGCACTGCACCATACTACAGCCATCAATACACCTTACACTTGCACTCCTTCACACAACCACCATCACAAACACCCCCTCATCACATTCACACACACACACCTTCACAACCACACTCACACACCCACAACCATCCACACCAACACCCCACAACCATCCACACCCACACCCCACACCATGCCCACTAACAAGAATCCAAAGTTCACAAAGGAGGAGCTGGAGGTCCTTGTCAACGAAATCGTCAGAGTCGAGCCACAGCTCTTTGGAACATTGGTCAGACGGACCAGCATATCCGAAAAATCAGCCATGTGGCAGAGGATTGTCAATGCTGTGAATGCTGTTGGGGCCACCAGAAGGACCAGGCATGAGTGCCAAGCCAGGTGGTACGATCTGCGGAGGACGGTCCGCCGCAAAATGACGGACGATCACAACCAGGGGAACATCACTGGAGGAGGGCCGCCCCGCAGACCGGTACACTACCATCCCTGGGAGGAGAAGGTGATCACCACGCTGCCGCCGGTGGGAGTAGACGGAGTACAAGGAGTCCCAGACCCTGGTGAGTACACAAACAACTCACCTCACATGGGGGGAACGCCATACACAACCAAAATCCCAATCATGCACGCAACCCCCCCAAAGCCAGCACCGGACACAACCACACTCCAAACACACACACATGCCACTAGCGCCTCCATGCCCCATGCACCAAGCAAGGCCATGCCAAGTCACAGGCCACACAAAACACCAACACAAGACAGGATGTTCCCGATGCCGGGAGGGTGGGCCCCAAAACTAACATAGAGCAACTCTGAAGCACACAACAATGCCCTCAGCCCATATGGCCTAGGGCACAGCCATACAAACAGTGTGTCCCCACACAGTACTGTGCTGCCTGCAAATGGTGGCCGCGTTGCAGGATGACATGGGTATGAAGGCACAATTTGCACATAACAGCAGCTAATGAAGTCGCATCACTCTGAAAGAGTGTCAGCACACACCGCCACAGCAGCAGCGCAGACTCAGACATTCCGCCCAATGGGTGCCCGGAGATTAGAAACAAACCCACATGAACAAGCCAATGGCCTTTGAAAGACCTGCAAACTGTGTGTGCCCAGGAATCTGGGCTGAGGTGACAGAGGGTGACACACAGAGGGAGGGAGGAGGCTGACAGAGGGAGGGAGAAAGGGAGACAGAGGGAGATGGACAGAGGGAGGAGGCTGACAGAGGGAGGGAGAAAGGGAGACAGAGGGAGACGGACAGAGGGAAGAGGGTGACAGAGGGAGGGAAAAAGGGAGACAGAGGGAGACGGACAGAGGGAGGAGGGTGACAGAGGGAGGGAGAAAGGGAGAAAGGGAGATGGACAGAGGGAGGAGGGTGACAGAGGGAGGGAGAAAGGGAGACAGAGGGAGATGGACAGAGGGAGGAGGGTGACAGAGGGAGGAAGAAAGGGAGACAGAGGGAGACGGACAGAGGGAGGAGGGTGACAGAGTGAGACGGACAGAGGGAGGAGGGTGACAGAGGGAGGGAGAAAGGGAGACAGAGGGAGACCAAATCACCCTTGGGTGGTGTGGCCATGTCCGCTCGTCAGCAGGTGGACTGTGTGCATGTAGACAAGGTTTGGCAGTGCGTGAACCCCCCCCTTTTTCCTTTGATAAACACTGGGCCATGTGTCAATCTGTGCACGAGTACATCCGTGCTGCAGGCACAAACCTAACCTTACACCCAGTATACCCACCCACTGTGTTTGTTAGAACCCTGTCACAAATGCTTAAGTTACCTACCTGCATTCTCAAATAGCATGGAAAAAACACCATTTTGCCACGTACAACACTGACTGCGTTCCAAAAAGATGCATCAACTAAGATTGTGTCACACATAGGTAAAGTGTCGAAAGCTGTGGCCAAGGGACATACCCATGCACAAGTGCACTGCGAGAGGAATAAAAGCCATATCCAACCACCCAGAGGAACTGTGCCAACTCAAAAATGAATGAAACATGGATGTCGCATGTAACACAATTAACATTGTCTCTCTCACACACAGGTCAACGTCGTCGATCTCCCCCCAACACTGGGGGGGAAGACTCACAGGACCAGGCTCTGCGTGAAGAGGACCCCACCGGCAGCGACGACTCTCACCACTCCGTGGATGACCCAGACCAACCTGGCCCCTCTGGTGTCCAACCACCTGCAGCACCTGCGTCAGGTACAACTGTGCCAACCACCACCCCCATTCCTGCCACATCCCAGGAGACACCCAGGAGCCTTGCCCGCACACAACAACATAGCCAGTCTGTCCAGGAGGGACAAGGTTCTCCGGGCACCCAGGAGGAGGCAGGCGACACCGCAAATGCCATCCCTCAGGGGTCCCGGAGACCCGATGTGCCCACAACGGCAGGCCAGGTGCAAGTGGGCAGGGGTGGTGGGAGTGGAGGACGGCGGAGGCGCGAACCTGACCAGTTGGCTCAGGAACCGGTAATGTCACACGTCAGCAACATCCTCGACACATACCGGCGTGACACCAGGGGCATCAGCAAGGTTGTGTCCACCCTCAAGGAGATGAAGACCCTGCAGGCCGAGCAACATGCCAGTCAACAGCGACACCAAGGACGGATGGAGGCAAGACTGGCTGAGCTCATGGCGGTGCAAACAGAAATGACCCGTTTACTCCATCGGATTGCCGAAAACATGGGCAACCCTCCCTGTGCCACCAGGCGAAGAACATCACCACCCACAGGGAGGGATCAGGAGGAGGAGGATTCATCCGACAGAGCATCACAAGCATCGTCACGGCCTGCTTCTGAGGGTCCCCGCAGGAAGGTGGGTCGTCCACGCAAAAGACCGTGAGAGTCAGCGGAACATCACCATCTCCCAGGTCACCTGGCCTGCCACCTGGCCCTCTGGCCCAACAGCAGCACATCATCACATGACATTCTCTGCCACATGGACTTGCTGGTCACTGTCTGACCAATGTTGACAAAGACTGTGGCAAAGACTCTGATGACTTCCAATGGCAAGGATACCAACTCCCCCAGTGAACTTTGGATTCTACCCTCCCGCCAAGCACCTCTTGTCATCCCCCCAAACACGTACCCCACCACAAATAAAAATCATCACAATCACGAGATGATGCCGTCAGTTTGCATTATTCCACTACATGTGTGTTTTGTAAAGTCAAACCATGCCTGATTTCAGAAGTAACTCCAACCATCCATACCCTGGGGTCTGAGTCTGGCACAGGACACACATGGGTCACAATGTATCATCCAATACAGACATTGAGCACCATACTCACCCGTGATGGGCCCAACCAGCTGAGGGGGTGCCCGCACAACTGTGCCTACAGACCTATTTAGAAGAGCAACAGTCATGCGCAGAGGTCAGGGATCATGTGGAGTGTCCTGGGGTGCTACTCCCAGGTATGTGTAGACAGGTGGCAGAACCATGTCCTGCATGCTTGAGTCAGGTGGATGTGGAGAATGGTGGGCCGGCCAAGGTTGGATGCATGGAGATGGCACAATGGGGTCTTGGAACACAGTGCCACAAGGTTGTGTTGGGGTTGTGGGCTGCATCCTGAGTGTGTGCGTGGATTGAGAAGGTCATCCTGCAGCTGGCAGTGATCCATTCCCCCCATCTCTGTTGGACGTTGATGTGGCCTGGTAGCCGGATGTAGAAGCAGAGCTGTGCAGCTGCACCCTGGATGTGGACAAGTATCATGGGAGTTGTAACGCACATGTCCGTAGAGTGCAGGGTAGGATTAGACACAGATGTCGTAGTTGACCTGGGGGATGGTCTCTCTTGCCTTGTGGTGGATGGAACTGGGGATCTTGTGCATAATGCAGGGCCTGCAGCAGCATGCGCCATGTCAAGAAAACAATGCCACAAGTTGCACACAAAGACAAGGATCTCAGGAAGGAACTATGCAAAAGGTGTATGTCAAGGAAGGAATGTCTGGTTCAACATGGCACACACACACACAATGGATGCACATGCAGCACAGTGGCCGTCGTGGAGACAGACATGCCACAATACCAACACAGCCATGGACATCATGCACAATACAGATTCTAATCCCTGACAAACAGCTTGCATCTTGCTACTCTACACATAGACTCATATGCACTATCTCTGATAACTATGCCAGACATGCCGCATGCACAGTGGCAACAGACCACCATTGACAGAGATGAGGCACCTTGGAGGCAGAGGGACACCTTTATTAGTCATGTGTGTCGGAATGCTAATGCAACTCTGTCAACACATACACAGGTCATGTGGATGAACATGTGGGACCGACACTGGCACCCCCCTTTGCACCACAGATGCTGGAAATCCATAGAACTGGCACACAAGTGATGGGTGTTAGAGTCGGGGATCTCTGGTTGGCGCAAGGTTGCCCTTGTGTCAAGCAGGAACCCTCTCCTCCACGTCAGGGCGCAGGATAACCCCTCGCGAATGACCCTTGCTCACCCTCTAGGTGCGTGGCGTGAGCAGCCAAGGCGATTCCTCAGGCGTTGTTGGTTAAGCACTTACAATCATACACACAGTAAATACATCAATCCCCCCAGAAACGGACACCAGACTTGGATATATATAAAAATACGCTTCTTTATGTAAAAATAAGGATATATATCTCAGCAGACTTATCACAAGACCAATAACGTTTTCGCTAGGCCACCAGGTTGTAAAGCAGGCAAATGTTCGTTGTTCGTAGCTTCAAATGGATACTTTGTAGTCTCTTGCAAATGTTACTTGTGGTTCCAGTACTCACAGAGATCGGCTCCTGCGAACGGGGAAATAAGGCGTTGCGGGCCCCGAGCCCGATACCGGAACTTCTTTCGTGATGTGGAGAGTCGGCACAGGTCGGTGCGACTCTCAGCTTGGGAAGTGTTCTTGGGTCCTCAATCAGCAGGTGTGGGCAAGTAGGCAGGCGCGGCCAGCGACCCTTTAGCACGGCGGTGCAGGAGGGTCTCCACAGCGGGGGCGGCGCGGCCTGAGGTGTCCGGGGATAGCGAAGCGGGGTCGCAGGGCACAGTCAGTGCAGCTGGATGACCCGGCGTAGATCACAGTCGTCGGACGGCTTCCGGCGGGAGGGGTGATAGCGCGTTCAGCGCGCTCCAATGGCAGGCGGTGACAGGGGTGCAGGCGGCCTAGCCCGGGGACAGAGAGCGGCTCCGGACGGAGCGGGGTTCTCACGGGGTTGCGGCAGGCGAGCTCCTGAGTGTCACGGCCCTAGGAGGGGCGATGAAGGGCGCAGTCTCTTTCCAGCGGGATGCACACACGGCTCGAATTGGAGGACGAGCAAAAGCACAGAGAACCCACTGTTCCTGGGGTTCAGTTCAGGGGGCAAGCTCAGATCAAGCCCTTGGAGAATGTTCAAGCACAAAGTAGCAAAGTCTTTTCAGTAAGTCTCTTCCTCTCCTTTCTCAGCAAGGCAAGCAGCAGGCCAGCTCCTCCGGCGTCTTCTTCTCCTTCTAGTCGGGCAGAGGTTCTTTGTGGTAAACAGGATTCTGATTTCTTGGGAGCCAGGCTCCTACTTTTATACCATGATTCTTTTGTTCTTTAGCGCCAGGGGGCCTAGGCCTGGCTCAGTCCAGTTCAGGAGCACTTTGTTATGGTGACTCTGCTCTTTCCTTTCAGCAGCAGGGCAGAGACATCAGCCGCCCCACAGGGGGTGGCGCCGGCTTTGTGGTGGCAGAGCACAGGTCTATTCAAGAGTCAAGGTGTACTCCTCCCACCCATCCAGGTGTCACCTCTCTACCCACCACCTGGCAGCCAACCTGTCTCTGGGGATTCCCCAACCCTGCTCCTTACTGTTGCCAGGCAGAACACATACACACAGCAGAGGCGGACTGAGATGGTCAGGTCAGTAAATACTAACTTTCTAAAAGTAGTATTTACAAACCCAGGATATTAAAATAAACTTGACTACAAGAAGTATTTTATTATTCTGAGTTCAGGCATACTAAACTTGACACTTCTACCATGCTCTCTGAGTCCACTGGGGTCACAGCGTTGGCGTGATCCCGGCAGCCCATTCTGGCCTATGGAGAGCAGGTAGCCTTCAATAGTGAAGAACGGAAATGGCTGTAATTCACTACTAAGACATGCCACACATATCAGGGCATGTCCTACCTTATGCCTACAATGCACCCTGCCCTTGGGCCTACCAGAGGGGTGGCTAATATGTAGGTAAGGGAAGGTTTAGGGACTGGCAAGTGGGGGCGCTTGCGCAGTCAGCGCGACGGTCCCGGACCGCGCACAGGGCCTGCGGTGGCAGACCCTAGACACACTTTACAAGGCCGCTTTCTGTGGGTGGCGCAACCAGCGCTGCAAGCCCACCAGCAGCATTGGCATTCACAAGCCCTGGCACCACTGGTGCACTTTACTGGGGACTGACAGTGAATCCAATAAACCAATCATGGACATCAATTACAGGTACATTTTACCTCGGGAGCACTTGCATTGCGGCACGGATTAGCCGTGGCGCAGTGCCCTGAGCGGACAACACCAGCAAAACAATCGAGGCACACCATCAAAAAGTGGAAGGGAAACTCACGCCAAGGTGCCAGGTCTAACACGTGTCCCCTCCAGCTGAAATGTGGGGAGAACTACCCTTGCCCAGGGGGTTCCTCGTCACTAAGGCGGAAATACCTGGACAGACCGTCAGCGTTGGCGTGATCTGTACCAGGACGGTGTTCCACCGTAAAGTCCATACCCTGTAGGGAGATGGACCACCTCAACAGCTTCGGGTTTTCACCCCTCATTTGCATCAACCATCTGAGGGGCCTGTGGTCCGTCTGAACCCGGAAGTGAGACCCAAACAAGTAGGGTCTTAGCTTCTTCAGCGCCCAGACCACAGCAAATGCTTCTCGCTCAATTGCACTCCACCTACTTTCCCGTGGAAGTAACCTCCTACTGATGAAGGCTACGGGTTGGTCCCAGCCCTCCTCAGTCATCTGTGAGAGAACAGCCCCTACACCATGCTCTGAAGCGTCCGTCTGCACTAGGAATTCCTTGGAGAAGTCAGGGGCCAAGAGCACGGGCGCCGTGCACATGGCAGTCTTCAGGGTGTCGAAAGCTTTCTGACAGGTGTCAGTCCAAATCACGTTCCTGGGCTGCTTCTTAGAAGTCAGCTCTGTCAAGGGGGCAACGATTGTTCCATAGCCCTTGACAAACCTCCTGTAGTACCCAGTGAGCCCCAGGAAGGCCCTCACTGCGGTCTGCGTCTTGGGGGGTTCCTAAGCCAGGATGGTCTCAATTTTGGGTTGCAAGGGTGCCACCTTGCCACTCCCCACTTGGTGTCCCAAGTACACCACGGAACCCTGCCCGATCTGGCACTTGCTTGCCTTGATCGTGAGGCCTGCTCGGCGCAGAGCCATCAACACTTCCCAGAGGTGGCGCAGGTGTTCGGGCCAGGTGGCACTGAACACTGCGATGTCATCCAGGTAGGCGGCACTGAACGCATCCAGCCCAACCAGTACCTGGTTGACCAACCTCTGAAAGGTGGCAGGGGCATTCTTCATCCCAAATGGCATGACTCGGAACTGGAAGTGCCCATCTGGTGTAGAGAATGCGGACCTCTCTTTGGCCCCATCGGTCAAGGCGATCTGCCAGTACCCAGACGTTAAATCAAACGTACTGAGGAACCGGGCAGCCCCCAGCCGATCAATGAGCTCATCAGCTCTGGGGATGGGGTGCGCGTCAGTCTTCGTTACTGAATTGAGTCCTCTGTAGTCCACACAGAACCGGAGTTCAGGTGTGGCTCCCGGCGCAGCAGCTTTGGGGACCAAGACCACGGGGCTGGACCAAGGACTGCTGGAGGACTCAACCACCCCTAGCGCAAGCATCTTGGAGACCTCCTCCTTGATGCAAGCCCTGACCCTGTCAGTTACCCAGTAAGCCTTGTGCTTCACAGGTAGGCTGTCTCCTGTGTCCACATCATGGACGCACCAATCTGTGACACCAGGAACCAGGGAGAATCGGTCGGAAAATTGTCCCAGCAAGTGGCGGCAATCTTCCTGTTGTTCGGGCGTCAGGGTGGGTGAGAGGTTAACTCCATCCACTGACCCATCTTTCTCAGAGGCCACTAAGAGGTCAGGAAGAGGCTCGGTCTCCTCTTCCATTCCATCATCAGTGGCCAGCAGCATGCCCACTTCGGTCCTCTCTAAGTGGGGCTTAAGGCGGTTAACATGTAGGACCCTCAAAGGGTTCCTGGGAGTCTGCATGTCCACCAAGTAGGTGATAGGACTTTTGCGCTCCACAACCTCAAATGGACCTGTCCACTTATCCTGAAGTGCACAAGGTTCCACTGGGGCCAAGACCCACACCTTTTGTCCAGGTTGAAGCTCTACCAGAGTGGCATTCCGGTCGTACCACCGCTTCATCTCCTCCAGGCTGGCTTCCAGATTTGCCTCAGCAAGTTGCCTGAAACGCCGAGTCTGGTTTTGGAAGGCCAGCATGTAACTATATACATTCTGGGGAGGTTTCCTGGGAGATTGCTCCCAGCCTTCCTTCACCAAACTCAGAGGTCCTCTTACCGGGTGACCATACAGAAGCTCAAAGGGGCTGAATCCTAGAGACTTCTGTGGCACCTCTCGGTAAGCGAAGAGCAGGCATGGCAAGAGGACGTCCCACTTACGCCTCATTGGACCGTCCAGACCCATGATCATGCCTTTGAGGGTTCGGTTGAATCTCTCAACCAACCCATTTCCTTGGGGGTGGTAAGGAGTGGTGAACTTGTAAGTTACCCCACACTCCTTCCACAGGGATTTCATATATGTGGATATGAAATTGGTCCCCCTGTCGCTCACCACCTCTAGAGGGAATCCCACTTGGGAGAAAATTCCCATCAGTGCCCGTCCCACCACGGGGGCCGTCACTGTCCTCAGAGGGATGGCTTCAGGGTACCGGGTGGCATGGTCCACCAAGACCAGGATGAACCTCTTGCCCAGGGCTGTCTTGGGGTCCAGAGGCCCCACAATGTCAATACCCACTCGTTGGAATGGCGTACCGACCACAGGGAAAGGTTGCAGAGGAGCCTTGTGCTTCCCTCCGCTCTTACCACTTGCCTGGCAAGTCTGACAGGTTCTGCAGTAGGAATCTGAATTCTTGTGCATTTGGGGCCAGTAAAAGTGGGTGACAAGCCGGTCATAGGTCTTGTCCATCCCCAAATGTCCTGCTAAAGGCACATCATGAGCCAGCCCCAGTAGGAAGGTTCTGAACTTCTGGGGTACCACCAGCACACGGGCTGACCCAGGTTCAGCAGCCTTAGGCTCGGAATACAGGAGGTCACTCTCCCAGTACACGTAGTGTGTTTTGGCCTGAACACCATTGGCCTGGTCTGCAGCCTGTTGCCGCATACCCACGAGAGAAGGGCATTCTTTCTGCTCCCTGCAGAATTCCTCCCTGGAGGGACCTCCTTCTTGCTGCCAATGGGTCAGCTCAGGCAAGTCTCCCAGTTCGGCAATCTGTTCCCCGGTAGGCTCCAGAGCATCCCCCTCAGGGTCTACTTCCTCCTGGGCCGTGGGAACCTCGGGGGCCGGTTTCCCGCGCCTCCTGCGCCTTCTCCCTAAGGCCGGTTCCTGGACCTCTCCCTCAGGCTCCAGGACCCTCTCAACACCCCTACTGGCTGCCATGGACCGGGTGGTCACGCACGCCCAGTCGGGTAGACCCACCATCCTCAGATGCGTGGTCTTCTCCACCTTTTCCCAAGGGGAGCTCTCCAGGTCGTTCCCTAGCAGACAATCTACAGGCATGTCAGTTCTCACAACGACTTGTAGAGTACCAGAGACCTCCCCCCACTCAAAGGGAACTTGAGCCATTGGACAACGACTCTCTACGTTGTCAGCATTGACAACCCTACAGTAGGCATTGGGTACAATCTGCTCTTGAGACACCAGGTGTTGCCTCACCGAGGTCACGCTGGCTCCTGTATCTCTAAGAGCCTCCACCTTCCTTCCATTGATGGTCACTACTTGCCCATATTTCTTAGTGTTAGAGGGCAGGTAGGTTACAGGGACCGTCTCACTGTCTCCTAGCGAGACTAGGGTCATCTGCCCGGGACCCCCACCCTCCTGGACTGCTACCTCCTCCCCAAAGTTAACACTAGCTACTTGCCGGGGTGGAGCACCAGTGGGTGCGGTCTTACCAACCAGGCGACACTTAGGATCAGAGGCAATGTGACCCGGGTCACCACACCTATAACAATTGAAGGGCCCCTTTGGAACAGGTCTACCTGTCGGGGCCCCGTTCTGCTGCGGGGGTGGGGGAGGCTGAGAACCCTTCTGCTGGTTCCCTTGGGAGTTACTTTGGGGGCCTTTTTGGAACCCCTTCTGTTTACCCTTGTCCCCCCCACTCTTCTGCTGGGGACCCTGCCCACCTTTGGCGGAGTCTCCCACTTGACCCTTGTGGACCCTGGTGCTAAGCCAGCGGTCCGCCTCCTCAGCAAGCTTCCTCGGGTTGGACAGCTTGCTATCAATCAGGTGCTGGCGTAGCTCAGGAAAACATTGACTGGACAAGTGCTCCCATGCAATTAAATCAAGCAGCCCTTGATAATCATTCACTTTGCTACCCTTCACCCAACCATCCAGCGCTCTGCAGAAAAAGGTCACATATTCCACATACGTACTCTCAGGGATCTTCTTGGTCTCCCTGAACCTCTGTCTATATAGCTCAGGAGTTAACCCATACCTGGTCATTAAAGCTTCCTTCATATGGGGGTATGAGGTCTGGACTTCTAAGGGCAAATCTAACAGTGTGTCCCGCCCTTCCGCAAGGAACCTTCCCCACAACCCCGCTCCCCAGTCTTTCTCAGGGACCCGGTGTGAGGACATGGCCACCTCGTAGGCTCTAAACCACTGCCCTATGTCATCCTTTCTAAAATACTCCTTTACTACATCTTTGGGGATGTACACCTTGGACTCTACCTGCGCTGGTGGAGTGCTGCCACCAGAAGGAGCGGTGTCCAAACTTTTCGCCTTCAGCTCCAACTCCTTCAATCTGATATCATGATCCATTTGGCGTTGTTGTGCCTCCAGGGCCAACTTCTGCTTTTCCATTTCCATTTGTCCGGCCAACTTTGCCATCTCCATTGCATGCGCCCTGTCGGCTGCCCTGTCTGCCAGCTCCTCTGGCGACCGGACTCTGCTGGGTTCCTCAAGGTTGTCGGGTGGAACGATGTCCCCCGCATTCCGTGGGTCTCGTGACTCCTTCCAGGCTCTCAACGCCTTGGTGTACTGGGTCTTCCTCTTGAACCCAGCATGGGGGACTCTGAATTTCACACTGTAGCCTTTCAATTGCTCCATCGTGTAGCCTCTCAGTCTCTCCCAATCCACCTCATCTATTCCAGAAATCACGGAGAGCGCTCTTCCAGCAGAGAGTGAGCCAGGCATGGTTGCAGTAATGGCAGATGTCTCAACAAAGTTCAACAATTAAAAACCTGTGGCTGCGTTATTTGGTCTGATCTCACTATCTGGTGATTAATAATTCACTGTATGCAAATTACAAGTGCAAATCCGAAATCCCACCCGCTGCCAACAATGTTAGAGTCGGGGATCTCTGGTTGGCGCAAGGTTGCCCTTGTGTCAAGCAGGAACCCTCTCCTCCACGTCAGGGCGCAGGATAACCCCTCGCGAATGACCCTTGCTCACCCTCTAGGTGCGTGGCGTGAGCAGCCAAGGCGATTCCTCAGGCGTTGTTGGTTAAGCACTTACAATCATACACACAGTAAATACATCAATCCCCCCAGAAACGGACACCAGACTTGGATATATATAAAAATACGCTTCTTTATGTAAAAATAAGGATATATATCTCAGCAGACTTATCACAAGACCAATAACGTTTTCGCTAGGCCACCAGGTTGTAAAGCAGGCAAATGTTCGTTGTTCGTAGCTTCAAATGGATACTTTGTAGTCTCTTGCAAATGTTACTTGTGGTTCCAGTACTCACAGAGATCGGCTCCTGCGAACGGGGAAATAAGGCGTTGCGGGCCCCGAGCCCGATACCGGAACTTCTTTCGTGATGTGGAGAGTCGGCACAGGTCGGTGCGACTCTCAGCTTGGGAAGTGTTCTTGGGTCCTCAATCAGCAGGTGTGGGCAAGTAGGCAGGCGCGGCCAGCGACCCTTTAGCACGGCGGTGCAGGAGGGTCTCCACAGCGGGGGCGGCGCGGCCTGAGGTGTCCGGGGATAGCGAAGCGGGGTCGCAGGGCACAGTCAGTGCAGCTGGATGACCCGGCGTAGATCACAGTCGTCGGACGGCTTCCGGCGGGAGAGGTGATAGCGCGTTCAGCGCGCTCCAATGGCAGGCGGTGACAGGGGTGCAGGCGGCCTAGCCCGGGGACAGAGAGCGGCTCCGGACGGAGCGGGGTTCTCACGGGGTTGCGGCAGGCGAGCTCCTGAGTGTCACGGCCCTAGGAGGGGCGATGAAGGGCGCAGTCTCTTTCCAGCGGGATGCACACACGGCTCGAATTGGAGGACGAGCAAAAGCACAGAGAACCCACTGTTCCTGGGGTTCAGTTCAGGGGGCAAGCTCAGATCAAGCCCTTGGAGAATGTTCAAGCACAAAGTAGCAAAGTCTTTTCAGTAAGTCTCTTCCTCTCCTTTCTCAGCAAGGCAAGCAGCAGGCCAGCTCCTCCGGCGTCTTCTTCTCCTTCTAGTCGGGCAGAGGTTCTTTGTGGTAAACAGGATTCTGATTTCTTGGGAGCCAGGCTCCTACTTTTATACCATGATTCTTTTGTTCTTTAGCGCCAGGGGGCCTAGGCCTGGCTCAGTCCAGTTCTGGAGCACTTTGTTATGGTGACTCTGCTCTTTCCTTTCAGCAGCAGGGCAGAGACATCAGCCGCCCCACAGGGGGTGGCGCCGGCTTTGTGGTGGCAGAGCACAGGTCTATTCAAGAGTCAAGGTGTACTCCTCCCACCCATCCAGGTGTCACCTCTCTACCCACCACCTGGCAGCCAACCTGTCTCTGGGGATTCCCCAACCCTGCTCCTTACTGTTGCCAGGCAGAACACATACACACAGCAGAGGCGGACTGAGATGGTCAGGTCAGTAAATACTAACTTTCTAAAAGTAGTATTTACAAACCCAGGATATTAAAATAAACTTGACTACAAGAAGTATTTTATTATTCTGAGTTCAGGCATACTAAACTTGACACTTCTACCATGCTCTTTGAGTCCACTGGGGTCACAGCGTTGGCGTGATCCCGGCAGCCCATTCTGGCCTATGGAGAGCAGGTAGCCTTCAATAGTGAAGAACGGAAATGGCTGTAATTCACTACTAAGACACGCCACACATATCAGGGCATGTCCTACCTTATGCCTACAATGCACCCTGCCCTTGGGCCTACCAGAGGGGTGGCTAATATGTAGGTAAGGGAAGGTTTAGGGACTGGCAAGTGGGGGCGCTTGCGCAGTCAGCGCGACGGTCCCGGACCACGCACAGGGCCTGCGGTGGCAGACCCTAGACACACTTTACAAGGCCGCTTTCTGTGGGTGGCGCAACCAGCGCTGCAAGCCCACCAGCAGCATTGGCATTCACAAGCCCTGGCACCCCTGGTGCACTTTACTGGGGACTGACAGTGAATCCAATAAACCAATCATGGACATCAATTACAGGTACATTTTACCTCGGGAGCACTTGCACTGCGGCACGGATTAGCCGTGGCGCAGTGCCCTGAGCGGACAACACCAGCAAAACAATCGAGGCACACCATCAAAAAGTGGAAGGGAAACTCACGCCAAGGTGCCAGGTCTAACAATGGGTTACAGCTAAACACCCCCTGCTGCTCACGGAGAGGCTGCTATACACCATTGAGCCTCTAATGGGGAATTCACACACCATGTCAACCCGGTGCAACCCGTATGTTTCCGAGGGCAGTGTTACACACATTGATGGCTTCATCACAATCCACAATCCCATTACAGATGACTGCCACCAAGTCTGACCATCAATTCAGGTGAATTCAGCTCCATGTCATGTGCCCCATGGTGATTCTACATGTATGTAAAGTATCCAAACATGAACAGGAGCAGTGCACACACATTCAAAACAAATACCACACCCAAAAAGCTGTGCTGCATCCCTTACCCTGAGGAGATTTTCAAACTTGTCCGTGCATGTAACGCTGATTCAGCACATGTTGCTGTGTTCATGAGGAATAGCAGGAGCACAACAATGCCACCAGCAGACACCATGCGCAAGTACCTGTGGATGAGAGACACACCAGAAGTCAGCCAAAAGAAGCACATCCGCATGCATGTGCATGTACTCGACACATATGGTTGTCAACATGGTAGGTGACAATGATAACTCTGGCAAAACATTCTTCGATTGCACCATCACTCGAGTGACACATCCAAACACACCTTGTGCTTTGTCTTTGGCAGACATGCAGATGGACACACACATTGCAACACATGCCACACACGGCCTAATGCGTGCACACTCAGACACTGGAACTCACCACTAAACAAAGAAGTTGCGTATGAGCCGACTCCGGATGTCCTCTACCGCCTCCTCCTCCTCCACATCACTTGCCTCGTGACCAAGCCCTTCATCCTCCACGGGTGGATGGTCCTGCTCATCCAGATCCAGGATGAGCGGCACAGCTTTCTCCACTGCCATGTTGTGCAGCATGCAGCACACGAGGAAGATCTTGCAGACCTTCACCGGTGCATATGGGAGTGCGCCACCGGTCTTGTGGAGGCAACGGAATCGGCTCTTCAGGAGGCCAAACGTCCTCTCTATCACTCGCCTGGTCCGCCCATAGGCGTTGTTGTAGCGGTGCTCGGCAGCCGTGCTGGGGTTGCGGAGAGGCGTGATCAGCCATGGCATGTTGGGATAGCCAGTGTCCCCTACATGGAAACATCATGGACAAAAGTGGGTCAGGAGAAGCAGTAAGACAGGAAGATGACGCTAAATACAGGACTGACAGAGTATACCCACCTGTGGTAAATATTTCATTACCGGTACTATTTTTTATGCGGTAAAGTCTATTAAGAATAACTCAGTAAATATAAGAGGCAGAATCCGTGGTATTAGAGGTTTTAAAAGGCTTTATTCCTATACAAAGGAATACAATTCGAATTGTAGGCTTTCTATTCCATCACCACGAAAGTTCAGGAAGGAAGGGCATACATTATTGACAGATAGGCAGTTTTATAGAAAATACATTACAGTGAAACAGATGCAAGAGGCGTAACAGCTGATAGTACAGATAAAAGGTGCATACGTAACTAATAGAGGCGGATGTATGGGCGTAATTTAAT
Source organism: Triturus cristatus (assembly GCF_964204655.1). NCBI lineage: Eukaryota > Metazoa > Chordata > Amphibia > Caudata > Salamandridae > Triturus > Triturus cristatus. The sequence goes on from NC_140588.1 coordinate 99,731,262, forward strand.
AAACGTCATTATACATGATGTCACAAGTGGGTGGATCCATAAGAGAATCCTGCAATGTCAGCAGAAATATTTGGCAGAGATGCGCGCGCAGCCGCATGACGTGTGATTGACGTGCAACTAGAGGGTGAAGGGGACTTGACATTTAGCTCTACATGTGGAGACAGAAGTCTGGGGGTCATGTCAACCTAATCCCAAATCATATCTAATATCCTATGTTTAAAGAACTGTGTTATCCAAAAGGAGAGGTCTCTAGGATAGAATCTATTCTATACTGACTGTTAGTGCGTGTACAAGCGTCTAAGTGTCTACACTAGATGCGAGGGGGTAGGAATATTCCATGGTAACGGGGCTATGAATTACTTGCATGAGGACAGCGAGGCCTGGCCCTTTGCACGGTAGCTGGAGGAATGTTTACCTAAACTACTAGACAGGAATGCATCGGATGAGGAGCGGAGTAGATAATCTTGAAGGTGAAATACAGTTTTTGGCAGGCGACAGGCTGGATCAGGCACCGTTAGCCGCGCAGGGAGTAGGACAAAGTTCATGGATACAGATGCAGGCTCAGACTGGAGCTTTCAGAAGCAGAAGGCAGGAAAAGGCTTGATGACAGAATTCGGGCCTACTCGCCTGAATCTGTAAAATGTGGAAAGTGAACCACATAAAGTCGGTGGCCTTTCATACTTAGGAATAGAATATCTGACCCATTCATGGTGGATCTGAAAGAGGACATGTTGACGGTGGACGCACATATATTTGCGTCTTCAAAACTGGAGCAGGAGGGAACATACATGTACTTATAGCATGCACATGGAGCCGTTGGGGTCTACGATAGGGGACATAACTGATCACAAAATTCATATTTCCTCATTCCCTCCTTGTCCCCTACGGACCCTCAGGAGATATCGATCTTCATCAATCCATCGATCTGTTCATATAGCATCATTTGTTCTTCTTTCTTCTTCCGGGATCTCGAACGAAAACTTGGATGTGGGATACACGAGGTGGCACACAGACCACAAATCGCTGGCCCACATTGTAGACATAAGCAGCAACTGAATAGTATGAGAGAGCCAATACCTAGGAAGGATAGGATTCTCCATCCCCAGGCTGACAACATGCCCCAGAACCAACCGGACCAAGTCCAGGTGCCTGGACTCTGGTGTATCTGGCTTACAATCTTATGAAGGCGAGTTATGGCTTTATATACTGACGGCGAATTTTCTGGTATGAAAATGCAGCAACTTGATCCGATGACCCTACAAGCTCCGCCCCTATCGGCCAGGATGACGTCAAGGACAAGACGATTTTGAAGCACAACAATCCGCATAGCAGACTGCTCTTCTGTTAAATTGCCTAAGGCGGAAATAGTTTCGTTCACTACTGCTTCAAGGGTTCTGGTTAATCTATGTATCAGCTTACTATTAGTGACTGTACCTATATAGGGAAAGAAACCCTTATTGAAATCTGTGTATTTTTCCCATGCTGTTTCAGTGTAATCGACAATTGGGAGATCTCTCCGCTGTCTATTGTGTACTAAATGGGTATTTCGGTGATAATCAGGAGGAGCTAGGAAAACAGGTGGCAGAAGGAATGCTATGTAACAGGTACCATCCCAATCTAGAGGTAGACGTATATATGCGGTCTGGCCACATATAAAGTAGGAATGGCGAGAAGCTCTAAATGTAGATTTGCCTTGATCACTGAATTTTATTACAGTGGTGCATTTACTATGGCCCATGTGTATGGAACCATTCTTTCTTATACATAATTCCCCTTTTACTGGGAATACTGACATGGCGGGCAAGATTGGTGTAGCTTCAGATTCAACGTTCAGGATCATGAGGTTAAGTGTAAAATTACCTAATCCATATACTTCATTTTCTAGATCAGTTCCTGTTCTTTTGGGTAGTCCCTCCTTGTTAGGGTAGCAGACTTTAAGCAAAACTAAGTTCAGGTTTCCCCATACCCAGTTGTCTTGATAAACTGCGGAATTTGAATCTAGGGAATTAATCAAACTAAACCATGCTCCACAGGAGCCATTGTGTGTGAACGGATAGGGAAAGAGGGGCAAAACTCCCTTATAGTTCTGATAGGGAGGGAGTCGGCCACATATCCAACAATTTGTGGCATTGCTGGTTTGATGGGAATGATGTAACATACTAATGAATGTGTTGTTGCGCAGCGCAAATCTATAGGACAACTCATGCGGAGGTAATTCGCTAAAAGAATGTTCTGCAGTTACATTGTAAGCACGCTTAAGAATAGGGTAATACATGTGCAATAGTATGCGGACAATGATGATCAGAAGACTTAGAAAAAACAAAATTAATAATGTTACTGTGCAGTGACTACGAAATGATTTACAATACGCATGCTTCTTAAGCTGCATCTGATGATTTCTTTCTCTATTCCGGTCTAGAGGATACATGTCAGAGACAAATTCAACCGATTCACCTTGGAGAGGACTTAAACAATCAAATTGTCTGACTTACTAGACCTTAATTTTAGTTTGTAAAGTTCTGGTTTTGACTGCTCAACCAAGGGGAGCTTTGAGTCTGTCTGTGAGGGAATACAGGGTTGAGTATTCACACTGGATGGTAGTCCATAAAATTTCTTGATATGACTCGAGTGCAACCACCCTTTCCGTCCCTCGATCTTCACGGCTGTCCTTGTAGTCAGTAGAACCAACTTTGGCGACTTCCACCTAGGATCCAGTTGGGTCTTCCGGTCGAAATTCCTGACCAGAACCAGGTCACCAGGGACCACGTCATGGGGCTTCACCTCAGTATTGTCGGGAAAAGCTGCGGCTACCTGTGAACGACAAGATTGTAGTGCAGACATCAAGGAAGCCAGGTAATCTGTCAGCATATTACAGTCAACATCAGTGATTTTGCGAGGTATAGGCGTCCCCCACATATTTGGTGGTCTACCGAAGATCACCTCGTACGGGGATAGCCCTGTTCGAGAATGTGCTACCATTCTCATGTAAAAGAGCGCAACTGGTAAGGCTACTATCCAATCGACTCCTTTTTCTCTACATATTTTGGACAATCTAATTTTCAGAGTTTGATTATGGCGTTCCACGAGACCTGCTGCCTCGGGATGTCGGACACAGTGGAATTTCCATTGGTAGCCTAATAAAAGGGAAACGTGTTTCATTAGTTCGGATGAGAACGGCTGGCCGTTATCTGAGTAGACAACACGTGGTAAACCGTACCGTGGGAAGAATTCTCGAACTAACTGTTTGGCAGTAGTCGGGCAGTGTAATCTGAAACCGGGTATGCTTCTGTCCAACGGGAAAGAGCACAGACAACTACGAGAACATATTTGAATCCTCGACATCGTTCCATCTGGATATAATCCATCTGGAGGACTTCAAAAGCATGATCGGGAGGTTGAAATCCACCCTGCTCTACGGGGATGCTTTTACCTGGATTAAACTGACAACATATCATACAGGTACGAACTTTTTGTTTAGCTGCTGCTCGCAAGTGTTTGTTGAACCAAATGTGTTGAATGCTGTCTAGCATAGCTTTCTCTCCTAGGTGCGCTGGACTATGTATAGTGTTAATGATGACTTGAACCATTGAGTCGGGAAGAAACCATATAGATTTTTCCTTCGTCATCCATCCTTGATCCGTTTGGATCCCTCCTAATTCAGTCCATTTCTTTATTTCTTCTGGTGTAGCATGTGTCTGTATGTCAATTACATCAAGGGCGGGATCCTTAACTGTCATGCAATGTGTTGGTGTCGGAACTATTGTCTTTGTCATGTCAGTTGTGTGAGTCTGATTCTGAGCAGTCTGTTTAGCTGTTCTGTCAGCTAGGTCATTACCCTGAGAAATGATATCGGTAACCTTTGTGTGGGCTTTGCATTTCATAATCGATATTGCAGTAGGTAGATGAATCGCGTCTAATAGGGCTTGAATGAGGGGTCCGTGTTGGATGTGGGCACCGTGAGAAGTTATATAACCTCTCTCTCGCCACAGTACGCCGAAGTCATGGACGACTCTGAATGCATAACGTGAATCTGTGTATATGTTGACTTTTTTATTTGTGGCTTGAATACAGGCTTGTGTCAGAGCGATGAGCTCTGCTGCTTGAGCTGACAAAGTGTTAATACAGTTTGTTTCAATGACTTCAGTGTCTGTTGTGACTGCGTAAGCGGCCACTAACTCTCCTGTACTTGTTCTCATACATGACCCATCTACATACAATGTCAAGTCTGGATCTGACAAAGGGATGTCTGTCAAGTCTTGTCTAGGTTTCGTCGTGATAGTAATGACTTCGACACAATCATGTGCCAATGGATCTGTTCCGCCTACTGGTAACAGTGTGGCAGGATTTAACGTATTACAACGTCTGATTTCTATATGTGGCTGAAACAATGTTAATTCGTAACCGGTGAGTCTCGCTATAGTCAAGTGTTGTGTTTGTGTGCGGTTCAAGAGAACCTCTACTGCGTGTGGTACTTGTACTGTCAATTGATGTCCTAACACTATGGCATCGCTTTGTCTGATTGCTAAAGCTGTTGCTGCCACTGATTTCAGGCACGCAGGAAGTGCCTGAGCTACTGGATCTAATGTACTAGAGAAATAAGCACATGGTTTGTGTGATCCTGCTTGTTCCTGAGTGAGTACTGACAAGGCAGTACCTTCGCGTTCTGTAACAAAGAGTGTAAACTGTTTATTGTAACATGGTGTTGCTAAAACAGGTGCTTGGCATAAAGCTTTCTTTAAGCTTTCAAAGGCGTGTGTATGTTCTGGAGTCCAAGGGAGGACAGTCGATGTGGCTGCCTCCTGTGTTGTCAACTGGATGAGTGGTTTTGCTAGAAATGCATATTGAGGGATCCACTGCCTACAGTATGAAGTGAGGCCTATAAAAGCCCGCACCTCCTTTTGTGTCTTGGGTGGCGGCATGTTAGCAATTAACTGGATGCGGTCGGGTGTAAGCTGCCTTCCCTCCTTGGACAGCGAGTGCCCAAGGTAAACAACTCGCTGGACACAGAATTGCAGCTTAGAAGGGGACACCTTGTGCCCCTTGTCGGCCAGAAATTTCAAAACCGTCAGTGACGCTGTCTCACATTCAGGTTCACTTCGGGCGGTGATCAGCAGATCATCGACATATTGAAGCAAGGCAGTGTTAACTGGCATGTGGATACTGTCAAGTTCTCGTTTCAGTGCTTGGCTATAGATGCTGGGGCTTTCTGTAAATCCTTGAGGTGCGCGTGTGAATTTAAAACTTCGTCCATTTAAACTGAATCCGAACAGATATTGACTTTCCGGATCTATTGGGACACTAAAGAAAGCATTCTTGAGATCAATTACAGTGAAGAACGTTGCTTCTGAGTCAATAGCTGTGAGTAATGAAGAGATATCTGGGATCACAGGGTATTGTGGTACAATACATTTGTTTAATTCGCGCAGATCAATAACTAATCGATATACTGGTGGTGCTTTTGGATCCGTTCTTTTAAGAATCGGAATTATCGGGGAATTACATACATTGGAGTCGGTTTCGACAACCACTCCTTGTGCAATGAGCTCATCAATGATTTGCAGTAAAGCCACAACAGCATCGGGTGGTAACTTGTATTGTCGCATTCGTGGTAGTATTACTCCTGTTTTTAGTGTGACACGATATGGTGTAATATTCATGCAACCAACATCAGTGGGGCCTTGTGCCCATAAATGTGTAGGTAAATTCTGCAGTCGGTGATCCATGTCTCTGGACACGTAGTGACCTTTAAAGTCACGTAAAAATAGTCGTACTCCTTCCGGAGAACAACATATTATGGCTCCTAGAGCTTTCAATGTTTTTATGCCTAACAAGTTTTCTAGACATGATTTAGTAAGCAATAAATCTGTAGTACATGTCAATGGACCGACCGTAAGTGGAAGAGGTTGTGTTACGTCATTTATTATAGGTTTTCCTGAGAATCCAAGGGAAATATTCTGTGAGCCTGAGAGGGGTGCCCCTGGAACTTCACTGCGTCTTATAGTTGTTCTGCTTGCCCCTGTATCAAGTAAAAACTTTCTGTCTTCCCCTAATAGTTCACTATGTACATAAGGTCCCTCTTGGTCTACAGGAACCTCAATAAGGGGTAAGCCAACTTCCCTCTCTAGGCTATCTCATGAGTATCGCTGATAATCGGGATAATCTGTTTGTGCGTACTGATACATCTGTTGTGTCGTTGCTTGTGTTGCAGCAATAGGCTGCACTTGTGGTGGTGCTACGATCTGTTGTGGAGCCGCCTGTCGTGGAGCTAGTTGTTGCGGAGCTAACCTAGGTTGTGCATGCTGAGGGATTTGTTGTTGATTCTGATCCTGTCTAGGTGGACGTGGTCTTTCCTGCGTTCTACCTGTGGCAATATTATGTTTCAGGACTGGACAATCGTGTATATAATGACCTTGTTGTTTACAATAGTTGCATGTCCCTTTCGTAGGACCTGCGGAATCACCCCTTTGATGACCCTCGGCTGGAACTGACTGTGCAACAAGCATTTTCATTTTTGTATCTTTCATACGTCTTTGTTCGTGTTCTTGTTCTTCTCTAATTCTATTGTGATGATATTGTAACATTTGTAACATCTGTGATGGGGTATTACCTTGCCAGGTACTTTCGAATTTCAATACTCTATTCTTGACTTGCAGCAGAGAATTCTCAACTAATTTTGTCACAAACAGATGTGGATATGACTCACTACTGGCTTTTATGCCACTATTTATACTAAAACATTTTTCAAATCGGGAATAGAAATCACTAGTGTCTTCATCTGGCTTTTGTTTACAGGCTGAGATTGCACCCCAGTCTTCCTTTTTCGTAGTTAATAAATGTGGCAGTACCTGTATTAGTAATCCTGCTAGTGCTGTAGTCTTTTCCCCAAGCCCTGCTCCTGCAGCTCTGGCCCTTTCCTCGTTTTCTAATGCTGTCCAATCTATCTTTTGGTCTCCCACCTCCCATTCCTTTTCTTTGAGTTTCTCATAAACACCGGCGGGTAATAGGACTTTTAATATTTTCATAATGTCGGGGTAGGTATACTCTCCCATGAGTAGCATGTCTTTTATTTCACGGTGGAAACCTGCTGGGTCCTTGTCATGGCTGGGTACTACTTTCTTCATTTCTAATAATTCCAGTTTAGTTATAGGCATGTACACAAACACGCGTGTGAAGTTATCACCGTCACCTCTGATTGGGTGTACTTCGCGTAACGGGTTCTGTCTATCTATGTGATACATTTTTCTTCCCATGATGGGAACTGGAACGTGTTCTGGGCATACGAAATTTAAATATTGGTTTCGGGATTCTAGAATTTCTTTAATCAAATCAGTACCTGACCCTCTCCATATGTTCGTGAGTAGTTCTGTCAATATGTCAGGTAAGGGTCCTGGATCGGAGTGTTGGCTTTTATATAATATAAGGAGGTGTTGAATCATGTATATACTAGCTAAACGCAGTTCGTATGGGTCAAGATTCAGAAACGTGTGTGCAAGTACATCATCATTGTATTCGCTGGGACTGTCAGCCCATTGTACTGCTGACCTGGCTAATTCTTGTTCGTCCATGGAATCGAGCATGTGGTACCCCCTTCGATCTCGGAGTAATTTATCAGCGGCTTGGAATAGGTGTTCAGGGGATTTTGTATTTAACATAGGGTTTGGAAAACGTCTATTATATTCTGGACGTATTGGACATATCGGGTCGTTAAAACCTCTGGTATTATTATGGGGTCTTCCTCTACCTACATAAGCTATCGTTTCTAATTGCTCTGATTCTTGCTCCTCCTCTTCTTCTGATTCTACTCTGTCTGTTTCTCGTCTTTCTTTATGTATTCGTTCTACTTCCTTGCGGATCTTTCGACACATGGCGATTATACACGCCTGTCTATCATGTTTCTCTTCTGATATGTTCTGACCCCATTTAGCAAGTCTTTGCATGGTATCGTGATCTGCCCCAGGCCTGTCTTGATTCCTAATTACACAATTTATGAAAAAACGTAATAGTTGTCTTTGGACATCCACTTTCTGGTATTCCATAGCTTCGTTAATACTTTCTGGACCTCGCCCTGTTTGGACAAAGCGATATATTTCGTCTAGGTGTTCACCCATTCCTGGTATCGTCATTAAATATAATGTAGCTCGTCTTATACGTAGTGATGATATGAGCAATTTATCCTGTCTACCTGGTACTGGGTCGTATCTACAATCCACAAGCTGTTCTTTAAACATGTCGGATGTCGCTAGTTGGGGTGTACGTTGGAGTGCTAAATCTCTAAGGGTCTGTTTATTTCGCGGCGCTGTGGCAAACATGTCTGTCGTACCTCCTGTAGCACCATCTGAGGTGCTGGGCACGAAAGGATTCGTTGGGCATAGGATAGAGATTGTAGATGCGGGAAAAACTGTAGAAACGGATGGGCCTGTTGGAACTTGTGTAGGAGTTTGTAGTTGCGGGGATACAGACGAATGCTCTTGGTGTTGAACACCATCGGCAAGCGGTGTGGGTGGTATGGCATTAGCATACTCGGGAGCTGCGTCATCTAAATAGGAGGAAAGGAAAACGTCCTTTGCTGTTTTGGGATGTGCTTTGGGATGTGCTTTTATCGGGAGCAATGGAGGAGTTAAGTCTTTTGGTATTTCCGGGGTAGCCTTAGGTAACCCTTCGGCCAGAAGAGGATACATACCATTCATAAGAGTATTTCTTTGTCTATCTATTTGTTCTGATTTTACTCGGGTACCTTCCTCAAGTAATAGATTTTCTCGGGTTTTATTTGAATTCTCTCTACCTTTCTCTTCCTGTCTGAGTGCTTTTTCTGTACGTCTATATGATTCTTTACGCCATAATTCAATGGCATCTTTCTGTGACTGTCTGGCTTTCTTTTTCCATAATTCTTCTTCTACTCTCATGATGCAATCTGCATCCCAGGTCCCCGCTGCGGGCCATCTCTGACTCTCTGGTAATTCTTTGGTGTAGTCCACCCATAAATCAAGAAATAATACGGCATCTAGGCCATGCTTATGATACATAAAGTACCCTGGAGTGTCCCTAGGTGGGATGGGAACAGCTTCTTCGAGTACACCTTTTCTAGTTTTGATCTGTCTTAGTTTCGAAAAGAGCGGCATTTTTAGACCTTATTACTAGAACACACTTTATACAAAAAAAACACAATAATGAACAGTCATTCACACCACAATATATAGAACGTATTTAAAACATTTAACACTTAATAGTTTTACGAACAATGATAACTAATAGAAAACTAGTTACTGACATAATACTGACACTAGATAGTACTTATTTATATGCAAGACATACTATATATACTGCTAAACAGTACAGATACACTGCTAAAACAGTGCAGACCGGATTTGTGTACCCAAACCCGTCTTGACCGGCACAGACTATGTGCACGTTAAATGCCTCCCCGGTAATGGTACTCACCGGGTAGCTCGGAACGGAAGGCCTCGGAACGGAACTGAAACTGGACCGGACTGGACTCGACTCGACTGGACTCGGAACTTCGGAACCTGGTGGGCCTCTGTATACCTCGGATCTTGCTCTCTCAGCTAGGCTCTGGTCGGGATACTTTGCACTTCTCACCGCCTCGTCTGGGTGTTGATCGCAGCCTCAGTCGTCCCCGCTTGGCCGGAGGGAGATACAGGAAATCCTGCAGGTACGCGTTTTTGTCCGTTCAGCTGTGGCAGGAGACCGGGCCTGCAACGCACCGCCGGCGCGTGAGATGAGAAAGTGTCCCTGTTCGGGCGCCAATTTATGTGGTAAATATTTCATTACCGGTACTATTTTTTATGCGGTAAAGTCTATTAAGAATAACTCAGAAATATAAGAGGCAGAATCCGTGGTATTAGAGGTTTTAAAAGGCTTTATTCCTATACAAAGGAATACAATTCGAATTGTAGGCTTTCTATTCCATCACCACGAAAGTTCAGGAAGGAAGGGCATACATTATTGACAGATAGGCAGTTTTATAGAAAATACATTACAGTGAAACAGATGCAAGAGGCGTAACAGCTGATAGTACAGATAAAAGGTGCATACGTAACTAATAGAGGCGGATGTATGGGCGTAATTTAATAAACGTCATTATACATGATGTCACAAGTGGGTGGATCCATAAGAGAATCCTGCAATGTCAGCAGAAATATTTGGCAGAGATGCGCGCGCAGCCGCATGACGTGTGATTGACGTGCAACTAGAGGGTGAAGGGGACTTGACATTTAGCTCTACATGTGGAGACAGAAGTCTGGGGGTCATGTCAACCTAATCCCAAATCATATCTAATATCCTATGTTTAAAGAACTGTGTTATCCAAAAGGAGAGGTCTCTAGGATAGAATCTATTCTATACTGACTGTTAGTGCGTGTACAAGCGTCTAAGTGTCTACACTAGATGCGAGGGGGTAGGAATATTCCATGGTAACGGGGCTATGAATTACTTGCATGAGGACAGCGAGGCCTGGCCCTTTGCACGGTAGCTGGAGGAATGTTTACCTAAACTACTAGACAGGAATGCATCGGATGAGGAGCGGAGTAGATAATCTTAAAGGTGAAATACAGTTTTTGGTAGGCGACAGGCTGGATCAGGCACCGTTAGCCGCGCAGGGAGTAGGACAAAGTTCATGGATACAGATGCAGGCTCAGACTGGAGCTTTCAGAAGCAGAAGGCAGGAAAAGGCTTGATGACAGAATTCGGGCCTACTCGCCTGAATCTGTAAAATGTGGAAAGTGAACCACATAAAGTTGGTGGCCTTTCATACTTAGGAATAGAATATCTGACCCATTCATGGTGGATCTGAAAGAGGACATGTTGACGGTGGACGCACATATATTTGCGTCTTCAAAACTGGAGCAGGAGGGAACATACATGTACTTATAGCATGCACATGGAGCCGTTGGGGTCTACGATAGGGGACATAACTGATCACAAAATTCATATTTCCTCACACCAACAATACATGCTCGTTCGTTGCGCAGCTGCAGCATCATTTCAGGCACCCTGCTACGCCTCATGATGTAGGCATCGTGTGCTGATCCTGAAAAACGAGCACAGACATGTGAAATCACCATGTTGGTAAGACACACCACAAGGGCATTAATGGAGTGGTAATGCTTGTGGTTCCTATACGCTACCTCCTGTGCCTGTGGTGGTACCAAAGCCACCTGTGTTCCATCTATGGACCCAATGATATGGGGCATCCCTCCCAGGGCATAGAACTCACGCTTGACACCTGTCAACTTCTCAGGAGTTGGGAATTTAATGAACTCATCCAGGTGATTCAACATGGCCTCTAAAAAATCATGCAGAACACGGCTGAACATGGTTTGGGACATGCCACCAACGTGAGCAATGGTATATTGAAAGATACCCGTGGCAAAGAAATGTAGGGCTGCCATCACCTTCATCTTGGGTGTCAGTGCAGTAGGATACCTGTGTATCGGTTGGAGATGTGGTGCCAGCCGTGTCGTCAAGTCCTCAATCAACTGTTGGGGGAAGCGGTAGCGACGTATACAGTCATGTTCCCTCAGGTCAGCCAAGTCCGGAATTGGTCGAGGGAGAGGCGGAGCCCTGCAGTGAATTTGAAGGGACAACGAAGAGTGAGTACAGTACACCACCAATGTCAATGTACTGAGCACATGTTCAACAGGCAATACATATATGCTACATACAGAGTCAGGTCTGTGCAATATGCCCTGGACACGTATGCCAGGCAGGTGACACTCCTACCAAGAGCCAGCTACATAAGTCGATTCTCAACCTCAATATGCCATGCCATGAAACTAGCTGTAGGCCAGTGTAAGTGAACAGGCAGACACATTGCAGGAGTTACAGACATCCACATATGTGCAGAAGAAGGATGTTTATTGTACAGACAGGTTGCGGAACACTAGATGCACAGGTCACATGTCATAGAAAAAGGACAGACCACACACCTTGCCATGAAGGAGTACATGTCAAGACTGATCACACATACATTGAGAGTATGCAGATATGTCCTTGTTTTGAGACTCAGTGTCGATGCATACATACACACCTTACGTCGGATTACACATGTGGGCTGGTGTGCGTAACAGTGTGCCATGCCCATCTACACACAGACACATGTTGGTTGCAGCAACTGCAGATGCATTTGATCAAACACCTACAGCAAACCTATGGGAACACATGACACACACATGACATAGCTACAGCGTGCAACGCAGGCATTCACATCTCAGGGGTAATATTCCGTGTACCTGGCATCAGGGGACAGTTGCGGGTGTCGGTGACTGTGCCATGCCAGTGACGCATGGCTCAACAAGTCTGTACTACATGCACACATGTCAAAGGAGTGAAGGGGATGTGTGGCACATAGTGCACCATCACAAATGACATGTGTACACAGCATATCATACTTTTATTTGCTTCACACCTCAGGAGTAATGTGCCACATCACAGCCTGACACACCTGTGTCCGACACATGTAGTACTGCACAGACAATGCCTTGATGTCCAGCCTTGGCCAAGTATGCCAGCTCTATTCCTGTCTGTGTGCCGCCTGTCACCATTGTCAGGTGTGAAACGCACCGTACATACGCTCTGAGGGCGTGTGTAGGGTCCCTATCACCATGGGAGTGCTGGAGTATGCGTACGCCATAGTGATACGGACCGTACACGCGTGTGTACGGTCCGTATTACTATGGGAGTGCTGGTGTATGCGTACGCCATAGTGATACGGACCGTACTCACACGTGTACGGTCCGTATCACTGCATTTGGGGTGACCTAGGGCTGTGGAATGCACAGTACCTGTGTGTGAATATTGAAATAACATAGGGGACACATGAGGGACAAGTATAAGGGCCTAAATGCATGCTGGTTATCATAGAGACCGAGTTTACAGTTTGAATTTTTGCATCAGGTGGCCAGCAGAAGTCGGTTGGAAACAATATACTTTGTTGCAAAGTGGTTGTTGACTTGACATCATGCTCAATTTTCAAACCATGCAAAGCCACTCACTGGGGTAGGTTTAAAGGGATTGGAGGAAACGTAGGATGCTAATGTGACTGACCAATCTCTCTGTACTCCTGTAAATGAAACAGGCCAGCAAGGCAGATATAAGGCAGCCAGGTCCCATGAGAGAGCACTTGCCTGCACATCCTTTCATTCCACAACACTGCTGCTGCTCGTGATTCCTCTGGCACCATGTCCAGGTCTGTGGAGAGGGCCCAGTCATTCACCATGGAGGAGAATATGGCGTTGGTGGATGTGATCCTCCCACAGTACACCATGCTGTATGGTCGACCAGGGGAGCAGGTGAGTGCTGACTCCACTAGCTTAGACTGTGCCCCTTTTTTGTGACTGTGACTTCTGGCATTGTGTCCCTGTGTGACAGACGTGCAATGTTGTTTAGAGTGGGTCCCAGGGTGGGGAAGGCCTCATGTCTCCCATGCAGAGCATGCTGTAGTTCCTGTGTGCACTCCTCACTTGCATAGTGCTTACTGTGACAATCAATGCATGGTGCATGCCACATTCAGCCTGGCTACTCCTCCGGGGAATGTTGTTGCTACAGTCCTGATGTGATTCTGTGCTCCCCCCAGTGTGACAGGTGACAGTACCTATAGATGTGTGTTTGGTTAGTGTACCTGTGCTGTGAGTGTCCAAATGATGTGTTCGTCCCCTGGACATTGGTGTGTGTGTTTAAGTCCCCTGTCATGTGGGTGAGTGCATATGGGGAGTGTTGCACACCAGCTGCATGAGGGATGGATATACCCTGCCCATGTGATGTGAGCAGGGAGCAGTGCTGTGTGACTGCCATGCTGAGCCAGCCCCACACCTGTGACACCCCCCAGTCTAGTGGCACATGGGCAGAGTGAGGTTTGTACCAGCAGTTGGCAATGGCAGGTGATTGTCCTGTGCCTGTGGGTGTCTGTGTACTCTGCTGAGGTTGCGTCAGTGGGCTGGGGCATGTGACTACTTTGAGGTGCTGTACATAATCCTGGTGTAGCTTGTGATGCACAGTGTGAACCAGGATCATTGATTGTGTGGCACCCCTCATGCCACCTGTGTACTTTCAATGCCACGTAGTGCATTTTGCCTTCCCCAGAGGATAATGTCCCTATGACAAAGGTGCAATGAGTTGCCTGCATACCATGGCCTGTTCAAACAAGGCAAATTATTAATATGTGTGTCTCTGTGTCATTGCTCAGGTGTATTAAAGTATTCTCACTTTTGCATCCTCACAGGTAGGCGTCCATGCCAAGGGGGAGATATGGAAGCAAGCCGTCAGTGCCGTGAGGAAGACGGAGGGTCGGAAGTGGCGCCTAGCCCAGGTGAGGAAACGCTGGCAGGATATCCGGTGCTGGACGAGGAGGATCGCACGGGTCCTGCTGGGGGACTCACCTGAGAGCCACAAGAACCGTGGGTGCCGTCGTCTGACCCACATCCATAAGCGTGTGCTGGCGGTGGTATTCCCCGACTTGGATAGGCGCTTACAGGAGAAGCAGCAGCAGGAAGGGGGTAGGTACATGTGGGTTTGTTGTGTGTCACCAGCTTTTGGAAGTGCGCAGTTGCATGGATACACTGCCAGGGTTTAAATGTGCAGTGCATAACCAGTTCCCCAAAGTAAACCGGTGCTGTTCTTCCTCCCTTCCCCTCCTTGCCATGTGTTCCCTGGTCTGTGTGTAGTCACTCTTGCACAAGGTAATCTAGGCTGGCAGTTAATCCAAGTGCCCAATGCTTGCAGCATCATGTGTGGGGGAGGTGTGTAACAGGTTTTGGGACCTTGCCTGTGCCCTGGCCAGTTCAGTCATTGTGGGGTCCATGTCAGTTGGCACAGATGCTGAGTCCCGACATAGGAGTTTGTCTTAAAATTGTACTGCCTTACAGCATGCACGTCCAATGTTGTGCCCTCTGACATGATGTGCATGAGTGGGAGTAATACATAGTGCAGGGACGGTTGCTTCAGTTGCAGTCATATCCATCCAGGACCATGGAGGAGTGTGGCCACTACCGTGCCCTGGGGCACCTTTTCCTAGGTATCATGTGTGTCATCCAACAATGTGGACATTCTCTGTGTCTCCGGCATAGGTTGGGCTCTGTGGCATTGTACCCTGGCCTCATCTGTATTGACGTAAACTGTGCTACATGTGTCCACTGTACAGTGTGACCCAATTTAGCTTGTGCATACTCACAGTGGGCAGTGCCTGTGTGTCTTGTTACGACAATCTGATGATGGTTGATTGTCAATGATATATGTGGACAGGCGCAACAGGGGTGGTTTGTGTACAATCAGGATTTAGTGCAGGCCATGTGTTTTCATCCCAGAGTAAGAGGTGTAAGTACTTCCTCTGTCTCAATCACATTGTCTCAGGTAGGGGGTGGTTTGTGCGGGCAAGGCCTACATGTCAAAACTCTGAAGTCTCCTTGCTAGGTCTGGCCTGTGTGTGATGTTTGTCTGGACATACACTCAAGGTGCAGTGAGCCAGTCATGTTGGGCATGTTTTAATGTGTTAGCTTTGCAGCATGTGCAAAAAGTTAATAGACATGGTTCCTGCTCATCCCTTTTTTGGCAACGCTGTGTGGTACAGATGCTGTGCACGATTGTCCCCAGAGCCCGGCTCCTCTGTCCAATTTGATATCAAGTAATTAGCTGTTGGGTCATGCTCTCCATTGTTTCTCAGTGGCATGGTCGGTCAACCAGTTGTGTGTTGCAGGGCCTACATATGTACCTTGTATTGTAGATGTTACTCATGTTGCTTTTCAGGCTATGCACTGTGACCTATGTAGATTTGAATCATGTGACATATGTATACAGGTGTCTGATTATTTCCTGTCTCTTCACCTTGCCCACAGCATCGTCGGGGGACTCCGAGGGAGACACTGGCACGGACCGTGAGGAGGGAGCAAGCACCAGTGGCAGCAGTGCTGTCTTGTCTGGCGCATCGAGTGGCACGGAGGCCGAGGGGAGTGAGGCGGAGGACCTGTCCAGTCTCACCACCGACTATGACGCTGATGGGTCCGAGGCTGAGCTCCCAGAGGGGGCAGAGGCTGCTCCCACAGCTAAAAGCAGCACTCGATCTCTACCCGCCCCCTCCATTCCCATCACCGGCCTCCCACTTGCTCTGGTCCCTTCCCGCCGTGCTAGGTCACCACGTGTCTCCTTCTTGCCAGGCACCGCACCCCCTGCCCCTGTCTCCACTGCTGCCGCGAATGCCGAGTCTGTGGACATCCTGCGCCAGTTGCAGGTTGGTCAGACTGCGATGCCTAATGTCCTCCTTGGCCACACCCGAGTGCTCACCCAGATGGAGGCATACATGGAGGGCATCTCAGCTGCGCAGTCTGACCAATGCCAGTTGCTGAGGTCCATAGACTCGACACTGAGTGCAGCAGTGGGTCTCCTGCAGCGCTACGTCCCCCCACTACCCCTGCAGCATCCACACTTCCCACTCCCATGCCTGTCCCAAGCACACCCAGATGTACCCATGCACGCACCCCACCAGACACAGGCACCACACCACCAGGGAAGGCCAAGCGCACACCTCCTGTCACACACACACAGGGTGAAGTAGGCACACCCACTGGGTCGGGGGCAAACGCAAGACACGTAACCACAGTGGGAGTCCACATTCATCACGACCCACTCCCTCCAAATCCACTCCCCTCAGCTCTCCTGGCCAAGATTCCACCAAAGAATCCTTCCTGGCCGCTCTGTCCCTGAGCCTCAGTGTGACACCACCCCGCAAGCAGTCGAAGGAGTCCCCGGTCAGGGTAGTTGAGTCCCCCCCTGTCCACACCCTCCCCCAGTAGCGCTGCGACCCATCCCTCCGACCCCCCCTCCTTGGGGCCTGTGGTTCCTTCGGGTGCAGGGGAGACGCTGGAGGACCTTGCAACCGTGTGCAGCGCCATTCTCACCTCTACCTTTGGCGCTGCCCCACCCCCTGTGGTGGAGTCCTCCGTCCCTTCAACCACAACACGTACCCTTGCCCCTCCTGTCCCTGCGGTGCCTGGTCCTTCCCCCCCACATGATGCCCACCCCTGTGGAAGACAAGGAACTATAAACTGTGCAGGCAAGCCAGGGGACACGTGTCCCAATGTGTCCCCCACCAGGGATGGAAATATGCACTGCCCTATGGGGCTTGTTAATAGTGTACACATAACAACCTCTTTTATTTTCATGCTGAATAAAGCATTTTTTTTTCATTTGAACACTACTGCTTTTCTGGTATTGCTGTTGGTGGTGCTGCTCCATGATTTGGGGTGGAGATAATGTGTTAGGTGTCTGGGAAATGTAGTAGTGTGCTGCTCATGGGGTGGACCCTGGTATCTGTGTGCCATCACAAGGTATTTGCAAAATAACTTTGTTCATGTAAGCTCTTACTGCATGGTGACATTGTCCCAAGGTGTGTTCCTTCCTCTGTGGACCCTGACATCTTCCCTGCAGGGTGTTTCCTAAATGTTGTGCTGAGCTGTGTCTACATATCCTTGGTGTGTGACGGATCCGTTCAACTTTGCCCATGCATGCTGGGCAATGTCTCCACCTGCATCATTAGTGGCATCCTTGGTGGTCACTGTACTTGTGTATGGAGTATATTGACGTGACTTCATGTGGACATGTTCCCTTTTACACACTATGCATGTGTGTACTCCCAGCCTCGCACACATGTGTTACGTGTTCTGCAGGGTCTTTGAGTACCTGACTGACAATTGTGGGCATTGTATCTGTGGGTACTGCACCCTTTTCTTTCCATGGGCACTGCTGTGAGGACTCTGCACACACCCCTCCTATGTCTGGGCACTGCTGGGAGTGATAGGCACCCACCCCTCCTATGTCTGGGCACTGCTGGGAGTGATAGGCACCCACCCCTCCTATGTCTGGCCATGTACATTCGGGACATACATGGGTGGGGGTACGCTCCGAACATACACTGGTGGGGTGGGGTGTGGGTACGCTCCATACATACACGGGTGGGGGTGTGCTCCGTACATACCCGTACCCACGCTCTGCAGGCCTGGGTACGGCCCGTACCCATGCCTTTGGAACGTGGGTACGGTGCGTACCCTCATTGTTGGGGTGCCATAGGGGTCCGCATCGTACCCAGGCCTTCAGGGCGTGGGTACGGGTCGTACCACGCATAACCCTACATCACCCCAACAATGGTGGTACGGCCCGTACCCATGCCTTTGGAACATGGGTACGGGCCGTACCACCATTGTTGGGGTGACGTAGGGGTGGGCGTGGTACGACCCATACCCACGCTCTGAAGGCCTGGGTACGGTGCGGACCCACAATGGGGTGCCGTTGGGGTACGCACCGTACCCAGGCCCGTACCCAGGCCTTCAGACGTGGGTACAGGTCGTACCACGCGTACCCCTACATCACCCCAACAATGCTGGTACGGCCCGTACCCACGCTCTGAAGGCCTGGGTACGGTGCGTACCCCTACTGCACCCCATTGGGGGTCCGCACCGTACCCAGGCCTTCAGAGCGTGGGTACGGGTCGTACCACGCGTACCCCTACATCACCCCAACAATGCTGGTACAACCCGTACCCATGCTCTGAAGGCCTGGGTACGGTGCGGACCCCCAATGGGGTGCAGTAGGGGTACGCACCGTACCCAGGCCTTCAGAGCGTGGGTACGGGTCGTACCACGCGTACCCCTACGTCACCCCAACAATGCTGGTATGACCCATACCCAGGCCTTTGGAACGTGGGTACGGGCCGTACCGCCATTGTTGGGATGACGTAGGGGTGGGCGTGGTACGACCCGTACCCACGCTCTTAAGGTGTGGGTACGATACGTACCGGAATTGTTGTGTTGCCGGTTCGCGTCAACATCCACTTCTGTTGTGGCGGACGCATGCGTTGCTGGACACGCCCCCACCCCCTCGAAGTGACCAGGCCCTGCAGGTCAGGTATGTCCAGGGCATGTATGATGTGTAACTTGGGTGGGGGTTATGTGTCCTGTCCCTGCCCCCCCTTTGCCCCTGGGTGTTGTTCTGACCTTCTGCGGCGTCTGCGTCGGTTCCTGTAGAGCAGGTGGACTGCTATGAGGGCTGGGATGACACGTAGGTTCGGGTCCATGGCTGTCCGTCGCGCACAGGTGCTCCTTGTGCGCGTCGTCCTGATTTCCCGGCAGTTTTTGGCAGTCGGAAAATATAATCCGTGCGGGGTGACGTCGGTACGGATCGTACTTCCTGGTTCGTGAAACGCAGCCTGGATGCGTCCCGACGTTACATCGGCACTTCACATTTGTATGTATATTTTCGTCGGTCGGGGTTTTGTACGATTCGTACGGAAATAGTGTTTCCATACGAATCGTCAGTGCATTTTTGTAATGTTTTTTGACTGGGTACGAGTCGAACGGAGAATACGCTACGACCGACGGTTCGTACCCGGTTTTTCCAGGATCCGAATCGGCACCTATATGTCTTCTTCTTAGAAGTGGCAGGCAGTAGTTTCCTTCAAATCAGTGCCAGTGCAGGACAGAGAAAGAGCACATGCTTCAAGTCTTGGATTGCTGTTGTTGGAGTGCACCCAGCAGGCAGATCTGGTCTTTGGTGGAGAGTACCTCCCAGGCTCAATGTTTGCTTATCAAAAGTAAACCATCCATTCTCATAAGGAAGATAAATCTTCTCACCTTATGTTCCTACGCCATACCAAGATGTTGTGGTTTCCAAAAAGGTTCTGCATCTCTTAGTAGCACGTTAGATTGTAGTTCGGAACAGTGTTCTACATATTAAGTGTGACATATTCCAAACGTAATCTTTCAGAACACATTTCCTTTGGTTTACAGAAGTCCTTGCTGGTACATCATTTTTCGTGAGAGAAAAAACTCTAAGTACTGCATTTACATTAGTATACAGTAGTCCTTTTGAGCCAGTTGTCTCATTTAATTCTATTTTTAGAAGCTCTCTCAGGGAGCTACATACAAGATCTGTAATTGAACATATCCATCTATTGTTAACTGCAATGCACCTTATATATGATAGTCCGGATAGTAGATGCGTGAGTTGCCATAAAATGCTTCAAAGAACAAAAGCTGATTAGAAGTTTTCTAATCATCTTGTCCATAAAGGAGACATATGTTGGATGTTCTACTGAGTAAAATGGAGTAGGAGAGACTTTTATCTCATACATATCCAGCAAATAGAGATAGTGCATACGATCCCATGATTTATAAAGGGAATGTATCCTCCTCCATGAGCCATACATTTGAATGACTGCTTTTTTATATGCATGTGAGTGTTGTTTAAATTATGTGTGAGGACACACATATAATTTTACTTTCTCCAATTTTAATACTCCAGCAGCCAATTAAAGAAAGGCTTTCAGACCTCATTTTGAAATCTTGGATTTTACTTTTAGCTATTTTATTACTTAAGTTGGCTGGATAGCATAGCTAAGTAGTTTATTTTCGGAATGCTGGACCCCGATTGATGTTAAATTGACACATACATTACAGTGTGTGGATGATGACTCTTAAAGATGGGTGGGTTGTGTGACAAATATGTGAATATGAGGTGAATGCCACTGGGGCCAGGAAACATCCTTGCTTTAGACCTATCAATGTGCAAACATCAGTATCTAACAAGTTGATTTGTGGAGGGCAATGAATAATATCTATAGACCATTAAGAATTAGGAATATCAAGAGCGTCCAATGTATGCCAGATTGTAGGGCTGTCTTTGGGGGGTCAAAACTGTTGAAAAATGTAGTAAAGACTGGTGCTTGGTCTTAACATATTTATCAGGAATGCCATTGATTAAATCTTTATTATATATCACCGAAGAATTTGACTTGAATCCTGATTGCTCGATTATTATAATTTCTTTTACTCCTCCCACTTCTACAGATATTTCAATAGGCTCCTGGAACACAGCATGACATCTTTATCTGGGGAAGATTACATGGGTCTTTTTTACCTATAGGCATAATTGTGCTGTCTTCCAGCTACTGGGACCAGGGCTAGAGGAGCCGAAATCCACAAACACTGGTGCCAAAAATTCTTCCAATACATTATGGACTTTGCATTACGGATTCCATTACCTAATCGGAGACTATGGCACCCGATGAGCTCAATTTAGATATGTACTTAGCTGTTTGATTGTCTGTAGGTGCAAGAGGAATAGGCAAATCTGATCAATCAGTCACTTTTGATGCTACCATACTCAGGGCCGGCTTTAGGGCGGTGCGACCAGTGCCACCGCACCGGGTGCTGGCTTTCTGGGGGCGCCGTGTTTGAAAGTTTATTATGCTTTTGAAGCACCTGCTGCAGCGTTTCTTTCCCCCCGGCAATTACCAGACATCACATTAGTGTCAAGATAACTCGTGTGATTAATTATCTTCCTGGAGAGAGATCAGTGTTTTGGAAAGTTGAGGTTTTGACTTCGGTGAAGTTAGTGCAGAGGGTTAATATGCCTGCTGCAAAGAACGTGTACCAAGTAGATTACAGAGTGCGTATGATGTAAACAGATCAGCAGGTTACTGCCTTCAAAAGAGACATCTTTTTGTTACTTGCAATTTATAACTTAAAGTCCTAATATAGAAAAGCGAGCTATTAACTTGCATCCTAGAACTGCATACACTTTGCAAAGTATACATTATTAAAACATTGATTAATGTTGCAAAAAGGGTTAATATGTCTAGAAATCGATTCTTATTATTAAAGAAAACTCCCAACTATGCTGTTTGTTTTTCGACTCTGAGTTTGTGCTTCTCCACATCAAGCACTCTTAAACTATACTGCCTACCAGTATGGATGACATGTGACCCCTACACTTTTAGTCCTTTTGCTTATGTAACATTTCCTATACACTTATTTACACACGTATGATTGATTGTCTCCGTGTAATGTGTGTGTGTGATGCAAAGTGCTCGGACACACTACAATGGTATGAGTGGCGCTATATAACTATCAATGCATCTGAGAGAGTGTGGTTATGGAGACTTGGTCAC
This sequence comes from Triturus cristatus, assembly GCF_964204655.1. NCBI lineage: Eukaryota > Metazoa > Chordata > Amphibia > Caudata > Salamandridae > Triturus > Triturus cristatus. The sequence goes on from NC_140588.1 coordinate 99,753,211, forward strand.
TGTTAAAGGGTGCTAGTGAGAGAATCCGTGGTGGAGGTGGTCATTGGGGGGGCGCCAACAAACATTGTCACACAGGGCGCCACCAGCACTAAAGCCGGCCCTGACCATACTTTCCAGAGCAGTGTTATTAGAAGCATAAAGATCAGCAACCTATTCCATCCATGCATTATCTGATACTGTGATTGGCATAGAAGTTCTCTTTGCAACTGTAGCCAAAGCACCTATGCTCCAGAAAATCCTGATGTCATTTTCCTCTGTTGCTTTCTACACAATGCTAAGTTTTTCAACCTGTGCTTGCAATGGCTCCGGTATTTCCGTAATTTCTTCCCAAGTGTCTGTATGAATTGAGCCTACTTAGGCAGATTGTTCTTATATTGTCTGTGTGCCAAGTCATTTATTGCAGAAGTTAGTAATTGTTTGCTTTTATCCTTTTTCATGACTACTCTTTGGGGATTTGAGTCCTTGTTTTTCTAAATTATTGATCCAAAATGTTGTATATTTAATATTCTTCATTCACCTTTTTCCATGGAATATGGACTTGATATATCACTGTGGCATTTCATTTCTCAGGAATCATTTTCTGAAGTCTAGTGACCTTCCAGGCATGCCAATGTAGTTAAATACATGTGTAGCTGTTTGCAAGTTTCTATACACATATTAGGCTTTTATTCCAGTATGCTTTATAGATTAACTATATTTTGCATCTAATCCTAACATCAGCAGGGAGCCAATGCAATGAGTAAGGCATACCCAGGTTTAAGGCAACATTTATCTAACTTGCTCTAAAGTCTTTAAAGTTGGGCAGTATTTTTTTGGGAGGCTGCTGTAGATAGTATTACACAAATACAAGGCTCTTGATAGGTCAGAAATTATGTAAGTGTAGAGGAGTATAAGGAGAAAGACCTCTGGTTGGATGGCCATGCTATGGTGTTGACCTTGGGAATGAAAGAAAAGTCAGCATCGAAAACAATCCCCATTGATTCTATTGTTGAGGTTCACAATAGGTTTTCTAGGGTTTGAAGGCCAGTAAAATAGTTGTGCATTGTGCCATTTATACATAGGAAGATTTCCTTCATCCAGTGGAACATGAGATCCATTTAGAAAATGATAGTGGCCTATTGTCTAATCAGAAGTGAATTAGTTTGTTGTCCACCTACAATTAGATGGTCACCTGGTGCTGTTTAGGAAGCAGAGCCAGGAGGCATGAGAGTGATGACCGTTGACAGACTCCGCAAGAAATAGATGATCTGAACCTAACGTTTTAGCTACAAATGGCAAGAAATGAATGGACTTATGAATGTGTGTGCCCAAAAGTTCCTGTATACAGTTCCAAGCTCTCAAGCAGGCTTGAGTGGTCTACAGTGTCTTAGGTGGCAGACAAGTAAAGGTGAAGAAAGGACGTTTCTTCGTTCCATCTAATAAGAGAATTCCTTCTCTTATATTAGTTGTTGAGTTCGTCTGCCCTTTGAGGGGCAGAATCCTGACTTTTTGTCATGGAGGTGGTTCAGTTCCATGTAGACTTGAAGTTATCTAATCATCTCTTTCTACCGGATTTTGCTGAGAAATATAAGGTTGGCAATAGATCCGTAGTTCAGCATTTGTGTGTCAGATGATGTTTTTTCAGAAGGAGGTGGATGAAGGCTTGTATTGTGCAGCAAGGGACAGTGTCAGAGAGAAGTGAGGCATTGATCCAGGTAATTGTTTCTGGTGCTAATGAGGGAAATAATTGCTTGTGGCCCATAGCAGTGTTACAGTCAATGGGAGGTTTGGATACTTTGATTTAGTCGCATGGTTCTGATGATTCTCTGCTGTTTTCAATAGTGTGAAGTAGGTGAAGAACAACTATATTAGGAAAGGGTGGATGGGGCCTTTCTATGAAAGTGGGAAAGTGGGACAGCATTCATAGATTCTGGAATTGTTGCCCTCGAAGAATTCAGGAAGGTCTTTTCAGTGCTGTTGGGATGGGCATGGGTCACTTTTTAGGGTGTCTAGCATGGATATTTGATGGTAAATAATGAATATTATTACCTTTTTCTGACTGGTACATAGGCCCAGACGGAGAAGGATTGTAGGGAAAAAGAGGCAACAGATCCTTGGGCATTGGGCAAATGAAGCAACAGGACAACAGAGATTACAGCTGGGTGCACAGCAGTGGAAAACGTCCTGCAACGCCTAGAGAAAAGGCTTGTGTTGGTGGAGGGAAGGTTCCACAGGGTAAAGGGAAACCTGAGGATCAAGGACCACCTAAGTGCACACCAGTAGCAATGCCTGTCCCAACCAACATCTCTACATAACCAACTAAATGAAAAAAACACCTCAGGTCAGAGCATTCCCTTGAGGATCCCTCTTCTCCAGTAGACCACCAGCACAACAGTGACCTAATTCATAAGTACTGATGCACTAAATAAATGCAGGCATTAGTTTGACTGGGTAGCCCTATGATCAAACTGATCCCTGTGAGGCATTCCTCCTATTGCCCACCAGTGAGTGGCCACTGGATGGATGCAGATGAACAAAGCCCAGTGATGAAAGAGAAAGCCCAGGGTAAACTAATACTGCAAAACTGAGATGAGAATTACAAGGCAGTGTCAATGCGACATAGGTAATTTGAGATATCCTATCCAGGGCTCCTTGATTCTCAGGGTCCACCTTCCATCTTCCATTTTGCTAAATAGGTAATGTAGTAGTTTCCACTGTAAATAAGACTTTCCCTCTCATATCCTATCAGAGGAAGTCTGTAGCTCCCAAATAAAGGTCCAAGAAACTCAACCGCACAGGAGTCCTTCCGACATGAATTAGCATCATTAAGCCCAAGAGCCCCTCTTTGGTCCCACCTTATCACCTGATTTCATCCTGCTGTCCACTTATCTGCACCACAACTAAACGGCATAGCCTTACTCTTCAGTTCCAACCCTGACCCAATTGACGTCTGAAGCCCACCACAGATGGGATGGGTACAGGGCCACACTGGCCATAGCGGGCACCAGGCTTTTTCCTGGTGGGCCGGAAGGGTGGGTGCTGGGTTTAAACAGCACCCTCCCACCCCCAGGGGCCAGTTCAACGTAATTTCCTGGGCCTGTTTCCGTTCCCAGTCCGGCCCTGGATGGGAAGACAGCACAGGACAACTGCTGTTACTGGTGTTGGAGGAAGGTGGTCATCCTCATTAGTTCTACTACTATATTTCACAACAGGGAGGAGGGAGCACACTGCCTCTCATCCCAGCACAGTTCACCGCATTACATTCTGGTAAATGCAGTGCACTTATTACAATGTTGCTGTAGTTTTCCACAAAAGTTGATTAAAGTAGGGTTGTGATCTTTAGACAAGTGTTTCTGGGCTTAGCCCTTCATCGGTAGAGAGCAGAAGTAGTTGAGAGCAGAGAAAAGTCACCTGCAGTTGCTGAAATGTTGCCCAAGTCTTCACAGGTCACAGTACCACTCCAAAGGCAGACAGGTGCATATTCAGTGAGCTTGTCAACTCATTGGATCAAGGGAGCATTTTTAACACAAGGGGGGTAGCACACTCCCTCTCATCCCAGCACAGTTTACCTAATTGCATTCTGGTAAATGCAGTATGCTTACTTCAAAGTTGCTGTACTTTTCCTCCAAAGTTGGTTCAGGTAATGCTGTTATCTCTAGACATATGTTTCTGGGTGTAACCCTTCATCACTAGAAAGAGAAGTAGTAGAGAACAGAAAAAATGCAGCATTTCCAGTACCCCCTTAAGAATATATTGCTCTCTACTGAAGAAGGACAACTATCCTGAAACATGTGTCTAGAGATCACAGCACTGGCTGCACCAACAAGGATGAAAAACTAAAGACTGTTACTGAAGTAAGTGGTATCATGCACTGCATTTACCATGATGCATTGGGGAGAACTGAGTGCTGGGGTGAGGCAATGTGCTCCCACCCTCTTTTTGCTTGAAAATACTAACTTTCATGTCTCTCTAACTGTGGCTCACAACTGTTACCTCAGATACAAACGACCCCATCATGAAATCTCTCCCACTTGCTCTGATCCAGCCTTGCACTAAGTGTCTGAGGAGATGATTTAATAACCTCTGTAATATGTCACAGAGTATACAAGCGAGTGTGTAACCATTCTGAGCAATCGAGATCGAGACTGTGCAGGGTTAAACGGGGTTTTATTTTTCTATACACTCTTCGTTTATGGGAAGCCAGAGTCTTTGTCTTGATATGGGGATAATGCGTCTTATCCGCTGTTCTCTTCAGGGAGCTTTGGGACCTTCACTCTTCGGGGTGTCAGATTGCGGTCTTCTACCCTGGTACAGGGCTCTCAGGCAAAAAGTTAAAAAAAGGAAAGAAAGAAAGTAGGCGATCACTGCCTTGCTCAACCGTATAATGCAAAAGGGCAAAGGAGTGAGGGAACACCCTTTTGTGTCGTACGTGTTAGGGATAGTGCTGGTGCTCAGATACCGGGTAGGCGCAGGTAGCAGAGAAAGAGAGAGACGCCCTACGCATCGGATTCCTCCCTCCTCCCGACCCACCCCGCAACTCTTTCCCGTACCTGACTGAGCCACGCTCCTGCAGGACCGTGGCCTCCTGGCTTGTCGATCGTCTCCTGTTCTTCCAGAGTCATTCTCCAGGCAGGTCGTCCTTAGGCTGGTTTGGGAGGGAGGGGTGGAGGGGGGGAAGCAGGCCACTGACAAGATCGTTGTGTGTAAAAGGCCGCTTTATTGGAAACAGGTGCACATTACAAATTAAAATCCTTGGCCGAAACGCCTTCCAAAACTAGGCCTCACTAAATATAACATGCCTAGCCCCGCCCCCGCCCCCTCCCCTAAATACCTTCGAGCCCGCCCCCGCCCGTACATTACCACATTACAACAATATAAAAGCATTATAAAACATTATAAAACATTACACTCCTGTATAACCCCCCAACAATCTCTAAATCCAAACCTTCTGTTAACCAAAACTCCCCTGCCTGCCCCTTTTCAGCTATCGGCCCCCAAACTGTGTAACCGAACTAAATTTACCAAACTAACCTTTTCCTGTCGATAACCCCAACTCAACCCCAATCACTCCACCAACTTCCGGTAAAACTGACCAGAAATCACCATAACCCCCGCACAGCACCTGCTCCAAGCGACAAAGTACAAACATAGCAGAACCCCTTGCACATCTGTTCCCACAAAACGCCTGAAAAATTTCGCAAAAAAGGGGAAAAAACTGGAAAAACGTATACTGAAAACCCAAAACCCAAAACGAAAAAAGGAGGGAAAAACACCCAAAAAACGTGTTTTTTGAGGGAGGGAGGGAGGGGACAAAAAACACGACACTATCCTCGCTCCCGGCCACCAGGTCACCAAACCTAAAATGGTGGCCGGGGGCGGGCTCCCAAGGTATTTATACCTGGGCAACGTTTCGATACATTTGGGCTCTAATTGGGCTGGCTTTGGGCTATCTTTTCCCTACCAGCCAGCCCAAGTTCAAAAACCGCGCGGGGCCCGCAAACCCCTCCCTCCACACGCCCCCTCCCAAACTGCCCGGGGGTGGGGACTCCCTGCGGTCGCCTTCCCCCCCCAAGCCCCCCTTGGGAGGGAGGGGTGGAGGGGGGGAAGCAGGCCACTGACAAGATCGTTGTGTGTAAAAGGCCGCTTTATTGGAAACAGGTGCACATTACAAATTAAAATCCTTGGCCGAAACGCCTTCCAAAACTAGGCCTCACTAAATATAACATGCCTAGCCCCGCCCCCCGCCCCCTCCCCTAAATACCTTCGAGCCCGCCCCCGCCCGTACATTACCACATTACAACAATATAAAAGCATTATAAAACATTATAAAACATTACACTCCTGTATAACCCCCCAACAATCTCTAAATCCAAACCTTCTGTTAACCAAAACTCCCCTGCCTGCCCCTTTTCAGCTATCGGCCCCCAAACTGTGTAACCGAACTAAATTTACCAAACTAACCTTTTCCTGTCGATAACCCCAACTCAACCCCAATCACTCCACCAACTTCCGGTAAAACTGACCAGAAATCACCATAACCCCCGCCACCCAGAAAGAGGGGGGCGGTGCAACTACCCTCCCCTCTTTCTGCCCCCCAACAAAAAAGGCTTTAAACACAACGAGCCTGATTCTGCCCCCTCAAGCACCGAGACAAGACCTCCCTGAGCTCCAACAAATAAAGATCCATGCCCAACCTCGACAAATGGACCCCATCTCCCCGAAAAAACTCTACCGCCTCAAAGCGGATATCTTTATGAGTGACTCTCCCAAAGCCCAAATCTCGGCAAAACCGGGAGATCTCCAAATTCACTTTCCTCCGAGACCTATCAACCGCCCTGGGCTTCAACGCCCCTCTCCACACCCTCCGCGGGACCAATTCTGTCCAGAGAACATGACAACCCGACCACTGCTCTTTCACCAACGCCAAGTCTCTTTTCATGGCTCGCAACAATACCACCCCTTTGACACTACAAAGATCATTCTCCCCCAAGTGAATTAAGAGAATATCCGGGCATTGACCCCTCACCATGGCCTTATTCAGACAGGGGATCAGCTCCCTCCAAAGCATCCCCCCCTTACCCTTCCATACCAATTGAAAAAGGCTGCCGTTGAAACCCAAACTTTCCCCAAAATAACTTTTGCACGCCTGCACGTGCGCCCACTTGACGAAGGAATGCCCCACAATCCACACCGTCAACTCCCTCGTGTGTGGCCCGGCCACCGAACCTGAAATGAAAAACAAATATGAGACTCACACCAAAGCAGTAGACGCAGGCGCCGAAGGAGGATCCTCCCGTACATATTTGTGAAAGCAGGAAGATGACCAACGCCCCAAGCGCATTATATCGCCCTGCGACCAACCCCGGTTATGCGCCTCGGTCGCTGCCCCAATCCTGAAAGAATGTGTCCCAAACTGCGCGCCATCCAACCCCAACTGCTGCAACCCCTTACGCAGGACCATGCGCAGCTGATAGTCAGAGACGCGCGCCCCGTCTACGTGTTGAAAAACTAGCTGGCCCCCCTCCCCCCCCGAGAGCGACCTCCACTGCCTGGCCCAGCGCAGCGGACATGTGCAACTAGGGGATCCTGCCTCCAACCAAACCCCTTTACCAACCCCCGTCTGATCTGTTTTGGAGCTGGCCAACCAAACGTGTACGCCAGTGTCCGACATGAAAACATCCTGCCAACAAATACCCCGCTTCAACTTGGTCCCCAGGAGCTCCGAAACCATGAAAGCCCCGAAAAACATGAAAACCATAAGGGTAGAAAACAATGCAACTTCAAAATCGTCAGTGCAAACTGCAGGCAACACAGCCAGCAAACGAGCCAGCGTCTGCCAGGAAATCGGCAAACGGGACACCCCAGTACCGCCCCGTTCTCTCGCCCACCCTTCAAGCATCCTGCGACCTATTTCCCCAGCAGACGGGGCATATCCCCAAAAAAGCTTCCCCATGAAAGCAACCCCAGCCAACTTCCCTGCTATAGTGACCCGCGACAGACCCTTCTCAATGAGGTCAAGGATAAAATGAACCACATCCTCCGAACTGCGCCCCGGCTCTACCCTCCTACTAGCACCTGACGCCAAAAATTCCTTCCATGCCAAGGTGTACGCCGTACGCGTGGAAACCGACAAGGAACCTACCACCAGTTGAAACACCCTGCGTTGCCGACCGACCAAAGGTGCTCCGGCATCGGGGTCGGTGTCCTGTCCGCCTCTTTGGCCAGCCCATGGAATCTCTCCCACTGTGAACGAGACAAAGCATCCGCGATGTCATTGTCCACGCCCGGTACGTGCAAAGCCCTGAATGAAATGTCATAGCGCAAACAGCCCAGCACAAACACCCTCAGTAATTTCAGAATCTGCTCATCCCTGGCCGATTGTCTATTGACTATTTGCACCACCGCCATGTTGTCCACACGGAAAAGCACCCTCTTGTGTTCCAGCTCTTTGCCCCAAATGGTCAATGCCACCAAAAGTGGGAAGAGTTCCAAAAAGGCAATGCTCCGCCCACCATTCTTCCACTCCTGAGGCCACTGCTCTGCACACCAATGCCCCTGCCAGTAGATGCCAAAACCTTCGCTGCCCGCCGCATCTGAAAACAGCTGCACATCCCACTGTACATCCTCGTCCCTGGCCAAAGGCACCCCGTTAAATGAGTGCAGGAAAAAGGACCACATCCGCAAATCCTCCTTCACCCCAGCCGACAGGCGCACATGATGATGAGGCAAGTGCCGGCCTGCTAAGGCCCGGCCCAGGCGCCGACAGAAAGTCCGCCCCGCCCGAACCACCCTACAAGCAAAGTTCAGATGGCCTAGCAACACCTGTATTTCCATCACCGTCACCTTCGGTCGAGCCAACATCTCTTCCAGCAAAACCAACATTTTAGATTTCTTATCCGCGGGCAGCCGAGCCTGCATGGCAACTGAGTCAAGTTCAATGCCCAGGAATGAAATGACAGTATCCGGCCCCATTGTTTTCTCCGGAGCTAAAGGCACCCCCAACTCCTCCATAAGCTCCTGAAACGACTCCAGTGCACGCCGGCACTCCGAAGAGCCCGGAGAGCCCACAAAAAAGAAATCATCCAGATAATGTGTGACCCAGCTGTGACCAGTGCGGTGCGTGAAAAACCACTGCAAAAAAGTGCTGAAGAGCTCGAAAAGAGCACATGACACCGAGCAACCCATGGGTAGCGCCTTATCCACATACCATTCACCCTCAAATTGTATGCCCAACAAAGGCCAGTCATCCGGATGAACCGGGAGCAGCCGGAAAGCCGACTTAATATCGCATTTTGCCATCCCTGCAGCCGCGCCCGCGGCCACAACCAGTGACATAGCAACGTCAACTGAGGAGTATGACACCGAAGCAGCGTCTTCATCGATAAAATCATTGACTGACGACCCTTCAGGCCATGACAAATGCTGAATCAGCCGAAACTGCCCCTCCTCCTTCTTGGGCACCACACCAATAGGGGAAATGATCAAATTAGGAACTGGCCATTCACCAAACGGGCCTGCCATCCTCCCCTCATGCACTTCCTTACGCAATTTTTCTCTCACCACCAGCTTGTGCTCTGCTGCGGATTTCAAATTATCCGCCCACCTTCTCTGCCGGGGCCCGTGGTACCCCAAATGAAAACCCCACCTGAAACCATCCAAAAGAGTTCGCTTTGCCACCAAGTCCCCGTAGCCATCCAAGGCAGCCTGAAGCCGAGCCAATTTAATTGGTGTAGGAGCCCTTCGGCCCAGGACCTTGTGCGCCCCTACCCCCTCGCCCACCCTGTGACTGCTGCGCGCTGCCAGACAACCCTGCACCTGCTTGCTGCCCTCCTGACGGCCTAACTCCCCAGCAGTTGACAAGGGAATGCCGCTTGCCGCACTTAGAACACTCATGTTTGTATTTACAATACTCTCGCGTGCACAGGCCCTTGTTGAAGTCCCAACAGGCCCCGACCCCAGATTGTGATGTTGCTGAGCCTCCCACCCCACCCCGGGTGGGCTTCCCCTGAAAGGGCCGGTAAACTAACGGCAGACCACTAGCCGTAAAAATCGTCTTACCCCCTGGCGCGGCCCCCATGGTATGTTGCCACAGGTCATTATCCAACTCACCCCATTTAGCTTCAGCATCCCAAGCCATACGGGCTCGAAATTCCTCGTCATACTGAGCCCAAGCATAACCCGTACCAGTGATTTGAGCCTTTCTAATAACGTCCATATACTTAAATATGGCTACGCAGCGCTCGGGAAACTTTTCGCAGTAAACGCTAGCATAAATTAAGAACGCCGCCGTCCAATTCTCGATTGTCAGCGGCACTTTAGGGCGCTTGGCCAACTCGTACTCCTCTTCCTTAGAACCCTCCTTAGACCTCACCTCCCTGTGTAACAGTTTCAGAATTTCAACATATTCCCCCTTCCAAATACGCTCTTTCGTCGCCAGCATTAAATGCGCACCCAGGGGCTTAGTCACCCCCATGTAAGGGAGCTTCTTGATCTTTAGTTCCTTGCTCTGCGGCTTTTCCTTACCATCGCCTGCCTCCGCTTGTGACCCACTCTCCACCTTGGCCCCCGACAAAGCTCCCTCCGTCCCCGTGCCAACTCCCGTGTCCTTCACATACTTGCCTCTATATAATCTCCCCTCCGACAGACCCCCACCCCCATCCTCCCCAGACCCCACAGACACCATAATAGGTTTGGCCCGTGGTTTTGCACTCTCACCTGGCTCTAAAGAGGGTGTGCGGACCGACTCCGACCGCCTCATACCCCTCGCCGAAGAATCCCTTGGAGGATGCGCCCTCGCTGACGGGCCGTGCTCTCCTGTAGGTTTCACCACCAAAGACTGTGTGATGGGTGCCACACCCGGAACCTGCAACAGACTATGAGAAACATGAGAAATTCCCCCCCCCTCGGAGCCCCGAATCTCCCCTTCCTCGGGGCTGTCCTCATCATAATCCAGGAGTATGGGCTCATCCCCCAACAACTCCTCAGGAGCAAAATCCACTACTCGGGCCTTACCAGACCCTGAATGAGCACTGCCGGCCTCCGCGGCCTTAAAACCATCCTGCGGGGGAGCCGACTGTACACGCCGGTCCTCCCCTCTACTCCGCCCAACACAACTGTCCATCCTTTCCGAAAATTCCGTCCACCTTGACCGGCGTGACGTTGGGGCCAGCGAGGCCGCGCCGGACCTTCGTGAGCTGGCCGCGACGGGATCCCCCGCCGGTACGGAATGTGCCGCGCAAGGCCTCATCCTCCCTTCTCCTCGGCGATATTGGGCCGTACCTCGCCCTACCGAGTCTGCTGCTCTGCTACCTGACCTATCCTGAAAAGAAAAAGTTTGGACTGATGTGCCGGGAGCCACGAAACTAACCACCTCCCGCGACCCGATACCGCTCGACAAACCCGCGCCTAATATAGCCCCTCCATACACACCCGCTCGCCCTACCCCCCCGCGCTGCGACGGCACCATCTCCTCCTCGTCCCCGCTCCACTCCAACCTAGCCTGCCCCAAAACAGACGCCGAGACCGCGCCATACTCCTCCCCCAACGATAGCGACCTACCCGACCTCCTCCTGGCACGACCGCTCGCCCCATAAACCCACCTCTCCTTGGCACCCCCCACCCCGCCCTGCCCCCGCACGCCCGACCCACCCACTGCACCTTCCGCACTACAACCCCGGACACCTTCGGCCCAGGAGGGAAAAATGTCCAAGCCTTCGCCCTCAAACCCTCTCCCAGACGCTTCACTATCCCCCCCAAACCACCCATCCCCTTCCACTCCCCCTTTGCCCGCCCCCCCCACCAACTCTGCGCCCGCTGAACGCCAAACCTCCCCTCCCTGGTCACTCAACCGAGCAGAACTCCCCCACTCTGACACCTCCTGCATCCTCACATCCTGCGCCGGACACCACCCCTCCACCTGCGCCCATTCCCCTTCTCCCAAGGAGCTCCCCCCCACACCTGCCAACGAAGACCCCGGCGAAAACAACAACGGGCTGTTAGGCGCTGCCTCACCACACCCCTTGGGTCTCTCCGCGGCGAAACCCGCCTCCGCATACTTCACACCACCCCTCCTGTCCGCCCCCTGCATCCCGGACCGCACCAAACCCGCCTCCAACCCTCCCGCACTCCCCGCAACAAGCGAAGAATCCCCACCATCAAAACCCGCTGGCCCGCCCCACAACTCTGGCCCCTGCTCGCGCCCCGCCGCCTGCGCCACCACCGCCGATCCGCCCACGCTCGCAACGGCGCTCCCCGCCCTCGCGCTACCTAATTCCACCTCAGGCACCGACGCCGAGCGCCTCTTATTGCCGCGCCCGCCTCCGCGCTGAACACCCCCCACTGGGGGAGACAAGGAACGCTCTGCCGCACCACCAACAACGACCCCGATCCCCGCCGCATCACCCACGCCCGCCGCCCCCAAAACATTTACCCGACCGGCCTGGCCATACCGAGCAGGGACCGCTCTCCGCACGCGCGGGCGTCCCCGCTCACTCACCGCCAATCGCGACCGCTTCGGAGACGTACACGCTGCCACCGCAGCCGCCACTCCAGCCGAGGCCTGCCGCGGGGGCCGCGACGGCCCCGCCCCCTCTCCGATGACCAAATCCATTCGACCGGCCTCTACAAAAAACACGACACTATCCTCGCTCCCGGCCACCAGGTCACCAAACCTAAAATGGTGGCCGGGGGCGGGCTCCCAAGGTATTTATACCTGGGCAACGTTTCGATACATTTGGGCTCTAATTGGGCTGGCTTTGGGCTATCTTTTCCCTACCAGCCAGCCCAAGTTCAAAAACCGCGCGGGGCCCGCAAACCCCTCCCTCCACACGCCCCCTCCCAAACTGCCCGGGGGTGGGGACTCCCTGCGGTCGCCTTCCCCCCCCAAGCCCCCCTTCTCCCGCGTCTCTCCAACGGCATCCTCCAGCTGCTCACTTCCGCATCTTCCGGGGTTGTCCTGCCTTTCCTTTCACGTTCTCTCTTCCCTTATTCATCCGGGCAAGATGACGTTCATCAAGGGAGCGGCGTCATCAAAGGCGGTATCCCAGTTAAAGGGACCGTGCTGCATAACATAGGAGTCCACTACATGCGAGGTGCTTGGATTAGTCGTCCAATCATCCTGTTGAGGGGAGAGAAGGAAACCATTGTGGGAAGTTACAGTCCACCAGTCCTCCGTACGTTCGTTCCCCTCCTGGGCAGGGCAGAAATCATGACAGAGTGTCATTCGAGCTGGCATCAGACACACACTCCTGAGCTGAACTTCAGAATGCAAAAGGTCCTACAATTATGCAATTTCCAACCCAACATCCTGAGTATACCGGCAATAGAACAGCTCTTACTCCCACAGCCTCAACTGCAATACAGGCTCTTGGAGCCCAACACTTTACCATCAGACGTGCCTCACCTAAGTCAAATTGCTCTCTTTAGAGCTCAACATCCTCCATGTTTGACCCCATGAGACAACGCCTTTTTCATCCTACAAATGCACCATTCATCAGAACCCACACTGGCTTAACCGACATATAGCCCCCCACCACCACTTACCAATGTGAACAGTATGGGAATGGCCCAGAGAACGAGCATGAAGGAACAGAAAGAGCAGCCCCATGACTCTCAAGCCCAGTTTCTAATGCTCCTGACCTCTCGATCCCAACAAATCTCACGCTCCTAATCACTTTCTCCCCTTTGCATCTTGTCTAAACACCCATCACCAGATCAGTTCATATGAGAATCTACATGGTGTTCCCTGGCCTCCACAGACCTTCCCAAAGCATCCCAGTCGCAGCCATTCGATAACCATCAGGAAGGGACATGTTCGCATATGGAGAGAAAAGATCCATCAGCTTGCTAAGATCGTACCCAAGCCATCAATACTGTAGACCCACTGCCATGCAGGCCAAACGAATTTCATGGACAATTAGTGCCAATTTCAGAGGCAGGCTGTGGTGTCCATTCCTCACCCACCTCCACCTCCATTCCAGATCACAACCCTCAACATGCTGTCCAAGTACCCCTAACTGTCACACTTGTAAGAGCAGTCCCTGACCACTAAACCCACACTACCTCATGATCATCCCCCATTCAGCACAGTACAAATAAAACACTCTTGAACACTGCCTAGCAAATGAAAAAATCTAAGGGAATAGCCCAGATCTGAGGTGCAAGAAAAACAACAAATGGTAGTCATGAAATGGATCACAATTGCGCATGGGGTGCAGCGTGGCTGGTCTCCACCTTTAAGATTCTTGAGTAGCCTCTCACCCTCCTCCTCACTGCTGCCCAGGTTTCACCTCCCATCAGTGGAAAAGCACACAGCACCAGAGTCCCCCTAAACCTCACCGGAATTAAAAAGGTACAATGGCAGTTGCAAAGCACTAAAGTGGAAGAAGAAGTAAAGGTGCAGGGGAGACACTGGGGGAAGGTGCAGCATGGAGCGGCACACAGAGAGGTAGTAAACAGACACGTCATAGGCAGAATATAGTGTTTGGGAACTGGCACATGCTGACTCCTACTCTGCCAACATCCAAAATCACCAAATGGCTGCCATCCAGAGCTTCAATCAATGGTCATTTGTAGAAGGAACAGAAGCACAGGTGAAAATGTAGGCTATCCACCTATGAGTGGGCCCAGGAGTGTTGGATAACAGCAGGGGGCAAGGAAACTCCAGGGATGGCTCTAAAGAATGAAGGACCTCAGCAGTGAGTGACCAACCTGCCAACCATCTTGTGTCAATTGTGCCCATAATGCTTCTATCCTTCCAGTAATGATATCTCTCGATATATTTCAGTAGTATCACGAAGCACTGAAGGTGTTACCAATGACAAAAGATCATGGTTCTTAATTTACATATATAGGCCTAGCTGAGAATTGAACATATGAACTGCAGATCACCACATTCCCCTTACATTTAACCCATTGAACCTTTCTATCATGAGATGAACAGTAATGAAACTTGAGAGAGGAATTCTAGAAGTCATAGGGAAGCATTTTCTGACAAAAGCAAGTTGTTTCTGAGAAATAAAAGAGACTGCTGGGGAACAACATTGCAAATGAGGAACCCCGACAGAGTAGAGTAACGCTCTACAAAGGCCATCGCCTACATGGCTGGAGTCCATGCAAAGCTAGGGAAACTATAAATATTCACAGAAGCAACTAAGCATGGATGAATGAGTTGTACCACTTTCACAGAATCTTCTGGGCAGGTGCATAGTGTGTTGCCACATAGGTTGCCAATAGAAACCACCTGACAGTGAGTAGTTGGGATGTCCTCTATGGACCCTGATGGCCAAAGCACACCAGCATTTAGGCAAAAGTATAGACCAGTGTTGCTACTTTTTCCAGCTTTTCCTTATTGGGATCACAACACAGGGGAACAGTAGGTGAATGGGACATACCAGGCCATTTGTCTCTGATTATTCTTGAAAGGATGTGGTCTTCTAAAAAGTGTCAGAAGTTGTTTGTGAACTGTAGGTTTCAGATAGGACACAACAGCCATCCTTTTTTAGCTGGTGGAAATGTGCTAAAAAGGGAAACAGCTATGATTAGTGCAGCAGGTGCAGTGGTACTGGGACCCTCTGTGAAAGTAGGAGTACATGATTTTTTATTTTTTTTGCAAAATGCACATAGGTTTTACAGATTTGAAACAAAATTACATTTATTTCATGTGGAGATTAACAAAGATTTTACACTATGTTTGAGTCAAAAAAGTGACAAAAATTAGCACAAAATCTTTTTTTCCAGATTTACTTTCCTGTGCTAAACTTGTTTAGCGCTACAAATAATGTGAAAGTAATGAAAAGCAGTGGATAGCGTTGCTTTGCAGTACTTTGCTCCATAGGGGCATACCGTGGGCAGATCATTGGCATCCCCATGTAACCACCTAAGGTTTCTGACGCTAAACCCAATTTACTAAACAAAGCACACAGGGTGTAGCATCAGAAAACTGCGCCCATTGAAAGTAGACACAGGGAAGGAGAAATGCTCTAATTTCTCCTTCAATCCGACTTTATATGTGTGCTGCACTTTACAGCACACATACAAAGCCGGAAAAGGGTTCAAGTCAGTCTATGCATGGTATTTTGAACTGGAAGGGTGCCCTTTCAGTACAAAACCTATGCTAGACTCACAGAGAGACACTTGCATCATGGCGCAAAGGTGTCTCTGTGACGCACAGCAGCTGATTTCAACGCCGGCGCTAGGGAGAGGGAAAGAGGGTGCCTTATTTCAGTAAATATGGCACTTTCCTGCTCTCCCCTTCTCACGCAGCGCAGCATTTACGGCTTGGTTATGCAGTGACTTATACCTCAAGTACTCTCCTGGCCACAGCAGAAAGCGTGTCCTTGAACCGAGGTCTCACTCGCACACTTAAAAGAAGTGGTGTGAATGAGCGACTAGAGGTCAGAGCCTGAAAGCAAGATCTGTGGTTGCCTATGCTCAAGTGCAGCTTACATTGAACCTATCCCGCCTCATCAGCATCTTTCTTCTTATGGGATGCTTGTCAATATTCATTACTTTGTGGTCCCCTTAGACTGCTACAGATCTCTAGAGCAGCAAGCCTGACTTTTAAATTGTTATGTCTTAATCCCATTAGCCTTTCTCATCATAAAAATATTTTGCCCCATGCCCTTTGCGCATCATCTCTTCCTGGCTTCATTCCAAACCCCTTGAGGAAAATCTCCCTATTCAATAGCTGACTAAGAGCAACTTGATTCAATGTCAAAATGAAAACTTCCTGTGCAGAAAAGGGCATTGAACAAATACCTTATCATATTTTATTGACACATTTATTTTGGAATTTAACATTTGAGGGTAACTAATAAGGTGTTTGTTCTGTTGCAGATTCCGTTGGACCTCTGCCAACATTCAAAGGCATACTACACACTAGGTAAGAAGTCTGACGTTTTATATTATCGAATATCTGCCAAGGCACCCATAAGGGTGAATTTTAGTGGAGTCTTGGTTACTAATGATGTTTTCCGCATTAAAGGAGTGTTTGGAAGAGATAGATGGTGTGGTTCAAAGAACACTATAGTGGAAATTTAAATAGGCCCATGAGGTAGGCAGACCCCTCCCTCATCCCTGAGATCCTTAGTGCGAGAGGAGTGCCGGAGAGATGCGCCGTGGACTGATGGGCAGTCAAGAAGTGACATCTTTGGGTGAGATGGCGCAAACCCAGTAAAAACAGCAGCTGTATGTAGATTAGGCTGCTTTATTGAGAAGTGTCCATCACAATGTACCAGAAACCCTAGTCACAGCCTCACAGGCTGAAAACATCATTATTGAAAACAAAAATATACTAACACAACCTTAAATAAACCCTTAACATTTAGCTTAACCTATCCTATCCTGAACCTTCTGTCCCCAACTCCCAAAACACAACTTCCCCCACGTCAATTGCTGTCCCAACTCCCTGCCGGTACTCTTTTACAAGTCTCTTTGCATACCGCTTTTGAATCCTTCCATCCGCAAGCCATCAAATAATTCTTTCGGCAAGCCATTAAGCTCCTCTCTTCCTAGCCCTAGTACCCCTCAAGCTGGTATATTTGATATTCAAAAAACGAACAGAAAAAAAGCATCTTCATAGGAGTTTTTCCGTCCCCCCTTAACAAAACCTAAGTTCCTACCATTTTAACAACGAAGCCCATCCCCTAACGATATAGGCAGCCTTTATTTTTTTACAGAGTTTTATATAGCCACCGGGAGATTAAGTGAGTTGCCCAGAATCACAGGATGTTCAGCGTCATTGCTGAGACTTGAACCCACTGCCCCAGATTCAAGGTCGACCGCCCTAGCCATTAGGCCAACTCCTCTCCCCTTAGATTGTTTTTCTTTAACTCCATATAAGGCTCCATCCTCATGAAAGTGAGATGAATTCTAGCCTCCTTAAAAACAATGGTACTCCCTCAAATCGATCTTGCAATGCCTAATCCTTTTAAGGTCTTCTTTGCTGTAAAAATTAATCAGCTGTCTATTCACATTGCATCAGGCCTTGTCAATGGTGAGAGGCTTCATAGCCACATGCCACGCCCTCCGTAAAAACAGCTTCGTCCAAATAACCATCTTACCTTCCACAACCTCGTCACCTCCCTCATGTCCCTTTTCACCACCTGTAGTAATACAGTGTACAACAAATCAATGAGAGAGGGGACTAGGAGCGAATTTAAAAAGGTCCTGAACCAATGCACCTAAAGGTCATATATTTATTCCATGGATGGTTTACAGTTCCTATAAATAGAAAGGGATAGTAATAGCCAAAGTATAGGCTGTAGAGAGTAGGGGATGTCTCCAAGGTCAAAGTGAGTGTGTAGAGTGAGGAGAGGATACTCCTTGTTGTGATATTTGGTGCCCTCACACACCCTTGCGGATGTTTAGCATCATCATTGGGCACAATTGCTCCTCGTGGGGGTGGCGCTGCAGTCCCTCATGGGCCCTTGGTTAGGGGCTCTCTGTTGGAGTTCTTTTAGGAGTTGCCGCATTTGTGAGTGTGGGTGTGTGGGTAGGGGTGTGCTAGTGAGTGCAGGTAATAAAATTGAGACAGGGTTCAAAAATAATTTAATTGGGAGGTCCCTGGTTCAAATTAAAATCTTGGCGGGGATGGAGATGCACGGTAGTGCTATAATGAGAGGGGAAACTTAACCAAATAATGTCCCACTTCTCTCAACCCGTGTAGTGTAATAACAAAAGTGCTGTAAGAAGGTTAGGTCAACATGTTTCGCGCTTTTTGATGGTCCCTATTGGATCCAGGAGCGCTTCGTCAGAACCAAGAGAAGGAAATATCAAGGACGGGTTCGGGAAGAGACAGCCCGTAATCCCATCCGTTACCTAGGTCTGGTACGCTTGACAATTCGTCAAGCGTACCGGACCACACGGGTAGGTCTCCCTGCTACGTAAGGCGACTAAACTATCCTTACAACGCGGCTTACGCTGACGGAGCCCACCACCGAACCGGAGGGGGCTGTGAATATGAATTTCGTATAAAAACGGATTCTGAACACGAATTGTCAAGCGTACCAGACCTAGGTAACGGATGGGATTACGGGCTGTCTCTTCCCGAACCCGTCCTTGATATTTCCTTCTCTTGGTCCTGACGAAGCGCTCCTGGATCCAATAGGGACCATCAAAAAGCGCGAAACATGTTGACCTAACCTTCTTACAGCACTTTTGTTATTACACTACACGGGTTGAGAGAAGTGGGACATTATTTGGTTAAGTTTCCCCTCTCATTATAGCACTACCGTGCATCTCCATCCCCGCCAAGATTTTAATTTGAACCAGGGACCTCCCAATTAAATTATTTTTGGACCCTGTCTCAATTTTATTACCTGCACTCACTAGCACACCCCTACCCACACACCCACACTCACAAATGCGGCAACTCCTAAAAGAACTCCAACAGAGAGCCCCTAACCAAGGGCCCGTGAGGGACTGCAGCGCCACCCCCACGAGGAGCAATTGTGCCCAATGATGATGCTAAACATCCGCAAGGGTGTGTGAGGGCACCAAATATCACAACAAGGAGTATCCTCTCCTCACTCTACACACTCAATTTGACCTTGGAGACATCCCCTACTCTCTACAGCCTATTCTTTGGCTATTACTATCCCTTTCTATTTATAGGAACTGTAAACCATCCATGGAATAAATAAGTAATACAGTGTACTGCAACTGAATAGGATGAGTCTCTCCTAAGTCAATCACCAAAACAGCAGGACTCTATTCCCTGCCAAAGTTGGAGGCAGCTGGCCCCCACCATTTCACCTGTACGGGAATTTCAGACTACCACAACTGCTTCCCAAGAGTGAGCTGCCGCCCATTTCTAGCTGCCAATTTCACAAAAGAAGGCCTGTAAATCTTTAACAAGTTCCTTCACCAAGCCACTGACACAGCCTGCAACAAATTAGCATCAAAGAGCCAGTCATCATTAATGCAGGTATAACACCTAATTCGGTCTAATGTATCAATGAAACATTTTGACCGCCATCTTCCTCATCCCTTTATCTGCCCCACCAACAACCCACACTTCTCTGCCTCTGTCTTCACTCCCATACCAACATCTCTCCCAGGAATGCATAACTTGTTGACACCCTGATGCAAAAACCTCAATACCTAAAACCCTGCTACCATAGTACCATCCACATAGAAAAAGATCTGTGCATCACGCCCCAAACCTACCCCTAAAGCCAATGTCACTTCCCAAACAGACATTCCAAAGCAATATTACAGCTCTGCAAGTGAACCATTTACCACTTTCCCTTTTTCCCTCTACTCTATTTTAGACTTACCTAACCAGATCTCAAAGAAGCCCCCTGTATTTCCAACATCATTTTCAACCAGGCATCCTCTACCACCCTCCAACCGATCAGAAATATTAAAATCCTTGGTAAGACTTGCATAAGGCAAAGAGAACTTCCTCCTCAGAATGGATGCACACTCAATGCAAAGGTTTGTACAACATACAACATACAAGAATATTGTGGACAGAATATCAAAAGGGAGCTGTATATAGGGAAGTATAGCAATATATGTGGAGACAGGTATAGAACATTTATACCACCTTACCTTCTGATATTTTAAATTCAATATTTTGCCCTCAACATTGCCCTGCCTTGATATTCTGGGTTGAATATACCAGGGGCACACCATAAGCCCCCAAAACAATCTCAGCAAACAAATAGTCATTGGTCTCCTTAATTCTCACCTGCCTAATACGTTCTGTGACCCAGCCTATCAAAATCCAGCACCTCAGCTCACCCACCAAAGGCTCATAACCCCAAAATATCTTACCATTGAAAGATATGCCCACCATTCTATCTATTATCTTCACCAGAGAAAAAAGCCTTCTTAAAGACAGCATTAGGGTCAGTACCTCTTCAGTCTTGATCTCAAACTCACCCAGACTCGCTGTCCTACTCCATTCTTAAAACTACATCTACGCACCTAGAATGAATACATATATATATTATTGGACGTGGAGTTGGATGTCAAGGAGGGGGCTCTGACTACGAGAATCCACAGAAAACTGACTGCAACCAACTCCATTTTGCACGCTAGCAGTGGCCACGCATTTGCACTGAAATGGAGTATTCCCAACAGTCAAATGCTGAGAGCAAGGAGGATTTGCTCCACAGAAGAACTGTATGATGAAGAAGTGGATAGACTATTTTGGGATGTTTAGACAGAGAGGATATCCAATAACAGTTCTCGAGGATGCGAAACATAAGTTCAAAGGAAAGACGAGAAGAGATTCTCTCTATTCCCAATTGTCCCAGGAGGAGAACAGTAACACTGTCAAGAGGCTTTTCCTAGAATACAACTTGGCACAACCGAGCATCACGACGGTTCTCAAAAAACATTGGTGTGTTATAAAAAATGCTGATCATCTCACTGAAAGTTTTGCAAGAGGGCCACAAATCACATCGAAAAAGGTGCTATCCTTGGGAGATATCTTGACCTCAAGTCAGTAGATCATGGTTATCAAGGAACCAGGAAGGCATCATAAAGTGCAACTCATGTAAGGCCTGTGAATATAGGATAAACAGCATGAGCTATCGCACAATGGATGGTCGTACAGTGCCGATCAGAAAGAGGATAACATATAATACGGATTTTGTCATCTATGCATAAATATGTGGCTGCAACAAGCTGTACATTGGTAGTACCAAAAATAAATTGAAATTGAGAATCCTACAGCACAAAAGAACAATAGGAAATGTGGATAAGAGCTATCCAGTAGCTTGACGCTTTGATCAGATGCACAATTGTTCCTTGTTGACATTCTCCTATTGGGGCATCGAACACCTCAGGGCCCACCCAAGAGGGGGAACCGACAGAATGAGTTGCGTGAACAGGAATCCCGATTGATTTTATTGATGGGGACTGAGACACCATGGGGCAATAACAAGGATGCAGAACTGTTTGTACACTTATATTATTGGGAATATTTGGATTGAAGAAAGACTGCTAGTTATCTGTTTAACAATGAGACTGTTAATGTGCACCGAAACATTGGATTGTTTAGAGTATAAGTCAGGTTGGAAGATTCAAAAGTTTTGGATAGAACCAGGACTTTTATCAACATCATTTATGAGTCATAGAACTTGAAACTGAATTGTAGGGGAATGAGGTTAAAAATAGCACTATGCACTTTAGACTAACTAGCACCCTATTATATATGCTGCTTGTTAGGACGGCCATTACAAAAATGGGGTAACCCAAAAAGTCAAGGACCTGGGTGTAAACTTGATACAAAAAACAGTGGTCCTAAACCGATTTTTTTTTTTTTTTTTTTTAAATCTTTTTATTGTTTTTTTTAAAAACATAACATAACCACCTAAACCGATTATTAACACAGAACAGTAAATTCACATTTGGTTATATCCTTATATAAGTCCGAGCTAAATTAGAAAAATTATTTAGGGTAGCTCACAGTATTAAATACTATGTTCCAACATAAAGACAGCAACATCCAGCTTCTAAATCACCATACATTTATTTTTACAATTTTGTAGTTTCTGTAATATTTGACACAAGGTTGCTCCAGAGGGAACGTGCGTATAGCAAGGGTGCTAAAGGGTGAGTGAGTGAGAAAGAAATAGTATAAAAAGTAGTGACAAGGATATTAATTGATTTCACAAGGGGACCGGTTGTCAATCACCATCCAAAAGAGCCTGGTCACGTTTACAAATTATCAAAAATCAATTGTACATTTAGCAAACAAAATCCAATTCATGGTATAGCACGTAAAAGAATTGCGTGTCCCAGGTGTTAAAAGGGGGGGCGTCGACGTTTCGACCCGTCTAGATGGCCTACAGGGAATTTTGAACCTTGGCCATGCGGGTCTTCATCAGGACAATAGGGGCAACCTGAGTGGGTCCTAGGCTTGATTGCGTGCCTAAAAATTAGAAAGGGAAGGTGATAAGGATGTTGCCCATAGGATAATCCATTAACAATAAAAACGGGACTGAATGCCAGCTTACCCGATATAGATCAAGGGGTCACGTTCCTTATGGTAACGTATGAAGGTCAAGTACTAAGTTCATATGTCCCTTCATGATGTGCAGGTTGAGATGACCGAATATCTGTGAGATTAAAGACGCAACTGTGTTATAATCCCTGTGGCTCCCAGGCCAATCTGTATTGCGTGTGAGAAGAATCGGCAATGTTTACCTGTGCACAGAGACCGTGTGCGTGTCTCCTGTAAACTCGAATTACTGCCGAGCTGAAATTAAACAAAATTGAGGGAGTATGAGAGTTGGATTCCCAAGAGGAGCTGGTGATTGAATGTGATGTGTGAGTGCAGAAGAATGTGCAAAGTGAGATAACAAATGTCAAGGTTTTAAACCAAAATTCTTTATTGGGGTAAACCCGGCATTAATTAAAAAAGGGATTGTAATAACTAAACACCAGATCTGGTTAGTTATCCCTTATAGTGAAAGAAATATATACAAAATGGTCAACATGTTTCTGCCTTTTTAGCGTGTTCACCAGGCATTCGTCAGGACCCTACTGCCCCGGTGGTATGCACGCGCTAAGGTGCACCCAACCGATGGCAGTAATACTTAAAAAACTCACAGTTTTTGTTACCGGAAAACTTCAGGATTTCTGAAGACAATGTGGTCAAAGCTATAATCAGCCTCACATCATAGATCCAGGAGGGGGGTGCGCACTTATAGTCACACTTTCATCAAAGCGCTGCACCCGCCGGAACACCTAGGGTTCCCTCTATCTTGGAACCCGTAGATCATCTCCTGGATCTACGGGTTCCTGCATCTCCTGGATCTTAGCGCGTGCATACCACCAGGGCAGAAGGGTCCTGACGAATGCCTGGTGAACACGCTAAAAAGGCAGAAACATGTTGACCATTTTGTATATATTTCTTTCACTATAAGGGATAACTAACCAGATCTGGTATTTAGTTATTACAATCCCTTTTTTAATTAATGCCGGGTTTACCCCAATAAAGAATTTTGGTTTAAAACCTTGACATGTTTTATCGCACTTTGCACATTCTTCTGCACTCACACATCACATTCAATCACCAGCTCCGCTGTAAACAGGCGTAGTAGCACACCGGGGAGGTATTAGACCTCCCTGGTGGGGGCCCAATTATGAAGCATGTCACCAACCAGGTTGGTGAGTGAGGGCTCTTTTTACAAATCTTTTTACAAATCTGATTGATTTTTTTGTATTGGCTTCACTCCCTCCTTTGTAGTATTTTTCCCATACTCTTTTGTTGTTTAATAGTATTCTCCTAGGGGGACCAAGAGTGTGTTTTGACCCTCTCTCTCTTGTTGTTTGATTCTTGTTATAGTTAGAACCATGTTCCTATAGGGAAAGCAATAATTCATGTGCGGGGCACCTGTGGGATAAAAGAGCCAGAGATCCGAATACATACATATATATTTTTATATGTATGTGTTACACAGTGACGAATGACAGTCACCACTTTGTAGCTAGATTTAGAGCAGAGGTTCAATAGAAAAAGCATCTTTTGCTTTCTAAATAACTTTGGTGCTGTTAGATCTGGGGGTCTCTAGTTAGCAGAGGTAAGCACCTTAGGCCAAATAGGGACCCTTGCTTCTAGTCAGGGTACAGAGACACACACGGTAGATAACCCCTGCTCACCCTCTAGGTAGCTTGGCTCGAGCAGACAGGCTTATCCCCAAGGCAATGTGTAAAGTATTTGCACGTAACAACTACAATGACCCCCCTAGTACACCACAAACGTAGACCACACTGGTAAGTATATCAAAAATATAACTTTATCTAGTTTCAGCAGTGGAAATCAATTATCATAGCGTTGCACATTAATCGTTTTCTTAGGTTGTTAGGAGCGTAAAAAGATAGTCTCTAGTCTCTCGTGGGACTTCGTATTCAAAGAAAAAGAATAAGTTCGTAGGCTTTCAGTAGTTAAATACCCACGTTCCTCCAGCGGTGCCTCTTACGCTTATAACTAAAGCGCTCCTCTCAGGCTGCGCGGTGCAGGGCTTTCACAGCTCCCGAGCGATGGACCAATCCGGTCACGGCTCCCTCGACGAGCCCCCCCAGTGACGGTGTCGACGTCACCAGAGTCAGCCACTCGCAGCGCGGCTCCTCCAGCCAAGCCTCCTACCAGCAACTAATCAGGTCGCGGCCTCCTCGTTCTCTTCTCCGTGGCTTCGCAGAGCGGGGAAGTGCAGCTTTCGATCAGTTTCAGGCCCCCGGGCCGCGGCGGTGAATCGCGGGCAGGAATTTCCAAGGCGCCCCGTGTCAGCGGGTCGATCATGACGCCGCCAAGCCTCACAGCGGATCCGTTAGCACGGGGGACGCCCTCAATCCTGCGGCCACAGCACACAGCAGTACATGTGCCGATGAGCACGTCGATCTTCTCCACGCGGCAACCGGTGTCAGACCCAAGATCAGCGCGGCGCTCTCCAGCAAAACAGAGAGCAGCCAGCGCACTCCCCGGGGCAGATGTTTAGAAACATGGCAGAAACAGCCCACGGTCCTTGCAGCACACAGCAGCACAGAGGGGACACAGCAGAGTCTTAAAGTCTTGGCAACCTTTCTGTCCCTGGGTTGCAAAACAGGAGGCCAGCTCTTCTCAGGCCCTTGGAGATTCAGAGTTGAAGACACAGCACACAGCAAAGTCTTGTCAGGTCAAGTAGGCAGGGTCACAGCACACAGCAAGGCCCCTTCTCCTCCTCAGCTTCAGTTGCACAGCAGAACAGGTCAGCCCTTAGAGCACACAGCAAGGCAATCTTCCTTCAGTCCTTCAGCAGTCCGTCTTTCAGCAGAGGTTCCTCTTGATTGTAGAATCTAAAAATCTGTTGTCAGGGGTCCTTTACTTATACCCCTAAAAGTCTTTGAAGTCTTTGTGCAAGTGGGTCCTGAGCACGGTCTGATCCAGTTCTGGGTGTTGCTGGAGCACTTTGTTTTCCTGGCTTCTTCTTTCCTTTCAGAGTGAGGGGCAGAGTCGTCAGCCGCCCAGCAGGAGGTGGAGCCAGCACTGTGGCAGGCAGGCACATCCCTATTCACTCCCAGGTGCTACCTCCTCCCTCCACTCTACTTGCAAATGTCGTCATTCAGCAAAGGGCTGACTCAGCCAACCTCCTGGGGGATCCCCAGCCCCTGTCACTCTCAAACCAGACAGTCAATCCACAAGCATGCCCAGGCACACAGAAGGGTCAGACAAGAGAACAGCTACTCTCTAAAAAGTACTATTATCCAACTCAGGATTTAAAAACAACCTCTCCTAAAAGATGTGTTATTAAATGCTGAGCTCAGGGATATCAAACACTCATGTCTTATCTTGTTCCTATGAGAAGATAGGCTGATAGCCATTGGCACCAGCCTCCCCCATGTTAGCCTATGGAGCAAGATAACCTTGCAGCAGTGAACACACAAAATGGCCGCTGTCCACTACCAGAGCATGGTACCTGCACTAGTACATGCTCTACCTTTTACATACACTGCACCCTGCCCAGGGGGGTACCTTGGGCCTTCCATAGGGATGACTGATGTGCACAAAAAGGGAAGGGTTAGGCCCGGCCAGTGTGGACACTGGCCAGGAGGACATGGCAGTCCAGCGACTGCAAACAGGCCTGCGGTGGCAGGCCTGAGACACCATTTTAGGGCTACTCATGTGGGTGGCGCAACCAGCGCTGCAGACCCACTAGTAGCATCTGTCATCACCAGCCCTGGCACACACAGTGCACTTTACTAGGGACTTCATGGTGATACAAATATGCCAATCAGGTATATCCAATCAATATGATATTTTACACAGGGAGCACTTACACTCTGGCACTGATTAGCAGTGGCAGAGTGTCCAAAGCATCTAAACCAGCAAAAACGAAATCTAGCACAGCGTCAAAAATCCAGGTAGTAGAGGCAAAAGATAGGGGAAAAACCCACGCCAAGAATGTCACGTCTAACAGGTGCCGTTTGATAAATCTACATAAAACGTTCCAAAAAACAAGTTCATCCAATTTTCCTTCTGGACAGTTTCAGACTGATCCGTCAAGGCGTTAGCCAAGAAAAAGTAGAGGGTCCCAAAAGTGCAATTTCCAATTTTATTTCCTATAGAAAAGTTGGTTGCTCAATACAGAAATAATAGCTTAATGGAATTACACCAAATTTGTCTAAAAGTTAGAACTTTAAGCAGAAAGCATGCTTTTTGTGATTTAATAAAATCCCTTCAGATTTTTTGAGAAATTAGTATTTAAAGACCTGCTCAGGTATGGCATGAATGGGATAGCCCCCAGAAAAAGTTAGTGATATGTAGACGGTTGGTACCTTGGCATACCTGAGGTATCAAAAAATTAAAAAAACAGGGACTCTTGATTAAATTTGATCAAAAGTTAGAACTTTACTCAGATAGCATGCTTTTGTGATTGGTGTAAATCCCTTCAGCTGTTTTGAGAAATTAGTGTTAGTGTGCTCAGGTAGGGCATGAAGGGGTTAACCCTCAAAAAAAGTTAGAGATATCTGGACGGTTGGTACCGTACCACTAACTTGGTATCAAAAACATAAAAAAACAGGAAGCCTGGATTGGCCATGGGTGTTTTTGCTCCTGTCAGTTATTTTGGTACAGGTATAGCCGTGCCACAATGATCTGACTGGCCAACACAACCTCTAAGAAAATGTAGCTACCATCACAAGACTCGAGGGTTTGATTTAGATATGAGCCTCTATTTTCTAGAAGAACTGATAAACCAGGAGCTTAATCCTCCTGTGGAATTTCCTCTCTCATTGCAGAGTAGGGAGGAGGAAAATCCCTTGAAGATGTCTGTTCTCCTTCAGAAATCAGATGATTTTGTGCAACACCAACACTTAATCAGACTCTCTGAAGGTCAGATAATCCATAGTGGGTGGCGTCCCTACCAGCCCTCTGTAGTGTAGGTCTTTCACCCATCCGGAGGGACCCACCACAAGCATTGTAAGAGAACTTTAATCATAATTCTTTTCTTTCTTGTGCTCTTTTCTTTGTCATGCAATGTTTAATGTTATACTCAATAAAGAATCAATACACAAAACAATAATGCCAAGTGCCTGATATATCACAACAGCTTTTTTTTGGTTATTCAGAGACAAACTCCTAAAGTGGATGGTTATTACTGTAAAACAAAATATCAATGACGCCCAGGAAATGTCCTCCCTGAGCATGAGGACCACTCATCATTTTTATGCCTATGCCATCCATGCCTCACATGATGGTCCAGGTCTGAAAAGTGTGGGACCTTCAATTGGATGGGCCTTCCAACGCATTGCCCTGGCAGACCTGTGACAGCTGAACTACATTATTATCAGTTTCCCAGGATAAAGCCAGGTGAGACTCCGCTGATGGATGTCTAGGAGTCCCACCACCTCTAAGTGATGCAGAAGAACCTCTGGTGCAGAGGAGCAGGAGCTATCCTATTCTGATTTGCAGTGTTGCTCGTGCTCCGTCAAACCCTAACTGATCTCGTTTAGCCTTTTATGCAATTGGAAAAAAAGCAGCAGAATAGTCTTTGGAAGGAAGTTTCACTCATTGTACTGAAGCCAGATAGAAGTGTCCAGTGAATTGCCTTCCCCATCAACTGCTGTATGTTGACTCTTAGTCTTTGGCAAAGGAAATGTTCTGTGCTGTGAACAAAGGGCAAAGTTACTTTGCATTTCTGCCACAATGGATTGATTATTATTCTTAGGATCTTCTACGTGAAGCATTTTCATTAAAGTCCTTTCAGAGACTATCTTTTTGGCACACACTTCTAGAATGGAGAAAAGGGAAGTCTGGGATCACATAATAATAAGCCATTTTATGCGTGAAATACCACTGACACCTGTTTTGGATCTCACACAATGTTCTTCCAAATGTGTCCCAACTTGTGTTTGATTTAAAATCTGCCGTGGCTCTATTCCTCTGCTGCCCATGGGAGCTCTGGACCATGAGACAATTCACATTGGTGCTGGTTTGACAGTATCATGGATTCAAAGTGTTCAAAAGTAGACATTTTTAATTTATTAAAGTGCTTCCGGCACACAGTTTAAAAAAAATAGCTGCCTTTCACACATACAAATTCATAAAATTAAAATTTTAAATATAAACTTAAAATGTACTATGTTCTAAAACAAGATGTATCATTCCATATCAATCAAATGTATAAAAGAATAGAACCATGCTAAAAGTCTTGGAGTCTTACAAGTGTTTAACCTTATAAGCATGCCTTAACGCTAAACCTTCTTGTTAAGTGAACTGACGTTTTGCACGAATGTCCCAGTTTAGTCTTAACTATAGGCCAGTTATAATCAAAAGTAAAAATACATACATACACATACTCATACATATAATAGCACCTGACATGAATGGTGATATTTCTGTTTAATATGTATATATTGTATAAAGAATAATACATCATTTTAGACTTGGGGGTCTCTAGTTGGCACAGGTTTGCACTTGTGACAAATAGGGACTCTTGCCTCTAGTCAGGGTAAAGGGGTACACTCCTAAAATAACCCTTGCTCACCCCCGTGGTAGCTTGGCACTAGCAGGCAGGCTTATCTCAGAGGCAGTGTGTAAAGCATTTGTGAACACATACAGTAATCAAGTGACAACACTACAGATGGACACCACACAAGTTTTATATAAAAAATAAATATTCTTTATATAGATTTACCACAAGACCATAAACGACAAAAATCCACAATATTGTTACTTTAAAATGGTAGAATTTAGCTTAAGTCTCTTTAGTTCTTAAATGCGACACTTTAAGTCAATGTACCTTTAGATGCGACACGCAGGGCAATGAAAGTGTTGCAACGATGTTGATGCGATGAGAGTTTGGTGCAAAGTAATAAAGACGTGAAGATCTTCCTGATGCGGCTCACTTCTCTGATGTTGCGAGAGATCTCGGCTCGATGCGTCAGCTACAGCGGCGGCACCCTTGTCCAGTGATGCGACAACAGTGGCTTTGGCGGCGACACTCTTCTCCAGCGATGCGAGACGCTTCCGCTCAATACGAGAGTTACAGCGGCGACACCCTTGTTCAGAGATGCGACGGCAGCAGCTCTGACGGCGGCACGCTTCTCCGTGGATGCGAGGCGCTTTTCTTGATGCGGTGCTATGCGACAGCTACAGCGGCGTCATCCAAGATGCGACGGTGACACACTTCTTCCTCGATGCGAGACTCTTCTCGTGGTGTGGTGCAATGCGTCAGCTTCGATGGCTGCGATGGTTACATGCTTCTTCGGCGTTGCGGGGCGCTTCTCGTGATGCGTTGCAATGCGACAGCTACAGCGGCGACACCCTTGTTCAGTGATGCGACAGCAGCGACTGCGACGGCAACACGCTTCTTCTCCGTGAGTCCCGCTTCCAGCTCCTTGTGACACGCAGTCCCTCAGAAGGCCCAAAACAGCAGTAGGCACTTCCAAAGAACTCTGGGGAGCTGGTGGTTGAAGTCTGTTGTCCCTGAGACTTCAGCAGGAGGCAAGCTCTTTTCCAAGCCCTTGGAGATCCTCAACAAGTTGAGCAAAGGTACACACAAAGTTCCTTTCTCCTCTCTTTGGCAGTAGGCAACCCCTGCAGGCCAATCCCCCAGTTTCAGGGATAGTCTCTCCTCAGCGTCTTCTTGGTTCCTTTCCTCAGCAAAGGTTACTTCTTGTTTTCCAAAGTGATCTAAATTCTTGGGATCAGGGTCCCAATACTCATACCCCAAAAGCTGAATTGGCATGGTCAAATATATGTACTTACAGGCACATCTTTGTGCTTGCTTAGTAATCTCTAGTCTGTCCATCAAGTTATTTTGCAGATCTGTGTGTGAATCACATTGCAATAGTCTAGATGCCCCAACACATGATTTCAGAGTGAGGATTGTAGATGAGGGTTTTGGGCCTGAGAAATTTGCATCTTGACCCCCTTGGCCACAGCATTGATTTGTGCGAGA
Organism: Triturus cristatus; assembly: GCF_964204655.1. NCBI lineage: Eukaryota > Metazoa > Chordata > Amphibia > Caudata > Salamandridae > Triturus > Triturus cristatus. The sequence continues at coordinate 99,783,588 of NC_140588.1, forward strand.
AATCAGAGTTTGAGTCAAAAATGAAACCCAGATTTTTTGCTTTCTGAGCAAGTTCAGCACTGGAAGGCCACTGAAATTGTACATATGCAGTATCTTGACCACCTGAGATTCAAATTTTTAATTTGGTTAGAAAGCTTACACTTATTCATTGTTATATGTGGTCTAGGTAGCTGTTGTTGTAGATGTGGGTGTCATAAGCGTATATCTGGAAGTGAATATATCGTGGGTCTAGAGACTGAGGTAGAGGATGCAGGCAACAATTAAACAGTATATAAGAAAGTGTAGAGCTTTGGAGGACCCACATACAGAACAAAAGATGAGTAGTCAGAATGACCCATGCTTACTTACTTTATATAGCCACGAAAAAATGAACTCCAGAGCTGCCATTTGGGGCTGGCCCAGAAATTTCAAACAGTGCTCTTAGTCTGTGCAAGTAAATGCATGATCATCGGTGTCATAGGTTAAAAACATGTCCAGGAGAATAAAGGCAGCTTGCTGACCTTTGATGAGTATGGTGAGAAGCGACTCAAAAGGTTTGGCAAAGATTGATTCCTTTCCTCTTGAGGGATGGAAACCTGATTGTAGCTCACTGAACACCTGATTTTGTTCGGTATAGTCCTTTAACTGATTTGCTTCTACCCATACTAAGGGTTTTTCTTCGGGAAGATAATTTGGAAATAGACAATAATTGGCCAGTATTTGAGGGTCTACAATATATTTCTTTAGTAGTGGAGAAATAATTGCATGTTTCAGTTTATCAGAGTGGTTATATAAGTTAGCATGAGAAGGACGTTTTTACACAGGTTATAGGACAAGAATTGACAGATGTATTAAATTCTTTAGACTTAGCACTTCCTCTCATTATTCTTCCTCAGGGGTTGGGTTGAACGAGGATGCAGGTGAATAGTTGTAATTGGACGATTAAGGGTTCTAAACCCCCCCCCCCCACACTTGGTATTTTTCTTTAAAAATGAAAAATATCTTTCAAGTGTTGTAGCAAGGACTATTTTTAAAGTTGCTGGACAGGTCAATGCATGGTATATATTGAAAATGTCCTTGGTTTGATTAGGTGCGTCATTAATGTGTTTGTCGAGCTTTTTTGGTTCTGCCTCTAAATTACTTTTCTTTGCTTCTCTTGTATAGTGATTTAAAGCCTCGCACTGGGATCTTCACCTTTGTCTTTTTAGATTTGCAAGTTCTTAGTTGAACTGTTTGGTACATTCTTTGATGTCAGCTGGAAGGTTTTGAGTTAAAAACTGTTTCAGTAAAGAGATGATCCTGTGGTACATTTGACTCCTGAATACTGTGGTGGGACTGTTATTTCTATTCTATTATGCAAACCTTCAAATTCTGCCTCATTCAGATCTTTCAGAGAAGAAGGTTAGAATTGTTAATTAAAAGGCTAGAGGGCTCATTTATGAGTCCTTGCGTCGCTTTTGCGCCGCCGGTGCGTCACTTTTTGAGACGCATCAGTGGCGTAAAAACTGGACCATAGTTACAAAGTGACGCATCTAGGTAGATGCGTCACTTTGTAAACCCCTGCGCTACATTATACCTGCGTCAGGTATAATGTATGCAGGGTGGGCATTCCCACGTAAGTAAGCATCGTAGAAGTAACGCAGTGAAATCTACGAGATTTCACTGCGCCATTTCTAGGGTGCAAATGCGTCAATAATTTGCACCTGCCTCACAGCAGGCGTAAGACTGACGCAGGCCCTTTCACATGGGGCTTGCCCCCTGTGAAAGGACACATTGCTGGAGTTGCATCACTTTTGTGACACTCCAGCAATGCGTCACTTTTGCGCCTACAGATACGTCAGAAATACTGACGTATCTGTGACTCCTTGCGACATGATGCGTCATACTGTAAATATGACGCATCATTGGAGTCACAGGGAGGGTGCAGTGAAAAGTGACGCATCACTGCTTTCACGCAGTGATGCGACACTTTTCATAAATGAGGCCCTAAATTTTTAAGTTGAGAAAGTAGAGGGTGATTAGTGTTTGACAAGACTACCATTGCTAGATTCCGTTTTGTGGGCCAACGGGCAAACAGAGGCTACTGGGACTTAGGCGCATGACTTGGGTTGTTTGGCTCTGCAGTCCCAAGGTCAGTCTTACTTTCACTCTGCAAACTAGGACAAATATAACTCCTTCAGTACCTGACTCTCATTATTATCAATGGTGAGTATTCATAGGCTTCTCAAGGAGGTCGTGTGAAGGTGTATCAAGCTCAGATATGAACAATCAGCCAGCAGCACAATAATTGATTGTCCAACCCAGTGCTTGCATTTTATAAAAAAAGACTGTACTTTGATACACATGAAAATTAGGTACCACACACTGCAGTATAAAGGTATGAATATTCACCTTTGTGGGGACAATGTACTGAGGGTTCAATGTCCCTTTATCCTCAGCATCTCCTAACTATATGTGCCAGCTTTAAGACACGGGTGCAGTGCTACCACTCTTGTTCAGGGTTTGTGCACTCAATTATACAGTCTAAGTCCCAGTATGTAAACCTCACAAATGTGAGCCCTTTTTTCCCTTTGATATCGGTCGGGCCACCTCTGTACCTGATTAACCCCTCCTGAGGGAGAAATGCACACCAGCTGCAAGGGCATCAGCACTCTGGTCGAGTCTGGGGAAGCAGCAGCTGCAGAGGCCTCCTTTGGCATTTGTAGGTATTTTCCGGTTGCAGGGTGTTGGGTATGGTCAGGGATCATGGGCCACTTAATGCAGTTGTCAGGGCTATGGTGTAGCTTTAACACCACTTATGGTGATGGGTCAGTGGCTTGGTCTGCACAGCTCAGTCAACCAGTTGGTGCAGTCTGCTTCAACGCATATTCTGTCTTGCAACTGTACTGTCCACTTTGGGCACAAGATTTCAGAGTCACAAATGCTCAGTCTGTAATAGCACACTTCAGAAGAGTGCCACAGTGAAGGCCGTTTTCTGGGTCACATCGGTGGAGTCCACTCAGGCACACTTCAACAGTGCCATGGTGCAGCCACTTCAAGCAAGAGAGTCAATGTTCTAATCCAGGAGCAAGCAGGTCACTCTCTCCTGAGTCTCTATGGGCGTATATAACCTCAGCTATGTGATCAGCTGGGTATTCAGACAAAATATCGGAACAAAATATTCTCATATAAAAATATTGTGACTACAACATGGTGATATAGAAATATCATCTGCAAGAATATTGTTGTTAAGAATATAGATTTTAAGGTAAGAAATATCGATTTTGAAAACATCTAAAACATTAATATCGCTTACAAAAATATAGTTGTTTCTAATATCGCTTTTTAATTATTGTTATGTATTTTCGTTTCTATTTTAAATGTATATGGAATAAATGTTTTCTATAGTTAATGTTTTTTTTTATATAGTTGGTATAATTTTAGTAGTTATTAAATTTAGTTCAATAAATGTTTGTGATTTTTAATACCACAGCGGGTTATGGGGTTTATAGGGGTACAGGGTGGGAAGTAATTTAATATAATTAATTATTAATTGATTTTTTATTATTATTACTTATTGAATTGATGATTACTCGTTACTTGTGTAAGACTTTTTTATGTTACATTTTAGGTGTGGGCTGTGGGTTTTGGAGGGGTATTGGGTGGGAATTAAATTAATTGTAATGAATAATTATTTTTTAATTAATATTCATGACTTAATTTATAAATATGTAAGTTAATTGTGTAATAATTTTTTTAAAGTTAAGTTTCAGATGCAGGTTGTGAGTTTTGTATGGGTATAGGGTGGGAAGTAAATTAATTGTAATTAATTAATATTTTTTTTAAATTAATGTTACTCAACTAATTCATAAATAATTATGCTAATTGGGTTATTCATTTTTTTTAAATGTTAAATTTTAGGTGTGGGTTGTAGGTTTTTTAGAAGTATAGGAGTTGCACTGACTGGTGTGGGAACAGTAAATTTTACCCATCCAAAATCCAACACTTTCCCTACTGTTGCATACACATAAGTGGGAATAATAAGTTTTACCCCTTGAAATCCAATACTTTCCCTACAGCAGTACTGAATGGAGTGGGAATAGTAAATTTTACCCCTCCGCAATCCAACACTTTCGCTACTGTTGCACTGCATGGAGTGGGAATAGTACATTTTACTCCTCTTCAATCCAACACTTTCCCTACTGTTGCATACATTGGAGTGGGAATATTACATTTTAACCATCCCCAATCCAACATTTTCTCTACTGTTGCACTGAATGGAGTGGGAATAGTAAATGTTACCCCTCCTCAATTAGCTTTCCTTACTGTTGTAATGTCTGGAGTGGGATTAGTACATTTTACCCCTCCGCAATCCTACACTTTCCCTACTGTTGTGCTGACTGGAATGGAAATAGTATATTTTACCCCTTCTGAGTCTAATGCTTACCCTATTGTTACCCTGACTGGAGTGGGAATAGTAAACTTTACCCCTCCGCTATGCAACCCTTTCCTTACTGTTGCACTGTGTGAAGTGCAATTAATTGGATTTACCCCTCATGAGTTCAGCAATTTCCCTACTGTTGTACTGACTGGGGTGGAATAGAAACTTTTACCCTTCCGCACTGAGTCAAACATTTTTCCCACTGTTGTACTGTTGTATAGGTTGTAGTGGGAATAGTATATGTCTTATTTATAGAATTTTATAGTTTATTTTACTTTATTTAAAGTAAAATTAAAAAAAATTGTGTATGTAAAAATGTGATATTTATAATTACGAATATTGTTAATATTTAATAATAATGCATTTTTAGTATATATATGTGTGTGTGTATATATATATATATATATATATATATATATATATATATATATCAAAAGCAATTTTCCTCCATTCCGAGCAAAAACAATTGGAAACACGCTTAACTTCAAAAGCAATTTTCCTCCGTTCCGAGCAAAAGCAAGTATATATAAATATATATATAAATATATATACTTATTTATTAAATATAAAATACTTTTTTTCATTAAAATGTCACTTCAAAACTGAGTTTAATATTTTTTATTCTACATATGTAGCTAAATATATATATTAATATATATATATGTGTTTTCATTTTTTTAAATAAGTATAATAGTAATATTTATTCCAAAATTAATTAAATATATTTAAGTTGTATTATATCAGTGTTTTTAAAATATGTTTAATATCTATATTTATATATATTTAAAACATTGATATTTTGTACAATAATAATGACAACAATATTTTTAAATCAATATTTTTGTCATTTACATTATAAATATAGGATTATGATATTTTTTACAACGATATTTATGTGACGATATTTTGGTATGCCGATATTTCTAGAGGCAATATTTTGTCAGTGAACCAATCAGCTGCTTAGCTCACCCTGGTAGCAAGCACCTCCTGCAGTGTTTTCACTCTCCTGCCCTCTTTTTCTTAGGTAGGACAGCCTGGGGCCACGTCAGAAAAGGGATACAGCTCTTCCTTCCAGGTAAGACTCCGGTGATGTCCTCTGGATCCTGAGAAGTTGGCTGTCAGGCAGACACCAGCTCTGTCAGTGCATCAGTTCCCCGGGCACTCTGTGGAGCACCCCTTATCTTGGTCAAAGAGAACTTGGACCAGAAACAACAAGTGGGTCAGCACCTCCCCTTTTGTATGGCTAACGCAGAAATAAGATGTATATACTCTGACTTTACTTTTACAACTGGTTTGGGTTGGTTCTTCTTCCATGTGTACTTTCCAGGCTATTTTTCACACACAGCCTTTGTGAAAACTGATGCTTCTCACAACAGAGCCATCTCCAATTTACAGCACCCACAACAGAGGCACAAAATGGTGTGAACATCTGCACCTGGCTATTAACTACCACTCTGAACAGTGAGCAGGAAAAATAGACAAAAGCCTGGCATCTCCTGAAGGACCCTTCACACTCTGAACAACAGAGATTGCAGCCCCAACCTTCACCCACACAATTTATCAAATGGCTTGGCTCAGGAAGCCTAATCCATAGTTCCTTGCAGCAAAAGGACCCGATCGAATTTCAAAAAGGAGCTTGTCTCCTCTTTTTACACTTCAGTGTCTAGGTCCCCTGCCAACTTCAGGAATGTCAGCTATACACTCCCACTGTCTAGGTAAACAACCATACCTCCAACTCAGGGTGCACATTCTCAGGTGCACATGCACGGGCTAGGTGCTTCTGAAATGGACTCACAGACCCACATTACTCTGGTTTACTCATATACATAATATATGTACTACACAGGTCATCTACATACATACATGCAAGCATGCACTGAGATGTTAGTTCAATGACCTGGGTCAGTACATAGCAGAACTTAACACAAGTAAGACAGTAGGCCTCCGCTCCTGTGACACATATAAAAATGTTTGGCCACACCTACAGATTCAGAATACACTGAACCCTGCCACCACTGCTCTGCATCCTAAACCCATGACAGGGACTATAGTTCACTGTCAAACAAATGAACGCACAGTTTGTGTGTCCCACCATGGACAAGTCCAGGGCCTCACTCATATTAAGGGAGAGGCCTAGGCCTTCGTCCGCAACCTAGATTAGCTTGAGGCTGGGGCCAAAATAAAACACAGGATACCAGAAAGTTGCAGATCAGCACATAAGGTAGAAGAACATGAATGTACTCCATGCAGGGGATAGTCCCATCCGAACTAGCATATTGTGTATGAAAATTAATCTAGCATGGGTTCTGATGTATGTGCAAGGCCATTACAATTTAGGTAGGACTCAGACTACTCGTATTTTCAATTAGGTCTTTGGTAGGTTTGTTGCCCCCCTCCCCATGTGTTTGTAAGATGTTGATAAGGTTTAAAGGAACATAGTCTGATGGAGGTCCTTGTATAGGAATTTAAGTTTATATACCAGGATCTGTCCATTGTTAAGATGTTTAAGGGGTTGTTTTAGCTGTTTGTGTGTTTTATGACTAAACATTGAATGAGGAGTATGTGGGGCGTATTTTTGCATGCATACTAGAATGTCAGAGTAGACCCCCTCCTCCTTTTTTTTCTATTTTTAACAATCAGTGATAAACCTGGCATAATTAGGTCAGTGAATATTTGGAAGAGTCAGTGATGAGGTTCTGGATGTGAGCAGGGCCGGCTTTAGGGCAGTGCGACTGGTGCGGCCGCACTGGGCGCTGACCTGCGGAGGGGGCGCAGACCTCAGGGTTGGGCTCTGTGTTTTCCAAAAATGTATGATTGGAGAGATGAGGGGCAGTTATGCCCGGTCGTACTGAAAGAATCAAAGGGGACGTTCATGTGGGGTGGGGGCGCCAAAGATCATTCTCGCACCGGACGCCACCAGCGCTAAAGCCGGCCCTGGATGTGAGTAGAATGTTTCGGGGCTGAATTATTGTTGATTATCCACAGTTTACGAGCAGAATCTGTGTTACTAATACCCATGTGACAGGTCATGAATAGTGTTCTGTGCTGACAGGGATTCCTTGGGCGACTAATCTTAGTGGCCTCTTCATATGTGACGTTGTGAATTAGGAGGGCCTTTGTCACTTTTGTTAGCTGTTCATGACGAGTGATGGGTGGAAGACACCACATCTACTGTAAATCCACTGATCGCTTATGGCTGGCAACCCTTTTCTGTCCTTCCAATACCAGCATCATTGGAATTAAAAAATGGCTCGATAGATGCTCCTTGTGTTTAGCCCATGTGGTAGACAAGCATTATGAGGTTGCGGTCTAGATGTGGAAGCGTCAGGTCACAGGATACTTCCCACCCGAGGTATGCTTCCTCAGTGTAAAATGAAACTGAGTGCCTCATCAGCATCTGGTGCACAGCCCCTTGGCCTGCCCGGCCTACAGAGGCTACAGCTCTCGCTTCCACGTCTAAGGACAACCTGTCCTATTTATAGATCACTGAATGCCTGGTGGAGATCTCTGTGCCTTCGGTGCGTTGTTCCTACAGCAAACCCTTTCAAGGTATTGATCCATTATCAAATCATTACCTAGTTTGATGGGCACTCCATGGACGTCAATTCACCAGAATGCCAGGGGTAGGAGAAGTGACATCACAAGCCATTTGACCTTTACTTTGACTCGCACACACACCCTTACACATACTAACACATTCACATACTTTGGCGCACATAAACACACTCTCACCCACAAACATGCATACAGCATGCATTTAACAGCATTTTTTATTCACCTTAGCTTCCAGATAGAGTCATATTTCAGCTAATGTATTCCATTTTGTATTACACTAATAGTTAATAATATTATTCACTATTTGCATAATAAAATAATTGACAGAAACCAGGCAAGTGGAGCTCCAACCAGCGTCCATTAGGAAGAGCTGCCCCTGTGTCCCAGACCCTGATTTTGCCACCTCTGAGACCAGGTGTCGCAAAAGCAGTGCCAGGGGTAGCAAGGGGCAAGCCAGCGGTTGCGACTGTGACCCCTGGCGACCCCTAAATGACGTCCATGGCGCACACCTGACAAAGTATATTACTCCCGAAGCCGGACTTTGTTCGTGCAGACCAACATAACAATGACTGTAATGTGTAAGCAATTTTTCTGTGGGGAGCGGGAGGGAGTTCAATGAGTGATTTCCCTACCCACAATCTTGTATTGATTGTATGGTGGTTCAGGGACCAGGAAAGGGAAAATAAGTGATGGTTGTCCCCCTAAACTGAATTGACGCTACAGCCACTAAGTCCTGGCAGTCCCATGGTGGTATACCTTCCGCACAAAGAGTTTCCTCCCAGAGCAAACTGAGGCTCCACTAGCGAAAACCTAGTAATTCCTAACCTCTAAACGGAATGGGGGACCCGTATGTTTGGCGGAACGGTGCATCTGCCGCTATATGGCAGAGGTATGGTATTGCCAAACTTACAAGGACTCCCTGTGCTCTATGCATTGTCAAGCAGGCTTGCTTACGCTTTCTTTCCTCTTGAGAGTTCGGGGTAGTAATGTCTCGCAGTGTGCTCAGTCAGCCACACACATTACAGAGGCAGAGGATAACAGACAGAAATAAATGACACTATCTTGAGTTTCCAGCAGGCATTAGACAGAGGAGCTCCTAATTTCAGTTAAAAGTTTAATGGAATGGAATTTCATTTCTGGCCAGTCACGCTTGAGACTGACTGTATTTGTGCAGTGTAAACCATCTGAGTGGGTACACGTGACTGCTGAAAGAGACTGTCAGCAGATACAGAACAGGTTTATCCACAACCTCACGCCTTAAGACCTTTGCTAACTGAGACAGATGGTCTGTCCTCCTTGTAAACCACACTCGTCAACAAACACAGAGGCCGCCCATCCATTACAATTGAAAATGGCTGCCAAGTCGAACAGAGCGTGCCCTGTCTCAGGCTGGCAGCCAGAAAAAGGCCCTGTTGAGCAGATCAGGGCTAAGGAGCAGTGATAAAGCTAACTGCGGCCGCTGTTAGGAGTGCAACAGCCCATCCGTAACTGGTATAGCGTCCAACACCGTTGGTCACATAGTAAGATATTGGCATATTAAAGTCAGGTCATGTATGATAGGAAACAATGTACAGTGGTGCTGCAAATAATTGGTTGTTCTTAACAGTTTCTCTGCAGGGATGTCATTCTGCATGTTAGTGAGCGATCGCCATGCCAGCAATAGTTGAATATGGTGGCATTTACTGAAGTGTAGGTGAACGAGAACTTCACTGTATTTGTGGGCAATATTGCACAGTAATGAGAAGCTACTTGTCGATCACATTAAGTGCCTGCATCGAGGTGTAGTCATAAGATGAGATGGCCAAGGGAGTGTATTTTCTTTTGCGATTACTCTGCCCTTAGCCTTACAAAAAGGAGAAAAGCTGGGGTAAACACACTCATTTTTTTCCAGCAGCAATTTGGAGTATGCAGAAAATGTGCCCATTAAAGATATGTCTATCAACAGTTCAAATTTTATTTCAGCAAGCTGAACATCAGAAAATTGTTATTTTCTTTTTCGAGAAGACAAGTGAACATTTCTCACTGGGCCATAGGAAAACAGGTGGCACAGAGCAACATGTATCTGCCTACTTACGGGAGTTTTTTTTCAAATGTTGACAATTCTGTTTCTGAGCAGATGTAATACTTTGATATACTTCATCACTGGTCAGTGAAATCATAAGTGGATTTCCCAGATGGATACTGTAACTTCCATTAATTGCAGTTTGTGAATCTGTGCATGCATGCCTTCCTAGGTGAGGGAGTGGTTTCTGTGTTTTTTGTCTACAGTGTGAGTGTGCGTTTGATCACCAGCATAACAATTCATCAGTGGGTGCTTTGTATGTCTTAGTGGATGGGACGTGTATATGGAAGTGCCCATGAAGTGAAGGTAGCAGTAGGGAGAGCTTACTATTACAAATCCAAGTGACACCAGAGGAGAAGAATGAGCAGTCACTTTATTCAGGTCATCCGCTTTCAATACACCGAGGCTCACACCAACATTCTAAGGTGAGCTCCCGGACATTCCAAAGGTGAGTAAAGGGAAGGGGTGGACGGAAGGTACCAAAGGGGAGGAGCCAGAGGGAAAATACAACACTTACCTTGCAAGGCTACCACAGGAGTGGGTGGCCATAAAGCTTAAATTGAAGTGTATGGGTGGGGATGGTACATTTTTTCTAAGTGTGCCCCTAGAGAGATGGTGGAAGACTACTATTGATGCTGTAATGTTTGCAGGAAAGAGACACATGTTTCCGGATGTTTAACAAGCTACAGGTATGAAGGGAGTGCAAATATGTTTGTTACACTGTTACCTGAGCTGTTCTCCCCTACGTATACATATGTAACAGCAGGACATAGGTCACAGGAAGAATAGGTGGGGTAATGTTACTTAATTAAACAACTCAAGCTATACAATTTATGGCACCCCGTTGGGTGTAGCAAAACATTATTTTTCCAAGACGTTTTCTTCATTAGTGCTCATGAAAACACCACGATGTTCTCGGATAGCAAGACTGAAAATTGATGCCTACTTGTTGTTTTGAAGTTAAACGTTTTTGGTCAACCAGAAGCAGAGTTTTAACATTTCAAATTTGTTTCTACCTGTCCATATAGTGTCAGGCGATTGCAAACACTGTCAAATTTATATATTAAGAAACTAGTACTTAATAGGTGAACAGCCATTTTGGGGGTCGAAAGGGTCGTTGTATATCTGTGGCCTAATTTACTTCTTTGCCTGCACAATCATTCTCTGTTTATACCTCATTCCCCCCCACTCCTTCCACCTTCTGGCTCTACAATGCCAGCATTCATCAACAACAGTGCTTCTAAACACAAATATTCACCTGAATGTTTTAAGCAAAACTCTATAAATACTAAATATTTTTGATCTATTAAATTCCCCAAAAATCCGAAAAGTGTGAGTTTAATCTAATCAATTCAAACAGAGCTTATATTCTCTGAGAGGAAAATCCTTTGATTTAAAATGCCAAAGAAAAAGACTGAATTCCTGTAATAGCTATGGCGATAGTGGAATGATTTATCTAAGAAGCTTCACTAGAGCTCAAATATTCTGACCTGTGGCACGACTGAGATTATTATTTTAATAGATTGAAAAAATGGAAATCAAGGACACAGATTCAAGCTAAAATTGAATGAACCAAAGCCAATAAATGTGCTCCTCTCTACAAAAATATTAAACTGACATAGAAGTGGAATAGTATATTTCCTTGCCTTTCAATCAGTCGCTTAGAAGGATACGGAAGTCATCAAAGCTGAACATGATGTTCCTCAATTTTGATTTGCATAAATGTGGACAAGCGGGCAGAGTAAACCATTTTTGTGGTTGTGATTCTAATTTACTTGGAATATTTCCCCATTTCATTTTATCGTGTGCACTATGCGGCATTTTATGGATCCGTAAAACTGGTTATCATCCTCTCTAGAATGTAAAAGAGTAAAGTTTGCATTACTTTTCTTGCTAACAACAAAATCTCGATTTAGTAGAGCCTGTTTCTGTGTGTGTCGTATTATCTTTGCGAAAACAAAGTGGTATGTATTAGATTGATAAATCTGGTTTTACTCTAAAAATTTGAATTACTGTTTGCTGGTTCTGATTTTGTTTAAATGATTAGTGTTCATTCTTTTGTGTGCAGAATCACCAACTTGTTATCACATTTTCAGGTATGGCAATTTATTTTACTGCCTGTATTTCTTAAACTCGAGAATGCCACCAATGACCACTTCAAGATGGCATCGAGCCAGGGCAGATAGAAGGGATGCGGTTGTAGTGAGCCAGCCGGTCACTATGATACTTTGTATCAACATCCACCCTAGGGGCCAGGCTTGGCCTGAGGGGATAAATAAAAGTGCGTGGATTGCTCGGGTTCCAAGCACGTAACTGCATTGGTGTCAGGTGCATCTGTGTACTCTGAAGGCCGTTAGCGCGCTGGACTGCGAGGGCCTAGCCAGAAGTTTCCCACCTCTACACTAGCGACGAGGGGGGACTCACCCCGTGATATGAAGGCTGTGCTAAAGGGAGCGTCGGACGGCGCAGGACAAGCAGTGTGGTGCTACACGGCCCAGCAGTGGTGAATACTGGCACCACGAGGAAGAGGGGCAGCTGTTACCGGTAAGAGAAAGACCGCAAAGTGCAGTGGAGTGAAGTGGTGCCCATAGTGAATGGAGCAGGCGTGTGGTGAAGCTCTGACGGCCAGATACAGGAAGCTGAGGGGCGTGGCAAAAGACCCAGCCATAGCGGAGGTTAGTGGAGAGAGGCCGCATGCAGTGGAGCGAAGTGGTGACTGTAGTGAATGGAGCGGCTGCGTGGTGAGGCTCCGATGACCCGACCCAAGGAAGCTGAGGGGTGTGAATGAAGACCCAGGTCTAAGCAGAGGTGAGTGGAAAGAGGGCGTGTGCGGCTGACAGTGCACAAAAGGGGGAGAGAGATATTCCATGTGGCCAGCAAAGCAGGCGCTCACCCATGGTGAAGAAAAAAAATCAGAAGGAAAAAGGGGGGGGGGGGGGAGGCCCAGGATAGCAGTCTGAAAGGAGCAATTGAACAAAGAAGGCTAAGGTGTATGAAGACACGTGTGAAAAGGAGAAGTTGTCCCTGGGAGGAATAAGATAATAAGGCACAGAAAACAACAGGACATCCCAGCAGGCTGAGGAACACAGTAGTAATTCTAAAATGTTAGTGCAGGACCGTGAAGACCAAAAACATCCCAATGACTGCTGCACTCATTCCTCACTTGCTGCACTACTGCCTTTTAGTCAACAAGCTGACCCAGCAACTGCAGAGTCAAGATGGAGGAATTGGAAAGGGAGGCTGGGAAACTACTTTTGCACGGCACATGGAAATGACGGCACCGTGAAAAGATCAACCATGCTACACATGGGCGGTGATAAACTGTACGATCTCCTTCTTGATCTACCAAATACTGGTGATATTGCGGTGGCAGTCATGAACATATATTTCGACCCACAATTATATCCAGATTACGAACATTTTGAATGAAGACAAGCTTGCCAACAAGAAGGGGAGTCGGTAGACAGGTTTTTTGCGCGCCTACAAAAATTAGCCAGCACCTGTCCCAGCATCAACAAGCAGGTGGAGATAAGGGCACAACTGATTCAAGGATGCTGTTCTGCCATCGCTCGATGAAATTCTCATATTGGGCAGATCCCATGACATGAGTGCTGGAGAGATTGATTCTGCACTGGCCTGCAGTGCAATGGTGCCATCGCAATCGGTCACTTTAAAAGCCAAAGAAAAATTGTTGACACCATCCGCAAGTGGGCAGGCAAAGGAAGAGGAAGGTCTCAGGCCGAGACCGCAGATAAATTGTGTGGGAGCTGTAGTTTCTTAAGTCATACCCTGAAAAGTTGTCTGGCAAGGGGGAAGATGTGGTTACAGTGTGGGAAACCAGACCATTTTGCAAATGTATATCAAGGAACCTCACAACAAAACAGTGGTGGGCGAAAGTTCAAGAAATTTTGAAAAGTCAAGTTTGTCTCCGAGGCAGAGGAAGAGCAGAGTGTGGCAACAATGATGTGCCAACAAATGCAAAGTCTTAAAGATGAAGAGGACGATGAGGGTGAAGTGTTCACCCTATCCTTCACAGGACACAGCAACCAAAAGAAGAGACCTCCACCAATGTGTAGAGTGAGCGTCAGGGGTGTACCAGTAAGCGCTTTTATTGACATGGGGCGTCAGTGAACATTCTAGATGCAGAGCAATATCTGCAACTGGAACTGCATCCTCATTGGTGAAAACCAACTATGGAGGAACTCCGATACCTCTCCAAGGGGTCACACAGGTGTAAATGAGTCATGGACAGGCGGTGCTGCAGACCAAATTTCACATCACGCAGGAGAGTGCAGGAAGCTTATTAGGCTGCCATACAACCAAGGACTTAGGGTTAGTACTCTTTGCCAGGCAGGTACACTTGTCCCATGCAGAACACATCATAGAAGAATTTCACCAGCTGTTTGAAGGATTGGTGTGTCTTAAAGGTGTCAAAGTGAAGCTATATATTGATAATACAGTCAGACCTGCAGCATTTCAACATCGACGTGTGTCGTTTCATCTGCGGCCTTTGGTGGAAGCAGAACTGGACCGACTGGAGAGAGCTGGGGTGATTGAAAAGGTGTTTGGACCGATACTGTGGGTGTCGTCCCAAAACAGCCAGGGGCGATAAAGTTGTCTGTGGACACTCGCTTGCCGAATAAGGCAATTTTGAGAGAAAGGTGCATCACCCAGACAATTGATGAGATTGTGACGGACATCAACGGAACCAAACCGTTTTCTAAGGTAGACCTCAACTCGGGATACCATCAACTGCTACTGGGCAAGGCCAGTTGATACATAACCACATTTTTGACCCAGGTAGGATTGAGGAGGTTTAAGAGGCTCAGTTGCAGGGTGTCCGCTGCGGCTGAGGTATTCCAGCATGCAATAAGAGAAGCGTTGCCAGGACTAGTGGGCATGATCAACGTCAGTGACAATGTGTTAATCTTTTCAGACACCTTGCCATCATACTAGGTTGAGGGCCACTCTGCAGTGACTCATTGACCACGGACTCACACTCTACAAGAGCAAATGCTCATTCTAAATCAACAAGGTAGAATTCTTTGGATATTGATTCTCAAAGAAGGGTCACCAGGTCGACCCCGCCAAGTTGACGCCATCTGAGCAGCAGAAATTTCCCAGAAACCCATGGAGATGGCCAGTTTTTTAGGAATGGTCAATTACTGTGGGAGGTTCATTCCCCAACTGGCGACACTTTCGGAACCGCTGAGGGCATTGACCAAGAAAGACACAACGTGGGAGTGAACGAGTGAGGCTGCCCAGGCTTTCAAGGAAGTGAAGGGAGTATTGCTTGAAGGAGCCACAGTAGCTTCAAGCAGACTGGGAGGCAGGACAGAACTCATTGTAGACGCTAGTCCGGTGGGGCTGGGGGGCCGTCCTCTTACAGCAAAACACCAGCAGAGAGTGGATGCCCATCGCTTACGTCAGCTGGTCACTTACGGCGGTGGAAACTCGGTATGCCCAGATCAAAAAGGAGGCCCTCGCCATTGGGTTGGCTTCATCAACACGTTCATATTTATCTGTGTGGACACAAGTTTCATGTGATCACTGATCACAAACCCCTAGTGCTGTTGTTCAGTGGATCGGCAAGGAATGGACCACCACAAATCGAGAGTTGGGCAATACAACTAGAGCTATACAACTTTGACAATGCCTATTGGCCAGGAGTGAACAATCCAGTGGAAGGATTTCTTCACGGGGTGAATGGGCTCATCAATGAGGAGCGAGAAGTCCGAACGAGTATGTGCCGATGCCCCGACGAACTGAGCAAGAGCTCGGAAGGACTCCTACTGAGGGAGCAACACATTATAGTGCTGCAGAGTCTGTTAAGATGCACCATGGAGCTGGCTCATCAAGGGCATCAGGGGCTAGCTAAGACCAAGGCACGGTTACATTCAAAAGTCTGGCTTCTGGGCAAGGATCGGACAGTGGATGTGTTCGTGTGGGGATGCCATTCCTGTACAATCACGGGGCCGAGTCAGCAGCAACCCCAATCATCGCTGAAGAACCTTGTGACAAGCCTTGGTCCAAGGCAAATATGGATTTGGGGAGCTTTCCGGATGGACGACTAACACTGGTGATGATATACAGCACGGCCAAATTTCTCGCAGTGGAATTTACCTGATCCACGGCTTTTGAGTGCGTCAGATCTTCTCTAGAAAAAATATTTGCTACGTTGTGATTGCCGAACGAGGTGAAAACTGATAATGGGCCACCGTTTCAGGGACTGGAATTCAAGAAATATCTACATCACCTCAACACCCGGCACAAAAAATCACTCCTCAGTGGCCCCAAGCAAATGGGGAAGTAGAAAAATGAATGAGGACATTGAACAAGGCCCTGAGGATAGGTGTGGATAAAGGAGTGGATTTGGAGGAGTACCTGCAAATTTTCTGAGAGCTTCTCGACAAACGCCTAATTCCGCTACAGGATGTGCTCCGAGTGAATTAATTGTGAAGAGGCCAGTAAGGCACTTGGTGCCTGTAAGTTCGGAGTGGGTACCTGCGACTCTAGACAATGAAGCTGTGCAGAGCAAGAGAAAGGCAAACAATGAGTGGGCAAGCAAAAGAAGGAATGACAAGGAGTCTGACATACGACTTAGAGATAAAGTAATGATCAAAGACCAACATCCTGGTTGGAAATTCAGGACTCCTTTCAAAAGAGAAATATGGGAGGTAGTTGGACTTAAAGGAACCATGATCACAGCCCGGAGAGGTGGAATAGTGGTTTCGCGAAATGTTTCATGGTTCAAGAAGGCAATGAAAGACTTTGTCTGCTGAGGAAGAAGACGCAATGAAGAAGGAACTCCTACTTGCAGAGATATGTAAAACTGTGTGTTTTAATTCATGTTGTTTATTCTGTGTTTTTATTTTTACTTTTTTGGTTTATTGCCGTAACAGTAACAAGGGATATTGTGATCCAGCCTGCCACTAAGATACTTTGTATCAACACCCACCCTAGGGGCCGGGCTCAGCTCCGAGGGGATAGATAAAGGTGTGTGGGTTGCTCTGGGACCAAGCACATAACTGCACTGGTGTCAGGTGTATCTGTGTACTGTACAGGCCATTAGCGCACTAGACTGCAAGGGGCCTAGCCAGATTTTCCTCACCTCCACAGCAGTGCTGCCAAGAAGCAGTATCTGTCCCACCCCACAGTTCCAATAGTAGCAATTCAATGAACGCTCTAAACAGCTGGATTCCTCGAAGAGAAAATGGCCTTTCACCCTTGGGTAGAGATGATGGGCCCCATTGTGCCTTTCTTGGTGCAGACAAAAAAATAAAAATTGCAGCTCCTACTGTGATATGTAGGCTAGAATTTGTCTTGAAGCTGTTTGTGCCAAAGAGGCAGTGCTTCCAAGAGCCAATGTAAGACCCTAGAGCGAAATCTAGTCCCAATGAATAATTACTGCAAAAGGTGTAAAATTGTGTTTTTACAAGTGTATTAGGAGCCCTCCAGGAGGAGCATGTCTATTTTGGCTGGTTTACTGAATACCTCCCATAATTTGTGTTGTTCAGAGCACTGGCAACACAGGCTGGATCTGGAGGAGAGCACATGTCCATCCTCCCATTCTGAAAAGAGTGGTGTGCTAGGCATCCCACCACAATCTCTGGCATTCTACCGGCTTTTTGGAAGCAGAGAGATGATGTGCATAAGACTGAAAGAAAGAGTCGAAGAAACCCTTCTTAAAGCTCTGGTGAATCCTTTGCAAAAATATACAAGCCAATTATTAGGGCTTTATTTACCCACATGTCCCCATGTTGTTCGAGATGAGAAACAACCAATCGGCAGGGACAGAAGTACACTCTTAACAATGGGCACCAAGCTTGCGTCAGGGAATAACTGACCTGTTAGAGTGTTCTCATAAAGGGAAACCGACCACCCTTTTCTAGTCTCTCCAACCTCATTTCGCAGTGGGGAGCCCACCTCCTCTCCACTGCTATGTGAGATTCTCTGTGTCCTTGCAACAGAACGACTGGTAGTAACGGTGAGCACCGGAAGTTACAGACACACAACCCACCCTTCCCCAGCAAATCTAGCCTCACTTTTGTCCGCAAGCAGTGGCGGCTTCTCCACTATGTCAGAGGAGCGTCACCCCACTGCTTTCAAGCAGTGCGAGAAACAAAAACATAAAATGATAATACCTTTCAGTTATTATCATTTTATGTTTTGTGGGCCAGCGGTTGGGCTGGGCTGCTCTGCTCTTGGAGCAGGGGAGGGGTGGTTTGCCCACTCCTAAGTGCGCAATGACCGTTTGGTCAGCACTCTCAGGCCGCACAAACCAGTCATGCGCACTTTCCCCGTTCTCCATGCAGGTTGCATTACAGCCTGCATGAAGAACATGCCCATCCCTCCAGTCCCTGGCTGAGCGCTGTGTCACGGCACTCAGACCAATCACAATGCTGCATTGCAGTGTTATGATTGGCTTAGGGGAGGGAGCTTGGCTGCCTGTTTAATGTCCCTGAAGTCAGAGGCAGGAGAGTTATTGTTTTCTCCCTCCTGCAATCGCGACCCTCACGCGAACCCCGTGACTCCACTCGCCTGCCCCCCACCCACGAGCTATGTCGGCCGCCACTGTGCAGAAGACAGGTGGAGTCAGATTCAAACTGGTTCCACACCCAAGCATGACAGGAGCAGTTCTAGTCAAATAAGCGACCAGAACCCCACAAGCCTTTCTGTTGCCTCTCCTGGCATTTCACATGCCTGCAAGTTGGACGGATGCCAGAGAGCCCTGGTGGTCCTTAAAGCTGTAATTGATTACAGCAGAGATTGGTGCAGAGAGAGATGCAGGATGGTTGAACAGACAGAA
Organism: Triturus cristatus; assembly: GCF_964204655.1. Lineage (NCBI taxonomy): Eukaryota > Metazoa > Chordata > Amphibia > Caudata > Salamandridae > Triturus > Triturus cristatus. The sequence goes on from NC_140588.1 coordinate 99,802,413, forward strand.
AGGATATGGGGCTTCCTATACAAAGGCAATGCTCCTTCTCCATTCATCCATGACAGCCATCTATGAGGAGGAGACACGCAGCAAAGCATGAAACAAGAATAAAGGCCAGACAAAAATATATCTACAAAAGTTTTCATCTCCGAAACATCCATGTCACCTGTTGTAGCCCACTATTTTAGCGCTCAGTCCTAGCATATTTGAGAAAGTTCTTGATAGTGTAATTCAGTGCAGGTCACTTATTTTGTAGACAATATATATTTATATTATATTGTTAATGTTGTTTCAGTCTTCATTTTTCCGTGTTAATTTTGTAGTCTGTTCTTGTAGCCTGATCGTCACGTGCTACCCCGAATGTTTTGCTGGATGACGTATGCCAAACGTCGTAACTTGGGGCAAAGAGAAAATTGTGAAGAACAGCGCAATCATTAACATGTGTGGGGCCGAAAGGTGGACATTCGGTTTCCGGTTCACCGCTATATCTATGCAGGAGATTCCTGATTACCTCGAGGGCGTGTGGCGGGAAATTCCTGAAGGAGAGGGCAGCAAACAATAGTACAAATTGTGATCAGCTCATTATGTTTCATTATTTAACACCTCAAATATACTAATGCCATGAACGTGTTCAATCAACGCTGAGAATTAGGATTTCCAAGTGTTCAGCTTGCCAAAAAGATCCAAACAAGGTACTGACAGGGATGAAGATAATAATTAGATGAAGCAAATTTGACATAAACTAAATGTAAATAAACCTAGCCAGACACCCCCTACATACTCCGAGGATAATGCGGCACAAACTCGCATAATTTCCATCACAGAAATCGAAATTTAATGGCATACATATAAGTATTTGTGGCATTTATGTACCATTTTCTATTATAAATTACTTTAGATTCCATTCCACAATTTCCTGTTGTTTAATCGTTTTCCTTACTCTGCAGCTAGAACCGAAAGGGGTCTGCTTGCAGCACCCTTTGCAATGGAATAGGACATTGATAGTTTTGTTATTGCCCTGTGTGGCACCGTTGTCACTCACATTTGATATACAAACAGAGACAGATCTTTTTCAAAGCCATTTTTTTCTCAAAATTGTTATAAACTAACTTTTGTTGTGTAAGTCACTACTCCACTACACAAAGATTTAATTTGTCTTTCTAAAACACTGTGCCATGGAATACATATACACATACACAAACTGATTGTGCAATCGAGATTAAACCTGTCCCTACCACGCGGGCCACTGCAGGGCAGAACTGGCATTCAAACATTTCAGGGCTGATTTTCGTTCCCAGTCTGCCAGTGTCGCAAACAACTATAAATACATTTCAGATCAGCTTAATGTGGCACAGGGCTGAATAAATTCTTTGTGATGCTTCCTAAACCGTACACATAAAATTTGGATTGCAACATACCCGTTGAGGATGCAAGAGGAGAGGGTACGTTTAATCATGCAATCGTGCATGAACATAATCATCTTATTTGGCAGGTGGATGTTGACTCTTCTGACGAGCTGGGCAAGAGAAGCAGGCACCCTGTATCTTAAGAGACACTTTTGATATTCATAGTGCAATCGCCTCACATGCAGCAGGCTGGAAAGAAGTTAAACACCTTTCCTGCCTGCATCCTGCACACATCCACCTATTATTGTGCCCAGTGGCAGTTCATCGACAAATAAAAGGAGGCTGGGGTGTGGATTTAGGCAGTGGCTTATGCACGACGTCCAGACTTTTTACAGAAGTACCAATTTTGCAATTATGTAGCAAATTACTAAATCCTGGAAACCCTTCCGAGTATTGTTTGTACTTGCACAACTTACATCCAGAGCTCTCTCTATGGCCCGCACTCTTGCACCAACAATGATAGGCAGGTAACCGTGGAATTGCACTCATGAGAGAAGGCGGCATCACAGTATCTTCAGGAGTCACCTGACCGCACCCAATGTGACCCTTGGGATGAGCCAATGCCATTCCATTTGCAGTGTAGCTCCTTGATTCAGCATGCCAACTCATGTGAATGGGATTTCAGAGCTGCTATTATTGATGGGGGTCCTTCTGTGGATGTGTATTGTGGGAGCATCTTCATGACGTGGCGACCACATAGAAGTTGATTGAGGGTGCCAAACACATCTGAGGCAGCAAGGTAAAGATCAAGTGGTGCCTACCTGAAGAGCACAATACAGTGGAAGCCGGACATGCATACTGACCTGGGTGGGTTGTGTCTCCCTGGCAGACCAAAGCAACAGATGGAGCTAGCTGAAGTGAGCGGGACAGCAATCTCACAGGACCAGCAACGTCTTGAGTGGGATAGCTCTCACAGAACAGTGGTCCAGCAGGTGGAGGTAATTCTCTAGAGTGGATTCCATGGGGGCCAGTATATGGTCCATGGCACAGTAAAGTAGGAGGACCACAAGCAGCTACAAGCGAAGGATGCCTGTCAATGAGGATCCACATTGGCTTGGGGTTGGTTCAAGGGAATGGTGGTGGGGTTCCGGGAAACCACACAATGACCACATCAGGCCTCTAAGGTGGGAGCCAATTCATAGGGATGCAACAAAAAAGCTGCTAGAAGTCACTGCACGGGTCCTGAAGCCTCAGACTCCCCAGGCATTCCACAAAGGTGCAAGAGAAGTGATTACAAATGGAGGGTGGCCAGAATAGACCCCGGCTGAGAGTAAATGAAGTGGGCTGTACATGTCCATCTTGGGTTGTCTTACATGGTAATCAACCACAAGAGTATCTGCACTAATCTTTTGGGGGGGTTGGGAGCATGAGCATTATGCTAAAGAGAGTTGTTCCTGCAGAGATACTATACTGTCAGGGGTGAACGGAAACATGGTGAAACTTGAGCTAACTTGAAGGTCCTGACTCGGTACTTGGCAGCTCAGGGTTCAATACAACTTTTCTAAGCACCATGATGGGAGGTAAAGGCAAGAAGGATAAGGCATGCATTATTTGTTCGAAGAGCCAGCGATGATTCAGAGGGTCCTTAAAACAGCAGCTTAGGTGGAGGTCAATTTTGCAGACCCTGTGGAAGAACGTAACCATAAGCTTCCTTGAGCCCATCTTTAAGGAGTCTCAGTAGATCTCAATTACAGTTTCAAAGCCATTCATAGTAAGGTATGAGAGCTAGGTGGAATAGTGGTCTCGCTGAAGGAGACAATGGATGATCACTTCTCAGAGCAAGAGCAACTCAGGATTTGCATGTGATGCTGTAGGATTTAGAAATTATTTCCATGCATAACAATACCTGGGTCGTAGAACTTCTGCGGGAGCACAGGAGAACACTCTGAAAGTCAACATCTAACAGCTATTTGTGACCACACTAAGGCCCATATCTATCAACATGTCACGCAATGCAATGCAATGCAGCAAGCCACCCTGTTGCACTGCGTGAAAGGGCAACAAAGCGTTGTATTTAACATTATACGGTGCATTCCTGCTATCTGCCTGTACAGGCACACACGTTGCTTTTTAGCACCAATGCAAGCACCCTGCAGGGGTGCCTGCATTGTGGGCAGGATTGTTTTTTGCAGGAAGGGACATCATCCTAAACAATAACAATCAGTAGAGACATTTTCTTTTTTCTATGTGTCCTGCAGAATGCAGCACACGTAGAAAAAAGAAACAATAAGAAATCAAAATATTTCTTCTCGTTGCATCTCTGGTGGGGAGGTGTACAATTCTGATGCATTCCTAGGTCTACCTGTGATGGTAAATCTGTGAATGTGTCAGAATGGATGAGTGGATGCATGGACACACCCACTCCCCACCCATGACACGCCTTCCTGCCGCAGAGTAACGCAAGGCAGCTATTATGCTGTTTTACGTTATTCTAGATTTTTCAATCCATTCAGGGCCACGCAAGGTGGCCTTCCATGGCTAGGTAAGTCTCATTTAGGGTTTGTGTCACCTTTACATCCCCGATAAATATGGGCCCCTATCTGAAGGAAGGCTCCCGATATAAATGGGCAAGGCACCAAGACTGTCCCAAGAAGGCTGCAGAGAGCATTCTCCTGAGACTCAGCGGCTAGTTTCTGAAGTCCAGTGAATACCAAGTTGACATCAAGGGCCATCCCCTCTACATGTAGTAAGATCTCTCTGCAATCAGTTTGTTGTAAAGGAAATGTTGCAGTTGAATTTTTTACTTTTATGACAGCAGGATGTTCTTCCTGAATTCAAGTAGGCAGGATTTGAGGCTCAGTACTAAGAATTTCACATCTGTATAAGGTGGTCATCTGTAAAATACCTCTCCACATGGTTTTAGTCCCAGTTCTAACTGGATTAACATTATAGGTGGTGGGGTTTCACCGAGAGAGAAACGCACCCAATCAGCAGACTTACCGTAGACATAGTAATCTTGATGGGGTTTGTAACTCTGGTTATTAGTTCCATCACCCCATCACAATTGCTAATTAGGCAAGATGTGAGATCTTTGAGACATGACTGCCTACCTTTCACCAATAAGCTGCTAATGAGATATTGCGCTGCTACTATACAGAGCTCTAAGCAGTATAAAGAAGCACTTTTGTTATTTCTGTTACTGCAAGCGGTGACATTTCCCATTCCAGAATAATTTTTTATAAAATATAGGAAAGTTCCCTCATTGAAATGTAAGGAATGAAACACTGTGCTCTCATCTACCACCGCCTTTGATCTGTTTCTCCTTCCTACAAATGTCTGCATGTTCGAAGTGCCAGAACTTCTTTCTTTAGCTGTGATTTGAGTGACATTTCGGGTGTCTGTTGTGATGTGTGTGTGAAGTCCATCAGCCCGAGCTTACCTGAAAAGCTTCACTTTTGTGGCTCCTAAACGTTTAGAACCACAACCCAATTTTAGAATAACAAACTTTTGTAACTCTCCTATCTATAATGGACATGAGGCGGATGACTTTTTAATGTAACTAAAGAATTCATTTACAGACAGTACATTTTCCATTGATATGGCCACTAAATGATGATATGTGTTAATCAGGTTTCAGTGAATATTTATAATTTGTGAACCACAAAGTAAGTTGTTTTGATCCTATTAAAATCTTTAGTTCCATCACACTTCCGAATTACAAATAAATGTGCTTTGTTTTTGGTTTCCTAACTGCTGAATGTGAAAAGTTAATTACTCCCATTGATAGTGCAACCCTGCCTGAAAAATGGCAGGTTCAAATCGTTTATACATTAGAGGGCATATTAGTCAGATAACACCTCCTCCTTTCCCTTTCCAAGTTTCTCTGTTACCGGGTAAGGGTGTGACTTTTAAGTTCAGAGCAATTAAAATCCACCTTGGAGATTTTGCTCCCACTGTTTCCCAGCTAGTTCCTTGAAAAACATGAAAGATTAATTCCTAGTTGGTTCCTAAAGAGGCACCAGATCCAGATGGTTGCTTTTCTTGATTGAACGGTAGCCCTCTTCTAATGTGCATGCAGTCAAAGACAAGAAAATTATGCAAGAGACTATGAACCTCATTTGGAGGACATTAGGCCAGATTGATGGAGGCCCTTGTATACTCTCCCCAACAAAGTGCAACCCACCACATTTAAAGATCCCTTGTAAGAGGTGGGGCTGTATTTGCTGAAAGTACATCTGCCATTGCAGCAGATGCTCTTTCAGCAAAACTGAATCCTGAGTGGCACTTGGTTGTCTAATGTTCGCTGACCATTCTCTTTTGCTTTTCAGGAACAAATACCCAAAAGCAGGGGTGTGTTTCTGGAAAGCAGAACATAAATGTTTCAGATGAGCAGGAGTTTTCTCATTGCAGTTTCCTCCTTTCCTACCCGGTCCTCAATGCCTCAAAAGTCAGTCTCTGAAAAATCAAATGCGAATGCCCCACCCATTACAGGGCAGGTTGTTTACCACTGTGACCAGGCGACCCTTTGCAGATTGGCCATGGCCTCAAGTGTTTCCGACAATAGAGTCCGCTGAGTCACTGCCATTAGAAACTCAGTTGTTCCTCCATCTTAAAATGAGGTAGGGAATAGTTAGTCTGGTGGACCACAACCCCAACTATTTGTGGAAGAATCCACACTCAGCCAAACCTTAAATGGCCTCCTAATTCAAAACGTTGCATTACTAGTACCAAGTACCTTCCATGAAAGCAAATATCAGCTTTTTCCAGCTTCATTTTATCATGGGCAGATATCAAACATAAGATGCACAGCTCAGCCCCAGATTAATATGTTCCGTAAGTTGAGCCTGACAAAAGAAATTTAGAGGAGTTAAAACCTCCGCCAAAATGACTGACGTAATTGCTGGACTCCACCATTAGCAAAACCACATTGTGTTTTTAATGCTCTGCTTGAAGACTAGTTGTCAGTTTTAGGTCCGGTCCAGGTCCAATTGGTACTAGTGAACCACCCACTTCAGGAAAAAGACCTCCTGCAGCCAGTTGTGACCCTGTAGCCACACAGAAGGTCAGACAGCTGACCTTTCAGGACCACTTCATTGTCCTGGGTGCAAGAGGGAGACGGTCCAGTTCTTTAAGGCTCCTGTCCTGTTACAACAGGCCACTTCTGATCTTCTGCAGGTCCAGAAAGGTTGCTGAGAAGCATTTCTTGTGGTGCCACATTTATGTTTGCCACTAGCTAGTAGGTGGTGATGACTCCTGGCTCCTCCTTAACCAATAGCGGAAAGATTCCAGGTAATAACCCTGCTCAGTTTTTCAGGCAGTTCCAGTTTGCCCTATTGTAAACAATCCCATAGTGCTCCTCACTCCTAAAGTCTTAAGTTGTGAAAACCCATTCTCTATTATGGAGAGTTCCTGTATTCACCCAGAGGTGAGGCCAGGGAAATGAGCAGTCCCACCTCCTGTGTCATTTCCAAACCAGTTCTATAGTTAACTTTCCTTTCACTGAGATCAGAGCCAGCTTGGCTAGTGAGGGCTTTGGGGGTCAAATACTTTCCCTTCTTCTGGTCTCTTTTTATACCAACCTATGAATGGGTAGGCCTCATCTCTGTCCCATTCAGGTAATAAAATTCATCGGACCATCCCAACAGTCCATCCTGGGATGATAGGCATCACCCACTCTTAGGCCTGTCAGCAAGACTAAGCCATTGCTCTGTTCTGGGAGCAGTTCTGACACCTAATTAAGGTTATAAATTGGCTGAGTAGCCTCTGTAGAGCTAATTAATCTCCAGGAGATGGGCAGCAGCTGGACAGCCAATTAACCTTCAAGAGCTTCAAGCAGAGTAAATGTAACTTTCTAAAAGTTACTGTTTCTAAGAATGTATTAAAAAACTGACTTCATCTATGAGTCACACTTTTAATAGATGTGAAAAAAATAGTTTTTGAATGACTATATGAGTGGGTTTCTATGAAAAGTTACTGATTAAAGTTTATAATCTGTACTTTGCCATTTTCTAGGATCCATCTACAGTCCTGCCAATGAAAATAGCTTTCGGGTGCGAGTTACTGGAGGAACATGCAAACTTTAATTTTGCACATGTTCCACTTTTAAACATTAGGGGCCATATGTAGGTAAATGTGAAATATCGATTCGTTAATACTGAATTTTACCGATTCGGTATTAAGATATCGGTATTTCCGATGTACGTAAAGATTCAGTATAAATTACCGAATCAGTACAAATCGTTAAGAATTACCGAATCGGAAGGAATCCAATTTAAAAAAAAAAACGAATCCCCAATACCGAATAGTAAATACCGATTTGGTAATTTAAAAAATTGCAATTTGTGGAATCAGCCAATCCTGTGCATCCTCATTACTTCCCAAACAGGAAGTGGCCACACCCATGCAGCTGCACTGAACCTGGAGCTGACTGTGAGGCAGGGAGCAGAGGAGAGAAGCCAGGTGCAACTCCACAGACTTTGACATCCAATTGCCATCCAAATGGAAAACCAGGAGAGGGAGAATGAGGCACCAGAGAGGAAAAGAAAGCAGAAATTCAGTGGGAGAGAGCTGGAGGTCCTCATTGAAGATGTCACCAAGGACCATGACCGCTTATTCGGGAAACAGTCCCTGCAGGTGCCAGTGTCCCAAAAAAGAAAGATCTGGCTTGCTATCCAGGACAAAATTAACGCCATTGGAGTTACCAACCGCGCCACTGATGACCTAAAGAAAAGGTGGTTTGACCTGAGGAAGGCTGCAAAGACGAGGCTTGCAGAGAGGCGGAAGCAGGCAGAGCGCACAGGTGGAGGGAGGAATACAGCACCTGCACCAACTGCTCTGGATCTACTGGTTGAGTCCACCCTCCAGCCGAAGAGTGTGAGAGGGGTCAGTGATGCAGACAGCTCAGCCAGAGCTGCCAACAAACAAGGTAAGATGTATTCACAGAATGCTGTGTACCCCCCACCCTACCCCCAATCCCTAGAGAGGCATAGGGGCTCCCACTCCAGTTCATGTTTTACCCCTAACCTGCAATGCATCATGGGAGATGTAGTCAGAAGTAACACATGTCAGAACAGTCAGTCCAGCAAACCCAAAGGCATGTGACAGCAATTAGCAATTAGCAAGCAGAGGACAGTCAGTGTGATTGGCAGGCATTACATTTATTACTATGCAAATGCTGCCAGAAAAGTGAGCATATGTACATTCTGTCTCCACAGGCGAGCCATCTCGCAGGGCAGCAGAGGGGAGCAGAGGAAGGGCACCCAGGCCAGAGAGGAGAGAGGAGGAGGACCAGTCACCTGCAGGGCACCCCACCCCACCCCACCACCACCACAACACCCACCATCAACGCCACCATCACCACTATCACCATCACCACAGCTACCATCAACGCCACCCCCACCACCATCACCATCAGCACAGCTACCATCAACGCCACCACCCCCATCACCAACGCCACAATCAACGCCACCACCACCGCCAGGAAGGAGGCATGCAGTGGCCAAGCTCCAGCAGATGGAGGTGTCCGAGGAGGATAGCACGGGTGGACAACAGTCTACAGTGGCTGAGGTTGACAACAGAGCAGGATGGCAGTCCCCCACAGAGCGCACCCACACATCTTCCAGGCACCGCAGGGCAAGGGCAGCCAGTCCTTAGATCCAGGCCGAAGATGACAGTGTGTTTGCTGGCCTCGAAGTTAACATGCTGAAGGTCCAGTGCCTGCAAGGGAGAGCAATCAGGTCAGTGCAGCGGGAAATGGCACACATGAATGCCCACATGCACCGCATTGAGAAGGGCATCGGTGCCATGAACAACACCATGGCTAAGGGCATGAATGACGTGGCGTAGGCTGTGAGGCTGCTGTGCAGCAAGTTGGATGAGGACCGTCTTTCAAGGCGCAGGGAGCGACAGAAGCTGGACAATTACACTAAGGCGGTGAACCGCCTGTCCACTACAACCTCTCTCATGTGCAGACGCTCTGTGGCCATGCAAGATGAGATGGCACACTGCAGTCGTGATGTGGCTAGGGGGCTGGTCACAGTGACCACTGCACTTGAAGTGCTCCAGACAGACAAGGTGGCCACAACGGGTGATGGGGGTGAAAGTGAGGAGGCTACTAGTTGTAGTAGCATCACGCCCCCTCCCACAGAGTCCAGGAGGCGCAGCGAATGCCACAGCGCTGGCTCTGGACAAACTGGCAGTGCTGAGAGTGGGACAAAGGAACGTGGCAGTGGAGTGCGTGGGAGCAAGAAGTAGAGGCAGCCATGCTATGGTTGTACTGACATGGGTGATCTAACCCATGTTTGTGTGGACACTGCTTTTGATCTTGGTGGTGTGATATGGTCATTAAACACCATCACTAAAATACAGTAACTGCCTATGTCTCCTTATTCACTCAGAAGTAGTTGCGTGTTATCTCAGCCCGTCTGTGTCTCCCATCCGGTGCTGCTGCCAAACCTGCTGCGCTGTGCTCTGGCTGTGGACAGTCCTCACCCTCGTCCTCAGAGTCAGCTAGTTCCACTGCTGTTCCTTTCTTTGTGGCAAGGTTATGCAGCCTTGCACATGTTGGTATTATTTTGCACCAGGTGATAGGGTGGTACTGACGTGCACCTCCACTTTTGTGGAGGCAACGGAACCTGCTTTTAAGTAGTCCAAAGGTGCGCTCCACAACGTTGCGCATGCTTTTATGTGCCACATTGTATCTCCTCTCATTTGGGGTGGATGGATTGAGAAATGGAGTCAGGATAAATGACCGCATGGCATATGCGCTGTCACCTATATGGGAAAGAAAGTGCCATTAATCTGAGTCACCAATTCATTCATTCAAGGTATACATCAGGGTGTGTCACATTGATTTACCTAGCAGGTATCCTTCTCCAAATTCTCCCCCAGTCAGACGTGTGTATATCCCACTGTTGCAGAATATGTAGAAGTCATGGGTGCTCCCAGGGAATTTTGCCACGATGTCAGTGATGATGTTGGCTGCATCGCAGATGACCTGCACGTTGATGGAGTGGGTGGATTTTCTGTTGCGGTAGATGTACTCGGTGGCTGCGGGTGGGCAGATAGGTATGTGTGTCCCATCAATGCACCCTATGACATGCGGGAACTGTGCCTTTTGGTAGAAGTCTGTTTTTTGTTTTCTGCAGTTCGGCCTGTGTGTTGGGGAAGCGTATGTAGTGATGCATCCTTTGCATCATGGCATCCAGGAAATTGTTAAGGAACCGAGATAGGCAGCTCTGCGACACTCCACCTTCCGCAGCTATCACCCCCTGGTAACTTCCTGATGCTAATAGGTGGAGGCAACAGAGCACCTGGACATGTGGTGGTATGGCGTGTGCCCTTGGTGTAGGATGCTCCAGGAGTGGGCGCTGGTCCCGTATCAGGTCCAGGATAGTTTGGGGGTGTAGCCTGTACCTTTCATGTATTTCTGCCTCAGTGAGTTGGAATAGTGTGATGCGCCATCTGTATACGCCCTTCTCCCTTCTCCAGATCCTCATTCCTGTTGCCCGTAGTCGTAGCCGCCTTGCACTAATGTAGAGGGCTGCCATTGTGTTGAGACTGTTGCATTTTGGGGCTGTTTAAATGCTATGCACATGATTACCACCTGCTTTGAGTCAGTGGTAATTACCGACTCTTAAATACCGAATTTCATGAAATTCGGTATTACTGATTTTTGATACATCTCTTTTACCGATTCTTATTTACCGATTCGGTATTTGGGGTTTTCGGTATCTCGAGTCGGTAATAAGGAATCGGTAACTGATTTTGCTTATTTTACCTTATTACCGAATCCATTCGGTATTATGTAGATTGCAATTGGCTAAATACCGGTCGGTAACAGTGATATTTACCGAATTTCACCGTTACCGACAGGTATTTAGCCACCTACATCGGTCCCTGGGGGACTTATTAATGTTTAAAAGCAGGGTTTCCCCCCAGTCAACAAGGTTTATTTGACAGATTTACAACAGGTTTTTCGCCTGCTGCAGTAGACTACACTATTTGGTTTGAAGCCATGTTTTACATGTCAACCGTGTAGATGACATCATAAGTGCTGCAGTCCATAGGTGGCATTTAACCTCAATACTCTGTGTGTATTTCCTACACAATAACCTGGGTACTTAGAGGCAATCTAAATCACAGGCACTTTACTTCTGTTTAATAGGGGTAAAGTGACAGAGTTAAAATAACAGCAAAAATAGGGTCCAGAAAAAGACGAAAAATCTGTGGTGAGCATGCAGAAAAGACAGATTTACAACGCACATGTATAAATGCACCTTGAAAAGTAGCAGTGTTTCCTTTGTGCTGTTTAAAATGGTGGTTTCCAAAATTAGATGAGCTGAGAAACAAAAGTAAAAATAAACCAACAAGATATTGTACAATTATATCTCCCAACTGTCTCAAGCAGAAATTGTAAACTTTATGCAAAGTTTTCTGAAATACGCCAGTAAGTGTCGATGGCCTTCATCAGTACTCTAAGATTTCTACATCTGAATCACTGTCAAGATCAGTCAGTCAGTCATTTAGAAAAAGTCCAGAGTGTTAATTATTACATCATGTAAGTACCTTACTCTTGGTATGAGTATTTTGACAAAAGTAATTTTTCTCCAGTCATCTGGTTAGTAACTCCTAACCCGGGGTATAAGCAGGAGCATCACCCTGTAGTCATATATTACTCAAGAGCTCGACGCAGCTTCGTTTGATGCTCCAGGATGCTTCTCAAGTGGCAAAAGAAGTGGTGTCTTTTTCTGAGTGACTCACTGACTGACCTTGATGGTGATTTGGACATAGGGATCTTATATTCCTGATGAAGGCCATCAACCCTTGGTGGCTCAAGATAATTGGCCGAAAAATGTTGACATCAATTTGAGATGATAGGGTGATAAAGTCCAGAGACCATCTATTAACTCTTTTAATCCTGTCTGGGGAACATATAATAAATTAATCTGAATTGATTGTGCATCCCTAAGGCAGTTTTAACCATATTTTACCATTACAAAACTGATCTTGCCATACATTATTGGAAACTACAACAAATGATTTTGCTTCATTCTTGCTGATGGCAAAACTGGGAGTGTAATAGCAGCCTGATGATGAAGCATGCCACAAATAGTAGTTGTGGGCATTCTTATCCACAAAAAGGGATTTCTTAGAGGGTAGCGTTTCAGTTTCCTTTCATCAACATTTAGTTGTGTGATACTGAAAACTGTCAGGATGGTCGATGAATCATTTCCTCTCTCCTCCTATTGTGTTAGTTGTGCATATAGAGAGCTTACCTGGGCTTATAACCCACTCTTTGCTTACAATTCATTGGCTTTATTTTCACACTTATTTCCTTGCTTCTTATTCAATGGTTTCCATTTTGCAGCTTGTTAATCTTGTGTTTGTCCCTCTGCTTGAGCATAGCCTCTTTACCATCTCTCTCTCTTTGATCGGCTCTTATACCGTGCACTGTTGACTTTTAGGAAACAACTTTTTTCTTTTGGCTAAAGCACTCCAAGTGAGTGCATGGGTTTTCTAGCTGTCCACCTCATGTACTTCTCTCCCCCATGCTCTCTGTTACTCTCTCGCCTGTGTACTTCTCTCCCCCACAAGTGCTTGTATTTCTTTCTCTCATCTGTGTGCTTCTCTCCCCCTGGTGCTTGTATTAATCTCTTTTATCCATGTGCTTTCCTGCCCTCCACTTTCCCTCTTGCCCTATCTCACCCACATGCTTCTATCCCACACACATGCTTGTGTTGCTCTATCTTGTCTATGAGCTTTTTTCCCCCACTTGCACTTTTGTTCTTCTTTTGCCTATATTCTTTGCTACCCCCTATTCTCTGTGTTGCTCTTTCTCACCCACATGCTTCTCGCCCGCTCGCCCTCGTGGTGCTCTCTCATCCATGTGCTCTTCTGCCTCCCACTCTCCATGTTGCTCTCTGTCGTCCTTATGCTTCTCAATTTACCTCCAAACCTCCATGTTGTTCTGCCTCGATTGCTTGCTTGCCTGTCTGGTCACCTGACATGTTGCTTCGACTCCTGCCCACCCATCCACCATGCCGAATCAACTCCCGCCTGCCTGCTATGTTGCTTCTACTTCTACCCACTCACAGTATTGCTTCAAGTCCCTCTGTGATGCTTTAACACATCCTTCCTCAATGTTACTTGCCCACCAACTCTCCTTACCCCACTTCTCGAGCTGCTTTTACTTTAATTTACTAATCCGGCTTGGAACGGTAAATAAAAAGGAAAGCAAAAAGGAACCCACATCATTTTGTATGCAAACACATGAGTTTGTCTGCAAAGATCACACAGCTTCAGCACCTTTTCGTTTTTTCTTTTTTTTTGCCATGATGTACAGCATCACCAAAACCCATTGGTAAAGTCAGTAGTTCTCAAAGGCAAGCCCTCTTGTATTTGTCAATGCTTGTTAAAACAGTCAGTTGTGTGATGAAACAATTTGAAAAACCACTAGCATTATTATCTTTCTAAACACTTCTTTCACAGCACTCCATAATGTCCATAATAAGAGTCAGCTCTTCTGCACCTCCTCCACAGTTTACTCAAAATTGCACACAAAAAACGCCTCCAGTCAGTGACTAGTGGGAACTTTTTGTAAAAGACTGTGCAGCCGAGCTCTGCACTTCCCTTTTGTTCCAGTGAAGGCCCTTAGGTTTTGCTAATACTATTAGTGACAGCCTTCTCTAAGGTGTTCAGAGGCCAGAGCTGCTCATGAAACCACTCACTTTATTTAGTCAATGGAACCAAAATAGAGTGCACTGCATTACCTTAACATTATTTTTTTTCTAGAAAGACCCTTCTGTCTGCTTGATTTTCTAGTCATATCAGATATATTAACTAACTCACCTCCTCAAATAATGAAACAGATAGCATTCACCTTTGGTGTATGACTTATGAGAGGAGGCGGTACACATTCAATGGCTGAATTGTACAATGTTTAATCAGGAAACTTGAGATCAAAAATGGCGTCCCCTCCTATTGTTTGAACCTAGCAATTATTTTGCTGTTTTTCCTTTCCTTGAGAATCACACTAGAGAGTACCATAAGATAATTCACTTCAGAACGCGCTTTGCAATACCTTTTCTTGTGCATGGCTTAAAAGATGGTTCGATCTATAACATCGTGATAGTTCATGAATAAGGGGCGCAAGACATCTGGCTTGCCTCTTGGGCCGCTAAAGACATCGGGCCTCATTTATTAGGCCCCTTGCGCTGTCAGAAAGTAACTTTTTGTGACTTTCTGTGGCGCAGGAGCCTGCTCCATATTTACTAAGCCACTTTTTTTGGCTGAGACTTGCCTCGTAAATATTGTTTTTTTAAGGGGCGTGCAAAGGGCTTTGCTAGGGGCATTCCCAGCAACATCCATGGCTTTTTGACACTGCCCCAAATTTATGAGAAATCGTAACTCTGAGGCAGTGCCAAATAATTATGCCTCCCCATGGGAGGCATGCGGGAGGCACATCAAGGAGAAAGATCTTTATTTCTCCCTGTTTTTCCTTTTTCTGTGTGCTGTGTTCTGCAGCACACATAGAAAGATAAAAAAAAGCCTCTTGTTTTTGTGCAGAAAGGTTTCCCTTCATACATAAAAATAATAACCCCTGCAACTCAGGCACCCTTGCATCGTGGTGCAACGGTGCCTGCATAGCCACAAGACAGCCCATTGTGCACCGGTGCAGGGGAAAAGGAGAGAAATGCGCCGTATCTGGTAGATACAGTACATTCCTGTCCTTTTCTTTTGCCATAGGGCAGGACAGCAGGAAGGCCTGCGGTGCTGCCCTACGGTAAATCCTCATAAATGAACCTTATAAATGACGCCCATCATTATCAGTGCAAAAAGAAGGCAATTCATGAACGTTTCTAAATTCTTGTTTAGAAACAATCATGTATAATAATTGCTGCTCAGTGCAGTGATATAATCATATGTCCTGAAGTGAATCATTCCTTGCTAAAGGAGTACATTTTCATGAACTTTGAAGAGACTATCACATTTTTAAATGACATTTGTTGCAATATTTAGATATTTAGGCGACTTGGTCTTTGGTTCGGCTGTTAAGAACATGCCAGACCTGAGGCTCGGGTCTGGCTTGGCTCGCTCTATTAATTTACTGGCTTGCCCACCTCTGCTCTCCAGATAATCACTGACATGGCAAAATAAATGCCACTGCCCCGTGTGATCACTTCATGGATATTGAAGTATGCGCACATTCATACAAACTGACAGTCCAGAGAAAAGATTTGTAGGAAGAAAGAAACTCTAAAGCTCTCTATAACAAACCTGGGGCATATTAACAAGGGCTTGCGATATTTTCGCCGCTTTAGCCTCCGTTTTCGGACGAAAAGTGGCGATAATATTATCGCTCTATCTACAAGGACACGCCAGCGCGTGTTATCTTGCATTAGAGCCTGGTTTCATGCCGCCTCGCCCCGCATCCCTAATGAGATGCAAGGCGGGCGTGCCTCGTGAAACTTCATTGTGGAATATCGTTAACAGGGCTTCACGATATTTACAACGAAGCCCCTTCCGGCGTAGCGATATTTATTTCAGAGTTAACTCGCCCTTAACGCTGCTTCCAGACGTCTGCAAAAAACCTGTGTTGTAGAATGTTTTACATTGCTGGTGGATTATGCTGATACGACCACACGGTCGTATCAGGAAGATTATCGCCGTATCTATGAGTTCAACGCGTGTTTTCAGGCGATGCTGTTGCCATTTCCCCCTTATCGCTGGAAATGTATCGCCCGGGAGAAACGCGTTGTAAACAACGCGCTAACCGGGTGATAAATTTCAGCGATAGACGGCGATAAATACAAAAGCGCTAAGCGCGCTTTGCGGTATTTATCACCGTCTATTGTTGATAGGCCCCCTGGTTTCCGAGGCCGGAGAGGAGAAAACATTTAAAAAGCCAGAAAGATAAAAAAATACAGTGTATGCACATATTTGTTGTTTTGGTGGAAGGAAAGCTATGGAAGAATCTGGCGCACCTGGTGCCCGCATTTCTGTGACGTTTGTACACACTCAAGAAGCCGAGCCCTTTGAATGCTGGCAGATGTCCACTGTTATGAAATGCCCCTCGAGCTCTGCACGATTCCCCCAGGCGAGTCTTCTGTAAATGCTAAGAAGTTAATCAGGTAAACATGGCTTTACCGTATGGGGGACAGCGCCGATGACATTCTCCTGAGACAAAAACACTCAAGTCTGAGAGACTGCACTTGACAGGAAGAAGAAAGCCATTTCAAAATTGGATGTATTTAGTACCCGCACACAGGTTGGCAAAAGCAAACACACACTCTCAAAGCTACACATACATTTAAATGATGAAAATAGATAAGTTGTGCTTAAAAATGGCAGTGCTTACCGTCTGAACTTATATTTTGGGTTGGCTTCCAGTAGTAAGGTTTAACATGCTATTCAAGTCAGTGGATGCTTAAATGTACTTTGCATTGTCTCAGCAATAATTATTTCCATTCTAGAATCCAGTTCATGATTGTCTAAGTGGGTTTCATTCTGAGACAAATTAATTGTTGATAAATGCATCTGTTGAAGGCCTCCGTCTGTAAACTGCTGGTCGGCTCTCAATGATAGTGTGAGCGAAACAATTGCACACCATTCTTGTTCTCGGAGAGCGTCGCAAGTTGGCTGTCTATCACTGGAAACAAATGTGTTTCTTTCTAATTTGGATTTATGATTAAGGGCCTTATTTAAAGATTGGCTAATGAGATACTCTGTAAAAGTGACTGGTATCGCAACCACCGTATTACAAGTGCCATAGGCTATAAAGCACTTGTAATGTGGCGGATGGGACTTCCGCCATGATTGTGACAGAGCATCTTGTCCACCAAACTCAAAATAAGACCCTTAGTGTGACCAGGGAGGGCCTAGGGTTGTGGAGCTGGTGACTAGAGAAAGGCGGATTTATAAACGCTTAGGATGAAGTTGGAAACTTGCTAACAGTTTTAGTAATAACTTGTTTTCATAAGGCAGGTCGTATCAGTTTGTATGCATTGCATCCCAGGTGTTTCCATTATTAAATGTATTGGTACTCTGCTCACTTCAGAAAGATGGAGTGTTGATATGGCCTTCCAAGACATGTCCTACTAGTCTTACTAGCAAGCGTTTTGACTTCTGTAGCATCTTGTTAGCTGGTAGACAAACGCGTGCATTTTGTATAGGTTTTTTATTTCTTGGTGAACACCAGGGGCTGCATTACAAACAGGGGCGGCTGGTGACATTTGAAAGTGGTGTGACGTAAACTTTATGTCAGAGTGCACCGTGGTGAGCGAGCGCAGCGAGCGAGCCCGAACATCTAAAATTTAGAAAAAAGAGTGGGTAAATAGTGCATTTTCAAGCTCAAACTCCAAAAGTTTTGCGTGGCTGTGATCAAAATGCAAGTGGTGAAAGTGGTGTTATCCCCCCTCACCTCCAGCACCTAGTGGCAGCTGTGGGATTCCTTTTGTCACTTGAGTCTTGTATCATCCTTAGGCCTTAAGCAGAGGGTGAGCCTCACAAGGTGGTATAAGTCCAGATGTATTACCTGGAGGAGGTAGGTGCTCTGCCTGAAACCTGGCAGCACGCACAAGGAATGAAATGAGTATGGCAGACGTACAACAGCTGGAGTGGAATTGCAATATGAAACTCACAGACCTTCGTGCACTATAGCACTCAAAGGCATACATACTTCACAGCACACACATGCAAGCATGCACTCTGCACACAGCACTATATAAATACTAACACCATATAGGCTTAGGGTGCGTTAAGCATACAGCAGCTGAGGGAGTTTTTGAAACAGAGCAGTATTATTTAATTCAGCATGTAATAATCCGGTATCCCCTCTTGAGGAGTCTACCTAATCGCTTATAACCGAAATGACAGAATTTAAGAACCAATGCAACGTGGTGCCCTGGTATTTGGCAGCACTTGACCGGTCATTATCTGACTGAATCAGCCCTGGCAAACAGTTAAAGCTTTTCTCCTCGAGCTAAATATAATTTTTGTAGGATGTGCCCACATATTAGAAGTATCATTATAATATCGCTCTATTTGGTGTGTGCGTATGTGTGTATTTGTGTCTCTGTGTATCTAAACTCAACGACAGGTGGAGAGCAGCTAATGTAAAATATATTGATGTGAAAATATACCATAGTGGCAGGGCTGATGCGCGAATACGGAGTAAGTGAAAGCTGCAGTAAACGACTATTCCTGGTTCTCTTTCCCAGAGCATCTCGCTACCTGTTCTAGCGATTTCCACCTAATGCCTTAATCCCTGCGCCACTGGGTCTGTGCTTTCTGAAGCTTCAGCAAAGCACGTGAACGGGATCTGGGGCTTAAAGGTTAACCTGTTTGGCCAAAGAGTGGATTTTCATAACGCAGGTACATATTAATAAACATTGAGCAAATAGCAAAAAGTAAAACAATTAGCAGCAAGTATTACATTGGAAGGAGAGGGTTTATACATGCTAAGCAACATGAACAATGTGCCTGAAATAGAAGCTAACATAGAAGGAAGCGAGTCTGCAGGAGAGGCACAAACATAAATTAGAGGTTTACTGTACAGTTCAGGAAGGTACACCATGTGGGAAATATTTTGTTGAGCTCATACGATGCCAAATAATTGTTCGGAAGATACAGGGCGCATGAATTCTTCCGTAATGGGTATTACCAATTAGAGGCATGACTTTCCCTGAGACCTTCTTCAGGCCACAGGCTCTGCATCCTATACAAGCTGCTGCAACTCGATCTGGTTTTAAAGCTTTGTTGCATTTTCGGGGTTTAGGCGCTATCTAAACCATGAACATAATATCGTTGTTTCAACTAGGCCTGGTCTAAAATTCTGTTCCGGTCGCGGAAATTGCGATATTTTGACATTTTTGCATTTCGCGGAAAGCGCGAAAATGTCATAATTTCTGCATTCCGCAGCTTAGCGATAATTTGTTTCTTGCTTGCGCTGTAAAATAATACATTCTCGCGTGCGCCTTACCTGAATCCCCGCGTTCGCCGACAAGTTTTCCCGATCCGGTCGCGTTCTCCATGAGATGTTGGATTGTTGGTAGCCATTTGCGCTGTCTCGCAACAGTTCGCGCCCGCAGTGATGTCATTTGTCGCGCGATCACGTCTTTCTTCTCGCGATCATGCACCACGAGACAACTGAAAACAAGATGGCCGCGCCCGCGAGCAACCACATGGGTAAGTTGGCGAGCCGCGACCATGCAGAAAATACCGCGAACGGGCGGGAAAAAAACGTCTGCATCTTAGCGATATTTCCGCGTGTTTGCGGAGATTTTCAACGTTTTCGCGATAATTTGCGAAAGTGAATTTCGCAAATTCCGCCCACCCCTAGTTTCAACACCCTACAGAGAACTCGATGTGTGTACTAACAACCGATTAGGACTTTTAATAAGAACTTCGATTCTGGTGCTTCCCCTTACAGCCTGTGGAAGGTCGAACTATTCAGTTTTGTAGCAGGTGATTTGGGCTGCAAAATACAGGCACAAGCCTCTCTCCGACATGTGCCTGAACTGCAGAACCGGGAACACAGAAATTTGACAGGTCAAAAAGTTGCTGTGCGCACAATCACAAAAAGTGGTATTGTGTAAGGCATATCTCTGTCTTTGAAAGCACACTCCACTAACGCTTTCATTATGTTATCTGCAAGTATATATACAATATTTTTACAAAGAATTATCGGGCTCCAAGTTTGTTTGCTCACAATTACTACTGCACTGGAAGACATAATGTCTAGACTACTAACAAGCACAGCACTGACTAACGGCCAGCTACATTATCATTATCCTAAATTCTGTACCTCGTGTCTGGCTGGCAATATCGCCCTGGTGCATTTGATTCCCAGATAAACATTACATTTTACCCAGATATTTTCATTAACCTGCACCACATCAGTTGCAAAGTGTGACTAAACTGTAGCGATCTAATTTTGACATCTTTCTATTTTCGGAATTCGTAATCACTTTGATCCAAAAATTGTTTACTCAATTCCAATTGTGGTTTTAAAAAACTAAGCATCTTGGAATTCATGATGGTCTAAATGACCTTCATGAAACCAAGGTAAGACATGCTGAAGCATGCCTCAAACATTGAAGCCACTATATGCCCTTGCAATATGGTAACTGGGACTTAAATAGCACAACTTTACCCAATTTCCTGTGGCAGAAGAAATTTAGCAATAATCTATCAGTGCAACACAGTGTCACCTATGGGAATGAACAGGCACATCAACTGGAAATTTTGTGATAACCTAAGGATTATCATTTTCAATAACGTCACACTTCCCATAGGGACAGCAATCCACAAGTGTCGTCTTTATCCAAACAAATTAAACAGGACCAGGAGGAAGCTAATTGGTGTCAAAGGGCTATAAGCGACTTCTAAAAATTGCTGCCCAAGTCATACCTCTCTAATACCAACATTGAGAGTCAAGGGTATCAACTACCTTCTGCCTGTCCAGCCTAACCCCTTTTCTGGATACATCAGTTTCCCTATGATTATTCAACAGATGGAAGTGTGCCTCTGAGACAACATTTTGTGCCTGCCAGGTATGAAACATCATTGATACCACTTGTAGGGCAATGTATAGTATTTTATATTCACGTTCTTCAAATCAAGTGCCTTTATGTGCCAAATTCCTACCCTCTTTACCTACTGTGGGCAGCATCACAACTGCTGCTTTGATTAACATGTTTTAGAGCAAAAATATAATCTGTTTCTTCCACAGAAAAGGCAGTCACCCATAGAGGATTCAGCCTTACCCACAATCTAAATAGTTCATTTCATTTGTTCCTTTGACAAAAATATGCTGAAACACCTCTAATCATCATTAAATCGTGATAAAGAGTGGATTCGAACTTCATCCAGATGTCTTGGGCTGTTCCTCACTTGGATGTACTTGCAGAGCATCTGACCCACGGAAGAAACTCGCACATACTGCCCCTATAGCACTCAGTTCAATTACCATAGTGTTGCCCCATTCAGCTTGCCCACAATCACCAGGCACTCACAGTCGCACTTACTTAATTTGGCATATTCCTTCATGTGGATCATGGATGGGCACCCCTTTCCTCTATGTCCCATTCAGTAGCATTTAACTGTCTCTCCAGGTTCTTGGCCCGATTATTAATACAATTCAATTCCTTTACTACAGACTTCCCCACACATCTTTGTTGCTATGCAGAATCCCCAGGTAGTACCCTAAAATGCATCCCATGTCAGACCCAGTCGCGGGGTCGTGGGAGGGGGGAATATCCGGGGGAGGGTCGCACGGGGGTGGGGGCCGGGGGGGGGGGGTTAAAATAAAATATAAATCTTACCTGGTCCGTGCCGCCTCGGGTCCGTTGGCGCCTTCAACAGCCACATCACTGCTGCAGTGCTGGCAAGTGGCAACACCGCTCAGCCAATCAGGATTGACTTAGGGAACGGTTACTCTCTGCCCGCCAGCCCATTAGGAGACCGAGGTTTGAGCCTTTGCTCAACCCTCGCTCTCCTAATGGGCATGCGCCAGCCTGAGCAGACACCAGTGTGCATGACTGGGCACGGCGGAAAAATTTGCCGACCTTCCCTACTCATGTGCACTTGTGCTGCTGCCTGTCCCTGACAATGCCTGTCAGTCAACATGACGCCGGACCACCCACCCTGTTCAGACTCTGAAGGGGGTGGGAGGTCCCACGTCATGCTGACTGAAATGATTGTCAGATCTCCCTCAGTGTCTCTGAACTTAAGTAAAATGAGAGTTTACTTAAGTTCGGAGATACAGAGGGAGCTGCGGGCGCGGGCGGCTTGTGGGACAAAGCCCCAGCGCCCTAATTGACGCATCGCCCCTGATTACAAATAGGGTGCACTTTCCCTTTAAACAGGTGTGCCGGGCGCAAGCAAGGACAGTGCGCCCTCCTACAATGAATGTGCTGTCCTAAGGGCTCTATGGGCAACTCATTAAATGAAATACGGAGCAGCTGCTTCAAAGCAACTCTGTGGGGCTAATTTACAAGCCCCTTGTGCTGCTGGTACGTCACTTTTTCCTATATTTAAAGTGAAGTACTGGCGGCTCAAGGGGCTTGTGAATAAGCCCCTGTGTTCCTTTGTGCAGGCCGAAACCCACCTGCACTTTGAAGAGAGGACCGAGATCTCCTTGCAGGCAGGTCCAGTGAGTGACTTCACCCACCTTTAGGGGGATATCTGGGGGGGCACAGGGGACCCCCTTTCATCCCTGGAGAAGGCAGCCCTCAGGGGGTGCATTGACAGTGTGCCACAATTTTCTCGTGAGCTGGAC
This sequence comes from Triturus cristatus, assembly GCF_964204655.1. NCBI lineage: Eukaryota > Metazoa > Chordata > Amphibia > Caudata > Salamandridae > Triturus > Triturus cristatus. Next base: position 99,825,030 of record NC_140588.1, read on the forward strand.
ATACTGCCACTCGTCTTCCTCTTGCATAACAATTGCCTTGGGCTGTCTCCCTTCATGAGGTTAATTCTGGCCTTTATCACTGTTCTAATGAGTCAGTAAAGGACAGGAATTGAGACTTAACAGGACTCTGAACAAAACAAATAATTCACTTTCTCCTCATCACTGGCTCTAGTTCTTTAATATGTCCAAGTTTCATCCTGGGACACAACCCTCATACTCTCCATCCTGAGGTGTCTCCTATCTCACCCCGGCATCCTCATCCTCTTCCTACTTCCCAACATTTCTCTGATCACCTGCCTCCCTAATCATGGCACAATGTTCTCTTTCATCCCTCCTAGACAATTTCTCCAAATCGGGCCCTAACACTTACAAAATAATCTGTCCGCCCAACCTATCTAAGAACGCCTCCAAAAACCTCAAACACAAAATCATAAGACAGCTTCCAGGGTCACTGTTTGCTGACTAATATCACTGCAGCTGTAAAAGCTGCCTGAAGACAGATCTCTCCTTCTTCATTCACCCCCCCTCACTTTGGGAAGCAACTCTCTCCAGAGAACTACCTTTCGCTTAAGTGAAGTAAATCCCTCACAGAAAAAACCTTGCTATCCTCTTTCCCACACCTCCTTATGGTAAACTCTCCATCTCCATATTCAACAATGGTAACATAATGATCAAGTGCCCAATTCACAAAGAGCCTCCGCAGTCATGGCAGACTCTCCGCAGTTGTGGCAGAATCTTTGCACTGACATTTTTCATTGAGGAGAGTCTGCTGCGACTGCGGAATCTCTTTGTGAATTTGGCCCTCAGTCTTCCACTCACCTCCTAGCACTCTTCGACTATAAGTTCTGAGAGCGCAAACACTCCCTTTCCTCTCACCCTAGTCTCTCTCTCTCCTCTCTTAATTCTTCCTCTCCAACCTCAATCTTCCCACCTTACTCCCCCATTCTCCCTCACCCCCTATCTTCAACTCCCTCTCAGCCCTTCACTTCCTCCAATTCCACCCCAACCCATATAAACCACCCCCCAACCCCCCCCCCCCGGGCACCCTACAGACAATGGAGCCACCCTCTTCTGGTCACCAAGAAGACAATAAATCAATTGCACCCCTCTTATACCCCCTCCCCTCATGTCTGCATCCGTCAAACTCTAACCCCACCCTCTCCTTCCACCCCTTCACAGTGCTCCACCCCAAAGTCAGGATTTTCCTCTGAGACAGATCCCATATCCTGTCTCTCTCTCTCTCTCTCTCTCTCGCTCTCTCTCTCTCTCTCTCTCTCTCTCTCTCTCTCTCTCTCTCTCTCTATCTCTCTCTCTCCACCTCTCTATGCTCTCATACTCAAATACATCCCCTGCAGCCCTATCCTCTGCCTCTCACACTGAATCATCCAATACACTCCCCTCTGACTCTAGTCCTACCGACTTCATTCATACCCTTCACAAACTTAGTCCCAAACCAATGCATGTGCAGTTCAGAAACCTCCTTCATGCAGACCAGCCTCACTTGCCTATGCTTTTCCCCTTCCCCTTCTTCTGACCACCACGCCCTCTGGTAATGAGTAAGAAGGCCATATTCATCTTGAAAAATATTTGATTAAATGTGTACACACTCTATTGCATCAACGGCAGGCAACCTCATTATATTATGAGACTAGAATTTGGTCTAAAATCCTTGGTATCATTGCACAACAGGAGTTGTGTGAATTACATTGTTGATTGTGCCAATGCTGATCCATCTTCACTAAACACTTAATATTTGAAGAGTTAGGGAGATCTAAATATAGAGATATAGAATTGTAAACTACATTGATGGGAATAGGATCCTATGGCTTGCCTGATATACAGGAGCTGGGGCAAATTACCGGATCTGTCCAGAAAAACTTAATACGTAATATGCTAACCCCCAAGCAGTGGGCCTTAGACCAACTTCAAGCAGGAAAATACAATCATATGCATTTAGTTATTGATACTTATACTACACTACTGCACAGAGTCAAGAATATTTATGATTAAACCTGGTCATATAAAAAAGAATTTTTTAAGATTCAGACTACTTTATATACCGATAATTGAACCCATCACTTAAAGGCAGTCCAACTTGTTGGCTTTTTGGAACTACTGTTGAATCTCTTGTACACTCAATATGTACCTGCCCTAAACTGTTGCCCATACTGAGGATATATTTACGCTCTTTGTTTAAAAAAGCTAACATAAGAACAACTGCTGAGGCTGCTAGATACTGTTTCAGGCTCAGAGAAGGCAGTTCAATAATAATGATGATAACTGTTTAGATCATGCGTACAAAGCATTACCAGCATAAATGTCAGTATATAATGAGACTATTAACTACTGGCTATATTTTTTATTTTTTTAAATGTTCGCCCTTTTATTTTATTCAATTGTTTAATACCATAAAGTATTTTACTACTACCTCACCCTCTGGTCATGTTAAACTCTCTGCTCTGTACATTATAATCCCTCGCCTCTTCAACTCTTCTCCTGCAAGACAGCTCTTCTCCTGCCTTGTCGAACACAGACCCCCCTTTCCCAAGCCCATCCATCCCTCAACCTCCCCGGATCCCACCTCACTAGCCCTGAGGATAAGATCGGCCCTCCCTCACTCTCTCCTTCCCCTTCTGTTCCACTTGCTATTCCCATCTTCAATATGCATAGACCCTCAAATCCAGTAGTACAAAATGCCCCCTAATTCCAGTACAAGATCACATCAACTGCTCACCACTAATTCAATCCACAACCCATTACTACAATTGCATGCTCCGCAATTGCGGATAAGCTGACAGTCTCTGTATTCAAATCTCCAAATTGATTCTCTCACATAACCTTGACCATCTTTTTCTAATGGAATCCAACTCTTCTCAACACTTACTCGACCTCCTGTTCCCTCTTGGATTCGCAATCAGTCAATAAGACTGATTAGGGAACCAAGGTGGAGACGTTGCTCTCATCCACAATACCTCCCTAAATTGTAAAATCTTAAAATCAACTGTGGCACCAGGTTTCCAGTGTCTCTCGGTAAAAGAGAGGACAATACAGCATAAAAAACATTGTTCCACGCTATATACCACCCTCTGGGGAACAGCCATCTCTTTGTCGAACACCTGATAGAGTTTGCCTATGATAAACTAACAAACAATGCCAACAACATCTTCCTCAGAGACTTCAGCCTACATCGGGGAGACACTGCTGACTGAGCAGTATCTCAGCTAACTCTCTTCTTGAACAGCAATGAACTCAATCAACTCTGTATTTCTCTCACCCCCATGAAAGGCTCCATCCTTGACCTCATCATGTTCAACAGTGACCGTATTGACTGCCTCCCCCCATACCCGTGGACTGGTCTGACCACCTTCTTGTTCCCTTCTCCCTCTGTTGCTGTAAATAGCCTATTCCTCTGATCAACCCAAATAAAGCAAGGAGTGGATCATGTACTTCAACAATATCAACCAATCTTTTCTATGCTCGAGAATTTCCTTCAAACTCCTGCCCCTGTAAACATCTAATAAAACAATGAACCTAGTTCAGAATTTCGACTCAATTCTGACAGATGCCTCCACTGACCTTGCTCCTCTCAAGGTAAAAAAAATCTTAAACACACTTTCAACTCCATGGTTCTCCAAGCATCTACTATAGGAACGGAAGACCCTCGGAACAGTCGAACGTGAATGGAGACAACAACTACCAAAGGAATCCCTTGAAGTCCTGCGATGTAATCATAAAGAAGAACAAACAACTCACCTTCAAAGCTAAAGTCGAATTCTTCTGAAGGGAAAAAAGCTTGGCTAAAAACATACCTAAGAAACTCTTCAACATAGCCAGGAAGACCACTACTCCACAGCCTCCCCCAGCTTCACAACCAACAAAGAGTCTTGCAACAAGGTCTCCATCTTCTTCATTGGCAAAATCAACAAAGTTATTAATTCCATACCAAAACCCACTTATTTTCTTCCATTTGTGCCACTAACCTGCAAAGACTCAGCAGAATGGTTACCCTTTGAACTGTTAGATGAAATTACAATAGAAAACTCAATGTTAGCTGTCATAGCCTCCTCTCATTTTGCAGACCCTATACTGGCCCAAAAACTGAAATCCATTACAATCTCCCACCTCCCCCACTTCACCCATATATTCAACTTATCCATGACCTAAGGCACAGTTCCAGACTGCCTTACTGCAGGCCAGGTCACTCCTATAATTATAATTATAGACAAATTACGTTCTTCCCTCTGACCTCCACAACTTCTGCTCCAGCTTTAATCCTCCTTTCTCAGCCAAACTCCTGAAAAGCTGTGTAGTTCAGCAACCACATAAATAAAAACAACCTCTTGGAAGCTCACCAGTCTGGCTTCATCCCCAGACACTGCACCGAAACCACAATGTTTAAAATCATTGATGTTGCACTCTGCATAATGGATAACAGTAACTCACACTTCCTTGTTCTCTTAGATCCATCCTCAGCCTTTGACGTAGCCAATCACTCTTCCCTCCTAAAAAACCTAGAATGGTTTGGTCTCAAAGGCACTGTACTAAACTGGTTCAAATCCTACCTCTATAAACACTGTCCTTCAAAATTCGGGCAACTCTTTTCATCTCTTTGCCACCGACACTCAGCTATACCTGAAAATCTCATCTCCAGAGGACTTATCTGACTTATCCTCTACCCTCTTAGACCACCTTTCGTGAATGTCTCTTGTCCACCTCAAATCATCTTCCAGAAGACAGAGTTCCTTCGTCTCTCTCCACCGCACTGCAATTCACCAGCATAGGGCATGCTTTCTGTCTCAACATAGTTGGATCTGCTTGCTGCTTGGGGACAAGATCAAATCCCTAGGCGTCACATTTGAGAACACCTTCAATCTTTGCACCCACATCAATGCCACTACAAAGTTAGCACAATTCCAAATCAAATGTCTCAGAACATCAAACCACTGATTCCCGCTGATTACTTCAAAACAGTAGTCTAAACACTGGTCCTGTTGAAACGCGACTTTGCAAATCTCTTCACACAGGTGTCGCAAAGAGCCACCTTGCCCCGCTGAGAAAAGCCCTCAACTCTGCTGTATGCCTCGTCTTGGCTACAAGATGATGTGACCACATCACCCATACCCTCTACTCTCTCCGCTGGCTCACAAGTGAAGCAAGGTGTACTATCAAACTTGCCTGCATCATTCACAAATCTTGATGCACCCAACTACCAAGGGGATTGTGCCACTGAAACATCACTTTTTTTTTTTACGTTCCTGTGGCGCAATACCCTGTACCATATTTACAAAGCTGCATTAAGCTACTTTGCATGGATTTATGTTGCTTTGTAAATATGGTACCCTTTCACGCAGTTTTCTGCGTGAAAGGGCCATGCAATGGGCGTTGCTGTGGGCGTTCCACCGCATCACCCATTGCTTTTTGATGCTGCCCCAGATTTACAAGGATGCGGAAATCTGAGGAAGCATCAAAAACTAACGCCATTCAAAAGAAGGTGTTAGATTGGCGCAACAAGGAGAAATTATTTTACTTCTCCTAATTTTTGCTCTTTCTATGTGTGCTGTATTCTGCAGCACACATAGAAAGAGCAAATTGTCTTTAAAGATTGTTTATGTGCAGGAAGGTGTCCCTTCCTGCACATAAACGATAATTTTCTTCAACACAGACGCCCATGCGTCATTGTGCAAGGGTGCCTGTGATGCAGGGATGATTCCCCGCAATGTAGGCACACTTACACCCTGGTACAAGGGTGCCTGTGTTGCAGGAAATCTTCCCTGCATGCAGGCACCTTTTCAAAATGGAAAAAGGGTGTCTGTGTTGGCGCTAGGCGGCTATTTTTAGCGCCAGTGCAAAGGAAAACATTGGGGTGCGCCATATTCTTGTGAATATGGCGCATCCCCGCATTTTTTAATTGACGCAGAGCTGCATAATTTGCTGAAGCGCCGCGCCATTTCCTTGTGAATATACCCCTAACAGTCTAAGCAGACTCCCGGTCTCTCATGAGTTCTAATTCCCTTAGACTCAAAACCCCGGCATATAAAAAGTCGAGAACCATGAAACAAGCTTTTTCGGGCTACACACACAGAATATGGAATGCAATTTCATCCTCCTTAAAAAAAAATGGTCTTGTCTCTCCTTGAACAAATAACTTAATGTCTTTCTCCAGCAGCACCTACCTTCAAATCTTGGTTCATGTTAGACCATTGATGGAACAATTATATATTCCCTCCTGCCTTCCCACTTGATGTCCCCACCCCTTTTCCATTTTTAATCCGACCATTTTCAATTAAAAGTGACAGTTTTTATATGTTGTTATATCTTGTTACCTTGAAGGACGATATACGTCTGCTTTGACAACAACATAAGTATATCCTCCTGTATATCTCTTGGCTCACCCGACATTGCCTTTGTAAAGTGCTCAGATACCCCCTGGGTCTCGCCATATAACAGTAACCCTCAGGATTTGTTTCGAGTATGCATGTATCTTCCCTGTCATATTGTAACGACGCTTAACTGTTTTCTCACTTTTATTACCTTATTAAAGCACTCTGATAGCACTTGGGGTCTGTTTTTCACCACATAAGAACCAAAAATATATAAATAAACCATAGAAAATGAGGGTGAGTACCCACACATTGTCTCAACTTATAAATTGCAGAGGGAAGGCTACCTTTCTGACTGCTACCTCAACAAAATGTATGTTGACATAAAATCAACCACCTACAAAATATTTGAGAAGAAAGAAGAGGGAGAAAGGGAGAATGGGAAAATATTGACCACTCGGGATAGTTAGCAAATAATTGCTAAATTATGAAGCTGCCCCTATATATACATATTAGTTTACACAAGCAAATTGGTCATAATAGATTTTGTTGTGCAACCTCCTTCCACTTCATCCTTTATATATATAAAAATATAAAAAATATAACACGATTGAAGTATTTCTATGCACTGATTAATTTACCAATGGAAATATTACTTTCCTTGATTTGGATTTTATACATAGAAAAAATATAATGTCCAGAGCAGTTAATGACTAATCGGTTTGGGGCTCAAAATTCTAGTGGTCCAGGGCAGTCCTTTAGAGTTTAGAGGTCCAGCAAATACCAAAGGGAAAATCTGGTGAATGTATTTACCTTTAGGTACAGGAATGAACTGTTAAAAGCTTCCAGGACAGTCTTGATTGGCCACAATCTTCACTGCATTAATATGCATAGATCTTCCATTTGTCCTAGAGAAGGTGACTTTTCCAAGGTAGTGAATCAGATCTGCTGTTGATTTGGTCAAATTAAACTTCAGAAATCTTGACCGAATTTACCATACCCTCTTCCAAAGCCACTTATATTATAACCTCCATTACAAAGGAAGACATCCAGATATTTGAACCATTACAGTTGGGGTACTGTCTGGAGCACTTTTTAAATTCTGTCCATGGGAATTCATGCTAGGTTTCTACTTAGCTGGGAAAACCAGGACCTTCCATTCTAATCATACCCTGTGGCACTCATTACAAAGTTCCATTTAATTATGATAGGACCAGTAAACAGAGCTACCTGCCCCATTGGAAATGTATGACCTGCAGTAAGTCTGCAGATCTTATGCCTTTCACTCGCAGACTCCTCCTGCAAAAAGCACAAGGTGGGTCCTCATGGTATACTGGGGAAAATGGGGGATTACTGTTGGAATCAGGGCAGGAAATACGGATCCCGGTTTATTCCTCATTTTTAGGGAACCCTCAATGTCTCTCATCATCCCTTAACTCTACCTATCCAAAGTTACCTGTACCCCAGGTAGGATTAACTCTGCGTGGAAGAGTTGCTGGCCATCACTACAGGGCTGTCATAATGAGACCCTCAGTAACTTCTCATACCATGGCAGCACTATGAATGATGCAGATGTCATCACCTTGCAGCTACATTTTTCAGTGAAACACAAAATATTTTGTTATGGTACCTCTGGAGATGATTGCTTTCCACATTGTATTCTCAATATGGTCAATGTTATTAGTGCACAATGTCTCTCAACTTTATATTTTACTGCTTTCAACTTTGTCTTGATGAAAAGTCCGTTTTGGTTTGGCTCAGATATCATTAATAGGGTTGTATGTCACTATATGAGACTCAACAATGTCTACCTACCAAAATACCACATCCACTACATCACCCACCACTACCTCGTAAAAGTAAGGCTATGTTTAATATTCTTAACATCACACCTCCTTACCTAGACTTTCATGCAATATATTGGTTTGATCGATGCAATGGCTGCAATAGTTTTGTCTTGGGTTCTAATGCGTGTGATACAGTAATCCTGTACCAATCAAAGTCTTGCTCAGTGGTTCCACCTTAACCTTTGCTCAGAAGATCTTGGATTGACCCATATCATTGGAAGATTTAATTGGTGATTCCACTTTCTTCTCGAGAGAAGGTTTGCACATTGTGATATTAGTAATTGGAGCAGGTATTAATGTCCCTACAGAAAGAATGTGGTGTGTTTTTCACATATTTTTGGGAACATAATTTTACAGGTTGGAATCTTTGAATGGTCTCCCTTCTCCATATCTACGCATTATTTCCTCTTCTTCTGCAAGATATCTGGTGAGAATTTTACAGCTTTACTGTTGCACACTGTCTCAAAGCTCACAATTCGGGAACCACATTGGTCCAAGCCCATGTGTGCAATATCTTTACTGTGATTTGTGTATTTCACACTCACTGGTGTTTAATTACCCAGCCAAGTGCCCATACTAATTTTGTCAAAGCCTTTTGAATTTCTTCAGCACGCATTGTAAGTGTTGCCCCCACAGGCTTCAGTGTTCTTTCCACTGTGCCGGGATTTTCACCCTAAAAGCATATAGTACTTTTCGTTATTTAAACGTTGCTGCATTCTCAGTGCATAGAGTCTGAACAGCACTCCACATCAGAATCAAAGCTTTCCTCAACAACTACATCTGCTTATCTGTGGTATTTATTTCTTGCCCTTAGGATTATACAATCACCAGCCATCCCATGTATATTCGTTTGTGGCCTGCTTGGGTATGCATAACACCCTCTCCTCAATAAGTAAAAGTTTCTTCAGCTGGTGAATGAAGACCTGGAGCTTCAAGGTTTAGATGAATGTCTCTTTCCCTTGCCTAAATGTCATCATATGTGTTGATATTAACTGGAAACATCAGCCACAGTCAATGCCTGTGACCTATGACCCTCTCAGGCACTAAGAACATACTCCCTTCTGCTGTAGTTTCAACTGTAGCACCAATTGATTTCAAAACATGCCTTTCACTCAGAAAACCTACAACTATCTATCCTGTACCTCAGTGTATCATGGTCTACACCCTACAGGCCTTACTGTCTATCATCTACCTCCCCACACCCTTCCCTCTTAAAGATATATCTTAAACCAAGCCAAAACTAAGCACCCACCTGTCTAGTTTCTCTCCAAACGTATACATTCTTCCTACCACTTCTTGTCTTTCTCCTCCCTCTCATCAGTTTCCCCCTTCCCCTGATCTTCAACTTCCCACTGCACTGTTTCCTTAAGTGTTTCATCTCGCCCTCCACTCATTCACAATTGCACTGCTTCACCTCCCAGGTTAGCTGGCACTCAGAGGGCCATCTGTCAGCCACTCTTCCATAAACCTGTGCTAAAATGTATGTGCATAAAAGCACAAGTGCTCCCCAAAATATAGTACTATGTCCATGACTTAATATCTTGGAAAAGGACCAGAACTTCTAATCAATACTGGAAAGTGGTCAGTAAAAATACTGCCCCAACAGTGGTTGAAGATATTTCTCTAGGATATAAAACCTTGGGAAGTGCACTTTCAAAAGTTTTGGAAGACTGCTATTTTACTACCTCTTGTTCTTTCTTTTCAGCCTCTGCAACAGAATTCAATCCTTATTGGTTAAATGTAACCCGAACACCTATGCTACCTTCTCATTCCTTCTAATCTGTAGATGCCTCCCACCTCCCAGCACATCCTTCACACAAAACTTTACAGACTCCATTATTCACACTCCTACTCAAAGACCCCAATCCATGCATCCTGGTAGACTTCAATAACGGGTTTGACAAGCAAGACCTGTCCTCCTGTTGTCATCATCAATATAGAGGCTCTACAGCACCATCCTCTTTTTTCCGGTCATATTCAAATGGCTGGACACACAGTATTTGCTATTTTCACAACCCATACAACTCCAGTTTGTGCAACAGTAGGGAAAGTGTTTGGACTTTGGAGGGGTAATATTAACTATTCCCATTCCAGTATGTGCAACAGTAGAGAAAGCATTGGACTTGAGAGGGGTAAGATTTACCATTCCCACTCCAGTCTGTGTTACAGTAGTTAAAGTGCTGGACTTTAGAAGAGTAGAATTTACTATTTCCCAGTCCACTCTGTGCAAAAGTAGGGAAAGCGTCGGACTTCGGAGGGATAAGATTTACTATTCCCACTCCAGTCTGTGCTACAGTAGGGAAAATGTTGGACTTCAGGGGGGTGAGATTTACTATTCCCACTCCAGTCTGTAAAACAGAAGGGAAAGCACCGGACTTCAGAGTATTTACATTTACTATTCCCACTCAAGTCTGTGGAACAGTAGGGAAAGTATTGCACTTTTTAGGGGTTACATTTACTATTCCCACGTCTGTTTAAGCAACAGTAGAGAAAGTACTTCATTTCAAACAAATTATATATTTGAATAACCTTATTAATTTAGAAAAAATATAAATTTTTTAATATTAACATTAATTAACCCAAAAAATATATAAATAAAAAAAGAATGTAATAATGTGCCTGGTTATTAAACAATTTAATAATTAATTGTCAATTGAAATAAATTGTTATTTATTTATTACTTAATTAACTTCCCACACTATACCCCCTAGAAACCTAGCGGCTCAAACTTAAAATGTAACTAAAATAAATAAGTATAACATAATTGATTGTTTCTTAACTTCCCACCCTATATCCTTACAAACCCAACATCCCACACCTAAAATCTAACAAAAATATAGTTATCACACAATTTTTATAAGTAGTGATCAATTAAATAATGAATAATAAGTGAATAATTAATTGTCAATTAATCATAACTTATTTAACTTTCCACCCAATACCCCTACAAACCCAGCAGCCTGTGCTTAAAAGATAACTAAAAATATATAACTACTACACAATTTACATACTTAATAATCAATCAAATACTTAATAAAAATAAAAACAATATTTTAATTAATTTTTACCTAATTAACTTCCCAACCGATACCCCTATAAACCCAGCAGTCCACACCTAAACTATAACAAAAAAATATATTTACATAATTCACATAATTAACGATCAAGTAAATTGTTAATAAGATTGATAATTAATTGTTAATTACTCAATTAACTTCCCAACCTACACCCCTATAAACCGTGCAACCTGCTACAACACTATAAATTACTATTAGAAAGTAGAATAAATATCACTTAAAAATTGCAAATTATATTTAAAAAAACAATAATCAATCAATCAAATAATTTGTAAAGCGCATTACATACCCACAAGGGTTTCAAAGCGCTGAGGGTGAAGAGAAGGGGGTGCTGTTGCTACTGGTCCAACAGCCAGGTCTTGAGTTGTCTCCTGAAGTTTAAAAGGTCTTCAGTTTGTCGTAGAATGAGGGGGAGGGTGTTCCAGGTCTTGGCAGCGCGGTGGGAGAAGGATTTGCTCCGGCTGTGGTTCTACGGATGCGTGGGACGGTAGCCAGGGAGAGGTCTGCGGAGCGGAGTTTCCTGTTGGGTACGTAGAAGGAGAGTCGACTGTTGAGATAGGCTGGGCCGGTCTTGTGGAGTGCCTTGTGTGCGTGGATCAGGAGCTTGAAGGAGATTCTTTTGTCGACAGGGAGCCAGTGCAGGTTCCTCAGGTGGGGGGTGATGTGGTCACGGCGCGGGACATCGAGGATCAGGTGTGCAGAGGCATTCTGGATTCTTTGCAGTCTGTTGATGAGCATGGTTCCGGTGTAGAGGGCGTTTCCGTAGTCGAGTCTGCTGCTGACTAGGGCATGGGTAACTGTTTTCCTTGTGTCTGTCGGGATCCATCTGTAGATCTTGTGGAGCATACGGAGGGTGTTGAAGCAGGTGTAGGAGACAGCGTTGACTTGTTTGGTCATGGTGAGTTTCGAGTCGAGGATGACTCCCAGGTTGCGTGCGTGGTTGGTGGGTGTGGGGGGTGTCCCCAGCGATGCGGGCCCCCAGGAGTCATCCCATGCTGAGGGGTTGGGCCCGAGGATGAGGATCTCCATCTTGTCTGTGTTCAGCTTAAGGTGGTTATCCTCCATCCAGTCGGCGACGGCCTTCATTCCCTGGTGGAAGTTGGATTTGGCGGTGAGGGGGTCCTTGGTGAGGGAGAGGATCAGTTGCGTGTTGTCGGTGTAGGAGAATATGTTGAGGTCGTGTTGTCTGGCGATGCGTGCGAGAGGTGCCATGTAGATGTTGAACTGCGTTGGGCTGAGGGAGGATCCCTGCAGGATGCCGCAGATGATCTCGGAGGCTTTGGATCGGAACGGGGGAAGGCGGACTCTCTGGGTTCTGCCGGAGAGGAAGGAGGAGGTCCAGTCCAGGGCCTTGTCTCGGATCCCTGCGTCGTAGAGTCGTGTGTGTAGTGTGCGGTGGCAGACGGTGTCGAAGGCAGCGGAGAGGTCCAGAAGGATGAGGGCCGCTGTCTCGCCGTTGTCCAGTAGGATCCTGATGTCCTCTGTGGCGGCAATGAGGGCGGTCTTGGTGCTGTGGTTGCTGCAGAATCCTGACTGGGAGGGGTCCAGGATGCTGTTGTCTTCGAGGTAGCGGGTGAGCTGGATGTTGACTATCTTCTCGATGACTTTAGCTGGGAACGGAAGCAGGGAGATGGGCCGGAAGTTTTTCAGTTCGCTCGGGTCCGCCTTGGGTTTCTTCAGTAGGGCGTTGATCTCGGCTTGTTTCCAGCTTTCAGGGAAGGTTGCCGTCTTGAAGGAGAGGTTGATGATGTTGCACAGGTGGGGTGCGATGGAGCTGCCGGCTTTGTTGTGGTGTGGAAAAGGGTCAGACGGCAAGCCGGAGTGGATTGTGCCCATGGTCTTGATTGTGTCTTCGATGCTCACGTTGGCCCAGGTTGTCAGGGGGTCGTAGTCGGTGGGGTGTGGTGGTTCCGGCGTGTTGGGGCCTGTTAGGGTCATCCTGGGGTTGAAGCTATCGTGGATGTCGGCGATCTTGCGGTGGAAGAAGGTGGCGAGGGAGTCGCACAGGGGTTGTGACGGCGGGATGTCGTTGGCGTTGGAGCTTGGGTTGGAGAGTTCCTTCACGACGTAGAAGAGCTCCTTGCTGTTGTGTGCGTTGTTGTCGAGGCGGTCTTTGAAGGAGGTCCTCTTGGCGGTCCTGATGAGGTGGTGGTGGTTGCGGATGGCGTCTTTGTGGGCTGCCCGGCGACTTCTCGCTGTGCCATATGTTCTCCAACTTCCGGCAGGTGTGCTTTGATGCTAGGAGTTCCGGGGTGTACCAGTTGGCTCTCTTGCTGGTGTCTTTGAGGGTTTGTTTTTTCAGCGAGGCTAAGGTGTTGGCGCAGTCGTCCATCCATTGTCTGAGGGTGTGCACACCATAGTCGGGGTTGGAGGGGTTGGTCGGTGGGTTGAGTGCGAGGTTTGTCTGTAGTTGTACTTTGGTGATTTTGCCCCAGCAGCGACGGTGGATCTGTAGGGTGCGGTGATGTGCGACGGGTTTCCGGAAAGTGAAGTGGCGCAGTGGTGGTTGGTCCAGGTGGGTTCGGAGACGTGGCTGAAGGAGACGTGTGGGCTTGAGGAGAAGATAGCGTTGAGCGTGTGTCTGGTGATGTGGGTCGGCGATGTGACGAGCTGTTCCAGTCGGAGGTTGGTGAGGTTGTCTATCAGGGTGGAGGAGTTGCTGTTGTTGTTGTTCTCCAGATGGAAGTTCAGGTCTCCGAGGAGGATGTATTCGGTGGAGGTCAGTGCGTGCGTGCTGATGAAGGCGGTGATGGCGTCAAAGAAAAAAAAACATAAGTAGGAGTAGAAGGAGGTGAAACATTTGGGGAATAACAGGGTGTATACAATGTTCAGATCATAATGCAGAGAAATCCAGCAAATACATTTGTGGGAGTACAAGGTCAGTGTAAGATGGATAGCAGCCAGTCAGTCCGGACTCGAGCGGCAACAAAAATAAGCAAAGCCACTGAGCGGTGTGTGCAATGATTGATTTATGGGAGACACTTGCCATTAGGAAGGTTTTGGCTTCCTTTTCAAATATTGACAGAGAGGGAATTTTTCTGATGAAAGACAGCAGCGAGTTCCAGATTCTTGGTGCGGTTCCAGACAAAGCACAATTGTACGTTTTTTCCTTTCGGAAGCGGGGTGGCAGAAGCACAAAGTCTCTGGCGGACCTGGAGTTTCTGGCTCCTCCAGAAACCATGATTTTCTGGGCAAGATATGCTGGGGAGTTCATGTGTAGTGCTCTGTGGGTGATACATGCCAATTTGAGTTTGATTCTGGCTTCAAGAGGAAGCCAGTTCAGCTCCTTCAGATGCGGTGAGATGTTGTTGAATTGTTTTGAGCCAGTTAAGAGTCTGGCGGCGGGGTTGAGGCAAGCTTTTAGGGGGGCCATGGAGATCCAGTGCAGGCCTGAAAGGGTTGAGCATCCATATTGGATTCTGGAGATAACTAATGCCTGGACTGCCATTTTTAAGTCTGAGACATCAAGGAAAGGTTTTAGTTTCCTCAGGTAGCTCAGGTGAATCCTGGCAATTTTAGCCATGATGCCTCGTTATATCCATTCATGTTATTTTAATCATGCTAGGGAAGAATTAAAAAAACAATAAATTATTCAGTTTTTCCCAAGGCAATTTTACTTCCCAATACAAATGTAGACAACATAACAAGAGCTTCCGCTAGTGTGGTGTAGCCCATACCGAAAGAAAACATTTCAGGTTGCAGAGCCCGATGATGAAGCATGCCACAAATTGTGCGTTAGGTTTATTCCTCAAAAAAAATGTTTTTTTCCTGGGAGTATCTAAAACATATTCTATCTATAAGCAATCATAGCTTGCTATAGTTTTTGTGTGGTATACAACTAAGTCAATCAATCAATCAATCAAAGGCATTTATAACGCGCACTACTCACCCGGAGGGTCTCAAGGCGCTTGGGGGGGGGGGGGGTCCGCTACTGCTCGAACAGTCAGGTCTTGAGCTTCTTCCTGAAGGAGAGGTGGTCTTGGGTCAGGCGTAGGTCGGGAGGGAGGGAGTTCCAGGTCTTGGCGGCCAGGTGGGAGAAGGACCTTCCTCCTGTTGTCACTCTTCGGATGCGGGGGACGGCGGCGAGGGCGTGACTGGTCGATCGGAGATGGCGTTTGGGAGCGTAGAAGTTGAGGCGGCTGTTGAGGTAACTCGGGCCTTGGTTGTGTAGGGCTTTGTGTGCGTGGGTGAGGAGCCGGAAGGTAATTCTCTTGTTGACCGGGAGCCAGTGCAGGTCTCTCAGGTGTCTGGAGATGTGGCTGTGTCTGGGGATCTCGAGGATGAGTCTCGCTGAGGCGTTCTGGATCCGCTGGAGTCTCTTCTGGAGCTTGGCGGTGGTTCCGGTGTAGAGGGCGTTGCCGTAGTCCAGACGGCTGGTGACGAGGGCCTGGGTGACCGTCTTCCTGGTCTCGGTGGGGATCCACCGGAAGTTCTTACGTAGCATGCGCAGGATGTTGAAACAAGACGAGGAGACGGCGTTGACTTGTCTGGTCATGGAGAGGGAGGAGTCCAGGATGAAGCCCAGGTTGCGTGCGTGGTCTTTCGGTTTGGGTGCGGTGCCCAGGGCGGGGGGCCACCAGGAGTCGTCCCAGGCGGAGGGCGAGGAGCCCAGGATGAGGACTTCCGTCTTGTCTGAGTTCAGTTTCAAGCGGCTGGTCATCATCCATTCGGCTACGTCTTACATCCCTTGGTGTAGGTTGGCTCTGGCGGTGGTGGGGTCGTTGGTGAGGGAGAGGATCAGCTGTGTGTCATCGGCATAGGAGATGATGTTGAGGTTGTGTTGGCGTGCGATGGCCGCAAGGGGGCTCATGTAGACATTGAAGAGGGTGGGGCTGAGCGAGGAGCCTTGGGGAACGCTGCAGATGACTTCTGTTGCTGCAGATCTGAACGGGGGTAGGCGAACTCTCTGTGTCCTTCCAACGAGGAAGGAGATGATCCAATCCAGTGCCTTCTCCTGGATTCCGACGTTGTTGAGGCGCTGCACTAGGGTGCGGTGGCAGACAGTGTCGAATGCCGCGGAGAGGTCTAGGAGGATGAGGGCCGCTGTTTCTCCGTTGTCCAGCAGGGCTCGGATGTCATCGGTGGCAGTGATGAGGGCGGTTTCGGTGCTGTGGTTGGCCCGGAAGCCAGACTGTGAGGGGTCGAGGGATTTGTTCGTCTCGAGGAAGGCGGCCAGCTGCTTGTTGACTGTCTTCTCGATGACTTTGGCTGGAAACGGGAGGAGCGAGATGGGGTGGTAGTTCTTGAGTTCGGTGGGGTCCGCTGTTGGTTTCTTTAGTAGAGCGCTGAGATCGGCGTGCTTCCAGCTCTCCGGGAAGCTGGCGGTGTCGAAGGAGGTGTTGATGATGTCCCGCAGGTGGGGTGCGATGACAGCGTCGGCCTTGTTGAAGACGTGGTGAGGGCAGGGGTCTGTTGGGGATCCGGAGTGGATGGAGTTCATCGTGCGGATGGTGTCTTCGGTGTTGATCGGTGTCCAGGTGCTGAGGGTGGTGGTGGGGGGCGTTGGTGCGGTCGTGGGGGGCGTTGTTTGTGTGCTGAAGCTGTTGTGTATGTCAGCGATCTTGTTGTGGAAGTACGAGGCGAGGGAGTTGCAGAGGTCTTGCGATGGGGTGATGTCGTTGTTTCCGGCGTTGGGTTTGGAGAGCTCTTTCACGATGTTGAAGAGTTCCTTGCTGTTGTGTGTGTTGTTGTCCAGGCGGTCCTTGAATGCTGTTTTCTTGGTGGCGTGGATCAGTTGATGGTGCTTTCGGGTGGCGAGCTTGAGGGTAGTCATGTTGTCCGGTGTTGGGTCTCTTCTCCAGGCTTTCTCGAGGGCTTGGCAGTTCTTCTTGGAGCATTTGAGTTCGTCGGTGAACCAAGGGGCCTTCTTGCTGCCGGGTCTGCTGGGCGGGGTCCTCAGAGGGGCGAGTTCGTCCGCGTAGATGCTGATCCACTTCGTGAGGTTGTCGGCGGCCTGGCTGGGGTTCGCTGAGCTGGCGGGGGGGTGCTGGCTCAGGGATGCGGCGAGTTGGTCAGCTGTGATCTTGTTCCAGCTTCTTCGTGCAACCTGTGGCTGGTGGTGGTGGATCGTGGTCCTTCTGAAGCTGAAGTGGATGCAGCTGTGGTCTGTCCAGTGGAGTCCGGTGGCGTGGCTGAAGACGATGTCCTTGCTGGATGAGAAGACGGCGTCGAGTGTGTGTCCGGCGAGGTGGGTGGGGGTGGTCACCAGCTGCTTGAGTCCGAGGTTGGCGAGGTTGTCAAGCAGGGTAGTGGTGTTGCGGTCGTTGTCGTTCTCCAGGTGGAAGTTGAGGTCCCCGAGGAGGATGTGGTCAGCGGAGGGGAGGGCGTGCGGGCTGATGAAGTCGGCGATGTCTTCGCTGAATGGTGTGCGGGGTCCCGGGGGTCGGTAGATCAGGGTGCCTCTGAGGGTGGTCTTGGGGTCGGTGTGGATCTGGAAATGCAGGTGTTCGGCGGTTGTCAGGGTGTCGTCGGTGTTGGTCGTGATGCGGATGGTGTTCCTGTGGATGATGGCGATGCCTCCTCTGGTCTGGTTGCCGCGGTCCCTCTGGGTGATCTTGTAGCCCTCTGGGATGGCGATGGCGATGTCGGGCGCTGAGGAGGCATTCATCCATGTTTCCGTGAGGAAGGCGACGTCAGGAGCTGTGGTGTCGAGGAGGTTCCAGAGTTGGACGGCGTGTCTGTGGACGGAGCGGGTGTTGAGCAGGATGCACTTCAGGTGGTTGCTGCTGGTGTTCGGCTTGGTGAGTGTTGGTGCAGTGCAGGTCCGGATGCAGGTGAACTTGCAGGAGTGGCAGCTGAAGGATCCGTGGGTGCGTCTCGGGATGGCTCGGTAGCATCCTAGGATTCGGCCGGTGTTGAGTGCGTTGAGGGTGGCGGCGTCGTACGTCCGGCGGGTGGGCTGGGGTCTGCGGGGGCCAGGGGTCCTGGCGCTGGGCGCGGTCCAGGCGCGGACGGGCGTAGACGGGCTTACCTTTGGCGCACCTTCGGCGCTCAATCGGTGCTCCCGCTGCGCGCGTCCGCTGCGCGTCGCTTAGGGGGCGTCATAAGAAGGGAGCCGGGAGGGAGGGTCCGCTGGGAGGCGGGGAGCGCGGGGGCCAATCGGCAGGCGGGGGGGCGGGGTCGCGGCAGGGAACGGTGGGAAAACCTATGCGGCCTTGGTGGGCGGCCCTGCGGCGGCTGGGGCGCCGGGGATCCGAGGTCGGGCAGGCAGCAGGTAAGGAGGCAGGCAGAGCAGGCGGGCAGCATGGGGGCGACCAGGCCGTGGAGGGCGCAGTGGGCGCAGTTGACCACATGCAGCTGAACCAAGAGTTTTAGACCAGATGAAATTCAACCACACAAGGCCTGTGACATACCAGATGTGCAGCTAGATATTTATCAAAGAGAACACTATGACCCATTGCTATGGTGTGCAGAAGAGGTAAAGACAAAAAGAAATCACTGTTTATTAGGGGACAGAAATTACTTGAAGCAAGGATTTCTCTTACCTGGGTATACCTTTCTCAAGCTCTGGCTCTCGGAACCCGCATTTAGAACTTGCAAAGTCAAAAATTGCTATATATATATCGAGACTCTATTTAGGTTTGCAAGTAAAGTTGGCAATAAACCGATTTGTAAAATATTGCAACTCTATAGGAGCAAATGCATACCTTCAGCAACTTTAGGAGCAATTCTTTGGGGGGGGGGGAGGCAAAAACAGTTTGCAAACCCAAGAAAATAAATTCTGGCTAGGCTCCCTGCTGTACCGCCCACTATACCCACCATTATCACTCACAGAGAATCAGTGTAACCTTTGCAGAGAGCATAATTTATTTGAATGTGATAACTGTTTGGCACAACATTTGGAGTAACCCAGGCATTACATTTTCAAGAGAATTAATCAATGACTGCCTCTTTCTTGAGCATTGTAATAAAATCCACTGGCTGCTTTATGTCAATAGGCTAATTATGGAAATTAACGTGGCTCTCCAAATTAAGAACCCAGCGAACATATTACAGTTTGGTAAGAAAGAACTAAAAGTCATCTTTACCCCCAAGCGAGCAGCCGAGAGAGAATTGAAAGAAAGGCAGAAAGCCTCAGTAACCAAATACTTGGAAGGGTCCCCTAACAATCTGGGCTACAGGGTTACCTTGTGATGGTTACAGATGTTCAGAAAAGATTTTACCTTACCAGGCTTCGATTAGGTATTGCACATTGTCTTGTAGCTATTCCAAAAAGAGATAAATGGTCTAACAGACTCCCTAGATGCCCATGTCGAGTGTCAGTGCAATCCTCAGTGCACATAATATTATTTTGTGATTTTTATAGTGCAATTAGAACATGTGTTTTACGTCCCATTTTGCTATCAATGAATTTTATAATGCATCAGGAAGCCTATAAGTTTTTATGTAGCCTCGAGACTGACTATATTTGCCATGCTGTTTCCTTTTTTATTAGGGGTGCTATAAAAGTAACGAAAACTCTCACTTTGTATGACAAAGTGGCATATGAATATGATTGGCTATGTTCATACATATTGTGTTTTATTTCCTCATTTGGTACTACTCTGTACTTAATATTGAAAATCTTCTAGTTTTATGTGTTTTTCACTGTGGATTGTAATAACGATATATGAAAGCATGATAGATGTATATAACTATTTATACCTTTATAAGAATACAAAATATGAAATTGAATAAAGCCGATTTGACTCTGACTCACTTTCTAACTATCTGACCCGGTGATGCACCTCCACTAGGCAACATCTCTGCCTGACATTTCTTTTACTGGATAGTGTAATTTCTCTCAGGGAGCCCCTCCTTACCTGTGAGAGGCAGATTGTATACAACAGTTCTGTTGAAGCAACTTTCTATAAAGTTAAGAAGAAAGTACCATTCAGATGTATTATTTAACCTTTATTCATGAATAAACATATTATACTTTTAATAAATTCACATAATTCCCTATTCCTACACCATACCACACTTTGAGAATAAGCCTTCACTTTTCCAAAATAAATGCCTGAGAAGAGGGTTCTTGGCTTTTAGTAAATATGTGATAGTGTGTCCTTCCTGAGATACCAGTGACCACAGACAATATTTGTTAGACAAATTGCTCAGTTGTCCCAGATTTCCCAAGCTGTAGAGATGTTACCTGATACCTCCCCATATCACCAACAAGGCCAGGCATATACAAATCACACAAAATGAGAAAATGACCACATCTTACCAGAATTTATAGTTTGTTTCAAATCCAATTCTTTGAAAATCTTATAATATTTAAATTGTGATGTGGGTGGCACCATGTAAAAGATTCAGTAAATTGAGGTCAGCCACTTCAGCTGGTGTAAATGGAAGCAAAAAGGGTAATGACACTTTCCCAGGTTCTAACAGAAGAAAGGGTAAAATCTTTTCAAGAGCTATATGAAGATATCATTTGGAACGAGGCGCCCTCCTGCATTATCGTCAACTACACAGTTGTATTAACAATGTTCTCAGTCAAATGCAAAATGAGATACAGTGATCCATGTGTATCTGCAAAAATGTGGGGGCATACATAAAGTTAATCCCTGGACTCTACCGATTGTTAATAACTGTCCTGTATTCAGGACCAATGTGTACGAATCTGTTAGCTCACTGATGCCCACAAATGCACCCGGATCTGATGGACAAGGCATGGGCAGCTTTTCTAACCACATATGACAAACATGTCCATACATCTAGATTGAAATTCAGCTCGTTTAGAATACTTCATGCATGGCACTGGAACCCTGAAAAGCTGTTCCTATCTCGGATGGCATTATCAGACACCTGTTGGAGATGTAACAAGC
Organism: Triturus cristatus; assembly: GCF_964204655.1. Lineage (NCBI taxonomy): Eukaryota > Metazoa > Chordata > Amphibia > Caudata > Salamandridae > Triturus > Triturus cristatus. Next base: position 99,846,080 of record NC_140588.1, read on the forward strand.
CAGGAAGTGACATTATTCATATACTGTGGTCTTGCAAACTCATTCATTACTTCTGGGATAAGGTTTGGGAGATATTATTCTGGACTCGCATTCTTGTTCTTTGTCCATCCATAGGGCTTGCTCTGTTCTATCATACCCAACCCACCGTAGATGTGGATAATCATAAAAGCCGCAGGTTGGCCTCTGCCTGGGCCAAGGTCAAACTGTGCATACTTTGCAAATGAAAATTGGCCACACATCCGCCAATTGCAGACTAGTGCAAGGCAATAACTGTAATGGCTTTTCATAAACATTTAATATTCACATTTAATGATCAGCTACATATATTCGAGACCATCTGGTGCCCGTAACTGTCCTGAAATGGACAAAAATATGGATTTGCGTCTGCTTACCAGTTTCACACTCTGTCCGTATCTAATGGTAAGATGGATGGAGCAAAATTGTCATATGAGGAGTCTCTGAGCTCCTTGCAATTGAGGACCGATTTAGTAAGTAGACGTCTATTTCCTTACTACCAGCATTTAGGACTCAGTGTGGTGATGCTATTTTATAGCCTGACTATTTTGCCTTTTTTAGGTTTCGCCTGCACAGCGCTTGCGCTGTGCTTGAGCAATCTATTATTTTTAATGTAAACTTAAAAAGGACTTACATCCCACCTCCTCACTTTGCTGGCTTCTCATTGGTTCCTGTGCATGCTGCTTACCTTTCCTCAATTTCTATTGGCTGTAGCATATTTTCTGCATTTACCAATGCTTCTTTCTCATCTACTTCTCTCATCAGTTTCCAGCCGTCGAAATACTGTTAACATCCGCTTTGGTGGGACTATATTTTCATAAAGTATTGCCTTTTACTATTGCAGCATCTTTATATAACTATTTATCACCCGGAAAAATTAAGCGATTTGCGTAGAATCACAGGATGTTGAGCAGCGTCACCAAGACTTGAACGGGATCCCCAGCTCTCGAGTCAGCAGCTCTCGCCGCTTCTCCACATCCTCTCCACTCCTGTGTTATCTGTAAGGGAGCTCCTTCCTTCTTCCAAACAATGATTGATTAAAACAGCTCTTTATTTATTACATATGCGAAAACAATGCATTACCAATGCTTGTTTTAACATGTTGTTAATGTTTTTGGCCACTATTGCACTACTAGCTGGTTTGGCACGGTTTGTCTCTTGGTGAATGGATCTGTCTCAAAATGACTGCCAGGTCACTTTTTGATGTAATGCAAATAAAATATATGACAAGAGTATTGTTTCAGGCTATTTTCTTTTTTTTTTTAAATATTTTTTTATTTTTTCCCCACAAATAATAAACCCCACCCTAGCTCAGAACAATCCAATACATACAGATAACAATTTTTATTTTAACATGATACGTTTAGGACAACATTGAAAAAAGCGGATGAAGACTTCAACAAAAAATGAACACTATCTTTGTAGCCATCGTAGAAGAGGATCCCAAATTGCTAACCCTTTTTTGCATTTGATAAAACCCTTTCTTTTATATATAGCTACTTCTAGACTGCAAACTGCTAAAAACCGAGCTCTCCATTGTTGAAACGCCGGAGCACTGGTATCTAACCAAGCTGAGGCAATACACAGTCTAAAGACAGCCATTGCAATGAATATTAATCCACGCTTATGTTTAGGTCGTATGACATTTGACGTGCCCAGCATGATTTCTGCAATAGAAATTTCTATTCTTATATTAAAGATATCGGAAAGGAAAGTGGAGATATCGTTCACAGTGTTCGATAATACCGTGCAAGTAGCAAAAATATGAATGCTATCAGCTTCGGGTAGCGCGCATCTGGGGCACGTAGTTCCTTTCCCTGAACCCCATTTAGCAATTTTATAAGGGGTATACTACAAGAAAAAAAAAGTCTTATAAAATTGAGCCTGGAGCTTGATTGACATAAAGCTAGACTGATATAGGCTAAATGAGAATTGGACGATTTCAGCCGAAATCCCAAGTTTATCCTGCCATTTACATATATATTTATCCATATCATCTGGAATACAAAAATGTAATAGTTCGTAAATTTCCCCAATTTTAATTTTTGAGTTGTTTAATAAATTCTCGATTAATGGGACTGTCAGGAATCTTGACCCACTCCCCCCTCTCTTCAAAAGAAAATCTCGAATCTGCAAAAATTTAAAAAAATCCCGGTGGTCTAGATTAAATTCAGACCGCAATTCGTCAAAAGATTTGATTCCGGATATAGTATATAAACAACCAAGTTGTGTGACTCTTTTCGTTATCCACCTTTCCATATATAAGTCGCTAAAAATCACGGGGAGATTACTATTATTGAGAATTGGAGTGTAATGAGATAATCGTCCAATACCGGCTAATTTCCGTACAAAGTTCCAGATTTTATGAATACACGTTATTGACTTAAATCTTACTTTTTTAAAGTAGCCATCGTTCATTTGACGCCATAAGCAGCCGCTAGACTCATTTCCTAGCAGTAGCTCTTGTGGGGTTGGGATATCTCCTTCATTATTATTATTTATGGGAAAGAGTAGACCGACGCAGAATTTTAAGGTGGTAGCCCAATAGTATAATTTGAAATTGGGCAATGCCAGTCCTCCTCTATCTCTAGGTAAAGTGATAGTTCGTAATGCCCTGCGTGGTTTCTTATACCCCCATAGAAATCTACTGAACATATTGTCCATATTCTTAAATGTTTGCGGGGGTAACTCCAAACAGATTGATCTAAAAAATATAGAAATCTAGGCAAAATAAGCATTTTAATTAAATTACAACGACCTCCGATGGATAGGTGAAGTTTGTTGTAGCGAATCATGTCCTTCTTAGTACGCTGCATTAAAGGAGAGATATTATCATCAACTAGGTTTTCTAATTTTGAGGTTATGCTCACTCCCAGGTAGTTAGCTTTTTCGGTCACACGTGAATCTATCAGACTTATTTTGCTATTGGGGATAATCTGGGTTTTGGCTTGATTTAATTTGTAACCTGACACTTCCCCAAAAATCTTCGCCTCTTCTTCGATCGCCCTGATAGAGTTCGCAGGGTCACTAGTGACCACTGCGATGTCATCCGCATATGCTAGTATTTTCGTTGCTTGGTCCCTTACCCAAACAGGTGAGATCCGAGCGATATTCTCCAATCTTCGTATGAATGGGTCAATGTATATAGCGAATAAAAGAGGAGAGCATGGACATCCCTGTCTAGTCCCTCTAGTTATTGACAGAGATTCTGATATTGACCCATTCACCATGACCACTGCAGTTGGCTCTCTATACAGCATCTGCGTTGCTTTGATAAAGGGTTCCCCTATACCACTTTTAGTCATGACAGTCCAGAGATATTTCCAGGAGACCCTATCGAAAGCTTTCTCGGCATCTAATAAAATCAAAGCCATAGGGTCTCCTGAAACCTCGCACCAATCAAATAATGAGATTACTCTCTGGATATGATCGGTGGTACCCCTTCCAGGGATAAACCCGTGTTGTCTAGCCGAGACTAATTTATGTATGTTAGGAGCTAATCTTGTAGCCAATAACTTTGAGTAAATTTTGGAGTCGCTAGTTATTAACGTGATAGGTCTATAGGACCCTAATTCAGTAGCGTCTTTATGTTTTTTTAAAAAGACTACGATTTTAGCCATAGACCAAGATCCCGGGGGTCGTCCCCCTTGGAATACATGAGCTAATAGCTCAGACAATATATCTTTCATTTGTAAAGAAAATTTAATATAAAATTCGGTAGGAATTCCATCCATACCTGCAGCTTTACCAATAGCAAGGCTATTTAATGCGAGGAGGATTTCCTCCCATTTTGGTATTGCGTCTATGCTATCGGCATCATTGCTCTCTAGCCTCATGTGGACATCTTGTCTTATGTATTCATTAATTGCATTGTGAATATTATGGTGTGTGAAAGTTTCCCTGTATAGAGTCTGATAATATTTATGGAACGTGGTTCTAATTGTGTCGGGATCTGTCAAAAGCCCGGCTTCCGGATCTCTGATAGCCTTGATAAGGTTAGCAGTGTTTGATTCTCGGGTGGGCATAGCTAGCTGGTGCCCTACCTGTTCACTTAATTCATAAATATTTTCTTTATGTATTGTGGCTTGGTCGATAGCTTTAGCTATTAATATCTCGATCACACGGTTCTTGGCAATTGTGATCTGTTTAAGCTCTTCTTCGACTTCCCTTCCCTCCCGAATAGCTTTAATTAGGTCTTCTTCCGCGGTTATAACATTATTCTCTAATACTGCCATCTCTTGTTTTATTTTTTTGTTAGCAGATAATGAGAATTGTAGAGTTTCACCTCTGATCCCGGCCTTAAGAGCATCCCAGACTATCTCGATTGGCGCGCTACCAATATTCTCAGCTAAAAATCTAGGGATCCATTGTCGCATGAGCTCACAATACGTCTCGTTAATTAGTAGTGCTCTTTCAAACGTCCATATATTAGCATTGCTTTTAATTACAGGAATTTCCATAGTCAATAAGAGGGGGTTGTGATCAGAAAGTACCCTAGGTAATTTTTCAATAACGCACCTAGAAACCAAAGAATTAGACACTAAAAAAAAATCTAACCTAGCATGACAAACATGGGGATAAGAATAGTGAGTATAGCCTGGATCGTCCGGGTGATTAGTTTGCCATATATCGATGAGACCATGGGTCAAGCATAGATTCTTAAATGCTTGAAAGACTCTAGGCTTCCTCCCTTTGTATTTAAAGCATAAATCATCTGTCCAATCAGTCGGTAAATTCAGATTGAAGTCTCCACAGATTATTACCGGGAGTGGCCAGTGGGCGAGCTCATTAGAAATATGATCCAAGAGATCAGGGTCGTCACTAATACTATTGTATATTGAACAAATGACTACTGTAGATCCATTGTTCAAGAGACACTCTGTGATAGCCCATCGTCCATGTTTATCAGCTTTTGAGCGGTTAAATTGTGTCCCATGCATCTTCCCTAAAATAGCGACACCCTTAGTTCTAACCCCTTGTGTTGTGGCAGTGATCAATTTAAAGCCGAGTTTATGAAGCAAGTGCATATTAGATCCCTCGATATGTGTTTCTTGGATACAAACGATATTTGCTCCTATAGATTGTAGCCCCATAGCCGCTCTATACCTTTTTCTCTCATCATTGAGACCACAGATGTTAATGGTCAGAATCTTTACCCTATCCATCTTGGAATTTTAGCTCTCCCAGCTAAAAGCACTTTTATCTTTCCTATAGAAGCTTTTTTTTCTCTCCCTGTATTCTTTGATCTGATGTCCTTTACAACTAAAAACTTTACCTTCACAATTTATATGTATTATAGTGCTGAGCTTGTCTCCTCCCAACCCACCCTTGGATCCCCTCCCCCCCACCCCCACCCCCACCAGTATATAGGCAATCAGGCTCAGTCCTGAGCCTGTTATGATGGCGTCTGTACTGTCCCCACCCAGCCCCCGCCGTGGTCCGTAAACTTAAATGATAGTGATAGTGCCCCCCCTTTTTCCCCCTTTCTCCCTTCTTTTCTTTCCCCCTTTCCCTCTCCTCTCCCCCTCTTTTTTTTTCCTTCTCTCCTTCCCCCTCCTTCCATTCCTTCCTTCCCTTCCTTCCCCACAAAATAGAGAAGAAAAAAAAAACATTTTTATATATGTTTCCTTTTCCCTTCCCCCTTTCTTTTTCTTTCCCCTTCTCTTCTTTACTATCCTTTCTCTTTCTCCTTTTCACCCCCCGGCCAAATAAATTTGCTCTCAGAAAGATTTTTTCTTTTGGCTAGCAGTGATTTCATCTAAGAATTTCTGAGCCTGAACTTCAGAAGTAAAATAATGGAAATGCCCTAGAACATTAATCTTAAGTTTCGCAAGATTTTGCAAAAAGGCAGTGGCACCAATTTTCTGGAAAGGTGTAATCAACTGTCTGAGTCGCCACCTTCTTTCTACAGTAGCATGGGCAAAGTCTGGGCGCACAAAATATGAAAAAGTCTCCCAGTTCCTTCTTTTATCTGGTCTAGCGAGTTCAAATACTGATTGCCGAAGCAAAAAGTTCCCAAAAAAGATTAGAATGGCTCTGGGGTATTGTGATTCATCTGAACGTCGCTTGGATATATTTAGAGGGAATCTGTGCACCCGCTGAATTTCTTTGTCCCAGTCCCATTGTGACAGTTCCGGTAGAGAGCTTTTGAGGAGGTTAATAACAAATTTCCTGATATCTCCTCCCTCGCTGTTCTCTGGAATTCCAAGAAGTCTCAGATTATTCCGGCGTTGACGATTTTCCGCCTCCTCCAATTTCCACATTACATCGATCATAGACTTTTCTTGAGATGCGGAGTTTTGTTTCAAACCTTCGACAGAGGCTTCGAGTAGATCAGTTCGATTTTCTAATAGGCTTAATCTTTCAGCGATCTCAGTACAGGTTTTGCCGACTTTTCTGATGGAGCCTTGTATTTTTTTAGAGACCAAACGTGCTTGACGACTCTCGGCTTTAGCTTCATCTTGGAAAGCCTTCAGAGACTGTAATATTAAGGATAGGGACGGTTCTCCGGGGTCAGCAGGAATAAACGTGTCTACCTGACCGAGCGCTGGTGTACTCTGTGGTTGTTCTCTTGAAGTTGTTGCGTCCTTGAACGATAAGGAGTGTGTATCAGAATAATCCCAACCAAGGTCCCCGTCCTCCTCCATCGACCTCCGTTTCAAATGACTTTTTTTCCTCTCAGAGAATCTCTTAGCTCTCCTAGGTAATTTCTTTCCCTCACCCTCTTGCTGACTGTAATGACTTGTAGAAGTATCGCCACCTCGCTCTGCATCTGAGATCGAACTAGAGGTTGAGTTGTCTGAGTTGTCAGAGTCTACAGAGTCTTCGTTTAACGAGTAGAAGTTCTCTAGAGGGTCTGGTGAGAGAGATCCTGCTTCCTGATCACCCCCCTTAGGTATGTGCTTTCTTTCCGGGATAGGGTGTAGCGGTAGAGTCGTATTTTTACTGTCAGCAGTTTTGTGATAAGAGGGAGATTCTATCAACCCACTCAAAGTCTTGCCTGGAGCAGCCATATCTGCACTGGAGTTTTTAACTGTAGCTTGGATAGTATTTAAAAATACTTCTGGCGTACCCATGACGGTTGTCTCACCACTGGACCCCCATGAGTACTGCTCATCTCTGGCCTCCGTCTGAATGTCAGTAGCAGTAATATTGGGGCTGGAAGGGCCTATACCAGGTATTCCAGAATTGGCTACATTAGTTATATTGCCATCATTAATAGGGGTAGTTGTAACGGTCAAGCCATCCATAACTATGTCTTTTAGATGCGTTATGTTTTTTGCAGAGACAGGTATGTCCTTAGATGGAAACAAGCTAGTGATAGCAAGCTGTTTATTATTTGAGTCCGCATTAATGGAATTTTTAGATAAGGGTTTTTTAATCACTTCTTTTTTTTCCCCATTCTTACCACTAGTTGCAAGCCTCTTTTCAGTCTCAGTCCCCTTAATTATTTCTGTGGGTGCGGATCCGGGGGCTGCTGATGTCTGGGCTATGGAGCGCGTCTTGCTCCGAGCTCCGCGGGCCGCCATCCAGCCCGTAGGATGTGTGGAGTGAGCAAAGGGTGTCCCAGCGTCTGCGTTGCCTAGCTGCCGCGCCTCAGCGTAGGGAATCCCGTATCCGGCGAACGCCGTCAGCAGAAGCCGAGCGAGGCTTTCCCAGCGTCTCGCTTGATCTGGAGTTTTCGGCAAGCAGTTTCTGCACCATCCGTTTGGGGGAGACCCGCCCTGGCCTCTCTCACGGCCCCCAGAAGCCGCCAGAACCATGGGGAGTTTAAGGTAGGGGGTAGCCTCAGGGGGGGGGGTCTCAGTTCATTGAATCCGAAGAGGAACGCTGCAGGGGTGGATGTCGGGGAAACTCACTATGGCGCCATCTTGCCCTGTTTCAGGCTATTTTCAAATATAAATATTATGCCCCAAATATAATTTACAAAAACATCACCACATTGGAGTTAATAACAGAAAATCTGTGGGGCAATATGTGCAGATGATATTTAGAATTCAATATTTATGTCAGGCGATATTTATTAAACTATATTTATACTTACAATGAAAGACTTACTTATAATTTTCACACTGCGCTTGACTGCAACGTTTTTTGACAGACCATTTGCATACTTTGGTGTTTTTTTAAACAGGTCAAGAGTGATTAAATAAGCCTTTGTGCAGTCACAATACATATCACGTGGTGAAAAGGGATCAGAACATTTCTGGTTCTCATTGTTTAAATTAAATGTGTTAATTTCTGAATGTACACCTGACTAATAATGCCAAAACAAAGTTGACTTTGAGAAGAAACTACAACATCTGACCACTTGGCACTGCCTAGGATACTACAGAAAAGTAACTGTCTTGATATCTTAAAGCAAGCTTCCAGATCCTATAGGTGGTGTGATAGGAGGAGTACAAAGATAAGGGGCCCCCTGATACTAATGTAAAGTTCACCTAGACAGGGAAATACATACTGTAAATAATCTAGGGCAACTTCAACTTCATGAAAAAATCAGAACATGTCAAATGAAAGTAATGACACTAATATTTAGAAAAATACAAAAACATTTATTTATTATATATAGTAGTATAAATAGATTTATAAATATGATTATTATAAATCTACAAAGAGCTTTGATTTATGTAACATACTAACTACAATCATCCTTCATGCATTCATACTTTTATATTGATATTTCAAAATTCAATTTTCTTGATAGGGATACAGATCATTGACAAGCTATACAGGATATAATAAAGATTTCATTTGAACATCTGTTTTTCGGGTGGTTTCCAAGTTGTCTCTCAACGCGCCTTTCGGCAGACTACTGCCTTCCTCAGGAGTTCCCCCTCCAAATAGTATGTTCAATAAGTAAGTGTTTCTGAACTGATGATTCAGCAAAATTATAATGGTTATAGGTCACAGCATCTAGTTTAACTTGCAGATGCAGATGAAGACAAATCCAGTTTCACAGCCAGTGCCAGATTTATCAAGGTATTGGTCGACCCAAGTCCAAGTCCAAATTTTTCTCTGTACGATAATTATTCAAAACTCATAGATATGATGACTAAAGCGATTTATAGTTCACGCTCCTTCTCAACATCTGCTTCTCTAAAAACATGCTCGTAAAACACGGTCCTAATCCAATGGATAAGCTGCTAATCCATGAAACGCGGATGGTCCGCTGAGATTGATAGCCGCTATCAATCTCAGCAGACCATCCGCGCACGTCGGCATTGTGTATTTGTGGAGCTACCTGCACCATGTTACCTTTTCACTGAATGCAACATAGGTTGTGGCGTTTCATGGGTTAGCAGCTTATCCATTGGATTACGACCGTGTTTTACGAGCATGTTTTTAGAGAAGCAGATGTTGAGAAGGATCGTGAACTATAAATCGCTTTAGCCATCATATCTATGAGTTTTGAATGACTATCAACCTTTACGGGGTTTTCCTTAGGACGTAAAACTAATATCCACTCTACAAAATAATGATAAACAACAAATTACACAATACCATCTAAAACATACTATGATGGGTCAAAAAACAAGTCTAAAAAATCTATATACATTACCATGATAACCACAGATGGCTTGAAGTATCGGCACTAACGCGATATTTGAATTCTTACACCTGAAAAACATAAATCCGTTCATCATAATTAGACTGACTCCTCAGCTCAAAAGTATCCCACCATGCTCAATCAATGCCACAAAATCCACAACTGATATGGCTCCATACTCACTGGAAACATTGGCTAAGTCCATCTATTCCACCACATGCAGTTTCCGAAATGACTTTAAACTCGGCAGTTCAACAATTTGTAACAAGAAAACTCAAAATTACTACAAGCAGCTGTGGGCATGCTGTATTCAAATTACAGAGGAACTTGACACCGCATTTCACTGTATACAGGGTCTGTAACTTACAGCCTCCTACAATTTTCAAATTTCAACACGCTGGGTAGAGACGAGTGTCATAATCAAGGCACTTCAGCCAAACGGAATTGTGCCTGCGAGCCGAGGTACTCCGTGTAAACTTGCTCTCATTTGGAAATGTCAACATGCACGCTTAACTGTTGGTATATACGCCTCAATTAAAACGCGGCACACTTCAACAGCTGCTATAACAAACAACGGCTTTAATTATCCAGCATAATGCGCATCTTACTTTTCCAAGATCTGCATGATTCAATAAAGCACGCGTACGGTGTTTCCTCGCTGTCCGGGAGCGACGGTAACCAGGAGCAGAATTTGCTATTCGCTTCGATTAATTGCAGACTGAAGAGGGAGACAGTTTTGGTATGTGGTTGTTTGTTGGACCTTTCGGAATTACAATTTAAAATCTGAATTCACCATGAGTTAGGATTTAAAATTTTGATTCCAGAGAAACCAAACATGAACTGGTGATCTATTCCCATTTGGAAATTACATGTATAAAATAAAACAAGGCAACTCCAATGTTATACTAAGGGAGATATAAGCCTTGCAGTAGTGAAAAAGAATGTAAGAGTGTTTCCCTACCAGGACATGTAAAACCGAAAATGACATGTTCTACATTTTAAATACATTGCTCCCTGCCCTCTGAGTTGCCCAGGATTTACCCTAAGGGTGATTTATTTGTATTAAAAATGAAGGGTTGGGCCTGGCAAAAGGTTTATTTTGCCAGGTCAAAATGGCAGTTTAAAACTGCACACACAATGCAATGAGTTTCAGCACTATATACATTAATATTGACGTGGCATATCAGTATTCAACAACAATAGTGCATAAAGAAAACGTCCAGTTCCAAGGTGTATGTTTCTTAGTGAAATTTTCTTCTTTATTTTTCACAAGTAGATTTTCTTTACATTCCACAGATCATAACTTCATAGCCAAAGCGTTTCGTCTCCAAAGAGACTTCTTCAGGGCTTAAACGTATGGCATACAACGTGTTCCTTAAAATTGGATGCTGATTATACATGCGGTCGGTTATCATGCCGCTGCCAAGAACTGTGTGATCTATAGATATCCCATGACCATTGGATCTGAATCTTATGATCTTTTACGGAACATGTTGTATGCCATACGTTTAAGCCCTGAAGAAGTCTCTTTGGAGACAAAACGCGTTGGCTATGAAGTTATGATATGCACTTTAGCACTGGTTAGCAGTGGCGAAGTGTACAGAGTCCTAAGGCCAGCAAAAACAAGATCAGTAAAAATGGAGGAGGTAGGCAAAAAGCCTGGGGGAAATCCACCCTAAGGCTATCAGGTCTAACAGGTTCATACTATTGTATTTGTCATTTGGCATTTTGAAGTCATTGCAGTTTTTCAGCCATGACCAACCACCACCAATAGTGTCAGAATATATCTCAGATTCAGCATAATGCTGGCTTACTATTTGAGAATGGAGCCAAAGATGAGACAAAGAAAGGTTTACATGCGAATCCTCAAACAGGAACGTGGTGCTCACACATGCTCAGCATAGTACCTTTGGACTCTCCAGCGCTGCTCAAAGGAAGCTAACTTCAGTTTAAGGATACTTTTGGCCAGTCCTTAAGTGGTAAAAGAATAAATGCTGGGACCCACATTTTTGTTCAGAAGTTAGTGGACAGTGCTACCAGATATTGGAGTGCCAAATGCCAAGGTGGCATAGTCTTGATTTAACGAAGAAATGAAGAACTCGGCGATGAGGAATACGACAAGCGACGCTAGCTAGGAGATTGTACCCCTGAACACAACGAGTAAAATTGCGCAGGCCAACAGGATTGACATGCAGCATATCTGTTTAAGGGCTTATGCACCGAAATAATTTGGATGAAATTGAAATAATTATTAGACACAGTGGGACCAATCGTTTTTCGTTGTGTTTTTGAACATACAGCATGTAAGAATGAGCAATGGCCTCACATGCCAAGATATACACAATAAACTCATAAAGGACCTCTAGAATACCATCGTACCCATTATATCAGTGGGAGCCCGGAACAGGTGTTTGGATATCAGAGGCCAAGCCAACAAATACACAGAGAACCCCTATTTTTTCGCCGTTCAGATATTAAAAGACATCTGTAAGAACATACTGGTCCCGAAGAAGGAGACGTGGTACTTATAGTCAGTCTCCGAAACGTACGTCGACCAGAAACACCAACCACACTCTGGGAGATCCTCAGAAGAATTCGACTTAATACGTCATGACTTCAGAATTCTAAGACATAATAAGAACTGTCATAAATTTATGGATACACACTAATTTTGTTTGTATTAGAATTGAAGTAGGATCTCTTTCAAGAGATGGTTTGTTGGTTTTTAATGAAAATTTACCTATGGAGAATGTTTGTTAGTATGCAGGAGTGAATGATAGGTGAGAATGTTGATGTGACGGTTTCTTTGATTTTCTTTTTGGGGTCTCTAAACAAAAGTCTTTTTATATAGTTTTGATCCATGTTCACAAGCACTTATGAAATTTAATTTATGAGGAAACACAGTGCATGCTCTATATATGAATTAGATGCCTACCTAACAATCATGAATACTCTGTCATGTATATCTCTGTCTCTTTTATAAAAAAAAGTAAATAATAAATATCTTATATAAAAAATGAAAATGTTTTCTGAGTAACTTTGCACCTTTGGGGGTTTGTGTAGTATACAAGAGATTAATTCTATAAGAATAAGACAGGTCAGATAAGAGGTTCCCTTTCTTCATTTGTCGTTCTCCCCTCCTCTTGGACCTAAAAGCACTTAGGGGAAACCTTTCGCCTATATAGTCTTGATTTAACCTCATGCCTCTTGATTCCACCACCATACACACTCTACCTCTGTATCTTACTCTTGCATGTTCTTTTTCATCTCTGATTTTCCCCTTTGTCACTGTTGTTCTGTCTTTCTAGACTTCCTTCTTACACCCTTTTTTGTTTTTAGCTCTCTTACTCTGGGTTAAAGTTTGTTGTGGTAAAAAAGTGTTGGTCCCCAAAAATGAGTGCCGAAGGACCTATCCAAGAGCCACTGGCTCAAGTAAGCACTTGTTTTGGTACAGCTCTGAAAACAGAGGGCCTAATTTATGCCTTTTTTGCCGTAGGGTAGTGCAGCAGGCCCTGCTGCTGCACTGCGCTGCCCTACGGCAATAGAAAAGGGCAGGGTATAGAAACGGCACATTCCTGTCCTTTTCCCCTGCGCACAATGGGCGGCCGCGCACCATCGCAGGCACCTTTGCACCATAGTGCAAGTGTGCCTGTGTTGCAGGGATGATTATTTTTGTGCAGGAAGGGAAACCTTACTGCACAGAAACAATCACAAGAGGCTTTTTCCTCTTTCTATGTGTGCTGCCTCCCCAGGGCAGGTGTAAGTTTTGGCACTGCCTTAGACTTACGAGTTCTCTTAAATCTGGGGCAGTGTCAAAAAGCTATAGATGCTGGGCACATCCCCAGCAACACCCATGGAACGCCACTTTCACACAGTTTTCTGCATGAAAGGGGCACATATTTATAACGCCTTGAAAAGTCAAGTAAAGTGGCTTTACGTGGCCTTATAAATATGCCAGTGGCACATTGCGCCACTGGAACATCAAAAAAGTGTAGCTCCGGTGGCGTAATAGTGCTGGTAGAGCCTCATAAATGAGGCCCACAGAGTCAGTTATTGCAAACTCTCAGGTAACTTGTTTTAAACCCATCTGTTCAGTCTCACAGGATACTTCTGTGTTCTCTCCGTCACCCATATTCCAGTATTTTGTGATCTGTTTCCAGTTGTCCCTTCACTTTCAACCACTTTTTTCAATGCCTCTGCTTAGCTTTCAATCTCCCTCGAAGAGAACATATGACTTGAATGTAATGTTTCCTCGAAACTTAATAACCCTTACAGTTTTCCCTTGTCTCTTCCATTGCTCGAGCTCGAATGTGCGTTTATGTGACGTTACTGTCGGTTTACGTTGCCTTGAGGCAAAAAACTGTTGCTTACTGATTCTGCTTGCGTTTTATGATGGATTGACAACACTTTGTTGATACATAAAGAGGAATGACTGGCGGTCTTAAACATCAAACTTCTAGTCTGCCATACCATGGACAGAATATCATCTGAGGTAAATAATGTGTACAAACTATCATTTACAAAAATACATCCTAAATGGATTTTAATAATGTATAATCTGCTCCCAATGGGATTAAGGTTTGTGAGAAGTAGTCAGGAAACAATATTTATGTCAGTTTATTTTTTTTACTATGATTTTCTGGCATGTTTTCTTCTCACAGTTCACCTCACATTATCTTTTTTTACTGCTGGAGTTTGCAAATTCAATTTAATAAACATTGCATATTTATTTCACGCTCATAGGCATTAATGTATCTCCAAAATATTTCAAAAGCTTCACCATGATTGTGGTGTCCTTTTCACTAGGAGATTCTCAAAGCTGATTTCTTCAGGGCAAAATCTGTGCAAGATATGAGCACTTACTGGAACTTCTTTTTTGGGACCAGGGTTAGGAATTCATTATTAAACTTTGGTCCAGAGCAAAAAATAGAAAGGCAGAAAAGAGAGAGATAAGGAGGAAGAGGAAGATATAAAAACAGTGAGGGAGAAAGCAGTATGAAATAGAAGACACAAAAGTGACAAAAAGAGATAAGAAGTCGGGAGTGGAAGAGAGAGTCATGAAGAGTTATCAAGACTGGGGGCCACATCACATAAAGCGAGCACTCCAATTGCTAATTGAGGACACGGCCTCTTTCACAGTTTTGAGCTGTCTTAAATATCTGAAGAGATGGAGCAATGCTATTTTACCAACTTAGACAGTGGTACGTGGTTGTTTGTCGTGGGCTGCTTTTGGACTGAAATTGTGTAGCGATTGTTGACATACCTAAAGTAAAGAGCATTACACAGCAACATACACAAGGAAATGTTAACATAAAACATAGCAGGGCAAAACAGAACAAAGCAGTCAAAACAGTTTGTAAAACAACTGCAGTACAACACAAAAGGGTGACATTGCAAGAGTCACAAGATAACACTGGAGCAGGAAAACAGCTAGATACTAAATATCACATATGCATAATTATTGTTATCACTCAAATCTGTTTTCCTTGGAAGATGGCAAAAGGAGTTTGCCCTTGGATTGCTAGAGACATGAAACAGCACCATGCGAAATTGTGGTCTACTCCGATCTTAATGCCAAGTACTAGCTTTGGGTCCCTGTACTTTGCTTTCAAACCAAGCATCCGTTTTCTTACAAAGAAATGTAAGACATGGTAAGGTCAAATGAGACCATCCATCTGAACACCCTGGTAATCAAATGGTTTCCTCAGATTAATTTTCCGTAGACGTTCTTTTGAAATTAATTGCCAGCCTTCTAGGAGTTTTTTTCCATACAAATAATAGTGGCCAATGCCCAGGTGTGTCTCTTAGTCAATGAGATTGGGGGTGCGCGGCTGATATTTTACGATCACAATTGAGGTGTACTCAGATAAAAAGACTGTACAACGGCAGTGGGGTGGGACGGGAATGGAATGGTAAAGAGGGGCAATTGATAAATGTATTAACTGTTCGATTAATTAAAATCATTACAGTAAAAAGAGCAGAAACATTTTTAAAAACAGTTCCCCCCCTACCCCCAAACCCCTCCCCTCCAATGTCCTTGTCCTTGAAATCGACCTTTGGCCCTTGGCACATTTTCGCGATTTCTTGGGATTGCTTGTGATTCCGTATTAGATCAAACAAATAAATACTGGGGCTTTAAAATCCAATTTGGTGGGATGACCTTTGAGTAAGGAGGGTGGACCCCCTTCGTGCCTGGCAGGGTATTTGAAAGGGATGCGAGAGAGGAATTGTGAAGGACCAGTTAATTTACAGGGAGGGAGGATGATATTTTGAAAAGTTAACGCTATTTTTGAATCCTTCAAATATATCCAAGAATTGGGATCTATGTGCGCTGTGTAAAAGGAGATTGAGAAAGGTGGCAATTAAACGCAATGGTGAGCTCAGCATACCCCACAAAAGCCATATGTATCCCTACTTTCTCACTGATATAGTGCAGCAGGCTGAATGTCTGGTGTGGTGATTTGTGTGTTACCTGCGGGACAGAGGAAACAACGTCCAAAAGAAATTGGTAGAGCTGGTATGTATTGTGTGTCTGTGTGTCTCTGTTTTACCGTCCTTCCAAGTGCCATCTCAAATGTAGGTGCTTCACATGGGGTCTGGATAAAACCAGGTTATAAGCACCATAATGTAACAAGGCAGAATTTGGCACTACTGGTGGGATATTCTTAATTTGCAATATGTGGATAATACCAACAATCACACAACTTGCTACAACTAGGATTACAACCCAGGTCTCTAGGTTCCAAAGACGAAAAGAGTGCAATTAAAATGAAAATAATAAAAGTTGTTTTTCAAACTGGGAATAGAGTGTGAGGTCATATGTGCAATTAACATCTTACCTGTTCCACTTATAGGCTATTCAACAATAAACATTCGCTGACACAGCTAATAGATCAAGCTTTTTGTTAGAGGGGGTGTTTGGTAACAGTGTTTCAATCTCTATGTGTGTTGAATGTAGCTGTCTTAGAAATAATCCTTAGATTGCAGTAAAAAATATTGTGGGGGGTATACTAAAAAAAGGTTGTGGCAAAATGGTCTCTACTGAAAAAATAAAATTAAAAAGATAAGTGGCAACAATTTTGTTTTTTAAATGTTATGGGGTTTTGAGATTCAGCGAATGGTAGTGTTAAGGTATAGTAAGAGGGTGGTACGGTTAAGGGACAGTGGTGGCTGGTGATTGCAAAAAGTGGTGTGGCAATAGGCCATTCACAGATATGCACTGTGCAAGTGACATAGCAAGCAAGATTGATACTCTTAAGGAGGGTTTGGGGGGGTTCTCCCCCGAGATTCCTTTTGTTTAAAGTTGGGTAAAACTTTTCATTTTCTTGCACTATTGATCTAGGAAAGGAATCACAATGCTTTACTTTTAAGGAGCATTTCTAAAGGAAACTGCATTAAACATGTTAATGAATTCCTGCTTGGCCAAGTGACTAGGACCACCCTAAAGGGTTCAGGCATCAGGCAAGAAGGCTTCCAAGAGCATCAGTCATTCCACTGGTAAATGTACACTTTTTAGAAGCTGGCAGGTCTCACTGCTTACTTATGCTTTTCAAAGATCCACTTGAAAACGAATTTCACTCTTTATAAACCAGTGAAGTGAATGATCACTGTTGGCATGTGGTAATATTACATGATCAGCGATTTTGCCGTCTTGGAGCAGTGTTATGCTCTTCCCGGTCATGATGCCAGGCTCAATGCCGGGATTTTTTAGAATGAAATAAGTCAAATGCCTTGCCAATTCTCTTTGATGTATGTTTGTGGATATGTCTGTGCCAATTTATTTTGTCTCTATGTATGCATCACTGTCTCTGTTGGTGTGTGCATGTGTGTATATTTGTGTGAATCTATTCATGTCTAAATGTTTGGGTGCTTGCCTACTCTTGTGGAGATCGGTCTGTGACTGCTTGTGTGTCTCTTTTGTGACAAATTACGTTATAATTGCAGAGGCGCAACAGTGCTCTGCAATGAGAGTGTCATCTTCTCTTAATTGTAAATTTAGGGGCAAGCATCTTTATTATTTACCAGTAGCAGAAATGATAGCCATGTATTCTCTCTCAAGGAGAGAGTAAAGCCACCATCAGAAAGATTGAGGGTATTTTAAACCCAATATATGTGTTTGTGGAAAACACGTTAAATCCTTGGGAAGGCTGGAGAACAATAGCAGATATTCATTCTTACCAAAGTCAGCAGTTCTTATTTTATTGACCTCGTAAGGGTAAAAGGATGAGTAGGGCTGCCAGAATTCGAACCTGAAACCATGGATTGAAACACAGATTCATGGAGTGGATGTATCATTCAACTGAGCTTTCAGACCCCAGCTATTAGGGGCGAGTCTTTGACTGACCATATTCCCATCGTAGGTTCAACATTACCAGTTTTAGGCCTATTCACTCACCCAACTACACACTCTCATTCACCATCCTTCCTACACATTGCCTTAAAGCACATGCACCCACTCACTGTGCATATTTATTAAGAGACTTTATTGATGGTTGTGTGTTGCATTTCAGACACTTCATGGTGTTTAAACTCAATTTTGCTGACCCACCTTGACCTTCCCACATTCACCCACGGAGCCCCTGGCAATCACTTACAAACTTACTGTTGTTCACCTACCTACTGACTGTCACCCATCTGCATTCAACAATTTAACTCAGATTTGTGAGAGTTGTTTTTCTTCTGCATATAAACGCATCATAAATTGGGCTTATGCTAATCTAGGCTGTGTTTACACTGTCCTCCCATCTTGCACCAACATCACAATATATCACATGATAACTATTGCTGTTCTTGTTCTAAATAAAAAATTGAGAGTTTCACACTAACAAACAGAGAATGTTCCCAGAGACGTTCCCTCCTTGCACCTAACGAAGGACATTTCAACTATCTCAGGCTATCATTATGCAATGCATCAATTTGAATATTCAAATAAACCGTGAAAATGACAGCAAACACAAGGAATTACCTCGGTGAGAGAAACGTTTAGAACACAAATCAATGCGGGATTTTACTTAGAACTGTAAGGAGTTCTCTGTACTTACGATTTGTACGCATTGCTACTAGTATACCTTACGGCATGGTCTATGTAAACTGCCTATTAATTAATCATTTATATAAAGCTTTGAAATGACAACCCTTGTCTGTCATTCTTACAAGAATGTTTATCACCTGCTACTGAGCTTCATCAATTGGACAAGAGAGACAGCTCCAGTCGGGAAGCACCAAAGCCCGTATCGGGACTACACCACTCCCAGTCCTAGCTGTTGGTGTGCCCCATGAGCTGGATTTTAGGATATGTTTCCATGCTGACACATCATCCAAATGTCTTCATTCACCTGCGCACTCACATTCATTCACTCACATTGTTTCCCCTGCCACTCACTCAAGTCATTTACACCCACACTCGGTCAACCTTCAAGACCACTCACTGATCCATTCACACACAAATGCAAGCAATATGAGTATGACCCACTAAGTATCCAGCTTTTGACTAACAGAAACTACAGTTATTGACTTTGTTAATGCTTGTATCATTTCAGCTGCAGATTATACTAAGCTACTGTGCAGTGGGAAATGTAGGTGAAATTAAACAAGCCTTATTAGTCGCCAAAACATCAAAGTTAGCACTAAACCCTGTGCTGCTGGAGAAGAGAGAAATCAGCACTTAGAGAGACTGGGAGAGGCCGGCAGACCAGAAAAAGAATTAACGTATCCCTTCTTTTCTATATGTAAGCTACCGTGGCTATACCTCACTTGTTTAATTTTTTAAGGCAGTGATCTGTTCCGGTCATGGTATCTGTCCTTCAAGCTTGCTGATATCTTGAAGCCATGCCAGGCCACACACTCTTGTCCCCGTGGCTGGAACTGGATCAAGTCTTCAGTGACCAAACTCTGACTGGTCCTTTCACACGCTTTAGGAGGACACGATTGCTGCGTCATGTCACATGCACTTTCTAAAATGTAAATTCAGCCTGACATCACAGAATGACGTCTGTGCTGCCTCGTTGAATGCTTCGTAACCCACCCTTTACCTCATCACAGTGTGGGGTGTGGTCAGTGGAGCTCCCTGATCCCATCCCATCCTTTGAGGAGGAGGGAAAGGTTGGGTTAGCCATGACTGAGTGGCATTCTCTCTTGTAAAGCCTGTGCTGGAAAGCAAAAAGCCTGAGGCTGGTTTTATCGGCGTCTTTGCTGGAGGAGGAGACAGGGAAAGAACATCACCTGCTCTCCATGGACATGAAAGGGCTGTGTATAGGTGAGCCCGACAACATCTGAGTGCAGTGTCAGGAGAGGCACAGTGAACGTTTGAATGTGCCCACAATCAGTAAGAGAGGCAAGCCGTAAGCCATCAACAAAGAGTTTAAAAAAAATATATTGTGTTCTTTCAAATTATGGAATAACGATGCCAGAAACAGGGAGTGGCGCAGCCCTAGTGCCCTTAAGTCGCAGCCGCCCATGTTCAGGGATTGGTAGCGTTAAGTGGCAGTAAGGGTTTTTAAGGTTCTGGGAAGGATAGCCTTAAAGGGTTTCATGGGGTTTTTTAGGGTTTAGAGAAGGGTAATATTAAAAAGTAGTAACTGGTTTTTAGGGTTCAGGGAAGGGAGTGTAAAGGTGCATTGAGGGGGTTTTAGGGTTCAGAAAAGGGTTAACTTTCAGGGACAGTAAGAGGTTGGTATCGTACAGGTAATGGTAGTGTTTAGGGGTTGTTAGGGATTTTAGGGTTTTGGGCACAGGAGTGTTAAGGGCTAGTAAGGGATTTTTATTTTAGGCTTAAGAGAAGGGTGGCATTATGGGGCAGCTCAGGGTTTTAAGGGCTCGAGTATGGGAAGCTTTAAGGGGTACTAATGGGTTATCATAGAGTACAGTTAGGGAAATTAAAGAATGCATGTAATAAATCTGACTTTTAAAATTCAGTACTTTTGGAATTATCATAGGTAATAATGAGAGGCACATAACATGATCACTTTGAGAATTTCAACTCGTCTTTAATGTAGTTGACATTTTAACAGTTGACTTTATTACATTCAACTGAAAATTCCATAATGAAGACATATCTTAGGCTAAAACAATGTGTAAGGAGTAGGCAAAAGACACACAATTGATGGACGGAATGCAGAACCATTCAATACATTCACCCCCAGTCAAAAGATCTGGGTTAAATCCATCATTCTTTTGCTCACCATGCCACCCCAGTTTAGACCTAGCCATATGCAAATCAGTCTTGGCCCTGTGCCTCATGGGAACAGTACAGCCCGAACTGCCAAGCCAGGTCCTCCCTGGACCGGAAACAAGCATCCTAGGACCGGTTTCGGGGTTTCACCCCTCTTCAGCCAAGATCGGAGTAGGACCATTTACTGGACAGACTTCCTTATTAGGGCTAAAATGCATTTAAAAGAAGAGTGATATGAAATGAGTCATTTAAAGTGATGTACTTAAAAGGCAAATATTACATAGTTGATAACTTTTGACAAAGGGCCAATAATTTCATTATATCCCAAAGAAAGTCTATATGTATGCATGTGTGCAATTTGTGGTAACAAAAACTGTTAATCTACAAATATGTTATCATTAACATTAGACCCAGGGTGGAATTTCAATTACAGTGGAGTAATCATAGTAATTTCAGTAATTCTATATTACTCTTTGATGCAGAATTACCGATAATAACATGATTATGCCCGCTCACGTAATTATGAGCAATTTGGAGGGGAAAATCCTAATACAAGAGCACATTTAGAAAGCACAAGTGACTGCTCATGCTACTGTTTATGTTATGTTGCATTTTTTGCCATTTTCTTAGTGCAGAATGCACCCCGAGTCCATTGTGAACACAAGGGTGCATTTTGGGCTATGCAAATAGTGCTAAATGCCTAAAGGAAATTGGGGGGAAATCCTATCCCAAGTACACATTTTGCCAGAGTGAATAGCTGCTCACACACGCTTTTTCTTAGTGCTATTTCTTAGCACAAAATGCGTCCTTGCATCCGTTTAGGAAACTAGAGGACAATTTAGCACTAACAAAATAGCTCTAAATGCAGAATTACTATTCCTATGTGATTTTGCATAATCTCAAAAAAAATGTTTATAATTCCGCGAATTATAACACATGGATTTACACGAGTTCCATCCACCCCTAATAATCATTATATAATTTAAAAAAAATAAAACAAATTAACACACAAGGGCAATTAGTGAATGGCACTCTGTTTATATGACAGACAAGGGCATTCATATAGTAAAAGAAAACAAAAAATCAGTAAACCACCAATTAAAATGTTGCTCCATCAGCAATGTAAATGCATCAAATAGTGCACACTGGCTCTAGTCTACCATAAAGACTTCTTGCGCAACATCATCAAAACCTCATAGGACAAAAATGGAGCAATGTAATCATCCATGAAATGCCAGGGCCTTGATTGGCAGCCCATCCAAGCAATGGCAAACCATGAAAATATCTGTGCTTCTTATTGTACTTTGTTGAAAACTGATGACATAAGGTCTTCCAGATAATCAAAGCTATCTGTCGCCCAGTTGGATATCAACATTGGAAAAGAAAAAAGATGCCAAACGCATGCGCTCTTGCCCAATGGAGATCCGGTACTCCTTGTCAAAAAGACAGCTGGGAAGCATCAGCAAATATGGTAAGGTTTGTAAACACTTACTCTACTTCCCCCTACACAAATGGACATCATACACTTTTATCCTACTCTAACACTTTATCTGCATCCATCTTACCTCTTCCAAAAAGTGGAAGAGCTTCCAAGCAGGAACCTACTGTTTCCCCTTGCCATCATACGGACGATGTTTAGAGATTATGGGCCACATTTACCAATTTCTCACGCAACGCAGTACAGCAGCCGCAAATGCTGCGCTGCGTGAGAAGAGAGCAGGAGAGCGGCAGATATTTTGAAATATGGCACTCGCTTCCCCTCTCCCTAGAGTCGGCACTGAAATTAGCTGCTGTGCGCCACGGAGACACCTTTGCGCCGTAATGCAAGATATCTCCATGAGTCAAGTATAGGATTTGCACTGGAAGGATACCACTCCTGTACAAAATACTATGCTTAGACTAATTTTAAAGATTTTCCCACTTTGTATGTGTGCTGTGCAATGCAGCTTACATGTGAAGTCAAAGAAGAAAGGAGAAAAAAACATTTCTCCTTCAAAGTGCCTGGTTGAAGGGTGCGCTATTTTCTGACGCTAAACCCAGTCTACTTTATTCAGTAAATTGGGATTAGCGTCAGAAACCTTCGGTAGTTGCATGGAAATGCCTATGCACCACCCATGGTACACCCCCTTGGCGCTAAATAATACAAAGCAGTTGCCTCGCATTACTTTCATGTTATTTCCATTGCTAAACAAGTTTAGCATAGGAAAGAAAATTGGTCAAAAAGATTTTGCACTGATTTGCCATGGCCTAAAATCTTAGTAAATCTGCCCCCTACGTCTGTGAACCCCCAAAGAGCACATCACAATATGAAATATAAGAGCCCTAAATGTAGCAAACACGTTTTATAATGTTAAAGGTTCCTACAGTAGGTCATTAAAAAGACATGAGGTTTCTATGCATGTTAATTGCTCCTTTTGATCGCCCCAGAAATGTGGAAGGAAGGAAGGAAGGTTTGCTCTGAAAGAATGCTTCAGAAGCTGAGGGAGCATGTCCCTGTGCCTCGAATGCAGCTGATCCCAGTGGGGCACTTGACTGGGAGCCCTAATCCTGACCAGTAACCTATAAATGCACTTCTTTAGGGAGGGACACCTAACCCAACGATGAGATCTAGGGGCCCGATTCACAGAATTAACTTAAGACAAAATCCTAAACTTACTACTTTTGGTATTCACAGAATGCACTTACTACTTTTGGTATTCACAGAATGGATTTACGACTACTAATTTTAAGTCCGCACTCGGGCCGGAGATTCCGGCCCGGAGGCGGAGCTTCCGGCCCGGAGGTGGGGATTCCGGCCGGTGGCAGAGATTTAGCCATGGCCGAAATATCCACCTCTGGGCTGGAAGGTCCGCCTCCGGACCGGAAGCCCCGCCTCCGGGCTGGAATTTCCGGCCCGAGTGCTGACGTAAAGTTAGTAGTCGTAAATCTATTCTGTGAATACCAAAAGTAATAAGTGCATTCTGTGAATACCAAAAGTAGTAAGTGCATTCTTTGAATACCAAAAGTAGTAAGTTTAGGATTTTATCTTAAGTTAATTCGAACTCCGGGTATGCACTAGTGTCACTCGATTTATTAATCAGTATGGCCCTCGTTCTGCTTGCATTACAACATCTTATACATTGTTGCCAATGATTTGAGTAGATTTCTGACTTTTGGTGCATTTACAAAAATCCCATGGTTTATGCAAGAAAAAAACCCTGTAAATCATAGATTTCCTTACCTGTCCCTCTTCCATTAAACTCACTCTTGTGGATTGCACACAAGACAGATGCTCTGCCTAAGCAAGTTTGTCAGATATGTGGAATTACCATTTTTTCATTTTCTCTCCACATAAAAATGCTTCTTTGGAGAAAACCCTTCCTCAACATCTTCAAGGAATACAATGGCGTTACCTTCCTATTTCCACCTTATTTCTGCCTTTTGATAAAGAAGTGGAAGTGTGTTTCCAGCGTGGCAGATAATCTGCATAATGTTTGAGACTGCCCACACACCTTCAGCAAACTAAATGGTTTGTGGATGTTTACTTCATTTTGCAGGTCGTCGTCCTCTCACAGACCCTCTGTCATTAAATTTAGTTATACGGACTTTGTGTCGCGGATTACCTGGGGTCCAACACTGAATCTGCGGATCACGAGGTTTTCATTTATGCCCATAGACGCATTTGTCCTTTATACAGCCAATTCATTCCTTGTGGTCCTGAGTGCTTAACCAATTTATGAATCAGGCCCTGTAAGACTAATGTAATGGGAGCCAAATGTTTTTTTGTTGTTGTATTATTTAGCATTCTTTTTTTCTATAGCCCAGGCTCGGCCCATGGGACATCCAAATGTTTTATTATTATTATTTCAATTACACTTCTCCATTAAATGGAATTCAATAAAGTACTCAAATGGACAACAGGAAAAATAATGCCTGAGTCCTCAGGGAAATATGAAACTAATGGGTCCGTATTTAGAAGCCATGCTGAATGATAAAAAAAATACTCTACATCAATGGACCAATATTAAGAGGTGGTCCTGAGCAGTGCACAACAGCAATGAAACAACATTTACATGGTTTCCTCTTGAAAAGCAGGTTCCTATTGACTACCCTAATAAAGAATCATGGTATCCTTCTGATATAGAATACCTGCCCCGACACTAGCCTCTGGATAAAGCACTCCTGATCAATCATGGTAGAAGAGGTCAAACTGGGAGCAGCAAATGCTTTGTTAATCCGTCATGTATAGGAATATGTTGTGTCGTGAGTAAGGGAGAGATGGGGGCAGTGATGTAGGAAGGGGGTGCGGTGGGTGCGGGCCGCCCTGGGTGTCATCACTGAGGGGGGTGACAAAATGGCAAAAATATGTGTTTTAATCACATATTTTTGCCATTTTGTCAAACCGGGGGTGACAAGAAATTGTCTGAGAGAATGGAGAAGGAAGGGTGAGCACTAGGATGAAGATGAGCTAAGGGTGCAGGGACGACGTATAGAAGAAATACAAGTCCCTCTTTCCAGGTTTGCTAGTCCCATCAGGAAGCCGAGTAATGGGTTAATCATGCGAGTCCAAACATTTTAACATAGGGACTCTGATTACTCAAAGTAGCTGAAATTCCTGGGCAAAAAAATGCAGAAGGAATGAGAACTATTGAAGCGACTCGGCAGTGCTAAATCTGATTACCCCAGTTATTCCACATTCCTAACAGACCCCTCATAATAAAGTGCTTTTCCCAATCCCCAGACATACTTCTTCAGTCACTAACAGTATCTCCAGGGGTCAAAACTACCCGCCCCAGTACTGGGCACCTAATTACGATGACCATGACCTAGCATATATTTTCTAGAGATTATAAACATTTTTCCATCAGGGCAGTGTCAGCTTTATGCTTTAACTCTCTGATTTCTCTGTCTGCTGAGCAGGGTCCCTTTCACAAATGTGTCTTTTCGTAATTTTCTTTCCTAGCATTTTACAGAAACTTCTCACCCTTTCAGTCAGTCAGTCAATATCTTTATTCGATTCATACAGAGAATCACTTTCGACCCACGTGGGGTCGGTCCACATCATGCTCTTGCCTGTTCAAATTCAACATGCTGATAGCTACAAGTAGGAGAATATGTCTTCTAGTGCAATTAAAAATAACTATCCCTTCAACTTTTGTACACGTTTTCTCTCTAATTCCACGCATAGTTATGGATGGAAATCCCTTCCGTCTTAGTTCTTGCCGCCTCAGCTGGAAATGGTTGAATCGCCATGGTTACCTCCCCCGTGCCGTTGTATCTTGAAATACAGCTCTATTTTATGTCAGCTCCCTTAAGCTCACAGACTGACTTGGACAAATTTAGGAAGACTATCTATCTATCGGGCTGTTGCCACCCCCTCAATATGAAAGCCCCCATTTGGGCTTTGTTCCTGCCTCCAGCTCCCTTCTGTGGCTGCCTAAACCAACAGTTGCAACAAACTTCAAAATCAACAGCCCTGTCAGAACGAATAATCTAAAATTAATGTGCACTTGTCTGCGCGCATTACCATTCCTGACAGCGACGTCTCGCCCGCGCGGCCGACAAAAAGACAATCCTTCAGAAGCAGTTTGCTCATTGCCAAGGTCTAACGGCTGATGGAGAGCAGAGACGGGGCTGCGAGTCTGATTTCAAACCGTCACGGCAATGGCTCCTGACATGGAAGAGTCTCGCGCGCCAGCACCCGGGACCAGGCGGCTGCTTCCCGCGCTTTCCGCGCTCACTAGTGGCAGCTTCTTCTGTTACCGAAATCCCTCCGGGACTGCACGTAGCATTGTAGCTTTGAAGTGGCTTTTTTTTTTTTTTTTTTGCATTTTTCTTTTATAGAACAAATCCCACAAACATGTTCAGACGGATGAGAACCTGGAGACTTTTTGACAACCGCCTCATACCATGAAGAATAAAGTTCGTCCAGCAAGCCTTTGACTCTGACCTGTGAAGACTAGAGATCGAGGGCTTAAAATGGGGCAGGATCAGTTTTAATAAGTGCTGGACAGTTATTTCTTAAAAAGACATACTTTTTTAAAAATGTTGATGCTCCTAAGCTTTAGAATGTAAGTGCCAACTTGCCAAACACTTGCAACCAACAACCATATACCCTTACGCAGTTTTAAAACAAAAATGTTTTTAGTTTGTTTCAATGCAACACAAAAACAGCACTTTCTCAGTCTCTTCAGTTAAATTATATAAAGAAACAAAATCCCTTTTTTCTTACACCTCATGTATTGCAGTATCCACTTTTCAGAAACCACTTAGCCCCATAGTCCCACCTCGTGGTGTTTACGCGGGAATCCATGCCTTATGCAGTTTTTTGATAGCTGTAAAAAGTCTATGGAAAAGACATAGGGATTTCTCACCCCCCTGAAACTTTCCATGAAAAAACGAGGCAAAAAGAGCAAATTTATCGGAAAGTTTAGTGAGGATTCGTTAAACAGTTCCAAAGTTATTAGCAAACCAAAAAGGAATTTCCTACAGATGCACAGACCTAACTAAAACTACCTAGTGGCAACCACCACTGGGCAGTTATATATATATTTATGTGCCAAAATCTTTCCCCACCCCTCCTCAGTCCCCTTCGTGCCCTCATGGAGTAGGTGCATGCTTCTGGTGTATGGGAGGATCCTTGTAGCGCTCCAAATACCTTCTGTCTCCTTTTCTTGCAAATAAGGTTTCACTGACTCCAGATGCTCTTGCAATCCAAAATGTATTGAAATAACACCTGTTACATAGTTTCAGATAATATCCAATGCGTTTCAGCCACAATTTCTTTGAAAACTGATACACCCTTGTTCCCTACCACCCTTAAAAAAAGTTTTAAGAGTAGACATAGGCATAGTACTAGTCTTGCAACATAATGTATTGCTCTCTGCAACACACCCTGCCATCTTGGAATGTATCATATATTTAATCAATTCTACTGTTGCTACAGTTACTATACATATAACTACTCAGTCTAGTTAAACAAATGTTTTTTCAAAAGTTTGAGAATATTCCTCAAGTAGCGCCCAAGGTATTAGCAAAACAAAATATCAATTTCCTATGTTAACTAAGTCTTAACTATAACTATACTGTGTTGAGTGCCACCAGTAGGTAGATATAGTTAGGAGCTATTTTCCATAGGAAATCCGCAACATTCTATTTGGAATAACTTTGGCGCCGATTGACGAACTTTTGGCCAGCTCCGGTCCACTCCTATCCTGAAAGTTTCACGGTGATTCGACAAGCGGGGGCCGAGAAAAAAGGGGGTTCCTAAAACGCGTTTTCCCCATGCATTTTCCCATAGGACCTTTAGCCGCAGCTATAGCACGAACTGCTGAATGGAATTAAACCAAATTTGGCAAAGAGGTAGTCCTCAGTTCAGACTCGTGCCTTTTGCCTAAATGGTGTAAATCCGTTTGGTAGTTCCTGAGAAAATGAGAGTTAAAAGTACATATATATCTATGGCCTTGGAGGATCCGCCCACCCTCCCGATCGCTCGCTGAATTTTAATTGGCTGCCAACACTCTGAATCAGGAAGTGTTGGCAGCCATCTTGTGCCTCGGTAGAACCGAGTCAGAAGAAACCCAAAACAAAAAGGTGCAAAACGCGAAAAGGGGGCAGGGTAGAATCACCCTAACCCCCTAGGCCTGCTCAGGGGGTCCCACAAGGACCCCCAAGGCCCAAACCCCCCCCCCCCAAAAAAACGGGATGATGCGCGCTGGATGCGCGCATCCTGCCGATACAAAGAAAAAATCCGTGCGGGCTCCCGCGCTACATATGGTAATTTGCCCCCGGGGGGACCAAATACTGGGGGCATATTTAAAAATTAGGTGTGGGGGGGTCTCAAACCCACACACTGCCCCGGGGATGGCCAACCCCTGGGGCACTAACATAAAATATGCAGGGGGGCTCACTGCCCCCCCACAGCCCTGGGGACTGCCATCCCCCGGGGCAACTTTAAAATAGGTGGCGGGGCTCTCAGGCCCCCCCAGCCCCGGGGACCGCCACCCCCCAGGGCTTGTTTAAAAGGGGTGGGGGGCTCTCAGGCCCCCCCAGCCCCGGAGACCGCCACCCCCGGGGCAACTTTAAAGTAGGTGGGGGGGCTCTCAGGCCCCCCCAGCACGGGGGCCCGCCACCCCCTGGGGCAACTTTAAAATGGGTGGGGGGCTCCCAGGCCCCCCCAGCCCCGGGGACCACCAGCCCCCGGGGCAACTTTAAAATGTGGGAGTGGGGCCGCGCGGCCCCCCTCCTGGAGCCTTGTACAGGCCCTGGGGACCGCCACCCCCAGGGACTGCTCCTGCAGTGTCGTGGGGTGCCTACCACTGGGACACTTCTGTTTGCAATGGCAGGGCGGGAGCCTCGTGGCTCCCATCCTGCCATTGCAAACTGCTTTGCTTCATTGAAGCGAGAGCAGGGAAACCTGCTCTCGCTTCAATGAAGCAAAGCAGATTGCATTTCCACATGGGGAGCAGCATGTTAGCTGCTCCCCCTGTGGAAAAGCCATGCCGGCTCTCGCAGGAGGTGGTGAGCCGGCTGGGACTGTGGTTCCCCAGGGCTGGGGGGCCCCTCTGGGCCCCCCATTATGATAAAGATATTGCCCCCAGGACTTGGCCCCCCCGGGGGCTAAATAAAAACAAAGCGCAGGAGGCCGCGCTTCATTTTTTTTCGCCAGCGGGTTGCGCGGACCCTACGCGCATCCCGTCTAGGGGTTCAGGGTGTTTCTACCCTGCCCCCTTGTCGCGTTTTGCACCTTTTTTTCGGTTTTCTTGTGCCTTGGTGCTACCGAGCCACAAGATGGCTGCCAACACTTCCTGATTCAGAGTGTTGGCAGCCAATTAGCATTCAGCTCGTGCTCGGAAGGGTTCAGGGAGGGTGCGGGGAGGGTGCGCGGATCCTCCGAGGCCATAGATATCACTAACTTTTTTACCCTAGTTTTCTCAGGAACTACTGAACGGATTTACACCATTTATGCAAAAGGCATGAGTCTGAACTGAGGACTACCTCTTTGCCAAATTTGGTGTAATTCCTTTCAGCAGTTCGGGCTTTAGCTGTGTCAACAGGTCCTATGGAAAAATGCATGGGGTAAACGCGTTTTGGGGCCCCCCTTTTTTCTTAGCCCCCGCTTGACGAATCACCGTTAAATTTTCAGGATAGGAGCGGACCAGAGCTGGCCAAAAGTTTGGAAAGTTTTGCGAAGATTCGGCAATCGGCGCTAACGTTATTCCAAATAGAATGTTGCGGATTTCATATGGAAAATAGGTCCTAACTTTATCTACCTACTGGCGACCGCCAGTGGGTAATATATATATACATATCTATATATATATATATATTTGCCCTACTGGCAATAGCCAGTAGGTAGTTATAGTTAAGACCAACTTTTCCCATAGAAAAAGCATTGTTTGTTTTACTAATAACTTTAGCGCCCTTTAACAGGCCTTCACAAAGGGGGGCGTGGCCTGCAGCCTATGATGGTGGTCGCATAAGCGACGAGCTCCGGGCCGGGCCGTTTTAATCCAGTAATTACTCCTGACCCTGCAGCAGTAGTGTGTTTGAAGCAGCGGCGATTCATATCGGACCACGTATCAATCGTGTCGGCGGTGGTGAAGACACAGATCGGCAGCATTCAGTGTCTGCAGGCTGGGAGTGGCATCCAGCCACACCGGAGTATCCTGTAGGGGGACTGCCTGTGCTGCACTGGAGAGCGGGCTGTCGGCTGCGCGAGGTCCGGGCTTGGGCCTGAACTTGTCTGCCAAGCGAGAGCACACGGAGGGCTGTGGCGGCTGTCGGTGTAAATAATACAGCCGGTGGTGAGGCACATGACTCCTTCCTTCCCCCTTCACCTCCCTGGCTGGCGGATCACAGTGGGCACTGCAGCTGGGGGTCAGTGCCGCTGGCCACCCTGGATGCACATACCTCACTCTCCCACTGACTTTGTTAACCGGCGGAGCGGAGGCAGGGGGCCCTGAACACACTGCGGGCCTCAGCTGGCGGTTGAGACATGGATCGGCACCACTAAGGGCCTGCAGGTTGGGTGCAGCCTCCAGCCACACCGGAGTATCCTGTGACTGCCTGTATTGCTTACAAGAGTGGCCTGCCCGGCTGCAGGGGGCCCAGGCTTCGGCCTGGACATTTCTACCCGGCAAGAACACCCGGAGAGCTGTGGCGTATATCGGAGAGGATAGTGCAGCAAGTGGTGAGGTGCACGACTCCTTCCTTCCCCCTACACCCCCCGACTGGCTGGTCACAGGGGTGTTGAGGCTGGGGGACAGTGCCGCTGGCCATTCTGGATGAATGAACCCCACTCTCCCACTGACATCTATTAACTGGTGGAGTAGAGGCGGTGGGCCCTGAACTCACTGCGGGCTTCTGAAGGCAGTAAAGGCGCAGATCGGTGGCACTCAGGGACTGCGGGCTGGGAGTGGCCTCCAGTCCCACTGGAGTATCCTGTGGTGGGACTGCCTGTGCTGCACTCTGGAGTGGATGGCTCAGCTGTGCGAGGACCAGGCTTGGGCCTGGACCTTTCTGCCTGGGGAGAGTACCCAGAGAGCTGTGGCATCTGTCGGTGAGGATAGTGCAGCAAGTGCTGAGGTACACGACTCCTTCCTTCCCTCTTTACCCCCTTGGCTGACTACTCACGGGGGACGTTGAGGCTGGGGGCTGACACCGCGGGACATCCTGAATGAACAAACCCCCTCTTCCACTGACATTTCCTCTGGCAGATCTCCGCGACTGGACCCAGAAAGTGTGTCCACCCCAGCGGGAGACAAACTAGATATGATTCTACAGGAAATTTGGGACTCCAAAGCCTCACTTGAAAGTCAGCTGGGCACGGTTTCAGTGCATTTGAACTCACTTAAAGATGACCATTGCAAGCTGTCCGATAAAGTTAAAAACACAGAAAAATTGCTGGACACTGTGGGACCCCAGGTCACTGATCACGAGAGACAGCTGAAGGAGATGCGACAACAGATAGATGCCTTACACGCCTGGGCTGATAATGCGGAAGGGCGGGCGAGGCGCAACAACCTCTGAATAGTGGGTATGCCCGAGGGGACGGAGGGGCTCAATCCTATGACCTACATTCAAGAGTGGCTACGAACTGTGGTGGCACCCATGGGTCTCTCCCCGCATTTCACGATTGAGCGGGTTCACCGGGTCCCTGTGCGGCACCCCATGCCTGGAGCGAACCCACACCCAATATTGGCCCGTATTTTAAATTACACTGACCGGGACCGAGTGCTGCAGGCGGCAAGGGACCAGGCCCCATTTCTGTTGGAGAATGCGAGGATTTCCATATTCCCGGATTACACTCAAGCGGTTCAGGGTAAACGCTTCTCTTTCGCAAGGGTCCATGCGGCGGGTCTGACATTTGCATTACTTTTCCCAGCCAAGCTCAAGATTAATCACAACCAACGATTGTTGTTCTTTGACACCCCGGAGAGTGCGTGGGAAAGGCTGGACCACCACTTCCCAGATGTCCTTCGGGAACGGAGAATGGACCCGACGCAGCCAAAATCACAGCGGCCCCCCGCTAACGCAAGAAGGGTATGATTACACAGAGTGGGGGACTTCTCCCCCGCCCCACCAGCTGGTCATGGAGGGAAGACGGGAGGCCCTCCGGACTGCCGAGACACTCAGAGTCCCACGGCCAGATATCAGCACTAGCCCTTCTGAGGCAGCCGACTCAGACTCTGACACTGGGGGTAGTATGGCCTTGTTTCCATCGGCATCCACTCAACTCAGTCAAGACCCCTTAGGCAGCTATCGGAATTAGATCTACCCACGTTCGAAACTTTATGATCGATATGGGTGACTTCATGTCCCATTGGTCTTTATTGTGTAATGTGTTCATTTTGTTGCTGTTTATGCACGGGAACCTGTGGAAAAGTCTCTTAGTATAATGGCCCGGCCCGACTTGGGCATGTATCTCTACCATTGCTCAGGAGAGTTGTGTGTTCCACATGTAGCCTACCCCACAAGCATAAGCAAGAGTTCTAGGTGCAGAATGTTGACTCTGTTTTGCACAGTTTGGTCGGTCGAGGTTCTATCGTTGGACCCAGTATTGAGGGTTGATTGTATTGATTTTATGGTTGCTGCATGTTCCGATCTGGGGTTTCAGGGGTGGGGGTGGTGGGTTGGGGGTTGACCCAGGGGAGCTGTTGGTTTCACAACTATAAATGGCGGTTGAGAAATTGTATACTGTCCTATCCTGGAATGTTCGGGGGATGGGGTCGGCACAGAATCGTCGCTCAGCTACATCGTCGCAAGGCCCAAATAGTATGTCTCCAGGAGACGCACCTTTTGCAATCTGAGACATGTAAACTACAGAGGAGCTGGCGTGGCCAATTTTATGCTACAGCGTACTCCGCCTTTTCTAGAAGGGCTGTAATATGGATACGGGCAGGAGTCCCATTTGCCCATAGCGAGTCTCGAATAGATGACCAGGGCAGGTATGTTCTGATTCGTGGGACCCTGGATGGTAGACCGGTGGTGTTGGGCTTCATCTATGCTCCGAACATG
The DNA here is from genome assembly GCF_964204655.1 of Triturus cristatus. Classification (NCBI taxonomy): domain Eukaryota; kingdom Metazoa; phylum Chordata; class Amphibia; order Caudata; family Salamandridae; genus Triturus; species Triturus cristatus. The sequence continues at coordinate 99,879,313 of NC_140588.1, forward strand.
GAACAGGAGGCCTATCTCTCCAGGTTAAGACAGGCACTATTGGACTGGGTACAGTACCCATGGTTATTAGTTGTGGACTTTAACACTGTGTTTGATGTCTACTTGGACCGCTCCCATCCCCCTTTGTCGAACACTAACGCAGTGAATCAAGCTGCTGCACTAACGAGGTGGCCACGGGGGTGGAACCTTGTGGACGTCTGGAGGTCCCAGCACATGAATATGCGGTAATACTCCTTTTTTCACACCCACATAACCTACATACCCGATTAGACCATTTTCTCTGCACCATAGATTTGTCCTCTGCCATGCATCACAGCACATTCCTGGGAAAAAACATTTCCAACCATAATCCTATAGAATTGTCACTGCATTGGGAGCAGGCCCCCACGCCTATCCCAACATGGCGGCTGCAGCCGGTGGCCTTGGAAGATCAGGTGTTCTGTGCTAGGTTAGCCGACACTGTTACTACATATTTTGCTGATAATGAGGGCACAGCTTCCACCAGAGTGATTGAATCGGAAGGCCTTCAAAATTACAAAACGGGGGATTGCTATGGGTAGTTTAGGGGGAATTAGGAGAGAAGTGACCAGAGACCTAACAGAATTAGAGGACGGACTGCAGGCGCGAGAGGTGGCAGCACAGGGACATATACTGGGAGTGGAGCAGTTGCAGGAGGCAAGGATTAGGTATGCCGAGCTCTTAGAGCGGCTCCGGACAATAGATCTCCATGCATAAACACTGCACGTTCAGAACTCCACCGCAACATTGCTCTGCAAACTCCCAATAATGTCTTCCACTAGTAGTGCCTTGAGAGATCTACACTGGCTCTAGAGTGGAAAATCGGACTAAGTTCAAAGCTCTGAACTATATGTTCAAGATCAAGACAGGCACTGCCCCTCAATACCTGCAAAAGTTAGTCCATTCCTATCAGCCTCCCGCTTGTTGCGGTCCACCACCCAGGAACAATTTGTGGTTCCTAGGGTCAAGTTTACAAGAATGGGTGGTAGTTCTTTTTCCTATCTTGGCCCACTCTTATGGAATTCTCTTCTCATAATGATTCGTAGAGAAACACTTTACACGAATTTCCGTAAACTACTAAAAACTTGGTTATTCAATCAATAACTTTTCATTTCCTTGGTCCCTCAGTCCTGTGCTGGGACACCCTTTTTGGATAGCTGTGCGCATTATTAAATTACTTTAACATAACATAACATAACACGTTGCTGGTGCGACTGAGTGCTCTTCCATTGACTCCAACTCCCACTTTGGCAGTCTATGATGCTCACGGCGTGCTCTTGACCACCCAGACTGAAATTAATATGGCCTTTCACGACCACTATACTAAGCTATATAGTGCACAACCGGTGGTGGGGTCCAAAGAGATGATGCAATTCCTCACAGGTATAGACCTCCCTACGGTAACGGATGCATCTGCTGAATTGTTGACTGCACTGCTTACCATAGCAGAGATCCGGGTTGCTATAAAAACGCTGCCACGTAATAAGACCCCAGGCTCGGATGGCTTGCCGGTGGAATTTTACTCCACATATGTGGACGCGTTGGCCCCGCAGTTATTACAATAATATATCACCTCTCTTGACGAAGGTGCTGCCCCCCACTACTAAGGAAGCAATAGTTGTGTCCCTATTGAAACATGATAAGGCTCCCACCGAATTATCTTCGTATCGACCATTATCCATGCTAAATACGGAATATAAAATCCTAAGCCAAATTTTGGCATCCATATTGCTTCCCCTGTTGCCTGCACTAATACACACAGATCAGTGTGGCTTTATTCCCAAGCGTAGCACTTTACTGAGTCAATGCAGTCGGCGGGATGCCTATACCTAGATATAAGGCAAGCGTTCAATACAGTTAGCTGGCCCTATATGCTCACAGTACTGGTTAAATTTGGTATACCCCCTGAATATTTTAAGTGGGCACAGTTACTCTATACTGACCCCACGGCTTGCGCCAAATCGGGAATGATCATATCGCTGGCATATCGTATTTATAGGGGAACTCGCCAGGGATGCCCCCTATCACCCCTGTTGTTCGTGTTGGCATTGGAGCCTATGGCACAGCGATTGCGTTGCGTGATGGCCCCGTACCGTATACCATTACAGCTGGTAATACATTCCGTCTCACTCTACGTGGATGAAATGCTGTTATTTTTTAGGGAACTTGGTGTGGACATGCAGATCATTGCTGCGGTATTCTCGCAGTTTGGAGTCATCTCTGGTCTGCAACTTAATGCCCCGAAGTCAGTAGCAAACTCTTTCTCTGGTACATACATGGAGACCCAATTGCAATTTGCAGTATAAAGTAGAGCCCACCACATTTAAATATCTTGGGATACAAATTTATAGGTCCTCCGCTGACACTATCAATGGGAACGTGGGGCGGACTATAAACTCGCTCCGATCGCAAGTTTCCTTCTGGAACACCCTGCCGTCGTCCATGGCGAGCCGACTGGCTGTGTCCAAAATGGTCATGTTAATTCGACTCTTATACCATTTTGTGAATATTCCTATGGTCCTGCCGGCCTGGAATTTTAGGTCATTATATACATTACTCACATCCTTGTAAGGGGACAGGGGAGGCATCGGTTAGCACTATCCAAGATGCAACTACCGAGTACGGCGGGTGGCATGGGGGCCCCTCATTTTATCACGTACTGTACTGTTGGGCAATTGCAGTGGCTGGCATATTGGTTAGCAGGACATAACTTGTTTGAAATAGGTTATACTCCGGAACACTTACGACAAGGGAAGTTGCAGACATTGCTATGCCCTGGTGCTGACAAGATACGGAACCCTCCCTTCCTTTTGTCTATTGCCCTCCGCTACTTGAAGCAGGCTCAGAAATCTGCTAAGGTCCTGAACCCTTATGCTCCGAACATCCCCCTTTGTGGTCTACCTACCCTACGTGGTGTATTGTCGGAAGGCCGGGTTCGGGACTGGATGCGGGCGGGTATCTCCACAGTGGGATACCTCTTCCTAGATGGTACACTGATGACACATGACAAATTTGTCCATGCCAGAGCGGTGCCAGTGACTCTGTTTCTTACGCATGCCTCAGTTGTACAGTATGTCTGAAAGTATTGGATAGTGGCACAAACGGAACCTCCTGTGTTTCAATTATTGCAGTCCCTTCACATCATGGGACATGGACGTCACTTAGTACGCTGGCTGTATCGAGGACTGCGTGAACACCTACACGTACCACTATTGCCTCTCCGGCAGAAGTGGGAACTAGCACTGGCGAGGGAATTGGAGGATAGGGAATGGGAGGCTGCCCTGGAGCATCCCAGACGAGTATCCCGCAATTTTCGTCTGAAATCAATACAATTATTAATATTACATAGGGCCTATCTTACACAACAGGCCATTCCCAAGATGTACCCCTTAATTGCTCCACAATGTCTCAGATGTCCCCACCATCCTGCCGATTTTATTCATATGTTATGGTCATGTCCTGTCCTGGGGAGGTTTTGGACTGAAGTTACCAATGGGCTATATATACTAACGGAACGCACCCGGTGGGACACCATGGAGGTGTGTCTATTGGGTCTCCTTCCACTACCAAAGAAGGCGAAACTGTTACGACCTAATGCTCGCTAAACAGCTAATAACACAGCGGTGGAAGTCTTGCAGGGCACCACGGGAGGGCAAGTGGAGAGATGAGGTCATCCAATGGGCGGTGGCGGAGGGAGAGGCGTTGGCTCGCGAGGAATATAAGGGATTAAGGAAAAAGCTAATTGCACTAGAATGGTCCCAAGTGTTAAAGAAATTCAAGGCAGAAACGGAGGATGAAGCGGTGGTAGCCCTGGACCCCTCTGTTGAGCTTGCCACGTCTGCCTAATTCTGGCTTGGACAGTGATTCTAATAGGAGGGATGAGCGAGCTGGTGGGGGGCCCTCCCCTCAGCCTCCACCCCCCTGCCCCGGCCACACAGCCACTCTCCTGCTTACCAGTCTGATACCTTCTTCCCCGATTCCTTTCCCCCCTCCCCACCCACATGAACCACACTGAAGCAGCACTGTCTTAGATGATCCTCGAGGCTTTATCCGGGTGGTACAGGTTGGAATTCTGCAGCCAAGTTTATGGTTCACAGATTATAGGGTGGGAAAGTTGTGGGTGGGGTACTGTGGATGGGTGTTGGGTAGGTAACAGATGTTATGCATTGATACAAGAATTATTGCTCTGAACGTATTCTTGTGGTTTCAATTGGGGCCATAGGCTGTTACATCATGTGTCGAGTAATAATATGCATTAAGATGATGTCACTTAGATACTTGTTCAAATATGTAAGCAATCGGATGACGTATGTATAAAAGGATAGATAACTATGTAGTGTTCCAAAGGATTGAATGGAAAATGCAAATAAAATTGGTTTAGAAAAAAAAACGTTCTTTAAAAAAACAATTCAAGAAAGGTGCCCAGCTTTGCCTAATTCTGCATGGACAGCTTCAGGGTAATCCGTCAAGTGGGGGGCGAGAAAAAAGGGAACCAAAACACTTTTCCCCATTCAAAGTCTAGGGGAATTTTGCATTTTTTGAACCTGAGTACAAGCCAAACCTCTGAACAGATTTACACCAAATTTGGCAGAAAGCTAGATCTTGGTCCAGAAACATCTCCTTTTGTAATCTGGTATAAATCTATACAGTACTTTTGGAGTTATTAAAGAAAACCATATATAGATATCTGGGCAAGGACTCCATACAGGTATGATGGTGAGATGTGATTGATTGCTTTTGTTTTGCTAATAACTTTGGTGCAACTTGATGAATCTTCACAAATATTTCAAAATGAGTACAACAATCATTTCAGCCACTGTCTGGAAAGTTTCAGGGTGATACGTCAAGCAGGGGCAGAAGAAAAGGGGGGGTCTCAAAACACTTTTTTTTCTATGCAATGTCTATGGGAATTTTGCATTTTTAACATGCCTACAGCAAGCCATTCGTGGTGGTGGTCCAGGAAGGAGATGAGATTGATGAAGCTCTGTTTTGGAAATTTGTTTGAAGATTTGCCAAACGGTGCTAAAGTGCCTATGAAAATTATGACCTAACTTTAACTGCAATTTATCAACGACTTATATATGTACATATACAGATGCACAGAATGTAATATGCTATTTTTTATTATTGTTAACTGTGGAGTGGCGTCCAGTGGCATAACAAACTTGTTGCCCCCATGCAAAGTACATGGAGGGGGGCCCCGCCCCCAGACAACGTCATTAGCTCTCAAGCCAGGAGCCCGCCATCTGTGCACAGTGCTGGTTGGGGCACCCTGAAGCTCAGGGGCTTCCCTGCACCACGGGGCTGTAGGGGCTATTGTTACGCCACTGGTGGTGCCATGACACATGAGAAGCAAAGGGGCATAACTTGGTATTTGCTTACTGTTGTTGAAGACAACCCACTTTATTGCGCACACACAAATGTCTATGGGAATTTTGCATTTTTAACATGCCTACAGCAAGCCATTCGTGGTGGTGGTTGTATTAATGTACGGTAAGTATATATTACTTTTGTTTAAAAGAAAATATAGAAATTCACTGAAATAAACGAAGGTCACAGGAACGTAATAGTTAGGTTGACGTTTTACCCACATAAAACCATAGAAATTCAGCAGTTATAGTTATACTTATAGTTATCCTTATCTGAAGAAACTATAACTTGTGCCTTTAAGTAGCTGTGGACCACGTGTTATAGATTCCTAACTATAAGTGCTCCAAGTTAAACAAGATAAAGGCCGAGGGCCCCTGATGTGGGTTGTATAGTTATGATTGAAAGTAGGTTGTGACTTGAAGACAAAGCCTGTTCCATAAAAGAAAGGCTGACACTGCAGTGTAAAATATCCAATGTGGATATCTGGCCACTTGCCCATGGTAAATGTATACATAATTCTGTGTAACAAGGACATATATAAGTTGTGGATGTATATTTCCATAAGTTTGCTGAAGATTTTGATGCATTGCACAATTTAGAATAAGTAACATTTCAGGTTTATCCCCCTTAGACATGGTTTATCTCATGCTGGTGTAACCATAGATTTACGTTTGTAAGCCACTGTGTCCATCTCAGGAGCATGCTTCATGCATTTTACTAAACTACAGTGGGTTGTTGATAGGGCCTTTCATAGGGTCTCTTTTCAGTGGCAAATGTATACCTGCCAACTTCTCCACTTAAACTTACGGGTCATATGAAGCCTTTAATTGGGTAATCCCATGATGGTGAACAGAAATTTTTTCTTGGGGTAGCGTGATGAATTACCTCAAGCCCACAAACCCTATAGGACGGGCTCACAATCATCACAAAATCAACAGTGATGTCATCATTGATGCCATTTGAGATGTTATCAGTGATTTCATTATCAATGGGATTTAACATGTTCTAATTGATGCAATATGTGAGGTCATAAGCAGTGTATGGCAGGGGAGCAAGTCCTAGTTATCTCAGTGAACTATAACTGGTGAATCGTAGTCTTTTAACTTGTTTTTAAACAGTTTTTGTGTTAATTCAGCACCTAACTATAATGCAACTTTAACATTTGATTTTCTCTGTTCTAAAAAGAGGCTCTTATTTTGTAAATTTGGGGTACCTCAGGACTTCTGCAAGACCAATCATCCAGATATCACTAAAATGTTTACCCCTTCATGCCTACCCTAAGCTCTTCTTTAAACGTGAGTTTCTCAAAAAAGCCGAACAGATTCACACCAAATAGTAAAAAGAACACTTTGAATAAAGTTCTAACTTTCTGCTAAATGTGGTGTAAATTTGTTAAGCCATTTCTTCTGTATCACTTCCCAAATGTTCCCTTGGAAATTAACATGAGAAAACAATCTTTCAAGACCTTCTTTTTTCTTGGCCCCACTTGACAGATCACTCCGAAACTTTCCAGGAAGGAGATGAGATTGATGAAGCTTTGTTTTGGAAATTTGTTTGAAGATTTGCCAAACGGTGCTAAAGTGCCTATGAAAATTATGACCTAACTTTAACTGCAATTTATCAACGACTTATATATGTACATATACAGATGCACAGAATGTAATATGCTATTTTTTATTATTGTTAACTGTGGAGTGGCGTCCAGTGGCATAACAAACTTGTTGCCCCCATGCAAAGTACATGGAGGGGGCCCCCGCCCCCAGACAACGTCATTAGCTCTCAAACCAGGAGCCCACCATCTGTGCACAGTGCTGGATGGGGCACCCTGAAGCTCAGGGGCTTCGCTGCACCACGGGGGCTGTAGGGGCTATTGTTACACCACTGGTGGTGCCATGACACATGAGAGGCAAAGGGGCATAACTTGGTAGTTCCTGACTGTTGTTGAAGACAACCCACTTTATCGCGCACACACACTGAAAACTGAATTCATAGCTCTATTGTCTAGTGTTATATTTAAATAAATTATCAGGAATTGTTGGTTGTCAACAGTGCCGGTTATTATAAGTTACTCAAGTGTTTATTTCACTGGTTGCGCTCCGTTTGATCTCTCTTCTCATGTCCCCTGCAGGAGGTAGATTCCTTGTGGGAATCATAGAATCAAACCAGGTGGAACTAATAATGAAACAAAATTTAATATTTTCTGAACTCGTCATTAGAAAATGTATTCTAATCCATTTGGGAGCGCAGCAATTACAGGTTACTTTATTCAGTTCCCATTGCCAGCCAGGAAGAGACTGCTCAGGGGATGAAGGAAGTGGGCAGATTCACAGGAAGTGAACTCACTTTCATGGGAATTAAACTCTTGATTAATTGGAGTCTCCACTACTTTACCGGCATCTTGCCAGTAATTATTAAAACTTACTCATGAACTTTTAATACATAATCTAAGATTTGCTTTCGATTTAGTTACGAAGCTGCTGCGAATGAAAAGAGCAATCAGTCAAACAATAATGCAAATAATTGGTGGATACCCTATCTGTTCAAATCACATTTCGAATATTTGTGGAATACTTTCACAATTCAGGGTGCACTAAACCTGCTTTGTTTAATATGCTGTATGCCTCACAAGAAAGGTCAATCTTCATGTGTGAATAGCTGATTTCCTAAATGGCAAACTCAGCTTTCTGCCCTCTGCTATAATTTGATAAATCCCTCTGTGTGTTATATATATAAGATCATGCTTGATGCAGTGCTTAATTTCTGCAGGTGGTTTCCCGTGCTCAGCACTGGCACTTAATCATTAACACCAGAACTTTTCATGAGCACCAGTTAAGAACACATTCATTTAAGGTAGGCACGGGGAGATTAAGTGATTAGCCCTGAATCACAGGATGTTGAACCTCCTCCGAGACTCGAACCTGGTTCCCCAGCTTCAAAGTCAGCAGCTCTGGCCATTACGCCACATCCTATCTCCATTTACATGGCTAGTAGTTGGTTCTGTTTTATGTGGCACTAACAGGAGGAATGAAACTGCCTCCTGACGTGAGCCTCGGCTCTTATATTTTTTTACAAATTAACACTAGCTTGATGTGTTATTATCCATAGAGTCTTTATCACTTCTCAAACAAGCATTGACAAAGCCAATAGGTCTCACTTTTGTGATTTATTGGCTTTGACTATAACTTTTAGCGACACAGCTAAAGTTAAAAAAAATGCCTTTGATGCAGCTGCCCGCATCATTTTGTAGGCACACGCAGTACAAATGCATGTGCCTACACAATAACGCAGCCACTTTCTTTTTGGTGTTCAATATGAGATGAACCTGAAAATAAAATGTGCTAATGTTTTTAAGGGAGCTTGCTAGGTGTAAGCAAGGAGTGGGCGACACAACATTGGGGTGGACTGGCAACTGTGTAGCCAACACAAGGAGGGTGGGAGGAGGCAGGAGCAATTTGGTGACGGTGGGAGAAGAACGAGCACATCAGGGAGGATAGGGAGCTGCACTCCAGTGACAGAGAGACAGACAACTGCAGAGAAGAGAAGTGCCCAAGCGAGATATCTTGAAAACACATGCAATCTCATGGAGTGCTTAACACAAAACAAAAAAAGTAATGCTAGATGAACAAGCAGTGGAAGCAGAGATGCCAGCCAGTGAAAGACATAGTAAAGTGACAATGCTCCATAATAGGGACAAACACAAGATTAACAAGCTGGGACACGAATAAGAAAGAAGAAAATGAGAGTGACACGAAAATAAACCAATGGTCAGCAAAGGGCGGGCTCAAAGCCCTTCTGTGTTCTTGTGAAGCCACAATATGCCTCACAACAGACAGGTGCGTGCGCTATCTAGTAGGCTCTACCCAAAAATTGGCTGCTTTTAACATATTCATAAAAGTTAAAGTAGACAACGTCATGCTTATGTGATTGTGCGGAGCCCTTCTGGGGATGACTCTACTTTTGACTTTATCGCGAGTTCCTGGTTAATCCAGGTGAGGCTGGTAAGGTTAGTTTCTGGTCCTATCGGGATTATAAAATTTCTAGTAACGCCCAAGGTGTGGTGTTTTTGTACCTGAACACGGAAGCTTCTGAAAGCCTGAAAGCAGCAAAGTGTCTGGGTGAAATCTAGGGAAATAATGGGTAATTACTGTTGGGCTTGTGTTAGGCAACGTGGTAACAAAATTGAGTTCACTGTGAGGTCTGCAATAATGACATTTAATGTAAATTGATTGCATTCAAAATATAATGAATAGAATGGTTATTGTTCTTGTAAAGTTTAGGATCAGGCATAAGAGAAGAATTGAATGTAGGGAAAAGTAAAACAGACAAAGTAATGGTTACTTTTATTAGATAGATAGACTATCGATAGATAGATAGATTTATTTTACATCATGGTACATCGGTGTGGAGTTTATTATAGTACATTTATAGTTGCCAACTTGGGCACAATATTATCATTATTAATTATTACAGTATGGTATTTAAAACTCGATATTGCAGTGGAATACCCTTGCTGTAGCTCAGGTTTCACACTAAGACACTGATGCGCCATAATGTTAGGCACTGCAGAAGTTAGATCCCACACCTTTTGATCGACTAAAACATCACAGGGTGGACCTTTTGTCCCATCCTTAGCCACTTCAAAACCACCCTGCGTGCTACTCAGAGAATAAAGGAAGGGCATGGAGTGGAAATTACAAAAAATTATTTTTGATCTGGTGCACCATTTATGACACATGAGAACTGAAGTAACAGAAGCAGAGATAAAAGATGCAAGCCAAAAATAGCAACTACTTCCCCCGACTACAACTACATATTGACAACCTCTCCTCCAAGAACATCACTTGCCATTATCTCAAGAGAGACATTCATTAAGTAGGAAAACAATACTCCAATACGAAATTCACTCACACAGTGAGAGCCTCCCTGCAACTTCCTAAAACCCTAAAGTGGACCTATTCTGCCAACATCACCTCTGGTTCCCTTTTGAGAATCATTGGAAAGAATTGGTTTTAATAGGCGCGCATTCACATAGCTTATCCAACACTATTTCAGCAAGGAAGTACATCCCTAAATTGGCATGTCTGCAACAAGAAATTACATTCAGAGCACTACCCCTGCCACACACCTCATCAGAACTTGGAGAGCAAACCAAAAGCCTTCTGTTCAGAACAGTAACATCAAATCACATGTGAGGTTATTCTGGTTTCAGATCATGCAATCTCTATTCTTGCAAATGTATGTATGCTTGGTCCCCTATTCTGTGTAAGGGTTCTTGACTTGAACTCTAATGAGGCATAGGCAATTGTAAGTAAAGATTTTGAGGTCATAAATATCGACCTACAATCTATCATGTATTTAATTATATATTGGTAAGCCTAGATATGTGCCTTGAAGATATGCATACTGAAAAGATATATTGCAGTGATATACATATATATTCAAGGCACGAAGATGTGGAGTTAGTTAGAGTAACTCTATATTTACCTATGTATATACTTACCTTGACAAAATAGGCTCTCACTACGAATATCACAGAATTTGATTCATGGATACAAGGAAGTTACGAATCTGTAACCAAGTACAGGCAATTATGAGTTTTTTCTCCCCCTAAATGGGCAATAACAGTTTAGACATGGTAATACAGGGACCTTTTCTAGGCAGTTTTTCAAGATTGTGGCAAAAAGCTGACAATTTCTGCCTGTTCTGAGCAGGAAGAAAGTGTCAACGGGAGCTTTGGTGGGTGTTGCGTTGTGGGGCATGGGTGTAGCACCAGATTTTGTCTGTTCGGTGAGAGCTTCATTTTCTCTCCCTATGTTGCTGCAGATGTTATTTTGGGGCTAAGCTATACTGCTGCCACTGGTCCACAGTCTCTGAAGCAGCCAAGTGATATCTAGTGTCTCCATGCCTGGAATTATTAGGGCTAAAGTTTGCAAACCCATTAATTCTAGGCCTGGAGAGTCTTAGAAGTGCATGAGGCACATTTTTCACCCAAAGTTATCACTGGGTACCGGGAAGTTGCCATCTCCTCCGGACTCCGGCTGGTTCAGCTAAACATCCTACATAGGACATACCTGTCAGGTCCCACACTGGTCCACATGGGATACACTCAAGACAGTGGCTGTGCACGGCGCTGCGAGCAGGAGGGTACCTTCATCCATACACTTTGGGGATGTGAGATCCTTCAGAAATTCTGGGAGGGGGTGGTGGCATTGATTGGGGAAGTTTTGGGGCAACAATTACATTTCAACATTAAATTGATTTTGTTAAATATATGGGACCCCACTGATCTTACGGCCAAAGAGAGGATATGGGTCACTTTGGGTTTCATGGTGGCCAAGCGGAATGTCGCAAGACTGTGGAGGGCTCCTTTATCACCAACCATTGCGGACTTGGCCAAAGACATGGATTGGTGTATGATGACTGAGATACCTATCTATGTTTCCAGGGGATGCCCAAAGAAGTGGTCTCAAAATTGGGGGCCTTCGAATACTTTCCGGGGGGAGATATGTGAGCCACCGGGGGGTCGGGGGAGGACGACGTTGGATAGTGTGTCATTCCCGAATGCATTTATGCTGCAGTGTGATGAAGAAGACTTTAATGTTTTATTGCACTTTATGCCATTATTTGCCTATGGAATGTTGGATTCTTGCTGTTTAACATGCCAAATCTTTCAATAAAAAGTTATATAAAAAAAAGTTATCACTGGGTAAAATACCGCAACTTGTAACAAGAACCATACAGTTAGTTGATATTCTGGAGTCGGTATTCTTAAACATCGATATAAGAAACTCTTTCTGGTAGTACACTGCATAGGGTAATCCTTGACTAGGTGCAGTGCAAGTTATACAGATGAAATTTGTAGTGCTACCTGCTTTCTCTGTTCTTTCAGTACAGAAGGCAGACATGCTTCTCTGCAAGCCTTCTCCTTTAGAAGTTCAAAGTAACCCAAGGAATGGACAGCTTCTCCTCGACAAGCAATGTTGACTTCAAATGGTTTATGATCTTTACACATCTCAGCCTACTACCTTCACAGATATGACTCGCTGTGGAACACAGTTGTATTCTCTCTGTTGAAATGTTGAAAGATCTTGTGTGTCATGCCAGTTGTCAAATATCCTCTAACATATAGCTCTGCTTAACATTTAAATCAAATATATTTTCCTGCTCTGAAAGTTGTGACAAGAGAAATAATGCTGGTATTACTGTGTTTCTATCTCGTTAAAGATAGAGCCACAGTTGCAAAATCTAGGTTGGATTTGGATACTCAAAGGTTTAAACTGGCGGTGTGACCGCCACAACCTGGCTCACAGAATCAGGATTTGTGAAAGCTTACATACAGAATTTCACTGCACGACAGGCATAATTCCCTAGTTTACAGGTTTATCCAAAAGGCAGAAAGTAAGGATTAGGAACAGGAGTTCTTTCACGGTGAGGGTAAATTATTGGGTATGTGGTGGGCAGATACAAAGTGAAAACGTTGGGGCTTATTTAGGGTTTGGCAGAGCAGGAGGTACATCATAAAATGGCATTTCTCCATCTCCGCCTAACCTGCTGTTTCCCACCTGTATTTGGAGCTGGGCAATTGCTGGGCAACCACCAGTCAAGCCTCCACTAACTCTATTAGTGTTAAACCTTGACCTGGGAGTCCATTTACTGTCTGACTGATATTTATAGGAGAATTATACATTAAATATATTTAAACTTATAATTATATATAGTTATTAGGTTGTTACTAATTTTTTTTGAACATTTTGCATTTTATATTTAAATCTTTGTTTTCTTTTTTGATTTGCACTTGTTTTGTGCAGACCGTCACGGTTTCTTAATTTTTTTTATTTGGTTTTTCCCATTTCACATGTTCATATCAGTACTGAATATATGAAAAAAGAAAACACATTTTAGTAGTTTTAGTTATAATTATTTTTGATTTTGGAAATAAACTGTATTTTATGGTTAAATGTGTTATAGATAGAAAACTTTGGGGCAGATTTGCTAAACCATCACCCAACGCAGCGTAGCAACCAAAAAATGCTGCGCTGCATTCCGTGACAGGAACGGACTAGGAGGGCACCATCTACAGAAAAATGGCACTCTGACCCCTCTTCCTAGCGCCGGAGCAAAATTTTGCTGTTGTGCACTAACACACATCTTTGCACCACAGTGAAAGGGTGAGGGCAAGAGTCTAGTATAAGTTTTGTACTGGAAGGTTTCCCTTCCAGTACAAAATACTATGCCTAAACAAGTGTTACAGCTTTTCCTACTTTTTATGTGTACTGCACAGTGCAGCACACAAGTAAAGTCGGAAAAAAATAAATGAAACCATTTCGCCTTTTAATGCCTGGTTTCAAAATGCGTTATTTTATGACCCAAAACACTCCCTCACATTTTTGATAGATAGGGTTTGGCATCAAAAAGGGTGAGTGATTGCATGGGGATGCCCATGTAATGCCCCGTAGATGCCAAATAATGCAAAGCTGCTCTTTGTGCTATTTTGAGTTACTTTTAGTCAATTTTCGGCACAAATCAAATTTTGTGCTGGAAAGTAAATAATAGAAAAAACATTATGGGCTGGTTTGCATTACTTTTATGGCCCAAACCCTGCACAAAATTTTAGTAAATCGCCCGTGGTCCTTCTAGGTTGCAGTTTGTTTCCTCATGTTGATTTATGGAATAGGTGCTGGAGGGCTTTCACTTGAGAAGCGTGATGGTCTTCCTTGCTATGGGCTAGCTGCGAAGTATTTTGTGTGTATCGCATGTTCTGAATGTATGCTCTTTTTAGTCCCGTTTTCCTATTTGTTAATTGTGTTGCCTTTGAATTTTATATATAACTGAATAAAGAATACACTAATTAAAATGTTCTTCTAATATGCTATATTCATTATATAATTTTGATCAATGTACTATTTATTTTGTACTTGTACAGTACTTTTTATTTTTAAGGTAATATGTTAATATTTGTAGCAATATTAAAGAAGTCAATATGTTTGTTATCAGTATTTTGCTATTTAAAACTTATTTTTTACTAATGTTTTTAATGTCGCTATCTTTATAGTCATATTTTGGTTAATAACAAAGGTGTTTTAGAAAGCCGATATTTTTGTTATCCATGTTGAAAGGGCCGGGCCCATTAGTTCAAGATCTATTCTAGATATACAAACTGATGGCTCTTTTTCATAGCATGATGGTGTAAAGAGGAGAAAAACATTAATACAGAGGCAATTAATAAACAATTCTGTTTACCTCCTAATAATCCACGGGCAAGTAGATAAGGTTACAAAGCCAAAAATAACTGCACATAGAGAAACCTCAACACAAGTGTATAGAAATATAGTGGAAGTAGCATGAAGCCAACTCTATGCATCCAATTTAGATGGTACAGCATAAACAGAACTATTAATTCAAGAAGTAGGATACAGAAAATCAAGAAGCACGAGTCCAAACTTCCCTGCATCAAGGGTTGAGGAATATAAAGCATCAATCTATCCTTACCCTAGCTCTAAGGTGACATCCCTACATATGCATTTTCAATGGAAAGGAAAAAAGGTGCCAGTGCATGGAGTCTTCCAGTGCATGGAGTCTTCCTATGAAGTCTCTTCATCATCAATGGGTCAAGTAGCATAAAGCCACTATCAATAGAAAGAGCTTGCTCTGAGATGCTGTCTCTCTGAAGGCAAGAAAGAAGTTGGCACTTTCCCAGGTTCCAAAATAGATATCCACATGTAACCTTCCCATGATACCCTTCCCATCACGCAATCCACTCTGGGTGCAGGTCAAGATGTATTTTTCCACAATGATGTCCATGAGCCCTTAGTGCATACGTTGCCCTTGATTTCTATGCCTTCTACCGTGTGAAACCATCTCTGTCTTTATCACCTCCAACCCATGTAATTGTAACTTCTTCTCTCCTTGCCTAGCTCGCTAAAACAAACACATTACTATTCCTAAAGAATTCATTCTCCACCTGCAATGGAAACGTGAAAAGAACAGATTCTGCAGTGCACATGAAATTCAAGTATTAATTCTAAAGCAAGAGTTTCCAGGGACTTGCATTTCAGGCCTATAACTTTGGCTAACATAAGAACATGTCACTTTAAACATTACAGTTCGCATAATAATTATAGCATTTCAAGTAATACATTTACCTACTGTTATATTTGGGGGTCTCTAGTTGGCACAGGTAGGTACCTGTGACAAATAGGGACCCTTGTGTCTAGTCAGGGTAAGGGGCTACACTCCTAAAATAACCCCTGCTCACCCCCTTGGTAGCTTGGCATGAGCAGGCAGGCTTATCTCAGAGGCAGTGTGTAAAGCATTTGTGAACACATACAGTAATACAGTGACAACACTACAAATGGACACCACACAGGTTGTATTATAAAGTATTTTTATGTAGACTTAACACAAGACCAGACGACAAAAGATTCACAATACTGTAATCAAAAATAGTCTCTTAAATGTTTTACAATAGCTCAGTTCTCTCAAGTTGTAAATGCGACACTTTACTCTCAATGTACCTTAGATGCGTAGCGCAAAGAAAACAAAAGGGTTGCAGGGAAGGTGATGCGTTGGTTCCTTACATGCAGGGGAGTGAATGCGTCGGTTCCTTACTGCTGCGCAGGGGAGTTGATGCTCGCTTCCTTACTGTGTGGGGAGTTGAGGCGTCGGTTTCTTACTGCTCTCCGGTGCGATGCGACACGCTGGCACCTCGATGCGATACTCTGCTCCGGTGCGATGCGACAAAAATTGCGTCATCAGACACCACAGGAGGTGGAGCCAGCATTGTGGAGGGAAGGCCCAGGCCTATTCAGGTCCCAGGTGCAGCTCCTCCCTCCCATCTAGATGCAGATCTCTCTATTCACCACTGGGCCACCTCACCCTGTCTCCTGGAATTCCCCAGCCCTGTCACTCAAACTCGAGACAAGGAATACACAACCTTGCAAAGGCAGGTTTGGATGGTTAGACAAGAAAATGCCTACTTTCTAAAAGTGGCATTTTCAAACACAGAATGTTAAAACCAACTTCACTAAAATATGTATTTTATCATTCTGAGTTCAGGCATACTAAACTCGAATTTCTACCATGTTCCCTGAGTCAGTTAGGATTATAAACTGTAATAACCAAACTGCCCATTCTGGCCTATGGAGAACAGGTAGCCTTGCAATAGTGAAAAACGAAAATGGGTGTAATTCACTATTAGGACATGCCACACACACCAGGGCATGTCCTACCTTTTACCTACAATTCACCCTGCCCTTGGGCCTACCATAGGGGTGAAAAATATGTATAAAAGGGAAGGTTTTAGGGACTGGCAAGTGGGTGCACTTGCCCAGTCAGCATGGCAGTACCAGACTGCACACAGGCTCTGCAATGGCAGACCTGAGACACACTTTACAAGCTGCTCTGGTGGGTGGCGCAATCAGTGCTGCAAGCCCACCAGCAGCATTGGTTACAAGCCCTGGGCACACGCCGTGCACTGTACTAGGGTCTGACAAGTAAACCAATCAAGCCAATCATGGAGTCACTAATCCATATATCAATTTACTATAGGGAGCACTTGCACTGTAGCACTGAACAGCAGTGGCACAGTGCCCAAAGCATCTATAACCAGCAAAAACACATGAGGCAACAGTGAAAAAATGGACGTGAGACACACGCCAATGGTGCCAGGTCTAACACCTACTAATTAGAAAATATCAATTGTCAAGCACATTTAATAAGTGAGCACTGTCAGCTTCACAACACAAGTTTCACATGTTAAAGTTTTCTGCTAGTTACATTCATTTCTTACGTTAATTCCCCATGACACTTATCCATGAACTAAAGCATGTCACATAATTGTGTTAATATGGTTCACAATTCTAACACCTCATGTTAATATAATTTGCAAGATTATATGTGGATGTGTTCTACACATGATTAAAATGCACCCCTACAATGTAAATTACATTTCTGCTACAGCAATGTTATTTGGTCTACAAAAAGTTCCATTGGGTAAAAATAATTCATTTTATACCATAACCATCAAATGAAAAGACAATTATTTCTTTGTCTAAATATACAACTGGACATACCCAAAATTATATTTGAAGTCTTATATGTATTTCACTCTGAAAATATGGCTGTCATATACATCATGAATACAAACAAATGATTTAACGGTGACTGGGGTGATATATAGTTATATATCATGTTACAAAAGCAGACTGACAAACATTACATAAAAGCATAAACAACAATGAAAGATCTCTGTCCAATTATGAAGTTCAAAAGTAACCCTCCATATCAATTATTCGTGGTTACAGTGACTAATGGACATGAGTAGATAGTACGTTGACATTTCGACCCTGGTGTCTGTATCACTAAAAGGGCATCACATAGGGTCTTCTTCAGGATGTAGTGAACCACGTTGAGACAGTCTAAATTAAAAAAAAGTGGGGGGGCAGTTATTTAGAGTGGTGTGTCTGCATAAATGTAAATAATTGAAAAAGTGATGGTCAGGTGGCAACTCACTAAATCGTCTTAGATCCGAAAATGGTAGCTCCTCCAATCCTGGAGGGAGCCCAAAGTGAAATTTATATCAGATCACATAAAAATCAAATAATCAAAAGGAGTCTAAAAATCAATGTAATCAAAAAATTGCTAATATAGAATGCTAAGATTCACCAACTACATCAGTGGAAATATATAAATAAACTCACCACAGATGCAAAAGTTATAGTGATGACTGGTATCTAATCAAAAAAACAAGCTGGCGTATGCCCTCAGAGAGAAACCGATCACTTTTAATGTCATCAGCAAAGACAAAATATTCAGTCATTACGGGTTGTGGAAACCAAGAACCCTTTTGATTAATCTAACAAAAGTAAAGGGAATGGGTTAAAGCGATCAGCTGTGATTGAAACCCGAAATAATAAAGTGGCGGAGCCTTCAATCTCACTTAGCCGTTTTAGTGAAAAGCACTGAACGCAAACCGGAGCAGGTTAAGACTGGCAGCTCAGCCGAGAATTACAGTTTTTTTAATGTGATGGACGAAGAATCCTCGCGTACGTCCACCCTGCATACCTGACATGCCATAGTTGGACGTTAGGTAACGCCAGCTCTGACAGCCGGCAGAACAACTCATGTGATCGTATTGACTCAAGAGAATGCTAGCTGCATGCGTGGAAGAGACAGCGGCAGCAAAGGTTGTGTGTGCACGGTCTTTGAACGCATACGTATAGAATCTATGCCAGTGCTTAATTTGAGCCGGTGCTTTCCGGTGCTGAGCCCCGGCACTCAATTGGTTTCTTGTGCTCAGCACCCGCATCTAATTGTCAACACCACACTTAGGGCAGTCTGCCACAAGGTTGCGCTGCTCATGTAATTTAGAGATGAGCAGTATAAAAGTTGTTTAGGAAAACAATATACATTAGAAAATTGCTAATAACTGCGTCCCCAGCCATTCCTTTAGCTTTGGGGACCTGGAATAATTTGAACTGTCACATTTACAAGTGAGAGAGATGGTTAGGAGTTGTTTTGGCAGCGATGACAGGGGCGATGGGTGGTGCAAGCTGCAGTGGCCTCCCGGTCAGAGCCCTGGCACTTAATATTTTACAAATTAAGCACTGATCTAAGCACTCAACAGGTTTTAATCTTGTAGTCTATAGCTGCCAATAGACCCCAGGAGTCAGGGACTTAAAAGTCATGTATGGGTGGCCACTGATCGAATTTTGACCAAGAGATTCCACAAGTCATGTCTGTAGCAAACCACATGTGTTGATGAACTCTTAATTGTATGGATCCGTTCTAACTTGCATACAACCTGATGGAATGTGGTCACAATGAACCTCTTAATTAACATTCAAGCATTGCTGGTGAACATATGAAATAACTCAATTGACATAATTAAACATGAAGAGGTCTTCATTAATCATTTAATAAAAACATTAATTTCCAAGTATGTATGGTTAACAGGATTGACAATATAAAAAGTTCCCAAACTTATGCACAGTCTACTGGAACATGTCTGTGAATTAAAAAGGAGGGGTGGGAGGGAAAAAACAGTTAAATTGCCTAAGGATATATCCTGTTGGTTATGAGTAGGTCAATAGACCTGCCTGCCTATTTATTTCCTCAAGTTAGTTCAGTCCCTGAGTTTCTGAATGAAGGGTATGTATCCACCTACACTCCCTTATTTTTAGTTTCGATTGGATGTTGCCCCCTCTAGGGTTACTTGTTTTTTCTTCCAATATCCACCATCTTAAACTTTCAGATGGATAATTATTCTTTTTGAAGTGCTCTACCAAAGGGGCCCCTTTGTTTTTGCACCTAATCCTGCTGCAGTGTTGGAGGATGCATGCTTTTGCTTTTTGTTTTGAATGTTCCACATAGATTCTGTCACATGGGCATTTCATGGCATTGACCACTCCTGTTGTATTGCAATTTGCATGATGCTGTAGTCGATGAATGCGATCAAAATGTTCAAATTCCTTCCCTTCAATGGAAAATGTGCATGCCTTGCAATGACCACATTTAAAGTGACCCACGAGCGGAGGTAGATTCAATTGGGCTCTGAGATCTGGGGTTCTGCCCTGTCTCCGAAAAGAACTAACAACATGATCTCTGACATGTGTGCCTCTTTTGAAAGCAAATATAGGATTATCAGGCAGGTCAATTTCAGTGGTGACCAGATTCCAATATTTATTAATTATCTTCTTGATCTCATTACTTTTGGTGTTAAACGTGGTAACACATACCAACTTGTTTGGAGTGCCCTCTCTCGATTTGACCTCCAACAAGTTGTCACAAGGGCTATATCAGGCTCCCTTTTTCGCTCTGTAAAGCAGGTCTTTGGGGTAACCTCTCTCCTTCAAATTAGTCATTATTGTTTCAGTCTCTTTAAAGAAATCAACACATCGGGTACATTTCCGTCTAAGCCTTAAAAACTGGCCATATGGAAGTTTGTCACGTAGGTTTCTAGGATGGTGGGAACTGTATTTCAAGAGTGCATTACAATAAGCAACAGAGCACAGCACCAAAAATCATTTCCTTTCTGATCAGTTCTGGTCGGGCTTATGTTTTATTGTCCCATGTACAACATAACATGTTCAAATCCAAGTAGCAAGAATTTATGCAGCAGATATTTGTGAAAAAGAGTTGACACAACGTTGTTGAAACACCACAGCCGACACGTGTTTCGTTGCAAAAGCGACTTTTTCGAGGCTTGATAAGATAAGTCCGTATAATTAGTAGAAATGCAATCTCAGGAGTCAAGAAAAGTGCTTAATCTTTGTGACGGCTAAGTCAAACAAATCTTTAAAAGTATTTGGTAGTCAGGATCTCCAAATAAGCCCTCAATAAAATTCTCTTTGTTATTTCTGTCATGAGGAGCGTAGCCACTCTAAATGAGGTCATTGCAAGTCATGTGAATTTTCCATTGAAAGGAAGGAATTTTAACATTTGGGTTGCATAAACCGAATTGCAAAACATCAGAAGTGGTCAATGCCACAAAATGCCCATGTGACAAAATCTGCATGGGACAGACAAAACAAACAGCAAAAGCATGAATCCTCCAACACTGCAGCAGGATTAGGTGCAAAACAAAAGGGGCACCTTTGGTAGAGAAATTCCAAAAGAATAATCATCCGGTTGAAAGTTTAAGATGGCGGATATTGGAAAAAATAACACATAACCCTAGAGGGGGCGACATCCAATTGAAACTAAAGATAAGCGAGTTTAGGTGGATACATACTCTTGATTCAGTAACTCAGGGACTGATCGAACTTGAGGAAATAAATGGGCAGGCAGGTCCATTGACCAACACATGACCAACAGGATACCTGCCTTTTTCTAATATCCTTAGGTCATTTAACTGTTTCTCCCCATCCCCTGACCCTCCTTTTTGAGTTCAAAATCGTAATTTATTAAAGAAATAGAGGTGGATACAAATAATACACATTACTAATCAAAGGAAAAGCATACATCGTGTACAAATTCCGGGGACATTACGAGAATAAAAATAAGACATTTTAAATACAGAGCAGTAGGCTAATCATGGAGAAACACAGTGCATATAAAAATAAAAGGTGAAGAAGAGTAACACTAGAAGTCAAGGGGGTTTAAGTACTTCTTGTTGGGAAGGGGTTAGTAAAGAGTGTTTAAATGCACATTTATCAAAAAAGGTTGTAACAGGCGTCCATAACTGAATTCGTTTCATGGCCATTTGTAAAGGAAACAGGAGAAATGTGTCCAATCTGTGATTGTGGCATACATCGTACCACCAAGCTTTATAAGAAATTTTCGTGAAGTCTTTCCAATTCCTTGTGATCTGATGAAAGGCAACTGCTATTAACAAATCAACGATTCTAACATCAATTTCATAGTTATCCCAGATTGGGGAAAGGCTACCTAGAAAAATGTTTTGTACGCAAAATGGGGCACCAGTGCCAAAGATTAAGTTGATTTGAGACCAAACCTGTTTCCAAAACCTGTCTACAAATGAACATGTGAAAGCATGTGAAACAGGTCAGCATTGGGAGAGGAACAGGACCAACAGTTATCCTGTACATCAGAAAAACTTTTTTTTTAAATGTGAGGAGACAGTAGTAGCCTATTGTATGTAAAAAACAAAGTTTGTGTTAAACTAGCTGTTCTGGAAGTTTTACGTATCTTAATCCAAATCTTATTCCATGTTGATGGGGACCAGACCGTACTGAAATCTGTTTCCCAGGCGACTTCAATCTTAGAATTAGGCCTGGGCATAACCTTGGATTGGAGTAGAGTATATAGGGTAGAGGCCTTAGGTTAGGTATGCAGAAGAATAGATAGAGCACTAGGTGTATCAGTGACACGAGAAGTACTGGCGTTCCGGACAAGCCGAGTGTGTGCGTCAAGTACCGTACGCCGGAGAACGTGGTACTTAGAAATCCAGGCGGCATGCAAATTGTAAGTCTGTTGAAGCAACGGAAAAGGAATAAATTCATTGTTCGAGAATAATTGATGAACCCAAATCAAACATTGTTGCCTCCAAGACTTCCAGTAAAAAGGTTTGTTGTTTATCAATAGAGCCGTATTATGCCAAATAGTCGATGACATCAAGGACTCAAGAGTATCAGGGGCTATCGGAAAAGAAGGAGCAAGAAGATTAGAGGTAAATTTAAATATAGGAGAAGACAGTGTTTGGGGTTTGCGGGAGAAAGAGAGATATTCTTGAAATGAAAATGGGGACAAAAACGAACTTTCAACTGAAACCCATAAGGGGAAATGAGCTGTTGAATCCAGCAACCAATATGAGGCTTGCCGCAGTAGAAAAGCTCTGTGATAAACAGGGAAGTTAGGAAAGTTAACCCCACCCTCAGCTTTAGGGCGTACTAACCTAGAGAGAGACATCTGAGCTCTTTTTTAATTCCATAGGAAGGACGATAATAACGAATTGATCGACTTAAACAGTTTAGGAGAGATGGGGACTGGAATATTAGAGATGATGTATAAAACCATAGGGGAGAGCATCATTTTTATAGTATCTAAACGGCCCCACCAGGAAAGGTAGAGGGGATGCCATTTCGTAGTCAGATCTGAGAGTTTTTTAATACAAGTATTCAAACATAAAGTAACCGTGTCTTTTATCGTGGGCTTAAAACACAATCCCAGGTATTTAATATGAGAA
Source organism: Triturus cristatus (assembly GCF_964204655.1). Lineage (NCBI taxonomy): Eukaryota > Metazoa > Chordata > Amphibia > Caudata > Salamandridae > Triturus > Triturus cristatus. The sequence continues at coordinate 99,902,345 of NC_140588.1, forward strand.
GATTTCCATGTAAAATTTGTCGAGTCAAAATCAACTTTGAAAGTAAATTTGGTTAACGGTAGGATTTCACACTTATCACTATTCAGTTTATATCTAGAAACCTCTGAAAATGATTGAACTTCCTTGAGAAAGGCAGGAACTGATTTGTTAGGGTTAGGATAAAAAGCAGAATATCGTCTGCATACGCTGCTAATTTGACATCCGTGGTCGGGGTCTGAAATCCATGTATTTGTGTGTTTTGACGAATCCGAGATAGGAAAGGCTCCAAAGCCAAATTGAAAAGGAAAGGAGAGAGAGGGCAACCCTGACATACACCTCTACCAAGGTCAAAAAAGGGAGAGATGAGACCATTAGCACAGACCGCAGCGTGGGGGCTAGTATACAAGAGTGAAATCAGGGCTATAAACTTAGGGCCAAAGCCAAACCATCGAAGGGCATAGAATAAATATGGCCATTCAACTCTATCAAAGGCTTTCTCTGCGTCGAGTGCTATAGCAGCGAGGGAATGTTAAAAGTGCGTAACCTTAGATAGAATATCAAAAAACAGCCTCGTATTGTCACTAATGACCCGCCCTTTCACGAAACCAGATTGCTCCCTACTTAGAATACTTGGTAAAATAGGGTCTAAACGTAATGCCAATGCCTTTGAAAAAATCTTCTAATCTATATTTACCAATGAAATAGGCCTATAGTTCTTACAATATTGCAGATCCTTGCCGTCTTTAGGAATTAAACGTATATGAGCCTCTGAAAAGGAGCCTGTTGAACCTCTTAAAGAAGTAAAAGAATTAATCAAACGGAATAATTTAGGCAATAATAATTTGGAAAAGTGGAGATAAAATTCAACAGTAAATCCATCAGGTCCAGGTGCTTTGTCTTTCTTCAAATGTTTAAGAGCCTCTAAGAGCTCTTGTTGCGTAGTATCTTCTTCTAGAGACGATAAATCGGAGAAGGTTTGCGGGGTTTTATGTATAGTTGAAAAGAATTGTGAGAGGGTAAGGTCTGTGGGATTCATTTCGGGGGCATACAATGATTTATAAAAAAGTGCAAATTCATCCAAAATTTCCGTGTCACTGAATTTTAAGACAGAGTTCCAGTCGAAAATAGAATCAATGGTTAATTTGTTATGTCTGTTTTTTAAATAATTAGCCAAAATTTTACCTGCTTTATTTTTCCCACCATAATATTTGGCGCTAGACTACAGGAGGTAAAAAGAAGCACTGTCAGTGAACTCTTTATTAAATTGTAATTTTGCTTTTATTAGGGCATCAAGAACCGCTTTTGAATTAGACGTGTAGAAAGAATGCTCCAGATTCTTAATTTCTTGAAGCAAGGTATGGGACCGATGGCGAGCGATGTTACGCTTTTTGGCCACAAAGCTGATAATAAAATTCCTCGCCGAGGCCTTAAAGGCGTCCCAGATAGTGGAAAAAGGTAGGGAGGTCGAATCATTTAAGGAGAAATAGTCATCAAAGAAGGTAGAAAATTAAGAAGAGAATGCGGGATCTAAAAGAAGAGAATTGTTGAATCTCCACCTTCTGGGCGCATTATTTTTTGGCAAAATGTCTAAAACAATTGAGACAGGGGCATGGTCAGATAACAAGATAGGTCCTATATCAGCAAGTAAAAGCGCTTGTGCAATGTTATGGGAAACGAAAAAGTAATCAATACGTGTTTGAGAGTGATGCACCGGGGAATAAAACGTGTACTCTTTGGTGGTAGGGTTAACCAGCCTCCAGGCGTCAAGAAGTTTATTCTGAGTAATAGCATGAACAAAGGACTTATGTGGTTTGTTAGGAATGAATAAAACTTTGGAATGCCGGTCAACAAAGGGGTCAAAAGTCTGATTACAGTCCCCTGCTAAAATAAAATTATCTTCCATGCAGAGGGCAATCTGCTGGGCCATTGAAGACCAAAAGGAGGAATCCCCACCAGTAGGACCATATACATTGAAGAAGGAGACTGGAACCTCCTTCAGCAGCAATTTAACATGGAGCCAGCGGCCTTCTGTATCAGATTCCTTTGAAACAAATTTACAATCAAGCGACTTATGACAGAGTATCATAACCCCATTGCGTTTTCCATCCCCATTAGAATAATAAATTTCCCCCACCCAACCTAGTTTTAATTTTAATGACTCATCCTCCGTTAGGTGAGTCTCCTGTAGAAACACAATATCAGCATTCATCCTTGCTAGGTGGGACAACACCCTCTGACGCTTGATGGGAGAGTTTAACCCTCTAACATTCCAAGATACCAGTCTTAGCGGCATAATAGTTTAGAAATAAAATAAGACCAGGGAGAAAAACAGTAGCGAAATGAAATAATGAAATGCTCCAAGTAAAACAAAAAAAAATACAGTACGTCAAAAAGATAAAGAGTTACCAAGGCTTGAGGAAAGTAGAGAAAAGAATGGAGTAACAGAGAAGGAAGATGAGTAAACTTCGAAGGAAAAGCCAAGAAGCCAGAGAGAGTATATCCGGAATTGTAATGCATAGGAGAGTAATAGAAAGGTAAGCATAGGACTAGGAGATAGAGCACCAGTAAGAGCTGAAGAAGTACCACCTCAAAAGGAAAAACAAACAAACCAAAAAGAAGAACAAAACAAAGCACACGGAAGAAAAAGAACTCAATTACAGCCAAACGAAAGATCAAGAGGATAGATAGGAGAGAAATAAGCGAGAAGAAAGAAACAGAAAGGATGGGAAAACAAAGGGGAAACATACCTACATGGGGATACACCAAGCGGAGACGAAAGGGGGGGTGGAACCACATGGAATGGACGATGCACCAGGGATCGGCAAAACGGGGAGCCGGGAAAGCCTCAGAAAGCAAGTGAAGGGAATCTGTGGCAATGAAAAAAGAATCAATGTTAAAACGCACAAAGAGACAATTGCCAAAAAGTGGGAAAACAATATCAAACATAATCTCAGAAGGAAAACATGACAACAATGTCTTTATGTATCCTATCACTAAGAATCAAAGGAGCACCAAACAAAGTACCAACCTTCTGAAAGGAGAAAAATGAAACATTCGGTCAACATGTCAACGAAAGAACCATTGTACACACTCAGAGGAAGCAGAACCAGAAGAGTCCATATCGTTCGGTTTGCATGAGTTGATAAAACTTTGTAAGCGCACCGGGTCTTCATATGTGGTGGTTCTGTTATTATATGTGACTTTGAATAGACATGGATGGAAGAGACCATATCTAGCTGCTAAGGAGCGCAGGTCGGCTCTCATATTCAGAAAAGCTTTGCGTCTGGCGGCAGTGGCTTTCGCATAGTCTTGCGCAAAATACAAGGACGAGCCAGACCATGTGACTTTAGGAGAAGCTCTAACTGCTGAGAGAACCTTTAGCAGATCTGTATACTCCAGAAAGTACAAGATGACGCCTCTAGGCCGTGGCGCAGGCATAGTGTGGGCTGGGGGACGACCCAATCGATGCGCTCGTTGAATGTTGAGGACCGTCCCTTCTGGCATGTGAAGCAACTTAGGAAGGAATGACTTGAAAAAAGCAAGAGAGTCTGTCCCTTCAAGGCCCTCCCCCAGGCCATAAATGCGTAGGTTGTTGCATCTACTACGATTTTCCAAGTCCTCAACTTGTTTTTGAAGCGTCAAAACTTGAGAGTGTAGATGAGATACAGTAACACAAGTTTCTTTAAAGGAGGATACATTGTGCTCAACTGACGATACCCTAGCCTCCAACTGAGACCAAGTGTCTGTTAAGACTTGTAGTTTAGTATTGGTTTCTTCCATGAATGGTCGAAGAGCCCTAATTTCCTCCAATAGTAGCTCCAGTGACACTGGTGAGGCTGGTTTAGGCGGCGAGGGAGGGTCTTTCTTTAAGCGTTTGGTATTTGATTTCACTGAAACTGTAGGGGTAGGTGAGGGCTCCATTGTCTTATCCAGGCGTTGAAAAGATGAAGTTGAAGAGTCTCCCAATTTGGAGAGCTCCGAAAAAATCTTAGAATTCTTTATGAAAATGCGCTTTGGCTTGGAGAGAGAGGAAGGTGGTACCTTTGTTCTACCCATAAAACACTATTCACAAAAACCGGGCCAGTGCCAGTATGTCAGGAAGTCGACACAATAAGCCAGGCGCAGGACACAGAAGAGCACCAGCAAAAAGGAGCATAGAGACCTTTTAAAAAGAAAGCGCTCACTGGTAACCAATCACCGTGCCATCTTCAAAACTCTGGCGTAGTATAAACAGGGATAAATAAGCCAGAAGCCAATACGGGCGCCAAGAGAAGGAGCAATACAGCGTGTACCACCAGTATTTAATGTATGAAGAAATTGCAGTGAATTGAGCGCTGCAGAGTCTCGTTGCGATATGCTTGTCAGCGGCAATCCTTCACAAAATTTATGCTAAAGGAGCAGAGCAGCAATGACATTGCAGTCAAAAGACTCTTCACGAAGGTGCCAGCATACTTAACATTGAAGATAATACAGAGGGTCCGCATTAAAACGCCTCAACTTCCCCACAAAAAAGCTGCCAGATACCTTTAGTAGTGAAGAAGTATTGAGCAGCGTCGTTTTGGGAGTGCAGATGCCATTCTTACGGCAGTCTGAGGTAACGCGCGCTCGCGCGCTAAATGCAAAATGGCGGCCGCGCTGGAAGCGGAGCCGTGGAGGAACTCACTTCAATAAAATTAAAGTTCCCGCGCCGCCATGAAGGTCTGCAGTGAGCACACAACGCGCTCCGAGTCTTCAGACGTCCGTACATTCGCTCTGCCGAGCAGCAGCTAATCTCAGAGCGCCGAGTCTTCCCGGCTGACCACGGAGCTTCACCCGGGTGCCGCCATTCACTCGGACGCCAAGCCACGCCCCCCCCTGACCCTCCTTTTTAATTCACATACATGCTCCAGTAGACTTTGTGTATGATTAGGAACTTTTTATATTGTCAATCCTGTTTACCATACATACATTGGAAATTAATGTTTTTATGAAATTTTTAATGAAGACCTCTTCATGTTTAATGATGTCAATTGTGTTATTTCATCTTGTCACCAGCAATGCTTGAATGTAAATTAAGAGGTTAATTGTGACCACATTCCATCAGGTTGTATGCAAGATAGAACTGACCGATACGGACATGAAATGTGCCATCTCCTTCTCAAAATGTAATCAGTGGCCACCTATACATGTTATTTTAAAGTCTCCTTCTTGCGGGGTCTATTGGCAGCTATAGGCTACAAGATTAAAACATGTTGAGTGCTTAGATTCTATATGTACGGGTTCATAGACCGAGTACACACGACCTTTGCTAACACTGTTTCTTCCATACATGCGGCTAGCATTCTCTCGAGTCAATTCGATCACATGATTTGTTCAACTGGCTGTCAGAGCCGACGTCACCTGACGTCTGACTCTGTCATGTCAGGTATGCAGGATGGACGTGCATGTGGACGCAGCATCCATCACATTTAAAAAAACGTAATTCCCCGCCAAGCTTCCAGTTGAAGCCGGATCCAGTTTGCATTCAGTGTTTTTCACCTAAACGGGTAAGTAAGCTTACAAGCTCACCTCCGCCACTTTATTATTTCGTGTTTTGATCACAGCTGATCACTTTAACACATTCCCTTTCCTTTTGCTAGATTAATCCAAAGGATTCTTGGTTTCAACAACACGTAATGACTAAATATTTCGTCTTTGCCGATTACATTAAAGTGGTCGGTTTCCTTCTGAGGCATACACCGACTTGGTTTTTTGATTAGATACCAGTCATCACGATGACTTCTGCTTTGATGGTGAGTTTATTTATATATTTCCACTGATGAAGCATTATATATTAGCATTTTATAATTAAATTGAATTTTAGACTCCTTTTGATTATTTGATTTTTAGATGATCTGATATAAATCTCACTTCGGTCTCTATCCAGGATTGGAGGAGCTACCATTTTTGGATCTAACACGTCTTGGTGAGTTGCCACCTGGCCACCACATTTTCAATTATTTACATTTATGCAGACACACCCCTCTAAATAACCCTGCACACTTTTTCTTAATTTAGACTGTCTCAATGTGGTTCACTCCATCCCGAAGAAGACCCTATGTGATGCCCTTTCAGTAATACAGACACTGGGTCGAAACATCATTGTGCTATCTACTCATGTCCAATAGTCACTGTAACCGCGAATAATTGATGTGGAGGGTTACTTTTGAACTTCATAATTGGACAGAGATCTTGCATTGCTTTTTATGCATTTATGTAATGTTCGTCAGTCTGCCATTGTCACATCATATATCACTATGTCACACCAGTCACCGTTAAATCATTTGTTTTTGCTAATGTTGTATATGACAGCCATATTTTCTGAATGAAATATATATAAGACTGTAAATATAATTTTGAGTGTGTCTAGTTTTATATTTAGACCAAAAAAGAAATGTATTTTCATTTAATGGTTATGGTATAAATGGAATAGTTTTCACCCAACTGAACGTTTTGTAGATTAGATGAACCATACTCAGGTTCCGAGGAACGCAGGGTTTCCCCTTTGGCTTTAATAGCATCAATGTTATTGTCATAACATTTTTGTACTACAATATTTTATAGCACAATGTTGTTGATGAAAATTGCTAAGATGCAGCTGTAAGCAGGCAAATGTTCCACTAGCAGAAAACCTACTATCTAGTTCAAATATGTACACATGGAAATCTACCATTTTTCACAGATTTTAAAACCTGCAACTTGTAATGCTACTCTTGTGGCACAATACATATTTAATCACATGGTGCAGAACGTACGTGCTGTATCTCATGCATAATTATTTATATCTCATGGTGACGGTAAAAAGAACGAATATGTTTAATTTAAGTTGTCCAGCTCTCTATCTTCTCGAAGTGAAAAACAAACATTGCTAAAGCCAATTGGTCTGGGTCTAATTTTGTGTCCAGTGTACAACAAAAGAAACTTGCTGCAGAGAAAAAAAAACAGATCATGAACAATTGCATATGGACATACTACATTTTAAATATATATATTGCAATGTCTGATGATTGAGTTTACATTTTAGATATAAAATTGTGTTTCATGCTTTGCAATGCAAGCAGTCTATAGAAGCTATAAGACTACATCAAACAGCTAAGAGAATGAGGTGAGATAAAATACTCATTTTGGTACAGGGAAACACCCATGTTATGATATATTTAAAAGCATTGGCAACAAAAGGTCTTGCAGACAGAGCTAAAACTATGATGCTCAATATATAGTTGAGAGGGTATATTAGATCTTTTGTACACTAGGGAAATGTCAAAATCTTTGTCATGCAGTATTTACTGACAAGCCCATTTAAATAGTAATTTTCACTGCATGTCAAATGAGATGTTATGTTTCCTCCCAAAACATCTAAAATCTTAAACACAATTCTATATTTCGGTACAAAATTCAGAACTTTTGCACAATATTAATTGAATATGATGTAATGTCAGTTTTATCAGAATTATTATGAGAGACCCGTGAGTGACGTATTTTATGTAGTAAGAGTACTATATGGTAATAACTCATTGATGATTTGAGGAAATGAGAATACAGATGATTGTTATAGTATTTATTACAGAAACGATTTGAAATCAGTAAACGTATGGTAGTTCATATTCATCTTCACAGATTATGAGATTAAAGTTGAAGTTAATGAATGGCTTTTCCCCGATGAAGCAAGCAATACTTGTGAACTAAGATTAATTGGAAAATAGAATTTTAAATCAATAAATTGTACTTAAAATAATTTGAAAGATTTTTTAAACATTATGTTTGATGATGTGCCCACATTGGCTGTTTGAATTCAACAAAAAGTGTTGTGATGGATAGCAGCTCGCAACAACAAAAAATTGGCATACAGTCAGGTCCAATGGACTTACTAACAGTTTTGAATAAATCTGAAAATGAATAAAAGATAAACAGTGGTTCCCTACCACTCACCAGCCTTACACATAAATGCCTTTGCAATTCCACTATCACTTAAACCATTGAGTTACCACCTCACTGCCCCACACTACCACCAACCAAGTCACCACTGAGTATTTGCTTACACATCTGCACTACTTCCTATGTTCATTACATCATCAAGCACCAAACCCCCACTGCACCATCCTATCAAGTCCAAAACCACAATACAACCTTTCAACACCACACTGCATCCTCCCACACCACTACCACTTCCCCAAACTTTGCAACTACCTCAACGTCACACCACCTACTGCAGCATTATACCATAGCTTACTCCTAAAATATCATGATGTCAGGATGTCAGTAGCACAAGATAGAAAAATACGCCACTAACCTCTTTGTAGCAGCCAGCGGGAACAATGGCTTGTAGAGGAGCCTCCCTACTCTCCTGAGCACAATCCCCCACTGTGTAGAAAATACAGCAATGGAAAATAGCGCCCCGGGGAAAAGGGAAGGGGACAAAATAACAAAGAGTACTGCCGGGAATTCTTTCCTCCTAGGTCTGGTCTACGTTTCTGAATCTCTTCCTTTTATGTCATAGTACTGCATAGAGAAAGAGGAGAGAAACAAGCGTGAAATGCCTCACAAATAAACACATACAGATTCATTCAACAGATTTCTGTTATGCGTCTAACACTCACAAGGAACCCAGCAGCTATTCCCTTTAAAATAATCAGGAGACTACAATACTCCAGACACCACAACCTCTTTGGACCCAATACGGGAAAAGCCAGGATCCTTCAAGCCTTAGCCATTCACAGTTACCCATCAACCGCAAATGTTAATATCCACAACCTAAAAAAGGGGCACCCTACCGCTGTTCAAAAATCACAGCGAGGGTAGTACCAAATCCAAAGAGGCCCCGGTCGCTGTTTTAGTCACAGCGGAAGAGCCATTTGCAGCACTGTACTGCTCGATTTTCCCGGCCTTCTTGTGTTAAGGGGTGATTGGTGTGACTTCAGTCTCTTACCATCCAAGTCTAAGGGTTAGAATAGTGAATGGAGCTTATTTACTAGGCACTTTGACATGCTCCTGTGCTCTTCCCCATAGGTCAGGGCTTGCACACATAGCCTAGGGGATAGATTCGTTAGTATTAAGGATAACCTGTCCTGTAGTGAGGGTATTTCATGGAGCTGTGCTGAATTCAGGCCTGGTAGGCCTCAAACGGGAGAGACTCCATCTTTCTTTCTGCTCCGGCAGCTTGGGATGCTTCTAGGCCAAACGTAATGTTTCTGTTATGAGGTGTTATTCGCTTGGAGAGAACCGGTTCAGGCCGGCCCTTATCGAAGGATTGTATTTTTCTTCATGCCGAAGACACTACATCAGGCCGGCCGGCTGGGAAAGTGTCCTTGGTACGGGGAGGTACAAGAATTTGGTGGGCGGCAGGTTACGGGCCGGAATTTTCCATGAGGGAATGCACCTCTATATTAGTGAAAGTCCGAGGCAGATAAGGGCACTTGCTTCAGTCCGTAGGCGGCATCTAGCCGTTAGCAGTAAAGCTACTACTTATTCCAGGGAAGACAGACGCCATCTTGAGGGCGGAGAAAAACCAAGAGACAAATACTCTTCTAGCGGAATAGCCAGAGAGGAGAGAGTAGCCGATAAGGAAGAGGTCCCAGTGACTCGGAGAAGGGTGAAGGGAACAGATCCGTGACTGCGGAGGTGTGACTTCCAGGCGAGCCGAGGCACAGACGAGAAGGGAACCTAGATGACCATTGAGTGCAGGCTACACACGACTAAGGTGATGTCGACCCCTTTCTTATTAGAGTGTACAACCTAATCTTTCACTTTTCTTTGTAGGTTATGTGTTATATTGTAATGTTATGTGGTTGCGTATGTAATGAGTAATAAAGTACCCAGTTTGTAGTGAACCAACATGTGCTGCGTGTTCTTGTATAAGAGGGTAGCCTATTCTTCTAGTCAGCTGTGACTTGACATGAACAGATGTTAACCCTGATCAGGTAAGTGGTAACTGAATAAGGGAGAGAGGAGCCCCTCGAACAGGTTGTGCTCGAACTAGCAGTCTGATAAATAGTGAGACTGATTCCCTTGTTGTATGTTATGGTGATCATAGGATGAACTTGTGCTGAGGCTGCCGTCTGGGTAGGAAGTCCTGGGTCCGTATGGGATCGCGAGGCTGAGGCTGCCGTCTGGGTAGGAAGTCCTGGGTCCGTATGGGATCGCGAGGCTGAGGCTGCCGTCTGGGTAGGAAGTCCTGGGTCCGTATGGGATCGCGAGGCCGCCACTTGTGTCTGAGGCTGCCGTCTGGGTAGGAAGTCCTGGGTCCGTATGGGATCGCGAGGCTGAGGCTGCCGTCTGGGTAGGAAGTCCTGGGTCCGTCTGGGATCGCGAGACCGCCACTTGTGTCTGAGGCTGCCGTCTGGTTAGGAAGTCCTGGGTCCGTATGGGATCGCGAGGCTGAGGCTGCCGTCTGGGTAGGAAGTCCTGGGTAAGTCTGGGATCGCGAGGCCGCCACTTGTGTCTGAGGCTGCCGTCTGGGTAGGAAGTCCTGGGTCCGTATGGGATCGCGAGGCTGAGGCTGCCGTCTGGGTGAGAAGTCCTGGGTCCGTCTGGGATCGCGAGGCCGCCATTTGTGTCTGAGGCTGCCGTCTGGGTAGGAAGTCCTGGGTCCGTATGGGATCGCGAGGCTGAGGCTGCCGTCTGGGTAGGAAGTCCTGGATCCGTGTGGGATCGCGAGGCCGCCGACTATAAGAGGTCTTGGTATATATACATATGTAGGAATTCCCTGTCCTTAGGTGGTATGTATATATATATATATATATAGTTACTTATTGTGAATAGGCCCTAGGGAGGGGGTAACGTTCTGGCTGGGTTAGAGAGGCTCTGCTGAGCGGGTTCTATCTGATCCGAAGACCCAAGCAGAACAAGCACCAAACGCGGTTATCTAGCTGCGGGAGAAATTTGCCAAGAGGACGCGCTGAGTAACTGTTCCAGCACGTGCAAGACAAAAATAGAAACACAAAGTAGCGTGAGAGAGAGGGGAGCGCTCCGACGCTTCTCTGTAACTGGATCGCGATACCTGATAGCTCCCGAGCCGGGAGACGGGCTCAGACCCGGCAGTTTTGAAATAGCACGCTAATGCTAAACGGAGTTCCAGGAATCCTCGGTAAGAACACAGCAGTCAATACGCCGATCACCAACGATCCTCCAGCGGGGAAGTACCTTCCGCTATCGCAGTGAAGTACTGGCCAAATTGTCAAGCACCTTCTTCCTGAAGAGGAGGTGCTTATATAGAAGGCGGATTCTTACAAACGGCAGTTCAGTTTTTTCTCTGCTATGCCCCAGAGCCTTCTGGGAAATGTAGTGCAGTGGGCTCCTGTTCCATTCACACCGGTGTCCACGCATACAGGGGAGATATTTATGGTGTGTGTGTGCCTGACCTGCCTTCCCACAGTGTGTAATTGCGACACATGATCCCCGACCTCACTATGACCACCAGAATGGAAGTGTCACACATGCACTAGCCTCCCTTCTCTATCACACTACCATCATCCAGGAGCACATTAATACACATAAGGACGCACACATGCTCCAAATCCAGCAATCAACCACCTCACTCCACATTCTCCTCACGTAACCACATTGTAATATTACTGTTGGGAAGGGAATGTCCCTTTTATAATATATATTCGTGTTCCCTGCCCTTTGTGCCTAAACAAACATTTCTGTGATCCTGTTTGTTTGATTTTTGGTCATGCCACTCATTAATCCCATATGCATGCATTGACCTAGGCCCAGTTTTTTGGACAATGACAGGTTCCGGACATAGTTCTGAACTTGAAATGGGTAGGGTGCACCAAGCACATCCTCATAGTGACAGGGGACTACCGTCCCTTTTGCAGGTTTCATACATGGGGCGCAGTGATATTGTGTTATTGAATTCTAGTAACCAGCTTTTTGCTTGTGAGATACGGATGCACACTGAAAGGCAAATCCATCTAAAGTTCCACTACTCACAATGAAGAAGGAACCCCAATTGTAACATCCCATGCGCTGCATGTGTCTGTGTTTGTGCTAGACATGTTAGAGTGCTTTGCACAAGTGATATTGGTCTGCAAGTTTAATTTTCAGTACTGTCCCCCAAGCCAAAAGTTGCAAATCACTGCTTTTGGTTTGATACCAACCTCTCCTTCGATAGCCAGGTGTCGTGCCTGGCTGGAAAATGCTTTGGCATTTTGAAAACATAAGTAAAATTCTGAGTCTCCTCCCTATGGCAGCTAGGAAATCCATAGGCCAGACACTGGTAATAGCCATGCTGGACTGTTTAATGTGCTCTACTTTGGTCATTTTCAAGGCAGACTGGGCAAACTCCAGAGTACAAAATGGAGCAACACATCTGCTGCTCAACCTTCCTAGACGCTCTCCCACGGGCTCTGCCCTTAACAGCCTCCACGGGCTCCCTGTTCGCACAAGAACTGCCTTTAAAGCCAAGGGCTTCTACCATAAAATCTTCTACAGGAATGGCCCCATTCTGTGACTCCTTTTGTGAAATCCTACCATCCTGGAAGAAGTCTGAGATCTACTGGAGCCGCTCTCGCTGTGATCCCCCAGTCAAGAAGGCTCGAATGGGTGGATGCTCCCTTAGCTTCGTAGCCCCTAAAATGTGAAACTCCTTGCCCCACCTCTAAGATTAGAGTGCACAGAAACTCTGTTCTGGAAAAATCTTCAAAACTGGCTCTTTAGATAGATATAATTGCCATAGTTGTGGGTACAGCCTAGAGTCCTTAGCGCAGGGACACTCTGAACGGACCCTGAGAAGAATGCTGCAAGCAATCTGGAGGCTTTCTCCTGCTGGTGAGACCCCGCTGCACAGGAGAGCCAAACCAGGTCCTGCTCTGCTACTACAAACGGAGACAGAGTGCTAAGTTTAGATTAATGGAGGTAGTTTACGCTGCGTCCAACGATCTACCTTAAATGCTGAACCTTAGGATGGGAGCCCAGAGACAAGGAAACCTTTGGTGGCAGGTGGAGGCCTACAAAGCAGAAGCCCCAAGAGCAGAAAGACTCGCACCTATGAACTGGGAAGTTGTGCATTCTTGATTGTGCAGTGAAATACTATGTTTTCTCAGTAATAAAGTACTCATCTTTTCTATGATGAGAAGTACCTGGGCTGGGCATTGATCTTATTGTGCTGCTTGGACGGTGGTATTGATTCTTGAGCCTAAGCAACCCCCACACTAACCTCCATGAGAAGCCTATGATTGTCCACATCGCTACAACTGAAAGTCAAGTTCTTGGCCCAGTTTACCGGAATGTATGATGTTAAAACGCAAACATTTACAACCCATGCCTTTACAACGCAGTTTTTACATCGCAACATCCATTACAACGCATGATTTTACAACGCATGCCATCACAACGCATTTTCAAAAACTACCTTTACAAAGCATGTCACTACAATGCATACCATTGCAATGCATACCATTACAACGCATATTACTTTTAGGGCAACAGTAGGGTAAGTGTTGGATAGTGTAGGGGTAAAAATGACTGTTCCCACTCCAGTGAGTGCAACAGTAGGGTAAGTTTTGGATAGCGTAGGTGTAAAAATTACTACTCCTACTCCAGTGAGTGCAACAGTAGGGTAAGTGTTGGATAGTGTAGGGGTAAAAATTACTATTCCCACTCCAGTGAGTACAGCAGTAGGGTAAGTGTTGGATAGTGTAGGGTTAAAAGTTATTATTCCCATTATTTACCTTATAATGCGTTGTAATGGCATGCGTCGTAGTGACATGCGTTGTAATGACATGCAGTGTAATGGCTGCGTTGTAATGGTATGGGAAATAAAGGATGTAGGGGCATATCATCAAGGCCCCCGCAATAAAATTATTGCCGCTTTAGCGTCCGTTTTCGGACAAAAAGCGGCAATATTTGTATCGCACTATCATCAAGCTAGCGCTAAACTGCTTTAGCACTTGTTTCCTGGCGTTAGCGGGCGTTTTCCATTACGCCTTGCATGTCAGCGATAGATATCGCTAATGACATGCAAGGTAGGCGTTCCTCACCTAAACGTAATGAAAACAGTCGCTAACACAACATCGCCCTATTAGCAATGCGGCCCAGGACCAGTGAAGCAATAAAAAAACGAGCGATAACCGTGCTTATCGCAATTACTTTGCGCCTGGAAAAAAGTTTACTTAGGCATACTTTCAATGGGAGGTGGATTGTGGGGATAAGGACACACTTGCATATTAGCAAGCTTTTTCTTATCTCGATTTTTTTTTCGCAGGATTTCTCCCGCTTTCACCCCTATCGCTGGATTTTACATCGCCTGTTAGCGGCATGTTGATAATACGCCACTAACTGGGCGATGTACTCCAGCAATAGAAGGTGATAAAAAAAACGCCCTAAGGGCATTTTGCAATAATTATCGCATTTACTTGCTAATATGCCCCGTTGCTTTGTAATGATTGCGTTGTAAAGGTAGTGCATTGTAATGACTGCGTTGTAAAGGTTGTTTCCCAGTCTACCGAGCCATAGAAGGGCAAACCCTGGGACAGCAGTGCTGAAAAGGCTTCAAACCCCATGGTTGGGGCCTAGTAACCCTTACCTGTCCTCTGGTCTCCTGAAAACAGTCTTCTACATATGTCTGCCTTTTAACCCCATGTGCTATGGTTCTTCTAGGTAGTTACCATCGAGCAGGAAACCATATGGCATTAAGATGCTACAAAATGTGTTTGTCTGCCAGGTTATGATTCCACTATCCATTGCCTGCTTAGAGTATTGCAGCTACTCAGTAGCTACGTGATTCACAAAGTTGTTTCTGTGAAAAGGCGAGACTCACTTGCTACTGCTGTGACTCACTCCTACATTTAAGGAATTAAGGTGCTACCATGTCCCAGGATTCTGGCACCACAGTTGTCATCAGCACTGGAAATGGCAAAAATGTTGTCCCTGAAACCATAAATTGGAGGCAGCAACAAAAACTTTGTTTTTTTATAACTCTGACCCTAAATAAATTGCCAGTGCGGAAAAACGTAATCATTATGTTGTTCTGGCTTACTTATTAAGCTAGCTTGGAGGCTTATAGCACTACCTGGTTAGAGCTATATTTATCCTACTAGTTCCAGGCTATTATGCTGGTAAGCTAGCTCAGGTACCTATTATATCTGTTGGAGCCGCCTGCTTACGCTCTTAATTCATCATATAATAGCGAATACCCTCCCTGCTGCAGGGATTTCCATCCATGGTGGAGAAGGTCACAGATTTGTATTCTGTGTTTAAATATCTCAGTAGATTAATGTTTTGTTGCAGAGTTTTGTTTTTTTTGCAAAGTTTTATATAGCGCGAACTTGACCCGAATCCAATCAGGTATCAGAGCGCTTTACATAGCACCAGTTACGTTACACAAGGACACTTTTTTGATAGGCACGGGGAGATTAAGTGATTTGCACAGAATCACAGGACGTTCTGCGTCATTGCCGAGACTCGAACCCGGTTCCCCAGATTCGAGGTCGATCGCCCTAGCCGTTAGGCCAACTCCCTGCAGTTCACAAACTGGTAAAAAGCACAGTGAGTTATAGACCCGCTTCAACCAAATCTATATGCGCTGTAACATATATATTTTAAAGCTTGCAGGTTTAAATTACATTTTTCATTATTGTAAGTTTCCAATGGGTGCCAATGGATAATAATAAACACATTGATAAGTGCCGAAGGAATTACTGGGGCATATTTATTAAAAGTTCACGCAAGGCAACAAGTAAAGTTGCCTGTCAGTGTCAGCACACTCCACTGAGACACGGCCCTTAGCATCAAAGAACAAGTGCGGGTGCAGGATGCCCTTGTTTGTTGGAACCCAAAGCTAGGAGGCATTGTATTGTATTAGAATCCGATGCTAGGTGGGATTATTTTGAATTGTAATTGCATTGATATAGTGCTTACTATCCCTTACGAGGCGCTGAAACGCTTTTTCAGTGAGTAGCACACTACTCCGGAACCCATAAAGGATTCCAGCTGAATTAGTATAGTGAAATATGAAAGTAATTTGAGTGGTGGATATGTTAGTTAGTTATTTGGATTGAGAAGGATAGTGGAGGGATAGAAGAGGGAGAAGGTTTGCATTTATATAGCGCTTGATACCCCTGATGGGGTGTTGAAGCGCTCTTTCGGTGAGTAGGACACTACTCCGGAACCCATAAAGGATTAGTGGTGAATTAGTGTAGTGAAATATGAAAGTAATTTGAGTGGTGGATATGTTAGTCAGTTATTTGGATTGAGAAGGATAGTAGGCCACATTACAACAACTATGAATGCGCTGCAAAGTTAAGTGGTGACAGTGGCATAACGCGAAATTGTGGGGCCCAATGCATATTGTGAAGCGGGGACCCCGAGTCTCCATATATCACAGATATTCTTTGATTTGGGGTCGAATGGGGTCCTCATAAAGCATTGGGGGGCCCCTACATGGTTGGGGTCCACCTGCAAGCAGTTGTAACGCCCTTGTGGGGACACACTGATGTTAACATCTTTAAGATCCATTGTTTACTGGCTCAAAAAATCAGCAGGATGAACTGTTGCCTCCTTCAGATCCTGTTTGCTTATATAAGACCTTAACTCACACCAGCTGGGAGCACTGTATCTTTGTGTGCATACCAAAGTAACCTTGGCACCAAGACCATATAATTCAAATGCTTTTCTAAAGCTCCGCGGACATTGCTATTTCTCAATTTGATGCATTTTTCTTATTCATTGTATTTTCTTTTATATTTAACCTACAAACGTGTGGAGGGCAGTGAAAATGATTGCAGCACAATTGACAAGTGAAGGGTATTCATGGGGCCTATAAGACATTGTTAACTGCTAAAATGAAGGCGAGGCTGCGAGTTAACGGGGTTCATTGAACAGCAATCTCTGTTTGCGGGAAGGGCTAAAAAGAACGGACACCTCCGACGAATAAGGTGTTAGTGAGGTGCATTGTTGCACGGCTTTGTCTCACTGACAATGCCTCTCTGTATTTCTAGTATGCCTGTGCATGGTGTGGCTGAAAGACGCTCGCCATAGGGAAAAAACATAATTAACACATTTTGTTCTTGTTATGCCAACAAGAACCCTTCCTTTATAGGCACCGACGCCTGGCGTTTATGTGCGTGCCCTCCCAAAGCGCGCGCGCGCTGAAAACATTTCATTGTTCTGCCAAGACACAGGAATTCACACAAAAACGCACTTGGCTTTCTTGCCGAGGCAGTCAAGTGAAAAAACATCTTTTTCTGCTTTTCCTCTTCCTTTTATTGAAATGATGTACACACACAGAAACGCTAAAATATCGCGTCGAGGTTCTGAACATCATTTTCTCACGTAGACCAGGTGTTCTTTCTTGGCCTCGCAGTTAATCAATTTGCTCTCGCTGTGAGCAGTGTGAGTGGCGGGAGAAGGCGGGGACCGATTTACAATGCATTTATGCTGATTTCAAATCAGCCTTGTAGCTAACAGACGTGGACGTTAACGCAGCGTGTGTCTCAATTTATTCATCAGGAGAAAAAATAAAGAGAGATTAAGATAGGGCATGTAGTTATGACTCATGCATCATAAAAGTGAAAGAGTATCATCATTAAGCACTAAATACAGCCACTGATTCCTTTGTATTTCTGTCACTTTTAATTGAATTGCATTTTTTCCTTGCAGTGCCTAATTGTGCGGCTCATGTTGAAGGAACGCTAAGTTCTGGAATAGATGGGATAATGCTTTTCCTCCTGTCTGCCAGTCTTCAATGGCAGTTAATTAAACGTGTGAATCTCAGATGAGTTTAATTAAAGTCAAAATACAAAAAAGAACTCTCGAAGATACGGATGCAGGTGTTTGTGTACCACGTGGGTACCAGGCGATGAGGTGAACTGGATACAGCAAATTACCATGTTTTGAAGCAGTAGCGAGACCCTCCCTCCAACAGATCATTCAACATCACAGAAAAGGACTAGGGTTCCACCCTCATTGTGCACCAGCTTGATCATACCAGCAACTTGCTGAGAGCCATCAAGAGCCTCAACTGCTGGATCACTGCATTCACCGACACCCTGGTTCCCCCCAACCGCAACCCACCAGCAGTAGTCCGACCATAGGCCAGTTGGTACACAGAAGAACTCAGGAGGACTTTTGCTCTTGGAGGCGGTTGTGTGATGGAACCACGCATGTGTTTACCATGCATGCCGGTTCCACGCAGTCTCAACAACGCAAGTCTTAACCACGAATATACTTTTACCACGCATGCCTTTACCACAAATTATGCGTTGTTACAGCATGTATGGTAAAGACATATATGTGGTTAAGACTTGACAGGTAAGTCTTAACCCTCCAACCTCTGCCGCCGCCCCAAGTCCTTCAACTACCCCCCTCCCTCCTGAAAACCAACCCCCTCCCTTATGCACCCTAAAAACTTTCTCGCCTCAGTCCTAAAAAAACACTGCCCTCCCCTAATCCCTAAAAACGACCCTACCCGCCCTCCCCTAAGTCCTAAAACCTACCCTGACCCCCAGAACCCTAAAATCTACCCCATTCTCCCCGAATCCCTGAAAACTACCCAACTCCAGCCCTGAAAACTACCACGACCCCCTTCAGCCCTGAAAACTACCCCCAAAACCTTAGAACCTACACCCCCAAAACTAGGCCCCAGCCCCATCCACCTCACCACATTGCATCCTCTCCCAATCCTTTCTACTTCAGCCAGACAGCAGCTAAACCTCACATTGCCTTAACCATGCATATGCGTGGTGAAGGCATATTCGTGGTCGAGGCAAGCGTTGTAGCGCTTGCGAAGTTGGAACACACGTGGCTCTGGCCACGTTATTCTGACCGTTTACCCTTGGAGGCAAAGTCATCCCCACCCTTTTCATCTTCACCCTCCTGTTTTCTGAACCCATTTCTGCTGTCTTTTCAGACTCTGTGCACTTTACCGCTGCTAACCAGTAGGAAGGTGCTCGTGCTCTCTCCTTTAAATATGGCAACATTGACTTACACCCAATTGGCACACCAAATTTCCCTGTAAATCCCTAGTAAAGTGGTATTGCCTGTACCCGGTGCCTTCCTGCAGCACTTATTGTGCCGCCCACTGAAGTAACCTTTTAAACATGGTTGAGGCCTGCCATTGCAGCCTGTGTGTGCAGTTTTAAACTGACATTTCAACCTGGCGAAATAAACCTTTTTTCCAGGCCTAAGCCTTCCTTTTTAACAAATATAAGTCACCCCTAGGGTAGGCCCTAAACAGCCCATAGGGAAGGGTGCAGTTTATTTAAAAAGCTGGACATGTACTTTACATTTTACATGTCCTGTCCTGGCAGTGAAACACTCTTATATCTGTTTCTCACTACTGCAAGGCCTACCTCTCCCAAAGTATAACATTGGGTTACCTTATTACATTTAATAAGTGTTAGCTTGTAATTAGGAACAAGCAGGCAAGTTAAATTTGTTATCTAAAGAATTTTACTTAAAACTCACTTAAATGGTAAAGTTGGATTTCAAGTCACAATTCTGAAAATGCAACTTTTAGAAAGTTGGTATCTCCTTGTGTCACCCATTTAGTAGTAAGGTAGAACAAGGGTACCCCGTTAGAAGAACCTGGGGTTAGCATGTGTTTAGGGAAAACAACGGTTCAGTTTGACCCAATCGGGTCCTATGCAACCAAGTGGGGTCCCCGAGGAAGACACAAGGTAAAATTTAAGCTAGACAATTAATTATTGCGGGAGCATGAAAGTATTAGTAGGGGAGCATATGTGGTGTAAAATAAACATTTCATTTCACACAAGCATGATTAGAAATAGTCTAAGTAATCAGGTGCTCACATAAAGTGACAGGTGCGTAATGTGACAAAGTGAGGTGAACTTAAAAACATTACATCGCATTGACAACAGAAAAGGAACTTCACATAGGTAAGTACAATTGAGGAAGTTCCTGTTGTGGGGGTCGACCGAGTTTCGATCTTTTAGGGACTTAAGATCATCTTCAGGACAATAAGTGACTAACCTGAAACTAAGGGGAACAGAATAAAATTACGATATGTACCCTGCAATTCGACTACTAGCGGCGTGGACGTGCTCCCAGTGTGATAGCATAATTAAATTAAGACGCTTGCACACAATTGGAATGGTATGGTGGTGACCATCAATTAACTGGAGTGGAGGCCAAGGGAGTAGCTCAGAGCTCTATCAATTCCTGTGGCCCCTAAGGGGAGTTACGCGCTTTCCATCAATTAACAGTGATTGGGCTAACAACTATACTTGTGAAGACGTCATGCAGAGAAGTAGTGAGCGAACTTACTCTCTACTGGGGTCACTTCCCTGGGGGGGGGGGAGGTGTGGTCATCGAAGCGGTCTGTGATCAGTACAGGGATATTCTGCCTGCCTTGAAGTGCGTCTGGGGAAAATATAGAATAAGGGTTAGGGTTTGCTAGTGTTAATCAATTGAACACAAGCGGCTGAGCGAAGGTATTACTCACTTCCTTTCGTTCGTGGGGGAATTACTTCCAGCCGGATGTAGTACGTGGGCGCAATCTGGTCAAGGATGCTCTCATGAAGGTCTGGGATCAACTACTGTGGGGGTTGAGGGAGGCAGAGTTAAGTATGCATTGGGTATGCCTTCTAACAATGATCAAAGTGACTCAGTGTTGCTTACTTATAGAGGTTTACTTTTAAGTCACTGGGGCGAGGTAGTGGAATACCACGATGACACCGGGTTTGTACGACGGAGCTCTGGTACCCGGGATTACTGCGCCTACAGATCGGTCTGCAATAAGGAAGGGCGTTAGGCACCGTCTTTATGGTGTAATCGTGCTATCAGAATTCCAATAGTTTACTCACCCTCTTGGGAGAGGCCGCGCGTGTGAGCCGTCACTGGCAAAGCTCCTAGCCTTAAGTGTAGATTAATCAAGTGTGGAGGCGGGAGGGCGGGTGCGTGGTTAATGCGCTGGCAGGGCAGCCTGAAATGAGGAAAGGGGAAAACTTAGGCACCATACTATGGAGTGGTGGGGCTGCCGAGTACCAATAGCCTACTCACCCTTAATTGGAAGGACACGGGGATGAGCCGTCAGCGGTAAAAGCACCCAACCTAAATGGGGAATTAACAGGTTTAGAGGCGGGGGTGGGTGTGAAAGTCTCCTGTCCAGTGTGACGATAGGAGAGGGAGGGGGAGGGAGGGAAGTGTTTACTCACGTATGAGGCGCCTCGTTGGTGGCGCTTCAATCTGAAATTAAAAGTAGTGCCATCAGCTACGGTAGGGACGGACTAAATTACAAAGTGTGCGGGGGCGGGGGAGCGAGTCACTTACTAGTTCAAGCTTCCATTTGGGAATCAAACACCATTCTGGCCGGCGTGCTGAAGCGATTCACTCTTGGCGGACAGAATGTGTTAGTAGGAGGCGTGATTTTATGCTCTGCCTCTGGTGATGACGTTGCTTGAAGGAGGGGGAGGAGTCGCTAATTTCTGTGTGACGTTACTGTCAACTTTAAGGAGCGCACATGCATGTTCTAATGCAAAGAGGGCTAGCATTGCCTAGCGCATCTTTACATGTGCGTGCTCTCTTTAATGTGTGGAGGTGAATAGTCTAGCTGTTGTTGTGCTCGTGAGGATCCTACCTGTCTTATGAGATGAGAAGGACTATTGTGAGACAGGTCGGGGGGGGGGGCGCAAGGTAATGTTTGGGGATAACAATACAATACAGGAAAAGCCGGCGAGGGCCGTATACAAAGAAACATTCTTATGTATGAATATTAAAAGTTAAATTACATACAATTAAACAGAAATGCTTTTGCAGTCAAGTTATACTGTGATTAATGGCACAGATTGTACATACATGTTAAACACACAGTTAGCAGATACCTCTCTCTGTTGGCGTGGGAGGTGGGGAGAACGTGGCTGCAAATGCACCTATAGTATGATCTGAGCTAATAATCATGGATAGGGGGAAGGTGGGAAGGCAGTCTAGAGTGTCTGTGGTGTGGTAGGGTCAACATATAGTCAGTTGACAGTTAGCTGCAGGCATTCCATTCATCAACGGAGTTCAGTCCATTCTCAATGGATCTGCAATTAAAAATCCATTTGCATTCCAAACGGTTGAGGATAGTCTGTTGGTTCCCTCCTCTTGCGTTGGTATGTAGGCTGTCAATCACCTGCCACTTGATGTCGTTTTCAGAATGCCCTTTTTGTAGATAGTGTTCCACCAGAGATGCAGTAAGGATTTTGCATCTGATCCTGTTTTTGTGTTGGGAAATCCGGGCCTTTACCTTCTGGGTTGTTTGGCCAATATATCGCAGTTTACATGGGCAGTAGATGACATTCTGGGATTCGCAATACATGTTTGCAGTTCGATACTCAAATACTTTGGTGTTAAAGGTAGAATCGCATGCCATGCTGTGATTACATATAAAGTGACCCACAAGTGGTGGCAGGTTAAAATACGTATGGATAGAGTTGTCCTTCCTAGTGTTGTCCTTCCTAGTGGGTGTGTGTGCCCTCACTAGGTGGTCCTTGATGTTACGGCCACGTTTGAATGAGAAGAGCGGTGTACCTATGGTAAACTCTAGGGGATCAAGAACTGACCAATGCTTTTTTACCATTTTAGTTAGTTTGTTACTCACAGAATTAAAAGTGGTGACACAGGTGATTCTGGATAAGGGTGTTTTTTCTCTGGTTTGGAGGAGGTACTCCCGATGGGCGTACCACGCCCTTTTCATAGCGCATTTGACTAAGCGTCTTGGGTAGCCTCTATCTGTGAGATTTTTACAGAGCACTTCAGCCTCTTGGAAAAAATCTTCCTTAAATTTGCAATTGCCCCTGATGCGGAGAAATTGGCCGTATGGTAGGCTGTCCCTAAGTGCCCTAGGGTGCACGCTGTTGTACTGTAGCAAGGTGTTCCTTTCAGTGGGCTTTCTAAACAAAGTTATATAGAGTTCGCCATTTGTACTCTTAACAGTTAAATCCAGGTAGTCTATGCTAGTCTTGTCATAGTTGTATGTGAATTTGAGGTCAGGTTGGGTACTATTATGCCAGTCACAGAAGGTCTTAAGTTCGTTTTCATCACCAACCCAAATCATGAGGACATCATCGATGTATCAACACCACAGGCGGATTTGTTCGAGATGTGGATTAGTGGAGTTAAGAATGGTATTGGTTTCCATATCATGTACGAAAAGGATGGCAAAGTTTGGGGCAAAAATGGCTCCCATAGAAGTGCCTTTGCACTGTTTATAGTAAGTATCTTGGAACAAAAAGTAGTTCTTGGTAAGTGCAATTTCTAGCAGTGTTATAATAAATTCAGTAAGGACCCTGTGCAGAGCAGGGCGGTTATTAAGGTGTTTCCTGATGACATCCATTCTTTTCTGTTGAGGGATGTTAGTGTACAGAGACTCTATGTCAAGGGTGACAAGGAGTTCTGTGTTGGGATCAAAAGACTGGGATTTGATCAAATTAATCAGATGGGTTGTGTCTTTGACATAGGTAGTGGTATCCTGTACCAAATCTTTTATAAAGAAGTCAATAAAGAAGCCAATGTATCTCCCCAGGGGCTCTAGGATAGAGCCACACAGGAGAGGATTGGCCCTCCTGGGCGTGCCTCCGCTTTTTTGTGCACCTTGGGTAGGTTATACAGGACTGGTGTGCGAGGTGTCTTGTTGTTAAGAAAGAGAAATTCGTTTTTACTGATAAAGCCATTTTCCACACCATCCTTGGTGATGGTAAGGATGTAGTCACTTATACCCATTTGGAGCCTGCACCCTTTATACTGGATCACATGACTAGGTGTAGCGGGCAGTTGGTCTTTGTGTGTTACTCCAAGATAGTGAGACAAAGGGGGAATAGATGTTGGCAGGATGGGTCATCTCTGACTTGATAGAGTGCGGAGCTGTCACCTAACACACTGGCACATCGCAAAGATTCTGCCGCAGCATAGTCTCATAGGGTTTGACACTAGTCTTTTGTGCCCAGACAAACTGGGGCCAGGGTAGGGAGGCAGGAAATTTCCGACACCTGTGCAGGGGGAGGGCTTTAGACGCTTCTTCCACTTAAAAGTGAGCACCAAGTATAATGGTGGACCTTCAGACCCAACTCTTCATTGCACTTCTAGACCTGTGGAAGACTCATAAGAAGGACTGCTGTGCTGATGCAAGAAGGGTTGCACTGTTAATTTACTGACCTGCTGCCCTGTTGCCTGAGTGAGAAGGAATGACGAACACCTTAAACCCAGGACCTTCAGAGCAACTCCAAGGGCTAGTTGGTTGTGATCCTGGTCAGAGCCTCAGGGATGGAAAAGGAACCACCCATTCTGAACCCTGCAACTGAATTCTGCCTGCTGTGAGATCTAACCCCTCAAGTGGTTCCCCTCCAGTTCTGGACCCTTAGAAGTGGGGATAAAAGCGCTCTGCCAGGCCTGCTGTGGTCTCATCAGAACCGACGCAGCGCGAAGCAAACCTGATGCAGCTCCTAGCAGCACTTCATTGGAACCGGCGTAGAGCTACGCAGCCCCAACGTAAGTCCACATTACAGCTTGCACAACTCTTCGGAACCTCTACTGCATGACGCATTCTCGATTCATACCTTTTAGCTCCTCATTGGATCTGACGCATTGTGATGTAGCCTCGACGCAAGCCTGTATCACAACCCTCACAGCTGATCGGAACCACAGCTGTGTGATACAGCTTCGATGCAGACCTTGCATCGCTTCTCTGGACCGCCACTGCGTGGTGCTATGCTCTGCAACCAGGACTTAAGGTACATTTCTCAGTGGGACTAACTTAGTGCCTGTATCTGGCCTACACTCCATCTGTCGGCCTGAACTTGTAACTTTGTTCCAGTAAGAAGTGCCCAGATAACGACAGTAAGCGTTTTTTACTTTTAAGCACTATTATTGTCTACATCTTTAAAAAATGTGTACCTCTGGTTTTACCAATTGGGTTTTTGTCATTATTTGTTGCCAATAATGCATTACATGTTACTCTATATTTCTAAACTGGTGTGTGATTTTTCTTGTGCTGTTTTCACTTTATTACTGCTTGTGTGCTGCATAAATACTTTATGTGTGTAACAAGAGGGAGAGAGAGGACTAGTTAGCTAATCCGAGTCCCCGAGGGTTTATATGTGATTAAACAAAGAGGACTAGCTTAAATTGACCAAAGTGTTACAGTACTCAAATTAGTTCTGTCACGGGCACCTTGTTGGTGTATTCATGAAGCCCTCACCCACCAACCTAGTTGGTGGCATGCTTCATCATCGGGCCCACCCAGTGACACCTAGTATGTCCCGGGTGTGCTACGACGCCTGATTACAGCGGAGCTGGTATTTTGCTGAGAGTGCAGTGAGGTTGGGTGAGTTGTGATTTAAAACGGCTTGGTGGTGGTCCCAGTACCCGAGGGTAAATTAAATTTTAATAACTGGGCCGTCACCAGCGGTTAAAAGTAAGGCTACAGGACGCGTGAGGGTGGCGAGTTACTGCCCCCTGCGTCCTTCAGATGGTCGACATGTTTCAGCCAGTGCCTTAGAGTATTCTGGCTTTCCTCCGGACCGTTTTTAAAAAAAAGGTGTGGTGAAATAAAACAAACTTAGTGTTGTGGTACAGACTATGTGATACACTCACTAAGGCGTTTTTCTATATGTGAGAGGGGGATTCCCTTCTCATGCATATGCTTTGGGTTATTGGCCAAGGATTCCTGGAGGGAAGCGGTAAGGGGATGACCAGTCTTTCTGGTCAGTGCCTGCCTTGTACCTGTTGCCCCGCCGTCGTCCTCCGGTGCCCGTGACAGAACTAATTTGAGTACTGTAACACTTTGGTCAACTTAAGCTAGTCCTCTTTGCATAAATACTTTACACAGTGCCTCTAAGTTAAGCTTTACTGCTTTTATGCAAAGCTACCAAAGTGTTTCGTAAATGTTTATTTAGTGACTATTGTGGTTTACCTTGACATGGATTGGGTTTAATATTTGAGCGGGGCTTCCACCCCCACTACTAAAAACACATTTCTTACATTACTCCAAAGTGTAAGTTACCTTTTGAATCAGGAAATAGTGTTTATTGGGTACCTAAATGCATATAATAACATGAGCCAACAACAGAACTGAAGCGTATAATGATTTTACGTTGTTTACTGACCACATTGCCTCTAAGTTAGACGTGACTGCTTTTGTGGCAAGCTACCAGAGGGTCAAGCACCGGTTAGTTTGGGGTTTACTTGTGTTTCACCCTGGCAAGAATTGTGGTTGCTGCTAGAATAGAGTTTCACCCCTCCCAACCAGTAACACAGTTTCTCACACTGACAAAATGCCACTAAAAGCAACTGGAGTGCAAATGGAAAACTAGTCAAAACACCACAGATAAACACATCTTGATATCCACCCTAAGGCACTGACACCAGCAGACACTGAACACCAGGAACACAGAACTTGCAGGCTGCATCAACACGTGCACAAACAGCAGCAAGCAAATCTTAGCGATCATCAAATATTTTACCCTTCCTCCTTCTACCTCCAGCAACATCACCCCTTGCAAGACCTTTTCATCAATCTCTCATAATTCTTCTGTAACAAAATCAACTCCTTATATGGCAACATTGACCCTCAAATGCACCCATCACATTCTCAACTCAACTTCCCTTCACGACTGAAGAGCGAACCCTGACCTTGTGGCGCACCATTACCACTGTCAAATCTGCCACTACCATGAAGACCATCCAATCGGGGTCCCATCTGACTCTTACCCTCACTATACCTTCCCTAAAGGACTCTTACTGGTCAGTGAAGCACTAACTCCCGTTCTCAATCCTCCATTAACATATTCCATATATCAATATTCCTGGACATCTGAAAACATATTACCATCACAGCTCTGCTCAAGATACCATCTGCTGACTTCTCAACTACATCCATCTCCCTCCTAGCATACACAGCCAAGGTCTTAGAGGGACTAATTAACCAATGTCTCACCCACCAGCTCAGCAACCATTAGCTCCTCAATGCCACTCAGTCCAGAGTTAGATGCAATCAAAGTACAGGAACAGCACTCTTCACCACCAGAGATGATGTTTGCATGATTCTTGACACAGTAGACATGACAGCCCTAATTCTCCTGGGCCTCTCTGCAGCTGTTGACATGGTCTCACACCATATCCCTATCAGACACCTGTATAAGATTGGTACCAAAGGACACACTTTCCACTGGATCTGCTCCATCTTAAAGGATAGAAGACAAGCTGGTAACCTTACTACTCAGAAGCCCGCAAACTCATCTGTTAAGTGCCTCATGGTTCATCGCTCAGCCCCTCTCTCTTCAATGCATACATGATCCCTCTGGCCAATGTCATTCTCTGACCAACATCATCCTCACACATGACATAAATATCCTCTCCTACCCTCACAACGCACAACTCATGCTCTTCCTCTCGGACAAGACCACAAACACCAGAACCAAGTTCACTGCCTACATGATTCAAGTTTCTAACTGGATGAAATCCAACTGTCTCAAGCTCAATACCATCACTAGAGAAGTAGTAATCTTCAGGAAGAACACGTCGCCATGATACTCCAACTGGTGGCTGGCTGAAATCACACCTAGCACCCACACCAGGAACCTAGAAATCATCGTCGACAGCAAACTGGACATGATGGCACGTCAATGCTGTCACTGCATCCTGCTTCCAGACCCTGAAGATGCCGAGGAAGAGCTTCAAATGGCCTCCAAGCAACACAAAAAAAATTCACTCACACCCTAGTCACCAGCAAATTGAACAATGGGGACACCCTCCAGGCTGGGATCACCAAACAACTCACCAGAAAACTACAAACCACCCAGAACTTAACAGCCAGGCTCTTCCCTAACCTCCGACAAAGAACTCAACTCAAACCATATGTCAGGGTACTCCCGATCTACAAACATGCTCATTCTAAACTTCTTTCACACACGTTCAAGGCACTATACATTTTTGACTCCACCTTCCCAAACAGTTTCATCTCCTTCCACCAAATACCAAGACACCTCCTCTCCGCAAGACTTCTACAAGCACATATCTCATGCGTACTGAGAACGAAATCAGAAGGACTGGTGTTCTCTTACATCACTCCTAAAGCATTGAACGACCACTGATGCCACATCAGAGCCTCCTCATCTCTTCTTGAATTCCGCGAGAAAGTGAAGAACAGAATTTTTAATTAACAAACCTCCCTTCATGGTGCGCTTTACAAATGCACATAGCATAACATAACATTCATGTGCATAAAATAGAGGAGGAAGATATGGGAACAAGAATGGAATATTTCGTTTTTTGCTTTATTCAGACCTGCTCTTCTTCAAACTAACAGCCCCCACAGGTGTCACATTCCTTCTTGCTCAACATTGTGAAATGATCCCAGATACCCGAGATTTCTCCTATGGCTGAATAGAAAATCTCCCAGAATCTCACTAAAAACTTGAGGAAGGTAAACACCTCGTTTGGTCTGCCAGAGCCACTTCAGGAGCTGTTGAGAGAAGTAAGATTAAGAAAGCCAATCCCAATATTATTATCACTTATTGTAGTAAGTCTTTTATATAAAGTTAATTCCTCCAAGTAAGCCTTGGGAATTGGTGTGCTGGATTTAGTTGGGTATTGGAGTGAAACAGTGCCGGTATGTTGATGAAATAGCAAATATTGGGCAATTATTAACTCTCCTTTATAGAGGTCGGCGCGGCAGTCAGAGGAAAGAAAAAACAATTGACAACCATTACAAAGTAGATGAAAACTTTCAGTATCAGGTTCATTGGTTTTATGTGTTCCAGAAAGAAATCCTCGCTTTGAGGGCTTGTTTTTTTTAAAAGTATTGAAAATGCTGTCTGGTCTGTCATGCCTCAGGCATGATTAAATAAAATGCTTTATGTGTTTTTGCAAACTGCTTCCACCTTGTCAATTAATGTACTTTTGAGGAAAAATATGTCACCACATCAACACCAGATATTAAGGAGGTCATTTTAGGTTTGTCAGAGAGGGAGCAGTGTGACAGAGCGGGAGCACAGCCCTGAACTGGCAGTGCGCCTGCTCAACCACACTTGCAGTTTCCCAGCTCTGTTTAAAGTCAGGAGAAGGTCTGGGTTTAAACCGGTGGGGACTCAGTTGACTCAAGTAGGGTACACCTTCCATTAACTGCCTGTCCACCACAGGGCAGGCAGTTGAAAGTGACAGTCATCCCATCATACTTAGTGCAGCAAGGCGATTCCAGGTAGGGAAGATGTAAAATGACCCCCACAGAAGAGAAAATCGCTTCGTGCTTCAGAGACATTGTTTTTTTGTTTTCAAGAATAAAAGTCCTGTTTTGACAAAAAAAAATGGCAAGGCAGTGGCGTCAAATGCCGCAAAACTTCAGTGTATTGTATGGTACCGCCACTATGCCGGTTATGCTAAAAGCACTGAAATCCCCTTGTGCCAGGGTAATGGAGGCTGAGGTCTCCTCTTTACTGGCAGGCCAGTGGGCAGAGCACCAGGGTCTAACCTTTTAGTTTTACCCTGACATGGAGAAGGCATGTGTTGCTATAAATTAGTTTGGTTCTCTATAAAGCATTCTAATACCAATTAGTAGAGAGTGGTGCTAAAGAAAAATTTAAATTAATACATAAAAAAGAAAAAAATACCTTTTGAATCATTAAGAAGTAGAGAAAGTCTTCTGAGTTGTCGAAAAGCCATGTTTATCTTACAAATAAATAAAATCATGGAATGCCCCCTCCATGGTGTACAGTTGTGTTTCCCTGCCCTGAGTGCCTAACTGCATGTATCATGGATTTTGATTTTGGCTCCAGCTTTCCATTAACCTGCATGTGCGGAGAGGCCCAGGATTATACCTTGAGTTCAGTAAGGTCCTGGACTTCTCCTGCGACCTGGAATGAGTACATGAAGCATGCCTTCATTGACAGACCTTGGACTACTGGCCCTGTTGTAGCACAGAGAATGCTGATGGCAGCTTACTGTGTTTTGGCAATTCATAGTAGTGACCAGACATTTTTATATAGATCACTGAAGTGGAGACCTACTGGCCCACTTGTGTTAAGTTCCACCTTATGCGCTTTCCCAGTTCCTAGCATTGACATTCTGAGTATATGTTGTGTGTATATATGGAGGTAGCCTGCATGGTACATGCATGTGCATGAACCAGAGTAATGGAGGCCACTCTCAATGCCTGGCCTTGGTACATGATTGAGGAGTGGCTGTTGTCTCAGACAGCGGTAGTATATTCCTGACATTCCTGAAGCTGGAGGCAGGAGACCTAGACACTAAACGCCACGATTAAGGCCTATTAGTTCTTGCCTTTCTCGTGGGTCCCCAAATAGGGCCTAAGTGCAAACATTTCAGAGACATCTGTGATCAAATGAAGGCATGTGCCAGTACTGTATTGAAAGCATGTGGAAAAATGGATATTTTTTAGTAAGTAGCGAGGTGAATGTCTCTGAAACTTATCCTTCTCTAATAATGTTTTCTTTACCTCAGTTCCAGTCTTAATTAAATTGCTGCTCAGATTTTGCAACCCCCGAGATTTTCAGTTCATTCCCAGTGTGGTAGGTTAGGTCATGGGCAGCAATTAGTTATGCATGAGCTTTTTAATTGATTCTAACCTCCAAACAAAGCCAAACATTATTTTTTACTTATACATCCAACATACAGGGCAAATGCAGATTATATGGTACATCACATCAAAACATTTGGATTATTCACATAGCATCGTTGACCAAGAAATGCAATCATCATGTATCACATGTACACTTTTTCACAGATATCTCCATATAGTTTCACATCAAGTGCAAAATTGCAAGATCATACATCCTCTTTCGTAGAGTTTACGCCTCTGCTTCGTTAAACGCCCTATATGGCTCCCAAAAATCTCTTGGGTGTGCCGCTGGTTGAACTAGATCACAGTATCTTTCATCTTCGCATCACATTGTGCTATATCTTGAAGCCAATTCTCTACCCCAGGACCTCTGGGGCCATCTATAGCAGGGGCACCGGCCGATTTGCCGGTAACAGTGCCATGGAGACCAGCTTTTGTGCTTTTTTCAGGATACTGTCCTTGGGTCCCAGTAATGCCAATTCTCAGGTAGGGATAATATCAAAATCTACTATCTTCTTTAATGCCGCAAATACAGAGCACCAATATTTAATCATCTTGGGACAATTCCAGGCAATGTGAAAAATAGCAAACAGTTTGGCTTTACATTTTTTAAATGTAAATAAGCTGCAAGAGTTACATTTAGCAAGACGCTTAGGCGGGTAGTACAATCAGTGCAATATCTTGAAGTGTATTAGCTTACCAGGTTCTGGTGGAGACTCAGGGAAGCTCTGGGTTGAGCATGCGGCTTGTCTTAGGTGATGATAAGTAGCATTGCCAGCTCAGTGCTTCCACCTGTATTCCATACTTCCTGCTGTCCTATAAATATGCCCCCTAGGAATAGATTACCAAACGTTTTGATGCCTGTTTTTCTTAGTAGTCTCACTTTAGTTTTCTCTACTAGTGGTGAAAGCACTGGATTGTTGCCTATACTCAATAATGGTGTATATTCTCCCTCCCAAGATCTTGCGTCATCAGTCAATAGGAACACCTCTGATTTATCCGAATTGACCTATAGCTGGGAGAAACCCACAAGACAATATATCTCGCTAATGGTGTGAGCTGCATTTGCTATGGGATCTTGGATGTACAGTATGATGTCATCTGCATTCAGTAATACCAATATATTGTTTTTGTTTGATCTGTTTATTAAGCTTTTAAAATAGATATCTGCACATTACAAGCTTACATATTACTTACGAAAGCATACGTTACATTAAAAAAAAAACGTATTAAGCAAGGTGGTACACATGCATGCTAACAGATAACAAATGTGTAAATTTAAGTCCGTACAACATTGAGCCTTGCAACAAAAAGAGCTGACGTATAGAGTAAAACCTGCAGTGATACCAGACCAATTTACATACATACAAGAGGTGCCCACCTACATATGCACTTATTTGAAGTGGACTTTGCCATTGACGCCTTACGTCTATGCTTTATTGCCAAGGATAGTGATCAAACAGCCATGTACATAATTCCAAAACTCGTAACAACAACTTGTAGGGGGAGGAAATGGGGTGGGCTAAGGTGGAGAGAGGCGGCGCATGACCGTAACTACCATCACATTTCAGCAGGTTAAATTGGTTGGGCCTATTGACATGGTCCTGCACTGAAGTCCAAAGTGAGTAATGTGTGCTGCGCACTCCAGGCCACACTGTTTGATGGCTGTAATGTCAGCCTGCGTGTGGGTCAGATCAGTCAGCATTAGGGTTGTTGGTGGAATCCTCCGGAGCTAATTCTAGTTGAAGTGTTAGGATTACGTTCCAGGCAGTCGAAATAGGGTATTTGCGTAGTCCAAGGGTATCTTCCCTTTGCAAGGAAGCACCCTCAGCTTTGGCCCAAATCAGCATGGATTGAGACAGGCTTTCAGTGTCGACGGGTCTTCAGCTTTCCAGTGATGTGTGAAAAGCCTCTTGGCCACCACCAGCCCCAGTTCTAAGAATCTGGAGTTGACTCTGTGCTTGATCAGTAATATCAATAATGACCCATCTTTGATATTTATCCCTCTACGTGAGTGATGTTCCTGCAGCCAGCAAGCAAGGGGTTCATTCAAAGTGGCAAAAATAAGTGGCAACAGTGGGCATCCTTGACTGGTGCCCCTACGTATGGAAAATGTAGAAGATAGTTGTCCATTTATACTGGCTCTGGGACTCATATACAGTGATTTAATCAAGCTTAGAATGTACTTCCCCACTCCCATGCATCTCAAGACTTCATGTATCCATTCTAACACGTCAATTGCTTTTGGAGCATCCAGTAACATGGCCACTGCCAGTTGTGTAGGGTCTATTTTATGCAACACAGCCATTAGTGTACGGAAGTTATGTGACGTCAGTCTTTGGGGAATGAAGCTTAATTGTTCCGTAAATACTAATTTCTGCATCAGTGGTTGTAACTTTTTTGCCAGAATCTTAGCAACGATCCTATTATCCATGTTCAGTAACAACAGAGGTCTGTATGAGGCACATTTACTTAAGCCACGATCTAGTTTTGGCAATCCCCGCAATCACCACCTGAATCATGGATGGTAGAAGCGTGCACATAGATATTACATATTATACACCTCCAGAAATCGAGGAGCCAGAATTCTTTATAGAATTCCACCAAGAAGTGATCACTCCCCAGGGCTTTCCCATTAGCCGGGGCAGCAATCTCTGGTTTTGTATCCTGCTCTGTGATTGGAAGTTTAGCAATTCTCGTATCTCCCCTCCCACCCAAAGAAGCTTTTTAAGACTGGGGTGTTGTGATCATAGGCTTTTGATGCATACTTTAATTGGCCCAGTGCATGGAAGATATTTTTCTAAAACTAATGTGATAATGGAGAGTTCAGTTTAAAATGTTTCCATTGTCAGTGCAGGATATGATTATTGCCTGAACCGCCACCCTGAAGTCCATAGACAATATTATGTCCTAAGAGGTTGTGCATGCTTGAAACTTAGAGGTGCAACCGCATAGTCCTACTCTGCCCCCAAGCTGATGATCGTCTGATTTATCCCATATGTTTCTTACACTGGAAAACAAGATCATGAGCCTGTGGCAGTTGTTCTTCATGAGTTCAATAGTGAACTGATCCCCAGTAAAGAGCTTGACTCTGTTGGAAATGGCATGTACCCAAACTGGTAGACCTTTTAAATGATTGTCAATTGTCACCATATGCAGATGGTAGCATCTGATGATGCAGTCAAGGAATCTAGGACTATTTACTTGCACCTCAAGCTGTGGTGGGGGGTACATTCCATGCATTTCTGGTAAATGCCTGCTGTTTCTTTGGAATAGAACTCCTCACTTCCTCAAAGTCTGAGATTTGTGAGATATATGTGTGTGTTTGGCTTGTCTTTATAGACAGTTTATGTAAAGCAATAGCTGCCTTTCCCGACCTCAATATGTCCCTGCTCTGTTCACACATGCCCCTCCCAACCCAAACTAGGGAAAGATGGTTGTGCGTACCTTACTGGTTTCGACCTATGAAGGCTGTTTCATGGCCTGGTTTAGGAAATTAAGCTGAAGTTTGGTAGCATCACTAAACCAAGCTTGCCAGAGCTGTTTTAAGGCATAGGCGAAATTGGCAATTGCCAAGGCTCTCCTCCCCTGCTCCTATGGTAGAGTGAGTTGGTCAATCCGAAGTCCAGCTGTAAAAATAATAGTGGTGTACTTAAAGAACATTG
This sequence comes from Triturus cristatus, assembly GCF_964204655.1. Lineage (NCBI taxonomy): Eukaryota > Metazoa > Chordata > Amphibia > Caudata > Salamandridae > Triturus > Triturus cristatus. The sequence goes on from NC_140588.1 coordinate 99,936,518, forward strand.
TTTTTAAAGCTCAGCGTGCGCTGCTTGTAGGAGCTTAGTATACATGCCCTCTCTGCTCAGACTCAATCGTTGAACTCTCAGGCTATTGGTGGTAATTAAGTTAAACAAGCACTGGCAAATCTAATTTGTCTTGCCCTAATTAGACCTATTGGCTTTACCAATGATTTTTTCAAAAAGAGAGTAAAGACCTTATTTGCCAATGTACATATGCAAAACAAGAAAGAAAAAAGACACGATGATGTGTGCCAAATACACGATCCTCGTCGCAGCACGATGATGTATACATGCAACTGTGTCACCCGAGCATACGCACACATACAGCATAACGCAGCTGCCATTAAAAAAAAAAAGAATTTTCAATTTCAAGATTTTGGACACCAATCTTGACGCTTAAAAAAAAGTTACATGTATGTGAAAGTGTATTATCAAAAAGGAGAAACCTGTCAGCAAATTGCTGATCCAGGGGCCTCCAATCTTTTTTAATTTTTTTTTTTTGTGAACTAAGCAGGAGAGGAGGTAGTGCAACAAAGTAGTGGATCGGGGGAAATGTGGGGGAGCAATGAGTGGAGGGTGGGGGAGCAGCAGAAGAGCTTGAGGCAGACGAAAAAGAACAAAAAAAACGAGAGGGGTGAGGAATGCAACAAATATGATGGACAGAAAGTGAGGGAACAACACGGGGTGCACTGAGGGAGCTGGTATTTGGGCTGAGAAGCAGCTCATGAAATGGGAGCGAGGAAACGCATGCGCTCTGTAGCTCCCTGAATGTGTAGTGGAAGGACATAAGTCGTCCAATCAAGTCATAAAGAAGCTATATTCCATGAAGGGACAAACACAAGGAATGGAAACGAAGCCATCGGATAAAGAGCAAGCAAATGAGATTGTCAAGAAACCCAACTAATGGTATGCAACGGGTTTGCTGAAAGCTCACTGTAAGTATTTGTATTACCCACAATGGGTCTTTTCAAATACAGGCAGCTCAAAGCTGTCTGTTGGTGAGACCTAAAAACAGTCGTTCTGCCTCATTCCTCTCTCTTACGTCATTCAACCTCTTCTACCTCACCCGCTCATGCTTACCACCCTCTTTCTGCCTATTTCTCCATCTGTATGTGCCCAATACCCTTTTTTATCAATCATTCTACTTTACCTGTCTCCCTCACATTTTTCTCAATATAGTAATCACTAACCACCTCTCTCTCTCGCAACCTTCAATCACCCTCTACCACTCTCTTGGCCTACTTTTATATTGCTAACTCTCTACCCCCTCTCATTACCTCACATCTCTCTCACTACCTCATCTCTCTCTATTCCAGCCCTCTCTCGTACACTAACATCAATTTATCTCACCATTCATTTGCTACTTCACCTCTCCTTGTCCCCTCTCTCCCTCTACCTCTCTTTCCCTTACCAAACATGCCTCAGTGTCTTATTTCTTTCTTACTGCTTCTTTTTCTCTATCTTTTTTACTTCATCATACCTCCTCTCTCTTGCTTTCCCTCATCTGTCGCTGCACCTCCTTCTCTATTTCATCTCACACTCTGTGCCTTACCTCTATTGCTCCCTCTCTACCCCACCCTCTTTCACTTCACCATTGTATTGACCAGGGCTCTCTTTCTCTATCTCATCTGTGCCTCTCTATTTCACCTCTTTTCTTTCTATATCTCATTTGTCTTTCTTCCCATCACTGCCTCTCTCGCTTTCTTTCTCTCCAGCCACCATCTTTCTATACCTCGTCTCATTTTAACCCTCTCTGTACCCCACTGAATTTATCTAGACTGCTTTCACTAACTCCCGTCACTACCTGTCAACTCTCTGTACCACACGTCTCTTTCTATCTCATCTCCCACTTTCTGCCTCACCCTTTCATACACTGTTCCCATCTCCCCTCTTAAGATTTCCTTCTCCCTGTCTTTACTTCTCTCTCCACCTCGACCTCACAACCATACCTATCTCTCTACCTCTATTTCCTTACTGAATTCTCCTTTCTTGCTCTACTCACCTTTCTTTTTGTGTACCAAACCTTTCTTTTTACCCCATGTCTCTCCCTACCTCACCTACTTCTATAACTCATCTCTACCTTTCTTCTCCCACTACTTCACTGTACTTATACCATTCTCTTTACCTGTCTCCTCCCATCTCCAAACCCTGCCATTTCTCTTACTCAGCAGAAATAGTAGTTACTGTCTAGCCAGCTAACAGTTAATAGACAAGGAGGCGGGCAGTGGCGTAGCAAGAGGGGGGCAGTCTGCTCCAGGCGGAACAGGTTTTGGGGCCGTGACCAGCATCCCCCTACTCGTATATGGGGTCATCGCGGGGAGGTGGCCGCAGGAATCGTCAGCACCCCAAACGCTTAGATTTGGCCACATGGGCAGCAAGTGCAGGGGCTGCCACGGGCGGCCTAAGGCCTCGCTACACCACTGGAGGCGAGGAGGAACACGGCAGGGGAGGAGAAGTAAGGAGGAAATCATCACGTTTCACCCAATGGAGTGTTGAAAATCCTCGAACCATTTCTTTGATATTCACTGCTACAGCGAGAATGCCAGTTGTGAAGGGGGATTTCTTTCTGATGATTAATATCTTTCAATGAACTTCTACGCGTATATGTTAAATTTTAATATAATGCACGAAAGCACTAAACATCCACTGACTCTCCTTTACTTGTTGCAAGACAAAATAAGCACTGGCAAAGCAAATAGCTCTCACATTGAGACCTAATGGATTTGCCAATGCCTTTTAGAAATGCTGTACAGTAGTGGGAAAACATATTTTGCTAATGATTTGCAGCATTGGCCAAAAGAAAAAAAAAGGTGTAATGACATGGTTGCTAATCTCGGCCACATCATTTTGTAACTGAATTTACGGATCCAAGATGAATTTGTTAATAAAAGAATTCAATTGAACCAGTGCAAAAGCACTGTTTTGTAAGACAGAAAAGCCAACAGCAATTTGCTGTCATTCCCTTAAAAACTAAAAGTAAAATAAACAAGTAAGTTAATTAATGAAAAAGAACGATTCGAGGTACAGAAGTGCAAGAGGGGGTAACTGATGGGGAGAAACAATATGGGCGTGCAAGGGGAAAAATCAAATAAAGTCATATAGGGAGGAGGGAGAAAAACACACTAGAAAAATAGCACTATGGGGTGGGAGGAGAAGCACATGAGGGAGAGAGCAACACCAAGCACTGATTGGGGGAGAAGTTCATGACAGTAATTGAGGATCACGCGATGGAGAGAGAAACACTGTGTGCGGGTGTGTATTTGGCTAACCCTGGGCGTAGTTCGCGAAGTAGCACTTCGCAAAGCTACGCAAAGTGCACTTCGCGAGCTACGTGTAGCACTTCGCGAACTGCGTAGTACCTTGTTCGCACTGTGCCAGATGTCGTTTTCAATGATTGCACAGTGCAGACAAGCAACCGGTACTGTGCAATCATTGAAAATGGCAACTTGCACAGTGCGAGCTGTAGTTTTCTGCTGCTCGAGTAGATTTTTACTCGAGCGGCAGCTTTCTCAACGCAAACTGGTAGTTTCTCATCGCGAGCGGTCACGAGCATACGCGACCACTCGCAATGAGAAACCTGACCTCCTCGCGTTGGGAATCTCGCCGGGAGGTTTATTTTCCATGCTCGCTATCGCCATCTTGATGTTGCTGATCGCGAACAAGGAAAAAGTCTCGCCGGGATGTCATTTTGCTTGCTCGCGGTCGCCAACTTGACGTTGAGGACCGCGAGCAAGCAAAAAATGACCGCAGCACTACGCAACGCTACGCTACGCGTATTCACACTGTGCTACGTGCAATTCGCATAGTGCGAAGTAGCGCGAACTTCGCAAACTACGCAAGCGTAGCGTAGTGCTTTGCCCAGGCTTATATTTGGCAGAGAAGAGAAGCGCATGAGGAAGAGAGCTGTAAAACACAGGCACTCTCTTGGAGTGCTTAACCAAACAAAAACGTTCTACAAAATGTATCCGTAGAGGAATCCAATTCAGCCAGTCAGAATGATGTTAAAGAAATTATGCTCCGGGGGCATGGCCAAGTATGGCAAGATGGTGGTCACAGTGTGACACTGCTCCCGATGTTCTCCGTTATTTGCCTTCATCCTGGCCACCTGGGCTGTTGTCTCTGGGCCCTGCTTTCCACCCCACCCTCCATGAAGGATCCATCACTGTTCCGTTGGAGCTGGAACTCCGGGGGGTGCCGCAGTGCCCAGCCATCCAGAGCCCTTGTCTTGCGGCCTAGTTTCGGTAGATGCTGACGCGGCCTGTTGGAGACACACCCTGCTTGGGAGCAGCAATGCAGCTGAGGAGGCAGTTGAATTTCAGTGATGAGGGGGCAGCCAGCATCTTCCTTGTGGGGTCCACCAGCTGCATCTACTCTCCCTCCTTCCTCCTCCAGCGCCTTCTCCCCCTGGCGAGGCCTGACTGTGATGGTCTGCTCGGCCGTGCCTACTTCCCAAGGGCTTAGAGTGCAGGAGCCTGTTCTCTCTCCCCTCCAGCGGGATATGTGGCTGTTGGTGTGACTCCCTGAGGCACTTGGCCTACCGTAAACCCCTGTTGGTGCTGTAGAATGGAGTCTGACTTCCGGGGCAGCGAGAGTCACCAGATTTTCCCCAGATGATGTGACACTGGGAAATCCATTTGCCTTGGCTGTTTTGGGGTCATGGAAGGGATTGCCCTTTCTTTTCATTCTCCGCTTCCTGACTGGGATCTGACTCCCCCTTCCCTCCTCAGCAACACAGCCACTTAAATAACCCTTCTCGTCTGGGCGTCCCAGAGACCTCATGATGGTGTGAGGGAAGACTTCAGTGGCCCGGAGCAACACATCTGCACCGGTAAGGGGTGGATCTCAGGGGGTTTCTGGTGGCAACTGTGGCAGGAGTTCCTCTCTGCTCGTGATTTGCAGTGTGGTCCCATTCGCCTCACCTTCCTCCCCCTCCTGAGGTCCTTATCGATCAGTGCCTCGGACCCATCAGCTGACTCTGTCCCTAGTCCTGACCCCTGGGGTTGCCCTGGCTGCTCATGCTTCCTGGGGGCAAGAATGCCAGAGTGGAGTTGGAGTCCTTTAGTGCAGCTTATCTTGATTATATTGCTGTCTTTAGCTCCACCTGGCAGGATCACCTGATCCACCTTGGGAAGGCTTTAGAAGCCCTGCAAACTGCAGGCCTAACTATCAAGGCATCCAAATGCCAGATAGGGCAGGGCACTGTGGTGTGCTAGGGCCACCTTGTTGGAGGAGGCAAGGCGCAACACTTAAAACCCAAGATCCAGGCCATCCTGGACTGGGAAGCTCCCACAACCCAGACCCAAGTCAGGGCATTCCTTGGCTTGACTGGGTACTACAGGAGGTTTGTGAAGGGATATGGGTCCATTGTGACTCCCCTCACAGAAATTACCTCCAAGAAAATGCCCAAGAAGGTTAACTGGACAGTTAGTTGCCAAAAGGCTTTTGACACCCTGAAAGAAGCAATATGCTCAGCACCAATTCTAAAAGCTCCAGATTATGCCAAGCAGTTCATAGTGCAGACTGATGCCTCTGAGCTAGGGATAGGAGCAGTCCTATCCCAGACCAATGGTGAAGGCCAAGACCAACCTGTTGCTTTTATAAGCAGGAGGCTTCTCCCCAGAGAGCAGCGTTGGACTGCCATTGAGAGGGAGGCCTTTGCTTTGGTTTGGTCCCTGAAGAAGTTGAGGCCATACTTGTTTGGTACTCACTTCCTGGTTCAAACTGACCACAAACCTCTCAGATGGCTAATGCAAATGAAAGGGGAAAATCCCAAACTACTAAGGTGGTCCATCTCCCTACAGGGAATGGACTTTGAAGTGGAACACAGACATGAGACTGCCCATGCCAATGCAGATGGACTTTCCAGGTTCTTCCACTTAGACAATGAAGACTCCATAGGGCAAGGTTAGTCTCATCACCTTTCATTTGGGGGGGGGTTGTGTGAGAAAGTGCCATCTTTCTTGCATGGTATGCCCCCACTTTTTCCTGAATTGCTGATGTACTTTGACTGAGTGTGCACTGGGCTCCTGCCAATCAGGTACCCAGGGCCTGTGTTCCTTCCCTAAAACTGCATTGAAGCCTAAACCCAATTGGCATCTCTGGCCACACGTCAGCCCCTGGTAAATGGTACCCTATGTACCCAGGGCATTGTGACCAGAGAAGGCCCCTAAGGGCCGCAGCACTTATTGTGCCACCCTTAGAGGCCCTGTACCCTGACACACACACACTGCCATTGCAGGCTGAGTGTCTTGGTGCAGAACAAAACAGAGAGTCGACATGGCACACATCCCTGGGTGCCATGCCCACAAACACACTGCCCTGGCATACCTCAGTCACCCCTCTAGCTGGGTGCCCTATGCCAGTGGTGTGGGCAGAGGTGCATGAGCCCTGTGCCCCTACATAACCCAGGTCCATTCCTGGGCACTGTAAGTGGAGTGCTGCCATTAAGAGTATATGGTGCTGGGAGGTCGTCATCCCAAACTCCACAGCACCATGATGGCTACACTGAAGATTGAGAAGTTTGGTATCAAACTTCCCAGCACATTAACACTGATGCCAGTGTGGGATTTAATGTAAAATGCACGACAGAGGGCAACTTAGAGTTGCCCCCTGAACCTAACCTACAATCCACGTCCTGTCTGAGAGGCTGCCACCCAGCAGACATGTTGCTGGACCCCTGGGTAGAGAGCTATCCGCTCTCCTGGGCCTGCAACAATGCACATCCTGGGCAAGGTGCTAGGTCTCCTCCCCCATGGATGGGCAGGGGGAAGCTTCAAAGGCATGCCACCTTTGTGAATCTCCCCAGACCACTTGCTGTACTCAGCAACTGGTCCCCTCCGGTTCTAGCCCCCACTCTGGCGGGAAGACTGACGGGAAAGCCCAAGTGAGGAAAGGGGGTGTGCCAGCTTCTGCCAACCCCACCCCTCAGGTGGAGGAGGCGAGGTGAAGCACTACTCCGGGCTCTCGCCATCTTGAGGATGGGGAGCCCTGCCCAATCAGGATTAGGCTCCAGGTAAGGGACCCATTGGTCCCTGACCTCTACCTACGTGTAACGCTCCTAAATTTAGTATTTAAGGGCACCCTGAACCTTCTTTCCTCAGATCCCGAATCCAAAACAAGCAAGAAGAACAAGAAGAAAGAAGACCTGCCGCGCAGCTGCTAATAAGAGGACGACACCAACTGACTTGGCTCCAGCCCTACAGGCCTGTAGACCCTCGAACCTGCTCCTGCTAAACCCCGGCATCTCCATTGGTCAGCAACCTCAAAAACCCTGGAGGACCTGACTGCCTTGATCCTCTAAAAGACTGGGATTCCCACGAGCAGTGGTTCTGCTCAAAGCAAGTAACAAACCCCTGGTGCCAGCCAGGAACCGCGACTCCTGCACACTCTGCACCCGCCGAGCCCGGCCTGTGCCTGAGTGGACAAAGACCATGAGGACATCCCCCGGCGACTGTGACCAAGAATCCAGCACCCAAGGACCCTCCTCGATGCTCCAGATGACTCCTGCAGCCTCAGAACCAGGGACCCCTCCAACCGCAACCAGCAGAGGGTAAGATTTACTGACGCCAAAAGGCACCCCTGCACCCGGCACCCTCCGGCCCCCTGTGCCCAACTCCTGGGTACCTATCTAACCTACAGCTTCCCAACTTACCTCTCTAAGTGGTGGTTGCACCTGAAGAATCTCTGTCCCCGAGCTTGCAGCCTTTGTTCATCTGGTAGCTTCTCCATTGAAATACATTGAGCGCCCAACAGTTCAAAAGCACCCTGCACCCAGCCGCCCGAGTGCCCCTGGAAGTGCAACATCTATCCTATCTTACTTCCCCACTTGCCCTGTGTGAGTGACAAGGAGCCCAGCTCCCACAGCCGCGTGGCCTGCCTGCTAGCAGCCACCAACCAAAGGCCCCCTGCCCGCCATAGGCTAACATAGGGCCTAACTCTCTCTGCACCCGGCTGCCCCTGTGCTGCTGAGGGTGTAACAACTGTACCTACCTGACCCTGGGAGACCCCTGAGTCTATGCCCAGAACCTTAACTCTGCCAGTCGAGTACTTACCTGCAAGCCGATAACCTACATTTTCTCTGTAGGGTAACATTGACTGGTTTCACTTGGAAATTTTTCAAAGTGTTGAGTTTTGAAACATTAAAATATTCACTAAAAATCAGCCGATCAATGAAAACAAAATTACTCACCTGTTATCAGGAGAGATCCCAGTGCTGGATCTTGGTGCTCAGCACTGACCCTGGAAAGTAATCACAACAGTACTTTCCGATAACTTGATTTTCCTCCATAGGATAACATAGCCTGGTTTTTGCCAGAAATTCCTCTGTGTCGATTTTTGAAACATACAAATATTCCTTAAAAATCGCCTGTGTAACAAAAACAATTTCTTTCAACTGTTTACAGGAAATGCACCAGGGTTGAATCCAGGATCCAACCCTGAGTTAGAAAATCATACGCAAAGTAATTGAAATTGCATTTACTTAAAAATTTCCAGGGAGCTCAATGTTATAATTGTGTTTGAATTGTGTTAGCTATTGCAACAACTGTAACTATTGCATTTAAAAGTCTATTACTTATTGAAAGTATACTACTACAGCATTTCATTTTGAGTAAGTATTTTGATACCTATTGTTGGTTCTAAAATAAATATATATTTTTTTATGTTTGAAAGCTTTTATTAAAGAGTTGATAACAAAAGAAAGATATCAGCATACATTGCAATAATACAGAAACCATTGAAAAACTTAACACTGCTAATATCACTGTTAAAAACCTACAAAGCATTTTAAGAGAATTTTAACACAGAGGGAGGCAATGGGAGGGATAGGATAAGGGAGGAAAAGAGGGGGAAAGGGAAAGGAAGACATAAAGAACATAATATAGACCATACATTATCTAATAATTACGACACATATTCAAATCGTATAAATCAGCGATGCAAAATTACCATCATAAAACAAGCAATAGTATTAAACAAAACCCATACTGGAAAGCAAGAAGAGAGAGTTCTAGAGGTTCAAGGAGGTTTAAAATTTTCTGCATTGAGACAAATAGGTTTCTTTAGGGCCAAGCAGTCCAAATAAGTGGTAAGAGGCAACCAGAAAAAATCAACATTACGAACAGGTTTGCAAGTGGAGGCAAAGGAGACGTCCAATCTGTGAAAGTAAAAAAACAAAACCGGGTTTTGGCTCAAAAACTCAGCTGAACTGAGCCCAAAATACTAGAAAAACAGAACAGAAAGTTCAAGCTGAGACTCACTCAACCTAATGCTTTAATAACTCCTAAAAAGAAATGAAACTTGAGAGGAGGGTTTTATAAATTTCCTTATTATTTGACGGAAATGATTTTAATTAATTTAACATTTCAAATTGATTTTGCGCTGAGACATTGCTTCATTGCGCTTGAATCTTATGTACAAAATCTATCTACCAAAACATGTAGAACATCAACATATTAATAATAATCCCCTGGGTGACTGAAACAGACATACAAACACTCATCAAGCACTCATGGCCATTATACTCATGCATACACCAAAACATACACACATTGTAAAGAGCTGGGTCCTTGTAGCGACCTTTCTTCACTTGTAAATTGATTACATCTCAATTTCAACATCAAGAAACATTCTGTTTTTTCGTTGGCACAATGAAATTGACTGATTATTTTGAAACACACAAGAAAAGAATATCTTGAAAGCGGTGCGACACAAGGACTAAACTGGTCGACGCGTTTCGAACCACTGTATTTTGGGTTCTCCTCAGGACCAAACAATTTCTGCAATGAACAATAAAAAAACGTTTTAGGATATGATACTGTGACTCAGAATTCCTACGAAGCACCATCGAGGCCTCTCATCACCCACCTTGGAATTAGAAATCTATCTGCCTGAATTGGATCCAAGTCGTTTCCAATGATGAGGAACCTAAACAAGAAACCATCTGCATTATAGTTTCCTACTTGTATATAACAGGCTATACATACAGCACAGGACAAACAACACACATTGGATACAACAATGGTACTAACTCAACTTACTGGATCAGGGGAACGTGTCCTCTTTTCCGGCTACCAATAATTTGATACTGGCTTTTCTAAAATGAGGGAAAACGAGCTCCGATTACTAACGTCATGAACCGTTAAAAAACGAAACTAACGTCATCACTGATGTCAAAAACGTACAAAAACCGAAACCAAACCAGCCTTGTGGAGTGAAAAACTTACTTGTATAAGTTCATCAGTTCATTGCAAATGGTTTGCCCGTGCCGGGATGTAAAAGTAAACAAAGCGGTATAAGTCGTCGCAAATTCTACTTAGACTTAAGTCCTCTACGCTTCCGTGCCCTTAATGTTCTTTTCTTTTTTCACCCGCGAGCTTACCGGGAGTTCACCTTTCGTCTCTCCATGTACGTGTCAATCCATTAGTGAGGTACACGTTGCATTATGGGAACTAATGACGATTTGAACTAACTTGAACTACCAGAAGCCCAGAGGTTGCTGGTAGATGTGGTTTGTACTTGGCAACCTTCAAGGTGTATTTTAGAAAACGTGGCCATGATTTAAAAAGACCTTGGAGCACTTAAGGGTGTAGACTTTTAAATTGGAAACGCGTGGTTGTCCACAAAACATTCTTTTCTTGTGTGTTTCAAAATAATCAGTCAATTTCATTGTGCCAACGAAAAAACAGAATGTTTCTTGATGTTGAAATTGAGATGTAATCAATTTACAAGTGAAGAAAGGTCGCTACAAGGACCCAGCTCTTTACAATGTGTGTATGTTTTGGTGTATGCATGAGTATAATGGCCATGAGTGCTTGATGAGTGTTTGTATGTCTGTTTCAGTCACCCAGGGGATTATTATTAATATGTTGATGTTCTACATGTTTTGGTAGATAGATTTTGTACATAAGATTCAAGCGCAATGAAGCAATGTCTCAGCGCAAAATCAATTTGAAATGTTAAATTAATTAAAATCATTTCCGTCAAATAATAAGGAAATTTATAAAACCCTCCTCTCAAGTTTCATTTCTTTTTAGGAGTTATTAAAGCATTAGGTTGAGTGAGTCTCAGCTTGAACTTTCTGTTCTGTTTTTCTAGTATTTTGGGCTCAGTTCAGCTGAGTTTTTGAGCCAAAACCCGGTTTTGTTTTTTTGCTTGAGGAGCGGGCAGTTGCCCGCGAGGTTGAGTAGAGTGGCCAAATTGCCACCACCCTTTAGGGATCTTCAGGGTGCATTTTAGTGGAAATTGGATTTTGGAGTTATCTGTGTTAGTGTTGTTAATTTAATGTTGAATGTTCAGTTTGTCTCCGTTTGTCTGAGTCTTTGTTATCCCCCATTTGTAGTTTGTGATGGCAGAGAATGATGCCTTCGCTTACAGCGAAGAACACATTCAGAATTTAATACGAGCACCGCCGGTCTTTGCATCAGCCACCTTGAGTGTTACAGCAAAAACACAGAACGAGTCAGACAAACTCACTAGATTACGAAAAAAACAAATACGCACGGACCTTCACGGACATTTTTTACTACAACACTTAAAGGAAGGCACCATTCCATCAGGGCTTCAGATACGGAACATTCCAGTAGTTTTTATCGACGACCCAATCTATAAGAACGGATATAGCTGCATAGAGACGAAATGCAGCAGGGACCTCATGGTCCTAACGGTGGAGACAGCCCATAGACTTTCGTTGATACAATTACAAGAGATCGCTGACCTTGAAACTGAGATTAAAAACAATCCTAATCTTACGGATGCAAAAGCCTTATTGGAAAAGGTTGAGAAAGAAATTTTGGAGTTTAAAGACTACACGGTAATCCAAAAAAGCAACAAATTTGAGCTGGATAAAAAGAATTTTTCGTTGGAATCTACTTACCCCTACCTGAACAAGGACTTCTATTCTACCAACGATTCTAGAAATTATCTTCAAAATTATCAGGGACGATCACGGAAGAGATTCATTAATTTCTCAGAATCATCATCATCATCAAGTGAGAATACAGATACAACGACTAGGGCTAATCAGAACCAAAGGGGAAACCAACAAAACCAGGACCCGCAAACATCGAATCAGGAGGGTCGTTTTTTAGGCCGAGGCCAACGACAAGGCAGAGGACGGTTGCGGTACTCCCAACCATGGGAAATGAGGACACGTCGCCAATATTACAGGAGCTAGCTTCATCACCAATTTACAACCTGTCTGACAAAATCCTCACAGGCGCGGAAATTTCCATTTTACAAAAAGGACTTAGCTTTGTTCCTTCCAGAACTACAGACTTCATAAAAATGAAGCTTGAAACCATGGAGTTCTGTCGCAAAATCCGTTTGAAAACGTTCTTTTCTGAGACAACTGAAGCAGCAACTGCAGAAATAACTGGACTAAAGAGGAAATCCACCTTTTGTCCAACAGGACCCAAGGTCCCCAAGGAAATTACCACTTTTGAGAGTACCATCTTATCAGGAATTCAGGCAATGGAAAGCAAAAAAAGCTTTGTTAAGTTTAACTTAGCCAAACAGGAGAAAGATGCCCTGATTGACCTGCAAAATGATAGATCTATAGTGGTGAAGCAGGCGGACAAAGGTGGGGCAGTTGTCCTTTGGGATGTCAATAAATATAAGAAGGAAGTACTACGCCAGTTGGAAGACGTGACCTGTTATCGGAAAATTAAGAAAGATCCAACAAAAGAACTACAAGATCAACTTTTCCATATTATCGAAGAAGGCTTTTCACAAGGTTTCGTGGGCCCCAAAGAACGTCTGTTTCTTAAAAATATGAATCCGAGGATACCGGTCTTTTACGCCTTGCCCAAACTTCACAAAAATGAACTTGATCCCCCAGGACGACCTATAGTATCTGGTTGTGAATCACTTATTGAGCCAGTGGCTCAATATATTGATTTTTTTCTGAAACCATTTATCAATCAAGTTCCGGCCCATTTGAAAGACACCACGGCCTTCCTCAATAGAATAGCATCCGTGCAGTTCAACAAAACCAAACAACTGATGGTTTCAATGGACGTGGTGTCACTCTACACCCAAATTCCTCAGGATCAAGCTTTGGAGGTTTTAGAGTGGTTTTTATGTCAAAGAGAGCGACCGGTACAAGTTCCAACGGAATTTCTTCTGTCTCTGGCCAAGTTTGCACTATCCAAAAATTATTTTTCTTTTGACTCACAGTTTTTTTACCAAACAAGAGGCGTGGCGATGGGATGTCCTTTCGCCCCGGAGTTGGCTGTGCTATTTATGGGTTTATATGAAAACAATTTCATATACAACAACAACCCATTTGTTGCAAACATTTCCAACTATATGCGCTATATTGACGACATTTTCCTAATTTGGACTGGTACACAGCAAACACTGGACGAGTTTATTGGTTGGCTCAACGGAAGATCAAATGACATCAAATTTAGTAGTGTTTCGTCTAACGAATCAATTACATTTCTGGACGTTAAGGTAGTGGCTTCGGATGGAGAGCTAGAAACCACACTTTTTAGAAAACAGACAGACCGGAATAAGGCACTACATTATACGAGCAACCACCCTCGCAGTCTGAGACAAAATCTACCTTACGGTCAGTTCTTGCGAATTCGCAGGAACTGTACCAAAAAAGAGGAATACTTCACGCATGCCAACAAATTAAGAGATCGCCTACTTGAGAGGGGATACCCCAAGAAATTACTCAAACACTCTTTGAAGAGAGCTTGGTGGACACCAAGAGAGACATTGTTGGAGCAAAAAACTAAGAATAAGGGCAACAGACCAGTCTGTGTAACAACATTCTGCCCTAATAGCCACCAGCTCCGGAAACTCATCCTAGGCAATTGGCATTTGATTAAGGACCTCCATGAAGAATTTTCTACCCCTCCAATGTTTGCTTATAAAAAGGAGAAAAGTGTAGCCAACTACATAGTCCGTGCTGCTCTACCAAAACAAGAACAGCGGACATTAAGGAGCATGCTGAATTTACCGCCAGTTGTTGGTCACCACAAATGTGGAACATGCATAAGTTGCGAGCAGACCATTGAGGGTGATGTCTTTTCTTTCAATACCACCCACTGGAAGCATAACACATTTAGTAATTGTAAAACAAAAAATGTTGTCTATGCAATAACTTGTCCCTGCCCAAAGTTGTATATTGGGAAGACAACCCAGGAGGTCCGACAACGTATCATCCAGCATAAATCCAGAATTAGACGACAAGTGGAAAATGCCCCATTAGTCAACCACTGGGTCACTAATACACACAGTGAGGAGGATTTGAAATGGACAGTTTTGTCCAAGATTGAAAGAGACCCGCGTGGAGGCGATTTGGAAGGCCAATTAAGCCAACGTGAGGCATTACTAATCATGAAATTCAACACGGCGATTAACGGCCTGAATGAAGTAGCTGAGATATTCAGACCAATTGCTTAATTTGAGAACAACATCGTCTAGTTGTTACCACTGTTTTTTCCTGTTCGTCCTGCTGTCTTAATGTCACAAACTATGTACGACTTTCCTGTCAACTGAGTCCGTCATTTATAGTTCATGTACAGTGCCGACTAGTTTGCAGCCACTCTTACCCCCCTTTTTGGAATGTCTTCCTCCGTTCGATACGTAATAATATTTTTTTCTATGTATATTTAAACACATAACTTCAGGAGAGTTAAGTTCGAACCTCATTGCCCAGCAGCCACCTGGCGTGTTGTGTGGACAACCACGCGTTTCCAATTTAAAAGCCTACACCCTTAAGTGCTCCAAGGTCTTTTTAAATCATGGCCACGTTTTCTAAAATACACCTTGAAGGTTGCCAAGTACAAACCACATCTACCAGCAACCTCTGGGCTTCTGGTAGTTCAAGTTAGTTCAAATCGTCATTAGTTCCCATAATGCAACGTGTACCTCACTAATGGATTGACACGTACATGGAGAGACGAAAGGTGAACTCCCGGTAAGCTCGCGGGTGAAAAAAGAAAAGAACATTAAGGGCACGGAAGCGTAGAGGACTTAAGTCTAAGTAGAATTTGCGACGACTTATACCGCTTTGTTTACTTTTAGATCCCGGCGCGGGCAAACCATTTGCAATGAACTGATGAACTTATACAAGTAAGTTTTTCACTCCACAAGGCTGGTTTGGTTTCGGTTTTTGTACGTTTTTGACATCAGTGATGACGTTCGTTTCGTTTTTTAACGGTTCATGACGTTAGTAATCGGAGCTCGTTTTCCCTCATTTTAGAAAAGCCAGTATCAAATTATTGGTAGCCGGAAAAGAGGACACGTTCCCCTGATCCAGTAAGTTGAGTTAGTACCATTGTTGTATCCAATGTGTGTTGTTTGTCCTGTGCTGTATGTATAGCCTGTTATATACAAGTAGGAAACTATAATGCAGATGGTTTCTTGTTTAGGTTCCTCATCATTGGAAACGACTTGGATCCAATTCAGGCAGATAGATTTCTAATTCCAAGGTGGGTGATGAGAGGCCTCGATGGTGCTTCGTAGGAATTCTGAGTCACAGTATCATATCCTAAAACGTTTTTTTATTGTTCATTGCAGAAATTGTTTGGTCCTGAGGAGAACCCAAAATACAGTGGTTCGAAACGCGTCGACCAGTTTAGTCCTTGTGTCGCACCGCTTTCAAGATATTCTTTTCTTGTGTGTTTCAAAATAATCAGTCAATTTCATTGTGCCAACGAAAAAACAGAATGTTTCTTGATGTTGAAATTGAGATGTAATCAATTTACAAGTGAAGAAAGGTCGCTACAAGGACCCAGCTCTTTACAATGTGTGTATGTTTTGGTGTATGCATGAGTATAATGGCCATGAGTGCTTGATGAGTGTTTGTATGTCTGTTTCAGTCACCCAGGGGATTATTATTAATATGTTGATGTTCTACATGTTTTGGTAGATAGATTTTGTACATAAGATTCAAGCGCAATGAAGCAATGTCTCAGCGCAAAATCAATTTGAAATGTTAAATTAATTAAAATCATTTCCGTCAAATAATAAGGAAATTTATAAAACCCTCCTCTCAAGTTTCATTTCTTTTTAGGAGTTATTAAAGCATTAGGTTGAGTGAGTCTCAGCTTGAACTTTCTAATCTGTGAAAGTGGCATAATGAATTCCACCAGCCTTGTAAGGAAATAGAAGCTAGAGATTTCCAGTTTGAAGAAATGTGTTGGAAGGCAAGCGCAAGTGTCAGATCAAAGAGACCGTGTAGATGAGCAGGGAGATTCAAGGAATCAGAGAGGCTACCCAAAAAGAGAAAAGAGTTTGTGAAAGAGGAAGGGAGAGGGAAGATACGAGAGAGGCATGACCACACTTTCCCCCAGAAGGTAGAAACAACTGGGCACAGAAAAAACATGTGAAAAAGGTCAGCATCAGAAGAGCCACAGGTCCAGCATTTAGAGTCAGAGGAGGGAGAAAAGCGGGATAAAGAAAGGGGAGAAAGGTAGAGCCTGTGATACAAATAAAATAAGGATTGAGTAAGAGAAGCAGAGCGGGAAATTTTTAAAGATCTGGACCACAACTTATCCCACAGAGCAATCGGCCAAGTACAACAAAAATCCGATTCCCAAGAAAGCTCCACTTTAGATTTGACACGATTAGGATTAGGAGATACAAAAGATTTATAGATGAGAGATGCTTTAGGGAGTGTAGCAAGAATATTAAGAAGAGAAGGAGGAGGTGACGATGATGATGAGGAGGGGAGAGAATAATAACGATCAAGGATAATTGCCATGAGGGTTGTGAATTTCCGCAGAAAGGAACGAGGGCACCGAAATAAAAGTTGAAATTGGGGAAAAGAGCAAGGGGATACACCGTCAAAAAGTTGGTTGACCCACATTACGCCCCTTACCCTCCATGCGCTCCAAAAAATGGGTCTATTTTTGAAAAGAATAAGAGAGTTATACCAAATAGGAGAATTTAAGAAGGATGTACGTGTGACCTCGGAGGGAAGAACCAAAGGACTTAAAAGAGAAGAGGTATGTTTGAATAGGGGGCAAAGAGAAAAAGGATTCCTGGCAGAGAATCGCATCACCTCAGCAAAGGAGAAGGGTAATAGTAAAGATTGTTCAATGAGAAGCCAAAGGGGCGTAAAAGGAGAAATAGTTGATGAGATCCATCTCGAAGATTGACGTAAAGAAAAGGATCTATGATAAAGACGGAAATCAGGGAAGTTAACCCCACCATTAGATTTAGGCTTGCGAAGGGTGGCAATAGAAATTCTGGATTTCTTACCTTTCCAAAGAAAACGAGAAAGGAGAGAATCAATTTTTTTAAAGTAAAATGTAGGAATATGAACCGGTAACATAGAGAAGGTATAAATTAAAATAGGGGCAATCATCATTTTAATTGAATCCAAACGACCCCACCAGGAAAGAAAGAGGGGATTCCAGGCTGAGAGCGACTGATCAATCCTGGAAATAACTGCCGACAAATTCAATTTAACCGAGGATGAGATGGAATTGGAAAACAGAATGCCAAGGTACTTAATCTTGGAGCTACTCCAGGCAAAACCAGTAGCAGTGAAAAGATGGGGGAGGCAGGATGAGGTGAGAGGGAGAATTTCGGTTTTGTCCGAGTTGATCTTATAACCGGAAACCAAAGAAAAGGAGTGAAACTCGGATAACAGGGGGGGAACGGAGGACTCAGGATCAGAAATAAATAATAAGATGTCATCCGCATAGGCAGAAAGTTTCAACTGATTAGAGCCATATGGGAAACCAGAAATGGAAGTGTTATTGCGAATGGAGGATAAAAAGGGTTCAAGAGATAAGACAAAAAGAAGTGGGGAAAGAGGACAACCTTGGCGAACACCCCTCTGAAGATTAAAAGACGGAGAGAGTTGTCCATTCACAAGTACCGAGGCCTTGGGGGCAGAATATAGGAGAGAGATAAGGGATATAAATTTGGGACCAAAGCCATGCCACCTCAATGAAGCAAACAAAAAAGACCAGTCAACCCTGTCAAAGGCCTTTTCTGCGTCAACAGAGATAGCAGCAAGAGGGGTTGAAAGTGAGGGAGCTTTATTTAGGACGTTAAGAAAAAGGCGAGAGTTGTCCGAAGTAAGCCTGCCCTTAACGAAGCCGCATTGCTCTTTGCCAATGAGATGAGGCATAAGGGGGTCTAGGCGCATTGCAAGTAATTTGGCAAAGATTTTGTAGTCTACATTAACTAACGAAATCGGTCGGTAATTTTTACAAAATTGGTGATCGCGACCTTCTTTGGGGATCAGACAGATGGTAGCATCTTGAAAAGTGCCTTCAGCCTTGCCAGATGAGGAAAATGATTGAAAGAGGATTAAAATTTTAGGTAGTAAAATGTCCGAAAAGTGCAAATAAAATTCCACAGGAAAGCCGTCAGGGCCAGGGGTTTTGCCTTTAGTAAGGGATGTCAATGCTGCAGAGAGTTCATGGAGAGAGAGATCGAGGTCAAGGTCCGGAAAATTCAGGTGAGGATTAGACGGTTTAGGGAATTTCTCAAAATAACTCTGAATAAGGGAAGGAGTGGGAGGACACTCTGGGGTATAGAGATTCTGATAGAACAATTGAAACTGCTCAAGGATTTCTTTGTCTTTGTGGAGAAGACTGCCAGCAGAAGAATATATAGAGTCTATAAGAGTGCGCTCCTTACGGGATTTAAGATAATTGGCCAAGAGCTTACCAGATTTATTGCGACCTCCGTAATACCGTGCACTACTGCGAAGAAGAATCGAAGAAGCATTATCCGTAGTTAATTTGTTGAATTCTAGTTTAGCTCGCAGGAGATCTGGTGACATAAGTTTATCGGAAGAAGTGTAGAACTGGTGCTCCAGAAATTTTATATGGGCCAGGGAGGACTTCCGCTTTTGAGTAAACTGTTTCTTCTTCCGAGAGACAAAGTCAATGATGAAACCCCTCGCAGAGGCTTTAAAGGAATCCCACAGAGTGTGGGAAGAAATGCTAGGGTCTGAATTAAGAGAAAAAAATTCCTCAACGAAAGAGCGAAAAGAAGAAGAAAAATTGGGATCTGTAAGAAGTGCACTATTAAAGCGCCAACGGGAGGGTTTAGGATGTGGCGGGAGTAGGTCAAAATCTGTCACGATGGGAGCGTGGTCCGAGATGACAATAGGTTCAATGGAAGAAGACAGAACATTCTGAGATAAAGATTTAGAGAGGAAAATATAGTCAAGGCGAGAGAAAGATGAGTGAGGAGGAGAGAAAAAGGAATAATCCAACGTGTCAGGGTGTGAAAGACGCCAAGAGTCGATAAGGTGTGATTGTGAAATAGTATTAAGAAATTGTTTGTGGGGTTTGTGTGGTGTGAAACGGACTGTGGATTTACGGTCAAGGAACGGGTCAACAATCTGGTTGCAATCACCACCAAAAACAAATGATACATCCTTATATTGAACACATTTCTCTGTAATCAAAGGCCAAAAAGAACAGTCTGCTTGTACAGGCCCATAGACATTAAAAACAGTCAAAGGGATAGAATTTAGCAGTAATTTGGCCAGTATCCAACGACCTTCAGAGTCCGTCTCCTGGGACAGAACCGTACATTTAAGCCTCTTGTGACAGAAGATAGCAACTCCATTCTTTTTGTTGTCAGAGGGTGAAAATAAAACTGTACCCACCCAACTTCTTTTTAACTTCAGAGATTCAACATCATTAAGGTGAGTTTCTTGCAAGAGAGCAATATCTGGATTGTAGGAGGCCAAATGGGACAAAACTCTCTGCCGCTTAATAGGGTTAATGAAACCTTTTACATTCCAGGTAATAACTTTGAATTAACAAATAACATAGAGTCAAATAGAATAGAAGAGGTAAAGAAGAAGAGGCATACGCAAAAGACAAGTCGAAAAGGAGAAAACTTTGAGAAGTATCGATAAAGTAGGTTGAGAAAAGAAGGAGAGAGGTAAAGAGAAACAAAGGAGAATCGGAATTGATCAACCAGTACAGGGGAGAGAAAAGGAAAATACTCTGAATTTAAACGCAATAGAACATGAAGAGAAACAGTACCTACAGCAACAATGAAAAAGCAAGGAGATATCATATCAAAGACAATAAATACTAACAAAAAGGAAAATCGCAACAAATGCAGGGAGGTAGAAACAGAAGGGAGAATATAAACAGAAAGATAAAAACATGATACAAATAAAGAAGAGACAAAAGAGAATAATAGGTTGAAAAAGACGAGGGAGAAAAGAGATAAAGGACAAGAGAAAAAAAGTACAAGAAGAGACAGTACATATCCAAAAAGGATGACTGAAGGTAACATACCTGAGGGGGACATAGAAAAGGTGGCGGGGTTGTGGAAGGATTCGAGAAGACTGACCACCCAAAACCAGGAGAACACACCGAGTCAGGACGGAAGACGAAAAAGATAAACCGTATGGAGTGAAGGAGAACACATCAGTCTGCCTAGATGAAGAAAAAGAGGATGTGAACAAATCAGATGGAGGAAAAAAACAAACAATAAAACAACATGCGTGGAAAAGAAAGAAACAACAATCTGTTAGATATAAAACCTGCAAGAAAAAAAGAGAGTTAAGCATTCAACCACAAGCAGTAGAAGTATCCATGCCAGCATTAGACTGAATGTGAATAAAGTTTTTAAGCTCCGCAGGATCTTGAAAAGTCCGGGTTTGGTTCTGATGAGTAACTTTAAAGATGCAAGGGTGGAATAAGCCGTATCTGGCTCCAAGAGAGCGTAGAGGGGCACGAAGGTTCAAAAATTCCTTCCGCCTTGCAGCAGTTGCGTTTGAAACATCCTGGGAAAGAAAAACCCTCTGACCTAACCATGAAACCTGACGCTTGGCTCTAGCCGCAGAAAGGACCAGAAGAAGATCTGTAAACTTTAAGAAGAGAATGATAACTCCACGAGGCTTGGATGAGGTGGAGGAGCGAGGGCCAAGTCTATGAGCTCTTTGGATGCTAAGAGAGGTAGTGGCAGGCAAATCCAAAAGTTTCAGGAGGAAGGAGGAGAAAAACGAAACAGGATCATCCCCCTCCAGGGACTCTGGAAGGCCATAAATGCGCAGATTATTCCTCCTATTTCTATTTTCTAACTCCTCAGTGTGGCGCTGGAGGGCAAGGACGGACTTCTCTAATGAGGCAATACGTTGAGAATTGACTTGGATCTCTGAAACCTGCTGTTCCACCGAAGAAACTCTGTTATCCATAGTTGACCATTTTAGTTCAAAGTTCTGCATTTTGTTATTAGTCTCTTCAACAAATGGGCGTAAAGCACGGATCTCCTCCAGGAGTAACTCCAGAGAGATAGGAGAAGAAGGTTTGTCCGGAGGAGGAGAATCCTGCTTCAAGCGTTTAGAGGATGTAGAAGGAGAAGAGACCTTACTTGAAGAGGGCTGCGAGGAGGAAGCACGGTTAGGAGCTGAAGCCGCCATTTGGTCTGGAGTAGAAGACAAATCAGCAGCTGAGGAGGAGGCAGATGACGCCGCAGAGGTGTTTTTTGAGGGCACAAAAACAAACTTCGGATTACGTAACTTGCCCATAGGTATTGGGGGCCAGGTAACCCAATATACCAAGGCTAGGAGGAAGAGAAGAAAAAGAAACTTCCTGACCCTGACAGGCAGGCACCGTACAGTGCAGATAGGCGGCACAGATGTGAGGTCAAGACTGAACTGAGCGAAGTATCGCAAAAAACGGTCAAGTCCCTGCTGAAAAAGCTGAGGCAGAAAAAGGTGCGGCGCTTCAATAAACGCCGAGGTGAGAGTGGATTTTATTAAAAAAAAACAAAAAAAAAAAAAACCATGAGAGCTGAACAAAAAATGTGCACGAGCAACCACCACAGCTATCATCAAACCTCATAGGATCGCAGCGCCAGATGAAGGCATTTATAACAAAGGGAAGTTCAGTGCCACTTCACATGGTTCAAAAACGTAATCCTGAAGAATCTCCTCAAAAAAGTAGCGAAGGCAAGTCAAAGAATAAAATGTAGTGCCCAAAGGCAAGTTAGCGCCATAAAGACAGTCATTCCACACATAGCGCAAAAAAGGGCATAAAATATCACCTCAGTAAAAATTCGCAGCTGGTAAAACCAAGTGGAGGGGCAGGTAAAATAGAAGTAAATATCAAACCTCCATAGCATTCCTGTGCAGAAACCACTCCTGTGTCTCCTCAAAAAGGCTTCAAAAATGCGTGGAAAACATACCTTAGGAAAGTAAGCAGGCAGCATTTATGTCAGACTGTGTGAATGCATTGAGCGCTCCGAGATACACAAAATGGCGGCCGCACTGAGTAGGATCGAAAAAGCGGCATTAGTGACGCACGCGGGCACCAAAATCCAAAAAGCAGACCTCAAAAGACAGGCGGCAGACTCCGACGTTGGAATTCAGCGCAAACGCTCATGTCACGGTTTCGAGAGCGCAGGACATCGCGGAACATCGTCCCGGCATAGCGGAGCTCCCGTGCTAGGCGGCCATCTTC
Source organism: Triturus cristatus (assembly GCF_964204655.1). NCBI lineage: Eukaryota > Metazoa > Chordata > Amphibia > Caudata > Salamandridae > Triturus > Triturus cristatus. Next base: position 99,958,921 of record NC_140588.1, read on the forward strand.
TTCGGCGTCCAAGCCACGCCCCCATAAATATATATTTTTATATACAAAACAATTGGCCTAGAGTTCAGTTCTTGAGTGTGTGAGACCATTTGCTGACTGATTGTGTACAACAAATGCTTTACACTGTCCTCTGATACTGCCTTACTATTCGACCAAGCTACCACTTTAGAGAGTAAGGTTATATCTAACTTTAGCCTCTGCCAAACCTCTGGGGACTGTGGACTCTGTGCACCCTGAACCTTACTTTGGTTCAGTATATACAGAGCCACTTTCTTACAAGGTGCCATTCCTTTATGGATCTCCTGCGGGACTCTTGGGGGTGTTTGTGTAGTGGAGCCCACTCCAAAGTATGCCGTGCTGTCGGTTTTCCTTTTCCTGCCGTTCCTTCTTTGTTTGCAATGAGGCTGGGTGTTGGTCCCCTGCTCCCTTGCTGGTGCAGCTTCCATCAAGCTTTGGGCAGACTCACTTGCTGCCTCTGCCTCCTCTGAGGCAAAGACAAACTGCAAGTTGTTAGGAGACATATTCGTCCCCTCACAGCCTGGAATTGCTTAGCTGTAACTTGATCTCAGTCTGTGCATTGCCGTATTCCTTGAGTCTCCCGAGGGATTGGTTCAGAGCTGGAATCCTCACTCCCCGAGAAGGGTTGTAGAATGCCTGAGTGTGCATCCTATGTGTGTTTAGTTGAATTTTTAATTCTGTTAGCAAATCTCCTAGCATTGAAGGCAAGGTGGATCATTTTTCCACAATTGTGGTCCAGGACCACCCTATTTACTTCAGCTGAGTATCTAATTGGGTCTTCTTGATAAGGCTGTTTAAGTCGGCAAGTTTTCAATCAATACTGGAGACAAGAAGTGTCAGAGAATTAAGAAGCGATAATGGGATATTTATTTTAGCCAACTCGTACTGTAAGGTATTGCCTGAAATTTGCATGGTGTTCAGAACCCATATTGTATCGGTCTGTGGTTGCAGCTCCTGTTTGCAGTTGCTATTAAGTACTAGTCTTCTGTTCTCCAGGGTAGAACTTTGTTTATACAAGGCTGCAAGTTCTTCCCACTCCTGTGTTGTGAGGTAGGAGAAATCTCAATTTGGTCCCCGTGAGTTGGCCATGTGTTGATGTTTATTGATGTTGCTAGAGAGGTCATAGTTGGGTCCCTGAAGGGTGGACATATATTGCTGGTTGCCATTGTTGCTAGTGAAGGGGGCCTCTTTGGAATTGGAGTGTATTATAGCGAGTTTAGTGGTCCTTGACATGGTGAGAGTTTCCCTTCTCTTTGTTTACTTTTATAATCAAGTAGGCCACTCTCTACTAACATTTTTTTGTATTCGCTTCTCATGAAGCTGTTGTCCAGAGAAGCAGTGATGCCATGGGCTGATTTGATTGTTACTGCTGAGCCATACATAAAGGGCGAAGGGTTCTCAGTGGTATGAATCATTACTACAACAGATCATCAGTTAGCTCTCCCTTAATTGGGCTGTTGTTTCTCTCTGTGCCATCCGTGAGTCTGTCTTCTTCGCTGCCTACAAGGAAAAGGGCAAGGGCATGGGCAGCGGTCGAGGGTACAGTTTCAACTGCCCCGCAGTGCCCAAGACTCACTCCTTGGGGTGTTCATTGACCTAGGGTTCAAGCGGTGATGGTAACCCTTCTATCCAGTCATTGCTGGAGTAGAGACCGACCCAGCGTCCTTTACAAAGGTGAATTGTGTGCACATTTTAAGTTGAAGGTTTCTTGGTGTAGCCACTGGATTGAGTCCCCCAGCCAAAAGTTGTGCTCCGTTGTGCTGTTCAGCAAACTCGCACAAGATTGAAGTTAGGGATTCTTTGCCGTTATGAACCTTTTTTTTGTGGTGCATTTGTGTCTTGACAGGTTCTTTTCCTTTTGGTGACTGCTGCAGGAAAGTGTATCCTTACTCTGCCCAATTTCATTCTGCCCGGGCTGTATATGTCTTTCCTTTGACTCCTTGCGTGGGCCTTGATTAGCTGCGTGACAATGGTGCCAGGTAACATCTTTTCCTGATCAGGGGATTGTCAAAAACAGGCTGTAAATGTTGGGACCAAATTGGTGTATTTTAAGTGCTACTGGAGCTGGCGGTGAGAAGGCATCTGCGAGTGTGCCTTGATTGTGGTTGTGATTTTCGGTTAGTCAGCAAATGCTAAAAGGCTGGATGACTGTCTTGTGCTGGAGTACAGTGGGCCCAGAACCTTAGTTGAGGTGCAAATTTCACACCTGCCCTGTTTTTTGTTCAACAAGTGCTTGCGGCTACGGAGGGGTCGGATAGCAGGCTGCACAGCAACCTAGCGTGGCCACTTCCGCTGCACGACTCGACCTCCGATATTATCAGAAGCCCTAATGGCTGCTGCACAGGGTCCGACTGGTCTGTTTTTGCAGTTTGCTTGTACCAAGCATGGGAAAAGAAGCTGGGGTGTACGAAGAGGAGGGGGTATTCTTGATCTGCTTGGCCCACTTAGCAAACTTGTTCTCCCACTCCCTTCCGACCTTTTGCTGCAAGTCTCAAGGCTCCCGCGTGGTTTCAGGCTCAGTGAGGACACCAGTGGTCCAGGATTTCTTCCCTTCCTCCTCTGCTTCCGGCCACCTCCGTCCAGAACCATGGCCTGGGCAGGCCAGTGTTTGCAAGCAGAAGGCAGATGCAATGGGACCTTGGGCGTGGGGGTTGGTGTTTTAAACTTAAGGCCCAGACTCGAACTCAGGAGAGGCTCCTGAAAAGTTCCAGCGGCCTGGCAGCAGCAACGGGAACAGAGGCAAAATCAGCACGTCTGCGCGTCTAATGTCCGAGCCCAAAAAAAATCTAAGCTTATTAAGAAATTATTTTGGGGTAAATCTTGGTGTTGATGGGAATTTTATTAAAGATAGGTCGCACCAGAACTTATTGGTTAATCTTGAAAGTCTAAAACTTTAAATCTTCAAGTAATTTTTAAGCGAAGATGTAGGATCTCTCTCTCTATTGCTTCAATGATGCAACTTCCTTCCGCATTGCCAATAATAATTAAGTTGCAACTGGTCACACAATTCCATTCAATTCCATGCAAAGATTTTCATGATGTGATGAGAGGTTTTGGGTCTCCGTCTACAAGTTTACACCTTGGCCTTCAGTATGTAACGAGAGATAGTGCTAAACAAGACCTAAATCCCAAATTCCTACAACCAAAATTGGTCTTCCTCTTATATTGGATGCTGGTAAAAAGTATTGCATTTAGCTACTTCTAGCCTTTGTTGTACCTGTAATGCAAAGCGATGGAACGCGGGCCACATGATCCGGCAATGCAACTATAATAAATTAGTTCACTGTAAGGCACTGTACAAGGTTGATTAGTTTATGGGGCCAATTGAAGACATCTCCTTTTATTGAATTGTTACCGTTATTGACACCCTCTCTGTGGCTGGAACATGATCCTCAGTATCATTACCGAGGACTTACAGTTGCCAATAAATTGACCTTGAAAAATTGAACATCAAAGGCATCTCCTTCAGTTAAGGAATTGATTGAAGACCTATTACAGGCTAAATATGAATACTTTAGGTATGCGAAATGTAATGATGGCAGTTTGTGCAACGAAAGATTGAGTGATTTTGGTGAATTGTATGCTTCAGTATGGCAATAGTTTTTTTTCTTTTCATTTAAAAAAAATATATATCTGTATTGCGTTTTTCAAATTTATCAGAGTCGTCGTGAACTACATGTATACGTATGTCAATGGACATTACAATGGATAGCGCATATTAAGGATGTGCGGTGTTATTACATTTTCAATTCTCATTGAATCTGATATTTATTCTACATAACAGTATAAACAATTATGCACAATGTCCACCGTACCCTATGTCACATAATAGTGTCCGAATAATGGTACTTCTGCGTCTTTCAGTTGCTCATTATGTATATTCCTCCAGCTGCGATATTTGTTCTTTATCCTTATGCCCTGTAAGGGGAACCCGTGGAGGTCTACATCTGAATATGTCATTAGGGCCAATGGAGAATGCAAAACAAGATATAATTTCTTAAAAACTCAAACTAACTAAGAGTTCCATCAACAACTATAGTTATTTTTCTTTTTATCTTCGGTATTCTAGCTCCTCTTTCGCACTCCTCCTTCTGTGCCTCTTTGTTTGGGTATCACACTTTTTAATCTTCATGAAAAGGATTGCATTGCTTCAAACTTTGGGTATATTTTTAGGGGCTCTCTGATATGCTACTATTATTCCATATTTGGTTATTTGTATTAAGCAACAGTTGTTGTGTGACTATTCTGATATCTTACATGGCAAAAGTCCATAAACCTAAAATTAAATAATAATATGCAGGTAAATCCTCGCTCTTGAAATGCACACAAAACAATGCCTACTAAAGGAAAAAGTGGCTACTTTCTCAGGGTGGAATGTGGAGGGAGCACCCATAAGAAATATATTTAGGGCTGGTTGAAGGGGTTTCTACATAGGGAAAATATTTTCTCTATGAAGAGAAAAATACATTTGCTCAATTGCACAATTTTCGTATCATTTACTTTATCAGAAATGTCGCAATTTCTGCCTTATTGCTTTATGCGTATGTAAGTTACATTAGAAATGGCTGTCTTAGATTTCTAGGAGCATCCTTGGCATTCTGTCTCATATATGCCGAAAATCGACCCCAAGTATTGGGGTAATCCTACAGCAGAAGAGTGCTCACTTTCTGAATAAGGCCCAGAGAGATCAAGAAGAATTATAGCAAATCAGTGAAGATGGAGGTTACATGAAAACAAGCATTTGCAATGCAATCGGTCTCGCATTTGGGACCTTATAAGTATTTAGTGATGCAGCATAATATCGCACATTAGTGCAATGCAGATCTCCGTGGCTATAAATGTATCACCGTGTAAGCGCTCTGACAAATAATGAGATGCAGCCCCCTCTAAAATTCTACACCATGGGGTAGTTTAGTGGCTAATATAAACTAAAAATGTACACCCATGGGGAGAGTAAATAAAGTGCAGAGGAGCTGTTGCCTAAGCTAAGCATAGATTTTCAGCTTAGGTGCTTTTAAGCCACATCCTTAATTACATCAGCCATGCCCTTTTGCGACACCCCCCAGTTTTTCCATCCCACCTAAAACCTTGCCAAGGTTTCTGATTGCTGAACCACACATCATCATTCGCTGGGGTACTGAATGTATTCAAGGCGCAAACTCCACTACCGACATTTTGAGCAGGTGTTCCTGTTTAATTTCTTCTGCTCTGACAAAGGTAAAATAACAAGCTTTACCTATAATTGCTTTCCTGACTGCTCGGCCGCTATAAATCCGGCCAATCAAATGAGCAAAGGGACATCAATTTTATTGAGAGCACTGATAGTTTTAAGACTTCAGAGGTTATATAAGTGAAGTTTATTTAATGTTTCACTTACTTCGATTTGAGGCAGGCTGGTACATGCTCTCACAGCTGCAGGCAGCAGCCCGTCCCGAGTTGGTTGACCCCTAATACGCGGGATAAAACCATGTCCCAATGTGCACGTCATGCCAATGTTCCACACATGAATAAAACATCAGTAATTACTTTATACTGTGTATAATCATCTACTTTCCCAATTGGTTTCACCTTTAGCTTTCTTCCGTAGTTTGTACAACAACAACAAGTAAATATCACCGTTCAGTGTCATATCAGCATATATTTGAGCGCATGTGGTTAGATATAAAAAATATGAAAGTAAGGCAAAGGGTATACTCATGATGTCATGACTCACAGTAACTCACTGGCAGTCCTGTTGGGTACAGCGTGTCACTGTACTGTCACCCATCCAAAACTGGCCCAAACCGAACACTGAGATAAATAAAGGCATTGGAATCTGGCATGAATATACCACACTAAGCACTCTGCACAGACAGAGCACGCAGCGGGTCGAAAGTGGCAAGCAGTATTCCCTGCAACAGTGCGGCAGCAGGCTCACAACGGCAGATCAGCAGCAGGTAAAACTGGAGGGGTCGGGTGAGCTTTACAGGCCGAGCCAAGCCTGAGTGGAGCGAGCGGTGGCATGCTAACATCTCAGCTGCCCCAGATCTTTTCTATTAATCACCTGCTCCTGCTGCAGATCGCGCATATAAATTCTCCCTACTTCCACGGACAGAGTAATTCCATAGTCACACGCACAAACACTCATCATACGCTAGGGCCCATCACACTAACATTCATAACTATTACTCTATCCACACTGTAGATACGAGAGAAAACCTAAACCAATCTGCATCTAATGCGAGGTCAATGTGACCATAAAGAAATTGTCTTGAGTCATGATTTTAAACACAGGAAATACATCTGAAACTCAATAAATGACAAAGAAATAACCACCAGACGCTATGATTCAAACAAATTGGTTGTTTATCTAAATTAGTTCAAATGAAAGTCAATCAACAGCAAAATCATTATTCTCATAGTTACCTATTCTAGCTAAATGGGTCAGGACAGGTCTCTCAGTAAAGTCTCCCGAGTCGCCGTCCTCTCAATCAGCGTCGAACCACTCTCGAGCATAGGTTCAGGAAGAAGTGGCCAAAATCGGAGCAGACCCTCTCTAGTCTAGTAATATTTATAGGAAAAATATCAATTCAAAAATAACAAACAATCTCTAAACGTCCGTTGAGCTGCTGAGCAGAGCGAGCAGGAAAGGATGTTGTTTTGCAACATTTAGAAAAACCTCCGCTCTCGAAAAATCACAAAAATAAAAACACGGAAGAAGGAAGCTTCAAGCTAAAACGATACATTCATGAATGCTCTTCCTCGGAATCACAGTGAAGCCACCGCAATATTATCAATGTTCATTGTGGCTTTATTCTTCTCCAAGGGCACTTGGCAGCGAGCCTGGAGCTGCTGTCCTCACGGAAACTTTTAATTCAGACAGAGGCTGTGGTCAGGTGACTTCCAACCATGTTCAGCGTGGCCTCTCGTCACATTTCAATCACTCTAGTGCAGGCTGTAAATATCGGCCATCTTGGATTAGGCCTGAACGGACCATCTTAATTAAAAGGAACACAAAACAACGTTACTACACCATAATGATTAAACAGTGTTAATTCCCACTAACACCCTTATGTGTATGTAATTACCTAGCCATTTGCAACACAAAGAAGCATTAAAAGCACGTTATTTCAAAGCGCAATCACATTGCAAATAGCACTTTAACCACACATATTTAATTAATCCGCTCACCATTTTAGTTCACGTGTTAATAAAGCAACATAAATGCATTCCCGCGTATAATCCTTTCATTAGTAATGTTGATTAATCAAGACTTTAACTAAGTTAGTAATTAGTGATTAATTATCAGTAATTTTAATCATGACATATAAACATAACTGGAGCTTAAATATCAATAAATTTTCAAAAGAAAACTCTGCTCCAGCAATCCCCCCTTTGGTGATATATTATCACCACAAAAACCAACCCAAAAAAAAAATGTAGTCCCATTTCTTATGAGAAATTGAAATGTCTTTTTACGACACTACACACCAGACTCTCTTTCATCATCCCTCTTTGACTCCAAGTAAACACTCTCCCTCAATTCTTCTAATTCTATTTCTTGTGGGTCTCTCTTTGACCTCTTTTGTTTCTTCTCAGTATTCTGTCTTATTATTTTCTTTTTCCCTCCCCTGTTTTTACAACACAAACACCCTAATCTAAGAATCAATAAAGCAACAATCACACATGTCAAAGGAAATAATATCTTACCAATTAAGGTACTACCTATTTTAGCAATAAAACTCTTAACAGCAATTATCTTATTAGCAATTTTAGTCCAGATACTTTCAGCTTCCAGTGGTACTAATTCTTCATGCAAATCAGTAATATTTTTGATATAGACCTTTAGATCTTTGCTTTCATCAGGAATGTAAGTGCAACAATGTTGAACATTCAGCATTCCACAGACTCCACCCTCTTTGGCCAATAGAATATCAAGGGCAAGTCGATTTTGCATAGACATGGCGCGTACGGCAACCATCTCCGTATTTACCAAAAGAAACCCTCCAGCGGTGCTTGTTGATAAGCGATCCACCACTGTTGACAGTTTCCGAATTCCATATGCATTTAATGAAATTCCCACTGCTGGAATTAAAGCTCCAAAAATATCTCCTACAATTTCTGACCAAGATTCTCTCTTAAAACGTGTTAGTAGATTAATGTGTTCTACATCTTCTATCTTATCTATATGAAAAATCTTTGGAAAGACCAGGCCAATATAACACGTGCCATACCAATGATCAGGCAACCTGTAATAAGCCTTATTCCCACAAATATAATACACTCCCGGAAAAACTGGATCTTCTCCTCCCTTGAATCCCCATCCTGTTGCAATGAAGTATGTATCATGGCACTCACTAGTCCCAATGAAATAATTATCATATTGGGATTTCCTTCTGGTAATGCATAGTTTACCCTTCTGTGGTGCATCTAAAGCCAAAGTTGGACTGGCCCCATTCCTCAACTCCTTTCCCATCTCAACATCCCATATTGTCTCACTCATTTTATATTTCCCTGCCTCTTCATGCATGCTCACTCTCCTTTTCTCTACCATGTCTAGGAAAGCCTTTTCTTCTTCTTTCAAATTGCAAGTTAAATTGTTTCTAAAAATGTAATCTAATGTTAATTCTTCTGTCTCAATAAAAATCTCACCAAAAATGTTAGCTTCTTTAGCAGGGTTCAGTTTCTTATTCATAGGCAACTGCCCAAAAATGTTATCTTTGTTAGACATTTCATAATCTATTTTCCCTAACGAATAAAAAACACTACTTAACACACTACATGAAATCCCATACGTAGCTGGTAGATGGTGATAAGTAACACCCTCTGAAACGGATGCAGGCAATTGCATACAGACGTAGCAATCCCTTACTTCCATTGTCTTTACGTATTCGTACAACAACTTTGAAAAAACATTGCTAGAAAAATCATTAATTGACCTATCTTTATGTATGTAAATGTTACTAATTCTAGTTGGAACTACTCTCTGTGAACTCTTCTCTATGTTAGTCACATTCTCAGTATGTATTCCAAAAGTGTCTATTGTAACTCTAAATGTAACTAGTAAAGCAAGTACACCCCATAGTAGCACTAATAATCCTGTACAGCAGCAGCACATTCTACACCATTTTTTCAAGAAAGCACATCTACTTTGACTATTTTCTGTGTTAGCCATGTTATTACTCTGGCAGTGTCTTTTGACTTAGCCTCTATTACTCCACTACTGAATTTCAAACAGCTAATTTTAGATTTTCTCCTTTTCACTCCTTCTCCAAATGACTTCTTCGGTTTACTCAATTTGGATTTTCATCACTTTTTACTTCCTCTTCAGCAACATCAAATTGTATCAGATCTCCAACATCCTGAGCATCCGACTCTTCTCCAATGTCAGTCAAGATAACTTTCAGGATTCCAACAGTTTTCTCCTCCTTAACCACTTCTCGTACGGTCCCCTCTGGATTTCCTTGACTTTCTGCCTCTTCTCCTTCAGACAGTGCCACGTACGTCCATTCCGGTGACCTATACTTCTGGTTAGGTTTTCTGATTCTCTTGATCTCCTCTGGTTCTTTTGATACTTCTTGTTTCTCACCCTTTGCTTGATTCTGACTCGACACCTCGTTCACCTGTTCAGCTTTCGATGAACTTGAACTTGCTCGTGTCAGTCTGTACCTTAGCCTCTTTATCCTGTTTGGCCAAAGATCTCCTCTCACAACCCTTTTTGGTCTCACTTCTTTACAATTTCTCTCTCCGATCCAAGTTCTCTTTCTCAGAACTCGACCCTCTGATTTCTCATTCTCACTCTCATCCGATTCTGTTTCATTTGCCTCTTGTTCATCAACGATTTTCTCTTTTTCCACAGACTTCCTCTCTACCAATTGAGATTTCCCTACTACTGTCCCTCCTCGGGCCTCCGACACGCAATCTTCTTGCTGTCTACTTGTCCCTTCACCTAGCTTATCAGGAATGTTCCCTACACCTCCTCGGGGGTCTTCCGCAATCTGTCCCTCTCTATCTTCTTCTTACTCTGGTTCTTCAGGATTAATCTCAAGTGGATTTTCAATCTCTTCATTTGGCTCAGGCGTAGTCTCTGTGGAATTGCTCCTTTCTCCTCTTTCTTCACCACTCGTTGTTGGAACTTCAGGCACTCTTACAGAATCCGATCTTTCTTCTGAGACCCTCAATGTTTCTCTTAAAGTCTCTCTCGGGAAGAAAAAAGAATCACCTGACTCTCTTTCTCCTTCACCCCTTTCAGGATTCTTTTTTCTTCTCACTGGTTCAGTGTCTGGATCATCACTGGAATCAGACTCTTCAAAATACTCTTTACCAGTCCCATCCTTTGGATTCGGAACTCTCAGAGTATGACTTGCATGAACCCAGTTTTTCACACCAGCACACTTTACTGCAGTTGTCGTAGTCAGAATAACTTGTCTTGGCCTTCCCCACCTTGGAACCAAGCAATTTCTTCTTCTGTGCACTTTTATCCTCACCCAGTCCCCTGGACTCAGATCATGGGCTTCCTTCTTCTTCCCAAGTGTTGTAGCGTCTTCTCCAACCTGGTGAAACACAGAATGAACTGCGTCAGCCAGGCCTTTACAGTAATCCAAAATCATGTCATCAGTTATTGTCATCAACTTGTTGACAGGCACGAAAGCATGTCTCATCGCACGTCCCATCAATATTTCATGTGGACTCAACCCTGTGGTTCTATCTGGAGTAGACCTAATAGTCATTAGCACTAGAGGCAAGACATCAGGCCATTTCATTCCAGTAGCTAAGCACATCTTACCAATTCTGTTTTTGATTGTGCCGTTCATCTGCTCAACAACGCCAGAAGCCTCTGGTCTGTATGCACAATGTAGCTTCTGCTGTATGCTTAATGCTTCACAAATTAAACCCATGAGCTCATTATAGAAATGTCCACCTCTGTCCGACTCAATTGTCACTGGAAACCCGTACCTAGGAATCAACTCTCTTAACAGTAATTTTGCCACTGTTATTCCATCATTTCTCCTAGTCGGATAGGCCTCCGCCCATCTTGAGAACAAACAGACTACCACTAGAACATACCTCAATCTATTCACTTGGGGCATTTCAATGAAATCAATTTGCATTCTGGTAAAAGGACCTCCTTCTCTGCCTATTGTTCCTAGACTCACCACTGTCTTCTTTCCAGTATTGAACTGTTGACAAATCAAACATCTTTGACAGATGCTTTCTGCAATCAGCCTGAACTTTGCATTGTACCAGGTTTGTTTAAAGGACCTAATCATAGCATCCCTCCCCAAATGCCGCTGGCCATGATACATTCTTGCAATTGTCGATAGCATGCTATTTGGCATGACTGGTCTTCCATCTCTATAGATCCAAACATGATCTGTCTCTCTTGGGGCACAACCTGCCTTAATCCAATCTCTCATTTCCTCATCTCCTGCTTCATCCTGCAACTGTTTCACTTCATCCCACGTTTCCAAAACATTAGTAAACATCACAGAACAAAAAGACATTTCCCTCTCTCGTCCCCTGTTAATCGAATGATTGTTCTTTGCACAATACTGTGCTATGTCATTGGCAAAACGATTACCAAGAGTAACAAAATCATCTCCTTGTCCATGAGCAGCACATTTTACAACTGCTAGTTCTTTAGGCAGCTGTATCGCCTCAAGCAACTTTCCAATCACTTCAGCATTCTTTATTGGAGTCCCACTCGACGTCAAGAAACCTCTCTGTAGCCAAAGTTGGCCAAAATCATGAACCACTCCAAATCCATACTGACTATCAGTCATCATAGTCACTCTCAGATTCTTCCCAATCTTGCATGCTTTTGTCAGTGCCACCAATTCAGCCACTTGAGCAGATCTTACTCCTTTCAAAGATGAAGCTTCCATAACCTCTGACACCTTGCACACCGCATATGCTGCACTTAGCACACCATCATCAGTTCTCAGACATGATCCATCCACAAACAACACATGATCACTCTCAGGTAGTGGCAAATCTCTTATGTCTGGTCTGGGTTTTGTGCAGTAGTCAAGCACATCCAAACAATCATGATCAACATCATCTCCCACATTCACATTTTCTGCATCTGGCAACAGAGTTGCTGGATTCACATTTACACATCTCTCAAGAGTCACATGTGATGCTCCCAGAATGATTTTCTCATATTTAGTCAGTCGACTATGTGACATATATTGAGTTCTGCTTCTTGTCAAAAGAATAGCCACATCATGAGGTACGAACACCCTTACAAGATATCCCATTATTATTCCCTCACTCTGTTCCAAGCTTCTGCATGTAGCAGCTACTGCTTTCAGGCATCCTGGCAAACCCACAGCTACGGGGTCAAGTGTTGATGAGAAGTACGCAATGGGCCTTCTCAGTTGTCCATGTTTCTGGATTAACACTGAAAGTGCACATCCATTTCTCTCACTACAGTACAACTCAAACTCTTTCTCATAGTCTGGCATTCCTAAAGCAGGAGCCTCACACATTCTGCTCTTCAACTCTTCAAATGCTGCCATTTGTTCTGCATTCAGTTCCAATGGGTCTCTCACCTCACTTTTAGTCAATTTAAACCGTGGCTTCGCTATAAGGGAAAAATTACTTATCCACTGACGACAATAACCCACCATCCCCAGAAACATCCTCACTTCTCTCTGGGTCATTGGGGCTCTCATTCCTCTGATAATCTTGATCCTGTGATCCGTCACTTTTCTCAGACCCTTTTCAATATTGTGCCCAAGATAATGTACCTCTTTCTTGCAAAATTGCAATTTGGCTGGAGATACCTTTAACCCTCCATCTGCCAGATGATTCAGTAAAGCTATGGTATCTACTTCACAAGCTTCACGTGTCTTTGATGCCACCAGTAGGTCATCGATGTACTGCACTAGTACTGAGCTTTCAGGCATGATCAAACTCTCCAAAAACTTTTTCAACAACTGATTGAATATTGAAGGACTCTCTGTATACCCCTGTGGGATACGGCACCATGCCAAAATACGCTGTCCAAACCTAAATGCAAAAATCGGCTGGCTGTCATGATGCAATGGAATTGAAAAGAAAGCATGACACAAATCAATTAAGGTGTACCACTCAGCATCATGAGGAATCTGATACAAAATCACCGATGGATTTGGCACAATGGGACAACATGCCACCACAATTTTGTTAACCTTTCTCAAATCTTGTACAATCCTGAACTTACCATTAGGTTTCTTTAGCCCCATTATCGGTGAATTACACGGGCTACTCAGTAACTCTCTCAAAACACCCTGTTGAATCATCTTGTCAATTATAGGAGTTATTCCCTCAATTATCTCTGGTGTCAATATGTACTGTGGGATATTAGGATAAACGATTCCTTCTTTCACTGAGATCTTCACTGTATCTACATTATTCATCAATCCCACATCTTCTCCAGTAAAATCCCAAACTGCTGTTTTTACTGTGTGTCTCAACTCCTGAGGCAAATCATCTGGATTAAACACAGCATATGTACCAATAATCTCACTTTCTCTATTATCTAAAGTCATCCTGTACAAAACATCACCATCTGGTGTCTCAAAAGCTATTCCATCTGGAGTACAAAAAATTGTGCAGTTCATCTTACACAACAGGTCCCTACCTAACAAGTTCACTGGACTGGTGTCACAGACTACAAACCTGTGCATGTCTGAAAATTTCCCTATTCTTACCCTTACTGGTTCAGTAAGACGAGTCCTAATCTGTGTATTAGCTACACCAACCACTTGGATGGCTTCGTCCGAGAGAGGAAGATTTCTAATATCTGCTGACCTGACAGTTGATCTCGTCGCTCCTGTGTCTACCAAAAAAGTAACACTCTCCCCATTTATTTTCCCATCTACAAATGGTCCTGCCTGGTCTATTACTAGAGTTGCACCAAGTATGCACTCTTCCTCCTCTCTTCGGCACCGTCAATAGTCCCCTTCAGACTCACTCCCCTCATTCTTTAACCAGTACTGCTGTACCGGGTTAGTACGTCTTGGTTTATTTACCTGCTCATCATTGTAGAATCCTGAGTCCTGGTTATACTTTTGGGACCCTCTATTCTGCGGCAAGGGCGGTTTTGGCTCTTGACTCTGCTGTCTGACCACCTTCTGCTGCTGTTGCTGCTGATGATTACACCCCACGTTCTGCACCTGTTGATTTAATGATTTATTTTCATTACCCACTAATGGTGGATTCGTACACTCGGATCTCCAATGCCCCAATTGTCCACAGTTGTGACAAGGGAACTTCTTCTTGGCTTCTTCTAGATTCCCCTTTCCTTTTCCTGCGCCATATCTGGGCCTATTTCCCGGATTATTTGCTTGTTCCACCAGCTGTGCTTCTTGTCTTTCTGCAACTTTCACCTGTGCCCACATTGCTTTCTCTTTCAGCTTTCTCTGCTTTGCCTCAATCTCATCACTGAAGTATTTTGCATGTCTCAAGATTTCATCAATCTTTTTACTCTGCCAGTCGACCGTATGCTCACGTATCATTTCACTGATTTCAGGTCTCAAGCCATATACAAATCTGTATACAAAATGACTCAAATCTTTATCACCCAGGTGTTCATCTCCACTAAACTGTTTAAAAGCCAGTATCAGCCTTTCATAAAAAGCATGAACTGATTCTTTTGCTTCCTGATGTGTTCGATCTATCTTAACCCAGTCTGTCTCTTTCGGGGGTACTTTATTTTTCAGGAACACTATAACCTGATCATATTTCCTCATGACCTCCGGGTCTGGAGCTCCTGTTTTCGGATCTCTTGGGTACTCTTTAGCAGGCCAATCTACAACTATTTTACACTCTGCCCACAAGTCTGCTGGAACAATTATATCAAACAGACTATTCAGGTCAATCCACAGCACTTTTGACAATTTCACAAACCTATCTACCTGCCTATACCACTCGACGGGCTTTTCTCTCAGTCGAGGGAAATCATTCGTAAATGACAAAATGTCCTGTCTAGTCCATGGGACATGTACATATCCTCCTCCAGGAATCTCTCTCATAGGATAAGCATCCACTGTTTTTTCTTTTTCTCTCATAGGGAAAGCTGAATAAGTCCTATCCACTGAATCTTCCCTTTTCTTGTACCACCTATCCTTCCACTTTTCCACATCACCCCATTTTCGCAATAAGGCAATCATTTCCTTAATCTGCCCTGTTCTACCAACACCATTTAGATTTTCAATATCCTTATCCGAGAAGTCCACTCTGTAAGGCTTCTGCAAAGCTTTCACCTTATCCATGTCAACCCCCATTTCACTCGCTATACTCTTTAATCTGTCATGTGTACTCTTAGCCCTCCAGGTGATACTCTTACACATGTATAACAACTCTCCATCATGATGATTTTTCAACATTTCTGTAGGAATTGTTCCTGCAATAAGCTCCTCCAATTCTATGCGCAACCTGGCTACATCAATTGCCTGCGAATCTTTATCTTTCTTTTGAAGAACCTTCAACCAATCATTCAAATCCTCAGCTGTTATTTCTGTAGACCTCTTCACTGTACATACTTGCTCTGCCATCCTCTGTGGTTCCAATATTGATCCTCCCAAACAACCAGCATTCAATCCTGAATTAGGCTGTACATCTGATCCTCCACTACATGTGTCATGTCTCAGCTGTCTCAAATTATTTTCTCCCGTCCTCATTCCTGATTCCTCCAAAGAACAAGAACCAACCAAACCATTTCCTACATTGGGAACTGTCAAACCATTCTCACCCATTCTTTGTTTATCAAAAATAGGCACAACCGGACCTATGGTTACAGGCACTGTAACAGCTTCTAGATTTTTCGTCAGCTCTCTAATTTTCTCAGTCAGCTCAGATGTGGTTCTGGCTAATTTTCTTGTTTTCTCTTCACTGATCAGATTCTCTCTCTCTCGCTCTCTCTCTCTCTCTCCCTTTCCGTGAAAGAGCTACCACTTTTCAAATCAGGTGTCGCAATCTCAGTTTTAACAATTCGGAAAGTATCTCTTATGGGAGTAACAACTGGCGTTCTCTCTTCTGGCTCCGGTCTATATGGAGGTGGTCTCTTATAAATCATGTCATCCAAGACCTCATCCTCATAATCATTAGCCCCATACCTTCTCACTTCTGTATCAGGTATCTTTTCCGTACCCTTCCTCTCTTCCTTCTCTTCAACTGTCCTCATAGGATATAATCCCTCTGACATACTAGCATCTCGCCATCTCCTCATTCGATCATGATGAGTCTCACGATCATATTTTCTCCCGAAAATATACCTATAATTAGCTCCACTCCTCTGCTTTTCCCGCTCATGCACCTCATCTTCCCATTCTACCAATGCCTCAAACTGTGTCGGCCTTGGTCTAGGCTCTAGACACATCATCTTGTCCCGTAAATTTCTCAACACGGCCAAATTAAATGAACCATGTTCCGGGAACGCTAAAACACCATCCTCCTTAGTGTACTTAGCCCAGTTGTCTAACCATATACAGATATGATACCCATATTTCGCAACCATGAAGGATGCAGGAGTTCTTGTCGGAGGTAGCAATTCACCTTCTCTAGTTATTATGTTCTTATCCTTGTCGAACCATCTCTTAATTTTACCGAACAAGGACTTCTTTTTCTTTTCCTCCGTTTGGTAATACATTTTAGCGTTTACCACAATTCTCTAGTCCCTTCCGCAACTGTACGATCTTTTGTCCAATAACAGCGCGACTCACACCAACGCACCAATCCTGGAGCGTCTACGTCACCCTGTACTCCTTCCAATCCCTGCGCGGCTCACACCAACGCACCAATCCCAGCGCGAGCACTATTCTAATCCACTGTCCAGTAACAGCGCGGTCTGTCTCTGACTCTCTGACGTCAGTAGTCACTGTAGTCGCTTCTACTCTTGTCTCCTGTCACTCGTCTACCCCTCTTTTACAAAGTCTTCTCAGTAGACTTCGTTTCAGATTCTACAAAATCTATTAGTTACAACATATAAACATCTCCATTGTCTGCTTCGCTAACCACAGAATAGTAAAGAAAAGTCTTTCTCACAAGAATCCCGCTTCTCTCTAGAACAGCGCTTACCTCTGCTCCACTACGGAATTATTACTTTCGTTGACACAGTAGCACATCCCACTACTCTGCCCTTCTAACATGCATCCATTAACTGTTTCCTCCTGGAATGCTCCAAAGAGTCTCACAATCAACTAAATGCTCATACATTCACGCACTTTCACACCAGAAAATGTAGTACATCCACACAGAAATCCTGCCTTTCCCGTGAACAGCGAACAGTCTGTCCCACTACAGAATTATCACACAAGTTAACCAAGCAGCGATTTCCTCTGCCCAGTCCTTCAAACAAGCTCAGAGAATACCTATTACTCCTCCAGCAGAAAGCTTTAACGGCAAACCTTACGGATCCCTGGGACTTAAGACCAGAGTTTCACAGATAACCTTCGCTACCATACGCACTCCTTTTATACTGAAAATATGTCTCTAATAGTAACACACGACGATGTCACTGATTCCGTAACCAGACAATGCGACGCGCAACTTCAATTGTCACACGTTTTTCCTGCATACGTACAGGTAATTCCAACAATTCCGTCTTTCCCGAGAGCAGCACACACGTCCATCTGCCCTACTACGAAACTGTCACCAGCTCCCCACGTTCCAGAAGCCGTACACACTACATAAAACTCAATACGACGACTTCAACATATAGTGTTAATACATATATCAACATTAATTATTAAATCAATGAATCAAAAGCCTATGTACAAGCAATCTATCAGATCAAGACAATAATCTATAACCATCATACTGCTACCAGGAAACAGCTGCAGATCGGCGCATATAAATTCTCCCTACTTCCACGGACAGAGTAATTCCATAGTCACACGCACAAACACTCATCATACGCTAGGGCCCATCACACTAACATTCATAACTATTACTCTATCCACACTGTAGATACGAGAGAAAACCTAAACCAATCTGCATCTAATGCGAGGTCAATGTGACCATAAAGAAATTGTCTTGAGTCATGATTTTAAACACAGGAAATACATCTGAAACTCAATAAATGACAAAGAAATAACCACCAGACGCTATGATTCAAACAAATTGGTTGTTTATCTAAATTAGTTCAAATGAAAGTCAATCAACAGCAAAATCATTATTCTCATAGTTACCTATTCTAGCTAAATGGGTCAGGACAGGTCTCTCAGTAAAGTCTCCCGAGTCGCCGTCCTCTCAATCAGCGTCGAACCACTCTCGAGCATAGGTTCAGGAAGAAGTGGCCAAAATCGGAGCAGACCCTCTCTAGTCTAGTAATATTTATAGGAAAAATATCAATTCGAAAATAACAAACAATCTCTAAACGTCCGTTGAGCTGCTGAGCAGAGCGAGCAGGAAAGGATGTTGTTTTGCAACATTTAGAAAAACCTCCGCTCTCGAAAAATCACAAAAATAAAAACACGGAAGAAGGAAGCTTCAAGCTAAAACGATGCATTCATGAATGCTCTTCCTCGGAATCACAGTGAAGCCACCGCAATATTATCAATGTTCATTGTGGCTTTATTCTTCTCCAAGGGCACTTGGCAGCGAGCCTGGAGCTGCTGTCCTCACGGAAACTTTTAATTCAGACAGAGGCTGTGGTCAGGTGACTTCCAACCATGTTCAGCGTGGCCTCTCGTCACATTTCAATCACTCGAGTGCAGGCTGTAAATATCGGCCATCTTGGATTAGGCCTGAACGGACCATCTTAATTAAAAGGAACACAAAACAACGTTACTACATCATAATGATTAAACAGTGTTAATTCCCACTAACACCCTTATGTGTATGTAATTACCTAGCCATTTGCAACACAAAGAAGCATTAAAAGCACGTTATTTCAAAGCGCAATCACATTACAAATAGCACTTTAACCACACATATTTGATTAATCCGCTCACCATTTTAGTTCACGTGTTAATAAAGCAACATAAATGCATTCCCGCGTATAATCCTTTCATTAGTAATGTTGATTAATCAAGACTTTAACTAAGTTAGTAATTAGTGATTAATTATCAGTAATTTTAATCATGACATATAAACATAACTGGCGCTTAAATCTCAATAAATTTTCAAAAGTAAACTCTGCTCCAGCACTCCTGCTGCCTCTTGTGACGGATCCCTCCAGTGAACGCCAGTGTGCGATTGATGGCACCAAAATAATGATTGTGGCATGGTGGGCAGCTGCAAAGTAATAAAAGTAAAGAAACAAAACTGCCGCTCGCCCTGCCGCGCACTCAGCGAGAGTATTTGTTGCAATCACGTGACCTCACCATGTCACGTGAATGCAGTGGGTATCCCCGGCCAGCCACAGAATCTGTGAATGTTCATTGCTGCAGCCAGCGCAGCAATGAGCCACCAGGTCGGTGCGACGCTCCTGACCTGCCATTAATGAATACACTTTGCACACTACTACAGTCAAACACTCTGCCAAACAAGCATGTGGTCTGCGCTGCTTGTTCATCGGGAGTGTTTGGCCAGGGCATCGACTTCCTTTTGCACCGACAGTGGTGTCAAGGCAGCAATACAAGTCTGTGACTTCTTTACCTACCTTATAAACCTTACTGGTATCCACGTTTGCAGACCTCGCTTATTTCCATTTCAGTTTTAACAAGAAAGGCATGCAGAAGTAGATACCTGCTTGTGCCCCGGGGGAACGTAGACTGCATGCTTGTACAGGAGCACTGTAGTTGGTCTATGCTTGTGCCCCCGGGGCACTGAAAAGTTTATGCTATAACACAGCAATGCCGAAGACACGCACTGCCTGGAAATTGAAAGGCAAGGATTGCGTGCGTGTGGCAGCTAGTTCCCGAGCGACGAGGCACGAGGGGGGAGGGGGCGGTGAGAAGGCATCGACTGCGGGAGGGGAGAGGGGGCATTGAAAGAAAGTAGTCTGTGCAGTGAAGGGGCCAGTAGCCATGGAAGGATACAAATGACTGACATGGCTGTCATGGGGAGGGACTAACAAGTTTAAAACCAATCGGAAGACAGCATTCATAACTTAAGCCAATGAAGAAGATGGGCCAGAGAGTGGGCGGAGCTTCCACAAAGCTATCACACTATAGTGTATACTGCATGCCTCGCAAAGAGATGGCAGCACATTCGTGCTGCAACGCTAGGCGAGACCTAAATAGGAGACAAGAGAGCACCAAGAGATAGTTCATTTTCTTCAACAAGTTAGGAAAAGAAGGAGTCTAACAGAAAAGTGAAGCCAGGGAAACAGGACAGAGACAGAAGGATTACACTTCGGAAGGATGCATAAAATATGTTTAATTACTTTGGAGTAATAAATAATTACCCAAGCAGAATTTGTAAGCGCCCTTGGCATTAATTCTTAAGAATTGTCCCTACCGGCATTTAATTAATGTAGAAAAGTTGGCTTTCCAAATATAATTGAAAGAATATTGACCAAGGGTGGAAACAGAAGCTTCTGCCAGGAGAGCAGTTAATGCCAGAGAACATTTGGTTCAGGATGCAACCCTAATGTTGCTGCCTGCCAGCCGCAGGCCATGCAGGTAAGAGCGGTGGGGCCGGGTGGGATCTGAGGGTGGGGTTTTGAGGGATGACGCTGAGAAAAAATTAAATAAATAATTAATTTTCCCTCGTCGTCTGTCGAAATCCCCCCCTCCCACCCACCCTGCCCAACTGCCCCACTGCTCTTACCTGCACGGATCGCGTCAGCTGGCTGCCTCCGCTTTTTTAATGCTAAGAATCCTCTAGTCTTCACCACCCTTTGTTTCCAGAAGGCTCTCCTCTCACCCTTGAGAAAGCCGGCATTACAGTTTCATTACATGGTGAGCACTGAGCACCTTCAGTTTCCGTAACTTCAGTTCACTTGTTCCTCCTTCAGGAAAGTGGGGTCCGGTGACCAGGACTGGTTTCAGCTGGTCTCTGAAGCAGCACAGCAGAACTCAGGTGTGTGAATGCTTTCTCCAAATGAAAATTATTTTATGATGTGATGAAGCCAGGTGCCACTGTTTGTGCTCCGCTCCTCATTTTTCTCTAGCTTAAAGGTTTTCCAGGTTAAGTGCAAGTTGGAAGCAAAATAGATTTGATTTGGATGCAGTTTGGTACATTTGGCTTCAGTCGAAGACTAAACATTCACGGAAAACGTTTCAGTAGTAACTACATCTTTTTGCAGGCTCAAGCCTCTGCCTCTATTTGCCTGACATGCAGGAAAGTAAATTCACTTGAATGCCCAGGTTAGCGGAAATAATATCATGTACCCATTGCTGCCATCACACACTGTGCCAACGTGTTACACACAGTGTTGACTCCCTCCACCTAGTCACCCGTGATGAGTTAATGTCACACGTAGGATCAAAGGGTGGTTTGGCAACCCCAGTGTAGAGAGCCTTTCCAGTGCTTATTTGGAGCCTCTGCAAAGCCGATGTTCATTACCAGATGTGAAAACACCCCAGGACATCAGTAACAAATGGAGAAGCTTGCTTTTTGTGTGGGGAGAGGGGGGTTATAATTGTCTCACAAGAAGTGTTCGGCACAAAGCCCCACCCCTCTAAGGCCCTTACCTCTCCTTTCACATGCTGAAAAACATTTAGAAGTTGGTAGGTCTCCATGATCAAATAAGATAGTGACCCCTTGAGCATACCTATCAACTCACCCATCTTTTTCAATAACTTATGCCCTGAGTGCAGGGCCGGACTGTCCATTGTGGGCACCGGGCATTTCCCCCGTGGACCGGAAGGGTGGGGGCCGGTTTTGCAGCCACAGAGGCCGGTTTTGTCACAGGGGCTGGGTTTGCGACAGTGCTGAAATATCGGGACCCTGTAACAAAATAAAAGCTGCAGCGGTGCTCGGAACTAGAGCTTCTCAGGGCCACAACCCACCCCCTGCTCCCCACCCAGGTCGAGGGAGCTGGTCAAGTGGAGTTGCCAGGGCTGGTTTCTCTTCCCAGTACGACAGTGCCGGTTTGGGTCTCATTCCCCACCATACCACCACCCTCCAGTCTCCACTCACCTGAGCCACCTTGCCTCTGTGTGCTTTGGATTGCAGCTTCAGGTCTGTGGCTTTGACATCGCTCTGGCCAGAGAGCCTCCGGACAGTTTCACAGCCCAGGGATGAGTGCTGCAGCCAGAGACCATGGATAACAAGCATTGGCATAGCCAATAGGTCTCGCCTTTGGGACCTTATAAGTGTTTAGCCATGCAAGAGTTGCATAACTAAATACTTATAAGGTCCCAAAAGTGAGACCTATTGGCTATGCAAAGCGGCCGTGTGGGTCGGATCACGATCAAACATCAAAGCGGCCGCGAAAGTGAAAGTAATTGCGTTAAAGCGCGGCGCACGCACCCGCGCACATGCACTGTAGCTCAAGGCTGGCCTGGTAGCACTTTTTGGAGCCCTCTCAATAAGTCTCGCCAGACCAGCGCATGCGCTGGGTCAGGCGAGACCTAAAAAACAGTGTTACTTTGAAAAGCGTGATCCAGATAGGTTAGCCAGTAACGCATATAGAAAAGCTTTAGGAATGCCCAGTGCGGGTAAAACAAAGAGCTTTAATGCTCATAAATGTGAGATAATCTAATAGTATTCTTTACAAAAAACTGAGACTCTTCCATCTGATGTGAAGTGAGCTTTGGCAATGACAAGGGCCCATTATGAAATCTCACCCAGCAGGCAGCTATGAAAGGTTAAGGGTACACAGTGACTCGCCCTTAGCACATCATCACCCATTCTATTCGCTGCTGAGCAGTTCACAAAAGAGCAATTAGTATAAACCTTTTTCTTCCTGTCCAGATCTCTGAAACCAAGACCCCCAGGGGCAGTGCTCTGCCCATGCTGACATGGTACAGTACTTGCTGTTGGCCCCAGTTCTATGATTTAAGACTATGATTGCAGGCCTGGTGAGAAGGGCATAATAGAAAAATCAAGAAATATGTTTGTTTGATGTAAGAGCGGTCGTGGACTGTTAAATCCAGCAGTCCTTTTATTAAGATACTGAGCAATGTTTAAAATCCAAGAATCATTTGAAGTGTTAAGATCTGAACAATTATATATTACTATCATGAAACCAAACACCGAGCAGCACATTTACCACATCTATATCTACACACAAACACACTAACTTCAATGACATTTACCACTACAATGCATACTGCAACAACGCATTAAAACATACTTACAACACATTTATTCACACACACACACACAACACACACACACACATATATGCCTATATATATTACACAGCAGCGTTCGCCTCT
This sequence comes from Triturus cristatus, assembly GCF_964204655.1. Taxonomy (NCBI): domain Eukaryota; kingdom Metazoa; phylum Chordata; class Amphibia; order Caudata; family Salamandridae; genus Triturus; species Triturus cristatus. The sequence goes on from NC_140588.1 coordinate 99,982,179, forward strand.
GAGTAATTATAAGTGAGCCAGAGTTACCACAGCAAAAGTGTTTTTTTGTTTTGTTAATAACTTTTGGCGCTGTTTGACGGATCTTCATGAAACATTTCAAGGAAGTTCACCACCTCAGCTTCTTCCTGGAAAGTTTCAGGGTGATTTGGCTTGAGAAAAGGGGGTTGGGTTCCAACACATTTTCCCCATGTATTTTCCATGGGAAAAATTAGACAAAGATGCAAAGAAAACGTCTGAATAGAACTACACCAAACTTACCATAAAGCTAGATCTCTCCCCAGGCACGTTTTTGTGATTTGTGATTAACCCTTTACCCCACCAATCTCTGAGACCTAAAAAAGGTCATCCCTGAAACCTAAAACTATTTACTACTCCTTTAACCCACCCATCCTTGAACCTTGATAACTCATTACTACCCCTTTGCTCCACCCATTGCTGACAGCCATACTACCCCTTTTACCCCCACCGACCATGTAGCCTAAAAAACCCTACTACCCCTTTATCGCCCCTATCCCTGAAACCTAAAAACTCCTTACTGTCCCTACATTCTACCCATCCCTGAAACCTAAAATCCCCTTTCTATTCCTTACACACCACCCATCCATAAAATTCCCTTCATACCCCTATACACCACACATGCAATGTGTTGTAAATGAAAAGCATTGTACACAGTTGTTGAAATATTGACAGGGCAAAGTAAAAGAAAACACAATGCTTACAGGTTTCGTACAGGCATGATGAAGTGAAGTAGATGGAAGCAAGTATGTGCAAGAGAGAGAAAAGAGGGTAATGAAGATGAAAGAGAAGAAGAGTAAGATATGCAGAAGGAGTAGTTCAGTAAGATGCCTGGAGAAAAGGGTCAAGTGTCCAACAGAGTGAGAGACTGAGGTTGAAAGTGGTGTGAAGGGAAGACCGGGTGTGATTCAGACACTTCGAAGAACACTACCCCTTCCACAGACATTTTTAATGTTTCATTTATAGTCTAATAATTATTATTAGAAATTTTTATAGAGCGCGTAGTCACCCTGAGGTATCCCAGCGCTAAGGATCCCTACACCTGTGGGGTCGGGGGTGAGAAAAAAGGGGGGGGGACAGCAATTTTCAACAGATGTGGTTAAGAAAAATTAAGGGAACAAGTGTGTTTTGAGTCGTTTCCTGAATCGCAGGTAGTTCGGTTCTTTCCTCAGGTCTCGGGGGAGAGCGTTCCATAGGCGAGCTGTGTGGATCGAGAAGCGCCTTCCACCCGTGCGGGCTCTCTTGAATCTCGGCAAGATGATGAGGGACTCCTTGTCCGATCGGAGGGATCTAGGGGCTTTATACGGTTGTATAAATTTCCTCAGAATGGGGGGGCCCTGATTCTGCAGTAGTCTATGGGCCAGGCTTAAGGCTTTGAATGTTACTCGTTCCCTTACTGGAAGCCAGTGAAGAAGCTTCAGAGCAGGTTTGGCTGAAGCTCTGGCAGGGGTGTGCGTGAGGATCCGGGCGGCAGCATTTTGGATTTTCTGTAGTTTGTTTAGGGTTGCTTCGGGTGCGCCCAGGTATATAGCGTTGCTATAGTCAAGCCTGGACAGTATGAGGCCTTGGATGAGAAGTCTTTGCGATGTGGGTGGAAGAAGGGGCAGGATCTTTCTCATCGATTTGAGTAGCCCGAAGCAGGTGCCTGCTACTTTTTTGGCCTGCATGGAGAATGAAAGGTCTGTTTCAATCCATACTCCCAGGCTTTTTACTTCCTGTTTGGGGGCAGGGGGGGGGTCCCAAACAGGGTGGCCAGATGTTCAAAGGGAAGGTGAGTCCTTTCTGACCCAAAAGGAGAATGTCAGTTTTAGAACCATTCAGCTTTAAGGCTGAGCTATTCATCCACCCTTGGATCTGCGTCAAGCAGTTAAATAGGTCCGCAGGCTGTTGACTAGGGTGGGAAAGGGAGACAACTAGTTGTGTGTCATCCGCATAACTGACAATGCTCACTCCGAACGGGGTGACAACCTCCTCCAATGGGGACATATAGATGTTAAACAATGTGGGGCTCAGGGAGGAGCCCTGAGGCACGCCACATTGGAGGGGTGTGTCGGAGGAGCGGGTGTTATTCTCCCATATCTGGAAGGAACGTTGGGCCAGAAAGGAGGAAAGCCAGGATAGAGCGGTGCCTTCTACTCCTACCTTCTTGAGCCGTTTGACCAGGAGTTGGTGGTTGACGGTGTCGAAGGCCGCGCTCAAGTCGAGGAGGATCACTGCCACTGATCCTCCCTCGTCCAAGAGTGCTCTGGCCTCCTCCACTGCTGCCAGGAGGGCGATGTCGGTGCCCTGTCCTGGGCGGAAGCCTGTCTGCGAATTTTTTAGCAGATTATTGGATTCAAGAAACTGGGAGAGTTTCTTATTCACCAGTTTCTCGGCGACTTTGCTGGTCCCGGGGAGGAGGGATATTGGTCGGTAGTTGGCCAGTTCAGCTGGGTCCAAGGAGGGTTTTTTTAACAACGCCTTAACGACTGCCGCTTTCCAACTAGGGGGGACGACTCCCTGTTGAAAAGAAGCGTTAATCAGATGGGTGAGGGGGGGGAATGATGATGGGAGCGACTTCTTTGAGGGTTCGTAGCGGTGCGGGGTCCCTAGGGGATCCGCTTTTGATGGATTTGAGCGTGTTCTCCACTTCTTCGTTGGTTATTTGTCCCCAGGAGGTTAGGCGCGGACCGATCGCAGTGTCGGGGGGATCATCAGTGTCGCTCGGATTAGTCGGAGGGATGGAGTCAAGAATTTTTTGGATTTTTTCTTGAAAGAAGCTGGCTAGCTGGTGACATTTTTCCTGGTCTGCCTTTGGATCTGGGGGATTTCTAGGTGCGGGGTCGGGGACCTTAAGAAGTTCTTTCAGGATGGTATAGGTTTCTTTGCTTGAACAGGCTGCTTTTTCGATTCGTTCCTGAAAGAATCGACTTTTTGTCTTGTCGATCAAAGATTTGTAGGCTGATAAGGAGGTGGAGTAAGCGTCCTTATTAGCGTTGGATTTTTCCTTCCTCCATGATCGTTCAGCTCTTTTACAGTCCTGCCGTAGCGACTTGAGCTCTGGAGTATACCATGGGGCTGAGGGTATGCGTTTGTTGTGTCTGAGGGTGGCGGTTTTGGGGATAAGGGTGTCCAGAGAGGAAATGATCCAGGAGCGAAACTGTTCATCGGCCTTTATGGCGTCGGAGGAAAGCGCCGGGATAGTGTTGGAGAGGATGTCCGACCATTCTGATGGTATGAGTTTATGCCATCGTCTGTCAGTGACATTGATTTTCGTAGGCTGGGTGGTAACAGTGGGGGCCTCCCATGAAATGGGGACTAAAAGGTGATCCGTCCATGGCAGTGGCAAAGGTGGACTGGTGGTGATATTGGCATTAGTGAAGACGGGATCTAGCAGGTGTCCTTTAACGTGGGTGGGCTCGTTATTGACCAGCCTGATATTAAGTGACAAAAGGTCCGCTAGCAGGTCAGAGGCAGACCGGTCAGTGGGATCTGTAAAGTGGAGGTTCAGGTCGCCAACGATGAGACAGATGGAGACGGAGGCGGCTAGTTGAGAAGCCGTTTCGGTGACTGCATTGAGAAATTTCCCAAGAGTACCTGGGGGCCGGTAGATTAGGAGTCCCGAAAGGGAGTGCGTCGGGGAGGATTGAAGGGAAAATTTACAGCTTTCGGAGTCATCAATTTGGGCGTCACTGGTTCTGCAGGTGAGATGTTCCCGGTAGATTATGGCCAACCCGCCTCCTCTTCCTCTTGGTCTATGGAGGGTTTGGATGAGATAGCCTGGGGGGAGGGCGGAGACAGCATCCGCATCGGCGCTGTCAGAAAGCCAGGTTTCAGTTAGAAATAATGCATCCAAGCCTTGGTCTTGGATCATCTCATTGATTTCAAGTGCATGCTTTGGGAGGGAGCGGCAATTGAGGAGACCAAGCTGTAGCCTGGGGTTGGCTATGGTCTGAGTGGATGGATTGCAACGCGGGCAGCTTATAAAGGGTTTACCTGCATCGTGAATATATCGACAGCCGAGGTTTTTTTCGGGTCGGAGCTCCAGTAGCGTGTCTGCTAGGTACATCAGACGACTGGGAGGTGGATCTGGCAGAGTCCCTGAGCCTGGGTCCGTCCGGGCCCGGACGGGCCCAGACGGGCTTGCCTTTGGCGCGCCTTCGGCGCGCTGACGGCGCGCCCGCTGCGCCCGTCCGCTGCGCGTACGTGAGATGCACATGTTTAAGTAGGAAAAGAGGGCGTGGCCTCGAGCGAGTGGGCGTGGCCACAAGACCGACTCACTGGCTGTTGGCGGCGAATCTGGGCGTTCCCGCTGCAGCGATTAGCTCTGCTGCTTGGGGCAAAGAGAGGCGATCAGCGATCAGCCCAACAAAGGCACGATCAAGTGAAGGAAGGGGGGGGGGCAGTGACACAGTAAACACCACACAAGTTTTTACAATCAACAAGTTACAAGTTCTAAAAAGCGCTCCCGGCTGTGCCTCAGGAGTAGTGATCTGACCAGAGCTCGTGATCAGCTCTGTTTAAGTAGGCAAAGAGGGCGTGGCCACGAGCGAGTGGGCGTGGCCACAATGCCGACTCACTGGCTGTTGGCGGCGAATCTGGGCGTTCCCGCTGCAGCGATTAGCTCTGCTGCTTGGGGCAAAGAGAGGCGATCAGCCCAACAAAGGCACGATCAAGTGAAGGAAGGGGGGGGGGGCAGTGACACAGTATACACCACACAAGTTTTTAAAATCAACAAGTTACAAGTTCTAAAAAGCGCTCCCGGCTGTGCCTCAGGAGTAGTGATCTTTCAAATTGAAATAATTTCAATTCTGGTTATTCACAACTAGATCATTGCATTTACTCATTTATCTGATTTTAGTAATAAGCATTGGCAAAGCCAGTGGGACTGGCTTGGTTTAGCGTCATATCTGTTATTGTGTGAGATGTCTAGATGCAATAACAGAGAGTTCACAGAGAGGCACCAAAATACTGTTCAGGTGGCACGCTATAGGAAGTACAGGATGTTAGTTTACCTTTTTTAAGTCACACCCTTATTACCATAACCACGCCTCTTGGAAAGGATTCCTAGTTACTCTTCTTAGGCCATGCTCTCTTGAGAGAGGCCCCACTTTTTTAAAATCCCAATTAAAGCCCTGGTTGTAATGGTGTAAAACTATCTAAGCATATATCTGTAGTTCCCCTGAAATCAAGGCCTACAATCAGTGGTGTAACACAAAATGACGGGCCCTCCCGGCAGAAACTGATGTGGAGCCTCCGAGTCTCCTATATCTTAGATAACCAGTGCTTTAAATGAGCAAATACTGACCAACTTCGAGTGCATTAATTCCTCATTTTGTCCATCTTGAGTAATAGAACTTTTGCATGTCAAAGGAGATTACCAGTACTAATCTTTATTTTGAGCTGGTGGTTGCTGGTGGGGGGGCATCAGCACTTATTTTTGGGGACTGTCACTTATTTTGTCTGTATCAGATATTTACTGAGTGCAAGATTAAAAAAACACATACATTGGGTAGACAGAGGAAGAAAAAGCCTCTAAACAATCACAAAAAGAAAGCAGGAACCTGCAAGTGCAAGAAAAAGGGGTGATGAGTGTCTGATAGTGGATTAAAGACTACTAGCCTTGGCTTTCAGCCCACCAACTTTTGATTGCAATGGCCGTCAGATTCTGAGCAGAGCTTCAGGCACTGGCACTCTTTCTTTCACAAATTAAGCACTGACAGATACTCAAGGCAAAGCAGAGTGTGCCAAGGTACAGATCACAGCTGGTGTGAGCCCTGCTTCCTGTCCTAGCAGGGTTGCTGCTGAGGTGTTTCAGCGGAGAGCCGCAATCAGCAGCACTCGAGATAGACGCATGTCCCCCTAAACCTTTGAAGTAACTTTCTGAGCGCTTCCCACCCATCGTGCGCCCTTGGTAGAGATGCCTAATGCAGAGTTGGAGGGACATAAGAAATGAGGAATGCATTATCATTATGCTGAGGACTGGTGATAACCAGCTAATCCAGGGAAGCATTTTAAAGTTACCATGTGTACCCGACAAGTTTACCCATGGGACATATGAACAGTAGAACATGCAGCCAATTGAATCAAATCCATGTGACACCTAATCCTAAATCAAGTGCTTCATGCCAGGAAAAATAATTTCATACTCCAGTGTGCAAAAATACAAAAGATCAGTAATGCGGGCTAAAAAGTGCAGTTCCAAAGTGCTTTAGAATTAAGTGAAAATTGCACAGATTAGATAGTGGTGGGCAACTGCCTATACACCAACGTTTCACCTACCTGCGTAGGCTTTTTTGGGGTCTTACAATCGGACATTTAATCATAACATTGTGATGCTGTTTCTTGTTGACTAATATAATAGCTACAGTGGTACAGGGAAAAATGTACATAAAAACAATTATATTTAACCACATTGTTGACTGGCCCAAGCTTCCTGTGATGTATGCATACAAGCTATACCTGTCACTGACATTGTGTTGAATTTTCAATAAAGATTATTTGCTAAAAAAATGCGCACTTTCTTTATGTAACGTTTCAGTTCTGATTTTTTTTCATTTGTTCCTTAAAGTCTCACTCTCCCTGCTCTTGTATTTTTCTTTTTTTTTAGGGGTGGATAAACAGATTCTGTTTTAAGTGCCATGAATGAAAATTACTAGAGCTCATTGTGTATTTGTATTCGAGGAGTCGCCCCCCTTTAAAAAGGGTTTGCAAATTTGTAGCCATGCTATCTGAGTTCCAATAATATCAAATAAACAACTGTTAGTATTAACAAATATAAAAGTTATCATTGACTAAAGAAGGTGCAAAGCTGAGTGAGTTGGTCTTGAACTAGAGTATGTTACCCACAAGTTTCAGATGGGTAGCAGTCTCATTAATCCCGAAGTAAACTGTAGGACAGTTCTTTTTTTTGTAGTTTTATATAGCCCGAACTCGACCCGAAGGTATCAGAGCGCTTTACATGATCACCAGTTGCATCACAGATGGGCCTACTCATGATTTTTGAGCACCGAAAGATTAGGTAAATTGCCCAGAATCACTGGATGTTTGAGCGTCCCTGCCAAGACTCAAAGCCGGTTCTCCAGCTTCAAAGTCGGCCGCTTTAGCATTAAGCCACAGTTTTTTCCAAACTGTGAGTAACGAAAATTCAGGTAAAAAACGGTGAGTCCCAGGTAATAAATAAAGATGCCTCCAAAGTCTGCATTATCTAGTCACGTTTGCCCCACTACAAAGACAGGTCAATTGTCAAGCTATGTCTTCTGACAAATTGATGCTTTTTTTAAAACACAGTGATAGGTGTTTACAAACTCCTCTCACTTTGCAGTCAGTGAAAGAAAAGTGAAGTGACTTGTATGACAATCTTCTTGGGATACAGAGTGTGTGAAAGGAAAGGCTGTAGGATGTCATGTTTTTGTAACACACAGCAACATGTAAATACATGTAAATGAACCGTGCATATTCAGTAGTTAGGAAAACAAAAACGAAGGATATTTTTTTTAGGAATTCCGAAGTGTGATGAAAACAAAGATTTTAAAAGGATCAAAACAAATCAAGACACTTTACTTGGTGATGCACTAATGATAAATTTTCGCTGAAACTCGATTTCCATGGATAAGCATTTGTGTGCAATAGAGTTTTAGCACTAAAACTGTAAGCCTGTACAATGAAAGTGGTCATTTCAGTGAACAAATGGGCTGTCTGTACATGACAAGGCACTCCCACACGATGCTTTAGTTGCATTAAAAATCGCCCACCTAAGGTCGATTAAAGCTACCCGAGTCACAAAAGTTTGTTGTTCTAAAAAATGGGTCGTGGTTCTAAAAAGGTTGTAGGAATTTCAACAGGTCACTTGTAGGGTGCACCGGATCTTTTTGCAAGCACCATGTAAGGTTGTTTACTGGAATGGGGACATGTAACAGGCAAATACCACACAGCTCTCTGCAGCCAGCAAATGTTTCCCCTAAGCTATCTGACTGATTTGACAGTGGCCACATGCAGCTTGCATAAAAAGTCTTTACAGAGGAAATACAACCTTGTGCAACTATCCAAATGGCGTAGAAAACTCCAGCTTAATTGTTACACAAGGATAAATGCAGCAGGCGCATTAACCTGACAAGCTGCTTTACCAGAATAGGAACATGTAATGTTCTGGTTACACATCTCTATAGCAAGTACATTAACCCACCTTTTAAAAAACTGACATTTAAAACTTCAATCTGCAGGTTACACAGGGATGATTGCAGCTGAGGGTCAAACTCCTGAGCTATTTAATTTGGCATAAGACTTGCAATTTACAATTCTCTGTGGCATGTCCTAAACTCACTGATATATAACAAGCCTACCTCAGCCTTCTACAACTGCAAAGATAACAGTTTTTCACAAGTCCCTAATCACATTCTATACAGTGATTTATATAAGGTCTTTGGCACATGGATGACGTCGACGGCATTTGTATTGCATTGCAAGAAGATCATTGCTTAAAAGTATGTGTTACTCTTACACCCAGAAGGACTTATTTTACCAACCATGAAAGGATGAAATGATGGGTTAGCCCTCAGATTGGAAACCGTGAACCTTCAGGTTATGCCAGTCTCTGCAGAATGCATCCTCTTCACTCTACGAATTCTCTTACTATAAAGAGCTGCTTGCTTCTACTCCCTGCTGGAATGTGCTGTACTGAACACAGCACAATACATTCCAGACAGCACAGCCCACACTGCAAGTCAGAGAGCGGCGGAGATGCGCCATTCAAGCGGGGCATGCTGCAAGTGAGGACATCCTTACAGTGGAAAGGTTTCGTGGCTGTCACAGTCGTGTGATGCCTTGTTCCATTGTGAGCCAGGGACAAGATGTTCTAAGGAGCCTTTATAGATGGCTCGATGCTGTTTTACAAATGCGTCCATGCTGGGATTTTCTTTAAAGGTGCTTGGCAAGGACTCTAGATGTCTTAGTACTCGGAGATCAATGCAAGAGAAAAGTCAGGAGAGCTGTTGGCAGGTCTGTAGATATCTCAGCACTGGTGAACACTGAGGGAGGTTGTTTAAATACCTCAGTCACTGCATTCAAGGACATGCAGTTTCTTTTATGACAAATAAATACAGAATGATGGCAAAGCAAACGAGTAGATCAGGGTGAGTTACTCATCAGACCTGTTTTAGGTCATTTTAGTAGGGCAAAAGAGCTTCTGTTCTACAGCGGGAGATGCGAAGACAGTGAAAGAGGAAAGGGAATCCTCAATTAATTATAGACTGTACAGGCCATGAATGTGAGGCATGAGTTCCTCATCTATTTATGAATTTCACTTTGCATTCTGGTACTTGTAGTTTTTTTCTACAGATTGTAAGCACTAGAATGCAATGGATTGTGGCTGGGCCGCTTTTGCCTGGTGTGGGCCAGCAGAGTAGCTTGGGGTAATTCTACATTTGTAATAGACAGAGATGATTAGTACTGTTCTACAGGAGAGCCTGTGTGATGAGAAGGGGCAGGCTGTGTGGAGGATCGTGGAAATAAGGGATCTGGGAAATCAGAGCCCCTGTGCAGAATAGGGGAAAATGAAAGAGAATATTGAATAAGTCCTTTTCCAAATGCAAGACCAAAAAGGCAACTTCAAATTGCCTTAAATATAGTGCCTTTTAGCTGAGGCTGGACCACAAGCCAAAATCATCCCTGGCAAAGCTTCAATCCAACCACACATTGCAGGAGGTTGTGTCATTAACAAGGCCCGCCATGTTTGAGTCACATTGGCTCTAAAAGCAGCTTCCTAGCCTCCCAGGGAAATAGAGTTACAGAATGGACAGTTAGGCCTTGCTTCTTCTAGGCCTATTATTTAACAGCCTCTAGCTCTGCTCCTGAACTCTTGGCTACAACCTCTAGTCCCACTCCCCCCTTTGGACTTTGGTGAGAACCTGCTCTTCCTTTTTCCCCACCTAAAACACTGGGTCAAATTTAATGCATTGCACCTCTATAAATATTTCACTAGAAAAGTATGCAAAAAATATATCCAGGACAAAGTTCATTCCAAAGGGCAAGAAGGTGCCAAGGGAGTATATACCCTTAGAATGCACGTTATTCCTTCGATGTTCTGCCTTAATTTTGCTTAGTAAAAGTAACAAATACCCATCATCAGCTGGTCTCGCGAAAGACACCCTATTAGCTGATCTCCACTCTACAACATTTGCCAACAGTGCCAAAAAGGAGACAGTGGTCCACGGAGAGCACAAAATTGGGAAGGCTGCATCCAACATGGAAGACACTATCAAAGGGGACCTGAGTGAAAGAGTACGCGCTTACTAATAATAGCTTGATTTTATATAAAGTTTAATACCACTTCTAAGTGCGAACTAAGGGGCTCATTACGATGGAGGACCGGCGGTGGCGGTCCCTCTGCCATCTGGCTCACATTTCCCCCGCCACATTAGGATAGCTGCTATTTGCTATGTTGAAATAATTTTTAAAGAAACTCTAACACTTTTTAGGCTTGCTGCGCATTTTACTAAGGAAATTCAGATGTTGCACTAACTTCGTTTTTAATTGTCTTTTTAATCTATTGTGCTTACTTGTTGTGAAGTTGTGTGAAGCGGCCTCTGCACCTCTCCGGTCCACCACAGCCATTAGCGGGCGGATTGTTGTGGAGGGAGTACTGCTCTGGCCCGGCCGGCGTGGTCTTATTTCCTCTTTTTTATCTGACAGATCATTCCAGGTCTTGGGCCTCCCCTTCCTCTCACACGCTCATGTCATCAAGCAGGGGGTTCCTCAGGGCTCGGCATTAAGCCCTGTCCTGTTCAATCTCTATGTTCAACCCCTGGCGGCGGTGGCGAGGGATTCTGGCTTGACCATGGTCTCATACGCCGATGATACGCAACTGGTGGTGGCCCTCTCCAATGACCATATTCGGGGCACCGCACATTTTCGGGGCGGCCTAGCAGCGGTCGCGCATTGGATGACAACCAACTGCCTTCAACTTAATGCCAACAAGTCAGAAGTGCTGCTGGTGGGGAGAAACAAGGGGCTCTGGTGCAAGCATTGGTGGCCGGCGTCTCTGGGCAGTGCCCCCACCCCTAAGCTGGTTGTAAAAAACTTAGGGGTCTGGTTTGACTCTAATCTTGGGTTTCAGGAGCATACCGAGAAGATCGCTGGCACCTGCTTTGGTCTCCTCCAGGGTTTGAGACCTATGCTGGGTTTCTTTGATCCACCTACCCGCCAGCTGATAGTCCAAGTGACTATTCTGTCTCGGTTAGACTATGCTAACTCACTTATGCTGGGTGCCAATAAGGCGGAAGTTACGTGCCTTTTGCGGGTCCAAGACGCAGCTGCCCGAGTTTTATTGCGGCTCCCTAGAACTTGCTCTGCGACGGGTGCCTTGCGGTGCCTGCACTGGCTGCCCATGCCTCAAAGGATTCAATTCAATGCACTATGCCTGACCTTCAAAGCCTTAAAGCTGTCCTCCCCCGATATTTTGTCTAACTTGTTGATCCCCTATGTACCCACACGCCAGCTGCGCTCAGCCGAGCAATTCTTGGCAACGGTCCCCCGGGTGAAGTGCCTCAGAGCCAGGGGTCGGTCGTTTCGGTACCTTGCCGCCAAACTATGGAATTCCCTCCCTGTTCAGATTTGTCAGCTAGATTGCCTGTTGTCCTTTCGTAAAGCCATCAAAACCTTCCTATTTCCTACGGTTTAGCTTTTGCTCTCTACTGACACTGCTGCAAGCGCAAGGACGCCTCTCCACTGAGGCAGCAGTGCGCTATACAAGTATACCTAACAATAACAATAGTGCCACAAGCGTGGCGGGCGCAAAGAGCGCCCGCCACGGTTCCGCCACAGGCAATTGTTGCGATTGCCTGGCAGAGCGGATCTGACCGGGGATATGGTGGCGGTGCCTAGCAGACACTGCCCCAGATCACAATGCTGGCATCAGCAAGCCTTTCCATGGCGATTGAACTGCCATGGAATGACTGGCGGAGGCTGGCTTTGGGGGGCAGTTGTGCACTGGGGGGGTACCCCCCTGCATTTCCATGCACAAGGTGGCAGGCACCACGCGGTGCCTGCCACATTGTGCAGGGGAATGCACAACATGGCCATTTCAGATTGCGGCGGGTCCTGCAGCCAGAAGCACCCACCGCAATCTTAAACTGCCAAATAATAATTAGGGGTGCAGGACCGCCGCATGACAGGCGGGCGGTCCCGATCCCGCTACAATGGCGGGTGGACTCAAGTCCGCCCGCCATCATAATCGGCCGCTAAGTGCATGATAGCAAATTGACCAAATTTCGAAGAATGGTAGGTTAAGCTTGCTTTGCCAGGTAGTAAATGCATGACCTGTAAACTACAGCAGAAGTCAGCAGCAAGAATTGAGGTCACCGAGCTATCTTGTCAACTATACTTCAGCTACATGTATGTATGAATGCATATGATTACAATACTTTAGGCTATGCCTAATACTGTAGCGAATCAGCCGAGATATGCCCTAGTCTTTCAGATCCTGGAAAGATGGAGCTGTTGTCGCCTCTCTACTCTCAAAATCCGGTGTGTTTTTCCCCAAAACTGGTGCAGGTGTTAATAGTCTTTCCAGTGGCGCTCTGGGGTTTCTCAACTGATGTAACACACTCTTTTGGTGCCAGAGTGTCCGAGACTCCAGCAATGTTTCTACAACAAGGATTCTTCTCAGCACTGCAGGTAGGGGTATGATCTTCACTTGCTGGTCCCAGGTTTATGCTGATGTTCCAGTGGAGCATGAATGGTCTCTGAATAGGAATATTAAGTTTGATATTAGTTAATGTCCTACTCCAAACCCTAAAAAGTCCCTTATTTTCCCCTCCTATATATCCCAAGGATCACTGACATAATGCTGATTATAAAAGCATCTCCATACACAAATATCGATACATAAATATTGATGTCAAAAATATCGACATCCTATCTTTTTAACATAAAGTACAAAAGTATCAAAAGAATAATATTGATGTAAAAAATATCGATGTACAAAATATCGTTTTTTTATATATTAAAAAAATGTTAAGTAAATTAATTAATAAAATTAACTCTAACAGATATTTTCATGTAATATACATTTTAACAAATATAATAAAAAAAAGTAATTTTAAAATGTAGACATACATATATAAAATGTAATATATGTATATTTACTTTAAAACAATTAATAAACATATACTTTTAATTTATTTTAAAATGTTATAAATATATAAAAATTTACAAATATATATATATATGTATATATATATATACATATATATATATATATATATATATATATATATATATATATATATATATATATATATTCACTGAAAAAACAATAAGTTTTAGGGGTGTTATAGTTAGCTGGACATTTCACTCGAACAAAACCATTGAAATTCCTCCGATATAGTTAGTTGTACTAACTACATCTCGCGCGCCCGCAATCCACTGCTGATGATGTCACATATTACATCATTCATGACATGGTCAGTGACATCACTGATGACATCTCAAACGACACCACTGATGACATCATCCACGTGACAATCAGATACACCTCATCATACACTAGTATAACCTTTCATCACTCACTGTAAAATACAGAGTGCCAGATTTAAAACCATTGACACACCAATACAAGTTTCTAAACACCCACTCAGTGATTCCTAGATCTATACACACATCTAACCACTTACCTATAGATTCACTCATACATGCTGTCAATGATCAATAGAACACTATCAAATATACTTATACACCTATATCGACATTACACACCAGCACACATCCTAATCACTTATGAAGTCATCCTACTCACTTATGCATACAATGGATCATACTTAGCTATACACTTATAAAAACACCACTTCATCTATTCATATAGATAATAGCTCATACTTAGTGTGTTATAAAATCACTATTACAACTATACAGTTATCCATACAGTCACTCATACAATTACTGAGTCTTATGTATACTTATTTATATACAACAACTGACACATACACTGGCTTTTATTTTTCTAGTTTGTTGGACATGTACCATTGAGACATATATTTGCTCATCTCCACACCCATAAAGATATTCACTTACCCAAACAACTGTTATAACATGTAGTTTTAACTTCATATACCTACTGAATCAACTATTCACACATCTTTGGCCAGTCACACACCCCCCACCGAACCACAAACACATTCACTCTCCCATACAAATATTCAGTTAACTAATCAATAAATAATATAGACTTTCATGTAGCTAGTAACCAACTGGTGCAGCAGTTTACACAACAACTGACAAAGTGATACAGATATTCACAGAGTTTAGTCACTATCCAATATATTTAGTGAGACACTATAAATTAGTCAAGTAAACAGTCAATCACACTGCTACTAAATCCTCCATTCAGATATTTATATTTATATATCCACTCATTCTTAAATGCAAATTGCTATATATATATAATACATATTTAAATAACAAACCAAACCACATTCACTGGATGATGTCATCAGTGATGTCATTTGAGATGTCATCAGTGATGTCACTGACCATGTCATGAATGATGTAATATGTGACATCATCAGCAGTGGATTGCGGGCGCGCGAGATGTAGTTAGTACAACTAACTATATCGGAGGAATTTCAATGGTTTTGTTCGTGTGAAATGTCCAGCTAACTATAACACCCCTAAAACCTATTGTTTTTTCAGTGATTTTTTAAGGTTTTTTAAATGCTAATTCCTAACTATATCAGGCCTGAAACCTATGGTTTGTTCAGTGAATTTCAAAGGTTTTTTAAATGCTAATTCCTAACTATATCAGGCCTGAAACCTATGTTTTTTTTAGTGAATATATATATATATATTTTCAGATCCATTGTCTCACCAAAACCGCTGAACTCCAAGGGCGGGTGCTACCATTGTGCGAGGGTGAGCTCGAATGTAATATCAAAGCTCCAAAGGTACGAAGCACTCGCAGGGTTTCACGCAAATATTTGTTAAAAGCAGTTCTCCAGATGCATTTTGGTGTGATGCCTTCTTCAGTGTTTGAACTGCTGAAATATGGTACCTGGTGTCCCATTGCTTATATTCAATGTTCTAAGTTCTAATTGGTTGGTTCTCAGACAATGGAAGGGCAGCATTGCTTTGATGGATATTCCACGGCAACAGCGTGTCGCTGCACTGGCGCTGGCACTACAATCAATTAAGTCTCCCATCAAGCCTATATGGCAGATTAGTTCATAAACCCCCGATGGATGGATTAATGCCAGCGCAATGCGTGTTTCACGCCGTTGGCCGTCACGTTCGAGCAGTCCCTGTTGGCCCTTCAGCATGGGCGGTAAGTTGTTCATGCACCAGGTTCACCCCTCGCCAGCCGCTGGATGTCTTCCGAGACGTAGCTACAGGTGTCGATAAGATGTAAATGTAAATGTAAATGTATGGTTTTTTATATAGCGCCAATCACCACTACAGGTATCTCAGCGCTGTATTCATACCGCTGAAGGAACCCTTCCTGGCTTTCCATGTGAGGTGTCCACTCCTGGGCACCCCCATGGTGAAGGCCAGGCATCCCAGCGCTGTTGGGGCCGTTGTGGAGATTAAGCAAGCTATTGCCCAGAGTTGCAGCGTGGGACCCATGATTAGAATAGGCACTGAGGCGAGAATATCCGGTCCGCGGAATTTATAGCCCGAGACCCTGCCGCGACGGGAATCGAACCCTGGTCCCGGACCAGTGCTCTGCATCGAGGTCTGCCGCGCTAACCATTGAGCCACACTCCACTCCACTCCATCAGCGTCCTTGGGCTTGAATAGCCAACGACCTCACTTGGTCAGCAGGGTAGTCAGGGCAGCAGTGGTTCAAGCAGTTAAATTAATTCAGCTCCATTGTCTCAAAAAAACCGCTGAACTCCAAGGGCGGGTGCTACTGTAGTGCGAGGGTGAGCTCGCATGTAATATCAAAGCTCCAAAGGTACAAAGCACTCGCAGGGCTTCACGCAAATATTTGTTAAAAACAGTTCTCCAGATGCATTTCGGCGTGATGCCTTCTTCAGTGTTTGAACTGCTGAAATATGGTACCTGGTGTCCCATTGGCTTATATTCAATGTCCCAAGTTCTAATTGGTTGGTTCTCAGCCAATGGAAGGGCAGCATCGCTTTGATGGATATTCCACGACTACAGCGTGTCGCCGCACTGGCGCTGGCACTACAATCAATTAAGTCTCTCATCAAGCCTATATGGCAGATTAGTTCATAAACTCCTGATGGATCGATTAATGCCAGCGCAATGTGTGTCTCATGCCGTTGGCCATCATGTTCGAGCAGTCCTGTTGGCCCTTCAGCATGGGCGGTAAGTTGTTCAGTCACCATGCTGAAGGGCCAACAGGGACTGCTCGAACGTGACGGCCAACGGCGTGAGACACGCATTGCGCTGGCATTAATCGATCCATCGGGAGTTTATTAACTAATCTGCCATATAGGCTTGATGAGAGACTTAATTGATTGTAGTGCCAGCGCCAGTGCGGCGACACGCTGTAGCCGTGGAATATCCATCAAAGCGATGCTGCCATTCCTGGCTGAGAACCAACCAATTAGAACTTGGGACATTGAATATATGCCAATAGGACACCAGGTACCATATTTCAGCAGTTCAAACACTGAAGAAGGCATCACGCCGAAATGCATCTGGAGAACTGCTTTTAACAAATATTTACGTGAAACCGTGCGAGGCTTCGTTCCTTTGGAGCTTTGATATTACATGCGAGCTCACCCTCGCACAACGGTAGCACCCGCCCTTGGAGTTCAGCGGTTTTGGTGAGACAATGGAGCTGAATTAATTTAACCACTTGAACGGCCCGCTGCCCTGACTACCCTACTGACCAAGTGAGGTCGTGGGCTATTTAAGCCCAAGGACGCCGATCCATCTGATCGATGCCTGTAGCTACATCTCGGATGACATCCAGCGGCTGGCGAGGGGTGTACCTGGTGCATGAACAACTTACCGCCCATGCTGAAGGGCCAACAGGGACTGCTCGAACATGATGGCCAACGGCGTGAGACACGCATTGCGCTGGCATTAATCCATCCATCAGGAGTTTATGAACTAATCTGCCATATAGGCTTGATGAGAGACTTAATTGATTGTAGTGCCAGCGCCAATGCGGCAACACGCTGTAGCCGTGGAATATCCATCAAAGTGATGCTGCCCTTCCATTGGCTGAGAACCAACCAATTAGAACTTGGGACATTGAATATAAACCAATGGGATACCAGGTACCATATTTCAGCAATTCAAACACTGAAGAAGGCATCACGCCAAAATGCATCTGGAGTACTGTTTTTAACAAATATTTGCGTGAAACCCTGTGAGTGCTTCGTACCTTTGGAGCTTTGATATTACTTGCGAGCTCACCCTCGCACAACGGTAGCACCCGCCCTTGGAGTTCAGCGATTTTGGTGAGACAATGGAGCTGAATTAATTTAACCGCTTGAACCGCCGCTGCCCTGACTACCCTGCTGACCAAGTGAGGTCGTGGGCTATTCAAGCCCAAGGAAGCCGATCCATCTGATCGACGCCTGTAGCTACGTTTCGGATGACATCCAGCGGCTGGCGAGGGGTGTACCTGGTGCATGAACAACTTACCGCCCATGCTGAAGGGCCAACAGGGACTGCTCGAACATGACGGCCAACGGCGTGAGACACGCATTGCACTGGCATTAATCCATCCATCAGGAGTTTATGAACGAATCTTCCATATAGGCTTGATGAGAGACTTAATTGATTGTAGTGCCAGTGCGGCGACCACTGTAGCCGTGGAATATCCATCAAAGCGATGCTGCCCTTCCATTGGCTGAGAACCAACCAATTAGAACTTGGGACATTGAATATAAGCCAATGGGACACCAGGTACCATATTTCAGCAGTTCAAACACTGAAGAAGGCATCACGTCGAAATGCATCTGGAGAACTGCTTTTAACAAATATTTGCATGAAACCCTGCGAGTGCTTTATACCTTTGGAGCTTTGATAGATATATATAAATAGAAACAGTCCTTCTCTGCTTTTCACTCAGCAGAAATGAAGGTACGGACCTCTCGCCTCCAGGAATCGGATGACAAAATCCCACAACAACAAGGAGTGGGTGAAGCAGGTGGTTTAATTCCCCAAAATTGTCAGTAAATCACAGGACCAGTGTCCTCCATGACGCGTTTCGCTCCACGCAGGGAGCTTGATCACATGATGAGACCAGGTACCATATTTCAGCAGCTCAAACACTGAAGAACTGCTTTTAACAAATATTTGCGTGAAACCCTGCGAGTGCTTCGTACCTTTGGAGCTTTGATATATATATATATATATATATTCACTGAAAAAACCATAGGTTTCAGGGGTGTTATAGTTAGCTGGACTTTTCACTTGTACAAAACCATTGAAATTCCCCCGTTATAGTTAGTTCAGCTAACTATAACTCGCGCGCCCGCAATGCACTGCTGATGACGTCACATATTACATCACTCATGACATGGTCAGTGACATCACTCATGACATCACTGATGACATCTCAAATGACATCACTGATGACATCACTGATGACATCATCCAGTGAATGTGTGTTTTTCTGAAAATTAAATATGTTTTATATATGTATATCTCAAGGTCGATGGAAGAATAAATGGGTATATAAGTGTCTAAATGGATGATTTGTTTTTGAAAAATTGATTGTGTAACTGACTGATTAAGTGTATCATAGTGAATACATGGCTTAGTGAGTAATGTTTAAATATGTAAATATCTGTATCAGTCTCTCACTTTGTGTATAAGTGGCTGCATGGGTTGGTGAGTAGCTACATGGGTGTCTATATAGGTTATTAGTTGGTTTTTTGAGTATCAGTCTGAGTGTCTGCATGGTTCGGTGGGGGGTATTACGTAGTGCATAGGTGCATGAATGAGTGACTCACTGTTTGTATGGGTTGAACACAGCATGTGTGCAGGACTGTATGGGTGGATGAGTGTGTGTATGGGTGTGTTAGTGAGTGAATGACTGTCTCAATAGTGTCTTTATGAGTAACTACATATGTTTTAAACTAGTATATGTGACTATTGGTGTATATATGTGAGTATATGTGAGAGTGAGAGATTGAAAGAGTTCCTGTATGAATAAGTATGTGTTTCTATAAGTGATTGTTTAAAAGACTAAGTATGTGTAAGTTTCCGTAGAAGTAAGTATGGTGGTGTGTGTATAACTGTATATGCAAGTAAATGTATGTTTGATTCTTTATTAGCATGAGTGACTATGTGTGTGAGTAACTCTATGGATGAGTGGCATTGTGTAACAGGATGTATAGGTGTATGAGTACATATGATGAGTGAGTACATGTATGAGTGACTGTATAGGACTGTTGGTGAATGAGTGGATGTGTATGTGGATCTTAGAATTACTGAAGAGGTTGTTGTAACTGGTATTGGTATGTCCATTGTTTTGAAAATTTTAGTCTCTATTTTTGAATGTGTGTATCAAAGGTTATATTAGGGTGAGAGGAGGTCTGCCACTCTATCACAAGGATGATGTCATCAGTGATGTCATCAGTGATGTCATTTGAGATGTCATCAGTGATGTCATGAGTGATGTCACTGACCATGTCATGAGTGATGTAATATGTGACGTCATCAGCAGTGCATTGCGGGCGCGCGAGTTATAGTTAGCTGAACTAACTATAACGGGGGAATTTCAATGGTTTTGTACAAGTGAAAAGTCCAGCTAACTATAACACCCCTGAAACCTATGGTTTTTTCAGTGAATTTCTGAGGTTTTTTAAATGCTAATTCCTAACTATAACTTGCCTGAAACCTATGGTTTTTTCTGTGAATTTCAAAGGTTTTTTAAATGCTAATTTCTAACTATGCCTACAGAGATAGGACATGTGAAGAAAGAAGAAAAAATGCACAGAAAGAAACAAAAGAAGTGCAGAAAGAAGCAACAGAAGTCCTCAAATACGAAGATAAGTGCAGGAAGAAGGATAACGTGCAGAAAGAACAAAAAGAAGAGCAGAAAGAAGCCTTGTTGCAAAATCATCCTGTACCCTCAACTTTTTCAGACGGATACTGGTGGTAACTGAGTCTGACTAACCAGTCCTAGAGCCAGTGCTATGTTAAAAGACACTTAGAATACAGTGAAAACACCTACATACACTAGGGAACATTATGCGTTGGGGTCCCCCTGTGATTAGCATGACCTCCTCTGTAAGCCCCTAGTATATAATAGGGCATGGGGATTAAAACTACCTCTTAAAACAGGCCACAGGGCGTTTTTGCACACGTTAACTCAGGCCCCGTCCCCTCCATTCACCACTGTGTAAACACGCCCTGTGTCCATTTTTAGTTGGGAGATTAAGTTCATTTGAATCCTGAGGGTCCCTAGGGTCCAACTAGCCCAATAGGTACCTCCAGTAAGTGCCACAGAGCTGCGTTGCAGAGAGGTGTAAAAAGTGGCACGGCCTGGACCACCTCTCTGCAATGCAGCTCAGTGGCGCTTACTGGAAGTACTTGGTGGGCTAGTTAGCCCCCAGGGGCCCTCAGTATTGAAGGGAAATTATATCCCCAATTTAAAACGTGCCATAGTGCGTGTTTGCACACGTCACCTCAGGCCCCGTCCCCTCCCTTCACCACTGTGTAAACGCACCCTGTGGCTGTTCTAAGTTGAGAGATTAAGTCCCCTTGAATCCTAAGGGTCCCTAGGGTCAAACTAGACCACTAGGTACCTCCAGTAAGCGCCACAGAGCTGCGTTGCAGAGAGGTGTAAAAAGGGGCTTGGCCTCAGAACACCTGGCTGCAGCGCAGCTCCCTGGCGCATACTGGAGATGCCTGTTGAGGGCGCGTTTGCAGAGTGCTGCACGGAGGGGGCATGGCCTCCGGCACGATGCCAGTCTTTTATTTATTTTAGTTTTTTAAGAAGGGGGGCTGTTTGGTTCCCCTTCTTATTCAAATTTATTGGCCCTGATGACCCCATCCCCCAGGGCCAGTCTCCTAATTATATTTGTTTGACCCCAATCCCCAGGGCCGGCCACTGTTTTTTATTATTTTTAAAAAATATATATTTATAGACACACCTAGGACATGCTGGACAAACCGTACGTACCTATCACCATGACGATTTGCGTGATATTCATTAAAAGGCGACTATGCATGCAATGAATCCACGTGGAATGTATTTACACCACTAGTGAAGCTCTGACATGTCTGATGCCCTACCGTGCCTAATCCTGGTAGACACCATTGTCGTTTATTTATACAAACATGGGTAGCTATTGACGGGCACATTTAATACACATGCACACCAAGCCATTCAAAGGGGATTCGACAAAAATTCGACCAAAACTATGCAAGAAACCCCCCTCACGGTTAATAAAACACACATCCACTGCCGGATGTGTAATACTTTTTATTTTACTCTCTGGAAAGGGGACGAACATCACTTGAGAGTCACAGCGTGCTCCTGACAGAGCCCAATGCTGTGTAACACCCACCATTGCCTGCCGAGTGCCACACACCTCTGTGTTGTATTCCACTAGCTAGTGCATATGCTATGACACTCTCTAGCCCATGTGCACTGTAACACCACCCCGTGAATATGTCATGCCACACTTGTCTTCGCACGGGTTATATTGCCCCATCTAACGTGCCTTTCTCGATGCCTATGTTATAACGCACAGTGCTATGCCATACATATTACAATCTGGGATCCATATCTTTGTCACAGTGCATATGCAACGTTACACTCCCCAGCACATATTTTATATTACAACTTTAGAGACTAGTTAGGTTACACAACACTGCCCTGTGCATATTACACTCCAAGGCGCATATCGCATAGCACGCGCTAGTGCCTGTGCTATCTCGCGCTCTCCAATGAATCTGTCATTGCGCACAATGTATTGCATATTATATTTCACGCCCGGTTCATCTTATATCACACTT
The DNA here is from genome assembly GCF_964204655.1 of Triturus cristatus. NCBI lineage: Eukaryota > Metazoa > Chordata > Amphibia > Caudata > Salamandridae > Triturus > Triturus cristatus. The sequence continues at coordinate 100,004,118 of NC_140588.1, forward strand.
TTTGGTGCATAGTTTATACCATACACTATATCTAGCTTTCATTTTCAATCGTGCTCTCAGGACTATGTTCTATATAACACTGTGTTCACCTACCCTTTTCACGGGCATTACATTTTGCGATAGGGGGTGGAGGGTCAGGGGGTGTTTCTGCCAAGTGAGCCCGGAGTCACAGTCACAAACGTCCTCTTCTTCCTGAATAAAAGTGAGATTATGCTGCATACTTGTTCATATTTTAAGTAGTTCGCACAGACACAATGTTTTAAAAACAATAAAGTTCCTAATACCCGCCTTCTCTGAACAGTTAGCTTGCTGCCCCATCCCCTTCCTCCCTATCCTCTGTTGTGTGAATCCATGGACTAGCCTCCTCCCTCCTGCCATGCATGGTCTGATGTGCTGCCACTGCCCTCAATTTAGTATGATGTACCAGTCCACTCCTCCTGCCCTCCATTGCCCAATTCTATGCCCCATCATTGACCTCCTGCTTAAACTTTGTGCTTAGCTTGCTGCCCCTATTCTCCTCCCCCCTGCCCTCCGATGTCTTTGAGCATGCCCCTGCTCCATCCTTTTTGCCCACCATGTCCAATGGACCTGCCACTCCTATCTACTCTGAGTGTTCTGTTGAGCTGCCACTCCCCTCCCACCTGCCTAGCATTGTCAGATGACTGTAACCTGTCCCTGCCACCTCCACCCTGCCTGTCCACATGCCATGCCCCTATCCTCTTCCTCCTGTCCTACATGGTCCATTGTACTGCCACACCCTTCTGCCCTCCCTGGTCTGTTGTGCTGCAACTGCTCCTCCTGCCTGCCCCGTGTGGTCTGTTGTGAGGTCCCTTCCCCTGAACTTTCTTGTCTGTGCACAGGTCCTGACCCTCCCTTCTATCCTCCATCGTCCTTTGTGCATGCCCCTCCACCCTCCTTCTTGCCCATCATAGCCATTGTGCTGCCACTAACCCTCCCACTTGCCATGCATGGTCTTCTGTGCTGCCATGGCCCCTCCCACCTTCCCTGTGTGGTCAGTTAGCTGCCCCTGACGCCCTCCCACCTTCCCTCCATGGTCTGTGTGTATGCCATCACAGTCTCACTGTTGCTCTTCATGGTGTGTCTTGCTTCTAGTGCCCATCCTGCCTGACCTCCATGGCTATCTTGCTGCCCCTGCCCTGCCCCCTTGCCCCCAGCCCTACTCCCTCCCTCCTGGCTTGTCTGTTCCATTGTAATGCCCCTGATCCGTCCCTCCTGCCCTTTATGGTCTGTTATGCTGCAGCTTTCTCTCCTGTCTGTCCATTATGGTCAGCTAGCTACCATTGCCTCTTGCACCTCTGTTCTCTGTTGTCCATGTGCATGGTCCTGTCTCCTCCCTCTTGCTTTCTATGGATTGTTGTGCTGCACTCCCGTCCTGCATGCCCTGTGTGGTGTATTGTGCTGCTGCAAACCCTGATGCCTGCCCTGCAGGGTCAGTTTGGTGCACCTCTCCATGTCCCTCCTGTCCTCTGTTATCCAAGTCCATGTCCCTATCCCATTTCCTTCCATGATCCAATGTACCATACTTGCGAACATTTTGAACTTGGTAAGAGGGAGATTTTGAAAAAAAACTGGGGTATTGATTTTCCCCTTTGAGTTACATTGAAAAAGAGGATATTGTAGACAGGAGACAGATAAAATAAAGCCCATTTGAGCTTAAAAACATTGGACGTTTCCTGGCTGAATCGGGTCTGTTGGCATGTATGGTTTTACTACCATTGCCTCTTCCTTCTGCCCACAATGGTCTATTACATTGCCACAGCCTTGAAGGAGGGTAGATTTTGTATCACAGGGGGCCCCTGGCCCGTTCTGTCCACACCTGAAGTATGAGACTCTTGTCCTTGCCCTGCCAGCTGCATTTGTAGGCCGTATTAAATTGACCAGCGGGTCCTGTGTTGCTATATAATTATCCTGAGACATCCTTACCACTCAGCCAGCATAAAACCCCTGTGTAGGCCCTTCTGTTCAATATGTAGGCCTCTTTGTTAAATTGACCATAGCTCTGCAATTTTAGTGTATAGCAGTCTGAAGGCAGGTCTGCGAGGCCTTCTGATCCAAACTAGTAGCCCTCACCCTACCTGAGTGCTCCGTGCTCGGTATCAAAGTTCAACATCCCCCTGAAGCTGTCGACATACAGTAGGCTGCATCCTGGACTGGTACTTGCTTCCTGGGCAGGTTTCCCGCTTTTAAGGAAGTGGCAACCGCAGAGCGTCAAGTTAGGAGAACTGAGGAGATTTTATACATGAATATATTGAATTCCCGTACAATACCCATTATTTTCTGCTTGCTCTATGGAACTTACGATAAGCGATTGGCCTGAGAGACTGACCTTTTCACCCAGTCCATTGTCAGCATTAAGTGGGTAAATGACGAAATGTCTGGTAAAATCTGCAGACGAAGCTTTTGGGTAGCATACGTAGGTAGATGTAGCGTGCAAAGGAGCCCACAAAATGATATAAAAAGGGAGCACCCACAGATATCGACGGACTACCTCGCCGTCTGTATGTAGGTTAACAGGCAGTGCAGGTTTTCCCCAAGAGCTGGGAGCTCTTGTCTTCCTTTGCTTAAAATGTCTTGCTCTGCTTTGCTTGAAGTATCTTATTCTATTTTACCTATATGAAATGTCATGTTATGTTTAACCATTGTTCTCTTTACTTTTGCATTTAAAAGATTTTGTATTGTAATTGCAGGAATGCTTGCTCTAAGAGTAAACGTGAGTGTTCCTAGGTAACATTTTCCTTGGTGTAACTTGTTTCCCATGATGCATTTATAGATGTGTTTTCTCTCTCTCTCTGTCAGTACATTAATTGAGATACAGAGAATATTATGACAGCTGTATGATTATCTGGATTCTGTATTTTGTACTTTATGTCTCTATTCTGCGGTTTCTTTGAAGTTGCATCTTCTCATTAAACTGCCATTGTATTCTGCCTCCAATTCCATGTCTCATATGTCTGTTTTCTTCATTTTTGGAGCAAGCGTTCCTAGGCACCCCGGCTCAAATTAAGGTGCCCCTTTTGTCCCTGACTCACTCTCCTGCTCAGTTCTGTGGTGGCTCCCGGGGATCTGGGGACCGCCCCTAGCTTCCTTGACCCGTAATAGATCTTCCCTCCAACAGCCTCTCTTGCAAGTCCTGTATTGTTGGTTTGTTGCCCCTGCCCCCCTTTCCACTGCCCTCCATAGTCTGTTGTGCTTCCACGGCCCTTCCTGCCTGCTCAGTGTGGTTAAATTGTTGCCTTTGCACCCTCCTACCTGCCTTCAATTTTCAGAGTCCGTGCCCCTGGCCTCTGCCTCTCAACAGTATCCTAATGAACAACTAGATTGCTAACATTCTATATTTATTACAAAAGTGTGGAACGCCTGACATCATCTTGATGTAATCAAAACTGTAATACCTAGAGCATTTCCTTTAGAAATTACATATATGAGAGGGTCTTATTGGCATCAAAATTATGGTTAGTGCTCTAAAAGACTAAAATAAGGACATATTTTCTGAGTTTTCAAATAGCGACAAAGCACTTTTAAATTATTTGTTATCTTTATGTTTTTTTATCCAGTTGACCACTTGATTAAATGTTGCACTTAGGGGAGAGGATGTGGTGTTACTTCCAGAACTGCAGACTTTGCAACTGGGGAACCAGGTTGAAGTTTCTGCTTCAGCTCGACATTCTGTGATTCTGGTCAAATCACTTAGTCTCCCCATGTCTACAACCAAAATGAATTTGTTCTTGTGTGATGTAACCAATGCTCATGTAAAGCACTCCAATACCTGACAAGTCTGCACTATATAACACTGCAAAAACACAAAATAATAAGTGTTTTGCACACTTCTGTCATTGGGCTATATTTGGGCTACATCTGGGTGATTTTGGGCTACATTTGGGCTCTTTTGTCTCCGGTGGCCATCTTGGGAGATTTATTTGTTATGAAGTTTCCTAATTTCCTCATGTACTGCAGTCTCCTCAGTAGGAAATGCTTTCAGTTTTTTACTTTGATTCCATCATGAAGGTATTCAGATATGTCACACATTTGCCATAAATTCTGAATGTTAGCACTCTAGTTGCTCATTACATCACTGTAGTAAAACTACTGCACCATGGAAGTCTGCTCCTGGTATTAAAAGTGCATGTTTCAGTCTGCATGTCAGAATTTTTTAATGAAATAGAAGAGGATTTGAGAAGTCACTCAAAATGTGCCCTCATTTTCTTTCTTCAGCATTAATCATAATTTCTATGGCAAAATGAACCTCCTCATTGTGTTCCTTTTTAAATTAAATGTTTTAAGTGTTACCAGTTTATTCCAATCAAGATGGCTTCAGGTGTGCCATACTTTTGTCATAATGAAGACAGTAAGCGCTCTAGTTGTTTTTAAGAACATTCTGGGACATTCTGTCATTGGGCTATACTTGGGCTACATCTGGGTGATATTTGGGCTACATTTGGGCTCTTTTGTCTCTGGTGGCCATCTTGGGAGACTTATTTGTTATGAAGTTTCCTAATTTCCTCATTTACTGCAGTCTCCTCAGTAGGAAATACTTTCAGTTTTTTACTTTGATTCCATCAAGAAGGCATTCAGATGTGTCACACATTTGCCATAAATCCAGAATGTTAGCACTCTTTTTGCTCATTAGATCACTGTAGTAAAGCTACTGCTCACCAGGGAAAACTGCTGCTGGTATTGAAAGTGCATGTTTCAGTCTGCATGTCAGAATTTTTTAATGAAATAGAAGAGGATTTGAGAAGTCACTCAAAATGTGCCCTAATTTTTCTTTCTGCAGCACTAATCATACTTTTTATGGAAAAATGAACCCCCTCATTTTGTTCCTTTTTAAATTAAATGTTTTAAGAGTTACCACTTTAATCCAAGCAAGATGGCTTCAGGTGTGCCATACGTTTATCATAAGTAGGACTGTTAGCGCTCTAGTAGTTCTTTGGAACACTCTGGGAAGCTGCAGTAGAACACAAAGGAATCAACTGACAGTCTCTGCCCTTGTTGGATGTACATGTTTTACTGAGAATGTCAGACTTCATTCTCACATGACTGAGAAAGATAATGTGAATTTACAGAAAATAAGCTCTCAGTTTAGCCTATAGATCACCTTCCAAACCTCTGTGGTAAAAGCATGAGAAAATATTTTTCTCTCAATCATGATATCCCAGCAGAAGGCTTTTTCACATGGTGAAATCACCTTAGAACATACCACAATTCCTAAAATGAGTATGGTACCATCAACAAATGATTTATAATGTAACTAAAGTCTTAAAACCTTCTATTAACTGCAATGCTTTTTAATGAGGTGCTATCATGTATATTGGTCCCAAGATGGCTGCCAACACTTCTTAGATGAAGTGCTGACAGCCAATCAGATCTCAGGATGAGATGTGTGGTTAGGCTCCGCCCACATATATATATGCTTTTAAATGCTATTTCCTCAGGAAATACTGAACAGATTTACACCAGACCTGCAAAAGGCACTTCCTTGACCTTATGGCTACCTCTCTGCCAAATTTCAAGTAATTCTGTTCAGCCGTTCGGGCTGTAGCTGTGTCTAAAGGTCCTATGGAAAAATGCATGGGGAAAACGCGTTTTGGGACCCCCCTTTTTTCTCGGCCCCTGCTTGACGAATCCCCCCGAGACTTTCAGGGTAGGAGCGGAGCGTAGCGCCCCACCTATTTTGAAAATTTCGCGAGGATTCGTCGACCGGCGCCAAAGTTATTCCAAATAGAATGTTGCGGATTTCCTATGGAAACAGGGTCCTAACTATAACTACCTACTGGCGACCGCCAGTTGGTAATATATATATATATATATACATATAAAACTTACATTTTGCACTCCATTGAGTGCAACAGTAGGGAAACTGTTGGATAGCGTAGAGGTAAAAATTACTATTCCCACTCCATTGAGTGCAACAGTAGGGAAAGTGTTGGATAGCGGAGGGGTAAAAATTACTATTCCCACTCCAATGAGTGCAACAGTAGGGAAAGTGTTGGATAGCGGAGGGGTAACCATTACTATTCCCACTCCAATTACTACAACAGTTGGGAAAGTGTTGGATAGCGGAAGGGTAAAAATTACTATTCCCACTGCAGTATGTGCAACAGCAGGGAAAGTGTTGAATAGCGGAGAGGTAAAAATTACTATTTCCACTCCAAATACTGCAACAGTAGGGAAACTGTTGGATAGCGGAGGGGTCAAAATTACTATTCCCACTCCAGTGAGTGCAACAGTAGGAAAAGTTTTGAATAGCGGAGGGGTAAAAATTAGTATTCCCACTCCAGTGAATGCAACAGGAGAGAAAGTGTTCGATAGCGGAGGGGAAAACATTACTATTCCCACTCCCGTGACTGCAACAGTAGGGAAAGTGTTCGATAGCGGAGGGGTACAAATTACTATTCCCACTCCAGTAGTGCAAAGTAGGGAAAGTAGTGGATAGCGAAGGGGTAAAAATTATTTTTTCCACTGAAATAGATTCAAAATTAAAAACAAACAGAATATCAACTTCAATACAAAAGATGCTAAAAAACAAAAAAAGAAAACATGTAAAAAAAATTTAATTACAAAAGATAGAAACATATTGTAATGTAAAAAAAAATACCTACACAGATTACTTTATAAAAATGTAAAAAACATTTACAAACAAATAACTATATTTAATAGAAATTAATCAAAAACAATAATATTGAGTGTTACATAATTTAAATTTTTTTATTTCCTACCCTATAACACCACACAATTCACAACACACTTCTAAATTTCCCCCAAAAAATTACCTTCATAATTAACATAATTCATTATCAAATAAATAAATATTATTAATTAAAAAACAAATTTAAACCGATAAAAGTTAATTTACTCACCAAAGGTTACCCCTATAAAACCAAAATGCACACCCAAAATGCAAAAAAACAATTACCAAAAATATTTATCAAATAATGAATGAATATTAATAGGCAACTAATTATTAGTTCATTAAACCTAAAATACTTTCCACCCTCTACCCCAATAAACACCACTATACACACCTAAATTTATTACACAATTTCCATAACTAATTTTACATTATTAAATTAATATCAATTAACAACAACTTATTAATTAATTTAAAGTAATTTACTTTCCAACCTTTACCACTATAAACCCCACAACTTACATCTCAAATTAATTACACAATTGCCATATTTCTTATTTAATTAATCAATTACCATTAATTAACAATTATTTTTATAAATACATTTCTTCGCACCCTATTTCCCTATAAACCCACAACCCGCTCTTACAAAAATCACACAATTAACATAATTACCAATTAATTATTAATAATTAACAAACAATTAATGAATATTTAATAGTAAATTAAATCCCATAATTAACATTATAAAATATAAATTAAATAAATATTAATAAATTAAAAATATTAATAACTTGATGATAATTAAATTACTTCCCACCTTGTTCCCTTATAAACCCACAACCCGCTCCTAAAAAAACCACAATTAACATAATTGCCAATTAATTAATACAAATTAACAACCAATTAATCATTAACTAATAATAAATGTATTCCCACACTAAGGGGCCGATTCCGATCTGGGTCGGAAAGTACTCCAACCGAGTAGGATCCGGGGTGTTTTCCGACCGAGCCGGACCCCTACAGTCCGACCTAGTGAGTACGATGCGCACGTATGCTGTCGGACTCGGTTCGGTCGGACTCCTATAGAAGTCAATGGGAGCCAGTTGTATGACGCGTACATGCGCTCCCATTGACTGAATGGGTACGTCTCGAACAAGTGCACCCCCTACCGTGGGTACGCGTCGGTGCCATCTGCACCGTACATGCCTGTGTTAGGGAAACCCATAGGTCTCCCCTGTGTCCGAGTCGTAGGGCTGCGGGTGTCAGGGGGTCCGACGCGGACCCCCGAACTCCGACTCTGGGAGATTTTGCGAGCTGGACACTCCGGCTTGCACAGGCTGTCCGACGCAGGCATCGTACTGGCTCGGTTGTAAATCGCATCCATTGCACGCCACGGTTAGCTTGCGACCGAGACGTACGGAGCGGTTCGAACCCGGAAACGACTCGGTCGGTGTATCTCACGTAGCCCGCATCGTACTTGCTCGCTCGTACAGCTGTACGAGTCGGCCGGAAACCACGCGTACAGCTCGTAGTTTTTCCGGCCGGATCACGTTCGGTGCCCTTCCCACCCGGATCGGAATCGGCCCCTAAATGCTATAAAATCTAAAGTTAATAAATACTAATAAATAAAAAATATTTATTAATTTATTATAATTAAATTACTTCCAACCCTATCCGCCAATAAACCCACAACCCGCTACAGAACTAAAAAACGCTAAATTTAATTAACATAAAATTAATAACTACAAAAAATTTAACACACATAGTAAAAAAAAGCAATACTTATAAAAAAAAATCACAAACTTTTAAAATACTTTCTCAAATACGTAACACTAACTTAAAAATCGATCTTTTAAACAACTATATATATATATATATATATATATAGTTTTCAGAAACCATATTTCTTACCTTAAAGTCGATATTCTTGACCACAATATTCTTGCTGTCGATATTTCTGTATCACGATATTTCCAACTCGATATTTGTGTATGTCGATATTCAAAACTAGATATTCTGTCTATATACCATATCCCAAATTAAGATGTGCTCCCTTCTCATAGAAAGTCATTTGTGACACTAATTAACTACATAGTCCCTGGTAGGTAAAACCATGCATGCTTGAGCTCCACTCTGCCTACCAGATCCTTCCGCTGGAAACCAACCTTTCCCTAAAACTAAAAGGCGTTCCCTTGACCCCACAAGCAGGGTCTTCTACAGCCACTGAAGTCACTAGGCCTGGGATGCATCCAAAGTTGAATATGGATTTTTTTCCAAAACTCTTATGCTCTTCTGAGAGAGGCAGCTGTAGCCATAGGTTCCTCCCACTACCTAATTCCCTTTTGTGGTAGAATCCTTTGACTTGGAAGTAGTGACAGTTCATCATCTAGGACTCTTTAGATTTGGTATTTAGATTATATCAATATTGATAAGTCAGGAGTGTGGCCACCTCTTTAGTTCCCTTTTAGCTGGTTCAGACATAAGCATTTCAATATCTTTTAACTTTGAAAGGAAATCAGGAAATCATACTTCGATTTCAATTGGGTCTTTCCAGTCTTAGAGACTGGTTTAAAGTTTGGCGGACCTGTACACCGTGCCAGCCTACTTAAATTAGAGTGCCATAGGATATAATGCACTTTAATAAGATGGACAGAATATCTGTAATTTTGAGACACAGTAACCTTTCTGCCAAACTCCGAATCAGGTCCTAAGTTCAAAATAGGTGTTGATCACCACCACCGAACTACCGATTTAAATTTTGAGTTACACTTTCATGTGTGAGACACAGGCGTGGCCCATACATGTAAGAGCGGTGAGCAGGTGGGCAGGGTAAAGCCGCGCTTGGAGAGACCTGGGACTTTATGAAACCTCAATTAGTTAATGCACTGCAGAGGTCTGGGTGTAACCAGACAGCCACATAATTGAATCCTGGTTGAAGCAGTGGGTAATAGTTAGGGGCCAGCACAGGCCTCTGCGAGCGCAGGGGCCTTTGTTACGTCCCTTTAAAAAGAACACACTTCACTGCTAAGCTGGTAACTCCTTTCCAATACCACTCAAAAAGAATAAATCAGTGTCATCATGAAGTGTCAAGTGATTCTATTAATCAAAGCCAATACCGGCTTCTGAGCTCCCTTTACATTTGAAGATTGACCCCTTGTGCACATTTCCATTTCTTTCAGGCAAGAAGGCACCCTGGCAAGAAAGACTATTTACCTGTTTGCCCACCTTGGGCTTCCCAGCACAGGACACTCCCTGCCTTACACTGGAGCTGAAGCATTTCAGCTCTCAGAACTAACCGTCCTGGGACGTTCTCTTTTCACAGAAAGTAGGGGAACTGTTGTCATTAAATTTAAAAACGTATGGGCACGTCATTCCCCTCCGATCCCGCCCACTCCGACTACTGGGCACTCATAAATGTAACAGATGGGGAACTGAGACAGTTGAATATTGACATTGCTCAGGATCACACCTTCAGTGAAGTCAGAAACAAGGATTGGAAAATAGGTCTCCAGTACTAACATCAAACAATAAATACACTATATCTCATTTCCTTGCTAAAGATTAGCCATTATGGTACCAGGTTGCTTTAAAGGAAAGAATGATAAAACATGTCTGTTTTCATGGCCGGTTTCCCTCTTCTAACTCAGATATTGTTCCAAGATTACTGTTTTGTAAAAAAAAAAATAAAGAGATTACTGTACTTTTTCGTCCTTTGCCTGCAATCGGGGCACTAAAAATGGCAAGGCAGGATTGTGCGCATGTTAAATGAATCTATCAATGATTAAGGGCGGCAAATTCTTCTTCATGGCTTTTTTAACTTAAAATTGTTTGATTTTTAAGAAATATGTAGGCACATGACCTGTCGATCTAGGGGGTAGGGGAGTCTCTTCAGAAGCACAGCAACCAGATGATATTGCATCATTTGTGACGCGTTCAGCTAGTCTTTGTTTTCAAGCTAGCAGTTAGTTGCATTCTGGGACTTGTGGTATTGCTTTTATCATTGTAAGTAGGAAATCCTAATTCGCAACACGAACGTGACATTACAAAAAGGCCATTGGCTGAAGGTCTCACACAAAACATTGGCTACAGAAGTGTGGGACCTACTGCGTACATATGAGCGGCAGCTTACTAATAATTTTTACATGATTCTCTGTTTGTACCCGAAAAACAGCAAGGGTCGCCGAATATGGCTCCCATGATAATGCAGGTCTTACAAAAAATGACTGTGTTATCAAAATAACGAGATCACGAGAGCAGTATCTTCCATCCTCAGGTACACCAATTAAAATTAAAAATGAGCCCTCATTTTCACAGTTCTTGTAGTAAAAAGTGTGCCTCTTATTCAGCACATCTCAGTTATGTTCTAAAAACTATTTTCATATTCAAGTTGTCCATGTGCTCATACTACATGGCCTCTGGAAGCACGTCATTCCATTAAAAAACAAAATCCTGCAATTCGCATAGTATGCTATATATTATGTGTAGGCCTCATTAGTTAACTACTTTAGGGTTAAATATATTTGACTTTAAAAAGTGATGTTTGGGATTTCTATCAGTCGAGAAAATGCACAATGGAACACATTTATGACTATTGCTAACATTGTTAATCATTTTATTAATATGCTGAGTTAATACTGAATTGTAGTGTGTGTTCTTTTTGTTTGCGTATTTAACCATTCGTGGGGTGAGTTGAACCAACCTCTTAATGCCTAAAGCGCTCCAATACCTTCGGGTCAAGTTCGCGCTATATAAATATGCAAAAAAAAAAAATGCCTTAACTCTTTAAACAACCAGGAACTCTCAGCATATCAGCACATCATTGTACTGGTCACAGTCCAGGTAGGCATCAACTGCAAACTTTTTCACAGTAAAGTCATTTTAGCCAAAATAAGTACAAAACTATATCATTGTACTGTTAAAATCAGCAGTAGATATATGTTAATGGAGAGATTTATATATGGATCTAGGCTGCAGCCTCATACCTCCATCTTTCTATTCGATTGCCTCTAAGTCCCACGCCATCGATTGGCAGGATCCCTTTTACATAGTATCTTGCCCTCATGGTGGCTTATATAGTAGCTCATCTCTTCTCACAAATGCGCATATATGTAAAAAAAATAAGTGTGCCAGCACACATATTGCCGCCGAACACAGATATAAATAATTAGAGAGCATTACTTGCCAACCAACTTTATTTTGACATAGAAACACAAAAAATGGAATTATTAAAGCCAAGAGAGCTTTCGATGTAGCATGCCTTTATGACTATGAAAGGTGGAGAAAGTGCCTGGTCCCAGCAGCACTTATCAGAAGTGCCGGGAGAATAGCAGGGGGAAGCAGGAGCACACAAGAGAGACAGGGAGAGATGGGAGAGAGATACAGGAGGGTGGCATGTGTGGGGAATGAGGAGCACACAGGAGGAGATAGGGGGAGCGGAGATGCCAGAGGGGAGCAGGTGGGGAAATGAGCAGTGCCCCGGGGCAGAAGGGAGTGGTGGGAGGGAATAAAGAGGAGGAACTCAAGAAGACACAGGAGAGGGAGCCAGCTGGAGCTGACAGAGGTCTATAGTTGTGAAGTGGCCCCTCGTGAAGTTCAATGCAAGCACTCGAGTGGAGCCGGATGGATGCACCCAAACACACAACAGATTTAGGTGAGCAATGCATACTGTTCTGGGATTATCCAAGAGGCATCTATTGCCAATGGAAGAAAAAGCCTGGTTGAACAAGGTCAGTGGTTGAAAGGGGTGGAGCCCAATTACGCTCTTTGGGGCAGATGTATAACGGACTTGTGCCACTTTTACGCCGCTGTTGCGTCACTTTTGTGACGCAGCGGCGGCGTAAACCCTGCGCCATGTTGCGCCCCATTTACAACGTGACGCATCTAGGGACATGCGTCATGTTGTAAAGCTTGCGCCACATGTGGGCGTACCTGCACAGGGGGGGGGGGCGTTCCGGAGCAGGAACGCCTCCGAAAAGTGGCTGAGTGAAATCTACAAGATTTCACTCAGTCACTTTTCCGGCCATGCTGAGTCAAAACCCTGCGCCTGCTTGAAGCAGGCGTAAGGATTGACGCAGCATTGTAACATTAGGGCACCCCCGAGCCTTGCTGGAGCTGCATCGCGCTTGCGACGCAACTCCAGCAATGCGCCAACCTTCCGCCATCAGATGCGTCACGCATCTGTTTATCCTTGCGCCACGATGCGCTGCATTGTAAATGCGGCGCATCTATTGTGGAGCAAGGGTAAACTTTCGTGACGCATCTTTCCTGGCGCATCCCTGCTGATTTGCAGGGATGCGCCAGGAAACATAAATCTGCCCCTATGTATATTGTAAGCAATAGTCCTGTTTCTCTGCTGCAGTATGAAAATCCAGAGGTCAAAAAACATCATGTAACTGAAGAGATGCTTCTCTGACTGTCCTACAGACTTCTTCCGCCTGCATTCAGGGAAGCTTGAGTCACACCAAAATCCATTCCCTTACATGACACTAACCTTGAAACAGATTGTGCATTATGAAGTGTTTATAATCGAAGATTTGCTTCAGAGTCTTAAAGGGTTGCGATCTGTAGATTCACTTGATGGAATAATCCATCCTCATATAGCTATTTCTGTAATTGTGATTTGCTGATGGTTATCTTTTTAAGTCCCAGAGGGGCATATTTACAAGCCCAGTGCGCCGCTGGTGCGTCACTTTTTTTGATACACCGGCAGCGCAATGGGCTTGTCCATATTTACAAGGCCATGTAAAGTCACCCTGCGTGACTTTTCATGGCCTTGTAAATATGGGCTCCTTTCACGTATAACTCTGCGTGAAAGGGGTTTTTCATGTGTATTGCTGTGGGTGTTCTCATGCAAGATCCATGGAACTTGACGCATTCTCAGATTTCCAACATTTTGTAAACCTGGGAATGCGTCAGAATCCTACACCTCCCCAGGGAAGGCATAGGAATTGCTCAACGAGGAAAAAAACTTTTATTTCTCCTTGTTTTTTTCCGCTTTCTATGAGTGCTGCATTCTGCAGCATGCATGGAAAGAGGAAAATGCCATTAATGATTGTTTTTGTGCAGGAAGGTGTCCCTTCCCCCACAAACAAAATCATCCCGGCAGCGCAGGTATCCTTGCAAAATGTTAATACGATGCATCCCGGGGCTTTGAAAATGACGCAGCACGGTGCAGCTAAATGGCTTGCGGGCCGCGCTGCATAATTTTCTTGTAGAGGAGGCCCTAAGTATGTTAAAGAATCTATTCAAAGTCCACACCAAGTTTGTTACACCAACGCTCCAATGAATGCAGCGCTCTAATAAAACACCCAGGGGGATATTCACAAGGACTTATCTCCGATTTATCTCCAACTTAACGCATCAAAAGTGGAGATAGATTTAACACCCCATTCACAAGCTGGTGCAAACTGCAGACAACGCCAGTATTCCCTCGATAACTGCCCCAAAATATATCTCCACGGTGCACACCTGAGATGCAGAGTAGGCGTTCCCAATGCAAAAACACATGAAAAAACCACAACACCTCTTTCACAACAAACTGCCAGATCTGTGAAGTGAACCAAACACAGGCGGTAAGCCGCGGTAGCACCAGGGATTTAACACCTGCCTTTTGCTGGTTCTAAGCAGGACTACTACCCACAGCATGAGAGGGAGCCCTGCCAAGAGCCACACCTGAAGACCCACAGTTGCTATGGACACAATGATCGTGCAGCTCCGATACCCATGAGGGCCACAACACCCACCGCTACCACCCCAGCCCCCCCCCCCGTGGCACCCTCCCCGGACATACACATACTGTGCACGACACAAGAGCCACAAAAAGCGCATGATGATGCACATTGCCAAACAACCACATGTGTGTGGCCAGAAGAATAAGAAACAGTCACACAGCACTGAAGTAACAACCAAAAACTTTATTGAAATACAACACAAAACACCAATGTGGAAGACTCCTGTCGGGTCCGTCAGGGACAATCTCGACGTCACAGCCTGGAAAATAAAGCACAAACTCAGGAAGTGTGTCATGCGCACATCAAAGGAGCGAGACACAGAGAAACAGAGAAGGAAAGAAAGCGAGAAAGAGAAAGAGAAAGAGAGGGAAGGAAAGGAAGGGAGAGAGTGAGAGACACTGCCGCCCCTGCGCACCCAGGCCCCACTGTTCACCTGCTGCCACCGGTGTGTCCACCAGTGGGCACACCACTTGCCCATGCAAGCTCCAGGCCCCGGAACCGCCACCATGGCTTGGTCCACATCATGCGGACACGCCCCACGGCCCAGCAGGTCCCACACATTACGCTGAGTCCTGAGTCATCAATGGCGGAGACCACATCAGTGCACACGTCATCATCGCAGGCTGCACACCCGCTCAGCTATTTCGGTGCCACTAACCCTGTGCAACGCCAGTCAGCGCCACGTGTGGTAGGCCTGTGATGGCTGCAAGGCTTTGGGTGCCCCTAACCCTGTGCAACCCCAGTCAGCGCCACGTGGTGGTAGGCCCGTGACGGCTGCAAGGCTTTGGGTGCCACTGACCCTGTGCGCAACAACTCATGGGCCCTTTATGATTGAGAACTGTGGAGCGTCCGTCATCCAGTCACCACCGGCAGAGGGGAATGTGACGTTGTCGGCCCCTTATATTTGCGGGGTCACATGGCCTGTGACGCCGGTGCCGGATGGGTGTGGTGTTTTTGCAAACCTGCCCTCAGGGAGTGGCCGTGACATGCTGACAACTAGACCAGTGACCTGCACACCACCAGCGAGTATGCCTGCGACAGGTAGCTATGTGGGCCCCCCTCGTAGCGTAAGCGGAGTGGTCTGGCCTGGTGTACGCTGGACCAGTGCAGGACTTGCAACAACGACTCGGGGACTCTGGGCGTGGTTCAGTCCATGTCCGGACAAGGAAGTGACTAATGCATGTGTCCCTGTTATAGTGTCCACTGCACCCGGAACACAAGAGGCAATGTAGCACACTGTGACTGGCATCCCACTAGATGAGCATCATTGACGTAAGGGGAATCACTGTCCCTACATTTATCCACACATTCATACATGAATGATGAAAGACATGACACAGCAGTGCGCTTTACAATATGGGCCTGTGGAGGGCCAGCCAGAGTCCATTCTGGATGACAAGTACTGCGGAAAAGGAAGGGTACCGTCTGCAGTCTGGTCACCATGCCATTGGTCATCAAACAGGATATGGCAGTCCATGTCGCGGTCCAAGGTGAGTGCAGCGGAGTGTGTCGGGGGTCAGTGGAAGGTCATGGGGCCATGTGCGGCACCAAGCAGAAACAGGCCAGGTAGCGGAAATGAATGCTAGTGCCTCCTTCTGAACTCAAACCCATCCACGTCCTCATCCTCGGATGTGTGCACTGCCCCACCTGTGGGTGTTGCAGTACCGGCTGTGGCACTGTGTGCCACTGACACATCAGGGGGCGGATGGTGTGGGGGCAGCAGCATTTATCAGCACCACTCCTTGTGGCAGCAATGCCATAATGAAGATCTGCAGGGCATGGTAGATCCCAGCTACATTTCGCTGATTTGCAGTGGTGGCTGCCATCCTTTCCGCCTCCATCCACACCATGTCCTCCATGGACCGCCGCATGTGTGCCAGCTCACGGCTGGGATCGCTGGAGCCACTCTGAGCAGACAGGTGTTCTTCTCTCAGTGTCATGACTCCAGTGATGTCAGTCAGGGCTTGTTGGAGACCATGGAGTGGGCCGTGGGTGTCTGTTAGGGACTAGAGCTGGTCCCTGATGGGACCTCCGCGCCCAGGGATGGTGTCCAGTTTGGTAGCCATGATGTCAAACCCCTCCCGCACCTGCTCAGCCATCTCCCTCTGGCCCTCCAGCACACAGCGTTGGAAGGCCATGTGTTGTTCCTGGGGGTCTTGGGAGACTGCCGTGGCTGTGGGTGCCTCCTGCTGGGTGGTTTGGGTAGTGGGTGGGGTCTCCTTGATGCAACTGGGCTGCCCTGATCCTGGAGGTGAGTTGCGGATGATGTCAATGATGTCTTAGAGGGCTTGGGTGTTGATGCTGGGGGTGTCCTCCTCATCATCAGTGAAGAGTGGCTGGGACTGCTCTGCAGGAGGTGTTGACGGTGCCCCTGCAATGTGAAGGGGAGATGGTGTAATACAATGAGTCCACATGTATGCAGCCGCATGGTACATGTTGACATTCATACAGCATGGCATTGTACATTGTGACAGTCTGTAGATCAGGGCCATGACCCAGTGTCATTGTGGGTGTGCACTGTGCTCTGCTTGATTGTGCATCTGTTCCATCGTGGCCATCTCCACCCGTCACCCTAGGACCTGGTGGTCACTCACACTGTTGTGGTTGTGTTGTGTCCTGTCAAGCAGTGTCCGGTCCACCGACTCTGGCCACAGTCTCCACACTGATGACTGTTGACACCAGCTCCTCCATGTCATCCAGCATGAGCTGTGGTGCTGGGCTCCCACCTCCAGTTTGCATTGCCGCCTTCTGGTTGGCTGCGAGTTTATCCTTGGTCTTGAGCTTGATGTCAATCCATCGCCTCTTGGCCTCCTCCATTGACCTCTTGTGCTCTCCGACGGCATTCACCTTGTCCACAATGTCCCACCATATTCCATTTTTGGTGCCCAATGACACTTTGGAGATGACGAACAGTTGTTGATGGTGTTCCATCACCTCTGTGACTAGGATCCTGTTTTCCTGTGAACTGAACTTTGTCTTCCTCTTCTTCTTGTCCTTGCCATTCCCTGTCCCCGAGGTCCCTGGCTGGTCGTCCGGGGTGCTTGTGGGGTTGCGCTCGACCTGTGCGCCTGCTCCGGCTGCCTCCATGGTGCTTGGGTGTTGGTCAGTTTGTGTTTGAGTGTTTTTTCTACTTTTATAGTGATTTTTCCTGCCTGCCATGTGTGTATTGCAGGCCTGGCGCTGCTTATTGCTTATTTCCTCATTGCTCTTTGGCACATCGCATGTTTTTTCGCGTTGAGGTTTGTGTTTTTATCTCTGTCGAGGTGGTTGTATCGCGGACATTGGCTGCGGTTTCGGCAGACTATCGCATGGTACCGCCTTGTTGTGAATTCCACGTTGACAAGGGGTTATTTTACCGCAATAGGCTGGCATGTGTAAAGTTGTGTTAGCATTTTTTGGTGATGTTAGCACACGTTCTTGTGAATATCCTCCAGTCTTGTTGACTTCAGTCTCACTATAATGGGTTTACCAAAACAAACAGAAATGCAATATGGGAGCCTGTTATACAATCACAAAGAAATGCATATTTTTTGCATCACTTAGTTAATGTTACTAATTGTTTTATGTAATTATTTTAGGATCAAGCTGAAGTTGATATACAGCTCTGAAGAAACATACACGATCAACGAAGCAGGTAAGTTCTAGTGGTTTCACACCCCTTCCAGCCCATAAGATGAACATGTTCCCTCCACCCACTATTCACTATAATACCATTAGGAGTCTTTCATTGTTGCAACAATGAACACTTCCTATCTGACATTGCCAATTGGGTAGCAACTCATCTGAGTTTTCCATTCAGCCAATCCCTGTCCTCGTGGTCCCTCAGGTCACCACGGCCTCAGGTGGGTGGCCAGCAGAACAAGATTAAAGTTTTAGCAGAGTAAAAATAAGTTTGTTTGCCTGGTGTCTCCTTCTGCCTACAGTAAGCCACCACCCCCCTCCTCTCCTACCACCACGGCTTGATCTTAATGCTAGTGCACACTTTCCTACATTTACAAAGACGTGTTTATATTTGTGAAGTAAATAAATTGAAATTGTCATGCCATAATCCACTAATTGTGCATCACGAGTATCCAGTTATCATTTGTATAATGTTAAGTCCTTTTAGGTGTAAAACCAATGCACAGTGCTAAATGTATCGTTAATCCCTTATGCCATGTCATTAAAAAGCAGCCGTGCTTGACAGCCCCATGAAACTGTGAACTCCAAAGGCTCATTGCAGAAAATCATTTATTCCACTCAAAATCACCAAAGTGTCTAAAGAATTATTGATTATGGTGATTCAATTTCTAAAATGCCCCCGACCTGCAATCAGTTGTTGCCTCAGGATACAAATAAAGAGCTGGGTGATGTCCACGGAAAGGGCAGGGCTGTGCCCTTTCCGGGCGACTTCCCCAGAACAGCTAATCACCCAGAGAAGCCTGCCCCCCGCCACCCTTTTGACAGCATAGCATATGAGGTGTGAACTAAACCCTGTTAAGACTTGAGTTGAATCGTTGTTGGTGAACGTCATCTGAATAAGATAGGAACTTTGAGGGTAAACAGGAAGTGTTTACACACAGCGAGCACCTTGAAGTGTGTCCTTATATTCTATAGTTGTCCGGGTCATCTTTTCAGGTATGACGAAAAGCATTTTTTTCCTTTGACTCAGCAGAGCTGCCTGTCGTCTGATTATTTTTATTTTCTCTCAAACCGGCACAACTGGACCTTCAGTTACCTCAGGGCTGTTCTTTATTCTTGATGTTACAAAAGAAGGAAACAAAGGTGAGAAGCTCTAAAGGTAATAAGAAGGCTGGCAATTCTCCAGGTTTGGACTGATTCTCAAGTGAACAAGGCCATGAGATACTAGTCATTCATTATTGATCCATTTTAGTGAGAAGTTCTTAAGGATTTTATAAAGATGTTATGAAATAGAAAGTGAGGTTTATGGTGAATTGTCAGGTTTCTCAGCCTGCCAAACCCGCAGTTGCTCCTTCTTCTTTACAGGAGGGTATACCACCCGGTTCCTGGCAGCTGACCCTCAAGCAGCTGTGCTGTTGGAAAGCTTTGTTTGGCAGTCCGTTACTACAACGCCATTGGTGTATAAACACCGGAAGGCCCTCCCTTTTGATCAGAGAAAACTCCCTGTGCTTCAGGGTTGTATTTTTGGATTCACAAAATAAATCCCCACTTTGGAGTTTGTTTCTGTAAAACAGAAAGGACAGCAGAGTGTGCCACCACAACATGGCATCTTCCCTTGTCGCTACAAAAGGTTCCAACATGGCTCCTGCTGTGTTGAGGGTGCTGCTTTCATTATAAATACCCCATCAGACTAGCATGGAATTAAAAATACGAAGGGGAGGTCTGCTGGGGAGCTGGTGGAAGCTGAGTCTCTGCCACCAGATCAGACTGGTGAATCACTAGCTGGGGGCTAAATGACCCTCATGCTTTCTTGAGATTATTTATGCAGCATATCCTGGCAACACTAATCGCAAAGGAATGAACATAACTTATATAATATGCACATTATAGGTTCATATTCAAAACGTGATCATGAAAATCCCTGCAAAAACTCTACAAATGGTTTGGACTGGTGGATTAAAAAATGGCAACGCCATCTCTGACTGATAAAAGTCTTACAGCTGGAATATCTCTCTAATGATCATTTTGTAAGGTATGTGTAAGGGCTCAGAAAGGTCATGAGAAAATAATTTGATTCTTGTTTTGTTTACTGTTTGCAAACTTTTTCATTGCATTATGTGCCCAGGTGAACGCTTCCGTCATGAAAAATAGCATGAGATCATAAATTTGCAGAATAGTGCATGGAACACTCAGGATTGTCCATTATCGCCACACATATCTGCTCTGCTATGTAGCCCTTTCTTTGTCAAATAAGCAAACCCCAGAAACTATTGTGATGGAACAGAGACTCTGCTTTAAGCAGATAAGAGGTTGCTGCTTGTTTCTACTCATCAGGAATCTAACCATGTGCTGTTTTTACAGCTTAAAAACTACAAGAAATCACAGTTTATCCAATTTATAGGGAAATGTAAAATAAATCTGATCATAAAATGTTATCATAAGGCATGCTTTGCTTCTTGGAGATAAAAACGGGACACGGGGGTGGAGTTAAATGTATTTAGGGAGTTCATTTATTAGTAAGTAGTGCATTTAATGTGGCTCCAATATTAGCAAATGCCCTCAATGATTGCAAACTGAACACAAGATTGAGACTCTCTCTCTGTGGAGGAGTGGATGTGCTTTTTGGAGTGATTTATTCTTAGGATTTGTTTTATGGTGTTCTTCTGGTGTGTTGCAGAGACTCATACAGTGCTTCATTTCCATCAGTCAATCAAACAGGACTTATAAAGCGTGTCTAATCACACGTGATGGTATCCAACTGCTGAGAACCTGCTGCTTACGGAGGGTTCAGTTGAACAACCAGATCTTGAGCCCCTTCCTGAATTCCAACAGAGAGGATAAGGACGGGAGGTGAAGGGGGAGGTTGCTCCATGACTTCGCAGCGAGGTAGGAGAAGGAGTATCTTCAAGTGTTGTTTCAGCAAATGTGGGACGTGTGAGCGAGGGATAGGGGGGTGGAGTGCAGGTGCCTGGAGGGTTGGTGGAAGGTCAGAAGGTATTTGATATATGCTGGTCCTTGGTTATGTAGGGCTTTAGTAGGTGTGAATCAGCAACCTGAACTTCCGTCTCTTATGAATGGGGAGCCATTGAAGCTTCTTGAGGTGGGAGGGTGGTGTACGTTCATTTTGAGAGGTTGTGGAAGAGTATGGTTGTTGAGTTCTGTATGGTTTGCAGTCTCATCAGGAGGTATGAGGTTATTCCCACGTAGAGTGCGTTGCCGTGGTCCAGCTGGATGGTGACTAGAGGCCAGATTCACAGAACTAACTTAAGACAAAATCCTAAACTTACTACCATTTTGGTATTCACAGAAGGCACTTACTCATTTTGGTATTCACAGAAGGCACTTACTCATTTTGGTATTCACAGAAAACACTTACTCATTTTGGTATTCACAGAAGTTAGGAGTCCTAACTTTAGGACTCCTAAATGCCTTCTGTGAATACCGAAAGTCTTAAAGTTAGGATTTTTCTCAGTTTAGGAGTAGTAAAGTTAGGACTCCTAACTTTAGTACTTCTAAATGCCTTCTGTGATTACCGAAAGTCTTAAAGTTAGGATTTTTCTCAGTTTAGGAGTAGTAAAGTTAACTTCAAAAGGCATTTAGGAGTACTAAAGTTAGGACTCCTAACTTCTGTGAATACCGAAATGAGTAAGTGCCTTCTGTGAATACCAAAATAGTAGTACGTTTAGGATTTTGTCTTAAGTTAGTTCTGTGAATCGGTCCTAGGACTTGAGTGACGGTTTATATGGTGTTGATAGGGAGCCATTTGAAGATGCTACAAAGCGAGGATGCAGGGGGAGGAGACTTCATTGATCTGGTTTTTCATGGTGATCTTGCTGTCCAGGATAATGCCAAGGTTGCGGGCATGGTCTGTTGGAGTGGGGAGGGTCCGAGTTCACTAGGCCATTAGACGTCGCTCCAAGGAGAGGTGTTGTCTCCGAGGATGAGCACTGCCAATTTGTCTGTGTTGAGTTTTAGGCAGTTGTATTTCATCTAGTTGGCGATGCTCACCATGAACATCCCGAAGCTGACCATCATGAGGTAGGAGTCTTCTGATAACAAGAGGATAAGCTGGGTGTCGCTGGCATAGTATATGATATTTAGTCTGTGAGTTCTGATAATATTGACCAACAGGATTGTCCAGGTGTTGAACAGTGTAGGGCTGAGGGACAAGCCTTGAGGGGCTCTGCAGATGATGTTCTTAGGTGAAAGGTGGTAGGTAGATTCTCTGAGGACTTCTGGTGAGGAGGGGGTTGAGCCATTTGAGGGCGTCTCCTTAGATTCCAATGTGGTGAAGGCTTTTGATAAGGGTGTGGTGGGATAAAGTGTTGAAAGCTGCTGAGAGGTCAAAGAGAATCAGGGAAGCCGTTTCTCCCCAGTCAAGGAGGGTTCTGATGTCATCAGTGGCAGCAATCAGGGTGGTTTTGGTGCTGTGGTTGGTGTGGGATCTGGATTTAGAAGTGTCCAGTAGAGTGTTGTTCTACAGGTGTTCCATGAGTTGGCAGTTGATGGAAGAGAAATGGGATGGTAGTTCTTGGGTCGATGGATGGTTTCTGAAGAAGGGGTTTGACATCTGCATTTTCCATTCCATGGGGAATGTGGCCATGGTGATGGATGCTTTGAAGATGGCCATGAGATCGTTGCTGATCATCGTGCTCCAAAGTTTGAAGATGTGGTGGGGACAGGGGTCCATGGGTCCTCCTGAGTGGACGGCATTCATGATGGCTGTGGTGAGCTGGTCCTATTTAGTGAGCACGTGGTTGGGGTTTGCATCTGTAGGAGCAAGGAGGCTGAGGATGTCAGTGGTGGTGGGCTGGGGTTTGAAGTTTTTGAAGATGGTTGAGATCTTGTCATGGAAGTAGTCCACCACGGTGTCACAGAGTTCCTGGGAAAGGGTGATGATGTTTCCGGTGGCTGAGAAGTTGGAGAACTCTCTTACTATGTTAAAGAGTTCTTTACTGTGGCCAGAACTGCCAAGGGTTCTACTTTTCATCTCCTTCGGAAGATGGTGGTATTGGTTGAGGGATGTCTTGAATGTGACTCGGTCTGTGGGTTCCTTGCTGGTGCTCCATTTCCTTTCTGTTCACTTACAGTTGAGTTTTGTGGCACACAGTTCTGTGGTGTACCAACTGGCCTGTTTGGAAGATCTCTTGAGTTTGGTGGGCTTCACATGGAGACTCTGTCAGCTCAGAGGGTGAGCCAGGCAAAGAAGTTCTTGACAGCCTGTTCCAGGTTGGTTGCATGTCAGGGTGAGAGGTGTTGAGGACGTTGGTCCACTGGCTATCTGATACTTTGTTCCAGCTGCAGTGTGAGGCGCTGGGCGTCTTTGTGGTGGTGCCAGAGATCCTGTGATAGTGAAGTGAACAAGGGCATAGTCTGTCCAGGTGAGACTCACTGGGCGTAAAGATGGAGTTGAGTGTGTGTCCTGCGATGTGTGTGGGATGGTGACAAGTTGGGTGAACCGATGCTGTTCATGCTTTCAAGGAGGTTGGAGGCATTGGTGTCATTAAGGCCATCGAGGTAAAATTGAGGTCTCTGAGGAAGATGTGGTGTTTAAAGTCAGTGGCTAGCTGGTCGATGAAATTGGGGATGGCATCACAGAAGCTTCGATGAGGTCCTGGAAGTCTGTAGGCAAGGGGGCCTCTGATGGTGGTTTTGCCATCAGTATAGAGTTGGAAGTTGAGGTGTTCCATTTTTGGGGTAGTGCCGTCTGGGGTGGTGGTGCAGTGGATTGTCTCTTTGTCCATGATGGTGATTCCATCTCCGTGTTTGTTGAGGTGGTCTTGGTGTGCTATCTTGTAGCAGTCGGGCAATGCTCAGGCAGTGTCGGGCGCGGATGCACTGTTGAGCCAGGTCTCTGTGAGGCAGATGATGTCAAGGATGAGGGAGATGATGATGTCCGAGATCTCAATGGTGTACCTGTAGAGTGATTATGCGTTGAGCAGGAGCAGTGGAGTTGTTCTGAAGTGGTTGTGGTCCACGGGGTGGTGTTTGTCATGAACGCGGGTGCCTCCGTGTTGCAGGACTAGAGGTAGTGCTGGCAGGAAAACCTACAGCTGATTGTGGAGGGGTGCAGCAGCAGTTGTTGTTGCAGGGTCTGGAGTCCAGGGCTCTGAGCTCGGCGGCAGTGTATCTGCAATAACGGGGAGAGCAAGGGTCCCTTGGAATGGGTACGGTCCATTAGCGGGAGGGTGCAGACGGGCTTGCCTTTAGCACACCATTGGTGTTCCAGCCGCGTGGCCGATGTGCGCTTCTGCTGGGTGGCCACACTGCAGCCTCCATTAAGCAGGTCTTAGGAGGAGGGAGGGGTGCTGAGAGGTAGGGGGGAAGTGGGAGGGAGATGCTGCAGGAAAACGTCGGGAAAGCGAACAGGGGAAAAAACACACAGAAATTAAAACAAAGGCCGTACAAAACTAAACAAGTTGATTTTTTTTTAACAAAGATGACTTAAACAAGGTTGAGCACAACAACACAGTAACAAGTAAACAATTCAGAAACCAAGGAGGCAGCGTAGCAGCAAGGGGGGGCTGTCATGAATTACCTGCATTTGAGCCAATGGTTGCCGGTTGGCTCCACTGGCTCTCATTTTTGAGAACCAGCGCTGCCTTTTCACCATCGTACGTTTACAGAGAGCAGCAGAGGGAAAAACCCACAAAGGGGAAAGAAGGAGGCAGATAAAGATGGAAAACCCATCACTTAGGTAGAAAGCAGAAACATGCATGAGTGAGATAAAGAGGCAGGGAATGTCTGGTAGCGGATTAAAAGGCATAAAGTGGATTCACGACAACACGGCCTTGGTCTTCGGCTCGCCGACATTTCATCGCACCGGACTATGGCCTCTGAGCAGAGCTTTGCGCATTGGCACTTATTCTTTTATAAATTAAGCATAATTCACAATTCACAAAACATTTTTCATAGGTCATTAGTAGCATTTTTAACTTTTCAGTTGTGGTTCATTGATGTGGTTCATTATATAGGGGTTTTACTCTGAATGCATCTTACTTTTAGTGAAAAGAAGGGCGTAAAGTTGTTCCCGGGTGCTGTGTAAGGTAGAGGGCATCAGTACAGGCTTTAAAGTTCTGGCTTGGTAGTGCAGCTATATAAGCTAATTTGTAACTTGGAAAAGTAGAATAAGTTTGAATCGTGAATACACAAAACAGAGGTTCGTATTTTTTATTAAATTGTACGGATATGCAAAATTGCTTTTGAGTGACTCCGGTGACTACAGGGACCATAGCGATTCACCTGCCACTGTTTCACATGTTTTGTAGATGTGTACATTCTTTTAGAAGGGGAATTCATGGCACACTCGATGTTTGAATTAAACATTTTGCTCGGTTTTTCATCACTTGCATCCTTCAATTACATGCACAATCTTTAAGTTTGGATTTGGGGGTGTACTGGGTTTTGATGTTTGCAAACCGTGGATGTAGCAGATTAGGACGTCAGATGAAGAGTGAATTCCTCACTCAGTTAGTGGCACTTTGTAGCTCCAAGCTAACCCTGAATTTAAGTTTGACGACTTGGGAAAGTAAGGAGAGATTTGGCCCACTACTAACACCTTTTATTAATAACATTTGAACAGATGGGCTCCTTTTCTTGTGTCCAAATGTATTTAAGAAAAATGAGTTATGGGTATTTGTATATAGCAAATTTGGTGGTAGAGACTGTAAGCAGAACACTTTCACTGATATATACATTCTATTTTTTTCTCTTTCTTCCTCTAAAGCAATTGGTTGCCATTGTAAAATGATGCCTACCTGCATACCCACATGTATCTGTATTCATTTTAAAGCATTGTTTGTAAATCTATATTCTACTGGCCCAGAAATAAATAATATACAATTTTTATCTTCCCTGGAGAAAATGTACCTTTGCAATAAACCTCCATATGAAAAGCAAATAATCGATCATATCATGAAAATGTACAAGACTTTCCCCTGTTTTCAAAGAATTGGGTGGATGCCATGGAAAATCACCATAGATCATTTGCCCTAAAATCTGAAAACATAGGATTAAAAATGCTTTGCCTACCATTCATGTGTATCTTGCTTTGTACAACACAGAAGCAAGATATAAAAGGAGTGGATGGGGGCTTTGCACTTCTGAGCAGTTGTATGGCGAAAAATTAACTGCATATATATTGTCATGGTGCATATACGTGGAGATAATCAAATCTATATATACCTATATGTATATTAATCTTGTTCATGTCGATAGTTTGGTGCTCGACATTAAGGCCCCAATATTCTGGTAGCATGATATTCTGGAGCCTATATTAAAGTTCTGACCAATGTCACCAATCTGTGTGGTTGCTACAAATAGTTAGAGGGAAAACAATTGCATGCACATGGCCGAGTAACATGAATGGATGTACAAACTAAAAATAAATTGTTACAGTGCATTTGAAACTGCTTAAATGACATTCTGCGCCTGTGATAGCAAAGATGATAGTCTTATCATCTGATTCCAATCTAACACCAAATAGGAGAACCAGCTGATACATTTATTGGGTTAAGAATTAATTTTTAGTGATTTCATCTACATTTGGTAGAAAAGAGGTTGTACAGTCCACTGCAAACTGTACATCTATACTCTAGAGCAAAGATCAGACGCACCTAGCTGTTGTAAGACCAGACTTGCCATTTTGGGCCTACTTAAACCTAGAAAACAATCATGTATGCATTATGGCAGGTCCCTCCAATATAGGTCCAGAAGTGCTGGATCCATGCAGCGTTTTCAGGGAAACCTCTCACTACACAAACTATGTTCATTGAGAGTCATTGTACATTGGATTATCCTATAAGTAAGTTTTGCACTTTTCTTTCAGTACCTATGAACAACCCTGCTTTACCCCATATTGGTTAAACTAATTGCTTATTTTTATAATGAAATGCTTCCACTCTTATCAACCCTGGAAGAAATGAAAATCCAAGGCCTTACCTTTTTAAACCAAAAAAAGTCTTAATCTCCTCCTTATTTCTTATTAATCTTTGTCTCATACGGAATGAATGGGTCTAGCTTGGCATGGACTTGTCTTCCGCGTTTGATTGTGTGAACCATGGACTTGTCTTCTGCGTTTGATTGCGTGAACAGGGCCAAACTGTGGCAGTCCATGAAGGGTATGGGGATAGATAGTAATATTGTTAACTTTCTTGAGGACCTTTGAGGAAATATGAATTTTATGATCAGTTGTGTCCCCTATCTTAGACCCCAACGGCTCCATGTATATGCTACAAGTACATGTATGTTCCCTCCAGTTCCAGCTATGAAGACGCAAATACATGTGCGTCCACCGTCAACATGTCCTCTTTCAGATCCGCCATGAATGGGTCGGATATTCCGTTCCTAAGTATGAAAGGCCACCGACTTTATATGGTATACTTTTCACGTTTCACAGTTCAGGCGAGTAGGCCCTGAATTCTGCCCTCAAGCCTTTCCCTGCCTTCTGCCTCTGACAGCTCCAACCTGAGCTCGCATCTGTATCCATGAACTTTATCCTACTCCCTGCACGGCTAACGGTGCC
This sequence comes from Triturus cristatus, assembly GCF_964204655.1. Lineage (NCBI taxonomy): Eukaryota > Metazoa > Chordata > Amphibia > Caudata > Salamandridae > Triturus > Triturus cristatus. The sequence continues at coordinate 100,031,644 of NC_140588.1, forward strand.
TGACTCGGCCTGTTGCCTGCCAAAAACAGTATTTCACCTTCAAGTTATCTGCTCCGCTCCTCATCCAATTCATTCCTGTCTAGTAGTTTAGGTAAACATCCTTCCAGCTACCGAGCGAAGGGCCCGGCCTCACAGTCTTCATGCAAGTAATTCATAGCCCCTGTTACCATGGAAGATTCCTGCCCCCTCGCATCTCACGTAGACACTTAGACGCTTGTACACGCACTAACAGTCAGTATAGAATAGATTCTGTCCGAGAGACCTTTCCTTTTGGATAACACAGTTCCTTAAACACAAGATATTAGATATGATTTGGGATTAGGTTGACCTGACCCCCCAGACTTCTGTCTCCTCACGTAGGGCTAAATGTCAAGTCTCCTTCACCCTCTAGTTGCACGTCAATCACACGTCATGCGGCTGCGTGCGCATCTCTGCCATATATTTCTGCTGACATTGCAGGATTCTCTTCTGGATCCACCCACCTGTGACATCATGTTTAGTGACGTTTCTAGTATACGCCTCTTTTCATTACGTATGTGTATTCTTATCTGTATTATCAGCTGTTACGCCTCCTGCATCTGTCTTAATGTAAATGCTTTTCATATATATATTGTTACTTGTCAATAATGTATTGCCTATCCCTTCCTGAACCTTCGTGGTGATGGAATTTGATTGCCATGGTTCGAACCATAATTCCTTTGTAAGGAATAAAGCCTTTTAGAACCTCTAATACCACGGATTCTGCCTCTTATTTTTACTGAGTTATTCTTATTATATTTTACCGCATAAATTAAGTCTAGGTAATTAAAATTTACCACATAATTGGCGCCCGAATAGGGACACTTTCCCATCTCACGCGCCGGAGGTGCGTTGCAGACCCGGTCTCGTGCCACAGCTGGACGGACAACTACGCGTACCCGCAGGATTTCCTGTATCTCCCTCCGGCCAAGCGGGGGTGACTGAGGCTGCGATCAATACCCAGACGAGGCGGTGAGAAGTGCGAAGTATCCCGACCAGAGCCTAGCTGAGAGAGCAAGATCCGAGGTATACAGAGGCCCACCAGGTTCCGAAGTTCCAAGTCGAGTCGAGTCCAGTCCGGTCCAGTCCAGTTCAGTTCCGAGGCCTTCCGTTCCGTGCTACCCGGTGAGTACCGTTGCCGGGGAGGCGTTTAGACGTGCACATTAGTTTGTGCCGGTCAAGACGGGTTTGGGTACACAGATCCGGTCTGCACTGTTTCAGCAGTGTATCTGTACTGTTTAGCAGTATATCTAGTATGTCTTGTATATAATCCAGTATTATCTAGTATGAGTATTATGTCAGTAACTGGTTTTCTTCTAATTATCATTGTTCGTTAAATGTTAAATGTTAAATGTTTTAATATGTTTTAAAAATTGTGGTATGAATGAGTGTTCATTATTATGTTTATCGTATTTAATTGTGTTCAAGTCCAGGTATTAAGAGTAAGAATCAAGTAGCAAGGTTTAAAGATGCCGCTCTTTTCAAAATTAAGACAGATCAAAACTAGAAAGGGGGTACTCGAAGAAGCTGTTCCCATTCCACCTAGGGACACTCCAGGGTACTTTATGTACCATAAGCATGGCCTAGATGCCGTATTATATCTTGATTTATGGGTGGACTACACCAAGGATTTAGCAGAAAGTCAGAGATGGCCCGCAGCTGGGACATGGGATGCTGATTGCATCATGAGAGTAGAAGAAGAATTATGGAAAAAGAAAGCCAGACAGTCACAGAAAGATGCCATTGAATTATGGCGTAAAGAATCGCATAGGCGCACAGAGAAAGCGCTCAGACAAGAAGAGAAAAGTAGGGAGAATTCAAATAAAGCCCGAGAAAGTATATTAATTGAGGAAGGTACCCGAGTAAAAACAGAACAAGTAGACAGACAAAGAAACACTCTTATGAATGGTATGTATCCTCTTCTGGCCGAGGGTTTACCTAAGGCTACCCCGGAAATACCGAAAGATCTGCCACCTCCATTACTCCCGATTAAAGCACATCCCAAGACCGCTAAAGATATTTTCCTTTCCTCCTATTTAGACGATGTAGCTCCCGAATATGTTAATGCTCCGACACACACACCGCCTGTCGATGGTGCTCAACGCCAAGATCATCCGCCTATACCTCCGCAACAACAAACTCCTACACACATTCCAATAGGCCCATCTGTTTCTACCGCTTTTTCTGCATCTACAGTTTCTACCTTACATTCAACAAATCCTTTCGTGCCTAGCACCTCAGACGGTGCGACAGGAGGTACGACAGCAATTTTTGCCACGCCACCGCGAGGAAATAAATTATCTCTTAGAGATTTAGCATACCAACGTACACCCCAACTAGCAACTTCCGACATGTTCAAGGAACAGCTAGTGGATTGTAGATATGACCCAGTGCCCGGTAAACAGGACAGAATGCTGCTGTCATCACTACGTATACGACGAGCTTCAATGTATTTAACGACGCTACCAGGAATGATGGCACATTTAGACAATATATATCATTTTGTCCAATCAGGGCGAGGCCCTGAAAGTATTGACGAAGCCATGGAATACCAGAAAGTAGATATACAGAGACAACTGTTACGCTTCTTCATAAACTGCGTGATCAGAAACAGAGATCGGCCTGGGGTAGATCAGGGTGAAATGCAAGTACTTACTAGATGGGGTCATAATATATCAGAAGGGAAACATGATAAACAGACATGTATAGTAGTTATGTGCCGAAAGATCCGCAAAGAAGTAGAACGAATACATAAAGAAAGATTAAAGACAGACAAAACTGAATCAGAGGGAGAGGAGGAGGAAGAATCAGAAATGCCCACAGGACAATTAGAAACGATGGCTTATGTAGGTACGGGAAGACCTTTTAATAATACCAGATGCTTTAATGATCCAATACGTCCGATACGTCCAGAATGTAACCGAAATTTTCAAACCCCTATGTTGAATACAAGGTCTCCTGAACATCTATTCCAAGCTGCCGATAAATTACTCCGAGACCGAAGGGGGTATCATATGCTCGATTCCATGGATGAACAAGAATTAGCCAGGTCAGCAGTACAATGGGCTGACAGTCCCGGAAAATACAGTGATGATGCGCTAGCACACACGTTTTTGAATCTTAACCCAGACGAACAGCGATTAGCTGGTATATACATGATTCAACACCTCCTTATATTATATAAAAACCAACACTCCGATCCTGGTCCCCTACCAGAAATACTGATAGAATTACTCACGAATAAATGGAGAGGTTCAGGTACTGATTTAATTAAAGAAATTCTAGAATATCGGAACCAGTACATTGTTTTCGTATACCCAGAACATGTTTCATTTCCCACTATGGGAAGAAAAATGTATCACATAGATAGACAGAATCCCTTACGCGAAGTGCACCCAATTAAAGGAGATGACAATAATTTTAAACGCGTGTTTGTGTACACGCCCATAACTAAAATTGAATTATTAGAAATGAAGAAAGTAGTACCTAGCCATGACAAAGATCCAGCAGGTTTCCACCGTGAGATAAAAGACATGTTACTCATGGGAGAGTATACCTACCCTGACATTATGAAAATATTAAAAGTATTAATGCCTGCCGGTATTTACGAGAAACTCAAAGAAAAGGAATGGGAGGTGGGAGACCAAAAGATAGATTGGACAGCGTTAGAAAACGAAGAAAAGGCCCGAGCTGCAGGATCTGGGCTCGGGGAAAAGACTACAGCACTACCAGGATTACTAGTGCAAGTACTGCCACGCTTATTAACTACGAAAAAGGAAGACTGGGGTGCAATTTCAGCCTGTAAACAAAAACAAGATGAAGACACTAGTGATTTCTATTCCCGATTTGAAAAATGTTTTGGTATTAATAGTGGCATAAAAGCAAATAGCGAGTCGTATCCACATCTGTTTGTGACAAAATTAGTTGAAAATTCCCTGCCCCAAGTTAAGAATCGAGTATTGAAATTCGAGAGTACCTGGCAAGGTAACACCCCGTCACAGATGTTACAAATGTTACAATATCACCACAATAGAATTAGAGAAGAACAAGAACATGAACAAAGACGTATGAAGGACACGAAAATGAAAATGCTGGTTGCCCAGTCAGTTCCAGCTGACGGTCACAGAAAGGGTGTGACACAGTCCAGTAACTCAGCGATTCCTCTTAAAGGGACATGCAACTATTGTAAACAGCCAGGTCATTATATAAACGATTGTGCAGTCCTGAAACATAATATCTCCATGGGTAAAACGAAGGAAAGACCACGTCCACCTAGACAGGATCAGATCCAACCACAAGTACCTCAGAATGTACAGCCTATGCCAGCTTCACAACAGACCGTGGTGGTATCACAGCCACAGATTATTGCTACAACACAAAACACGACACAACAGATGTACCAGTATGCACAAAATGACTATCCCGATTATCAGCGATACACATGAAATAGCCTAGAGAAGGAAGTTGGCTTACCCCTTATTGAGGTTCCTGTAGATCAGGAAGGTCCTTACGTACATAGTCAAGTATTAGGGAAAGACAGAAAGTTTTTAATTGATACAGGGGCAAGCAGAACAACAATAAGTCACGACGAGGTTCCAGGGGCACCCCTCTCAGGCTCACAGAATATTTCCCTTGGATTTTCAGGAAAGCCTATTATTAACAAAGTATCGCAACCTCTTCCACTAGCAGTCGGTCCATTGACACGGACTACAGATTTATTGCTTACAAAATCATGTCCAGAAAACTTGTTAGGCATAAAGACACTGAAAGCTCTAGGAGCTGTAATATGTTGTTCTCCGGAAGGAGTACGACTATTTTTGCGTGACTTTAAAGGTCACTATGTATTTAGAGACATGGATCACCGGTTACAGAATCTACCTGCACATTTATGGGCACAAGGCCCCACTGATGTAGGTTGTATGCACATTACACCATATCGAGTCACACTTAAAACAGGAGTGGTATTACCACGAATGCGACAATACAAGTTACCTCCAGATGCTGTAGTGGCTTTGCTGCAAATCATTGACGAGCTTATTGTCCAAGGAGTGGTCGTGGAAACCGACTCCAATGTATGTAATTCCCCGATCATTCCAATTCTTAAACGAACTGACCCAAAAGCACCTCCAGTTTATCGATTAGTTATTGATCTGCGCGAATTAAATAAATGCATTGTACCACAATATCCCGTGGTCCCAGATATCTCTTCATTACTCACAGCCATTGATTCAGAAGCCACGTTCTTTACTGTAATTGACCTCAAGAACGCCTTCTTTAGCGTCCCAATAGATCCGGAAAGCCAATATTTGTTCGGATTTAGTTTAGACGGACGAAGTTTTAAATTCGCACGCGCACCTCAAGGATTCACAGAAAGCCCCAGCATCTATAGCCAAGCACTGAAAAGACAACTTGACAGTATCCACATGCCAGTTAACACTGCCCTGCTTCAGTATGTCGATGATCTGCTGATCACCGCCCGAAGTGAACCCGAATGTGAAAAAGCATCACTGACGGTTTTACAATTTCTGGCCGACAAGGGGCACAAAGTGTCCCCCTCGAAGCTGCAATTCTGTGTTCAGCAAGTTGTGTACCTTGGGCACTTGCTGTCCAAGGGGGGGAGACAGCTCACACCTGACCGCATCCAGTTAATTGTAAACATGCCACCACCTATGACACAAAAGGAGGTACGGGCCTTCATAGGCCTCACTTCATACTGTAGACAGTGGATCCCCCAATACGCATTTCTAGCAAAACCACTCATTCAGTTGACAACCCAGGAGGCAGCGACATCGACTGTCCTCCCTTGGACCCAAGAACATACACAAGCTTTTGAAGACTTAAAGAAAGCCTTATGTCAAGCACCTGTTTTAGCGACACCATGTTATAGTAAGCCTTTTACACTTTTCGTTACAGAACGCGAAGGTACTGCCTTGTCAGTACTCACTCAGGAACAAGCAGGATCACACAAACCATGTGCTTATTTTTCTAGCACATTAGATCCCGTAGCTCAAGCTCTTCCTGCGTGCCTGAAATCAGTTGCAGCGACAGCATTAGCGATCAGACAAAGCGATTCCATAGTATTAGGACATCAATTGACAGTACAAGTACCACACGCAGTAGAGGTTCTCTTGAACCGAACACAAACACAACACTTGACTATAGCAAGACTGACGGGTTACGAATTAACATTGTTCCAGCCACACATAGAAATCAGACGCTGTAGTACCTTAAATCCTGCCACACTTTTGCCATTAAATGGAACAGACCCATTGGCACATGATTGTATTGAAGTCGTTACTATCAAAACGAAACCCAGACAAGACTTGACTGACATTCCATTACCAGATCCAGACCTGACACTTTATGTAGATGGTTCATGCATGAGAACAAGTACAGGAGAATTAGTGGCCGCTTATGCAGTCACAACAGACACTGAAGTCATTGAAACAAATTGTATTGATACCTTGTCAGCTCAAGCAGCAGAGCTCATCGCTCTGACACAAGCCTGTATTCAAGCCAAACATAAGAAAGTTAACATATACACAGATTCACGTTATGACTTCGGAGTTGTACACGACTTCGGAGTTCTTTGGCAAGAAAGAGGTTATTTAACTTCTCATGGTGCCAACATTCAACACGGTCCCCTCATTCAAGCTCTACTAGATGCAATACATCTGCCTACTGCGATATCTATCATGAAGTGCAAGGCCCATACAAAGGTCACCGACATTGTTTCCCAGGGTAACGACTTAGCAGACCGAACAGCCAAACAGACAGTTCAGAATCGGCCTCATGCAACGGACTTGACAAAGACAATAGTACCGACATCGACACACTGCATGACAGTGAAGGATCCCGCCCTTGATGTAATTGACATACAGACACATGCTACACCAGAAGAAATCAAGAAATGGACTGAACTAGGAGGGATCCAAACAGATCAGGGATGGATGACAAAGGGAAATTCTACATGGTTTCTCCCCGATTCAATGGTTCAAGTTATCATTAACACAATACATAGTCCAGCACATCTAGGAGAGAAAGCTATGTTAGACAGTATTCAAAACATTTGGTTTAATAAACACTTACGAGCAGCAGCCAAACAGAAAGTGCGTACTTGCATGATTTGTTGTCAGTTCAACCCAGGTAAAAGCGTTCCTGTAGAACAAGGTGGATTTCAACCTCCCGATCACCCTTTTGAAGTCCTCCAGATGGATTATATCCAGATGGAACGTTGTCGAGGATTCAAATATGTCCTCGTAGTTGTATGCGCTCTTTCCCGTTGGACAGAGGCATATCCCGTCTCAGATTACACTGCCCCGACCACTGCCAAACAGTTAGTTCGTGAATTTTTCCCACGGTATGGTTTGCCCCGTATCGTGTACTCAGATAACGGTCAGCCGTTCTCATCCGAGCTAATGAAACACATTTCACTTCTGTTAAGCTATCAATGGAAATTTCACTGTGTCCGACATCCCGAGGCAGCAGGTCTCGTGGAACGCCATAATCAAACTCTGAAAATTAGATTGTCCAAAGTATGTAGAGAAAAAGGTGTCGACTGGATAGTAGCTTTACCAGTTGCGCTCTTTTACATGAGAATGGTAGCACATTCTCGAACAGGGCTATCCCCGTATGAGGTGATCTTCGGTAGACCACCAAATATGTGGGGGACGCCTATACCTCGTAAAATCACTGATGTTGACTGTAATATGCTGACAGATTACCTTGCTTCCTTGATGTCTGCACTACAATCTTGCCGTTCACAGGTAGCTGCAGCTTTTCCCGATATCACTGAGGTGAAGCCCCATGACGTGGTTCCGGGGGACCTCGTGCTTGTGAGGAATTTCGACAGGAAGAGCCAACTGGAGCCTCGCTGGCAGTCGCCTAAACTCGTCTTATTGACCACAAGGACAGCCGTGAAGATTGAGGGACGTAAAGGGTGGTTGCACTCGAGCCATATCAAAAAATGTCATGGACTACCAGCTGACGTGAACTTTCAGCCCTGCATTCCCTCACAGACTGATTCGAAACTTCCCCTGGTTGAAAAGACAGAGAGTGAAAAATATAAACTAAAACTAAGGTCTAGCAAGTCAGACAATTTGATTGTTTAAGTCCTCTCCAAGGTGAATCGGTTGAATTTGTCTCTGACATGTATCCTCTAGACCGAAATGGAGAGAGAAATAGACAGAAACAGCTTAAAAAACATGCGTACTGTAAATCACTTCGTAGTCACTGCATAGTGACATTATTAATTATGTTCTTTCTAAGTCTTCTGATTATTATTACCAGTGTATTGCTACATATGTATTACCCTATTTCAAAGCGTATTTTCAATGCTAATGCTGAACATTCTTTTAGCGAATTACCCCCGCATGAGTTGTCCTATAGATTTGCGCTGCGCAACAACACTTTCATTAGTATGTTACATCATTCCCATCAGACCAGCAATGCTACAAATTGTTGGATATGTGGCCGACTCCCTCCCTATCAGAACTACAAGGGAGTTCTGCCTCTTTTTCCGTATCCATTCACACACAATGGCTCCTGTGGAGCATGGTTTAGTTTGATAAATTCCCTAGATTCAAATGCCGTAGTTTACCAGGACAACTGGGTATGGGGAAACCTGAACTTAGTTTTGCTTAAAGTCTGCTACCCTAACAAGGAGGGACTTCCCAAAAGGACAGGAACTGATCTAGAAAATGAAGTATATGGATTAGGTAACTTTACCATTAATCTCATGATTCTGAATGTTGAATCCGAAGCTACAATAGTCTTGCCTGCTATGTCAGTATTTCCAGTTAAAGGTGAATTATGTGTAAGAAAGAATGGTTCAATACACATGGGCCATAGTAAATGTACCACTGTAATAGAATTCAGTGATCAAAGCAAGTCGACATTTAGAGCTTCTCGTCATTCCTACTTCATATGTGGCCAGACCGCATATATACGTTTACCTCTAGATTGGGATGGTACCTGTTACATTGCATTCCTTCTGCCACCTGTTTTTCTAGCCCCTCCTGATTATCACAGAAATACCCATTTAGTACACAATAGACAACAGAGAGATCTCCCGATTGTCGACTACACTGAAACAGCATGGGAGCAATACACAGATTTCAACAAAGGTTTCTTTCCCTATATAGGTACAGTCACTAATAGTAAGCTGATACGTAGATTAACCAGAACCCTTGAAGCAGTAGTGAATGAAACTACCTCTGCCCTTGGCAACTTAACAGAGGAGCAGTCTGCGATGCGGATTGTTGTTCTCCAAAATCGTCTTGTCCTTGACGTCATCCTGGCCGATAGGGGCGGAGCCTGTAGAGTCATCGGATCAAGTTGCTGTGTTTTCATTCCAGAAAATGCACCATCCGTATACAAAGCCATAACTCGTCTTCATAAGATTGCAAGCCAGATACAGCAGAATCCAGGCACCTGGACATGGTCCGGTTGGTTCTGGAGCGTGTTGTCTGCCTGGGGATGGAAAGTCCTATCCTTCCTAGGTATTGGCCTTCTCATAGTATTCAGTTGCTGCCTGTGTCTACAATGTGGACCGGCGATTTGCGGCCTGTGTGCCACATTGTGTATTCCACGTTCAAGTTTTCATTCAAAATCCCGGAAGAAGAAAGAAGAACAGATGATGTTATACGAACAGATTGATGGATTGATGAAGATCGATATTTCATGAAGGGTCCGTAGGGGACAAGGAGGGAATGAGGAAATATGAATTTTATGATCAGTTGTGTCCCCTATCTTAGACCCAACGGCTCCATGTATATGCTACAAGTACATGTATGTTCCCTCCAGTTCCAGCTATGAAGACGCAAATACATGTGCGTCCACCGTCAACATGTCCTCTTTCAGATCCGCCATGAATGGGTCGGATATTCCGTTCCTAAGTATGAAAGGCCACCGACTTTATATGGTATACTTTTCACGTTTCACAGTTCAGGCGAGTAGGCCCTGAATTCTGCCCTCAAGCCTTTCCCTGCCTTCTGCCTCTGACAGCTCCAACCTGAGCTCGCATCTGTATCCATGAACTTTATCCTACTCCCTGCACGGCTAACGGTGCCTGACTCGGCCTGTTGCCTGCCAAAAACAGTATTTCACCTTCAAGTTATCTGCTCCGCTCCTCATCCAATGCATTCCTGTCTAGTAGTTTAGGTAAACATCCTTCCAGCTACCGAGCGAAGGGCCCGGCCTCACAGTCTTCATGCAAGTAATTCATAGCCCCTGTTACCATGGAAGATTCCTGCCCCCTCGCATCTCACGTAGACACTTAGACGCTTGTACACGCACTAACAGTCAGTATAGAATAGATTCTGTCCGAGAGACCTTTCCTTTTGGATAACACAGTTCCTTAAACACAAGATATTAGATATGATTTGGGATTAGGTTGACCTGACCCCCCAGACTTCTGTCTCCTCACGTAGGGCTAAATGTCAAGTCTCCTTCACCCTCTAGTTGCACGTCAATCACACGTCATGCGGCTGCGTGCGCATCTCTGCCATATATTTCTGCTGACATTGCAGGATTCTCTTCTGGATCCACCCACCTGTGACATCATGTTTAGTGACGTTTCTAGTATACGCCTCTTTTCATTACGTATGTGTATTCTTATCTGTATTATCAGCTGTTACGCCTCCTGCATCTGTCTTAATGTAAATGCTTTTCATATATATATTGTTACTTGTCAATAATGTATTGCCTATCCCTTCCTGAACCTTCGTGGTGATGGAATTTGATTGCCATGGTTCGAACCATAATTCCTTTGTAAGGAATAAAGCCTTTTAGAACCTCTAATACCACGGATTCTGCCTCTTATTTTTACTGAGTTATTCTTATTATATTTTACCGCATAAATTAAGTCTAGGTAATTAAAATTTACCACACCTTCACAGGGCAACCAAGGCCAATGTCAGATTCTCCCAGGACCTCCGTGTCTCCTGGGACTTTGACATTTAGAGGGGTGTCCGTCAAGGTTGTATCTTGGCCCCATTTTTGTTTAACCTCTACATCAATTACCTAGACACGGCTTTAATATCTACGGGGGTTGACTATCCATATGTAGGGCGACGTGGTCTTCCTGTTTTATTGTATGCGGATGACACAGTTCTTTTATCTAGGACTGCTAGTGGCCTCCAATCTCCATTATACGCATTTACTAAATTTATGTCGGATCAAGATTTATCTGTCAACAACTCAAAATCTTGCATAATGCAGGTAGGAACTCGCCCTAAAAAAGGTTTCCAATTTAGAGTAGGCCCTTCCAAAGTTCCCCGTACTGATGTTTTTTCTTATGTGGAAGTTTTACTTGATGTTCAGATTAAATGGGGGCCGTTAAAACTTAAGAAAAGGGGGGATTTAGTCCAGGTGAATGCCTCCATTTTTAACTTCGCTTCCAAACTTGGTAAGAGACCAATTGCAGCTATGCTGAAAGTATACCAAGCAAAAAGTGTAGCCTTAGCCTGTTACAGAAGTGAAATTTGAGGGCACACCAACACGGATATACTCCAGGTGGCTGAGAATAGTTTTCTAAAGCGCCTGTTGGGTGTTCTGTGTGGTATGTATAATTTGGTGGTCCACGAGGAGCTGGGGGTGCCTTATTTAAGTGACACCCTGGCATTGCGCCCCCTGGTGTTTTGGCTTAATTGCTGGTTGACTAAAGAATTAACTCTTAGCCAATGATTTTAAAAGAATGCATGTCCCTTGACAATGCGTCCCGAATACCTTGGCTCAGATACATTAAAAGTAGCCTTCAAGAGGTAGGGCGTGCTGATTTGTTTTTTAACCCCGAAACTATTTTAAAAAAAGATGTGAGGATAATCAGGGAATCCTTCACTACTCTGAGGAAATTGGAAAGGGATGAGCGGGAACTGCGAAAACCTAGCGTTCACAAATTTTTAATGCTGAAGACAACTCCATCAGCCGAACATTACCTTCTGGGGGTTTTATCTACTTATGAGCGATTTTTATAGTCTAGGTTTCACCTGGATCTTTTTCACCTCCTGCTTGCTATTCCAAGAGGGTGCAGTAGAGGTCAATTCTTAGTACCCTGTGGCTCCACAGGGCCTGCTACATTTTATTTTTTTTGTAAATTTTATGAGGTACCCCGAAGGTATTTTTTAGTCCCTGTTTTGAAGAAAATGAATTTTAATCAGGCTCGTCCATCAATCCTGTTCCTCCAACTGTTAAAGGCTGATTGCATTTTTTTTATTGTTAGCTACTTGAAATTCACCGTGAAGAAAAGGGCTTGTTTGGAGAGATAGAGACTTTGATTGTTAAGCCTCAGCAAAGATATTTGTTTATGTGGGTAAGGTTATCTCTGTAGGGATTATGCTATTCCAACGGGGACAATACCTGACTCTTATTTCCACTTTATTGCTAGAGACAATTATGGGAGGTTGTACTAATCTGAGGGGGGACATTGTTAGATTTTGAATATGCACTTTATTGCTAAAGATTACCATGGAAGGTTGTGCTATGGACTGTTAATTTTTGAACTTGGTTTTAATGTAACTTGGATGTATTGTAACTTTTATGGTTTTAATAAGATGAAACCGAATAAAGTTTATTTGATTTGATTTGAGTTGATTTGGTCTAGCTTAGCAGTATCATTATTGTCATTTTAGATCATGTCTCACACTGTTTTGCTTGATTGGTATACAGAAAGTGATGATACATTTGATGGAGGTTTAAATTAGGTTTGTAAGAGACCTGATAGACGCATGATTTGATTATGATTTTATTTTATATTCATAAAGCATGGACGAATGAAATAGACACTTTTTTTGCTCATTGTTTGTTTCAGTTAATTGTTTTTTTGCTTTCTTGATCTGGCTGGGTAATTCAAATTTTTGTTTGAATTGTAGTAATAGAATTGAAAACTTTCATCATTGAATCTGTTTATGGAACTGATTTTTGTTTCCAGAAAGTCTGTGTTTCATTTTTTATTAAGGGGCTGTTTTCTCTAGAATTACTTTTAGGAAATAGGCATTTTCTTGCTTAATAATCCTGTGCACCTCTGCTGGGTTCTGGATTGACTGGCTTTGGAGTGACTGGGGCGGGGGATGTGCATTCACTGTAGACAGCCACTGGGGGGTTGAGGTGTGTCCTGTCTTTCCTGGATGAGCCAGACCTGGGCTGTATTTAGAGTAGTGGGAGGAGATATCCTTGAACCTGAATAGGTCCTGTCTGCCTTAAACAATGCTGTCTCCACCTCCTGCCAGGAAGCTGGACCACAGAGGTCAGAACTGGTTTGGACTGAGCTAAGAGATTCTCTGCCACCAGAGAACAAAGGAAAATCTGGTATAAATATGGGGGCCCAGACCCCAGAACTTTAGATTTCTTCTGAGCTCAAGAGGGACCTCTGACCAGGAGAAAGGTTGGGAAGGCTGAAGGAGAAGTACTGCCCCTATGCTGTGTGGGGTTGGCCTGCAGGGGCTGTTCACTTCAAGGAGAGGACAAAGATGAACTGTTCTGTGTATCCTGCTTAAAGAAGATCTCCAAGGGCATGGTGTAGAGCTTGCTTCCTGTTCTGAATTCTCAGGGACGCAACAACTTTGTTTCCTCTATCTCCTGCACCTGGAACTGCTGTTTCAGGTGCCACAGATGGAAATAGCAACACGACGCTGATGAGCGACACTGCGACCTGCACCATAGCCATGGGCACTGCTTTTGATGCTCACGACGCACCGCCCTGACTCGGACTGCAGCCCCGAATGAAATGACACCAGTGCTTCATCATCGGGGAGCCGATAGCTGATGTGGGTGACCCCCAGAATCCATCGACCTCCACATCGTCATAAGGAACCAATGTCTCAACGCCACCACAACATCACCTCCCTGGCAACAATAAGGAACTGACGCCTCACCCCCCCTGCTATGCAGTAAGGAACCAATGCCTCCCCTTCCCTGTGATCATAAGGAACCGAGGCCGCCCGGTGCCAACGAAGCACAACCTCACCAACATCCTGCACCGTCTTTGTTTTTATCGTTTGCCAAGGTAATGTTCTTTGGTGTACGTGGGACTCCGGGCCTAATGCTGTGCACCTCGCGGTTAGCGGCATACTTTGGGATTTTCGTCACAACATTGTAATAGCCCCAGGTGGAGTTATTTGTTGCTTCAAACGTTATTTTTGTGAATAACCTATTTTTGATGATATCCTGATGCATGTATGGTCGAGTTTTGGTCTTGTTTTGTTTAGATAAAGATTACCTATTTTTCTAAACTGGTGTGGTGTCCATTTGTAGTGTTTTCACTGTGTTACTCAATGTGTGCACAAATGCTTTACACACTGCCTCTGCGATAAGCCTCTCTGCTTGTGCCAAGCTGCCAAAGGGGTGAGCAGGGTTTGTCTAAGGGCGTAACTCCCTTACCCTGACTAGAAGCAAGGGTCCCAGCTTGGACATAGGTGCAATCCATTGCCAACTAGAGACCCCCATTTCTAACAATAATGAGATAAAGAAAATAATACATTGGAGAGAAAGAGATGAACTAAAGAGAAATATTTAGTGGTTAACGGTAAGATTAAGTGTGAGAGAGAGTGCGTTCTATTGAAATTAAAGAATGTGATATGTGCAAGTGGAAGATAAATATGAAGAGGAAGGGGAGAATGAGCGGTAGGGTGGCAGTAAAACTGGGAGCGGTAGAGCTGAGCACTAAACGTTAGAGACATAGTTTAGAGAAAGAAAATGTTATAGTTGCATGTAAGAAGCAAATTGGAATAGACAGAGTCAACTAATGAGAGACTGAGTTGCAAAGAAACCCTGGAGAAATAGAGGAGAGGGAAAACTTTTAAGAGCAAGTACGGGAGGTATGATGGAACATGACAGCGGCATGAAACAGGGGACATGCGCTTGTGTTTGAAGAGGAAACTCAGAAAAATTGATGAAACTGAACAACAGAAGTAGAATTAAATCCGTATTTGTAAAGCGCAAACTACTCACCCTTACTGGTCTCGAGGCGCTGTGGGCCGTCAGGGAAATTAAGTGAGCTATTGCCCAGAGTCACATGGTGCTGAGCTGAGCTGCTGCCGGAATCGGGGATCAAACCGTGAACTCTTTGCTCCGAAGTCAGCTGCCCTGGCCACTGCACCACACCTCTACACAATTAAGAGATCTGGGAGAGAGAGGAGAACTGGATGTGGGAGCAAGGAAACTGTGAATGATAGAAATAAGAATGACAAAGGTAAATGACAACAGTGCTAGTGCGAGGGAGGCCTAAATATGCAGGAGAAGGGTAGCAGTGCTAGTAGAATGAGAGATGGGGTGAACTGTTCAAAGCAGAAAGGTGATGACAGAATGAGAGCAAAGATTAGAGGCTGACAGGTAAACTTGAAAAAAAAATATGAGAGATTAAAATGACCAGTAACATGGCCCATTGGCGTACTTCAAATGGAATTTTTTGTAGCACAAAGGCAAAAATTTTGCTCATGATTGTCTTTGATATGCTTGTTGCCCTGTGACTGTGCCCTGGGATCCCTTCATGTCACCAAGCTTTTTCTCTTTTGGAGACCCTAAAGCTCCATTTTATAAATGAATAACACCAAAAACAGGTTTTATGTGCCCTTATGTATCCCAGAGAGCAGAACTTGTTGATCTTCTTGAAGTTATTTGCATCAGTTCAAACCCTGATGCTAGTTTTGAGGTAGATTACGAGGGTGAGGTGCTTTAAAACGGCTGGAGATAGGGTAACCAAAAAAGGAGGCCTCCTTGCAGTACATTGCAGGGGGGCCTCCTAAGGTTTTTTTACGCCACCGCAACCAAATATTCTCTGCTCCTTTTCGACACCCTCTTCACTGGTGGTCACGCGAAGGCTTTCATTTGCAAGATCTCAAGATAGCTGTAGTAGCCTTAAATATCGGCCCTCTATCTTCTAGACTTTAAGTGAAATTATTATATGGAAATTCAGCCATGTGAAATAAATACATATTTCACTGCTTTGGGGCTCGTCCTCAAAAAATTGAGATTGTACTATAAATGTTCCACTACAAATGATCTGCACTCCATTTAGTGTTTACCGCGTTAATACATTTAAGGTAAGCATCTTGGTTTCTCATTGAGTAACTTATTTGAGAGGAATTCTCTCTGATGATTTGATCTTGCTTCTGACGTTTGTGGTATGCAGGAAAATATTCGACTGTTCAAGGAGGGAATAAAAATACACTGATCTTCTGCTGCAGTCTAGCTGTCTGGATCAGAAAATATGCACTGTCCCAAAGCCGATCAAGAACTGATTCATCCTCATGACCTTGAACAATTGTTCAAAGTTTTGAGACAACCATTGTCTTAATATACAATTTTTATTCTGTTCCTGTCGTTGATTACTTTGTCCCTTATATGTGCTATGAGGGACACATACATCTCAATTGAAATCCAACAGCGTCTTTTCATTTTTCTCCACCTACCCACTTTCTTTCTTCTTCTCACTCTCTGTCTCTGCATTTCTGTCTCACTCTCTCTTTCTCTCTACTGTCGCCTCTTCCCCACTGTTCTTCTCAGTGGGCCCAATTCACAAAGATTTTGCTGTGACTAATTTGTGCAATACACTTCGTTTATTCCTATTTTCCAGGATGGTGTAGCAGTAAACCAAAAGTATTACAAGAGTATGTCACACCTACTTTGTGAAGCAGACGCGTAGACTTCCTCTTTCTCTTTTCTTTATTACATGTTCCCTCCCCTACCTGTCTGTGTTTCTCTTACTTTTTGTATCCATCTCTTTGTATCTGGTTTCACCAGTTTCCCATGTAGCCAGTACACTCTCTGGCTTGCTGCATTGTGTGTCTAACAGTCTACCATGATTTCTAACACTGTCATGTTCTTACTGCTCACATTATCTCCCCTCTCTCGATTTTGGACCGTCTGTTCCCTGCTTCAATCTTACCTCTCTTATTCCTTCCTTCTTTCTCCTGCTCTCTTATCCTTTCTCTCAGTTTCTTTTGAGTCATAGACCAGAGACTTCTTGACCACCCTGCTTGGATGATTACTATGTCCATTGAGATACTGGTGTTTTTGTATAAAAAGGCAAGGCCCTTTCTCGTGTTCACTCATTACTTTTCTCCTGATTTTGCCTACCTTCTCTCACATCTCCTGCTCTGCACATAAGCCCTCATTACAGCAGCTACCGGCCCCATCGCAATTCTGAGATCTGCAGAAACACAGCAGATCTTTTAGCTTTCATCCTCAGAGCGTGCACGTCATTTTGGGGGTATTCAGGGGTCACAGCTGCAACCTCTAGCTTGCTCCCTGCTACACCTGGAACTTCCTTTGTGACCCCTGGCCTCAGAGGAGGAAAAGGTGTTGCCCCCTTTGAGGCCAGGAGTCGCAAAAGAAGTGCCAGGAGTAGCAGGCAGCAAGCTAGAGGTCGCAGCTGTGACCACTGACTACCCCAAAATGATGTCCGTGCCTCACACCTGAAATCTCTGGGTGAAAATCCAGCCCTAAATGAGAAATTTCTTGGAAAGTTGGACTCCTTCTAATTCTTCATTTCTCAGTGGACCCTCAGATTTATTTATTTATTTATTTATAAAGTTTTATATAGCGCGAACAAGATCCCGAAGGATATCAGAGCGCTTCACAAAAAGGATGGAACGAAGGTAATAAATGCAAATTTAAACATCAGGTACGAATAAAAACAAGAATAAACGCATAATTACAAGACAGATGGGTCCAAGGAGAGTAATACAATAAAGAGGTACATATTGGACTACCAGTGGGGCACACTATAAGGTAAAGAAGAGCAGGATCCAATGATGGTCAAATGGTTGTAGGATCAATGACTTTAAGCAGGTGGATATTGGACTGGATTGGTTCCACAGTCAGAGTTATTGGTACTACCGGTATTGGTATCTCCATGAAGTTACCGATATCGATAACTCTGGGAAGGGAAACTCAACCCCATTTACTGGGCCACTCATAATGAGGGCCTAAGAGGAAGCATATGGATATCATAAAGTCCTATACATAAACCAACATATCTATGTGTTTGTTCGTCCGTCAGTCTATCTGCCACCTTGCCTCTCTTTGTCTGTCTTTACAGCTGTCCTTCTACAAGGCTGTCTGCATGTGTCTTTCCCTTATACTTCATTTCTGTCTTTCTGAGTTTGACTGATTTGTCTGTCTTTTGTACAGTCTGCCTGTCTGTCCATCACCGTCTCTCTCGTCCTCTACGTTTCTTCTTTTAATTTGCATTTCCTGCTACATAAATTAATATTCCAAGTCATCGTGTATAAGTAAAATAATATTATAAGTGACAGAACAAAAGAGTTTAATTATAACTTCTATAATTAATTTTTGTTATACTTCATTTATTATGCACTTTTCCTGGCCTCTTGCCATTCTTGCAAAAGAAGAGAAATTAAAACATTTTCTATCGGGAAGGTTTTCCTGTTCTGTTAGCAGAGTGGATCATTCGTTTTGTTTCATGAGTGAATGCCGCTTCTGGACAAGACACTATAATTGTTGGCAGTATGTACAAAAGACAATTACAGGGCTGGCATGGTGTCAGGCTGTGTTCTGGATTATTTTATTAGCGAATTGATGAAATGGAGGGTTCACAAGTGAGGAAATATAATTATTATTTCTATCAAATGAAGGGGAGAAAGGCTCAGTCGATTGACAGAAGGATGTAAAGCTATTATATTATTATCAAAGTTGGCATACTTGAGATGGGTCAAGTGAGGCAAAGTTAGCACAGTCTACAGCCTCACTTGAGGGTTCAAGTAAGGCAAAGTTCGTATTGTTTACCTGAGCTGTGTCCTGTTCCTAGTTCGAAGTTGTAGACATTGTCTTCTGCCGTCTCGTCAGAGACATCACTTGCACATGAGTTTAAAAAAAGCACTTTTTTTTAACTGTATGATTTTCTTTTAATTCCTGTAAGCTAGAAAATTAAAATTACTAACAAATGTTTTTCTGGTTAATTTTTACCGATGCTTCCTCTCCTGTTGTTCAACCGTGCGCATTCTCTGTGCTGAGTAGAGGATTTCCATTCAAAATTTATTTTATGATTTTTGATGTGCTGTGGACTTTGCTCAATCATAAATATTAGAAAGAGCTCTGTGCTGCTGTTCGTTCTCATGATGCAGGGAAACTAGAACATCAAAACTTATACAAAATATAAAAGGTAAAAACATAGTTTTTAGGGCTATATTATTGTTTTGTACAATATATAATTGTATATAATATTATTTTGTTTAATATAGTTGTATAAAATATCTCTTTTTGCAATTTGATAATTATTAATTTTTTGTTGTTATAAGGTAGTAGTATCATATTACTATTAGTATTTTTGTTTAGTATCGTTTGTGTAATTTTTTCAATGTGAAATTACTTTTTTTTTAAATTCAATAGAATGTATTTACTTAGCAGTGAATTGTTGGTTTTATACGGGTTTCGGGTGGGAAGTTATTTACACAGTAGTACACTCATTGCTTAATTTACTCATGGGTGGTTATCTGTGCATACACATTTCTTTTGGTCTATCAAGTAGAGTTTGAACCATGGCTGAAATAATAATATTATAACAGTTTCTTTCTTCTAACCTTTTGTACCTGGGGTGAGTTACCTACACAAGGGAAGAAATGTGGGGGCATATTGTCAAGAAACGGCGTTAAAATTAATTTTAACGCCGCTTTAGAAAACTGCCGCTAAAGCAGCGATAATGGGCTTGACAATATGCCCTTGAGAATTCCCATAGAAGCCCATGTTCTGGTGTCAACATGGGCTTCTTTTGGAATTCTCTGCGACAAATTATCAAGCCCATTATCGCCGCTGTAGCGGCAGTTTTCTGCCGCTAAAGCAGCGATAATTTTAATGCCATGGTTGATAATATGCCCCGTGCTGCCTATGGCATGCTTAATCATTATCCAAAAGTCGGTCGTCAATCCCGCTCATCAATACTCTCCCAAAGAATACTATTGATTCAATTCCCAACTTCATCACTGTAGCCTCCCCCTAAGGACATGGGTGATGATGGAGAAGATGAAGAAGCTGTTCATGCCATACATGCCATGGAACGAGCAAGAGTCATGGTCGAAGTGAACTGAAGTGCCAAGTGCAACTAAGTAGACAAATGATAACTGTTTTAATCGAAACAGGCACATTAATTAATATCATGACAAAGTCTCAATTAAACTCCCCCAAACTCCACCAGAATTGAGATTGAAGAGAGTGAAAATCTATGCCTACTGCAATAATGTGCCCCTGTGGCATCTTCTCTCCTAGAGTTACATACAGCATGAAGTCAATCATGAACATAGTGTACGCCACCTGAGAAAGGTCAGGAACCTTTGTGAGCTGTAATGCACTAGAACAACTGAGCTCATAGAGTTTGCATGTAACATCCATGCAAATGACAGCTTGTCTGGGAAGTTAGAAAACCTATTTAAAGCCAACAGATGCCTAAAATTCAAGACAGTGAAAATACACATTGAAAAATCAATCAACGGGCGCACTGTGTCACTGACAACTGGTCTTTCACATGATTCCAAAGTAGAGGCTGATCTGCTAAAACTAGAAAAGACTGCTATTATGAACATGTGGATGGACATGTACTGTGGGTCTCACCAATTTTCCACACCAGAAAACCTAAACAAACTGAAGAGCTATGCTTTTACATGGATACGCATTTGCGAATGCTATGATAAAATGAGAACGTCACCTCACCCCAAAGGTAGATGACCTTGTAGTGGAGGTTAAGGGATCATGTTGATTATCCAAGTTAAATTTGAAAACTAACGAGGCCCGTGGAAAAAGGATAAAAACCTACCAAGGAAGAGACTGATTTGAAAAAAGGGAGAACCGACGATACAAATTAAACAAGCAAATTCATTGCTATGCAAAAAAAGAGAGCAAATATCCAAATCATGCACCATATTTGCAAAATCTGCAAATCCTATTTCTAGAAAATGGTAATCAGGACATAATTATGTTTATATTGTTTTTTTATTTATTATTTTTGTACTGATTAAGTTCCCACAATATTATCTCATATCAAAAACAGAAAAAACATACATGTACACATATTTACAAGGGAGACAGAGTTAATAGATACATTTCTCAATGTCATTAATCAAAACCACATGTGCATGTTATCTAAACCTAACAATAAATTTAGACAACTTATAAAACAATTGAAAAATTAACATGATGTAATGTTACAATATATATGATAATTCAGTTGCCAGCATCTTCATGCTTGGTTCAAACACTCTCAAATCTGATTATACATTCAAAGAATGAAGAGGGGGATTTTTTTTATATATATATATATATATATATATATATATATCTCAGTGACGTATGATGGGACAACCCATAATGGAAAAACCAACGCGTTTCGGCAATGCCTTCATCAGGATTCCATCACTGTGGTTAACTAAACAAAAAGAGGGGAAGTGAAAAATATATAAATATATACATGTGACGACACTGAAATATAACTTTGCTCTTTGATGCAATTGCACAATAATTAAATTAAGCTCCAGTCAATACTATAAAATACATAAGTAACTGGAATAGAGTTTCTAAATCTCGAGTCTACCGGGGAAGAAGGGGAGAGTCTATTCTGGGATGGAAAGGGTAAAAAATGAATGTTAGAAAATCAGAAGACACAGAGTGGAAGGAATGTTCTTCTATATAGATCGGAATTGGGGCAGAGATATTCTATATTTTAAACCTCCTTCTAAAATATGACTGGTTTAACCCTGAAGTTCAAAATTTAATGGAAAGGGAAAATTATACAAAGGTAATTACTGGCGGTTAGTAACGCTAGGAGGATTTTGTCTTGTAGCCGATTCTCGAGGGTAACCTCTGTGTACCATCTGTGTTAGTGAATTTTGAAAAGCGTGGAAAATATGAAAGGCCAGGAGTTACCTGAATGGTGGAAGAAAAAACAAGGTCCTTCAAAGTAGGTCCAATTGCGAATCCCTCGTTATAACTTAATAACCTGCAGGACAATATATGTTAGAATCAATTCTATAGAATTTGTGAGTAGACAATGATGGTAGTTCTATTAATAATGATATCTTAGGGGCATAAAATTGTACCACTATTGATCTTACCATAACTAACATTTTCTTACTCCTCGTGATAGGTTATCTTAACGATATGACGTTACTCGGTCGAACTGTGTCACCTATTTCTTAGAGGTGGTAGTACCAGAATACGTATTTCTATAATAAAGTCAGAAAAAAATATAAATTTACGATACAGATATCTGTGAATTCAACGGTTCCTATTTAATTGCATGGTTTGTACTAACCTTTGGTTTTCATGTATATAAACTTCGAAAGTGATGAAAAAGTCCCTTAACTAAATGCGATTGACTCTGATGTGTCAAGACAATAATTTTCTTCCCACTGTTGAAAGAGACAAGAAGAATGAATGTATACACAAAAATATAAAGAATGATAAGACTGTACTTTTTTTGAAAAACACGTCACTCACTTTAGAATATAGATGTTCACATGCTAGACTACCTTGTCCCCTGATAGAAAAGTCATGACCAGATCTGACTAGACAACAAATGTATATCAGATAACGGGACGCAAGATACAAATAGTCTAATGCGTGTTGAATGGAACCTAACCCAAATGGGAAAGCATGAATGAACAGCATAATAACATAATGCTCAAAACTATGATTACAAGGATAGGTATAAAATTCCTAATCTAGATTAGAGTGACGGAACGGGTTCGATGATCAAACAAGAATCTCACCTGCCATAAGGTATGTAGCAGTGACACTCGCTGAGTATAGATATCTAGAGGTGCCAACTATAGTGATGGGCTTTATATAACTCCAAATAACCCGCCAACGTCGCACTGTTAAATACGTCAAAAGCCGATGCCTAACGTATACGCCCATGTACGATCGCTGTTTGGGCGCCATGTTAAAATGGTTATTTTAAGTATGTTTTCACAGTGGAAGTGATCAGGTAACAACTACCTGGCCGTAAAATATTTTACATTTATAAACAAAAATAGAAGTAAAAAACTCAAGTGTTCAAGGTAGACTGCCAAACCTACAGGATGACAATAGCCAATATTATGACCATTGTCGATTAGATGAAAGTCTTTACAAATACACGCCCATAGAGGATCATTCAATGAGCGCCATGTTGGAATGGCTATTTTGAATATACAGGTGTAGTAAAGTTGGGCTAATGCCGCCTAACTGGCCAAATTATTTTTAAGTTTTCTAGAAAATGATAATAGTTTGCTCAAGTGATCAAGGAAGGCTGTCGTTCAAGCATATTAGTGTAAGGGGATATCAGCACCTGTGCTAATTGTGCGTAACTTGATGCAGATCTCTGCAAATGGACGCCATTGTAAGATCTCTAGGTGGGCGCCATGATGTAATGGCTAATTATAGTGTACTAGCCAAATGAGATTCAACTGGTGCCCCCCTTGGGTGAAATGGTCAAAAATGGCTTCCATATTTACATACTGGTAAAAAGAAAGTGTCATAACCATTATTGAAATACGAGACTTGGCCAATGTTGAAGTGCGCGACTAGGCCTAGTGGCCGAGGGGACTATGCACACCACTGAAAAGTAAATGTCTAAATGAAAAAAGTCGTATTGCCCTTGGTAATTCAAGGTATAATGTGAGGAGCCTCGATATAAATGCTAATAAAAGTGGATGGCTAAAAGAACTAAGGTGCCTTGATAGACTAGCTATTTAGATGAAACAATAGCATGAACGTATAAAATAGCAATACTAACTATTCATTCAGGCTATGCAATTGAAATGACGTGAAAACTACACTTGCAGATGGTTTCAATTACCTGTAGATTAAATACACAATGTGTGAATCAATCACCAAATAGAGAAGGATGATGTGGGATCTATTTATGTATTCCCTGAGCATAGACAATAACCAAAGTCACACCAAAATCCTTATGTCTGAAATCATGGGATAGATGTTTAATTGTTATATTTAATAGCTTGGTCCCAAGGTATCTCTTGATTCAGTCCCTTGACTGACGTGCCTAAAACAAAAATCCAGTAAACTTCCCTAACTTTTCTGTTTTTTTCTGTGGTGGTACCTGGTCTATGGAGAATCTTTTCCAAAATGTACCATTGCATTTCTTCTGGTGTGTGATTCATGTCAATGTAATGTTTCACCAGCAGAGCTGAAGTCTTGTGGGTTCTTATGGCAGATCTGTGCTCTGTGAGTCTAGTGTTAATTTGTCTGCCCGTTTCGCCCACATATCCTAATTGACAGGGACATATGATTAGATAGACTACATCAGATGTCTTGCAATTGTTAAGTCTAGTTGAAGTAATGACTTGATCATTGAAATGTAGGGTAGATGACTGTAAGGCTGTGTCATTATCCAAGACAGACCTCAGATTCGGTTCCATTATCTAGTTTTCAACCCGATATTCAGATACATCACCACTCTCTCCATCCCCCTTTTCCATCATCAATATAAGAGGCTCAACTTCTATATCGCCTGTGTGGACAAAGTCTCAAAGAACACCATTCATAAAATTGCATGGACCACTGCCTACTCTTAAAAAATAGTTTTTAAAACTTATCATATTTTTTCAACGCATCCAATTTTCCATTAAGGAAAATTGGCTGTATTTAAAAAGAAAAGATCCCCTTTGATGGCAGTGAATTTTAGTAGGTCACAATTTACAACCTACCTCATTAATATTCATGAGATAGGTTGAATTGCCGAACCACTACGATTCAGAATTTTGCAAACCAACAAATGAATACATATGCCGGCTCACAAAATACCACACTAGTCACAAAAATAATTGTCCCAAATTGAGACGAGTATTTTGCAATCAGTGTTTAGTTTTTGGGATATCTGGCCCTGTATGCCATACCTGAAATTGCTGCTCACCCTTTTAGTATTAACATAAGGGTTGTCTTTGTATCCATTTCAAATAAAACATGGCATAAGTTGTTCTATCTACTTGGGTTTGCTAGGTCCCTCTATATAGCAAATGTGACATACAAAGATGAACTGACCAGACTAAAAAAGGGGTTAATAACAACTGAAAGAACCTCTGAGAGGAAACTCAAAGTCAATGTACAGAAAATATATTTTAAGGCATGCTGTGTGCTTTTGAGCATTTCAGCAGAAGTGAAAGAGAGAAACTGGAAAACAAAGCCAAAAAGTCAATGGTTTAAATTATGCAACATTTTTATAAAATCTCAGGCTGCAGTGCAGTCTACTGAGCCATGTAAGTCAGACTGAATTAGTAAGAAAACAGAGAAATTGATGCTTTCCTTCTCGAGAAGCTTAATTGAGTTTCAATCATTTACTAGTATTCCCATTTACGTATAGGATAGTTTAGTAGGGTGAATGCTCCTCTTCTGTATGTCCTCTCTCTTTCCCCTTCCTGTTCAGCCTAAGTATGTATGGAATGTTGGTTATGTCATGGAATGTTGAATGCCTGATGTGAATCAGTTGGTGTCAGCAGGCTGAGCAGCTAGGAGGCTGCTCCTGGTGGGGCATACATTCAGGCCTACTTACCATCTTGGCTATACCTATATCTTCTGTAACCTGTACATGAATAAATCTACGTACTGAAACTACCACCTGGCCTCCTGCGAATATTCATACTACGACAGATAGCTTTATTCTTTTTGTTCTTGGTATTATAGCTCCATCTTATTTTAAACAGTCAAGCAATCAACTGGCTGAGGCAGGGTACATCAATAGAGTTTTCATAGTCTTCTCCCATCTGTAACACCATAAACGTTTCTCCTTGTATGTCAAAATATTACAGAAATATCGGCTTTTGTGTGTATATATATATATATATATATATATTCATATATATATATATATATATACATATATTTCCAACAATGTGCCCATGCGCACAGGAGCGCACTCGACATCACTCAACCCTCTGGCTTTCACACTGCAGCCTGCATCACTGCACCAAATTCATTTAATTGTGCCGACGCGTTTCGGAATAGCAAGATTCCTTCTTCCTGGGCTCAAAAGGAACATTCAAAGACTCGTTGTTTAACATCTCCGGTATTTATTCATTTCCGGAATTCACCAATGTTTAGTACTGCCCCCAGTGGGCGTTGGCTTAGTGCACAAATTAACACGATGCATGATGGGACACAGAGTCCTACAGCGAGCGCCATTGTCCTTTCGTAAGTCTGAATGTCCCAATTGTTCATTAAATGTACATTATGACCTTAGTAGGCAATGGTGCAGATAGGCAGGCTTGATATGCGAGAGTGAATCAAGCCTGCCTATCTGCACCTTTGCCTACTAAGGTCATAATGTACATTTAATGAACAATTGGGACATTCAGACTTACGAAAGGACAATGGCGCTCGCTGTAGGGCTCTGTGTCCCATCATGCATCGTGTTAATTTGTGCACTAAGCCAACGCCCACTGGGGGCAGTACTAAACATTGGTGAATTCCGGAAATGAATAAATACCGGAGATGTTAAACAGCGAGTCTTTGAATGTTCCTTTTGAGCCCAGGAAGAAGGAATCTTGCTATTCCGAAACGCGTCGGCACAATTAAATGAATTTGGTGCAGTCATGCAGGCTGCAGTGTGAAAGCCAGAGGGTTGAGTGATGTCGAGTGCGCTCCTGTGCGCATGGGCACATTGTTGGAAATATATATATATATATATATATATATATATATATATATCCATCAGGTGGTAATGGCTCAGAAAGTTTGCAACAAAACCCTTGAGCCGTTGTTTTGCGGCCGAAATCACAGTTGCCTCAGTTGTGAACATTGAGGAATTTAAAAGAGATGTATTCCAAACAGGAGAAAATCTCACTGCAACTGGAGTGAAGAGAAACAAAAATTCCTGTGGTTCAGTGCAGGATGAGGAGCCATGACTGATCGTTCAGGAAATAATCATCTCCAAACTATCCACAAAAATGCTAATGAATTCAAGTTTTATATCAGCAGTGTCATATTGGAAAGAACATTCAAGGTAAACCTACAAAGGTATAACAAGAAAGACACAACCAAAAATAATCCTCTTTCAAAACTATTTAATTCCTCAGAAAAAAGTCCTTTTTGCCTCCGAAGGTTCCCTTACAAGTCTTCTGACCACCAAGTCTACACAGATTCCAAAACCTCAGGATAGGTAGGGTGTAATAACTAGCAGAATAACTGAATCATCACAAACGTCTTAGAGAAGAGAAAAGGCCTGGTGTGAGTCTAGGAAACTCCTCATTGGCACTGCATCGGTCTGCCAGTTATCACAACTTACCTAACGTTGAGGTTATTGAATGCTTTAAAATCCCAGGAAATAAACCAAATTACCACACTGAAACAGACTACACCAATTGAGAGTCTTGACAAGGACCAAAACATCAACTCACATCCCACCTTGAAGAATGTCATTATAGTCCCTTTCAATTTATGTTCCTCAGGCCAACTTTCGACCAACAATTCTCTAACTTGTTTCAGTTTCACATCACTTTAGACTGATGGTTCTTGCCACTTTTCTTCAGTGATAGTCCTCTTAGGGTCTTCTCCCTTGTCCCCTGTATTCACGTCTTCATCTTCCACTAATTCTCCTCATACAACTCTTCATGTCTCCCTAAAGGAAATTGGGACATACAATGCACATGAACATGATCTCGCCCCAGCATGTATCTCAAAGACCATTGATATTCTTTACGTTTGCCTGTAAGGCGGACTAAACATGCTGTTAAGGACCTACCCCATCCTGCAGAAAACGTGCCAAGCAGAGGTTTATGCTCCGTTCTTAAAACAATCTTCATGCCCCATAAAAACTGTCTCAAATTTTGGGTTGGCTATCTACTAGCCAGTAATTGTTTTTCAAGGATGGCATAATTATGTTCAGAACGTCATAATGTCCTTGAAGCGTATGACAATACCCACTCTTCTCTCTTGTGTCGCTGCATCAATATCGCGCCAATTTGCTAAAGTCAATAAATACCAACCACTATTTTCTATCCATATATGTCCTTAAAATAGGTGCACCCACTGTTTCATTTTTTAATTTCTCAAATGCATATTGTTGACTTGAACCCTGCACACACTTTTCACCTCTTTTAAGCAGTTGACACATAGGATCAACCTTAATGGCATAATGTTCAACAAACTTTGCAATAAATTCTATTAATGCAAGAATGACAGTAGTTGATCATTTGTAGAAAGTGCAGCAGCCTCCAATATTGCCCTCTGATGGTTTTGTTTTGGTATTATTTTATCTATTAATATTTTGTGTTCTAAATACCCAGCCCATTCACATTGGAAATGACATTTAAAATACCTCAAAGTTAAACCTTTGCTCTACAACGCTATCAACAGTACCTGCAGATTCTTATTATGTTACTCATAATCCTTTCCAAAGACAGCTAAATCGTCCTAAAAGGCTACTTCACATGCAATTCCCTCAAGACTTTTTTCATAATTGTTGAAACAACGACCCAACACCTGCCAAATCAAATTGCATTCTCCAAAACTAGCAAAAGACACACAGATGATGGACAGAATGCAGAGCAAATCAAACATTCACCCTAGAGATCTGGGTTTGATCCATCATTCTTTTGCTCATCATGCCACCCCAGTTTAGGCCCAGCCATATGCAAATCAGTCTTGACCCTGGGCCTCATGGGAACAGTCCAGACCGAACTGCCAAGCCAGGTCCTCCGTTTACTGGAAACAAGCATCCTGGGTCCGGTTTCGGGGCATCACTCCTCATCAGCCAGGCTAGCATGAATTCAGGTGAGCTGGGGATCCATGTCTGGGCATACCTGGCACACTTAGGGTGAGAATGCAAATTACACACAAATGATGGACAGAATGCAGAACAAATCAAACATTCACATCCAGTCAAGAGATCTGGGTTAAATTCATCGTTCTTTTGCTCACCAAGCCACCTCAGTTTAGACCCAGCCACATGTAAATCAATCTTGACCCTGAGCCTCATGGGAACAGTCCAGACCGAACTGCCAAGCCAGGTCCTCCCTGGACCGGAAACAAGCATCCTGGTACTAGTTTCGGGGTGTTGTATCTTCCCCTCTTTCTCCCCTCCTTGGTACCTTCCGTCCACCCCCTCCGTCCCTCTTACCTTGGTATCTCCCGAAGCTCTCCTTAGAATGTTGACAACCTGCTCATGTCAGAGAGCGGATGGCTTGAATAAAGTGACAGTTGAACTTCTACTGGTGCTTGTCACTTTTATTACTACACTGGCGACGAGAATGGGATGGGGGGCAGGACAAGTCATCTCCCCTTTCCGTGTAGCTCTCAAACGGTGCGGGACGAGCTGGGTACCTCCTGGATTCCGTAATTTTAAGGAAGACAGTCTACGAGATAAACGACTGGATCACCGAGGTACGTCAAGTGGTGGTCCCAGCAAGTTCCTTCCGTTTTTGGGGTTAATTCCAGTCAGGAAGAGGTAGCAAATAGGGACAGAAGAGGCCTCTCCCTTTCTAGGCCACCTGGTTGACTTTTTACCTCACGTTAACCTCTGCTCAGGTTGGGTTTTCTGTGACTTCCTCCTCATGGGCCAATTAGTGTTGTACTCGGCGTTACCCATACAGTACTTTGCTTCAGCCCTGTAAGGTGCTCCAGCCCTGTAAGGCATTACTGTGCTTCTTTGGAACTGTACTTTTGGGCGGAGTGCTTGCGAAAAGAACCAGAGATTTCAAGGTTAATTAGCCATTTTTTCTACGTTAAAGAGGTTCCTGGTCCTAGTAAGCTGAATTGAACTCTCGGGGGCTACCAACTTTACCAGGCACCTTACCAGATTCTACTCCCCTAGTTCACCTCTTCTTGCATTTGGGGGGGTCAATTACTCCCTTCATTATGGGTACCCCGGGAATATGTCAACCTCCCTCATTTCTCAATGAATGTGGCGATCCTGATATCCATTGGAAGGAATGGACAAAGCTGTTTGAGTCATATTTGATAGCTATGGGGGGGGAAAGATTTTCTGCATTACGGAAACAGCATATTCTCCTACACAACATGGGGGTACATGGTCGCAAGGTATATGAGACTCTCCCAGAACCGGAGTTGGAGGAAGAAGAGGACCTTGATGTGTATGAGGTTACCATGCTAAAATTAGGTAATCATTTTGGGGATAAAATAAATGTAGTTCTGGAACGTCATAAGTTTTTCAGTAGATCACAAGGGAAAAATTAATCGGTAAAAAACTACATTGCCAATTTGAGAGGTCTTACCCAAAGGTGTGATTTTGGGGAGCTCAATGACTCCTTGATACGTGACCAGTTAGTCAGGTGCACAAGCAATAGTAAAATCCAAGAGAAGTTGTTATCCAAAAACCCGTCGTTGGAGGAAGCGGTGTCTATTGCCCAGTCTATTGAACATACGGCAAAGTGCATGAGAGAAATAAAAGTGTCAGAAGAAGTGGTTGCGGCAGTTCAGGCAGAATCTCCTAATAGGAATGTCCTTAAAGTCAGAAGTAAAGGTGAGTCATCCAGTAAGTTTCAAAAAGATCACTCGGACCTCAAATGCTACAGATGTGGGAGCAGCAATCATTTGGCCAACAATCCCATTTGCACAGCTCGCAATGCCCACTGTAAGAAATGTAACAGAAGAGGACATTTAGCCAGGGTGTGCAGGGACAGTGACAGCACCCAAGTTAAAGCCGTCAATGAAACCAACGTTGAGCAGCCAAGATTTACATTCCAAGTAAAAAGTACGTGTGGCAGTATTCCTTTTGAATACCCTAAATGCAGCATTACAATTAACGACACATGTATTGAAATGTTCGCAGACTCATGCTCTCCATTCACCCTATTAAACATGGAAGATTACATGAAAATTAAAGGGGATTCAGGTATGCAAATTTCTAAACCTGACATCACACCCCAGGGGTACACCAAAGACCCCATTCCATTGGTAGGCATGGTGGAGACCGAAATAAATTTCAAAGGGAGATCCACGGTGGGCAAGATCTACCTGGTCAGCTCGGGTTCTAACCTCCTTGGGTGGCGTCACCAGAGAGAACTGGGGGTAATTCTGGATCCTAATGGTAAGGAACAAGTCAACGTAGTCAAAGGCGCCACGGGGGAGTCACCCCTATGAGACGAATTCCCCCACCTATTCTCCAATGAGCTGGGGATTTTGAAACACTTTCAGCATAAAATAAAAATCAGACAGGGGGCGAAACCTGTGGTACATAAGACTCGCCAAGTTCCTTTACTGTTAAGACAGCCTCTCAAAGAAGAACTCGATAAACTCTGCCAACTAGGCGTCATTATACCCATTGACGCTTCGGAGTGGGTATCCCCCATCGTGATAGCGTCTAAGGCCAATGGTCAGGGCATTCGCCTTTGCATCGACTTACGCAGTCTCAACGAAAACATCTGGGTCGAACGGTTCCCGCTTCCCAACATCAATGAAATGTTGAGTACCATGGGGAAGGCCAAGTTCTTTTCAGTCATAGACCTTTCAATGGCATATTACCAAGTAGACCTTCAACCTGAGTCTAGACCTCTTACTGCATTTGCAACACCATTTGGCACCTATATGTTCCTAAGGATGCCTTTTGGCCTTGCATCGGCGGCTGCTGTCTTCCAGAAAATGATGCAAAAGGTATTGGAGGACATCCCTAACTGCATGTGTTTTCAAGACGATGTTCTAGTCTATGGTGCCGATGGGGAGGAGCATGACCTCATTTTCAGAAAAGTATGTTCCAGGCTATCGAATGCAGGGTTATCGGTTAAAAAGGAAAAATGCAAGATCAAAGTCATGGAGGTAGACTATCTGGGACACAATCTTTCCTTTGAAGGGATAAAACCCAAAATGAGCTTAGTTCAAGCAGTGGAAAACGCTCCTCTTCCCTCAAACAAGGAGGAGCTCAAATCCTTTTTAGGGTTGGTGGAGTATATGGCCAAGTTCATACCCAAGTTTTCAGAAAAATGCGAGTCCCTACGGGAACTATTAAAGAAAAAGAGTGAATTCATATGGAAAGAGATACATTCTCACTCTGTAAATGCCCTAAAAAAAGAGATTGTGGGTTCACGTGCATTGGGACCGTTTGACCATAGGAAGAGGACCATCCTATGCACGGATGCATCCAACAAAGGGCTTGGAGCCACCCTATCTCAAAAAGGGGAGGGGGGGGAAACCATCATTGCCTTCGCCTCCCGTACTTTGAGTCCACCTGAACGGAACTACTCCGTAATTGAGAGGGAGGCGTTGGCCTGCTACTGGGCCATCAACCATTTCAAGTTTTTCCTGTGGGGCAGTAAATTTACAGTCCGCACGGACCACAAACCCCTAACGCACATTTTTTCAGCCAAGAAATCCCTCTGTGAATCACCCAGGATAGCCAAATGGGTCTTGGGGCTGGAGAAATTCAGTTTCAGAATTGAATACTTGCCGGGGAAGGACAACGTCCTTGCAGACTATTTATCCAGGTCCCCGGTAGAAACAAACATCGAGGAAGACCTTTTGGATACCCCCATTCTCTCGATTCCTCTGCCTTCCTTTTCCAAAGAAGAATGGAATAACGAAATGAGCAAAGATCCAATAATGGAGGCACTAAAGAATTTAATCATAAAGGGGTGGCCAGATAAATGTGGGGATGTGGTAGAAGAGTTAAAAGATTACTGGGAAGTCAGGAATGAGCTTACCATTCAGGAGAACAGAATCTACTGCAATTCTAAAACTGTGCCACCCGAGACCTTGAGAGACAGAATAGTAGACCTTGCCCATGAAGGCCATTTGGGAAGAAGTATCACCAAAAGCAAAGTAAGGAACAACTTTTGGTTCCCAAGGATGGATTCTAGAGTGGAGTTAAAGGTAAAAGACTGCTTTAGCTGTGCTAAGAGTGATAAATCCAAGTCATTACGTAAGGTCCCCCTTTCACCGGTGGAGGTACCAGTTGTTCCATGGACCAAATTGGCCATGGACATTATTGGCCCCATGGATGCTCTAGGCCCACTGAGAAGGTTCATGTTTGTACTGGTGGACTACACCTCCCATTGGGTCAATGTCAGGTTCACCCCTTCCACCACGACCAAGAATCTTGTGGCATTTTTGGAATCTGTATTCTCATTTGAAGGTATTCCATCTACTTTAGTAACTGACAATGGGGTGCAGTTTACATCAGATGAAATGATGACCTTCCTAAAGGAACACAACATCAAGCATGAGAAAACGGCCCTCTACTGCCCTAAGGCCAATGGCTTAGTAGAAAGGATGAACCGTATGATTAAGGAACATATTCAACTGGCAATGTCTAACGGATTCAACGTAAATGATTCGCTTAAAGACTGTTTGTGGGCCTACCACACTGCACCCAACCTTGTAACAGGAATCTCTCCCTTTGTAATGTTAAGAGGGAGAGAACCAGGCACCAAGTTGAACCCTCTCTGGCTAGAAGGGGGTAAGAAGGTTGTCTATGACAGGTCTGAAAGTCAGATTAAGGTGCAGCAACATCAATCCCGCTACAAAGGCTGGTATGATAAGAAACATGGGGTGAAGGAGTTGGAACCTTTGGCTAATGATGCTGTGCTGATAAAGAAACCCACTAGGGTTAAAGCGGGACAGAGTAAATTTTTCCCTTCTCAGAACGTCAAAGGGAGGGGGAAGAATGTGGTGGAATTGGAGGATGGTCAAGTTTGGAGTGGGGATAGAGTAGCTAGGTAATGCTCCCTCCATGTTCATTTGTTTATGTTGGGTAAGGAGATGTGTTGTATCTTCCCCTCTTTCTCCCCTCCTTGGTACCTTCCGTCCACCCCCTCCGTCCCTCTTACCTTGGTATCTCCCGAAGCTCTCCTTAGAATGTTGACAACCTGCTCATGTCAGAGAGCGGATGGCTTGAATAAAGTGACAGTTGAACTTCTACTGGTGCTTGTCACTTTTATTACTACACGGGGCATCACCTCTCATCAGTCATGCTAGCTTGAAGCTAGTGGCACATGAGCCCGGGACCCTCGTCTGGGCATACCTGGCACACTTAGGGCGATTATGATGCCATAGGAAATGGCTCCGACCCTTAACTCAGGTCCACCCGGCATCGTAATCAGCCACTTTGTGTACATTTTACAAACTCTTGCTGTATCTTATAAATTTGAGCCATTACATATGATCAGGTATTGAGAGATCAAGTGATGAAAATTAAAACCAAGACGATTCAGGAATAAATATAGATGGGCACAGAAACAATGCTAAGTGGCACATTAATATAGTTAAAGGGATTAAACTATCTAAAAAATATGTCAATGAAATAAAATGTCAAGGAGCTAAACAAAGTGAAGTTGGACTAGACATTTGCACCACATAAATAATTGAAAATAGCAAAAAGAGGAAAGACTATGAGACCAAGGGTTTCAAGAAAAAATAGCTTTTCAAGTTATTGATGAGGTAATCTCTACAATGTGGTGAACTTTAAGGATTGTCTCGCAACTGATAAAGTGTGCATTTCATCTAAAAAAAAAGGGAAATGTTTGTAGAGATTGCAAAGCTAACTTAGGAACCAGGGTTAACTGTTTTACATGGTAAGAGAAGGGTGATCTAATCTGAATCCTAATGCATTTCTTTTTGTGAGAGACCTGAGAGATAAATGCTGTATTGGTTTTTCTAAATGTATCCTTAGAATTGATAGCAAGGAAGTGAGCATAATGATAGATTCCTGTGCTTGGTAAAGCATCATTGGTAAAATTTTAATGTTAACGTTAAGATATGGGGTTTCAAAGAAATTGTATCCTTTAGATGTCCAAACAGAGAGAGTATACAGGCAAAGCATTGACCTAATGGGGTTTTCCTGGGTTCTCCATATTCTTGAAACCACAGTGCCTCTCAGTGATACTGCTGTGGTGCACACATTTCTTCTTCATTGTTCTAGAGAAATCCAACCTGATCAGATGTGTAAGCACTGCTCTAGATCTCGCTCAACCTTGTTGCTAAAGACATTGAGAATGAAGCGTTCACACGTGATAAACTAAGCAAGAAGTTTATTCCACTAACAGGCGCAGCATAACACACCCTCTTCTCCAGCACACCTCTAACCATCTCCTGTCCACCCACCACATTCCAGAACACATTTTCTACAATATTCCATAACAATATAGGATCTTTTTACTTGTCCAAATTTGGGCAATAAATAACACCGGATGAGGTAATCACCATGGTGGCATACACGGGGTGGAGAGTTCTTTTAATTACTGTTTGCCCGTCAGTGCCCCTCACTATTTTCACCACATCTGTAACCCCTGCATCTCATTGGTTGATTGCAGTTAAAGTGGAGCTGTTTGGCGAATAAGGGAAAATGTGTTTGTGCCTCTACCTGAATCCTTCAGCAACTTTTAAAATAATTTTTAAATGTGTTTTCTGCTTTTCACCTCATCACCCAAACCACTTCCCTTATGTCACTCTCACACCTTTTTCTTGCACATGAGGTTGAATGACTAATAGAAACTTGGAAAATCTAATAGAGATGTGCCAACTCGTTGGTGGATGTTGGTGGTGGAAAAACCACCTCGCAATGTGTCCTAATATTGTGATGATTTCCATCCTGAGAAGTCCTGTTCATTAGGATTTCCATGCATCCTGAGATGTTCAGAATCATCTGAAAGATATGATTTCCAATTCCCCAGTTTGCTGAAAGGGTCTTCCTCTGTACAGTCTTACCGGTATAATTATAAAGTGCCTTAGATAGCTCTCTAGGATGTACAAGCCTTGTTCTTGCAACTCTGAAAATAATAAGTCAGGATGTGCAATTAAATTTCCCCAATTGTCATATGTTTCTGCCTTGTTACTTTTAATATAAATATCATAGCAATATCCATGCAAGTCTCTCATGTCTGGTTACATATCTGAGGATTATTGGCAAATCAGCATGATAGGTTCTCCACTGCCTTCACCACTTTTTATTTTGGCCATAGTGTTATGTATTTGGAGCTTTTATACAGCTTGATTCAAGAGGAGCAACTCACCTCCAACCATAATTCTTTTTAACACATTTAAGAAGTCATAGAATGTGATTTTTTCACCATGTTTCATTCTATCAGAACAGTTGTGGAGGGTGAGTTTTAAGGCAGTCAATCTGTAACTCTCCCATTGGATGCATGGGTGATGTTCTCTTGATCCAGCCTTTGTTCTCCATCCAAACTTTCGTTTTTGAATTCTCTGTGGGTCTTGAGGTTAGCCTGATTTTCTTCTTCAATGCTTAACTCCTTTATTTGAAGTATTTACACTCCAAGTCCTATGGAATGATGCTCTTTGAAAGGGCTGTATTAACAGTCATGAAAGGGATCTGAGTAGAAGAGTTTACTGATACCATTAAGATTATTAGAACTCACTTCCTCACTCTGTTGCTGTTTGTGGCCCTTCTCTATAGCATGTCTCTCATTCTCTTGAGCGATATTGACTTACTTTTAGGCTATCAGGGGCAGGACTACGATAACTAAAATGCTGCTGAGCCTAAGGCAAAGAGAGCAAGGAGGCGGGAGCTCTTTATCACGCCAGTCGGGCACCTTCAAATACAGCACCTCTCTTGCGCAGCGCGACACATGCCCAGGTGCATGGCCATCAGTGTCCAGAAGAAGCCAGGCTGGGCCTCCTCTCTTTGCCTTACTTTTTGTCTTCTGTTATTCCTTGGAGGCCTATTTTTCCTGAAATATGGGCAAATGAAAAAACTGTGTGCAATTCCACACAAGGCGACACATTTGCTACAATCAACTCTTCTTTGGTTGGTGCGTGACGCAAGTGTTCTCTCCAAGTAAATAGAACTAAATGAAAGGCGACTTTCTCTGGAGGAGGTAAAGGGGTTGTCACCTGTGCCGACTTGCTCCGATGACCATCATGGACCAATTGCCCAGAGGGAATGGAAAATGTATACTCTGATTATGCTGACAATTCTTTAGCTATTGAACCCCAGGGTAAAAAGAAGAGAGGTGGGACTCTACGCAGGAAGGCCCAGACTGTATGTATGGGGGTTTAAAACAATCAGGACAATGTGAAAGTACTCCAGCTTATTTTAATATTGATGAAGTAGGTAGTAGGGTTGAAACCATAATGAAACTGTATTTAAAACCTCTAAAGGATTGCCTCGATTGTATACAGACTAAATTGTCCAATTTGTTTAATCATAGTAATGTTAGCCCCCATTGAGGCAACATCAGCCCTGCCTCGAGTCCCCTACTAACTCATGTGACTCTGATAATGTGGGTAGTGGTGCCAGATTTACACAACCGACTGCTCTCTGCAGCACTGACACTCGGGGGGAGTGTCCTTGTCCTCTGTGGCTTCGCAGGGCCAACCATCGCTTGCCCATGCTCATGTGCCTAATGCTTCCATGTCCTCGGCCCCTCATTCTGTACAAGGCATTTTGCCTGATCAGTCAGGATGCGGAAGACATGCGGAACGTGCTTATAGTAATAACCTAGAGCAAGGGGGTACTCGCCAGAGGCTCCCTGGAAGGGAAATGCAGGTCTTGAATCTTCCCCCCATAGTGTGTCCTTAAGTTTTAATTTTGACTAATGTACCCAGGCTTAAAATGGTCCAGACTGAGGCTACCGAACACTTGATCCTGAAAGTTCTCCCCTGGCTAAATAAGCATATGGGTTTTGATCCCTCATTATCATATCAAATCCTACTGGCTATAATGGTCGTCTGGGTGGGGCCATCTCCAAAGACAATTCCCGGTAACTCTATAGTAGTCAGCTTTAAAGATCCAAATATTGTCCTAAATCTCTTAACCCCTTCGCTGCGGCGGGAATTCCGCCGCAACGCTGGGGGGGGTTTGGGGGCAGCGCGGTGGTGCTGTGCTCATGACGGAGCCACTCCGTCATGAGCCACGGTTGAGCTGTGCTCATGACGGAGGGGTTCCGTCATGACTCCGCCCACTGCGCTAATCGCCCGCACAGGCGGGGAATCAGCGCAGCGTGGGAGGAGCGGCGGCCAACGGCCGCAGCATGACGGAACCACTCCGTCATGAGCACACAGCACCCGTGGCTCATGACGGAGTGGCTCCGTCATGAGCTCTGAAGGGGTTAAACCGACCGAAATGCCCTCTCCCAGGGTTTCCAGATATGTGTTGTGCCTGAGGGCCTCTGTTATAATCCTCGTAATTTTAGCCCATCCCCCGTCAACCCTGCTTAAATGCTTCCTATGGGGTACAATGCTGCATATAGAGTGGCCATCTCCTCTGGGGTAACTCCCGGCAATACATTTGACACCCTGGAAGGGATGAGGGTGTGATTGACTGAACTTTGCTCCCGAGGCAGAGTTTTTTAGAAACAGTGGGGATAGGGTAGATGAACATCGCATCCTCCTCTGATGGGCGCTGCATGGATGACGTACTTCAATTTGCTTTCCAAACTACTTCCCAGTTCAGTAATGAGATAATTCAGGTAACTCAGGGAGAGTTAGTTACCAAATCATCGGATTCGAGCAGGAAGACCAGCAGCACCAGGAGCTCTTTGGCCTTCTCTGATTATTTTCAATATACAGCGGGGGAGGCGGAGTCCAATAACTCTGTTAATTGTAATAATGCGCGTATTAACATGCCCGTAGATAATTCTGACGCAGTCAAGATTTTATCATGGAATATAGCAGGACTGAGGAAAAAGTTGGGAGTGTCAGCCTGGCTAGTGGCATACCATCATGTTATCTGTCTACAGGAAACTTGGGAGGGTGAGCCAAGTAACATTGATGGGCATAGTGCATATCATACTCTGTCTTGCTCCTCAAATGCTAGCAGAGCCAAGAGGGGATTAGTTACATTTATTGTAAACACTTTCCCAGGGGTTGTGATTAAGTTCTGTAATGACTCAGCATGTTTCCATCTTTTGCTATGTGACTATCGAAAGATTGTGATTTGTTAGTAATTAATCATTATATAAACTGTTTTGATGGGAAAGGTTCACAGGTGGTGATTGCTTTAGATTCAATCATACAGACAATATGTATTGATCACCATAGAACCTTGAGGTTGCTTTGGGTGGGCGACTTTACCTCCTATCACTGTTTAAAGTGTACAACACCAACCTGTGAACTGATAGAGAATAAGGAGGAGACTTTGGTGCATGTTAGACATAATGAATATGGTAATGTCTTAAATAATTTATTGATAAAGCTCAATTTTGTGACGGTAAATGAATTGATGGATTCAGAAGAGGGTCTTGCACCCACTTTTATGTGTATCGATCTTGTGTCCACAATAGATTAGATTCTGTTTACTGAGGACTGGAACACATTGGTGGATACATTTGAGTCTGAATTCATTGAAAGCTGTGCTGTAGGTTGGAGTTAGAGAGGGTCGCAGCATTGGATTCAAGCTAGATTTGGCAAGGGAAAATGGGTTTACAATCAAATGGGACAAGGTGTACAAGGCTACTTTTTTCTAGTGTTCTCTCTGATAATCAGGCTAAGATTACATTGTGTCTGGATCCGGGAGCTGTGACTGTATTGATTAAGCCAGCTTGCTCTGACATTGTGGCGACTATAAGGCAGGCCCTAACACAAGAAATCCACTCTGCAAAGTCACATTACCCGGGTTCGTTTGACTCGGCCTGCACTAAAGCCCTCGCGAACTTGCATATGGCCTTACGCACTGATCCAAGAGACAGGGTTCCCACTAGAAATGCGCAGGTAATATGGAAGAAGATCTAAAAGCAAGCACAAAGCAGATAAAGGAGGATGCATACAGACTGCTAGCTTACAAAAAAAACATAGACTTTGGAGGGTTCTATATGCTCCGTGCTTCAGGAAAGCTGCAGATTCCTCAACGGATGTTCATATTCATGAATCAAAATGAGTTGAACATTTTCCCAACATCTATTTAAATAGGTTATTGATGCTGGATGTAGTGGATCCTGCTGAGCCAGGAGGTGGTCCCGATCTTCTAGTTTTTGAATTTAGAGGCGGTGCAAAGGGCATTAAAAGGAAAGCAGCAGAGGAAAGGCTCTTGATCCAGGCCTGTTGAGGTTTATTTAGACTGCCAGGCTCTGTGATTACAAATGTTTTTAATGTCATTGCGTGGATAGGTCCACTTTCCTCCTGGAAAAGCTCAGTTATCATCCTAATCTCCAAAAAAGGAAATAGATACCTGAACAAGATTTATAGGGAAATGTCTCTCCTGGATGCCATCTCTAAAATTATGGGCCGTATCCTGTTGCATAGACTGGAGAATTGGGCACACTTAAAAAATATCCTAGAAGACACCCAATATGGATTTAAGAAAGGGTTAGGTACTATGGACCAATGTCTGAATCTGAGTATGCTAATAGGCAAATATGCAGTCACCAAGAAGGGAACCATCTTCCTTGTCTTCATGGATTTAATGGCAGCATTTAACTGTGTCTCATGTTCCAAACTCTGGTGTATTATGCCTGAGATGGGCTTAGAGAAGGGCATTCATTTCATAACACAGCTGTACTCTGAGGCAAAGGCATGTGTACGCTATGGCAGAAATGGTGAATGCACCGAATCCTTTAATATAAATCAGGGAGTGAGGCAAGGGTGCATCTTTGCCCCCTTCCTATTTTATCTTTATATGGCCAGAGTGGAATATGCACTAACAGTGAGAGCTAAGGACACTCCCTATATAGGAACATGTCTCCTCCCAATAGTTCTTTATGCAGATGACACAGTTTTAGTGGCAAGAACTGGGAGAGCGCTGCAAGGGTTAATTGATGATTACACCGCTTTAATGCAGGAGCTGGACCTACAGGTTACGAAAGTAAAACCTTTACTGTGATTTATGGGAGGAGGCTCAAGAAAAGACTGACACACTTCATTGATAAGGCTAGAGTGTGTGAGGCTGCCTCCTTTCCTTATTTGGACATCCTCTTTGATAGCAAATGTCTTTGGAAACCGATGGAATCAAACAGGATTGCTATGCTGGAAAAGTCCATTGTGGAGTTACATAGCTTTTGTAAAAAATTAGGTTACAAAAAGGTAAGAGAGCTTTTAACCATCTATGCAACTAAATCTGTAGCAATAGCTACATATGGGGTGGGCCTATGGGGTATGGCCAATGTACATAATATACAACTAGCTGAAAATGTTTTCTTTAAAACACTTTTCGCATTTCCCTGTAGCTGTCTGAAGGCCATTTGCCATGACTAACTAGGTTCTCCCTATATTGTGGCTAGGATGAAACTAGCGCCACTTTTGCCTTGGCACTCTAGTTGGACTCGGGAGAGTGCGCTACTGAATCAGCTCCTCCTAAAGGATTGCTTGAAACTGCCCCCAGACCTAGACAATCCTTGGCTTACATATGTGAAATCTATATGTATGATGATTGGGCTTCCTGATCTATTTTCATCTCACAATTTATACCTGGGCTACAGCAAGGCCAAGCTAAACCAAATAATCTTGGCCAATGCTGCGGCAAAAAAGACTGGTGTCTGATAAACACAAAATATCGGTGACCTCCTACAATTTGGTGCATATACAAGAAGGTCTTCAAACCTAACTTTCTTTAACTCAGCACCTGCCAATTCTTTGAGTCTTAACCAGATTCCGTTTCAATTACCACCCCCTTATGGGTGGGTTATGCAGCGATAAGTTATTCACAATCAGCTTTCGGTCCTTACATCCTGTGATTGTTCATCTACCCAGTCTAATTTACACATTCTCTTCTTTTGCTCCTTTTTATAACGGCCCTAGAACAGATCTCTTTTTGGCACTTTGTAAGGTGTTCAGACAGTGTAGACTAGCGCTGTTGTTCTTGAAGCAATTACACTGCCCTCTAGTTTGTTATTTTATGGCGCTTTTTATATGGCAGATTTTAAAAATAAGATGTGCAATATGCTGAAAGGGTGTTTGGTTGTAGATAGCTTTTAAAGACATGACTTTTACTGTTTTGGGTGATCGTAATGTACTGTGAGTGAAAGTTTTATTCATCCTATTTTATTGGAATGATTTCTTAGGCAATATGGCGCTTTCTCTTTAACTTATTTATTTGGGAGGTAAGGGGTATTTATTGTTGGGAATGGATAATAAATGTATATTTGTCTTTCTACCTGTGCTTTTATGTTAAAGAAATGTAGCCAATAAAGATTTTTTTGATGGATTGAACAACTCCCAGACTCAGAAACCCATCTCCTATTGGTCTTTTATTCTTAGAACCATAATTGAGACTACTATTTTTCAGTACATGTGTTCTTATGAACTGTCATGTTCCACCTCTTGCCATGGCTTTAGGGTTAATTGTGTTATCACATGGAGGTAGGCATCTTGGCTTTGGTCAGGCTCCCTAAGCATTATTTGTCATGCAGCCATTCTTTTGGTAGCATGCTAATCTCTAATCAAACAATCCTGGCAAATAAGGTAAGAATTGTCCATAGATTGTTAGGTGGGAAAGAGGGAAAATGTTTATATGTGTCAGGAAAGAGGCAAAACAAAATGTCCCCCTAGAGGTATTTATCTCTCACCTATTAGTAGCTGGGGCCGATGAGAAGACACACTCTAAAGCCCGCGCTGCAATTAGTGGCACCCAGACGATAACTACAGGTGAAATACTGCAAATTGCAATTTCAAGCACCTCCAGGCACAGAATTGTTAAGTCAGCAAACTTCAGACCCGATAATTGCAGGCCCAGAAACATCAGAGAATTTTAGATGCTGCAGTGGCAGGGGCTCTTGGCAGCAACATTGCCTGACCCTCACCGACCCCTGTTGCAATCGGGGTGGGGGGGGGGAAGTAGACAGTACTCCCCGCAGACAGCCCTAAGCCTGCCCTGCACTCCCGCCTTCCCCAGCCCTCACTGGCCCTCATGCTAAGACCTTCCACCTGATCAGAGCCGCTGGGAAATGTCAGTGTTTGTCTCCCCTAAGCAGGGAAAACCATGCATTAATGATACCTATATTAAAAGTGACGCACCAGTAGCGCAAGAGGCTTGTAAATAAGTCCGCCAGTGTCTCCAGGTCTGTGTGGTTATTCTCTCTTATGGGAAAAAATTCTGATTAGCTGCAATTATTTGGTGCAGGGATAGGGATACCAGCCAGAATTGGATATACCAGCCCCAGACTTCTGCACTAGATTCCAGCAAACTCGTAATGTGGACCTAAGTAGGATCATGAGCGTGCAAAGACCAACAGTTTAAAACAAGCATTTTCCATGCAATAGGTCTCGCATTTGCGAGAGTTTAATCTATTGGAATAGTAAATGACAATGCCTTTTATTTATCCCCTTTGATAATTAACACACAAAT
Organism: Triturus cristatus; assembly: GCF_964204655.1. Taxonomy (NCBI): domain Eukaryota; kingdom Metazoa; phylum Chordata; class Amphibia; order Caudata; family Salamandridae; genus Triturus; species Triturus cristatus. The sequence goes on from NC_140588.1 coordinate 100,074,788, forward strand.
AAAAGGCATTGCAATTTACAATGCCAATACCTTAAAATCTGCGCATGACATGCTGAATGTTGCAGGGAAGCATGTTGTGCCTGCAGTAGGAGAAACTCATTAAAGAAAATAGTGCTTACAGACTAAATAAGACGTACCGGGTAACAACAGAAGTAAAGGGGCCAGTCCTCATGAGGTTACAAATGAAGACAAGGCGGCTAAGGCGGGACTAACAAGCCTATTAATCAATCAGAAGCTAGCATTTACGAAGGACAATGACACAACCCAATGGCAAATATGGGCAGAGAGAGGGCGGGGCTTCAAGTCCATACTTCAATACAGCATGCCTTGCAGAGCAGCTAATGCGCTGCCCAGGCTTGACCTGAAAACAATAATAGAATAAACACTGCATGTTCCAGGCCAGATCCATGAAAGGTAATAGGTTTTAGCTAAATACAACAAAACCTGGAGAAATGTAAGTAAATTTTAGTAAAATGTAAGCAAAATAAACTAAATAGCTCCAAACATTTTTAATATATATGAAGGAGACTTGTTATTTTAATAGAACTGAGCAGCAATCAATGTTAAGTTTAAAGTAAAGGTGGAAAAATCTGAAAAATATCCAACTGTCCCATGGGTCTCCTTACTGAATGCAGTCACTTCTAAAAAGGTTCATGCGGCTTTCTTTGAGCACTATCACAATCTATGTTTTTTAAACTTGCTTCCAGGGCCAATGGCATGCGCCGAGGAGTTTATCCCATGCCAGTGGCGTAGCAAGGAGGTTGTGGGGCATGAGTTTTGGGGGCAGCGGCAGGAATCGCGCTCACCATCCCACCCTCCCCAGCGAAGAGGTAGTTGGGTATTTCCATTACAATTGTTCTGTAGCACTCAAATCCAGCACCACCCAAGAAACCTGAGTTCCTCTAAGGATGGAAGGCAAAACATCATGATGTCAAGAAATTACCTTAGGTAAAAACTGAATTGTTTATATGAAAGGCAATTTCCGCAGTGAAAATTGGTCACAATTTAACTCTCAAATGAAAATTGAAAAATAAATGAAAGATGCAAGGATTACTTCTACCATAATGCCACAGGGCCTTACAGAATGCAGCCTTAATGAAGACAAACACCTGTGAAATCTTTGTTTCTGGCAAATGTTAGGTCGAACCACGAGGGCTGCCTTTCGGGCTGGAAGTGGTGCATGATTCTTTACAGCGTTAGTAAGGATAATACAGCTCAGCTTTGACTTTATGCACTGCGCTTGGATGAAACCATATGTCTTGTCAGATTGAGACTAAATTCTGTTTTGACATGCTCATACAAGAACAGAAGTCCTTGCCATTTTATTTTCTCAGAGGACACTTGTCTTGCAACAAATGTTATGGGTAGGCCTACCAGGCACCATAGTGTGCTGTATGCTAAATCAAATTGTGCAAATACTCACTTCACTTGACATCTTCCCGCTGCCTTGCCAATTTTCTTTTCTTTGAAACAAACTAGCCTGCAATAACAGGCGGCCACAGATGAATCAGTAACAAAGGCTTGTATTGAATGAGTGATTTTGATGTTTGAGGAGACTGTCTCCTTCTAATACATTTCTGGTCATTCCTTTGAGGCAAAATAGAGTGAAGATGGACAGCAACGTGCTTTGAATTTAATTCCACTGGTTTGCAAACACATTTATATATTGCTTCAGACCTGGCAACAAAGTGCTTTCGTGGAGGGATAGCGTGCTACTCTGCAGAATCTGGACCAAAAGTGAGGGCTGAGTGAGATTTCCGCTATCCTCTCTCAAGGGGACATATCATGAATGCAGGGATATCTTAAGGATTTTGGGGTTCCCTGTTCAGAACAGCTTTGAATTTATGATCCAATTTCAGCTTTTTCATGCCCTCTTTGGCCAGGTCACTGACGATGCACAGGAACAATTGTCAAAATTTTAAATATGCTTACATCTAATATTCAGGGGTAGTGTCCTGTGTTTTCAATATTGAAACACAGCAGCAGCTCACTAATGTTACTGCAAATAATCTCTGTGACATCCTCCCATTTCTCATATGTGAGGTCCTGTGTTGATCTAAAATAAACTGTTGTTATGGATGTTGCATGAAACATAAACACAACATTGTGTCTTCAATAGACTCACACACATCACCCAGATTAAAAATAAATTAAAGAAAAGCGGTATTTAAAACAATCTGTTTAAGAAATGTTCAAGGTCATTTGGGCAAGACTCTGCAGTACAGGGCTGGCTTTATCAGACCCCTGAAAGGCTGGGGCCTTGGGCCAGATCCCACTTTGCCTATGCCTTTTAATGTTTCTGCATGAATGTGTGCATTCACATAGATCACAGATGAGAGCCTATTTCTATGCAATTGCATTATGAAGTGCATACATTTAGCTCAGAATTTCACTAAGTTAAAGAATGAGCGGCAGAAAGCATAGCGCGGAATCAGTGAGCAGCGATTGTCTCTATTTCCGAACAGTACTATCTGCAGCCCCTGAGCTACCTGAGAGAAATCCTAAATTAAATGTCTGTTTTAGACAGTGCAAATGCATTAAAGCAGGCACACAGCTATTACCAGAGGAATGCACCCATTCATGACTGCTTGCTGCTGCAGAAGCTTGGATCATGCATAGGAGGAAACTGTGACTTAGGTCAATGACAGGGGCGTAACGCAGGCCCCGCAGCCCCCGCAGTGCGGGGGGGCCCCCTTGGCACTGCACTCTGGCCAGAGAGCTCCTGATTGAGCCTGGAGGGGGCCCCTCTTCATACCGTGCAAGGAGGCCCCCTCAATTTTCGTTACGCCAGTGGTCAATGAGACGTGCTTTCAATGAAATATTATATACACACTTAGGGAGCTGAATTGGAGGAGTAAACCCCATCACATCATTGGATGCTTCCAAAGCAGTAACGTTTTAGGAGGTGTACTGACTGGACCAATGGTGGAGGCTGACTTGGGGCTCCAGAGCATATGTGTCATTTATAAATAAGTGACCATAGAAGCAAGAACAGCTCACACGGGTGCTGCAGTTGTTTGCAAACCCAAAGATCAAACCATCACCAAAATACTTTTTAGTCCGTCATAGAACAAAGGATGATAATGACAAGTATCAACAAGAAAGATACTAGACTTGAGGCTTTACCTGTCCAGAGACATACATTCCTATTGCAGCAGCTATATCGGTACGGGCTGAGATGGTTCCGATTATAAAGTCATATTAAGGATGCACTGGCATTGACTGTAATGGAATGTGAGAGCGAGGTCAATATTTAGCTTTGATGAAAATGATCTTGAGGTTTATAAATATGAGCCTTTCAAATTCTCCATTTATCAACTGAAAAAAAAGACTTCTACCCGCCTGTAAGGCATCATGCAGGAAGAATCAATAGGCAGAGAAGCTACTCAATAATTTTCACAACTCCCATCACTGAGACATATTTTGATATTTTTATTTACCTTCGTATAATGGGTTATGTTAAACAGTGGTACCTCCTTTTATGTATGGTGTTCGCCAAGATCTTTACATTTCCCTGAAATTATACATTATAATAGACTTACCTATAAAGGCTTTCAGCCAGGCCACTTCATCCATTGGAATGTTTTGGTCCTGGCCCTCCTTTGAGGGTCGCCTCCAAACTCTGTTGTCTTTACCCTTCTGTTTCATTTACCAGTTTTTGTTGGCTTTTAAGACTCTGGGCACTTTACTATTGTTACTCAGTGCTAAAATGCTTGTCCTCTCTCCCTTAAACATTGTGAAATTGGCTTACACCCAATTGGCATATTTAATGTACTTGTAAGTCCCTACTAAATTGGTACTGCACGTATTTTAAATGCTACTACTGGAACTGAAGCACTGATTGTGCCACCCACTTAAGTAACCTTTTAAAACATGTCCCATGCCTGCCATTGGGGCCTTTGTGAGCAGTTTTAAATTGCTACTAAGACCTAGCAAACTAAACCTTTTGCTAGCCTAAAACCTCCTTTGTTAACACATATAAGACAGCCCTATGGTAGGCCCTAAACAATCCATAGGGCAGGGTGCAGTGCATTAAAAAATTGGACATGTACTTTAAAATTTTACATGTCCTGGTAGTGAAAAACTTCTAATTTTGATTTTCACAACTGTGAGGCCTTCCTCTCCCATTTGATAACATTGGGTTACCTTATTGCATTTAATAAGTGATAACTTCCAATTGAGAGCAGGTAGGAAAGTCGAGTACTCATACCACAGCATGCATCATGGGTCAGCTCACTTCTGCAATTGGTTAACTTCACTGTGAGTGATAGCATTTTTCTTTTTCACAGGGAGCACATCCACAGAATTAGTAGTTCACGTCAGTGCCAGAGACTACTATGACAATATGTGCTTTTAGACACAAAAAAAACTTTTTTGTGTGTTTAGCATCTGTTTATTGTTGATTGGTGAGGGCCTGTCAGCTTCCCAGACAAGATTTTGCCCCCAAAAAATGAAAAACAAAGCACTCATTGACAAAGCCAAAAGGTTGGCAGCCAGTACCAGACCTATTGCCTTTGCCAATGTTTGTTTCTTGTAGGGTTCCTTAAGAGGGTATAAGGAAAAGATATGGCCCGATAGTGATCCAAAGCGAAAAGTGTGGGTGGACTAAAATGGACTGAATCCACTTTTCTGCACCAAGTGTTGGTTTCCCAAATAATGAGAGGTAATATCCTGATTCCCAAAAAAATGCAGCTTGTTAAATATTAAATTAAACACATTTCCAATTAATTTTCTTGTTCAAAAATAGTTGTTGTGCACTGCTATTGTTTGCCAATCCTCACAAGTAGAATAAAAAAGGACCAAATTGAATGTTACAAGTGATTGTGTTTGACAGAACTTCTTGCTGGCTAAGAGGTGAGTCAAGTAATGAGAGGGGCAGCTGTACTAAGAGGATCTCTGGTGACATTTTCACCTAACGAAAGACAACAAAATCTTAGCCACTTAGGTACTCTCCTATATTAGCACAAGGGAGACCCATGGAAGTGCTGCTCTTCATGAAACTAGGTAGACACACACCATAAAACACTGACTTTCCATGTGCACTCAAGGGTTCCCTCCAGCTCTTGGAAACATGAAGGAGATTGACCAAAGGCTCTTACAGGTAGGTCAATTGTGAGTAATAGGAAGTGAAAGGCGAATGAATGTCTGAAAAACAGCAATGTTTCAACTGCATATGGAGAAGTAATCATCCCTCACAGTGGTGAGATGTTGTGCAGTTAAAGAAATGTTTTAAATTATATAAATAAATAGAATTTTTCTCTTCACGTCACGCCTGTCAGGGAGCATTATTCCACCAGTACTTTCTGGATTTAACTACAGAAACCTCTCGCCCTCTTTAACACCAACTGTGATGCAGGCCACTCACCAGTAATGTCCTCTTTAAGATACCTGGCGTTATGGAGAAGTAAATAAAAAACCTTATTGGATGAGAGGGCACAGCACAAACGACTGGCAACTTTATGTGTAGAAAAAGCTGCTTTAATGAGGCAGGTGTACATCACATTATTAAAATCTAGGCCAATGCCGTTTACAAATCTGACTTCCTCACTATACAGGAGTGGTTATCTTCCGGTTGTCCTACCCTCACCCCTAATTACCCCCCAAAATCCTCCAACTCAGACTGCCTGTTACTGCATCTAAAACTTAGCTTTGTGTAACTGTACACCTTTTGCTTCCTGCCTTCTGCATGTGAAAACATACTCCAACCACTCATTGAAACTGCCTCACCCACCTCAACAACAATTAAACAGCTTCCTAATCTGATGAACCTCTCTGCAAACCACCTGCTCATCAGAGACAAATACAAATACTGGCCCCTTGTGCACCTGGTCCAAGAAGGCCAACCTCTATGTCCAAGAAAACACACCTCCCTCAATCGATATATATGAGGATGGGAGGGTGGGAAACAACTTCTGCCCATCTCTGCCTAAGCTACCAGTCACCATGCCATATACCACAAAATAGTGGCTGGTAGCTGAATTTGCCTACCCCACCTGGAAAGCCCCGCGCCGGTCTACTGAGACCTGCCCGAAAATGTACTGACAGCCCCATGGACTGTATCACTCGCCAAAAATGCATGGGGGGTGGGGGTGGGGCTGAGCTCTGCGGTCTCCTTCCTCATGGATCCCCATTGGTCAATTATTCCTCAAAGAGTGGCAGCCCTGCGAAAATGACTTTTCTAGTTCAATTTTTAATTAAGGAGAAATTAAACGAAGGCATTCATTTATAAGGGCTTGTGCAGGTGGTCGGGTTAACTTACAATGTCAAATTGTGAGCTACGTGAGTGGACCCATATAATGTACACTAAATTGCCAGTTTGTGCTGCCCGAGTACTCTCACAAAACCATACTGAATGTGGCCCAAGCTTCGAGCAGAAAAAAGTGGCACACGTATTTGCAGATGGGAGAGGCTCCCAGATTTAAATAATAAATACAGGGAAAGACTAAATCTGAGATATCTACATTAAAGGCAGAAAAAAGGTATAGCTTCAGATACGTACAGTTAATGTAGAGGGAGTTAAAAACATCATAAAGTTTGCAAATGCATTGCTCCAAATCTGTACAACAAATGGAAGGAAGTGTTTTGGCTACATATATGAAATATATACATGAAAAGCGATTTGTAGGTCCACATATGTATCCGAATGAATTGCTAATGCCTAATATAAATGGCAGAATCACTGATGGCGAATCCTTAGTGATGGTGAACTGTGATTTCCCATCCAAAATACTTTTTTTTATTTGCTTTTAACTTTGCTGCAGTTTTATGAACCTGCATGAAACATTGTAATCAATTAGTGATGGTGACGGAGTTCACCAAGTCAATTTTGAATGTAGATCCATGTGGTGGTGGTGGATCAAAAAATAAGGGTCTCCAATTTCGCTCCACTTGGAAAGTCTGCTCAGCAAAATATACTGAGCAGGGTTATGGGTAATTTGGCATGATACTAGAACTTTGCTCAGAGGTATGCTTTTACTTGGTGTGGTTTAAATCCATTTAGTATGTTTTTTGAGAAATTGCTGCTCCAAAAGTTGTCTGGCAGCTTCAAAGGATTAATTTTAGAGATATACTGATCATTAATTTGCTGAGCCTCTGTTTATTTACAAATACCCAGAAGATTTACAAATCTATTAAAAAAAATAAAGATGTTATCGAATAAAGGAGCTTTTGTCTCTGGTGGTTCACTTCAGATACGCAGTCAAATCTGGAAATCAACTGTTCTGATTGTCTGGCCATACTAGAGAAATTTCTGTTGCAGCCACCATTACTCAACATGGTTCACCAAACACCACAATTGTACTAATTTTACAAATACAGTATATGAGGAAAGGGTGAGCCTACCCTGACCACCTACGCCATATAGTGGCCTCCCAAAGGCCAGCCAGCATTAAAATATGTTTTTTAAATTGGATTTTGCCATGGTGTTCAAGGATCCTTATCTAGATTTGAGAAGCTCATGCCCTGCCTTGACCCGTAACTTTACATGTGTTTCAAGATACACAAATCTGTCCAAGGGTCTGGGAACCCAGTATAAAAGTTTTACTAAATCAATTTGGCGCAACCTCAAAGCACATGGCCCAAGGACATGCTCAACAGTAGCTGGGTGTGCATGGTCTTTGGGCACAGAGCATTTGGCCAAACCCCACTGAGCAGACCAAGAGCCATGTGCTGCTGGAGGAGAGCGTACAAGGACATTTGATGCTGTGTGTATGCATGATGTTGGTGGGGGAAGATGCATGAACGTAGCTATGACGTTGGGTCAATGGAGAATGCATGTGGGTATGTGCACATAGTGGTGGTTGTGTAGACATTTAGGGCCAGATGTACGACCCGTTTTTGCATGCGCAAACGGGTTTGCAAACCCGTTTGCACATGCAAAAACGTCATGGGCCAAGTACAAAGCCAATTTATTTGTGACTTGCTAAATAGGTTTTGCGACTTGGAAGGGGCGTTCCTTTCCAAATAGAGAGTCTCAAAACTGTGTACTAATGTTTTGGGACCGCAATTGCGGTCGCAAAACACTCGCAATTACCACCTACTTCAAGTAGGTAGTAATGCATTCGCAAATGGGAAGGTGTCCCCAGGCAACCCCTTCCCCTTTGCAAATGCATGCGAAAATGTTTTTTAAGGGCCGGTAGTGATCCCAGGGACCGCTGCCTACCATTAAAAAATGAAACGGAAACGTTTCATTTTTTTAAAAAAATGCCTCCCGTTTTCCTTTCAGGAAAATGGGCTGCATTTTTAAAAAAAATGCTTTATTTAATGATGGTCTTCTGAGCCCAGCAGGCCACCATCCCTGGGACGGCCTGTCATTCCCAATGGGCTCACAAATTGCGAGAGGCTTTTTAAAATTAATGAGCCTTGCAATTTGTGACCCCATTGGGAATCGCAAACAGTGTTAAAAACACTGTTGTACATTTTATTTTGCGGCTCACAATTTGCGACTCGCAATTAGTCTCAAATTGTGAGGCAAAAACTAAAATGGTCGTACATCTGGCCCATAATGGTTTCAGTGCTTTAACATTATTTCAGGTGAATGGCCGTAAGATGGTTGTAATTTTGTTACAGATGCTGTTGAGCATTGGTAAATGGTGGGTTTATGACCATTGCCACTGTCTATCCGAAAATTGCATTTGTATTGTTGTTTGAAATGTGTTTATAGTGTACATTTTGCACTATGATGTTATCTATTTTGTCACAATGTAGCTACATTTTGTTGGAAAAATCTGAAGACTTGGTAGTCTGTAGTCACTATCCAAATGTTTCATATTTCATCCAGAGTACAAACTGATGTTCACTTATTCCTAGAGTCTATTAAGCTATTTTGTTTCTTATTTGGGTGAGTCCACAAATGTGGGTGAGTTGACAGATATACAATGTGTCCTGCTTGTTGTCACAGGCTATGTCCATTATCTGGTGTAGCTTGTTACATTACTTCCAGTTCACAATGATGTCATTAGTGATGTCATCAGTGATGTAATTTCAAGGTGTCATCACTGATGACATCAATGATGCCATTTAACATATCATGGGTGATGTGAATGTGAGAGCATAAGAAGTGCATAATAGGGGTGCAAGTAATAGTTAGTGAACTGAACTATAACTGGCACATTTCAGTGATTTTTAGGTTTGTTTTGTAATCATAACTGCACTTTAACTGTGGTTTATGCAGTAAATGTCTCTCTTTTTTTAAATGTATGTTAAGATGAAACTACCAAACCCAACTATAACATCAGTTTAAGCTTAGTATTTGTTAGTGAATTTCTGGGTTTTTGAAACGTATGTTAAGATTTTATTAACAAACCTAACTATAACAACACTTTAACATTTGGTTGTTTTTGGTGAATTTCAGTTTTTATATCATATTTGAATGCAATTTGGGACTTTTCCTCTGTTCATAGCTAATGTCTGGCAAGGCCCTGCTCCTCATCCTTTGAGGGTTTCTGGTCCAAGCTGAAGACAGCCTTAGGATATACACAGTGTGAGTGGGGCACACAACCTGGCCCGCATTTCCCCGTTTACTTCTACGGTCCCCCAGAAGCAAGCTTCCCGATCATGGTAGCTACAGTCCTGTGGAAGCTTTGTTCACAATTATTAGGCCCCCTGCTGGTCAGGCCTTGCACCCCAGCCTCCATGAGTGACCAACAACATTGCACACAGTATTTCCAGGTTTGCACATGAAACAAAATGGGCAACTGACCCCACCGTTCACAGCAAAGAGCTGAGTGCAGCAGTAGGCCCTCCATCCACCCCTTTGCAGATGCCACTTGCTGCTGCATGCCACCTTTGTCCATGCACAGTGCTAGGCCCTGCGCCCTGGCCTCCAAGGCAAGCTCTTTCTAAGCCAGCGAACCCATTGTGTACAGCACTGCCCATGTTGCACCCCGACTACAAGGGGCAACCAAGCCCACTTTGCAGGCACTGCACCATGCCCTCTGCAGACACACCAGTGCTTAATTTGAGAAAGAATGAGTGGCACATTTCAAAGCTCTGATTAGAAGCCAGAGGCTGATTCTATTCAAAGTGGGTGCACCAAATACCAAGGATGCGTGGTCTTGAATCCCCCTCCTGCCACTTTAAACCACTACTAAACACTCCCTTCCCAATTATCTCACTTGTGCAGCTTCCTGCTTTCCCAATTTGTGATTATTTTTCTTTCTTTCTCTTCCTCCTTCTTCCCCTTTTGTGTGTTTTTCTCTCTCTCTTGTGCTTTGCAAATGTCTCATGGGGAAAAATAAGTGTTGGTTCCCTAAACTAAGTGTGAGTGGGCACCACTGCCAACCACAGGCTCGAATTAATCACTGCAGGCACCCAACCCTAATGCACACAGCCTTTGGCTATGCACCTCAGGGGTGTGGCACAGAGCCTGGCAAGCCTTGCAGTCTGCAACCTGCAAGGGTTTGTTTTCACTATGCATTGTCTTGAGCCATGTGTCACTAGGGAAGGGCAAAGGGTCTGGTTTGCACCCCTCTCTCTGCAGCAGCCCCAACCTCACTGCCATGGTATTTGACCATACACTGTGGGGGTTGGTCGAAGGGCATGACCTGTGGCCAGTCCATCCACACTGCTGTCTGCAGACACCCTATCCCAAAAACCATGCACAAAGGGTGCAGTGCATAGTACCTAGCTGTGCAGCCCTCACTCTACAGATGCCTAACCCCACTACACACAGAAATTGGACGAAAATATAAAATATTTTGGGAACTTCAGACTCTAGTCTCTGCAGTCTCTCCGAAGCAGGATTACTACTATGGCACCATGCAGCCCAATACAATGTTCCTTACACATGACCACGGTACCATAGTAGTGGTGCCTGCTTCCCAGGGGCTATGATAGTACCATGGACACACACATGGGGATTTCACTGGGTTCTGCACTAGTACAGCAGATACCACAATAACATCTAACATTGTTAGGCATTTTAAATAATGGGGCCCTTTGAAACTCCCTCACATGGGCATAGGGACAAGATGTAGTCACTCTGTGCCCTTGTGTGCCTTTTTAATTTTTTCAAGACTCTCGGACACAGTCCCAGGTCCTGTAATGGCAGCCATTACATATTCACCCAATTTTGCCGTCAACCAATCATACCCCTTTTTGTACTGAGGATCCCGAGAACCAAAATAGCCAATGGGACAAAACTCTCGGCCAATCAGAATTGAGGATTTTTTAATTTGGGGATTGTTATGGATCCATAGTATTGGCAGCGTGTGTGTAATAATATGTAATTTTTTCCCATAATCTTTTTCCTCTTACTGCACCTTAGAAATTCCAGCAATAAAGAAAAATACACATTTCAAGGGTCTCAAGAATCACTCTGCCCAGTGTACCAGGTCTGCATAATACAGCTGCTAATTTGGACAAGTAGTGCCCAAATACAGCAAGCATGCTGAAAGCATTTCCATTTGTGCCCCCATGCACCACCCATGCACAGTGCCAGCGAGGCTGCTAGATTTATACCTGTCAACACAGTAGGTCATCTTCGGGTTTCTACTCTCGCTCCTCGCTGCTTACCATGAACCCTATACCCTGTATTTCAGACCACTTTGCCCCTCCCACTACCTCTTGTCCTGTCTCCTCACTTCAACTGACATCTAGAGGTTCTTCACTTGCCTCCTAACCAAACTTCTTACCGTATGAGACATCAAGGCTCTATTATTTACTTATTATTGCTAGTTTTTATGTTTGTTTTTAGTTAAATAATGTTTATTAAAAGTTCATAAGGCAATCAGTGTACAAAAATGATGAACACATATCTAGAGACATATTAAATGGATTGAAAGTAAAAGTGAAAGATATAACAAGAAACTTTTGCTGTTTTATAAAAAAGAAGAAACAAGAGAAAAGAAAAATGGGATGGGAAATGGAGAGAATAGTGGAGAAGAGAATGGAAAGGAGGGGAAGATAACAGTAGAAATAGAATAAATTCAGAAACAGAAGAGTGCAAAGACAGTAAAGCAGTAAAAGGTAACCACTACAAATCAGCTTGAACTTTTTGATGTATATAGAAGAGGACACGTGGGCTGTTGACGAACTCCACATATTGGGATATCAGACTTTTCATGCACCTGCACAATTCATCCCACACGGGAGAAATAAAGGAGGCCTGACCATATATCTCTCTACGACACAGGATATAAAAGTTGTTAAATATCTATTCACTGATTACTATCAGATTTTAGTTATTAGTTGGGGCCACGTAAAATCTTTGACCCTTATTAATTTTTATAATAATATTCCAATTAACAGCCTAGAAAGCCAGATCGATATACTTATTCAGAGTGTAAATACTATTAAGACCCAGAAAAAGGAGATGAGTCGCTTTTGATCTGGGTGGGTGATTTTAACTGTACAATTTGCCCATATGGATCCAAAGGCATTTGCGGCCTTGGTAAACATAAGGACGATAACCCAACCCATTTTGTTCACTCTAAACTGGGAAACTTTCTTAATAACGTGCTCTTTCATTTTAATCTGTCTTATATAAATGAACTATGTACCCCAAATATTCCCTTTCAACCAACTTTTCACGGGCGGGGCTGTAGTTCAATTATTGATTTTACCCTTATGTCCTCATCCAACGCAGGGTTAATTATAGATTGGGAAACGCATGATGTCCTTTTTGGCGATCACTACCCAATCTCCTTCAATCTAAAAATTAAAAATATACATCAGACCTTCACAGAGAAGTTTACTTATCACCCTAACATTAATTTAGCCACAAAAAATGGCTACTCGATAAAATGGGATAGGGTAAATCCCGTAGATTTCCTACACAAACTAATGGAAACCTCCCGAAATGACATACTTGTCTGCTTAACAGAAAAAGAGGAGTCACTAGAAATTATGACCTCCTTTTCAAAAATCCAACTTGATCTTAAAAAACTGTTAACCAGAGAGCATTGTCCTAACTCTAAAAACAGCCATGGTTGGTTTGACAAAAACTGTACTGGAGCTCTTCAATCTCTTAAAAGGGCGCTGCACGAAACAAATACATCACCAGCCGAGATTCGCAGGTGCAGAAAAGCATATAACTTGGCTGTAAAATCGAGGAAACAAACATTAAGGAAAGAGGCCTGGCTGGCCCTAATTGAAGCCTCTAAAGCTAAGGACAACACAGCCTTTTGGAAAGCTGTCAATGCCCCTTATCTACGAAACAACCAGTCAGACATTATAGATATAGCCATTAACGGGGAAACCTGGGTGAATCATTTCAAACTTCTATATGATAAACATGAAGACCTTAATTATAGCAATCCTCTGATGGATGGGATATTCATTCGAAAATCCACAATTTTATCTACTTTATTCCCAATAGACATATCCTTTTCTTGCCTGGAGATCACAAAGGCAATCAAAGATAGCCCTTCAGGCAAAGCTCCAGGCCCGGATGGCGTTCCGACAGATGTGTATAAAGCCGAGCCTGACTTGTGGGCCCCCCTGCTAACAAATGTTTTAAACCACTCTAATCGACATGGGTTCCCACCGTCTTAGTCCGAAGCCATAGTCGTTCCGATTTTTAAGAAAGGAGACAGAGACGACCCCACCTGCTACCGGCCAATATCGCTTTTAGATGCATTAATGAAGGTAGCAGCTCGGGCAATTTTAAATAGAATACAATCCTGGGCGGAAGAGAATAAGATAGTGTCACATCTACAATATGGATTTAGCCCTGGTAAAGGTACTATAGAACAGAGCCTAAATTTGGCCTTAGTTCTATCAAAATATAATCAGGCAAAAAAGGGAAAACTTTTTGTTACTTTTGTGGACCTGAGTTCCGCTTTTGATTGCGTGAATCACGAGATATTATGGTCCATTTTATCAGAGATGGGTATAGATTTAAATATTTTACACTTTATAAAAGCACTTTACAGCGACGCAGGTTTCAGAGTACGTTTTGGAAACAAAGGGGAGTGCTCTGGCAAATTTTCTATTAAGAGAGGGGTGCGACAGGGGTGCATTTTAGCCCCCCTCCTTTTCACCCTATACATAAACTCCATTGGTAAACATTTAATGGAATCTCAGTATGATTACCCAACAATTCTGGGCATTCCAGCCCCATTATTTCTTTATGCTGATGACGCTGCCATCATGTCTCGAGCCAACATCGGCCTCCAGAGGGCTGTCCAGAAATTTGCTAATTATATGAAAGAACGAGGGCTAAAAATTAATATTTCAAAAACATTTACGATGGCCTGTGGTCCCGGTACAAAGAAAATGCCTTGCCCAATCTTCTTAGATAACAAGAGGATCGAAACCACAGACCAATTTTCTTATCTAGGAATAAATTTTGATAGGAAGGGAAACTGGCTAGCAGCCATTAACGCCAGAAATTTAGCCTTCATTCGAGAAATAGGCGCCCTAAAAAAGTTCTCCTCGAAAATAGGCGGCAGACCAGTGAAAGAGCTGATTGAAATTTACAAAGCTAAATGTGTCTCTACTGCCAACTATGGAGCGGGCCTTTGGGGGATTGAAAATCCATCTCTGATACAACAAACAGAAAATCAGTTTTTACGCCACTTATTAGGAGTCCCTAAATCAACAGCAACCTATTTTATACATATTGAGTTGGGCATGCTGTACATCTCAGATGTTATTAAAATTGCGCCCATACTCTTGTGGCATAAAATCTGGGTTACTCCGGAGACCTCATTAAACAGAGATCTAATTACTGATTGTTTTAGCCTTGATGGACTGACTAACATTAAATGGCTTGCCTATGTAAAAAATATGCTGATCGAACTTGGCCATCCGGAGTTCTTTGTGAGGCCATCAAGTATGGAAATGGTGTCTAGAAAAACTCTAAGAGAGCTGGCTCTCAACCATCTAATTTCTAATAGATGGACCCTAGAAAAAACTAAAACAACAGTCACCGATTTCCAAAAAATAACTATTCATGAAGGCCTCCAAAGGTACCTCTTAACTCAGCCAAACTGCTATGCTCGAACGCTATTGACCCGTCTTAGATTTGGTAACTTTTTCCGCATGATCACATTCTCTGTCTGTAACCTTTGGTCTAATGAAATTTTACTATGTCCTTGTGATAATATTTCTGCCCAATCAAATATACACTGTATTCTATTTTGTAAATTTTATCAGTTTCCCAGGGGAGCCTTTCTAAAACCTATTTTAAAGGCCTGGGGAATCCGTACCAGTAGACCTGCCATGACTAGGCTTTTACAATTAGAAAATGAATGTATTACTTCTGCAGTAATCAGTTTTTTAAAACTGGTCATTAAATTTCGGAACTCAATGCAACCATCTTAAAAAGCATATTATGTCTTTTTATCCTTTTTAACTGTTCCCATTTGTATCAAATATGTAATGAATTTTTATCTATATGTATGTATGCTTTTATGATTTTACTCTGAAAATCGAATAAAGCTTTCATGACTGACTGACTGAGAAGAGGACACAGTATGTATTCCATGTTTATCACATACAAAATTCCACCACGAAAATACAGATAATTTAAACAAGTCTTTTCAACAAGAAAGTATTAGTCCAAAGGCAAGTGCAATAAGAAGGTCTAACTGTCAGGACTGTTCAGACCAAGCCACCCATATGTCTAAAGTTCCTTCCTGTAGTTTGCAAGGTTCATCGGGCCGTTTGGATAGATCACAAAAATACCTGCTTAATAGATGGTCTTCCCTTTTGTATGATAAACGAATGCTTCTCTAGCGGCGGAATTCCAAGATGGCCGCCGGAGGAGAAGTTTGATGTTGCCGGTCTAGTGTTTCACTACTCTCCAAGCGCAGCTGTGCTCGCAACCTCGCTCGCAGCAAACTGCACACTTCAACTGAAGAATCCTGTGAAACGGTCGCATCTCCTTGCGGCGTTTGTTTGGTGACAAATTCCTGAGTCGTGAGTAGTGCAAAGGTTTCACGACAGTATTTTAGCTTCCGCTGCTGCGGTAAGTGAAACATATTCCTATTTTGACAAGGAGTAGTCCAGTGAGAGAATAAATTCTAGTGAGCGCTTCTGAGTAAGGTTCAGGCTGCTAAGGAGAAGGATAATATTTACGAGAGTGCTTCTTGAAAAAAATCTAGACCACATTGGTAGAGAGAGTATTTACAGAGACATTTATTATCAGATGGCAAATGAAAATAAGCAAATACAAGGACAGTCATTAGTCAACTGAGGGCAGTCCTTGCATCAGCCGTGTTCTGGGAAAAGATAACACACTTACGAAGACTAAAGGCAAGAGATAATCAAGTCGTAAACATCTACTAGTAGGTGTAGTTATATATATATGTGTATAAAGATACTTACTGACACTAGTGAAGTTCCACCCGTGTGGAATGAACAATCTTGGAGCTTCGCCAAGGTGATGAACTTGAACATCTACAAAACCAAAGAAGAAGATGCAACACACCATTAGAAATTAGTAAGGTAAAGGAAATTACAATACACAGATAGGGAGAGATAGAGAGAGAGACCCAGACCTAATCAAATATCTTGTTATTATATTTTCTACCTAGATGTCTACTTAGCCGGACAACTACAGATTAACTGAGGCTTAGTAGAAAGCACATTTACAAGAGAATCGTTAGCCACCAAGTTAGGACAGGTAATAATTCTAAGGGCTGAGATTAGATTACTAATGAACATATAGAAATTGCTAAAGTTGTTTTATTTACAGGAAGAAATTACATGAGATGTAGCAGTCCTGTCTGAAGAAAGAAGACGTGGCGTTTTCTCTTTTCATCCCAATCCCCTTTCCCCCTCTTCGCTGTCAGAGTAATATATGACACTGGTAGCGGAGTTTGGGAATTGTGGAACTATCATTGGCTCCTGCGGAAGATTGAAGTTTTGGGACAGGTACTTGACACTAACAATAGAGGTCGAGGAGGCAAAATACCAATACTAGGTGATAGAGAGCCTAGGAAGACCTTCTGTAATGTAAGTGGAATATTACATTGAAAAATGTTTAAACATTCAGAACAAACTGGACAATTATCTAAAATGTGGATTAATGAGCCATTATGTTTTGAAAAAGACAAGCAAAGAGGAGAAACAGAGGGGTCATCTGGTGTATTAACAGCTCTATGGTAAATGAAAAAGAGTGATTGTGTAATACTGGCGGATTTAGAAGTTATAATTAATTTAAGCCATATTCTGTCCCAAAACTGGGGAGAAAATGTGATAGATAAGTCATTTTCCCATAATAATTCTAAATGACTTTTTTTCTATTGGAGTTTGGAGACAGTAAGTTTTTATAGGCTAGGACAGCTTTGGGAATAGTACCATGCAGAACATTATCAAGAGATACAGCTGGTACTAGTGACAAGGAACCAGGTTCAATGTGATGATTGGAGAAACATTTTTGAATAGAGGAGGAGATACATTTATATTTCTCCAAAAAGGGGTCAGGTAATGTGATATTGTGTTTGTAAGTGACTAAAGTTTTCAATAGAATTATCTTTCACAAATTGGTGTACATATATAATAGTTTTTTGCTTCCAATGTTTAAAATAGAAAGATCTAATTTGTAGCTTCAGAAATGTATTCATCCAAACTGAGGAATACAGGAAACATTGATGGAAACTAAATTCATTAAAGAATATTCTATTTAATAAAATGTGTCAATTTTTTAAAATTGTATTTTTAGAAATATAGGTACAGTTTGGCATACGAATAATATATTTAAAAGAAAAATCCTTTAGTAAGGACCATTCAGAAATAATCCACATTGGTATGGGTTGATCTTGAAAATCATTACTCAAAGCGCAACATTTTCTGACTAAGAAAGAGGAATAGTATAATTTAAAATCTGGGACTCTAACACCTCCTTGGAGTCAAGTTGTTTAAAATAGTAATTAGGGATTTTGAAAGGTAACATAGAAATAGGCCCTGATTCACAAAGAACCTCCGCTCTCATGGTTGAGGATCCACAGGGGGGATGGGATCTCTGCACTCATGGCAGAAACTCTGCTCTGATGTTTCTCATTGTGAAGATCTCGCCACAAGTGCAGAGATACCGCCTCGACTGTGGAACCTCCAGCCCAAGTGCAGAGGCTCTTTCTGTCACAGTCAGAACTTCTCTTACCAACTTCAGTTCTTAGAGATGGTTCCCGACTTCTGTTCTTGAAGTTTCCTCTCTGTCCTAGGTAGGGGTGACCCTTTCTGGTAGCCCCAGTGCTGCCAACAATGTAATGCCAAAGCAGACTGTGCCTTCTAGAAGGAGTCCCAAAGAAGAAAAACCCAGAAAGTAAAAACCTCTTACTGCAGGCGGTGACTCCAGAAATGGAAAAGAGGCAAAAAAGGTGAAGGCCAAGGTAAAGGCCTGAAGAGCCCAGCAAGGAAAAGTAGACCTGAAGACGAAAAACTCCAGGCAAAAGCAGAAGGCTCCAAGGATTCCAACAGGAAGCGCCAACAGGAAGCGAAGATATATCAGATAAGAGTAAAGAACATCAACAGGAGTGAGGACACACCAGCAGGAGCAAGGAGTGCTGCAAAGCGATGAACGGTTTGGCCCCTTATATAACCATAGACAGAAAGTGATGTCACGGAAAGTAAGTGGTCACCATCTTGGATAGGGAAAAGATGATGAGAAAGATGGGGAAGATCACTACGTAGAATGATATAACAAAAACCCTCCCACAGCCTTCTAGGAGCAAGACTGTGGAACCATGGGAAGATGAAATGTAAAAGAGATGGCCCCAATGCAAGAGAATGGCCACCTATGGCGTGCCTGAAAGAGAAGGAAATCACTGAAGGCTGCTGCAGTGGAGATGAGGGTGTGCTCAGCTTGCCTGCAATGTTCTAATAATAACGGGCCGCCACAGACTGTGACGTGCCTGAGCAGGTAAGCAAGGCACCACTGGCTGAATGACAGCCCGCAGCGGTATGGAAGCAGAGGACGCCGCGGGCTGTTGTGCAGCCCACGGTGGTGTTGCAGAAGACGCTGCAGGCTGTTGTGTGGCCCACGGCGGTGTGGCAGAGGATGCTGTAGGCAGTTGTGTGGCCCAAGGTGGTTTGGCAGAGTACTCCGCGGGCAGTTGTGCTGCCTGTGGCGTAACACTTTGTGAATCAGGGCCATTGTGTATAAAATATGTGGTACAATCATCATTTTTATAGTATTAAGTCTTCCCCATCATGATAAATACAACGAAGACCAAGTAAAGAGTAAGGCTTGTATTTTGGACTTCAGCATCGCAAAATTATGACATAGTGTTTCTCTAATAATGGGTGGAAACCAAATACCAAGATATTTAGTCTTTGAGGGGCACCAGGTAAAGTTAGTTTTGGCAAACATGTATTGATAACACTGAGGATTTCAAGGCAAAATCTCAGTCTTATTAAAATTGAGTTGATAGCCACAAACATTATAATAGAAGGAAATTTCATGAAAAAATGGACCTAAGGAAGTGAGAGGATTGGACATATATATTAGGTATCAATCGCATATGCGGATTACTTAACTTTCAGAGACCCATGTTTGAAGCTGGATATAAGTGAGCTCCAGGAAAGGTTGCAAACATAGGACAAACAATAAGGGAAATGGAGGCAGCCCTACCTGGTACCTCATGTAAATCAAGGTAGGGGGGAAAAGCAACCATTAACAAATACTAGCCCGCCGATAAAAGTATAGTTATTTGACAAAAGAATTGAATTTTGGGTCAAATCCAAACCAATGAAGGGGAGTAAAAATGAATTGCCAATTAATGCATTCAAAAGCTTTTTCAGCATCGTGTGAGAGGACGGCAAGTGGTGATTTAAATTTTCCACCCAGACAAACAATATTGGAGAACATTCTATCATTATCAGCAACAAATCTTCCCTTGATAACACCTGATTGGTCATATTTAACAAGAAGAGGGACAACAGATTCTAAGTGGGAAGCTAGAATTTCGGCAAAGATCATACAGTCATAATTAATAAGTGATATGGGTCTATATGTTCTACATAATTTGAGATCTTTATCTTGCTTGGGGATTATGCTTATCAATGCTTCAAAAAAGGAGCCACTAGCTGCAGAATTAGAAATAAAAAAGTTAAAAAGCTCTAACTATTTGTGGGGAAAAAATTGAAACAAGGCAGAAATAAGTTCAAGAGAAAACCCATCTGGGCCAGGAATTCAGAGATTTAATTGCATCCCAAAACTCCTGAAGGGTAATATTGGTTTCCAACGCCTCAAAATGTATCTGTAAGGGAAAGTGGACTAGCATGTGGTCATGTAGGCCTTGGAGAGGGAATACCACCATTTTACACGTTCACATTTAAGGTTGTCACCTCTCTTAAAAGTTGACTCTTGACACACATTTGCATGCATGCACATAAAGGCTAATATTCTCTGAAATAGATTTGCTTACATTTATTCTTCTTCGTAGGCATATCATCAGGGCCTTGTACATTCTGTAGCAGGCTTAAGTTCAACTGTTTGTTGTTGTTTGCTCTGCAACAGCCCTCCAAGGGTAGAATTAGTAAATGACTGGGGCTACGGCATGGCAACATGTGTGACACTAATCGTTTGTTTAGACAGAGGAGCATTTTGCTGTCACTGTTGAGGTCATCCCATGCCAGAATTCCAGCTCAGCTGAATTCTGTTTAACTTCCTGAAAAGGCAGATGGCCTGCTCTGCACAAGAACGGGTTTCCAGATAAAACATTCCCACAGGTCACTGGGGAGTTAGATCACTCTAAGGTATCATGGCAGATTCACACCCTCTAAATGCACTAGGCTAGGAAGCGCTGGGTATGAGTATAGATATGATTATATATGTATGCTTATAATCAATGTAACAGCACAATGGTTGAATTGTTTATCTTCTTTACCATTCTAGTAATGGTGATTAATCTGTTCTGTTGTCTTTTATTAATCATTACAATGCATGTATTTCATACAAGAATCTTATTGCTTCAATAAATATTTGAAATGCCAATTCAAGTATTTCTTGTGTCTCCCTTTGGGCGTGAATAAGTTATTAATGAAAGGGTGAGATATGTTTCCAGGATTTCCTTGTGGAATAGGAGTTGTCATGTTTTGAGGTAGCACAAACCATTCGATACCTTGCAAGGTTAGAGGTCCAGATGGTGCACTGTGAGCTAGCCAGGACTAAGTCTAACATATCTTGATGGTGTACGTGGATTCAGTCTTGCGCAGTTTTGATGTTTATGTTGTCCAAACGCACGAACTTACTGATAAAGTATGAACCGTACAACAGGAAGAGGGTTACCATCAAAGAACTTTTGAATATCAGTTGTAGGAATAGTAGTGTCATCATTATATAGTGATTTATAAAAGGATTGAAACACATTAGAAATATCAGCATTGGAAATGAATGCAGAATCCAATAGTTTCTCACTCTGTTTTTATTTTTTTTAAATTAGCAAACATTTTACTGCCTTTGTCCTGTCCACCATGGTAGATAGACTTGTATTAAGCAGAAAATTACAGGCATCAACAATAGCAAGTTTTTTTCGGTTTGATTTAACTTTAATCAAGTCATATAACATGGCGGAACATTTGGAAGTGAAGTAAGCATTACGTTCAAGTGTCTTAATCTGTTATAATAGAAGAGCTCATTGAACATTCAAGCTTTTTTTTCTTGGTTGAGTAAGCAATAGTAAAGGCCAGAAATGAAGCCTTAAATTCATCCCAATTATTGGAAATAGAAGTGTCATCACGCTGGATAAAATAAAAACAAATCATGTATCAAAGCATTAGCTTTGGAAATAAACTGATCATCTGACAAGAGAGAGTTTTTAAATCCCCATATACCTATTTTTGAATCCAGATTGGAGATGCTTAAAACAGCATATTGGGGCATGATTGGAAATGAAAATGGAACCAATTTAAGCTGACTGCAGAGTGGGAAGTTACAATTTAGTGACTAAGATATATTCAGTTCTGGACATAGTGTTCTGTAAATTGGAAAAAAGGGAGTATTGTAATATATCAGGATTACATGCCCTCCGAGCATCAAATGATGGTCTAGATGTAATAGCGGATTGAAATGCTTTATTGGATTTATCTTGTTTGAACTTGTGCTTAGACTTTCTACCCACAAAAGGCACTACAATTGGTTAACATCATCAGCCATAATAATTTTGGAGTGAGAAATGTTATTTAACTTTACCTTAACTAACTGCCAGAACTCAGGGCCACGCACATTAAGTAAAGTGAGAAGTTTGTTATCAAGCATGGCATTAACCAATACCCGTCTTCCATCATTGTCACATTCAGTAGAAACAACTTGTCGGCCCAGAGTTATATTACAAAGAATAGCCACACCACTTTTACATTCAAGTGCCAGAGAAAAGCAAAACCTGGTCAACCTATTTTCTCTTCAATTTAATAGTGTCAGAAGCATTGCAATGTGTTTCCTGTAGAAAAACAATTTTAGAGTCAAGTTTAGATAAATGAGAGGATACCCTTTGCCTTTTGATTGGGTTCCCAAGTCCACGAACATTATAGGAGACAACGTTAAACATTTTGGATATAGAGGTATACAAATATTAATACAGGGGTGACAAGCTGCAAAAAATGCAAAACAGACTAAATAACAACATTGAGTATATAAAACAAAGGATAAGCACAAGAAGTATACAAAGGTTTGAGTAACAGATAAGCACTCATCGGAAACAAAGAAAGAAAGAAAGGGAGAAGTGCAAAAAGGAAATACATAAGAAAAGAGAAAGGAGAACAGACCAAGGATAAGCATCCAAATCTGAGAACAGAACTAGCAAGGATATGTACGAGACGAGTCAACACCATGACATGATGTTGACTCGTCTCGTACATATCCTTGCTAGTTCTGTTCTCAGATTTGGATGCTTATCCTTGGTCTGTTCTCCTTTCTCTTTTCTTATGTATTTCCTTTTTGCACTTCTCCCTTTCTTTCTTTCTTTGTTTCCGATGAGTGCTTATCTGTTACTCAAACCTTTGTATACTGATTAACAGCAGAGCAAAAATAAATAAATGAGTAAAAGAAAGCCATCATGGGGGACAAAAACATAGCTTGTTAAGGTTTCTGAACAGTAGTTTCCATTTCATGTGAAGTATTCTTCTGCAGAAACATTTTCAATTGAACAGGATCCTCAAAACATTTGATAGTGCCCTCACGGGTTATTCTGAATAGGCAGGGATGAAGAATTCCATAACAAATATTCAAGTGTCTTATTTGAGGTCTCAGGGCAAAAAAATTCCTTACTTCTGGCATTAGTTGCATTGGAAATATCCTGAGACATGAATATATTATGACCAGATGAGACAACTCACAGTTTATCCTTAGCCTCTTTTAAGACACAAAGAAGATTTATAAATTCTAGAAAATGCAAAGTGATGCATTGAGATTTTAATGGGTGAGGATAAAATTGACCTAAAAGTTTAACCCTTTGTAAGTTAAGGGGAGAAGCAGTAGGAAGTCCAAGCAGGTCCGGAGGAATTCCTTTAAGACATCAAGAAGATTAAGGCCCTCAAGAGCTTCAGGGAGACCATACAAACGGAGGTTGTTGCGACAATTCCTGTTTTCCAAATCTTTTGTGTGAAACTTGAGTTTCAGAATCTTTTGTTCAAGTAGAGGAATTCTGGTAATATATTTTAAAGAGACACACATTTCTACATTTCAAAAATGCTGCCCTCCAGAACAATCCATCTTTCTTCGATCTGTTGCAGTTTCTCATTAGTGCTTCTCATAAAAAGTTGGAAGCCCCTCACTTCATCAAGAATACTATAGAGTACATGTTAGGTTAACACAGATCATTTTAGCCGTCTTGGATTTCATGTCTGATAAGGCAGCCTTAGGTCCAGGAAGTAAGTCGCTGGTCATTTTGAAGAGATGCACTATGTTTGAGAAAGCCTCTGAGGATTTTAGTTTGGCCATAAAAGTGGAAGCACAGGATAGTACTGCGTCAGGAGGCAAAAGCTTTACATCTAGGGAAAAGCAAAGTGCCAAAGAGAATATCGCCTGTTGCTACTAGAGAAGCTAAAAGAGGCAATCAAGAGAGAGACTCCTTAAAATTGGAGCCATGTAGATAAACCAGGTTAGTGCAGTAAGTGATAAAATTTGCAGAAGTCAAAATTATTTTATATCAGGAGAACAGCTAGAGAAGAATGGAATTGCAGGAGGAACAATCTCAACTTTGCTGCAGCACTCAGAGGACACCACAATTATTCAAAAAAGTCCTCCATGAGAACAGATGCATTCTAGAACGAAAGGTAGGGTCAAGAAATCCTGAAATAGTTCAGCAGAAGGCCCTTGCAAAACAACAAGCTCCATGCCCCGTCAAAACTCATGGATCTACCGCCACCTTGCTCGGCACCAAAGCCACACCCATCGTGGCCTGATATATGCTGTCCACTAGTTCTAGTGGGCACCCTGTATCAGTCCAAACAACCCCTTATGTTGATAGGTTAAAGACAAACCTTTATTGAAAACTATCCTAGTGGTAGCTATGGAGAGCAGCCTTCAGGCTAAGTTTTGAAGGAATGTAAAGCAGCTTGTTATACCAGTCTATAATCTCTTGAATGATCAAATGCAAAGACAACCACACCCGGTATATATTCAAAATATATGTATTTAGGTTAAACACACCCCTCTAGTCTCTTTATGAGACTGGAGTTCAAAGTACTAAAGTTACAAGTGATCAAGCATCAGTAAAAGCACAAATACACGTTTGGGCCCTAGGGGCGCACCAAACCATATACTAAAAAAGTGGTATAAGAACCATGACTGAAATAGGCACTAGGCCTATTACCTCTAGAATCGCTGGGACCCCAAGGAACCACCCAAGATAGTGACACAGGGGACCCACGGGAGCTGTATGCAGTGTGGAAGCATAACCACAGATTCCTAATATCTTCTATGGGCAATGTCGCGGTTGGAATTTTAAAGATTCGGGACACTTCTAATTGAGTCAGGACCAAACTCTTTTGGACTTAAGAAGTTGTAGGGCTAGCACCCACAAGAGCACCGGAGTACTCGAGCTACCTCACCCAGGGAAGCAGGGTGCATAGGTATCTTTTGGTGTCGGGTTGCGTCGTCAATTTCAATGGAAGCCTGCAAAGAACTGCTGCTGCTGTGAAGAGGAGAAGTGTCCGGAGAGATCCAAGCCTGGATCTAGGATGTAAGGAACCTGAAAGCAGAGGGGGCAGAGTCTGGGTTACTTGCCAGTGACCTAGGGCAGGATGGACCCATGCCCACAGATGTAGGGTGCTTCAGGTGAGTTGATGGGTGTCTTGACTCTTCAGCCACGAGGTCCAGGAGGCATTGATAAAGTCCATGAGCTGGATTCGAGCTGTCCCATGAAGTCTGTCGAGTGCTGCTGTATCAGCGACCAGAAAGGACCCAACAAGCCTGGGCAACCGCAAGTCACTGGAATTCAGAGAAAGGACTGCGGTGCAGACCAGCAAGGTCTGAGGTTCTGATGGGTTGTCAAGGCAAGATTAGTGTATTCTGATTCTTGGAGGAAAAAATTCCAATTCAAAGCAAGTTGATTTAAACGTGAGCTAGTCCTTTATTTGCACTCATACATAGGGGTGGGTATGAGAAAAAACCAAGGGGTGGCACAGCCAACACGTGTTTCGCCCCCTACATGGCCTATAGGCCTGGGGCTTCTTCAGGGCTGTTCATTTTAAGGGTAGGTAAAAAACATTTGGGATATGCGAATGCATATGACATGTTAAGCACAAGAGTTAAAGAGAAAACAGGCCAGTGAGTCAAAATGTAAGAACGTTAATGGGAGAAGAAAACAGAAAGAACAATAAGATACACATTTAGGAGTAATGTTTAACAGCGGAGAATTAGTAGGGAAAAGGATAGTGCGTTTTATAGAAGAAAGCCAAAGGAAAAAAGAAGGGGGGTTTGTTTTAATTATTTGGAGAGGTCACGTGAGGGTTAGTGTGGACGGTACAGTAGGTATCAAGAATAAGTAAGTTAAAGGTACAGTGTGTGACATATTATAGGATACAATACAATATTGTGCATGTCCATATTAGAGAAAGAAGAATCACAGGACGTAATGGAGGTCATCAAGACCAAAGAAGTCAAGGGTTCCATATGCCACAGATCATTCGAGTGTATAAACAGAAACATTGTCATATATCGAGAAAAATACGTTATTTGTATCAATTTACAGGGTAAATGTAATGTGATCCACATACGCGTAACGGTATGAAATTTTCGACAAGTCATAGAGTATGGAACACGAGAGTGAATAAATAACAGTGCCAAAAAAGTATACATTGGTGAAGAACGGCAATGACGAAACGTATATATGACACATTGTGGGCCAACAAAACATTAAAGTTTGGTGTGTAAATAAGTAAAAGTTATATATTTACAGGTTTGTACCGGGTCATGGGCATCAGGGTGATGAGTTGATATTGCGTCGGTAGGGTTTGTCACGAGAGAGAGGATTTAAATTAGTCTTTATAATGGAACTGGTCGTAGCGCATGCAAGGCGAGTATGGTGATATCTCAATTATAGACGAGAAAAGTGAGAAGGCTTAAAGCCAAGTGGTCGTGATTCAGTGATCAGGTAAAATCAGGTGGCGTGGTTGTTGTGTAATAAAATGCTCGAGGTGAGTATCTTGGTTGGTTGTACGCGAGATCGTGAATAGGGTAATCAAGGAGGGAATTTACAGGCGTCTGAATCATTCGAAAGAGTTCATTAACGTGCACTAGGTATTTCATGCGTGAACTTATAAATCGGCCGTCAAAAAGTCGAGGTCGGCAGCACGGCAAATTGTGGTCCCAAACGGGATAGACGTATTTATATTTACGTGGCGCGGTATTGTGAGGGCATATGTAAAAGGTTTAGCGTGCTCTTGAATGATGAAGTTAAGTAGAAACTGATAATACAGTGGTGACAAGACTTGACGTGATTACAGCAAGACGTGATCAGAGAGGCGTTTTCACTGTGCGTGTTTAATTTTAAATTTAAAAGTATAACAAAATACGAGTATTGTGGTCGTGCAGATTTATATTTTACAGTGATGGTATTCGTGACGAGTGAGGTATTTAAGCGTTAGAGGCAAGGAAGGGCAGAGTAGAGCTTACCGGGTATTACTGAAAATGGACGTTTCCACGATGTGCTAGAAAGATATAGTCGGATTCTAAGGGGAGGGGATCAAAAAGGAGAAAAGAAATCCTTAGTTCAAAGAAGGAGGTAAAGCCGACGGGAGTAACTGCTTCGTTGCAATGCTTACCTCAAATCTTGGCTAATGCCCGGTACGAGTGTTCTGTTTCATTCAGTTCTGTTTGTGCGCTTAGCGGAGGCAGCGTAAATAGCGGGGCTCATGGAAGGACATCCGGGTCGGGACCCGGAAGTGGCCTGGTTCGTGCGGGAGCGCCATTTTGGATAGGGAAGGGGACGGGGGAGGTAGATTGGCCGTTTAAATGTCATGTTAGTAGTCAAGGACAAATAAAGTTTCTAGTAAGAAAAATTATAAGGATTTAGTTGAGTTGAAAGGGGCCAATGGATCATTGGCCATTCAAGAAGGTGCGTAGAAATATAAAGCGAAATTCTAGGGGATACCAAGGGTCGGACTGTGGAATGGTTCTGGATATATAGTGTAGATTTTGTACAAAATACTATTCAGACACATTTCCAGGGGAATGAGAGGAAATTCTAGGTTTTAAGATAGGGATGTTAATCATAATGGTTTCACACCCTAGGGAGAAAAAACAATCAGAAAAGGTGGACATTCAGTTAATACAATTAGTCATCTCCCAGCCATACATGCATTTCTGCATCTTTGTTGAGTCCTAGTTCAGTTGTTTTGAAGTTCATGATCAGCTCGCTTTCGCGTCTGCGAAGTCTCAGTTCTCGGTTTCCTCCTCTTTTGGTCTGGTGTACAATTTCCAGTCCATAGAAGATGAAATCCTTTTTGTGTTGATGTTTGTCTGCAAAATGTTCCGTCAGGGGGTGACCGGATGTGTGTTTGTGGATATTACGGTAATGTTCTTGTATCCGGATACGTAGGGGTCGGATTGTACTCCCGATGTATGGTAGGTTGCATGGACAAAGGATCACATAAATGCAAAATTTGCTATTGCAATCAATCCATTCTTTTATTGTGAATTCTTTTCCTTGTGTCATTGGTATCTTTTTGGTTTTGTCGCGGCTCAGTTTACAGACACTACAGTTCTTGCAGGTATGGTATCCTGGCGGTCTGTCTAGAAAGGTGGTAACTTGTTTGCGTTTATCCTCAAATTCTGATTTGCACAGTATGTCTTTTAGGTTCGGGGCACGTCTGAAGGTTATCTCCGGATAGGTTTTGATTTCATCAGCTAGATTTGGAGTGTGTTGTAGCAGGTGCCAGTGTCTTTTCAGGCTTTGCCTGATTTGGTGATGACCAATGCTGTAGTCTGTAATAAATCTTATTGCTGAGTCATTCTTATTTTTTCTTTTACCATCAGTTGTAAACATCTGATAAAGTCCATGAGCTGGATTCGAGCTGTCCCATGAAGTCTGTCGAGTGCTGCTGTATCAGCGACCAGAAAGGACCCAACAAGCCTGGGCAACCGCAAGTCACTGGAATTCAGAGAAAGGACTGCGGTGCAGACCAGCAAGGTCTGAGGGACTCACCCAGCGATGGTAAGTCAGGGCACGTCTGGAGCAACCAGGAACGCCCAATCATGAAACGAGTTGCCTTCGTGGGGACCTGCTAGCCAATGGGCCGAAGGAGCCTCAAGCGATCGCACTTGAAGCTGGCCCATGTGTCACTCGTGGAGTGGAGGCCAACAATCTTCGGTGCAGGAGTTCATGGTGTCCAGGGGTCACGGTTCCATGTCACCCACGATAGCCACGGGCCTCAGCTTTGCTGTGGACTCAGGGTAGCCTCAGGGAAGTCTGGAAATCCACCTCTGGGGATGCAGGGACTTCGGCGTCCGGCGGGAGCTTCAGAATTGCAGACTGGTCAGTTGCTTCTTTGGTGCCTGCCAAGCAAGGGAGTCACTCCTTGACCCCAAGGGAGATTTCTTCCATCCTCTAATCGTGAGGGAAAGTCGAAGGTCCAGGATATATGTTGCAGAGGTACGTCCAGGGTAATCTAAAGTCCTAGGGACTGGATTCCTATACTTGTACTAAGTTTAGGGGATGGACTAACTCTAAGGCCCCACCAATGGGTGGACCTGGGGTGGGGGTGGTTACACCCCTTCCCCTTTGTCCAGTTTCACGCCAGAGCAGGGGCTGAGTGCCCCTGCAACCGGTTTGAACTGGGCTATGCAAAGGAACACCTTGTGTGCTCCAGGCAGTGTCTCAAAAGCATTCTCTGACTGCACCCACCCTGCCAAAAAACTCATCTGCCTGTCTGGGGAGGTGGTTACACCTCCCTGTGACAGGAAACCTATTGTCCAGTCCTCCCCTGATGGAGTTTCCCCCAGCAGCCGGAGGCCAAACCCGTGTCTGTGGCAGTGGCATCCATTTTGTGATGCCAGGGCTTTGGAAAGTTTTAACCGGGCTTAGCCAGTGTGAACATGTCTCTCCCTCTAGAAGGGTGGAATGCTACCCCCGCCACCAGGACTGGTGGGGGAGGGGGGGTAGTATTCCAAAGCGTTTGACACCAAACAGGACATGTTTTGATGCAGCCATCCCAAAGTTAGCATTTACCGCGAGGTTATAATGCACTTAAGAGTATATGGTATGGCTATATCACAGAACAGCCGTAAGGAAGTAGTTCCGAAGGCTGCAGAGGGGCTCAGCTCATGCTTGGGCACCCTCTCTCATAAAACCAAGCACTCTGCCTTCAGGATTGTGAAGGCCTGCTATAGGAGTGGCTTATAGATTTATATGTGTCTGTATAAGGTAGTGATATAGGTAGCCTATACCACAGTAAGGAGTGAAAGCACACCCTTACCCAGGCTGCAGTAGCAGACCTGTGGTGTCATTTTGGAGTGCTTCCCAGGGGTGGCATAATACATGCTGCAGCCCCTGGTAGGCCTCTGAGGTACCTTTGCCCTGGGTACATAGTATACCATATACTAGGGGCTTATAAGGCACTCCAGAGTCCAATTAGATATGTACCTAATGTACATGGAAACCATTTTAGAGAGGAAGCAGCTAGGCTGTGGTCCTGATTAGCAGGGCCACAGCCAGACGAAGGTAAAAAAACAGTGAAACACCAGCAAAAAGTGGGGGTACCCATGTGACGCATATCCTACTCTCCTACACAACCAACCCCCCCAAACGCAGGGACATTAAACTAACCTTGACCAGTTGAGTCTTCATGTTTTAAGTGGAACTACCTAGAGAGTCCATCTGCATTGGCATGGTTACTCCCAGGTCTATGTTCCACTGTAAAGTCCATCCCCTGTAGGGAAATGGACCACCTAAGCAGTTTGGGGTTTTCACCCTTCATTTGTTTTAGCCATAAGAGGGGCTTATGGTCTGTCTGAACAAGGAAGTGAGTACCAAACAAGTATGGCCTCAACTTCTTCAGAGCCCAAACCACAGCAAAGGCCTCCCTTTCATTGGCTGACCAACGTTTCTCTCTAGGGGTCGGCCTTCTGCTTATGAAAGCTACTGGCTGATCCTGACCTTCTTCATTCAATTGTGACAGTACAGCCCCAAACCCCAATTCAGATGCATCAGTTTGAACAACAAACTTTTTGGAGTAGTCAGGACTCTGCAGAATGGGAGCAGTACACATGGCCTGCTTCAAGTCATCAAATGCCTTTTGACAGCTAGCTGTCCACTGAACCTTTTTGGGCATTTTCTTAGAAGTTAAGTCATTCAAGGGTGTCACTATTGATCCATACCCTTTGCCAAATCTCCTATAGTACCCAGTCAGGCTTAAGAAGGCTCTCACCTGAGTCTGGGTAGTTGGAGCAGTCCATTCCATTATGGTCTGGATCTTGCTCTGCAATGGTTGAACCTGGCCTCCACCTACAAGGTGGCCCAGGTACACAACCTGACTCTGCCCTATCTGGCACTTAGTAGCCTTGATAGTTAGGCCTGCTTTTTGCAGGGCCTCCAAAACATTCCTTAGGTGGACCAGGTGATCCTCCCAAGTGGAGCTAAAGACAGCAATATTATCTAGATATGCTGCACTAAAGTCTTCCAGGCCTGTGAGAACTGTATTCACCAACCTTTGGAAAGTGGCAGGTGCATTCTTCAAACCAAAGCGCAGTACCACAAATTGATAGTGCCCACTAGGGGTAAAAAAAGGTGTCTTTGGCTTTGCATCATCAGCTAGTCTGATATGCCAGTAGCAAGCTGTCAAGTCAAATGTGCTAAGGTACTTGGCTGAGGCCAAAGTATCTATAAGCTCATCTGCCCTTGGTATTGGATGGGCATCAGTCCTAGTGACTGCATTGAGACCCCTGTAGTCCCCACAAAACCTCATCTCTCTTTTCCCACCACTGGTGTGAGGTTTTGGCAAAAGGACCACTGGACTAGCCCAAGGGCTATCTGAGGGTTCAATCACACCCAAATCCAACATTTTCTGGACTTCTGTCCTGATACAGTCCCTGACATGGTCAGATTGCCTATAAATCTTATTTTTAATAGGCAGACTGTCCCCAGTGTCCACTTCATGAGTGCACCAGGCAGTCTGACTTGGAGTCAGTGAAAACATGTGTCTGAACTGATTGAGAACCTGTCTCCAATCAGTTTGCTGCTGGGCAGTGAGGCTGCCTGCCAAGGCTACACCATCTACTGACCCATCATCAGGGTTCTGTGAGAGGAGGTCAGGGAGTGGGTCACTCTCTTCCTCCTGTCCCTCATCAGTTGCCATGAGCAAGCCCATGTCAGCCTTGTCCACCTATGGCTTGAGCCTGTTGACATGGAGAACCCTATGGGGACTCCTAGGAATTCGAAGGCCTACCAAGTAGGTAACCCCCTTTCTGTTCAACAATAGTGTGGGGTCTACTCGACCTGTCCGGGAGAGCTGCTGGAGCCACAGGTTCCAACACCCACACTTTCTGTCCTGACTGATAAACAGTCAGTACAGCCTTTTGGTCATGCCAGGCTTTTTGCAGTTCCTGGCTAGCCTCAAGGTTTTTGTTTGCCTTTTTCATGTACTCAGCCATCCGGGAGCGGGGACCAAGTACATAGTCCACTATGTCTTGCTTTGGGGGCTTGAGAGGTAACTTCCATCCTTCCTTCACCAAACACAATGGACCCCTGACAGGGTGACCAAACAGAAGTTCAAAGGGGCTGTAGACAACCCCCTTCTGAGGCACCTCCCTGTATGCAAATAAAAGGCAGGGCAAGAGCAGGTCCCATTTTCTCCTAAGCTTCTCTGGGAGACCTTTGATCATGACCTTTAAGGTTTGGTTGAACCTTTTAACTAAACCATTGCATCGTGGGTGATAGGGTGTAGTGAATTTATAATTCACTCCACACTCCTTCCACATTGCAGTTAAATAACTTGACATAAAGTTTGCATCTCTGTCAGATACTACCTCCTTTGGAAAACCTACTCTTGAGATCACACTCAAGAGAGCTCTTGCCACTACAGGTGCTGTAGTGGTCCTTAGGGGAATACCTTCTGGATACCTGGTGGCATGATACACTACCATCAGTATAAATCTGTGCCCAGATGCTGTTTGAGGATCCATGGGACCAACAATGTCAATCCAAACCCTCTCAAAGGGAACCCCCACCACAGGTAGTGGTATCAGGGGGGCCTTTGTAGTGCCACCTGCTTTGCCACTGGCTTGGCAGGTTACACAGGAGCGACAAAACTCCTTTGTGTCTTCAGACATGTGTGGCCAGTGAAAGTGAGGAACAATTCTGTCCCAAGTCTTATTCTGGCCTAAGTGTCCTGCTAGGGGAATATCATGGGGTAGTGTCAATAGGAAACCCCTAAACTTCAGAGGTATAACCAACCTCCTGGATGCACCACGCTTAGGGTCTCTACTCTCTGAGTATAGGAGTCCATCATCCCAATAAACGTTATGGGTGCCACTAGCATTCCCAGCAGCCTCATCAGTATCTTGATGTCTGAGGGTTTCAAGAGAGGGGCAGGTTTTCTGCTCCTGGCTCAGATCAGACCTGGAAGGGCCCCCTGTCCCCAAGAACTCAACCTGGTCAGGTTCATGCTCCTCTGGGACAGTTCCTTCTGCAGGCTCAAGATCATCTCCCTGAGGAGACTGATCAGTATCCTGAGACAGGTGGGAAGGCTCTGCCTTCGCCCTACTGCTCCTTCTGTTGTGAGGCACCTGGTCCATTATTCCAGAATCCAGGGCCTGTCCAGCTTTTGACATTTTTGCCTGTGACCTAGTCACAGCAAAGACATGTGCAGGGATCCCTAACATTTCTGCATGTGTCTTGAGCTCCACTTCAGCCCAAGCTGAAGTTTCCAGATCATTGCCAAGCAAGCACTGTACTGGTAGGTCCGCACTTACCACAACCTTCTTAAGGCCAGTTACCCCTCCCCAGGAGAAGTTAACAACTGCCAGAGAATGGTCTGTTCTGACATTGCTAGCATTGGTCACTTAGTACATTTCACCAAGTATAATCTGCCCAGGATCCACAAGATCTTTTGTCACCATTGTGATACTTGCTCCTGTGTCCCTGAATGCCCAAGCTTCTACTCCATTAATCAAAGGCTGCTGTCTGTATTTGTCCAGGTTACTGAGGCTCACAAAGGGGGACATATCCATGCCCCCATCACTGACAAGCACAGCTTGAGTTGGTACTCTGAATAGGCCAGAGTCCATCACAGAACCCAGGGTCAATCTAACTACACCCTTATTCTGTGAATTCCCAACCCACCACCAATTGTAACTGTACTAGGGGGAACAGGGGCCTTAGGGGCATTGGTGGTGGTTGGAGTATTTTCTTTAGCCTTGGTGCAGTCACTAGTCCAGTGAGTTTTCTGCTTACAGATTTTGCACCAGGGCTTCTTTTGGCCTTTCCCTTTGTTAGCCTGTGAATCCCCCTGAAGAAGATTTTTGGGGCCCTTGTGAAGACTTCTGATCTTTACCCTTGTCCCCACCCTTATCAGAGTTTTTGGAATCTTGCTTCTTAGGGTCACCACCTTGGTTCTGTACTTTCTGCCTCACCCTGGTTCTGACCCATTTGTCTGCCTTCTTTTCCAATTCTTGGGGAGAGGTTAGATCAGAGTCTACCAGGTACTGGTGCAACTGCTGATTTTGACAGATATTAAGAATCTGCTCCCTCATTATCAGATTATACAATCCTTTGAAGTCACACACTTTACTGCCCAATAACAAACCTTCCAGAGCCTTAGCAGCACAGCCAACAAAGTCAACCCAGTCCTGATTTTGTGCCTTTTGGGTATCTCTGAACTTTAACCTGTATTGTTCACTGGTTAGGCCAAACCCATCTATCAGAGCACTTTTCAAGACTTTGTAATCATCAGCATCCTCTTCTCTTACAGTGAGGAGCTTGTCTCTACATTTGTCTGCAAAGGAGAGCCATAAGATTGCTGCCCACTGACCTTGAGGGACCTTCTGTACTTTACAGGGCCTCTCCAAGGCAGTTATCCATTTGTGGATGTCATCCCTACTCTGGTAGGGAGGGACTATCTTACTTAGGTTTCTATGGTCATAAGACCTCTCCCTATCTCTAGGGAAATTGCTGCCACCAAGGGACTCTAGTCCCTTCTTTTTACTAGCTCTGTAGAGCTCCAGGGCATCCCTATCTAAGGCCATCTGCTGCTTTCTGAGGTTGAACTTGTCTTCCTCATACTTCAGCAGTCTCTCTCTCCTCTCCTGGGAGGTTTCCCTCCATCTGTGAGAAGAAACAGAGGTTCCAATAGAGGAGTTAGACTGAATAGATCCCCTTGACAGAGATCTATCCCTGCTAGCCCTGTGTTCAGGCTTACCAGGAGGAATGATGGAAGTGGCATTGTTGTCATCATCCTCATCCTCATCCTGATGGTCTGTGTTCACCAGAGTCTGGTCATTGTCACCAGTCTGGTCAGCATTAGAGTTAGGGACAGGGGAGTTTCCACCCATGGACCCACCCTCAGGTGCTTCCCCACCCACACTGTCCCCATCTACAGGCCCACTAGGACTTGTGATATCATCCAGTTTCAGTATCTTTATGAGATGCTGGGTGGATGGACTTTTGCCTGTCTTCAGCTTCCTAATGGTACATAAGGCCCTAAGCTGTGCAAAGGAGAGATCCTCATATTTATAGGGAAGGAGC
Source organism: Triturus cristatus (assembly GCF_964204655.1). NCBI lineage: Eukaryota > Metazoa > Chordata > Amphibia > Caudata > Salamandridae > Triturus > Triturus cristatus. The sequence continues at coordinate 100,109,857 of NC_140588.1, forward strand.
TCACTGGTTCCAGGTAGGGACTCAGTTGTTCCTGGCTGGTTAGACATTACTAATGTGGTGTGGTGTATTGCACTACCTACACTAGTGTGGCCTACTAAACTCTCTTGAGTTGTAGAAAGGGTGTGCTATCCCTTGACACACAACTCTAAGTTCAGTAGAACTTACTGTAGCTAAACTTGATATTATATGTACCTCAGGTACCTTTAGTGGTTTTCAGTTGATCAATTCAATTGAGATTATCTGGTTAAACAATAGCAAGCTGAAATCCCACACGCTGCACACCAATGTGAGAAGGTGGCCTGATATATGCTGTCCACTAGTTCTAGTGGGCACCCTGTATCAGTCCAAACAACCCCTTATGGTGATAGGTTAAAGACAACCTTTATTGAAAGCTATCCTAGTGGTAGCTATGGAGAGCAGCCTTCAGGCTAAGTCTTGAAGGAATGTAAAGCAGCTGGTTTTACCAGTATATAATCTCTTGAATGATCAAATGCAAAGACAACCACACCCGGTATATATTCAAAATATATGTATTTAAGGTTAAACACACCCCTCTAGTCTCTTTATGAGACAGGAGTTCGAAGTACTAAAGTTACAAGTGATCAAGCATCAGTAAAAGCACAAATACATGTTTGGGCCCTAGGGGAGCACCAAACCATATACTAAAAAAGTGGTATAAGAACCATGACTGAAATAGGCACTAGGCCTATTGCCTCTAGAATCGCTGGGACCCCAAGGAACCACCCAAGGTAGTGACACAGGGGACCCACAGGAGCTGTATGCAGTGTGGAAACACAACCACGGGTTCCTATTATCTTCTATGGGCAATGTCGCGGTTGGAATTTTAAAGATTAGGGACACTTCTAATCGAGTCAGGACCAAACCCTTTTGGAATTAAGAAGTTCTAGGGCTAGCACCCACGAGAGCACCGGAGTACTCAAATTACCTCACCCTGGGAAGCCGGGTGCATAGATGTCTTTTGGTGTCGGGTCGAGTCGTCGATTTCAATGGAAGCCTGCAAAGAACTGCTGCTTTCGTGAAGAAGAGAAGTGTCCGGAGAGATCCAAGCCTGGATCTAGGATGTAAAGAACCTGAAAGCAGAGGTGGCTGAGTCTGGGTCACTTGCCAGTGACCTAGAGCAGGATGGACCAATGCCCACAGATGTCGGGTGCTTCAGGTGAGTTGATGGGTGTCTTGACTCTTCAGCCACGAGGTCCAGGAGGCGTCGATGAAGTCCACGAGCCGGATTCGAGCTGTCCCACAAAGTCTGTCGAGTTCTGCGGTATCGGCGACCAGAATGGATCCAACAAGCCTTGGCAACGGCAAATCACTGGAATTCAAAGAAAGGACTGCGGTGCAGACCAGCAAGGTCTGAGGGACTCAACCAGCAAGGGTAAGTCAGGGCACATCTGGAGCAACCAGGAACGCCCAATCAAAAAAGGAGTCGCCTTTGTGGGGACCTGCTAGCCAACGGGCTAGTGATCGCGATGGAGCCTCAAGCGATCACACTTGCAGCTGGCCCACGGATCACTCGTGGAGTGGAGGCCAACAATCTTCAGTGCAGGAGGTGCTCAATGCTGGGGCTACTCGGAGCCCAAAGCACAACTTCAAGGATGACCAGGAAGGTAGTGTTGCTGCAAAAGTTCACGGTGTCCAGGGGTCACAGTTCCACGTCACCCACGATAGCCATGGGCCTCAGCTTTGCTGTGGACTCAGGGTAGCCTCAGGGAAGTCTGGAAATCTACCTCTGGGAATGCAGAGACTTCGGCGTCCGGCGGGAGCTTCAGAATTGCAGACCGGTCAGTTGCTTCTTTGGTGCCTGCCAAGGGAGATTTCTTCCATCTTCTAGTCGTGATAGAAAGTCGAAGGTCCAGGATATATGTTGCAGAGGTTCGTCCAGGGTAATCTAAAGTCCTAGGGACTGGATTCTTATACTTATACTAAGTTTAGGGGATGGACTAACTCTAAGGCCCCACCTATGGGTGGACCTGGGGTGGGGGTGGTTACACTTTGTCCAGTTTCATGCCAGAGCAGGGGCTGAGTGCCCCTGCAACCGGTTTGAACTGGGCTATGCACAGGGACAACTTGTGTGCCCCAGGCAGTGTCTCAAAAGCATTCTCTGAATGCACCCACCCTGCCCCAATACACAACTGCCTGTCTGGGGAGGTGGTTACACCTCCCTGTGATAGGAAACCTATTGTCCAGTCCTCCCCTGACGGAGTTTCCCCCAGCAGCCGGAGGCCAGACCTGTGTCTGTGGCAGTGGCATCCATTTTGTGATGCCAGGGCTTTGGAAAGTTTTAACCAGGCTTCGCCAGTGTGAACATGTCTCTCCCTTTAGAAGGGTGGAATGCTACCCCCGCCACCAGGACTGGCGGGGGAGGGGGGGTAGTATTCCAAAGCGTTTGACACCAAACAGGACATGTTTTGATGCACCCATCCCAAAGTTAGCATTTACCGCGAGGTTATAATGCACTTAAGAGTATATGGTATGGCTGTATCACAGAACAGCCATAAGGAAGTATTTACGAAGGCTGCAGAGGTGCTCAGCTCATGCTTGGGCACCCTCTCACATAATACCAAGTACTCTGCCTTCAGGATTGTCAAGGCCTGCTATAGGAGTGGCTTATAGGTTTATATGTATCTGTATAAGGTAGTGATATAGGTAGCTTATACCACAGTAAGGGATGCAAGCACACCCTTACCCAGGCTGCAGTAGCAGACCTGTGGTGTCATTTTGGAGTGCTTCCCTGGGGTGGCATAATACATGCTGCAGGCCCTGGTAGGCCTCTGAGGTACCTCTGCCCTCGGTACATAGTATACCATATACTAGGGGCATATAAGGCACTCCAGAATCCAATTAGATATGTACCTAATGTACATGGAACCCATTTTAGAGAGGAAGCAGCTAGGCTGTGGTCCTGATTAGCAGGGCCACAGCCAGACCAAGGTCGAAAAATAGTGAAACACCAGCAAAAAGTGGGGGTACCCATGTGAAGCAGATCCTACTCTCCTACATGTATGATCTCATTCTTGACACTAAAATAGATATATATTTTTTTAATAACTTTATTTATAAAGATTTGTCAAAAAACACAGAAGCGTGAGATATAGCCGACAACAGAAAGAAAAAAGATACATACAAGGGCATTCCACTAAATAAATGAGTGGATGAAAATATAAATAAATTGCAAAAGCTGTTACATATCATATGTGGATATTTGCACAGTGCAATCATAATAAGAGTGTAAGCGATCCAAAGAGAGAGAAAGAGGGTGAATGAGCAGATGTATAGCAGAGATGGAGCAGTGGGCTCTCCAGTCTCCATGTTTATGCAGCTGTACATGCATCAAATTCCCAGATCTGAATGTGAGTCAGTCCGTGCTGGCGCATCCGTGATAGTGTTAATATGTAAGAGATAGTCTTTCACGGGTTGCCATATATTCTTAGGTCGGGAGGAGGGTGGTTGCAGCGATCCATACATTTCACTTGTAGTGTCACAGTATGTCAAGTCCCGGATCCAAGTGTCCACCGTCGGGAAAGTGGTAGTACACGAGTGCAGGGACACTTGATGATTAGCCAAAAATAATGCGAGGCCAGTGTGGTACTGGACTCCTATTTGTTTCAGTTTAACATAGCCCAGTAGGTCCATGATAGGGGACGGTTCAAGTAGAGTATCTACCGTAAGTGATAGGGTGGAAAACACATCCTCCCAGTAAGTTAGAATCAGTGCACCGTTCCATGCCAAGTGGGTGAAATCAGCATGATCAGCCACACATCTGGGGCATCAATGCAATCTAGTTGGATCAATCTTAGCCATGGAGTGTGGGGTAGCATATGCGTGGTGCAAGTATTTGAATGTGCAAACTTATGTCTATGGTTACTGGAGACCATACAAGTTTGTTCGTAGCAATAGAACCATACCATGTCAGATAAAGAGCTTCCTAGATCCCTCCCCCATGCGGCTCTAGCCCTCTCCACTCCAATGGGTTTCAAGCATATAGAAGCGCTGTATAGATGGGAGACTATCCAAGATCTGTCCGGGCCATGATGATTATAGTCAATGTTGGGAAGTCAGCTGGTTTAGCCGGGAAAGAGGGAAGAATGGTGCGGATAGTCCTGTGTAGGCGATGCAAATTAAACCTACCTATATAGGTCACATTATGACTTTCAGTCAAAGAGGACACAGAGTGAATAGAGTCGCTGCTAAAAAGGTTTCTCATTGACATGCAGTCAGTGCCCGCCGCGTTAGCAATTCTCCCGTCACCAGCAAACAAGGGTTATTAGGTGGTAGGGGGATATGAGGGGAATCTAAGAAATTAAAGCTCAGATATCTCTGTAGTTTTGTCCAGGCCCAATACGTCGTGGCCAACGTCTGCATGTCCATTGGGCTCCTGGCCAGACCAAGTGGTATGATAGTGGGGAGTGAGAGTGGATGGGCCCGAGTCCATTCCGGTTTTAGATACTGCAAGCATACGTCAAGGTGGTACCAATAGTACGCAAAATTTGCCTGGTCTGTAAAATAGTATAGATAAAAATCCGGACCCTAAAACCCCCCTGGGCGTAGCGTGTGGTTAACATATGCCAGCTAATTCTTGGGTAAATCAGCATGCATGCTTCAGAGGGTAGCAAGATAGCTGCTGGTAAGGACTATAGGAATGTTAAGAAAAAGGTATAAAAAAACAGGGCAACATTACCATTTTTATAATGGTGACTCTACCGGCAATGGAGAGAGGAAGCTTAGTCAAGCAGTCAATCTGGGAGGTCAGTCGATCCATTGCGGGAACATAGTTCAAGCAAATGACTTCCTGTACAGACATAGCCCAGATATTTCAGGGAGTTGGTGCACCATTGCAGGGTGAACTCGAGAGACCAACGCACCATGGTATCAGTCAATGGGAAAATTTCTACTTTACCTCAATTAACGGTGAGTATGAAAAAGTCCATATCAGAGAAAGATTAGTCTCGGGATCCCTAATGAATAGCATAATATCGTTTGTGTATAAAGAGGCTAGTAGAGGGCCTCAATAAAATCGCAGTCCATGAGCAAAGTGAGTTTCCTGAAAATGGCGAACCAGAGAGTCAATTGTGAAAATAAACAGTAAGGGTGATAATGGACAACCCTGTCTCGTGCCCCATGTCAATGGAAATTGTTCGGTCAATGTACCATTAATTCTAAGATGGCCCGTGGTTTCATGTAGAGCAGCCGAATAAGCTCACGGATACCTTTGGGTATACCCAGCTTGCGCAGCATGGCATGTAGGAATGACCATTCAGGAGAATCAAATGCTTTCTAATGACAGCAAAGGCGTTGCACAGATTCACCACAGTAGAACAATTTGATTGTTAAGGAGAGATTATACTACCCATGAGTAGGGAGAGACATGTGGCAAGCACCTTAGCAAGTATCTTATTGTCATGGTTCAAAAGCGAAAGGGGTCTGTATGACGTGCACAAATATGGAAATTTACTGGGCTTAAATACGAGGGTTGCCACGGCCTCGCAAAGTGTGGTGGGGAGAATACCACGTTCAAAGGATTCCTCATAGACTCCAGCAGGTGAGGGACCAGCAGCTGCTTGTAGGCTTTATCGAAATTGTCTGTGAAACCATCAAGTCCTGGGGCGCAAGCGCCATCCAGGTCATCAATAGCTTGCGAAATCTCATTGCAAGAAATAGGCAAGGCCAGAAATTGCTGATGACTAACATCCAACCATACCATCGCCACTTCTGCAAGGTAATCGGCAAGCGCTTCATCGTTAGCTATACCGTGGGCCATATATAACTGAGTGTAATAGGAAAGAAATGCAAAAACAACAGTTGATGGACAGAATGCAGAACAATGTCATACATTCACCCCAGTACAGAGATCTGGGCCTAAATCCATTGTTTTTTTGCCCTCCATGCCGTTCCAGTTTGAACCCAGCCATATGCAAATCAGTCTTGACCCTGTGCCTCATGGGTACAGTCCAGCCCGAACTGCCAAGCCAGGTCCTCCCTGGACTGGAAACAAGCATCCTAGAACCGGTTTCGGGGTTTCACCCCTCTACAGCCAGGATAGCTTGATTCCAGTGGCATGGAGAGCACGGGACCCACGTCTGGGCATACCCTTCCCACTAGGGGTGACAAATGCAAAAACAACAGTTGATGGACAGAATGCAGAACAATGTCCAGTTTGAACCCAGCCATATGCAATTCAGTCTTGACCCTGTGCCTCATGGGTACAGTCCAGCCCGAACAGCCAAGCCAGGTCCTCCCTGGACTGGAAACAAGCATCCTAGGACCGGTTTCGGGGTTTCACCCCTCTTCAGCCAGGATAGCTTGACTCCAGTGGCATGGAGAGCATGGGACCCACGTCTGGGTATACCCTTCCCACTAAGGGTGACAAATGCAAAAACAACAGTTGATGGATAGAATGTAGAACAATATCATACATTCACCCCAGTACAGAGATCTGGGCCTAAATCCATTGTTTTTTTGCTCACCATGCCGGTCCAGATTGAACCCAGCCATATGCAAATCAGTCTTGACCCTGTGCCTCATGGGTACAGTCCAGCCCGAACTGCCAAGCCAGGTCCTTCTGGACTGGAAACAAGCATCCTAGGACCGGCTACGGGGGTTCACCCCTTTTCAGCCAGGATAGCCTGATTCCAGTGGCATGGAGAGCACAGGACCCACGTCTGGGCATACCCTTCCCACTAGGGGTGACAAATGCAAAAACAACAGTTGATGGACAAAATGCAGAACAATGTCATACAATAGGAAAGAAAGACATCTGATATGCTAGTACCATCTGTAGCCAGCGAACCGTTATCATGCTGTAGGCAAGTGATATAGGACCTCTGATATGCCAGTCGGATACGATTGGCCAGCATGAGCCCAGGCCACGCGCCCTCTCTATAGACTCATGCTCTTGAATATTTGCTCAGTACTTCCCGATGAGCCATGTCTTGGAATTCATGCAGTAACACGGCACGTCTGTGTAGTTCCGGCAAAGAGCTGGGCTCAGCAGCTGGCTGATCCAAATCCCTGAGCTTTTGTTCAATAGTCGCTAGCTCAGTTCTAATGGAGCGAAGCACTCCCGCATGTTTGGCAATATAAGCAACCCTAATATAGGACTTTAACGCCTCCCTAAGTGTTGAGTGGTGTTCAACAGTTCCTGTATTGAGCTCAAAATACTCTGAGATTGTGTCGTGGAACTCTACTCTAAACACCTCGGCTTGTAAGGCAGAGCCAGGTCAACACGTAAGACGCTGCAGCCTGGAGCTGTAGGGTCAGCAGGACTGGGGAGTGATCAGACAGTGTGCGTGGTAAATGGTCAACTTCAGTCATTATAAGTAGCAGGTTGGGGTGGGGTGCTAGTGGTCAATATGGGACCAAGTGCCATGAGGAGCAGAGTAAAAGGTGTCTCCTCTGTCTCAGGGATGTCTGGAGCGCCAAGCATCAGTAAGATGTAACGATTTCAGGATAGCGGCGAGCGCCTGAGTCACACGAAGGTTGGTCACCAGGCCAGTGGTATCCAGAGAGGAGAAAAGGGTTAGGTTAAAGTCCCCACCCATGAGTAGACAGTCCAGGTTCAGTCGAGTGATGTGTCCGGAGAGGACATGAAAAAACTCAGGGTCGTCCACATTAGGGGCATGGATATTGACAAATACAATAGGTTTAGAGGCCAGAATGCCAGTCACCAGTAAGTAGCGACACTCAGGGTCCGCTATCACTTCATTTGGAGTGAATAAGACCTTCCTGTAAACCAAGACACAGACGCCCCTAGAGTAAATGCTATAATTGGCAAAGAAGCAATTGACCCCCAAAATGTATGCATATCATTTGGAGGAGGTTGAGGCACAATGCATCTCTTGTAAAAAAGCCAACTAGATCCCGTCTGCAGAGATATGCCAAAACCTGACTCCTCTCGCGCAGGTTCGTCAGACCCCTCACATTCCATGTCACGCATCGCAAGGCTAGAGCCCCAGTACCTCGAATTCTTGGGGCCGTGTGTGACCCGGTTGACAAGCATTAGTGCATGTGCGTCAGTATGAAAAAGATTTATGGTAGGTATCATAGTGGAGCCCGTGTAAAAGAAAGAAAAAACAATAGAATCATTGTGAAAATGAAGACACCAATCTCCCCACCCACACCGAACAATAAACGTTAGTGGTTGACGAAACCCATCAATACCCCTAGAAACAAGGGGAAAAAAACAATCCAGTGGAGATCTCCAAGTGGGGTGACAACACTCTAAGGAGAATATAATCTAAACATAGTGTAGAACAGCCTACTGGCTGAAGGAGCAGTTAATGACAAGGCAGCATTCCCTGCAGGGGTGGCTAGTCATAGTAAGATCCCAGGACAGAGGTCAGAATGGTCCAAGCCCACCATAGTTTACGTCAGCAGTAAAGATAGGACTATGGGTCTGCTGTGGCCTGCGTGGGGGCTGAAAGTGGCGATCTGCTGGCTGGTGTCTTGGCTCCAATGGCATGTCATTTACAGAAAGTGACTACGTCTGCAGGGGTGTCAAAGGTGTGCTACTTGCTGTCCACATGGACGCATAGGCCGCCTAGATATAGCATTGCATAGTGCACGTCTGCCCTCTGAAGCATACGGTGAACATCTATGTATTTACATCAGGCCTCTTGCACTAATGGAGTGAAGGCAGGGAAAAAGGATATGGCCATGCCCTGATATTACATCTGCCCCTGTTCATGGGCAAGGCGGAGTACTGTGTCACGGTCATGGTAGTTGAGCAACTTCGCAAAGATGAGGTGGGTCTGCGTCTAGCCCCCTTGGTTCTGTGGGCCCTCTCTAACCCAAACACAGAGGAAAATGCTTCCCCACTGAACAATTCAGAAAGCAGATTCTCCACATAAGTGTTCATGCGTCCAGTGTTGGTCGACTCCATGACTCCGGCGATGCAGATATTATTTTGTCGAGAGCGCTCTTCCAAATCTTCGATTTTAGCAGCCATTGTTTTAAGAAGCTTTTCACCCTCTCAAGATGTTTAGATGTGGTAGCACTTGTGTCTTCAATGTCAGAGATGCTTTGCTCCAATGCATCTAGGCCCGATTCCCATTCATACGTTCATGGATACCATCCAGGCGGGCAGCAAGTGCATCAAACCATGAATGTTTAGATTTAAACCCGGCCTTTAATACAGCAATGAGTGCCACAGTTCCTTCCAGCGTGGGGGCATCATTCGTGGATGAACCAGATGCGTCTTCCATGGGGAGCTCAGTGCCACCGCACAGGTGGTCTTAGTGCGGTCAGAAGATAGCTGTCATTGTTTGGGGTTGTTGCGTCCCATTATATATCTGGTGCACTCAGTCAATACCACATCCTGTGTAGCAGGAAAGGATGACCTGATCTGCAGACCGCCGACACCTCCCACTAGTGCTCCTTGTAGCCGGGTGACAATGAGAGAGTGGTTGATGTGCTCAAATGTTGGTGAGGCAGAGGGCTAAGAACATCAATGAGATAGCTGGGTACGTCTCAGGCACTCCAAACTGGGGAAGCCGCAAGCAGTGTCATAAGTATTAGGCAAGAGCCCACGGTGCATAGGCAGTTTACAGCCAGCTAGGGAGGAGCCCCATATCAATAAACTTGAGGGCGGTCCTTATGGACAACAGCAGCTAGTCCCGCAACCAGTAGGGCCAGGGGTGTTGGTGGAGCAGAGGGTAGATTGAAGCCCAGTGCAAGATTCCAGGGTTTCCCTTGCGGCCCTCAGCCCAATACAGCCCATTTGATGCGAGCGGCAGGGGGGTCCTCAGCATCCTGTAGAGTTGGACGTGAGATACGCATCTAATAAAGGGCCAAGCCTGCCAGCGAAGCTGCGGCTGCCGCCCACAAATGATGATAGCGGGGCATCTACTCATCGCCCATCAGGCTCTTCCCCCTCAACCTCCGCAGGGCAGGAAGGCTGAACGTCGAGTTGCTCCTGGCTGCCAGGCGCAACCACTGCCCTGCCCTCAGGCTCACCCGCCAACCCTGTCATTGCTGGGCTTCCGAGGGCTGTGTCAGGCCGCAACTGCCAGCTGCCCGGAGTGTGTTTCTGCCGTCCCTGGGGCCGAACTCTGCCAGAACCAGCAGCGCCTTGATCAGAGCATCAAGCACATCACGTCGCTGCCCCAGGAGATTGTGCTGGACTGCAGCAGGTTGGTGCGAGGCGGCAGCTCCTCCATAGCTTCAGAGCCAAGCAGCCATCCTGGTCTTCGGTTCGGCCACGCCCCTGGATATCATTTTTATAAGTGAACTTATGAAGTTCAACTCCTGACCTTGCCCTGGTCTCTCCTGCCAGAAACAAAGCTTTACACCTCTGACACACAGACAACAGTGGTGGTGGGCTGGCCGTTTTTAAAGGTGCACTTAAGGTCACCCACTTTCACTCAACTTTTTCACCTTCAGAAATCTGAAATCTTTTCTCTACTGTTCCCTTTCTAAGGATCCTTGCCTACTGCATCATCCAAGCCCCCAATCCAACCATTAACTTTTTTCTTACTAGTTTGTTGTTGTAATGACCTTGGTGTCTCTCAACCAATTTTTGGTCCCACCTTAGTAGACTATATACTTTAGTCTTGGTTTATGCCCCTACTGGCAATATTGTCACTGTCAGTCCCAATCAAATCAGTTTGTCTGACCATTTCTGTCTTCCTTTCACATGGCTTGTACACTTCCCAAAGCATCATCCGCCACCCCCTGCCAGCTTCAGGCATCCCCAGCACAAGCTTTTCTCCTTGAGTCCTTGAATTCTTCTTTATGCCCCTACCCCAACTTTGACCCTCCCCGCTGCTAACAAGGTCAACTCCTGGATTGCCCAATGTCTTGCCTAAATCGTCCCTCTTACACCAGTCAGTCAAATGTCATTGCCACATCTTGGTACACCCATGATGTATAAGAAATAAAAAAAAATGTAAACTGTGTAAAAAAAGCTGAACGACTTTGGTGCACAGGCAGTTCTACTGAAGCCCACGTTAACTACAAAGGCTCTGCAGTCCGATAGTAAAGGCTTGCAGGCTCCTCTTGCTCTTTTCTTCACAAACAACATTTCTAATGCCATGAATTCCACAAAGGTAATGATTAAAATTGTTAATTCACTTGTTCACCCTTCCTGCTGCAATATTGCTGTTGAGCCACCTCAATTTCTCAGTGATTCCATATCTTCCTACTTCAAAACAAGGTTGAAAATATGTTGCTCTTTTACTAATACTCCTCCTGCTTCTTCTTTCTCTTTGCAGCCCCCATCAGTTCATTCCCACTGCCCTCTCTGCTGGAATTTATTCCTCTAACTTGTAAAGATACTGCACACATTTTTTACATTATTTATTCTGGCTCACTACCCGATACATGTCTTGCCTCTGTTTTTTTATTTCCTTGCCCCACCACCACTTTGTTCTTACTGATGTCTGTCAACACACAGTGCATCTCAAGCCTGAAAGCAGGCCTTTGTAGCCAAAACACAAGTCATATGCCTATGCTTAACAATTTCAACCCAATCTCTTTCTGTCTTCTGCCCATTAAAACCCTCAAAAAAGAGACCCCTCCGAATCCAAGTTTCACTCTTCTTTATAGCACTAATTCAGCCCTTCGTCTATTCTATATGATCTCATGATACTAGTGGATCAAGGCTGCTCTACCATTTTTTTCTAACTAACCTTGTCTGTGGCTTTCGATTTCTCACATCACTTTTCTTACACAGCTTCTCAATCTGGGTGTTTAATGGTATGCGCTTGTTTGGATTGCAGATTACACTAATGACCAGACCCAGGCCAATTTATCTTCCCTATGTTTGCACAAATGTTCTCAATTTACATCACTGAGTTGTCCAGGGATCTTCTCTCAATCCTACTCTCTTTAATGCATATGTTTCCTCCGGCCACCATTGTTTGTTTCCTTGCCTTTCTTTACCCTCCTCTGCTGATGATACTCAGATCCTGTTCAGATTAGATGGCCCATCAAACACACTTGCAGCAGTTGTTCCCTTGATGACCTCTAATTCCTTCAAAATCTACACCAAGAAAACTAAGGTTCTTGTCATGGGACTAAACTCCACTGATTGGAAGAGATTTGGCGCAGCGGCCAGGGTGGCTGACTCTGGAACACGGGGGCTCACAGTTCGATCCCCGGCACTGGTGTCAGGTTAGCCCAGCATCCTGTGACTCTGGCCAATAGGTCACCTAATCTTCCCGATGGCCCCTAGCGCTTTGACACCCTTAGGGGTAATTGTTCGTCCTTTAGAAATACCAGGATTCAGAAGTAAAATTGGTCATCAAACTAGAATCCCTCTAACCTATTCACTCTACCATCACTAATCACATCTGTCCATACCCTTGACTTCTTACCTGATAATGCTCTGTCAGTCTCCTTAGATGAGTAAGATCACCTCTTTTTGCAACCACCAACTTTGTCTGCTGTGAAATATTACCCTTGTCTTGCTTTCACTTCTGGATTGTTGTAACTCTCTCTACCTTGACCTTCGACCTGCTCATTGGTATGCCTTATCTGAATCCTGAATGCCGCAGTGCATCCAATTTTTCAGCTTCCACATCAATCGCACATTACCCTGTACCATTCGTCTCTTTACTGGCTGTCAGTTCCCAAACACATTCCCATTTAGTCTGTGTGATTGGTACACTGCCCCATCTGTCAGTATGGCCCTATATACCTACAGCATACATTTCTTCCTTCCTGCCCCAGGTTCTCTCTATGATTGTACTCCCAATGGCTCCTCTTTCTGCCAAAAGTCCATCATACCCGAACTACTGGCTGTTCTTGCTGCTAAGACGCAGATTTCTCTCCCTCTTCAAATTAGACTTCCTGATGATCACTTCCTCACATCTCTCAAAACCTTCCTGTTCTAACCCACTGACCACTCTTCAGCTCTGGTCTACTGGTGATTCTTTTTAGCAGCAGGATACCCTCTGAGGTGTCAGCACACTTTACAAAAGAATTGAATAGAATAGAATTTGAAAAGTATATCCCCCTACGTCTTCATGTTTCCAACCTACAGCCTGAAGGCTAGATAAACTCATGCAGCAACTTATCCTTTCTGTTCACCAGAGACAGTTATCCTCATCTTACATTTGTTTCATCTGTGATAGTATTTCATGTTTTAGGTAATGCTTCTCCATTAAATGTAAAGCACCTAAACATCTCCAGGGTTAAGCTTTATGAGAATATTATCTAAAATAAAAATACAGAACATTCTTATGGAGCTGATTGCTTCCTAAATATATTATATTTGGCTTCAATAGCTGTCTCTTGGCTATCTTCATCCAATCATACTCTGTGTTCAACCTGTACACTCATCATCATATCATTGCAGACGTCAGCAAGGAATGGTGCACTCTCTAAGGCATCTTGCCAACTTGTATCATCGTTATTTTTCTGGGGGACATGTTCTTCTGTTTCAGTATTTGTAATAAGATCTCTAACATCAGAACCTCAAATTCATATGTGTAACATTTGCAAAATGAAACAATTAATATTTGGATGGATGGATGAATGGTCAGCAGAAAGCATGGACAGACAGACAAACAGAAATAGGGACAAGTAGGTATTTAGGTAGTCAAAGATCATTATTAGTTTACGTTATTATAGGTACTTGAATAGAGCAGACCTGGCCTAATTGGCAACTGAGTGCTTCAGAATTAACAGAGAAAAGTCTATGTACAGTAGCATTAAATGCTACAGAGAAGAGAAAAATATCATTTTTTGGTATTGGGATGCACTCTGAAAAGTGAGTTATTAGGTTTTTGACAACATATTTAGGTTGAGTCCAAGGGGCTCCGAACACAAAACTGCAAACAGAGCCACATTTAATCCACACCTGGTTGTTGCCTCTCATTGCCAGTTAGTGGTCATTATGAAAACTGCAGCCAAAATGTAGAAGCTACAACATCAATTTTGACTGCCTACTATAAACAAATATTAGCAATTCCAATTGATTGCTCTTGTATGTAAAGATCAGCAAGAACGATTTGCATTGCCAATGCTTGTTATATTTTGGAATCTCCAGCAGGAGGTGCACAGTTTGTGTTTCAGCTAGCTGGAAAACCCAAATTACAATGTTTTCTGAGTGATGCATGCATCACTGTTCTGAAGTCAGATTGGAGAATTTTAAGTCTATCGGCCAAATGTAAGACGGGTTTTTGGGGACGCAAACAGGCAATCGGCCTGTTTGCAACCGAATAATAGGTCTGTGCAATATACAAACCCTATTTTGCGAGTCAGTAACCTATTACCGACTCGTAAAATAGGGTTTGCGACTCGCTATTAGGAAGGGGCATCCCTTCCTAATAGCGATTCACACTTTTATGTACGATTGGTTTGCGACTGCAATTGCGGTCGAAAAAAACACTTGCAGTTTACCACCTACTTCAAAAAGGTGGTAAGCCACTCTCAAATGGGAAGGGGTCCCTATGGGCGACCCCTTCCCCTTTGTGACTGGCATTGAAAATATTTTTAAGAGCAGGCAGTGGTCCCAAGGACCACTGCCTACTCTTAAAACATGAAAAAGAAACGTTTAATTTTTTTTTAAAATGCATCCCGTTTTTCTTTAAGGAAAACGGGCTGCATTTGTTTTTTTTTTAAGACTGCTTTATTTAAAAAGCAGTTACGGACATGCTGTGAGTGCTGGCCATTTACGATGGGGTCGCAAATTGCATCCTGCCTTATGAATATTAACGAGGCAGGTTGTTTGCAACCCCATTGGGAATCACAAATAGTGTCTGAGACACTGTTGTACATTCCATTTTGTGAGTTGTAAATTGCAAATCGCAAAACGACGCAATTTGTGACACGCAAAAGGGAAGGATTGTACATCTGGCCCAAGCTTTTATTAGCAGAAACAGTTGAAATAGGGCAGTTTTTGCAAGCTGATGTTTTAATTGCTATATTAATACAGACCTGTTTCGAAAAAGCATATTCAGCTTTCAGAATTTAACATAATTTGATATAAACAGAACACCACTGTATGAAATAAATAACCACCACAGCATGAAATCATAAGTGTGTACAGGGATATGTAAAACAATTTGAAACGGTGTGAGTGTGCCAAGAACATCTCAAAATAAATATGTGCTCGTTATTCATGCAGCGGGAGAAGAAACAATCAGAAAACTGAATTTGAGGTGGTACTTTATATATGAGTTAGAACTTTGGCTATTGCTGGTAAATAATGGCCCTCCATAGCAGCCCACGACCTCTCATTTAGCAGGTCCAGTTTCTAATTCAGAATCTGACGTCAGCCAGGAGTATTTTGGTGTATTAACGCCCCATGTTTGAAGGCCTAATTAGGACATTAGCAGCTGCAAACAAGAAAATATGCATAGATCCGGGTCAAATAGAACCCTGCATTTGCAAGATGAATCAGTGCCCATTATCTGTAGTGTTAGGCCCTCGCCCCTTACATTTAGCATGAGTCATTTACTGAGAACTTTCAGGCTACTCAATTCCTGTTCTATAGAGTGCCCTGATTATGTGATAAGAGGTAAATTCCTATCCCTGCACAAACCATAGTTTGCACGAGGATCAGAATTCCGAGTTATGCGGTTACTACTACTTAGAATTTACGATGGCTGAGGTATTTATCAGATGCGGTAATTACCACACCTCATGCACTTTTCACCTCACAGAGATAAACAGGACAAACCCGAACGGCTGAAGTTATTCAGGGGAAATAGAAAAACATACAGAATTTGGTGTGTTACACACATAATATGTGATTTATAATTATACACATGGAACGCACGTTCGTCTAGAGGTTACTTGGCTCTAGACTCAAACATGGCAGAAACACAGGGTAGCGAAACAAGCGAATGGTTACATTTAATATGCCTGATAAAATAACAGGGATGTTAGAGTAACAGGCAAAATAATTCCAGACAGGAGATGCTTTAACCATGAAGCTGTGGCCTCTGGATCTAGTCTTTCGATACTTTGGGATGATGAGCAAGTTGGGAACAAGTATAAATCAAGATGCATGTGGGAATATATTTTTCTACCTTGTTCGAAATTAAGTGGGGCGCTAATCCTCCCAAGACCTTCAAGGTAGTGCAGCGCGTCGCAAAATGGATGCATTGTTTTATGGGAAGCCAATGAAGATGCTTCTGCAATGGTAATACGTGTGTTTGTCTTGGAAGCTGGTAAATCAGATGAGATGCCATATTTTGAATGTGCTCTCCATGCCACTGGAGTCCACCTAGCCTGGCAGATGAGGGGTGAAACCCCAAAACCGGTCCTAGGATGCTTGATTCCAGTCCAGGGAGGACCTGGCCTGGTAGTTGGGGCTGGACTGTTCCCATGAGGAGCAGGGTTAAGACAGATTTGCATATGGCTGCATTTAAACTGGAATGAGTTGGGGAGCAAAAAAATGATGGATTTAGGCCCAGATCTCTGTACTGGGGTGAATGTTTGACATTGTTCAACATTCTATCCATCAATTGTTCCTTCTGCATTTGTCACCCCGAGTGGGACGGGTATGCCCAGGATTGGGGCCCGTGCTCTCCATGCCACTGGAGTCAAGCTAGCCCGGCTGATGAGGGGTGAAACCCCAAAACCGATCCTAGGATGCTTGATTCCAGCCCAGGGAGGATCTGGCCTGGCAGTTCGGGCTGGACTGTTCCCATTAGGAGCAGGGTCAAGACTGATCTGCATATGGCTGGGTTCAAACTGGAATGGCATGGGGAGAAAAACAACAATGGATTTAGACCCAGGTCTCTTTACTGGGGTGAATGCTTGACATTGTTCAACATTCTGTCAATCAATTGTTCTTGTTGACATAATCCAATCTAGAAAAAAAATCACTGCTAACACAATTGCTTTTCTTGCTTCAAGAAGAATTTCTTTCCTGATAAATATTTACAGGAGTACGCACTCAGAATCAACTGCAGCAACTTAAGTTTTGGTGAATTGATTGCTATCAATTACCACTCCTAAGCTTTAAGCTGTGGGAGGAGGAAGCACGGCCTGGCTGCAGGACCAATCCCTGCTGCTCACGGCTTTGGCCGTGTGTGGTAGGGGGTTGGCTTTACATATGGTGATTCAATATTACTTCATAAAAAAATCCCAAGAAATTCACTGCAATAACCAAAGGTTAAAATAACATCATAGTTTGGTGAATATATCAGTGACAATATTAACGTGTTGAACTTAAAAACACAGATGTTCACCAGTTATAGTTAGCAGAGTTAACTATAACTTGCGCCCCTGCCATGCACTACTTATGACCTCTCATATTTCATCACGGATGACATGTTCTACAACATAATTTATGACATCGCCGATGACATCTCAAATGACATCATTTGTGACAGCACGGTCTTCAAGTCCTTGCGGAATTCAAGAAGAGAGGGGGAGGCTCTTCTGTGTATGGAAGGCTGTTACACATTTCAGGAGTAATTTAAAAGAACGTCTGTCCTCCTGATTATGTTTTCCGTATGTATGGCATGTATGCGAGTTTGAGTCCTGTGGAGCGGAGGTGCCTTGGTGGTTGGTGAAATGAGATGCAACTGTTCAGATATATGAGGCCTAAGTTGTGTAGTGCCTTGAACTTTGTGAGAGACATTTGAAATGAGTGCGTTTGTGTATCAGGAGCCAGTGGAGCTGCATGAGGTGTGATGTGATGTGATTTCTGTGTGGTTCATTAAGATATGAGTGATTAAATATGTGAGGACATTAGCATTGCATATGAGGGGTGCAAGTTATAGTTAGTTGACTAAACTATAACTGGTGAATATCTGGGACTTTTCTGAATTTAAATGTAGGTGTACCTGCATTTCCAAACCTAAACACACACACGCATGCACACACATACACACAATGCCTTTTTAGTCGTAGAGTGCCCCATAAATTATGCAATTGAGAAAAGGTAAACAATGGATAGTTCCCAAGTTTTCGGTGGAGAGCAGCTCGTTGGTATGGAGTAATCTATAACACAACCAACACTATAAATCTGCTTATCTCATATGTCTGTTTTTCTAGCAGAATTGTTAAGCCTAGGGCAAGCCCAATGTTGTCCACATTCAGCTAGAAGATTCACATTTGCCATATTTTAGCATAGCGTAAGCAAGTGCTATCCACACTAAGCCACACAATGGCAGAGGCATGTTACCATTCCAGGCATAGGTTTACACCCTTGGAGTTCTCATAGATATTTATAAAGTAATTATATGGACTGTTCTCTATAAAATGGTAAATGGCATTCCTCTTGGAAAATGTATAGAAGAAACGATTTCTCAGTAGTTGTATTCCATTAAATTGTTTTACTATGAAATCACATACAATTGCTAGACAGACACCTCCAAAATATGTGAACATCATATTGTGTAGGTCCATCATCATTTCACTCTTTTAGTTGAGTTTAAACAAACATGTTGAAAAGGTTAGAACTCCAAAGGGATGCACCTATATACAAACACAGAATCAGCACGATGGAAACAACATACATTTACTCTCAAAATAGGACACAGTCAAAACGTGACTAGTTTGCGGGCGAATAGACATAAGCAGGAGGTTGGCGGTTGGGGAGTGAAAGAAGTGGAAGGGGGTGGAGTGTGCGACGGGGAGTGCAAGAGAAGGGCAGTTTGATCTGCTAAGGGAGCAAAGACAGAGTGGCAGAGAGAGCTTTACTTCCAAATGATTGAAGAGCAGTCTGAGCTGCAGATAAAGAGACTCTGGTGTGCATGTGGCTTCTATTTCAAAGTGAATAAAAAACTATGCTACAGTAGAAGCTAAATGAATCTTGCTGTTCAGAGGTAGAGAACATAAGATCATCAAAAAGAGGTTCAATTACAAATGCATAGCGTACACAACACAGGCAAAGCGCCATCAGGAGCATAGTGTCAGATTCAGGACTCCTCTGGAAATATTGTCTAGTTCTCAATCATTTTCATGGAGGATTTGTTCCTGCAGGGTTTAAAGATCACATCTGACCTACTGAATCCAGTTCTGGAGGGTTCATCTCTAGTATTTTGTCGTATTCTTGAAGCAGTGTCCAATTTCGTTACCTCTTTTTAAGCCTTCCTACAAGTATCAGAGGACTCTTCTACCATCTTGTGCCCCATCTGAGGACTACCTCCCTGGTACTGCATCCAGTTCAGGGAGCCAGCTGTGACACTTTGTCAAGTACATAAAGACACCACTGATGTATTGTGCCGGATTCAGGAAGTCTAGCGGAGTCCATTTCTGAGTAGTAATTAAAGTGAAGACATCACCAACGGCAGTGACATTAATAATTAACTAAAGCATATTAGTAGGTCTAATCTTTGGGGAAAGAGGGACTCACAAGTTCCAATGCATCAAATAAGAGTACTACAAATATGTTGTGGCCTTATAGTATAACAACATTTATGTTAAGGCACATGTATGCTTGTTTTAGCATTTTTTGCACTCTGTATGATGAAGCAAACTGTATGCCGCTCTATTTATATGAATACCTTACCGCAAACAGTGCAAAATGACCCTACTCCTAAAGTTCCTGTTTGAAGCATGATGATTATCCCTCCAAGATGTAACAACATTTCCTGCTTAAAAACATCGAGTGATTGAGTTAGGCAACTTGTGAAGATCCTTTCAGATCATAGAAACAAGTATTAGGGACAACAAGTTAAATATTATGGAAACCCCTGACACAGCAGCCTGAATTGTCAATAAACAAACATAGATGTGAGTAGTTGCTGTTAGAGCGCACATTGATGAGTAAGTGGATGGATGAATGGGTTGAAAATGAGTGAGTGGAACTTTAGTAAGTGGATAGGTGAGTGAATGCATAGATGAATTGGTGAGTAGGTAAATGGGTAGATACGTCAGTAGGAGTATGAATGTGTTTGTAGGTGATTAAAAATGCAGATGGATGATTGAGTAGGTTGAAGGTGGCTAAAGCAGTGATTGGGTGGATGAGTAGGCAGATGGATGAATGAGAAGTTGGGCAGGTAGGTGGATGATTGAGCGGGTAGATGGATGATGAATAAGTATGTGGATATATAAACATATTTGGATAGATAGGTGAGTGGGTGATTGAGAAGGTGATCATTGGAAAGATACATCAGTGGCTAGGTGATTGAGTAGGAAGATTCTAGAAGAATAGATTAAGTAGGTAGGTGGTGGATGAGTATGTGGATGTGCAAGATGGTGTTGAATGTGTAGGCAGGTGCTCGATGCGTAGTTGGGCTGTGGATGAGCAAGTGAATCAATGTACAGGTGGATCATGAGTAGGCAGATGTATGAATGAGTACCTGGGTGGATAAGTGAGTAGATAGATGGATGAGAGTATTGATGGATGCATGAGTAGATGTGTGGATGAGTAGGTTTATGAACATGTGGGTAGATGGGTGTATGTGTGGGTAATTGAATGACTAGGAAGTTGAGTAAGTGAGTGAATAAGTTAGTGAGGAGGGTGGATGAGTAAAGGGAATTGGTAGGTGGGTGTTGGCTAAGCAGGTAGATTGGAGATGAAAAAATGAATTAGTGGATGAGCGAGTGGGTGGTCAAGTGATTGAATGGTTAGATGTATGAATGATTGGACTACTTGAAAGCGCATAATTTGCTTAGTTATGGATGGGAAAGCGGGTTGATGAAGGAATGAACAAGTAGACAGATGGATGAGATAGTAGGTGGATGAATGTTAATGGGAGAAACTCAACCTCAAACAATAATACAGAGGATTGAACTTGATCACTATGATTGATTAGTGCAATCTTGGGCTTGTATCCCAACATTTTTTGAAAGCAACTATAAAATTCCAGGCAAGCCATGTTCCTAATGCTGCCTTCAAAGCACCTCCAACCCGAGATCACACAGAAAAAAACGGCAACTAAAGCACTTTATTTCATAGTTGTTTTCAACTGTTTCTCACAATGATCTTTGACAACAAAAGCATATATACAAAAGAAAGTATAAATAGCTATAAAATTGCATGGAATAACCCTCATTCTCCTGAAAAGAACATGTGCTATATGACAAATTGTACAGATATGCCCAGACAGGAAAGGATACCTACCTTATGTATTGTGAATATGTTTATCGCCCATGCTGATTTCCTTCCTGTCCCTCAAGACCTTCAGCAGTACATACACTGTTTACTGTAATGTCACCCTTAATCCACCTCATTGGTTTACTCTAGTTAGACTTACTGAGCTTCAATGCTAGTCAGGTGTTGTGACACTTACACACTGGGGGCAATGGGGTAGAACAAAATCATGTCAATATAATGTTGACAGGCTTCCATTATCCTCAATCCATGAGATAAACACTCTTTAGGGGTCGCAACTCGAAACTTCACTAGAGGTCATAGACGAAGGACTAGAAAGAGGACCAACATGCTTGACACTTTGAAACTTCACAGTCCAGGCAGTATAATAGAATCCCAACTTTACCAAAGGAAGGATATTGGATTACTTCAGCTGCTTCCTGATGAGCGGTTCACTTTTTAACACAAACCCCTCTATTAGTTTCCGCCTAGTGGTGCTAAAGTTCCACTACCCCAATGTGTGAAAAGCAGCAGAACCTATTTTGCCAGACTTTCAATGTGAGGAATGCACACATCTGGAAAAGTATATCATTTTTTTTTTTTAATTCCTCATTTACTGCCATGGTTCCAGACTACTGAGAGCCTGCTGCTTGGGTAACAGGAGCTACGCGTACACCGTTGTGCTGACACAGCAAATGCTGGGAGGGCAGTAGATGAGAGATCAAATATAAGAGCCCTACAGCAGCCGCGGCCGCCCTAACAGCTCAACCCTTGCTAGCCAGCTGGCAGAAGTCAACCATCTTGTGGTTATTCGTGCTGCCAAAGGTATGTACGTCCTGGGCAAGAGAAAGAGGGAGACCATCGAGATACTTAAAAGACAGCAAGACGGTACTATGCCAGAATAATCATCGGAGCCAGGGAAAAAAAAAAAAAAAAACACCCCAGCAAGTTCAAACAGGCCCGTCCAGCAACTTCCAATAGTTTCTCCTGTCACGATTACCGGCTCTAGCTATATCTAGTTTAGAGAACTGAAGCAGAGATCTGCGCCACTCAAAAAAGGATGGTGGCGTGGGTTCTTTCCAGCGTTTACAGATTTCTCTTCGAGCCGCCAGCATTGCATAGAAAACTAGGTTACCAGCCATAGATCGTGTATTGTCTACTGTTCCAAAGATTACAAGTTTCAGATCTATTAATATTGGACGACCCAGCCTGGCCGAGAGTTTGCTGCTAATTGCGTCCCAAAATGAAGTTAAATGAGGACACTCAAAAAACAGGTGTGAATCAGCAGCCTCCATAAGTCCACATCTCGGGCAAACCACCGGGCCTCCTGCAGCAAATTTCGAGAGCCTTTGTGGGGAATAGTAAGCTCTATGTAAAGTGAACAAATGGTTCCTGCGTAGCCGAGCTGGTTTGACTAATTCCCACAGCAGTTTACAGGACATCGACCAGAGATCTGTAACATTGGAGGCTGGCAACAAAGAGCTCCAGAGCTGTTCTGGTAGGTCAAAATCGCCGTCCATTTCGTCCAATATAAGAGAGTACCATAGCGAGACCTCTTTTTTTACAGGAGGCTGATCAACCAAAAGGGTTTCCAAGTGGTTTCCTCCCCCTAGAACAAATTTATCAAGCCGTGTAGGTCGTGTTGTTGCTGCTTGGGTCCAACTTACTATTTGTAAATACTTAAATCTTGAGAGATTGGGCCCAACTTTACGAACTAAGTCCTCCCAGGGGAGCAAAGTCCCTTCCACAAAAAGATCTCCCCAGACAGCTATCGCCGATTCCCTGAGTGGTACTGCAAGAGCATCACGTAGCCAATTTGGCACCTCTGGAAGGTCCCAAAGGGGAGCTCTACTAGAATAATACCCTAGTTTACAAGAGGATTTTATTTTTGCCCAAGTTCTTGCCAGGCCCTGTAAAATCTTTAACTTCACCTTTTTGAAAAATTTGGGGTCTCCGAACTTAAACAAGAAACCTGACTGCCCAGCTCCTTCACTCTTCAACAAGGTAGAAAACAAATTGCCAATCCCATCACCTGAAGGAGTTTTTAAGAGCATACGTGCATGGGAGAGCTGAAATGCCCAGGCATAGACCTGCAGATCGGGTCCTGCCAAGCCCCCCTTCTCCCTTCGATGCCTTATCTTTTTCCAAGCTATCCTTGGGTTTTTATTGCACCAGATGAAGGAACTAATCTCACCCTGGAGTTTAGACAGCAAAGCAGGTTCAAAATAAAGAGGGATTGTATTAAACAAAAAAGAAATTTTGGGAAGAATAGACATTTTGACTAGGTTGACTCTACCAATTACAGTAAGGGGAAGATGTACCCAAGCTCTCATCAGTTTCCGGCATTCTTTTGCGATCCTAGCGAAGTTGGTAGACACGATCAAAGTGATATCTTTAATAATATTTAAGCCCAAATAGCGAAGACTTTTTTTTGAGCCGTTGCTGTAACTGCTCCCGACATCATTCCATACCAATGTTTCTGTTTTGGCAGCGTTTACTTCATAACCGGAGACATTTCCAAATTCGACAGCCAAGCTAATAACTGCCGGGAAAGCAGTATCAATGTCCGATGTCATAACCATGAGGTAATCCGCTTATAACGCAACTTTCTTCTCCCATTCCCTGTATATGAAGGGTTTGATACGGGGTTCTTCACGAATTTTTTGAGCCAAAGGTTTGATATAGAGATCGAATAAAAGAGGAGAAAGGGGACAGCCCTGACGGGTCCCTCTAGTGATAGGAAATGCTTCAGAAAGACCGCCGTTAACAAGTACCCGAGCTTATGGACAATTATATAACAACCGTACAGCCCTTCGAAAGTTTCCCCCCACGCCAAACTTAGCCAAGACCCCCGACAGGTACAACCAATTGACCCTGTCGAAAGCCTTGGTAGCGTCAAGCGTGAGAATGGCCAACGGGGCTGCATTCAAGGTGGCCATATCGATGGCCCCTATTAGGTCATATGTTAACTCGAAGAGCTGGCGGCCTCTAATAAAGCCCTTTTGATTAGGGTGTACTATTGTGGGTATGACTTGACCCAGCCTTCTTGCCAGCAAAGATGCAAAGATTTGGAAAAGTATATCATGTAAAAATTGAATCTGATAATATGTGCATGTGCTTTTCTATTCTATGTAATAAAAGCACTTTAACTTAGATGAAACACTTGCTCAATTGGAAAAGGGTGGAAAACTACCTTTGAGGTGAGCTGTTGAAATGTTTGACATCTGATTCCTAAAAGGTTCTGGTCTCTATTTACATATACATATTTGATACAAAATGGAGTGCACTCTTGCTTTTTTCTTTTACTGTACATTTCTGAATTTTTCTCAACTGGTTTATTCAGCAACCTTCCCTCTTCTCTCCTCCACATGATGTGAATTGGTTAACCTGTCATGTCCTCTATGTGAACCCTGTGATCCATAGTCTGGTGGCCTAATGGGAGAAAGGATGGGTAAATGGATCTGAACTGGATAGTGATAAATTGCCTGGTTTACACTCCAAACAAGCATGGACAATTGAAAAATGGCTTACTTTAATGTTTTGCACTGGCCCAGGCAAACAGCTCACCCTGCAGTCACATGAGAGTCTTTTACCTCCGTTGTTTTGGGAATAGGAGCAAGAACCAAGAAAGAGAGTCGGCCTGCTATGATGTGATACAACATAGGAACATTAAAGAATGCAATGAGAAGAGAATTGAAGCATTTGAGAGGCCACGTAGGGCAGACGTTGAGAGCAGAAATACTCAGGACAAGGGCCAGGAAGAGCCTCAAACAAATTTTAAAGTGTCTTAAACATCATTTGTTTCTTCACTGGTAACCTGTGGAGGACGTACTTTCAATAAAAGCATTCTGAGGTAAATTAGTTAACAGATGTGGTGCTAAATGTTGCAGAATCTGTAGGTGACAGATAGGATGTTTAGGTAAGTCAAGCAGGATTACATTCCAATAATCCAACCTGGATGAGATAGCCTCTGGATCACCAACCTTCTCCCTTTAACTCAAGTTTAACTCAAGAGTCAATGAAGAATTTTTGTGAAGTTCATCAAAAGAGAGTAACATTATTCTGCAATCCCTGGCCAGAAGCTAAGATCAGTCTTAATAGTAACACCAACCTTTTCAGTAGCAGGGGCAGGGCTTGGAGTGGGCCAAGAGCAAGTGACTACCCAACGGAGGTTCAGGTGTATGGATGATTCTGTAGAACCATCACCTCCATTTTAGCTGCATTCAACTTCAAAAGCTTATTGGTCATCAAACATGTGACTGAAGGAGTTTAAGGGGGAAGTCAGAGTTACCACCACTTTGTTGTATCATGAATGGAATATCACAGTACAGTTAAAAAGGTAAGCCAAACGTATGAGCCAAAACTGGTAAAGAGGTTGGAAAAATATTAAAGAGCTCCACAAAGTACATATAAAGTTAGTGTTTTTGCTGGCAATCGATGGCTTGCTTTTAGGAAGGGGGCAGGAATGCACTTCTCTGATTTGAGGTACCCGTATACTGTACTTTCAGAATATTGAGTTTTCACAATGCACCAGAATACTATGCACTCCAGAATATCAACTACCTCTATGCAGTCACGGTAAGTATATACATGTGATTATGGATTTACCATTTTTACCATCATATCTATGAACCTTGATAATATATGGGATAAAGTACCCATTTGTGTACAGTATAAGGATACTGCAAGTCATGAAGGAGTTCCACGACCTTATACAGGAATGACGCCAAAGGCTGTGTTCCTTTATAAGGTTATGGAACTCTGAGTTGACTTGTAATATCCTTATCATGTACAGCAGGGGATACTTTAAGCCGTATCCAACATGGTTGCACCATCCCCTTTCCCACAAATCACTTAGATCCTTGGTGTATAACTCTTTCATATGATTGAGAGAGCTTGTTTGCAACCATGAACAATAAAAATAGAATATTTAGCAAAAATTAAACACATCAAAAAAAGCTGTTTGAAATTTCGTGCAAAAAGAAATTAGAAATAGGTTAATCCAAGATAGCGTTTTGGTTAGATACAATAGAAACATGCAGAAGGAATCTAGCTTTTCTATAATTACCAAAGAAGAGAAAAAATAAACAAGTTGCCGTGAATATCTAATTTCTTGTCAGAGCATAGATAGAAAACACAGCATAAAGAAAAACAGAGTTTCTTTTTTTGTTCTTTAAACAGCTGCTTTAATTATTCTCCATGACCAGACCTGCAGGCATTGTGATGTCAGAACTTAACTGCAATTATATATTACAGTTCAGTTCTGACATAATTTCTTTATAAAAGGTGACTGGGTGCATCACAAGTTGCTAATTATAAAGAAATAAGAAACAGGTTCACAGTTTTTTTGCACTGTGTGTGTATATATACATATATATGTATATTTTTCTTGTGTTTTTTGGGGGATTTTCATTAATATCTCGAAAACTAGTGAACAGATTTACACCAAATCACAAAAAGCAACCACCTGCAGGCAATATATGTGTGTGTGTGTATATATATATATATAACGCGTCTGCCAGGAGCTGCGAGAGAGGACATCGTGAAATTAAAACAGTGCTGTATGGTGGCATTAAATTTCTGGAGTGCAACCCAAGCATGTGTCAGACCCGTTTTTAATCAAAAAGCAGGATTGGGAGTGTATCTATGGCGGAGGTCGGCTCAGCATACTGACACGCCTCTTGGTTTGGTGCTCCGCATATTGCCGGCAACCCAGTGGACTCTGTGCATGGACTGCACAATGCGGCGCCCCCCCAGCCTGGATATTGGTGTAGGCACTGGGGAAAGAGCAACAGATGGACTGTTGATGAGTTGCACTTCGGCGATGAAACCCGCCATGGATCGCGCAACGTAAAAGGAGTAGGGCACTTGAGGGCTGACTATGTCAGTGCACAAATGTATGCACAAGCGGGTTACTGTACCTGGCTCGCGATTCCAGTGTCTACTGCTCCCTAAGCGCGATTGGTGCACTGGAGGAACCTTGGACTCAGAGAGGGGAAAAGTACTTACTTGTGGAACTTTCCTAGTCCTCTTTCTGTGGCTACATCTATGGTCCAATGGAATCACTCACCTGGCTTTTTAAATGAACTGCCCACGAAACAGTTGGTAACAACTATGTCCTGCAATCTGTGCCACAATAGATCGTCGACGTTTCAACCGGTATGATTGGAGGGGTATGGTTATTCTAACAGGATGTCAACTGTGAAATGAATTGCACAGAAGATCAAAGAATGATTGTTTTCCTGGGCTGGTAACACGGAGTCCTCACGAAACAGTGATTCATTTCACAGTTGACATCCTGTTAGAATAACCATACCCCTCCAATCAATTTGCCTTGACCGCCCTTGAAATCCTAGAGCCTCCTCCTCCACAGTCCTGATGAAGACCCGCTTGTGACACTCCACCAAGCGCCCATAGGGTTGAAACGTCGACGATCTATTGTGGCACAGATTGCAGGACATAGTTGTTACCAACTATTTAATTTGTTTAACTTACTTGTTACTGCATATTGAATCTGGCCTTTCAAAAACAAACCACATCCTCCCACCCTCACCTCACTGCACTATGTATTTATATCACCACTGAGCACCACTATCTCACTATTTTGTATCCCTGTATGAATTTGGAAGTATAAAATTCTGCAATGTGTTTCTGTTTATCGAATGTTATCAATTCTGATACATAAATCAATGAAAATCCTTTCTCTGTGCTCTTGTTCCTCTTTCCCCTTTTGTTCAAGAAATGTTTTTGCTTTCAGAAATGTATTATATGTTATGCTGAAGTAACTACGGCTAACTACAATACGCATTGTTTCTACCCAAGGGAACCATTGTTCTTTATACGTTAAATACCCAGGTTCCTAGGGACACAGGGTTACAACATGTTTTTTGATCCATTTGATAACTCTGGGCAACTTAAAGAGTGCGTGCTACTAGGTAGCGACACAGTGCCAATGACGAAAGATAAATTAGGAGGCCAGTAATGTTTACAAGTGGAAATCCAAATGCTGGGCACTCCTAGCAGCAGAGGCACTGAAGGAAGGTTGCCTGAGACCTCAAAAGTAAGCAAAACAAAAGTTACGATATTTAGCGCACAGCACTTCGTTGGCAGATGCCCCCAAAATCTGATTAATGAGGTTAAGAGGCGAAGTCTAGTATTGGCCCACACCCGGCGCTCAGATGTGAGACTGCCGGCACCGTATGTAACCTCAATACTTACGCATTAAACAAGCACTAAAATGAAATCAGAGGAGGCGCTTTTTCCGAGCACGCATGTGCCAAAACAATTAAAAAGACAGACCTGCTTCCAAAGCATGCTATAAAACCAAAAATGAAATAATTACTTACTGCCCTTCTTTGGTTTTATTTCTAGGCCTGCTGCTAGCTGCTTACTTTGTTCGAATGACTAATTGTGCAGCAGCGCATTACGCTGGGGCGGGACAAAAGCCGGGACTCTGATCGGCATTGGTCCATTCGACGGAGGGGGTGGGGGGGGGCGGCAGGCACATGGCTATTCAAAGCCAAGGCGGGAGGAAGGGGCTTACATCACTCCGCCCGGGCAGTTTCTGACGGTGTGCATGTGGCGTCCGTGTGCCTCGTGTTAAGGCGGGCAGTGCTTCATCCAAATTTAAATATTTATTACAGGATAAACAAATACAGTCAGGCACCGCTCCACTGACTAAACCCAGGCAGGCATGGATTTACCAGTTACCCTGTAATATATTCTCTTTGCCGGGGAGACAGTTATAGCGTGTAGACCCGGCCCTAAGAAATAAGTGACGGTGATAAGCACCGGCAAAAATTAAGCACTGGAGCTGGTCCCCTCACTCCAAGGCAATAGGCGACAATTTCTCCTGAAAACACTTTGACCCATGCTGGAGTTGAAATTTGTCCATTGAATTATCATAGGTAGTCTAGACTTGTTGTATCTCGTCCTGCCTTGGCAGCCACATTTCATAGGTTTACTTTCACAAATATTTCTCTTTCTAATCACGCTGCTGGATATATTCTCCTTTCTTTAATAAAAAAAACCTCTTTACTTTATCCTTGCTTACTAAACTATGCCAAAGGTGGGGACTCACCATTCAGACTTCTGATTTCCTTCTCACTCAGGGTATGTTATTTGCACATTTAAAGTATGTTATGAGGGCATGCACACAGTTTGGCAGTATTTTTCTTTCTAAGGCACTTTGTTTGTCTGTTAGTACCACGCATTCAGTAACAACAATGTATTTTTCCCTACTAAGCAAAACATACATATTTGTGTAAAAACCCACAATGTCAACACCATTATTTTGCAGATAACCCCTGGCCTCTCGCCTTGAGATTCATTTTATCTACTTTGGTCCTGAGGAAGGTGGCACAGCCACCGAAATGCGCATAGACAACAATACTTATGAGGAGTGGTCCAAGAGAGTTAGCGCCATCAGAATTTGCTGATGGTTGTGACCCACAAATGTTACAATGGTGTTGGATCTTCCCTCAACAAACCAACATTGGATCCCTCATTTGCTTGAATCACTTTTCTTTTATGTATGTGTGTAGCTTGAATGAGTAGGTATGACTGGATAGAATGACTTGTTGAAGAATCTTTTGGGGTTATGTGTATGTTTATTCAAAGCATTTCAGTATTTAATACAATGTTCAACGTAAAAAAAATGTACAGACAATGAGTTTTGCATATCTGTATTTGTATATTAATTGTTTATAAAAAGAGAAAAAAAACAAAAATAACTTTTTGTACTCAAAAGACATATGTCAGAGATTGAATATAATAAATAATAAATTATCTCTACAGTTGTTTTGTGTGTTGTATATAGATGTGCTTGTAGTTTAAAAAAACTTCTTTGAATCTTATGTGGTCATATCTAAAGCAATATAGGTCAGTTTAGAGGTTGATAGCTAGCTCTTTTCAATTCCCCCTCCTCTTGGACCTAAAAGAAACTAGGGGGTGTCTTTTTCTTATAGGAGAATGTATTTAGTACAATACATTACTCCAATAGATGATGCCATACATCTGTATGAAAATACAAAAATATACAAACATGAGTTAGTATTACAATTTATAAAATTACACAATACAGTTACAACAAAATACATAACTTCAGAATAAAAAACAAATTACAACTCATTTATTATGCTGTAATGCTCTGTTACATTAAAATTAAACATTGCATTTTCTCTTTTTACTGTTCTCATTTTCAATACTCATACACCATAAACAATGTACTGTTGAAAGAATTATCAATTGTCAGTGGGGTAAAAAAAATGATAAAGATTGTAAAAAAAACACCTACAACTGTACACTATGGGCCATATTTACAAGCCCTTTGCACCGACGGTACGCCACTTTTTCCCATATTAAAAGTGAACCACTGGTGGTGCAAGGGGCATGTAAATAAGACCATATGTCTCTGAAATTAAGGAACAGTGTGCATTGCAATCACTGCAATTTTTATAAACATATATTTTGCCTATACTTGCACTACTAATATGAGGAATCCAATGCTGAAAATGAAATCATTGTTATCAGAACTACTACTAGATATATAAGGAACACTAGCATATGGTAAGCCTTATAAAGATGTCAGCCCTGGTAGGCTGAATGATGTCATATATACTGAAAACGGATCCCGAACAAATACACTGTTCCCACTTTCACAACTGTAATCCTCCTTAGAACTTTGGTTGACGAAACTAAAGAAAAACATGTGGTTAAAAGGCAGTTTTTGCTTGAATTTAAGTTACCTATTATTTTTTTTTAAACAGATTTTATTGGCATTTGGTTCATACAGCATTCACTTGAGCAGGTCATATATCAAACATCTGTTCACATGTTTATATTGCATTGCTCTTCTTTTTCTGTTTCAATATCTGTGCAGGGTAAATTGTTAAACATGTTCAACCAGTTCCAACTCCCTTTTCACCCTCCCTCCCTCCCCCTGAACGAGTTGCTTAATTTCCAGTTGTATGTGTCAACAGTGTGCGTTACTTCTTTGTCTATCTGTGCTATCTTTCCCAGGGGTCGGTGCATGGCAAGGTGGCAGGCGGCAACAGTTCTCGCCGTATCGTAGGTCCTTTATGTCCCTATCTCATTGTCCCTATCCTTTGGTGGCGAATTTGGCAGGTCGTCCGTTGTGTCATCTAGGTCTCCTGTTCACAAAAATTTAAGTTACCTATCATTACATTTTGTCCTTTCACCTTTACTTTTTATATAGACATTGTAGTGACCAGATGTAACTGTAGCTCCTTCATGAAATATGATAGCCATATTTGTATATGCTCTTCCATAAATAGATATTTGTCCTGTATTGAAATTTGTAGTCACTATTTCCAAGTTACTTTCATTAGCTCTGCATCATTGTACACATATTTTTGACATTAGATCTGATCGACAATTTGGGCAGGTATTGTTGTGTATAGCTTGTTGAGCAATATCTCAAAAGACACCGTTTTGCATACAGGTAGTGTTAAATAAAGAAATCGCCCCAAATCTATTTCTGTGCCTGATGTGAATGTGCAATCTTCATACTCATGGTTCCATGAGTAAGTAAGTCCAAACAACTCATCAATACATATTTCTTCTTCTTCTAAACCCACTCCAAAGATCACTATTATAAACTGTGCATCCTATGGAGTAAACTGTACATATCCTCCACTACATATATCTACAAGGTCTCGAATGTGTGATGCACACTCTTTTATAGTTCTATCACTAGGTAAACATTGCAACAAAGCACAGAGTGCAGAATACAATCTCTTCTATGGTTTCTGTTTAATTGCATATATAAGATGAGGTAATTGAAATAGTACGTTTACAATAACATTTGCATAGTAGTTGTCACCAGAGCAGTTTTACAACCGGTAACCAAGAATATCTCCCTCACTGTCAATGTCTATCATTTCTTTCTTTCCAACCACATCACTACACTACTTTGGAAGTTTTCGTTTTGGACAGATGGTGCATGTTTCATAAATGGGATACTGTCTAAATTAGGAGCATCAACACTTCCTAATCCATTGTACTCTTTAACACAACTTGGATCAGCACTTATTTTGCTGTCATCAAATACAACCAAATACAATCCAGACATTGTTCTAACTCAAGATAAAGCTACATATCACATTTCTTCCTTAAACACTGTACTTCCAAAATTAACCAATGCTGAATTTATACTTAAACCTTGCGATCTATGAATACTTGCAGCATAATTTATAGAAAATGAAAACTGTTTCTGTGGCACATATGTCTTTCACGTGCAAAAACTTACTATGGGACTTCTAATCTGTCTACTTTACACTATAAATCTGATCAAATTGAATATCTAGGTACTTTATCCCACTCCTGTTAGGGAAGTTACTGAAATCAATAGTTTTACCCATAGCACCATTAACTAATCCCCCCTCAAAATTTAAATTTAGACGCAAAATTACTCAACAGTTCTTGCAAACAGTTAAACATTTTTCCAATCCAGTATTTTTTTTAACTGATTTTTCCAATAAATCCAATTTAGTTTGCAATTTGTCATTTAGGAATACAGTAATGACCTGGTGTCGTCCTATTTTGTCTATTGCCTTTAGTTCCAAATGTTCTTCTTTCTCCAATTCCAGCAATCCTTTGTTGAAAGAGGTGCACTCCATTTTTGTGGACATTAGGCACACAATTGGTTTTCCTTCTTAAATGAAAGTTAACATTATCTCTAATGCTGTCCTGTTTTTTGGAAACACTTTTTTAAGAAGATGACTTTCTATCAGATACTTTCCCTCATTCGAAATATTCCAGTATTAAACATCAGATGCTTTCTGCATATTCCTAAGTAATTCTTTGTGCTGAAGATTAACCAAATATTGGCATTTCCAATGCTTGCCAAAGAATTACGAGTTTTATTGTGAGAGATCTGAGTTTTACCTTGAAGCAATGTTTTACATTCAGGCTGTCCTTTCAACAGTGTAATTTGCAGTAGATTTTCCAAAAACAATCAAGTGTTTTTCTCCAAATAGGACATCATAGTCTGTTTTTATTATGTGTTGCATTCTCAAGTGTACAAGGGCAAGCATTAAGTTTGAGACTATGCTTATTTTATGGATGATTAAAAGCTTTACCTTTTTTAGAACTCTCAAAACTTTGTGGCACACTTCACCGGATAACTTTTGGTATTTTACTTTGTGTTCATGCTCCACAGGCAGCATCAAAAGTTGATGTAAAGTAATTCCTTTAATATTATGTGCAACTAGTCCAGTGGGTGATGTACTACACATGACAAATTACACTTTGTAGTCTTTTGTAGGAAAGCAGTGAGAACTTCTATTAAAAAGCTTTTTTAGGTGCCAGCTTGACCACTGACATACAACAGTATAGGCTTAAATGACGTGCAAACACTCTTTCTAGTCATGGAGAAATCCATACTCAACTCTGTCTTTCACCTCCCTATATATTTATTTGTCCTTGTAATTTAGTTGTGCAACTAATTGTTCAAAATCAATAGTTTCCTGTCTTGCTTTTTTAATTGTAGTAGCTACCTCTTTCAGTGCAATGGCAACTTCATTTTCAATTATTGGCTGTCCAAGAGGAACTTGACTTAGAGGACCTGAACTTTGTCTGCTTTGTGAACTCTCCCTAGCTATTTCAGCAGCAATTTTTCTTCCTGGTCAATTTCATCATGTACATTTTCAAATAGTTAGACAATACTGAACGCTCAATGCTATCCTTTGCAGCACTGAAATAGTCTTCATAGCAGTCAAACTCTCTTCATTATTCAGATTCAGAGGGACATGGCTTGAAAAGCTCTAGAAGTACCAAATAGAAAAATCTCTCTTTTTTCATCAGTCTTGCAACTCAGTTTTCTATGACTAATTAGTCTGCCTTTGCTATGTCGTATCAAACAACCATCAGAACCAACTATTGCAAAATTACCTTCACCTACATGTTCTGTGACAATGTTTCTATATCTGTAGTTTTGAAGAATTTCATAAAGACATACATTTTTAAGATATAGACTCTTTTTTTATAGTAGGTGTCCAACATGTTTGTTTTGACAATACCTGTACTTTCTGGGTCCAATTCTGCAAAGTACTGAATTTCAGGAAAAGACTTCAACACGCTATTTTGTGTGCATGCTAGGCCTAGACTCACCCAAACAATTCCTCTCGTCTTTGAGTATAAACTAGCTGAACTCATCCGATCACAGCATTCATAGGATCTGATTTCCCTGTGTGAAAGTATCTTCAAACTGAAATTGTACAGTTTCTTTGTTAAAGGCTTTTCAGCAGAAATATCGTCCCACATATCCTTCATCCCCATCTTTTCAGATTTTGTTTTGTATGAAGTAACATAATGAGTAACAGCTATGGAGTTGTCCCCTACAAACTGAATTCTACATTTTCAGAATGACAGGATTGTAGTCGTTGATAATTTTGAAAGCTTCTGTTTTCCTCAGATTGCAGGTGTTTTTGTGTGATTTTTGAGTAAGCGTATGTCTGACTGCAGACAAAAAACTGTTGCCTCTTCCTTTGGGAATAACAGGTCTTGGAAATCCAAAACAACATTTTGTGTAAAATGTTCCTTTCGCTCTTTACTTACGCCGACAGTACTTTCCACATCTATGTGATGGAAAACACAGAATTTGCTGTTTTAGGCCTTTTTCGTCACTGTCTTTTAGGATGGTACATGTAACATGCTGCTCTATGAAAGAAAGTACAGACTCACTCTGTCTGTTCCAAATTTCCGTGCATCCTTGATCCACATCATATGAATATGAGGAGCACCTCATGCTTGTTCCTCTTTACGGCAAAAGAAATCAGGGACTTCTCCAAGAGGTAGATTTTTTCTGTTACAGGTGAAGACAAGCATGGCTTGAAATCTGTGGTCAAAGTACCTACAAACATTTGCAGGATCCAGAGAATAAAGTTCTCCTGGTGTCTTCAGATTGATGTGCTCAATGTTATCGTTTGCTTCTCTCAATAAGTCATGTAAGTGATCCCATGCATACTCTATACTGAGGTTCACAAACCAAGTTTTTGCACCTAAATTTTGTAACATACATTTTAGTTCACCATGACGGCGATACCAATATTCATTTGTGCCATGTTGGCATGCCATCAAATGCATCAAATTGCATTCCAAAATCTCATCTTTTAGATACATTTTGTCACCGAAGTCTCTTGCAGACATATTTTGCAGAATAACTCCTGTCTTACGAATATGGTTAACGCCGTACAATAGTCCACACAAATCACTTTCGAATAATAGATCGAACATATATGGAATACTTCGATTAAATCTAGGGTTCTCTGATCTGAATATAATGTGGTTGATCTACACTCAGCTGCTGGTATATGCACTGGGTGGTCATCATACTGTCTGCCTACTCCAGTTGTAAATAGTTGTGGAAAACAACAAGCCTCTAAACCTTTTTCTCAGACACTTATTGAAGAGCCTTTAGCTTGTTTTATCTGATACAGTTCAATGGCACCCACCATAACCTATTTTGAATGCAGTGGATGGATACTCTAGTGTTCATTGATTTCTTCTGATTTAGTTCTAGCCACTTTTTTAAACTGTGGACTTGAAGGTAACATTATTCCTCCATGCAACTTCCATCTGTGAGAACATCTACATCTTTGTAACACACATAATTCTGTTTCAGATAGAATGTAGCATTATTTACCTTATTCACACCCACTAGTTCTTGCCAGATATTTTTGTGGGCATACTATTCACTAGAATAATAAGCAGTTCATCTTTATTTCTACACCCACAGTTTCAACATTACATTTAAAATCTAAAGGTAAGTACACAACTCTACCAGTGAGGCCTTTGAGGCCAGTCTGTGGTAGTTTCTCGGTCTTTGGTTCCATACGAACCATTGCTTGAAATGGGTGTATAAATTGTATCAATATTGCTTCATAAACATGTAGACATTGAAGTTCCTATGGAATTTGAACCAACTCTAACTTTTTCTGTATTGCTTTTGCAGCCATTTTAATGTCCTCTAATTTGTCGTAGCAATACTTACAGATGATCTGCTGTTTTGACAAATTGAACTGTTCCTCCTCAAATAAATACACAGCAAATCTAGTCAATTTTGTCTGTTTTGTTGCTCACATTTCTCAGATCTCAGTTTCTCACAGGAAGATAGTTGTGCAAGCTTTGATACTGTCACGACTTGATTATGTTAACGTCCTCTATCTGGGCCTACCTGACTATCTGATTGGCCGCCTTCAGGTGGTTCAGAATGCCGCAGCTAGAGCCATACTTATGGTCGACTTTAGGACCCATATGACTCCACATCTCAGATCTCTGCACTGGCTCCCAGTACGCACTAGGGTGATTTTTAAGGCCCTGGTATTGGCTTTTAAGGCATTCCACAATATCGGGGCTCTGTATTTGAAGAATAGATGCCAGCTTTATGTTCCATCTCGCAATCTACGGTCCTCAACCTCATGCCTGTCACTTATCCCAAGGTTTTTTGCTCCCGTCAGGGGGGCCGCTCCTTTCAGGTGGTGGCCTCCGGGCTCTGGAATAATTTACCTCTTGAGCTGCGTCAGGAGGAGGATCTTTTGTGCTTCCGTCACAAGCTCAAAACTTGGCTGTTCATATGATCGGCGGCTCCGAGACGCTACAGCTGTGGTTCTGTCACTGGTCCCTCTTGTTGCTAGCGCCGGGACACTCCTGGGAGTAGCCGTGCGCTTTACAAATACCCAGTAACATTAACATTAACATTTCGAGAGCACTTCACAGTTAGTATTTGGCCTTTGTAGTGAGATCGCCGGCAACATTTACAAACATAGTATGGTTTCACTGTAGAAACTTCATTAAACTTCACTAATTCTTGTGTAAAATTATCAGTACTAACTTTTGAATTCTCTTCCTCTACACCTGGACATACCAACTCTTCATTTTCCCCTGACTTAAATTCAGGAATAAAGAAATGGAATTGAATATAATCACAGACCTTTTCAACCTCTAATACTACACCATACAAAAGTGCTATGTTCATTTCTCCTAAAAACAATGGGGCAGATTTATGTTGCACTTGCGCCACTTTTGCGCCGCCGTTGCGTCACTTTTGTGACGCAGCAGCGGCGCAAATCCTGCACCATGGTGCGGGGTATTTACAACGTGACGCATCAGGGAGATGCGTCACGTTGTAAAGCCCTGCGCCACATGTAGGCGTTCCAGGGCAGGTGGGGGCGTTCCGGCGCAGGAACGCCTCCTAAAAATGGCTGAGTGAAATCTACAAGATTTCACTCAGTCACTTTTAGGCCCATGCTGCGTCAAAACCCTGCGCCTGCTTGAAGCAGGCGTAAGGATTGACGCAGCATTGTACAGATAGGGCCCCCCAGAACATTGCTGGAGCTGCGTCGCGCTTGCGACGCAACTCCAGCAATGCGCCACTTTTACGGAACAGATGCGTCACGCATCTGTGCCGTTTTTGCCCCATGCCATGGTGGCGCTGCTGTGGCGCATAATAATTAAGCATCCCTGCTAATATGCAGGGATGTGCCAGTTAACATAAATCTGCCCCAATGGTGGACCTTTTACAAAGTTAAGTCTCCTAACTAATTTCTGCAATTTTAATGATGAATAGCCAACATTCTGAAATGATAAAAGGAACTTTAGCACACTTTCTTGGATAAACACGCCAATGAATGTCCTTGTAAATTAGTATATTTCCTTACTTTGCACGGATGTAATCCTTGCAACATTGCAATTTTCCACTTCACACTTTTACCTGTATAATGATGTAGAACATTTCTTGATATAGCGATTGATTACTGGCAGATATTACAAATACTGCTACACTCCCATTTATACACAGGGGCATGTCTACACCCTCCTAGTAACTCAGCCATCTCTTCCTCTACAAATCTAAGACCCATCTCTTCATTTGCAATGGGAGTGTCCTCATTTACTTCATAGCATTACCCATTTGTTTCAACTGCATGCACTAATGTGTTCTCTTGCAAGTAGCTTTCTTCATTAAAGAAAGGCTCAGTGCTAGATGAATGCCTTCATTCTCCTCTGAAGATATCACAAAAATTACTTTTATTAATAAGTCTTTTTTCTTTGGCTTTTTCTCTTCATAACCAACACTAGTTTGTCCGGTGTTTTCATTTTCTTCAGTATTAAAATAAGTAGTTTCTGCTTCAAAAGAAATGCTGTATCAACTACACTCTCAATATGTTGTTTTTGCTTCTGTTTTTCCCTTCTCCTCTTATACTGCTTCATATTTTCTACAAAATTCTGTATTATCCTACCAGAAAACATTCTCACTCTTATCACTTTCAATTGTTTCTTATAAGAAAACAAATTGTTTTCATATAAGATTTCTCACTTTGAATCCCACTTACTCCTCCTTTCTGAGCTAATTTTAAACACCACTTTTTATTTGCATTTTTTTGTACATTAAAAATTTTTCACATACTATCTTTAGAAACTTCTTTGTTCTCTTCGCAGCAGCTCTTTTCTCTTTAACCACATGCTCCACATTATGTCCCTTTTCACTGTCAGTTGTAAGCATATAGTAATGTTTCCGCTGTTTTCTCCTTGTTTCTTTCTTTTATGGCATTGTCAATCTTTCTTTGTAAATACAAGTAGATGTCTGAAAAACAAATAAAAATACATTTACTTTTACATTACATACTATTAAATTACATACTATAGGCAAATCAATAGCTACATAAGTGGGCATATCAGTGTATAACAGGCACTGTAAGTCAGAATCAGAATCAGAATCAGAATAAGCTTTATTCGGAAAGTTAATTTCTATCCATAAAAGCATGTACAATTTAACAGAACGTCTTAAACATTTAAAAACAAGTAGTTTAAGAAAAATATATATTTACACACCATATGCCGACATAAACTCATTTACAAGGCTCTAATTAATATTAATACAGAGTATAGCAGCAAGTAAATACAAAAGGACGACATATCATTTTAGTTGTTAGAGAATTAAAATGATGAGTGGGCAACGACGATGATAAAAATACAAAACATTAGTCCCATACTTAGCATTCATTTTCCTTGGGCAATAAGGTTAGATTACAACTTTAGAACAAAAGAAAGAAACAAGCACCCCCTACTGCATTATTATGATGCTTAGGGGGATAATCCAAAACAACGTTTGGTTTTGTTTGTGTGACGTTCTACTTTTGTCCTTGTCACAATGATCCTGCATCAATATTATTTCGACATTTGATCAAACTTTTAAAAAAAACAATGATATTGTAATTTACGCAATCATTATCGAGACATTGAAGGGCCAGAAATGCTGGGCGACATTGGCGGATACCCCAAATTTTGAGTATTGGTTTTATCCATTTCCTTCTCAAATCTTCATAAAATTTACAGAATAAAATTACTGTAAGTCTGTCAGTACATATCTGAGTGAGTGTATCAGAGACCCTGTGAGTGTCTCAGTGGAAATTTAAGTAACTATGTTGGTATGTGACTTTTTGTTTTAGTATCTCCATGGGCCTCTAAATGGGTATGTATTGCCTGTATGCATTGCTTCCTGGCTGCCTTAATAAGTGTTGGGGCAGAACAGTGTGTGCAAGTGGCTCTGTTTGTTCTAGATACATAAGAGCTGTGCAGGTGTGTGTCTGGATGTGTACGTGCCTCTGTTGACCTCTGACTTTATGTGTGAGTGGCTCTATGTGTTTGTAAATAGGTATGCCAGTGGCTGTGTAGGTGGGTGACTGTGTGTATAATTCAGTATATGACTGTGTACATCTGCTAGTGACAGAGTGATTGCTGGATCAATTAATGTCTGTATACTTATCTCAGTTAATCTAACAGTGCCAGTACAGGAATGATCATCACTATGAAAGCACTTTGATGGGTGATTAAATGGGTGTGTGCATTTTTTAATTAGTGTCTTTCTCAGTATGTCATTTACTGTGTGGTTACATTTGTTTTGGGTTCATAAGTGTTTATAAGACTGTAAAGGAATGTATCAGTGCCTGTCCTGTCTCTGTAACTGGGTACAAATCATATAGTATTGATTTTTTTTACTATAATCAATCACCAGAATCTTTTTCCAAACATATTCTTTAACAGTACCTTCATAAAATACCTCTATTTCTCTTTAGATGTTTTCCTACCTCCTTTGCTCCCTTTTTATTTTTCCTTTTATTGTTGTATACAACCTACTCACTTTCTTTCACCTTATAAACACTCATAACTTACTATATACATATACTTTTTAGGTCAAGCATTCAAGACCTCTTGTATACTTTAGTATACTTCTTTTTGGGTTAATAGCCAGTCCCACTGCTTTCCATTAGATTGTTTCAGTGTCCTTTAAAAATCCTCACTTGTTAGTGGCTGTCTCTTTGTCCCTCCTCATATTCTTTCATTTTCTCATAGGAGCAGGGACCAAGTACTGCATCGTAATGCTTTGATTGTTTATCTGCTCTGTGAGGGACTATATTTTTTTTTGTGCTCATGTTTGCCTGTGTTTAGCTTTTGTGCCATAGCTGCTTGCACTTTAATGCATTCATTCTTCCAACCTACTCCAATATGGCGGCCCCTTGGTCGCAGTTTGTTTTATTCTTATCTCCTACAGTGTCTCACAGTCATGTGCACTGAGCACGTGGGCTACCTGCATTCCTGAGATAAAGGGAGCAACTGGGATGCCTGCTGCACATGAGCACTTCAGAAGAAATGGAAACCAGTCATTACTTGTCGGCAGGAAATGTCTGTGAGACGGAACACAAATAAAAGGCATGGCAGCCATATATCGGAAGCCTGCTCTCTCTTTTGACATGCTTGCACACTCCAACCTATACAGCCGCTTTACGCTCAAGTGACTCTCGACGTCCCTACCCTTCCTCTGACCAGGGTGCAGACTACGAGTCTGAGCTTGCCTGTGGCCATTCTGAGCCCATGGTACTAACTCATCTGTATCTC
The DNA here is from genome assembly GCF_964204655.1 of Triturus cristatus. Taxonomy (NCBI): domain Eukaryota; kingdom Metazoa; phylum Chordata; class Amphibia; order Caudata; family Salamandridae; genus Triturus; species Triturus cristatus. The sequence continues at coordinate 100,150,727 of NC_140588.1, forward strand.
ATGTCCCTTGTCTCTTTCAACACTCTCAGTCTAAAGGGTTTGGCCTTACAGTTTTCTTTGTGTCATTGACTTAGAAGCGGTTGATCTTACAGGACTAATGAGTAGAGTCCTTGGCGTTTAGTCAGCGGTGTGCATGGCAGTGTAAAGACACGTCGTATGGCTGATGGTGCAATTTTGCCCTGTAGTTAGGCCAATCCGAGCTGTGCCCTTCTGTTGTGTACGGGTGCTGCAATGCTGAACCATGAAAACGATCCCCACCATCAGGCTGCCAGCTCCATCCCCCACAGGACCAATCAGTTGCTGCTGCAAAGGGGAACAACCCCACACCATCGGCCATATGTAGGTGGCCTAACATTTACCACTTCATAAATACCGAATTTTACCGATTCGGTATTTATGAAGTGGTAAATGCTATGTAGGTAATCCATCGGTAATATTTACCGATTCGGAATGGGTCGGTATTTTAGAATCGGTATTTACCGATTCGGTAATGGTAACTGGCTTCCCATTGATTCCTATGGGCCAGGAGGCCAATAGGAATCAATGGGAAGCCAGTTACCATTACCGAATCGGTAAATACCGATTCGGTAATGGGGGGAGCACAATCAAGGGTGGCAGGGTGTCACAGTGACACCCTGTTGCACCCTTGATTCCTGCATGTGTGCACATGTGGCACACATACATGCCCTAAGGGCATGTATGTCTGCCACATTGCACACTTCTAAGTGCAAAAAAATGCTTTTTCAAAGCCATTCGTCATTTACCACCAACTTTTAGTTGGTGGTAAATAACGAATCCACACAACACCCACACACTCCCCCTACATCTCATTTCAGGATTCGGTATTTACCGAATCGGTAAAATTACCGATTCGGTAATTTTACCGATTCGGTAAATTACCGAATCCTGAAATGTGCCCCCTACATACCAAAAGCCTGAATACCGGTCGGTAACGGGATTTTTACCGAAAATCGGCCGTTACCGACCGGTATTGGGCTTCCTACATATGGCCCCATGTGTGTTACTTCCCCGGGAATGTGCAGGTAAGTTTGTGTAACGTGACGTAGGTAATGTTATACTTGCTCTGCGGCCCATCGCTCCATCCCTCCCTCCTTGTAATTAATGAAAACACTTCTTTTAATAACCTTTGATGACAGGTGGTCATATTTCACATTCCCCGGCCCCATCACTGCCTACCTCGGGCAGACAGGGGCTGGAGCTTCTATACCAGGATTCTCCAATGTCGGCCCTGGAGGGCTGGATCCATGCCAGATTTTTAAGTTAACTACATTCACCTAAATGTGGATATGCTAAAAATCTAACATGGTCTGGCCCTCCAGGATCCACATTGGAGAACCCTTTCTTCACCAATGTGAGTTTTGAGTCCGAGACTGCACCGCCAACTCAACGAGATATGTGTTTTGCATATAAATCTCCCATTTTTGCATGATGCAAATGTATTTTTTTCCAGGCTTAACCCTGGCATATGTTAGTGGAACAAAATGCACTTATTGCTCATTTTTTGTTTTAAGCTATGCTTGGCATAGTGTTTAAGATAGCCATGAGAGGTGCTTTTGTCCAGCAACAGTTTCCTGGTGGGCGGTGTTGCTCAGAGAAGAGTTCTGCCCTTGTGTGTGCTTTTTGATAATCAAACTGCTTCATGCCCTTCCAGTAGGAAACATTCCAACAGCAGCATCCCCCCTCCCTGTGTCCTCCAGATTAAGGGGATGACTGTACCATGATCTAGTCCAAAGTCTGCTGAGAGAATAATGGGAAAAGAGAAGGTGCTTAATTTTCATACTTTGATTACAATTTTGCAACATTTCCATACCTTAGCTTCTGAATGTCTGATTTCTCCAATACTTCTTTTTCACAGTTCTGGACACTGTATTCACACTGGGGCAAATGTGAAGCTAGAGGTGGGACGGGCACATCACAAAATTCATAAAGGGAACTGAGACAGACATGGTTTTAGAAGACAAAGAACGAGCAGAGTCATAAAAAGACACATCATATGGGTTGCGTAACAGAAGGTTTAAAAAAGATATGGCTAGTGAGTCTCCATATTTATTTGTAATGCTGTTTGTGTATCTGTTGAATCCATAGCTGACTGGATAGAGAGACATTCAAATTCTTGCGAAAATTGGCACAAGGAAACTGCTATTGTGATCTAAGAGAACATTACATTTCTTGCCTTCTATATTACATATAACAAATGTTATTATTATGTGGAATAAAGCAAAACCAAAGGGGATGATGGACGGAGTGTTGAACATTGCAAACACTCACCCCCAGTCATCTGATATGGGTTTAATCCATCATCATTCTTTAGCTCACTCCACCACCCCAGTTCAGACATTGCCATATGCAAATCAGTCTGACCCTCTGCCTCATCGGACAGTCCAGCCCAAACTGCCAAGCCATGTCTTCCCTGGACCGGAAATAAGCATCCTGGGACCGGTTTCTGGCTAATCAGCCATCATCAGCCAGGCTAGCTTGAATCCAGTGGCAAAGTGAGCAAGGGACCCATGTCTGGGCATACCCTGCCAACTTAGGGTGAACAAAGCAAAACCAAAGGGGATGATGGACGGAGTGTTGAACATTGCAAGCACTCACCCCCAGTCATCTGATCTGGTTTTAATCCATCATCATTCTTTAGCTCACTCTGCCACTCCAGTTCAGACATGGCCATATGCAAATCAGTCTGACCCACTGCCTCATGGGAACAGTCCAGCCCGAACTGCCAAGCCATGTCTTCCCTGGACCGGAAACAAGCATCCTGGGACCGGTTTCTGGCTAATCAACCATCATCAGCCATGCTAGCTTGAATCCAGTGGCAAAGTGAGCAAGGGACCTGGGTTGCATTATGCAAACTATCATCTTATATCATTCTCAATGTAATTATTTATCCATTCTTTAGTTGTATTCTTCATTCATATGGCCTTTATTGTCTTTGCTGTACTTGTGTAAATGGCAGTCCCTGCTGGACTAGAATGCCAAACCCAGGATACTTTCACTGGTGAAAGGGAACGCTTCTTATTATGTGATTATTATTGTACATGCTAAATGCTTGCACATAAATACAACATGCTAGAGAAGCTGTCCTTTTGCAAACCAGGCCTCAGATTGTAAGTTATTTGAATAGAGCTGGTGGTTAGGTTGCCTGACAACTCCATTTTTCATCCTTCTGTGACCAATAAAATGAATACTACTGAGTGGGGAGAAGTGGGTATTCAGAGGCATCTCTGTTCGTCGTCTCAGTGCAAATATTCCAAGTTGTCAACGCCCCTGCTACAGATGGGCCTCTCTGCCCACAGTCTGTGCTCTGGGCACATGGGAGGCATGGCATGGGAGCTCCGATACCAAATTCAGGTTCTGGACATGCAGATGCTGAGGCTGGCCTCGGAGGGGAAGGTATGTCTGGCTGCGGCCGGGGTAAGGGGTATGCTGCCTCTTCATTCTCACTGTCAGGGGTACTGGAAGAAGGAGCGTAGAGGTGCTGCAGCACATCCAAAATAACTTTGCAGGAATTTATTAGGAGAGCGAGCAATAAAGAGGCATTTTCATTTTGTATTTGAGTACTGCTTGCTGCGAGTTCAACGACAGACGTCAAGTGTCAGGAAAATACTTTTGACAACGTGATTCTTCTTTAACATGGAAATTGGTGTTTATTTACTTCTATCTCTGATTTTTAAGTCAAGAAAGTTTGTAATGGTAATCAAATGGCAGTCTTGCTGGGGTATTGGAAGCGTTAAATGTTTTCTAATGCATAACAAAAAGTAAATACTTGTTAATGAATTTTATAAATATTTCAAACTAAATCAGCAGCAAGGAAGGTACAAATAAAACTCATTATGTATGGTAATTCTGACAGCTGATGGAAATATTTAACTAGGATGACGACACTTTATTTGTGTGAAGCACAAATGAAAAATTGCACAACAATCCAATTTCTACTGCTTTGTGCCATTTTGTAGTAAAACTAGTTCGCTGATTGATAGTTGCCTGATACAAATTTAATGGCTCTTTCAAGAGACACTTTCAAGGGAAAAGGTACTTTCTTTAAATGGCATTGCGATACTGCACTAGGCTTCAGTCATTTATTTGGAACAATGTGCTGCATAATTTGCCACTAGACACATACTGCTCCCCTACCATTTCCCGCTGAATAGGCATGTCTCTTTTCGTGGTGTTATGCTTTGATTTTTCACAAACCGTATTACCACATAATTCAACTAAACAACAAAATTTCACAACACACCACACACATCCAATCCACACCACACAATTCCACTTCATGCCACAAAATTCAACAGAACACCACATAATTCCAGTACAGTCAATGCCACAAAATTACTATCCACATAATTCCACTACACAAATCCACTCCACATCACACTATCCATCCCACATAATTCCACAACTATCAATTCCAATCGAACCCACATGATTCCACCGCACACCACATACTCTACTTCATAACGCATATCTAAGAGACATTATCATTTATAGAGTCAATAGCTCTAACTCTTGCAAAAGTGCGACCTATTGGCCTTGCCAATGTTTGTTAAATGAACACCCTTACTAATATACCTATGCAATTCTTTTTTTTTCAGTGTACTTAGAGTCTCTTTTCAGTAAAAACCTCAAGTCAGAAGTGCCAGAATTGTATACCACTCTTAGTACACACGACCAAATAATGTCAACCCATCCCATTCTCCTCTCAATTATACTGATGTTGTTAATGAATCGTAACCTTCCTTTCTTCTTTTATATTTCTTATAGCACGTGTGAATGGTTAGTCTTTATTACCCCTTTATCGGACTCCTGTCACAAGCTGAATTGGTAGTGCCTTTGGTCAGATTCTCGGCTCCGCCAGAGTGTTCAGTGAGTCCCCCATTGAAAATTTCCTGCACAATAAGCAGGGAGTCTACACCACGCTCCTATTAAGTGTTACAATACAGTTTTTTTGTTTCTCAACCACCAGACTCTTTTACCTCAGTTTCTTTAGTAACTTTGTTTGGAACGCTCTCTGCAAGCAGCAGATCTAAAATTCAGAACAGTTTATAGGGCCACCACACTAGCTTCAAAATTAAGTGTAGCAGGTGTGGCTGAGTATTTGCAATTGCAAGAATATCCCAATCACCTTAACATTTTTGGTATTTCTGGAAATCCAATCACAGATTTACTCAGTTTTTTCCGTAAAGTCACTACCTAATTTACTTCCTTGCACATCTACACCATCCAATCAAATATTTTATTTTATTTTATACATGCTGTCCACCATTGTAACTGCCTTTCATTTTGAAAACTGCTTCATTCAGCTGCAGCCTTCTCCTCTCTGCTACTCTTATTTCCCTCCAAAATGGTGAGAGTGTGGATTGTGGGTCATAGTTTTGTGTTTTAGGCCAGGGGAAGTGCTAGAGTTAGCGATATTGACAGGGACTTAGGTTTAACTAATGTAGATATTACTTGGGTTGGCCAGAGAATGTTAAAGTGGCCTCAATTGCTGCCTTTGGTTGAAAACATTGAGGATTGCCAACATCCAGTCCTCATAGTTGTGCACTGTTTTGGCAATGACCTAGGCACACATACTGGGGTAGGACTGGAAAATTCTGTCCACTGATAGACAAATCCAGGAAACATATCAATAACATTGTTTCTGCATTCCTCAGAGACCACAACATGGGCTCTATTCACCACAACAATTTACGCTTTGATATGGATGGTATATATATAGAAATGATGGAGTTCATTTCACAAAGAAAAGCAACAGGGTGTTCCTCTAAAACTTGAAAGACTGCATCCTGTAGTATGTGTAGTCATCATTTATATACCATAATCGCAAAGAATCTTTCTAAAGCCACGTTTTTTACCAAACAATGGTTCCTTTTCTTTTCAAATTCTTTATTTTTCAACTTGTACTCGAATCAATGGATCTGTCTCAGATCTACAAACCAAAAGCAGACATTCAATGCAAAGCAGCTCATTTAGGATTTGCTTGTACAGGTTTGTTAGTGGATGTATGACTATGTGTGTGGGTCTGTCATTGGGTGTGTGAGTGCCTGTGTGGATTTTTGAGTGGATGTGTGTCTGTGTGGATCTATGAGTGGGTGTGTGGGTCTGTGGGTGCCTGTGTGGGTCTATAAGTATCAGTTAGCAACAATGCGGTGCTTACCTGATAGCCAGCTCTGCTTGATTCACAGGTACGAAATGGGCCCAACTCCGCGTACCCTACCTTACTACATGTGTATAATAATTCCCACGAGGGAGCTCAGTAAGGGCTAAGGAAGAGGACCAGATTGGTTGGACGTCGTAGTCGATGCACTTTGTGTAATTGTCAACCTTAAACTGAAGAAGAGGCGATGTGGAAATTGCTTGAATCTTAAGGTGATCCCCCTACCTCTTAGAACAACCCCTGTCTCTGTGATTTACTCCCCCTACCTGCAATTAATTACAGGAATCATCATGTCATTGTTGTGTAGGGTGTTGTTGTTATCTGACTGCCAGTGTCCATACTCCCAGATTTGTATTTGGAGGTTTGAGGGCAAGGCACACTCCGCTATAAACCTAATGATAAAACTTAAAAATTAGTATACAATCAGGCTCAGTTGTTCCCCTCCCTTACTTGCATCCTATGTACTTGCTCCTTAAATATGCACCCAAACAAAGAATTCACCAGCTTCATGAATGTACAATCAGTAAATTCACCAAAGCAATAGACTGTACATTCATCATGTTCGTAAAAGTTCTCCAACCGAGTGATTACCAAGTTCACTTTGACTCAGTAGTTCTTGGACCATTCCCATTTCCTGTTAGTGTCACAGGTAGATAATGGAGTACTTGTTAGGGTATACATTATTAGGCTTCTTGTTAAAATGGGAACAATAGTACTGTGCTGTTTGCAGTAGGTATTAGTTTGTTGAACGACCAGAAACAGCACAATAGCTCCTGCTTGTGTTAGGTAACTAACTTTCTCTTGGTCACAATCTCCAGAGGACAGGCAGTGCACTTGCAAATTCTCAGATGCCTGCCGCAATGCTGAGAATGCTCTTTCTTCGATGTCTGCTGCAATGCTCAGAACATGCACAGAGTAGTGCAGAAACAACAAGAAGCACCATGTAGCAAAAATGGAAGGTGCTCTGATGCATAGTGCTGCCTGATGAATTCTTCTTGAGGCAAAGCAAGTTCTAGAAGCATGTTCGTGGCTTAAGTAGTCAGACCACGCCCAAGAGGACATCAGTACGTATTGCTAGGGGGGCTGAGATCTCAGGGTTAATATAACAAACAACTAAATAGAAAGTACATTGCAAAAGGTGAATAAACAACAAAACAGAAAGTACATGGCAATATGGTATATGAATCATGAACTGTAACCAGCCATGCAGTGTCATTGAGTTTCCATACTGTTTTCACAATTACCATATATATACAGGTGCTGGTTGCATGGGTCAGTGGAAGGGCTTTTATGATCTTGTATGTGTATGTCTCGTCTGGGAATCAAAACAGTTCTCCCCCTGCAAAATCTCCCCTAAGACCGGAGGAATGGGCCATGGTTTATCTGGGTATCAGGAGTGAAAAGAGCGCAGTAAGCGTGTGGCATGTTGGAGGTGTGCCAATGGTTTCCAGGACTGTCCCTCTGAGCCATATCCTTTCCAATCCATTAGATAGTGAAGCTTAACATGAATTCTATTAAAACCAAGGAGAACACGAACATCATATTCTTGTTCTCCTTCAATTTCGATGGGTGGTGGGCGTGCTGTCTTTCTAGGCTCAGAGTGACATGGTTTGACTAATGATACATGTACCAGATGTATTTTGAGCATGTTTTGGAGTGGTCATATGACTGCGATGGTATTTACCATCGTGCAGATGAGGGGGGGACTTTCTCTTTCCCTTTAGCACTAGATTTTTGGTCTGGTGTCAGACTGATCGCCTACCTTGTACTGCAGTTCCTTTGTGTGATGACGATCTGCAGAGCATTTCAGGGATTCTTTAGCTCTGTCTAACTGAAAGTGGGTTTATTGTGAAATGCTTTGGAAGTGAGTGTGGAACTCTTGAATAGTGGGCATTGTTGTTGTAGTGGTTTCATCCCAGGCAATGTTCTTTGGGTGGCATCCTTGAGTACAATAAAATGGGGACATCCCTAACAAGGAATGTTCAGTATTGTTGTATGCAAACTCTATTGCCCAAAGAATGGTGAGTCAATACTCTGTATGTTCTCCAGGGTTTGATTTGTCTTTTCAGTTAACCCATCGGTTTGGGGATGGTAACTTGATGACAAACGGATCTCCATATTTAATTATCTACACAAGGCTCTCCAGAATTGGGAAACAAACTAGATGCCATGATCAGAGATGAGGGCGGATGGCATTCCATGTAGGCGAAACATCCTTGATAGGTGGTCTACCATTGTTAATATTGTAGTGTAACCAGATTTCGTCTGTGGCAATTACACCACAAAATCCAAAGAGACTGTGTGCCTTGGTTTAGGTGGGATTGGAATCGGCTGTAGAAGCCCACTGGGAACAGTATGAGGAGTTTTGATTTGAGCCCATATTGCACACGTTTCTACATACTTATGTAGATCATCAAATATGGAGGGCCACCAAAAGTGTTACTGTGCCAACTGGTAGGTTGTTCGAATACCTGGATGAGCAGACAGTGGGGTGTCATGACTAAGCTCCATAGCAGTGAGTCGCAGTCCAGGACTGGGTAAGAACATTACATTTTTTAAATGAAAAAGGAGTCCTTCCTGATAAATCAAGGCCAAGTGTTCCAGTAACCATTGATCTTGGGTCTTTGATTTTCCACCAAGTTTTACAGCATTTAGAAAAATGGAGTTGCAAATACCCGCTTGAAAACATTCCGGTGGAAGAATGAGTATTGGGATTTCTGGCTTCGTAATGGCTTCACATTCACCAACACTGAGCAAGGCATCTGCTTTGGAATTGTCTTATCCTGACTGATAAGTTTTAACAAAAATGTCATCACTAAGATATATATTCCACCTTAGTTGTGGTATGGACAAGGCTGGGACAGAGTGTAGACATTGTAAGTTACGGTGATCTGTGTATATTGTGCTAGGATGCCTGGCCCCTAACAAGTAGTGGCACAATTCTTCGAAAACAGCTTTTATGTTCAGCAACTCATGGTCCGCAATGGGGCATTTTCTTTCTGCTGGTAATAATTTCAATGAGTAGCAGTCAATGCGGTGCATTTGTCCAGTTTCTATGTTTCTCTGGGAGAGGATTACCTCAATGGCAAATTGAGAAGCACCAGCTTCTACGAAGAGTGGATTAGCTGGGGCTGGATGCATAAGCACGGGCTATGTTGAATTGGTATTTCCGTTCCTGTAAAGCTTTTTCTGCAGTGGATTCCCACTTGAATTTCACCCCTTTGTGGAGGAGTTGAGTTATAGGAGTTATGATATTAGAAAGTATGGCAAAACACCTTATATAACAATTGGTGAAGCCAAGAAATCTCTGAATCTCTTTCACTGAGGTAGAACTGTTCCAATTTACCGCTGCTTCAACCTTTTTTGTGTCCATGCCTACTCCCTCAGGGCTGTGGATATACCCCAAGAATTCAATTTGAGTTGAGTGGAATGCACTCTTTTCCAATTTAAATTAGAGGGAGTGTTTTTGCAGTTGCTGAAGAATGTCCCGTACTTGAGTAGATTAAAATATCATTAATGTAGACCACACAACAAACATCTATGAGCTCCCTTAACACCTCTTAGATGAAAAACTAGAAGGCAGCGGGGGCGTTGCAGAGCCCAAAAGGCATAACCTAGTTTTATTAAAGACCAAACTTTGATCGGATTGCAGCCTTCAATTCGTCACCCTTTCTGACTCTCACTAGATGATATGTCCCATGCAGGTCCAGCTTGTGTGGACGGTGGCGTCTTTCACCTGGTGTAATAAAGTTGGTATCAAAGTAAAGGGTAGCGGTACTTTATAGTCACATTGTTCACTGTGCAATAGTTGATGCATGGCCGAAGATTCGCCCCTTCTTTGACACAAAAAAACAAGAGTGATCAGACCAGGGACCTGGAATGTCAGATGAATCCATTAGCTAGATACTGTCTAGGTAAGTACAAAGGTGTTCATCTTTCTCTGTACGTTAGTAAATCAATTGCAGGGCCGTTTGGTATCAGGTCTACTTTACTGTCGTAGTCCCTATGTTGTGGTAAGGTGTTAGTCTTGTGTGTGTCGAACACATTCACTAAATCGGATTAGACTATGGGGACCCCTTCTAGAGCTAGGATATTATTGATGTATTCAGGAAAGTCATGACCTTGAATCGTGTATTCTTGGATAGTATCCGGGAAACATGAGTCCACACATTAAGCAAACTGAAATGTCAAAGTCCTCTTGTGCTAGTCAATTTGGGGGTTGTGCATGGTTAACCAAGGTAATCCTAAGGTTATCCGGAATTGTGGTGCATAAGTGACATCAAAATGTATTTGTTCACTGTGTAAGTTTGCATGTCATATGTAGGCTCTCAGTGTGGTACTGAATCAGCCCCGAGTTTAACTCCCTGTCGTCTATGGCTCTAACCAATTCAGGTTTTTATTTTGGGACGGTCTGAATACCTAAGGCATAAAGGAAATGTGTGTCAACAAAGTTCCTGGTGGCTCCAGAGTCTATACGTGTCTTCACAGTCCAGGACTGTCGGGGTTCTGAGTTTAGTGTCACAGAAATACAAAGGTGATGAGGGTTTATGTTGGAGGTCGAACTTAAGAATAAACCCAGTAGGGTAACTTCGCTAGCTACTGAGTTAGCTTATTTTCCATTAGTTCTATAGCTGCTGCAGAACCCGAGGAGGGCACTTGTTATGTTCATCCTAGGCTTGGTTGGGTGAGTAGGGCACTATTTAATTAAGTGTAGTTTTACCACAATATAGGCACTGATTGAGCTTCCCACCCTCTTCTTTTTCCTCTTTGGTGAGTGGACCTCACTTTGTCCCAATGTGCATGGGATCTGATGTGTTTTATTATAGGAATCTGTTCTACTACTTCTGCCCCTTAGCACCACTAATCTATGGTCTGATGTTCTTCCCTTCTATCCTTTCCTTTCTGAGGGACAGTGATTCAATTTCACTACCAGATCTAAAAAGTGAGCACAATCCCCTGAGGATCCAAGATTTGTGACAGGAGATATTTTAGCTAATCTTTGAGCCATCTATGGAACAGGGATAAACTTTTCTCCTCCGGCCATTCAGTGTCTATAGCTAACCTAATAAAGGTAGCTATATCATGTAGCAGATCTGAATATCCTTGTTTGAAACTCAATAATTTGTTGTCCGCTGGCTGAACGTAGGCATGTTTGGTGAACAATCATTTATGGGCTTTTTTGAACTGTCAAAAGTTAAATAGTAGCGGATCATCCCGCTCAACTAAGGGAATTGACCAAGTGCTGTGTCTCCTCCTAAATAGGAGATTATGAAGGCCACCTAAATGGCATCATCAGGAAAGGCTCCCGGACGGGCCATGAAATGTAAGTGACACTGATTAAGGAAAATACCAAAATTTGTTATTATCCCTGTAAAAGTGCTTGGGCGCTAGGGGAATGGGCATTGGAGTAACTACTTGAATCTCGGTAGGTAGTGTGCCACTTGCAGCAGATGGTGAGGCTACGTTTGAAGCCTGGACTGGGGGCCTTTATCACAGGTCTGTGGTTGTGCGCTGGTGGCGGTAATGCCAGGGATCTTTGGAAACCATGAGCTAGGACTGAGTAGCAATCAGATCATACCACAAAGCAGCATTCTCAGCTTGTAAGGAAGCAAGCATTGTCACTATATCCTGTAGGGAAATTTTTTGTGGCTCCATAACATGTGGCAAAATTATTTTAGTGGCTTTGCCTTCTGTCATCAACAATGCAATGCTTACCTGAGAGCTCACACTGCTTGACTCACAGGGACAATATGGACTCAACTCTCTGTACCTTACCTTATTGCCTGTGTATAATAATTCCCACAAGGGAGCTTGAAAAGGGCCAAGGAAGAGGGCCAGGTTGGTTGGACGTCATCTTCAATGCCTTTGGTGTAATTGTCGACCTTAAAGAGAGGAAGAGATGATGTGTAAATTGCTTGAATCTTAAGGAGGTCTCACTCCCTCACGGACCAACCCCTGGGTCTGTGATTCACTCCCCCTACCTGCAATCAATTGCAGGAATTGTGATGTTCTTGTCGTGTTGTGTAATATGTTGTTGTTATGGTGCTGCCTGTCTCCTAATTCCAGATTTGTCTCTGGAGGTATGAGGGTAAGGCACACTCAGAAATGGATCTAGTGATAAAACATAAACATTAGTATACAATCAGGCTCAGTTGTCTCCCTCCCTTTCTTGCATCCTATGTGCTTGCTCCTTAAACCTACTCCCAAACAAATAATTCATCAGCTTTTCAAATGTACAATCATTAAATTCACCAGAACAGTAGACTGTACTTTCATACTGTTGGTAAATGTACTCTAACTGAGTGATTACTAAGTTTGCGTTGACCCAATAGTTTTTAGACCACGTTGAATTCCTTGTTAGTGGCACAGGTAGGTAATAGAGTACTTGTTAGGGTAGGTATTAGAAAGCTTGTTGTTAAAATGGGAACAATAGCAATGTAGCTTTTGCAGTAGTTATTATTTTGTTAAATGACTACAAACAGCACTGTAGCTCATGCTTGCGCTTGGTACCTTACTTTCTCTTGCCCACAATCTCCAGAGTGTATACACAAAAAATGGGCCTGAGGAGATTTAAAGACCAGCGAGGGCGATCTCCCCGACCATAATCACAAAGCACACAAAAGCCCTCAGGTCTGTCAAGAAAAAGGAAAGAGGGGCTGACTAAGAAGAAGGCGTCCCTTTAAAGGATGGTTTCCCTCACCCACCAGAGGTGGCATGCTTCATCATTGGGAATCCTCTTTGCACCATGAAGCCTAGTAATGGTGCGGGCAACAACCCCCTCGCTATGAGGGAGGAGATCAGGGATATTTTTGTCTTAAGATGGGTTCTCACTAAGACCCAATATGATCTAACAAAGTGTTGTGAGCGGTGAGGATTTCCTCATTGTTGCCAGGTGGATAAAATATGCATGTCAAAGTTCAGTGCTGCATTATGCTGGCATTAGCGATACGATGCTACATTTATGGAGAGCGGGCAGAGGATCCTTCAGCGATGGATGGGCAGAGGATGGTCCCAGCAATAAGCATAGTCAAGAGATCCAAAGATGTCTGTAGCTAGACCTAATGACCCCCACCGCCCCGCCCCTTGCCTGCCAGCTCCTAAATGTGGAGCACTCGTTAGTTCTGTAGGCTACCCAGACATGAACTACTTGGCCAATGACAACTTCAAAATGTAAAACTGATGGGTAACCTGGTAGGCAGATCCAAAATGTGAAAGACATCCCCAGATAATGGCAAACAACATCCCCAGAGAATGGCAAACAACATCCCCAGAGAATGGCAAAAGTATAATGGCAAGAGACATCCCCCGATAATGGCAAAAGACATCCCCAGATAATCGCAAAAGAATAATGGCAAGAGACATCCCCCGAACATGGCAAAAGAGGGCTGTGCCAAGGAAGCCGAAGTCTGTTGGGGGCTGACCCATAGCCCACTCTCTGTGTATTTGTGGGTGTTAATGACATGACATTTGGCTCACAGGTAAAGATGTATAAATATATCCAGAGCTAGACCTAATGACTTGGTCCTCCTGTAAAATGTTGTGAGTAGCCCCAGATAATTCTGCACCTCATATATATATATAAAAAGGCATGAATCTTAATATCACGGTAGAAAAAGCTGCAATAAAAGTACACATTTATTAGCAGTTAATTTATTTCAAGAAAAATATTTATCAGTCTATGAAACAGAACGTGCACAATGTCGAGCATTTATTTCAGGCATTGGAATTTGGAGCTCAAGGTGATTCAAGTTAAGTAGATTTGCGTCCCTTTGTTCCTCTTAAGTGCTACTCACAGCTTTTTGATTATCTCTGGCCTCCTTTTCTTATGTTTGCCTACAGCTCAAAGGCATTACCCGGCTGGGACACAAGCTATTCGGAAGACACGTCTGATGTACAGTTTCATTTCCTCGCTCCATTTTTTTCATGTGTTTTTTATTAACTTATGCAGATTTAATTGATTCCTAAGTGCCTTCATTCAAGCAGAAGAGCCATTAAGCGTCTGTGTTTGACAGCAATGTGTGAATTGCAATTCATACATAATCTTGTTTGTAGGATTGTGCGTATAGATTTTCAAATACTTTGGTAAAAACGAGAACCCATAAAATTCGTAGAAAGGACAGGTATTATAGAACTACCTATATAACTACGTTCTGGAAGGACACCTTTTCCTAGGAGGGAGCTCCCTTGTTGTCTATGTAAGGGCTTTATTCAATGATCTGCATGCATGACATGCATATTAACATATTGACTCATAAAAAAAGAACAACAATAATTTGTTTTGATTTTAGCACTTGGTAGGACAGATTTTACCATTAAGGGTCTAATTATGCGTGCCCTAGAATTTCCAGTGGCTTCGGTAATACTGTTACGAACCTGATCGGAAATTAAGAGGTCTGCAGGAATACTGTTTATGTTAATGTTTACTTGTGGTTTTGTAGGGCGCTCCACTACCAAACAGTGTCCTTGCGCTGAGACTGAGCAAGAGAAGAAGCTGGGAAGTCATTGTGGGTTTCATTTTTTGGGAAATAATCATGTTGAAAAAGTCAACGAAATAGGAGAAGTTATGTCTGTGTGCTTAAATGAAAAGGAAGAGTTTCAAAGATTAGCTGCAGAAACTGAAAATGCGCGTCTTCCCAGTATGCAGCAATGGACTTTGGGTAGTTTGCATGACACAACCACGCATGCCTATACCACGCATGCCTTAAGCACGCGTTCTTTACAACTACTGCATCTTTACCACGCATGCCTTTACCACGCATGCTTTTACAACGAATTTTGCTGTAAAGGCGTGATTGGTAAATGTATATGTGTGGTAACGATCCCACCTCAGGCCCCTTACCCTGAGCCCTAAACTTCCGCATGCCTGCATTGTAATCTACCTGCCCCAGCCCTATTAACTACCCAACCTCCTAACCCGAGCCCTGAAATTCATCCCACTGCCCTCAAAACTGAACAAAATAGAACCTACTGACCTCCTGAGGCGGAAGCCGGGAGAGTCGCCCTAGCGAATTTTAAAAATACTTGTGTAATTGATGTGATTTTAAAACTGATTTTACCATTTTTTGAGTGTACTTTTGTGAAACAATACAATCCTACCTCGATCCCCTGGGCTCTCCCATGCAGCTGCAGGAACGCTGCCACGGGATACTTCCTGGTGTGGACGCCCTCCCCTGGGACACGCAGGCCACGCCCACCACCTGTCAGGCCACGCCTCTTTCTCGCCGAGCACTTAAATAGCGCGCCAAATCGAGCACGAGGCAGAACCTACTGACCTCCTGAGGCGGAAGCCGGGAGAGTCGCCCTAGCGAATTTTAAAAATACTTGTGTAATTGATGTGATTTTAAAACTGATTTTGCCATTTTTTGAGTGTACTTTTGTGAAACAATACAATCCTACCTCGATCCCCTGGGCTCTCCCGTGCAGCTGCAGGAACGCTGCCACGGGATACTTCCTGGTGTGGACGCCCTCCCCTGGGACACGCAGTCCACGCCCACCACATGTCAGGCCACACCCCTTCCTCCACCCCTACTTAATATGTGCTTCCACCGGAAGCGCAGCGGATGAGCGCAGCGGGAGCGCCGTTTGCACGCCTAAGGCAAGCCCGTCTGCGCCCGTCCGCGACCAGACCGCGGCCGGGGCCAGTTATGCTGCCAGTAATGGAACACAAGGTGGAAGGATAGTGTGGTCAGGTGAGGACTTAAGGGCTCTTGATCCCCCATCTGACTGTTGCTCTCATACTACAGATCCTCAGACTTTCAACCTCCCTCAGATCTGTGGCAATTGTGGGATAGTTTTTGGCATTGAAGACTCTGTGAGGCTCCCCAATCCCAAACCTCCAACTCAGATAGGCCTTAGAGCTGGCCTACTGAACTGCAGATCCCTAGCCAAACATGCAGACGATGTTTGGTTATTACTAGAAGAGCAGGAGTGGGATGTCCTGTTTTTAACAGAAACTTGGATCAAGGAGGACAACTTGACCTCTATTGCACTAGCAGTCCCTCTGGGATTTAAAATATGTCTCGCCAACCGCCCTGGCGCAAAAAGAGGCGGAGGTGTAGCTATTATCTTTAAAGAGCAGCTAATATTAACATCTTCGGCTCCCACTACTATTCAGGGAATTGAAGGCCTTCACTTCTGCTTTCAGGTTAGCCCTCAGCTATCGCTAGCAGGATTGGTGATTTATCGCCCTCCGGGCGGCGTAGACCCCAACTTACTCACCCTACTAGACACGATTGTTCAGAGCTCTCTCCTCCACCCCCAATTCATTGTGGTAGGAGACTTCAACATCCACATGGATAAACCCGACTGTGCCGTGGCAGAGCTGCTCAGAGCAACGTTAAATACGGCCAGTCTTAGACTGATCAATGAGGGCCCTACACATACAGGGGGCCACACGATCGATCTCATTTTCTCTAATATCAAGGATGTGCTGCCTGAGGCACCACTCCCTCTGACATGGTCAGACCACTCATTGGTCCCATTTAAACTGAACATGGTATATGACATTCCCGCTTCAAGTAAATGTTATTTCCTGAAGAGACAATGGAAAAGGCTGACCCCCGATACTATGGGCCCTGTCTTGGCACAAACTACCCCATCTTTGACCGACAATGCCAATATAGATGCACAGCTCCTCAATGAGTGGGTCAGAAAGATGGTCTCTTCCATTGCTCCTGCCTCACGAGCATTATCAAAGAGAGACTCCCCCTCAGCTCCCTGGTTTTCGCAGGACCTGAGGAAAGAGAAAGCAGCCTGCAAAAAGCTGGAAAGACTATGGAGAGCAAACTACGGCCTGGAAGAAAGAACTATATATAAGGAAGCTTCCAAAAAACTACGGAAAGCAATTAGAAAAAGTAAAAAACTATTTTATGCGGACGCTATTCTACAGGCAGAACAGTCAAGCAAACAGATTTTCAAGGTGGTACAGTCGTTTTTTAAACCCAAGTGCATTGAGAGGGAGGTTTCGCCGACATCTACTCTATGCGAGCACATCTCTGAGTTCTTTGACCAAAAGATCAAAAAGGTGTATGAATCTTTTAGACCAGAAATAAAAACGTTGAAACAGGACCTCGCGATTAAAGACGAGCCAGGTGAGACCTTCACCCAGTTCATGAATATTTCCCTGAGTGAGGTAAGACAAGAACTTATCCGATGCAAATCCGGCTCCCCAGACGACCCGTGCCCAGCTAAATTATGGAGCTCTCTAGCTGAGTCTGTAGCCCCCACACTACAACACATTTGGAACTCATCCATCGCTTCGGGTATATTCCCGGACGTCTGGAAACATGCTACTCTCCTCCCACTAAAGAAAAAACCTAATGGGGATCCAGAAGACCTTAGTAATCGCCGCCCAATATCACTGTTAGCCGCCCCGGGGAAAATGTTGGAGAAAGTCATACAGCGCCAACTGAGCAAATTTATAGAAGTAAATAAGGTACTACATGAGACACAGTCAGGCTTCCGACCCGGCTTTAGTACGGAAACAGCG
The DNA here is from genome assembly GCF_964204655.1 of Triturus cristatus. Classification (NCBI taxonomy): domain Eukaryota; kingdom Metazoa; phylum Chordata; class Amphibia; order Caudata; family Salamandridae; genus Triturus; species Triturus cristatus. The sequence goes on from NC_140588.1 coordinate 100,168,393, forward strand.
CTTATTGAGGTAGCCGAGTCAGTAAGGTGGTCGATGGATGCAGGTAACTCAGCAATGCTGGTACTCCTGGATCTGTCGGCCGCCTTCGACACGGTGGACCATGCCAGACTACTCAGCCGCCTGGCCGAGATAGGTATCCAGGATAAGGCACTGGGATGGATACACTTCTATCTGTCCCAAAGAACTCAAAAGGTGGCACTAGGGACGGTCTCTTCAGCACCCAAGGTCCTCAGCTGCGGAGTCCCGCAAGGGTCGGCTCTCAGCCCCCTTTTGTTCAAGATCTACCTCGCTCCTCTCTTTACGTTGATTGCCAACTGGGGTGTCAAGGCAATTTCCTATGCCGACGACACCCAGTTGGTATTTCCGTACTCAGAGATGACGCAGGAGTCCTGTTCGAACTTCAAAGGCTGTCTCCAAGATATAGCCCATTGGATGAACACGAATAAATTAAAATTAAACGCCAATAAGACCGAAGTAATCTTCTTTGGCAGAGGCCCCACCCCCGCCTCAGAACTTTGGTGGCCGACGGAGATGGGCCTAGCCCCCTCACCCAGCCGCACGGCAAAAAATCTTGGAGTGAGGTGGGACGATAGCATGTCCTTCACCTCCCACATCCAACAAGTCGCTGGCTGCTGCTTGAGCGAACTGAGAAATCTCCGTAAAATCCTGAGACTCCTTCTGGAGAGCTGCCGGAAAACGGTTATCCATGCCACTGTTACATCACGGCTGGATTACGCCAACGGACTCTACCTAGGCCTACCAAAATACCTGACGCAAAAACTTCAGGTAGTTCAAAATGCGGCTGCGAGACTGCTACTGCGAATCCCTCTCAAGCAGTCAGTCCCTCCGCATCTTCGATCACTGCACTGGCTGCCAGTTGCTAGCAGAATAAAATTTAAAGCACTTACGCTGGCGTTCAGATCTCTGCATGGCTCCTGCCCAGAGTACTTGAAAAACCGCCTTCCGAGATACTCCCAAACCCGCGCACTGCGGTCCAATTGCCGCGTTCAACTGGCCGTCCCGCGTACGAAAAAGGCTCGACTAGGCGGACGGACTTTTTCGGCAAATGTTACCTCTCTATGGAACACTTTACCACAAGAAATCCAGCAGGCCCCTTCTGAACCTTGCTTTAAGAAACTGCTGAAAACGTGGCTCTTCACCCAACCCCGCTAGCTCTCCTTCTATGGCCTCCAGGTCAACTGTGTTCTCCTAGCGCCGGGACACCTCCTAGCGAGGTAGCTGTTCGCGCTTTATAAAATGCAGTAAAAAAAAAAAAAAAAAAAAAACTACCCTGACCCCATCCCCCCACCCTGAGCCCTAAAACCAGCTCCCACCACCAAAACCTACCCCCAACTCCCCTGGCTAAAGCCCAACTTACCAAGCCACGTCCTGGTCCTTCTTCCTGACACAATCCTTCCGGTTCCTCTCCCCGCCCATCCATTCACACAGCTAGAACACAGACTGCCTTAACTACGCATCGGTGTGGTTAAGGCAAATGCGTGGATAAGACTAGCATTGTTCAGCTTGCGGGGAAACGGCAGGCATACTTAGGGCTGATGGGTAAAGGCCGTTTCCCCTTTGGGTATGGTCGAGAGTCTGACGGTAGAAGATCTGAATGGCCCTGGTTAGGTATAAAGTTGGAACATATTACAATGGCATGCAGACGCTCGGAGGTGTATTAATTTGAGCACCATGCAAAGATATTCAAACGCAATTCTCTTGGTTATAAGAGCCAGTGGAGGGTGTTTAAGGCCATAGTCGTCAAAGAGCAAGTGAGAAAAGCTAGCGCAATTCATGCAGCTGTGTTCTGTAGCTGCTGCAGATGTTGAAGAATGTAGACTGGTGCGCCCAGAAATAGGGAGTTGCAGTAGTCTAACCTGCTGAGAATGGTGGACTCCTCACCAACTGGATGAAAAAAGAGTGGAAGGTAGGGTAGGGTTTTACATAATAACCTACAATAAAAGAAAGCAGCTTGAGGGCAAGTTAGTGGCCTGTGTGGTCAAAGAGAAGTCTTGATTGACGAAAAAAACAAGATTGCAGAAAGAGGGAGCCAGAATCGGAGTACGGCTCAAAAGAGGAGCCCAGAGATGAAACACAAGAAGATCTGGGGAACTATGAGCTCTAAGAATATTAATTTTGCTTTGTAGTTTGAGTGAATTGTGTGGCATCCAGCTTGTATCATACAATCCCTAAATTTGGAAAAGCATGATGGACACGGTCTTAGAGGGAGAATTGTATCTGAGTATAATCGGCATAGATAAAGGGTAGTAGTTCAAAGGAGCAAATTATCTGTGCAAAGCAGAGATCATAAACACTGAAAAGTGAAGAGCTGATGGATGAGACCTAAGGTACACCCTGTGCTAGCCGTTTAATTCTGTTTGAAATTGTGGGACCGAGACCCCTTGAGATCTGTCTTGAGATCTGTCTTGAAGATACGATTTTATCTAGGCTAGAGCTGGACCTTGTACCTCTGTTTCAAAGAGCCAGTTCAGAAGTATGGATGTGAGCTTGTGTCAAATGCAGCAGACAGGTCTAAAATTACTAGCACATAGAATTTGTCTTTATCTAGCAGCAGTCGGAGATTGTCCAAGACCGAAATGTGTGTGGTTTCAGTTCTATGAGCTGGATGAAAGCATGGTTGGGATTCCTCTAATAGTTTGAGTTGCTCAAAAAAATTTAGATTTTCCTGTGAGTTTCCTTTTCCAGGACTTTAATTGGGGATGATAAATGTGAAGTGCAGCAGAAATTGCTTAAGATAGCTGGATCAGCACCTAGTGTTTTTTAAGTAAAGGAATTACGAGAGTCGATTTCCAAGCCATATCAAGGAAGACGTCTAAAAGCATTTCAGGGCTGAGGGAAAGACCTTGGAGGGACAGGAGTCTGTGGGAGAGCCTGGGTCTATAAAGTATAGTAGATTGGCTAGATCATCTAGCAAGACTGAGTTGAATTGTGTTATCTTAGGTGCAGAGGAGGGGGAAGAGGAACATGTGTGAGCATTGTGGTCGGTATTCTGGGGCATAGCAAGTAAGGCTTGACAAACGGTAATGGATGTGTTTCCAAAAAAAAGATTGACAGATTATCATTCAAATCTTGCGAGGGTTCAAGGTGAGAAGAAAGGCCATCATAGTCCTATTTACACTGAAAAATATTTTCTAAAATTGTTGCCGGCCTTAAGAATCTTGGTGGAAGAACAGTACGTCTTGGATTACAAAATCATAGTTTTATATGTGTGGAGCACTTCCCTTAGTGTTTGGCTAGAGACTTCAGAACAATTGCTTCTCCTCCTGCGTTACACTTTTTTCAATGTCATTTTAAATCTTTTTGAGTGTTGTTGTACTAAGGCGAGAAAGGCAAGTGGTAGTGTGAGTAATAAGAATACTCTGGCAAAGTTGAGTGAAACACAGCCATGATCATGTGAGCAAAATCACTGGCATGGGAATCCATTGAGGATCAAGAGGGAATAGATGGTATAGTGAGAGCCAAATCAGGTTTGCTCCAAGCCTTGTGGGCATAGCTTGTGTCCGAGGTGTTGTGATTTAAGGGAGAAACTGTGGTATAGACTTTCTGGTGAGAAAAAGGGGGAACGGATTGTAAAAGGGACCAGAAAGTGATCTGTCCATGCTATGGGGGATGGATGGCTATATGTTATTAGGGGCACAGAAAAAGTGGCACAGTCTTCTGGGCAAAACATGTGGAAATCTGGCCCAGACGTTTCTGAAGTCCAGGTCTCCGCAATAAATAACATGTTGAGTTTGTAAGCGAGACAGAGATCAGAGACTTTAGCAGCATGTTTAGCAGGAGATTGCGCATGTACCAAGATGCAATACGTAGGGTTGGTGACTGTGCATTGATTAGCTATAATAAGAAAGTATGAAATGCCATTGCAAGTGAAATAATTAGGGGATGGTATTGTGTGGAAATTGGAGGGTTGTTGAAAAACTGGGTTGAACGTCTGTAGGACCTCCCTGGAATATATAATGACAGTATTATCTGCAGCTGACGAGTAAAGCTGAGGTGGACAATATGCAGCGTGATTGGCACCTCTGGCTGCGGTCATGGTGTAGATGATGATGATGGCAGACGGGCTTACCTTTGGCGTGCCTCTTTGGTGTACCGCGTACACAGAGGGTTTAAATGTCTGCCATACGACATTAGGCAAGTGTGGGCTTGGCCAAGCAGTACCAAGCAATGTAACACATTTCCCCAAAAAATTAAGACCAAACAAAACCTAATGGAGCCCAGCACCTCCTGGTATTGGCGCCTAGCTCCTAGGCACTGCACCTGTGAGAAATCAGATGACCCATTACAATAGGTAAGACAAAAAAAGCATGAGAAATCCGTAAAACATAAAATGATTAAAAACGAGTGAGAGTGCTTGAATGAATCAGGCACCTCGCTGGGTAAGAGGAAATTAAAACCACGTCAAATGTTGAGCAGAAAATCACTTAGTAATTGTCCCAAGTCTTGCAGCTTAAGACTTCCCTGTCAGCCTATCAAATCCACGCATCCAATGGCTTTAACAGACTGCGGCTTGGCATTGAACAAGGGTAGGCATGGCCAAGAGTTGCCAACCAAAGCAATGCTTTGATGAAAACGGATTCAAGCAACTCCTGGTGTTGATGCCTGGCTCCGTGGTCATCACACCTACTGGAAATCAGAATATTAATTAATTTACTGCCAATCTGTTGTGTTCCCCCTACGTTTGTGCCTATTTAAAACAGCTGAATTCCTTCCAGAAACTCTGGGAAAGAATCAGGCATTACCGGTTGAATTGGACATGGAATTATGAATTCACTTTGTATTTGCCCATTACCACTTTTAAAGTGGGTCGCTGGTGTTGAGGTACCGAGGAGCTGTGTGTTTGTTCCTTCTGTGGGTGCTCCACAGGACCACCCATATGATTTACTTGTGATTGTCATGTCTGAAAAGTAAAGGGAGGCTATGTTTGGAACTGTATCATGCTGTCTCGGCTATTCTCGCCCCCAAATCACAGCCTCGTTCTGAGTACTATCTGGAGTCGTAAACATTATCTGCTTAGGGAAATAACCACTTGGTCATTGTATTGCATCTGTCTTAGTACCCTTTTCCAAGTTTTCCAAGTACGATGGGGAATAACTGGCAGAAATTGTCTTTGCAACTGTTTTTTTATGGATGGTATTCCAGTTACTGTACTGTTTTGCCTGTATAAATTTCCTCCTGGTAACACTTGGAGGAAATTGTGTATCAAAATCTCCATAACTAAATGCAATTTGTGGAAATCCGTGACTGTTAATTCAGGCACAACTACTGCTTGGAACTGATGTGGATATAGCCACCTACTTTTTGCATTTTCACCGAAGACCCTAAAGCAAGCAAAGAAAGTGGTCTCTCTATCCCACCTTGGGTGGTAAGCGTTACAGAATTAGGTAGCCATTTAGTCGTGTGCAATGTTAAAGGGGTATGGGCGGGTGGAGGACTTAATAAGGCATCAATTGCCTTGCGAGTTTGTGAACACCCACAAACATATAAGTTCATCTTCATCATCAATTTTACCTTGTATAATTATCTTTCTCTTGTTACATATAGTGTAGGAGCTTAGGCAAATATCCTGTAAACTTTTATTAAAATTTGCACAAAATAACTCTGGTCTTCTTCCAAGTCTTTGATTGAAATTAATTAAATCTGATTTTCTGAATTAAATATTGAATATGAAAAGTATGAACTATCTAGGAGCAGCAGTAAACCACAGTACTCTGAACACAAATCTATTTTATCAGTCCCTAGGGCGACTATTGCATGAGACCAAACATTCTTCTGCATGATCCACCCTCTAGTCCATCTATACACCATTTCAAATCAAATACCGATGTTGGAGCATGGGGTGTGATATCTGTGACAGGGAGGGCTTCCTATGTCTCCATCAGCGCCCTTCTTCCAAGAATCTGAAGAACCAGAACCTTTTGGACCTGGCAGCGCAGGGTACGCCTTAATCTCCTAGGTTCACCTGCTCAGCTACACAGAGACACGGGACACTCTGTTAGGCGTTAGAAGATCAGATTTATTAGCTGCAGCTAGTACAGTTGTCCCAGAAGTACACAAGGTAGGTTCTCAGGAGACTGCCACTTCACTCTGTGGCGCACAATCTTTTATAGAACATAGATAACTTATACATAAACCAAGTATACTGCCAGCAAATACAAGAAGGAGCCAATAAGGAAAGTTGAAAAACAAGACAGAACCAATAGGAGAGATTTGAAAACAGAAGTGTCAGATGACTCGAAGATACCTCTCCTCCAACTGTGTTTGTCACCCCTCCCTCAAACTAATTCATTAACGGATTTGAAACTAACTTGCAGGTGGCGAGATACGTTTGTGTGTTGGAGGACAGTTGTGAAATGAGAGAATGCTAGCAGAGGACAGTGAAGGCCAGACGATAAGATAAAGTCAGGAAAGAATAGTGTGAACCAACAGATAGTTGAGACGGGAATTAGGAAAACCAGACAGGGATTAGTGTACTCGGCTAAACCTAACACAGCTTCGCAAATAGAGGCAGAAGGACAATTTCTGACACGAAGCTGCAGAAAAAGCAGAATAGACTTTGCTCGCCGTGCTGCCTGAGTGATGGCAACACAAAATGGGGCGGAGCACAAGATGGCGGGTCGATTCGATCACGATCGAAAATCGAAGTTCCTCAGACCCTCCTTTTGCCAGAACTCAGGCAAGGTAGACTCATGTTAATCTGAGTCGATGTTGATAGCCATGAGGTCATCAAGCTGTTGCTGTAACATCATTCTTATGTTTTCTGTTTTTGGCGATTTGGGCTTAGGGATGCACATGGTAGCACATAGGTCACAGATGGCGGGACCACAGTGCATACAAAGGCAGCAGGAGAAAATAATGGTAAAAATTATTCCGAGAAATGTCAATGCTTTCCAACCCCATTTGGACAGTAGTCCCCAAAACCACTCCGAAAAGGACCAATTTCCTTCGTCCTGGTGAATCGACTCAGAGATTATATGCAATTTAGAGATAGCTTGGTATACTGTCGGAGCGTCATTAGGTATGAAAATACAGCAACTTGACCCGATCAATTTGCACACTCCACCACGATCTGCAAGAACAAAGTCTAAGGCAACTCGATTTTGTAAGGTCATAAGACGGTCCGCCTGTAGTTCTGCCGTGATATTACTTAAGGCTCCTACAGTGATGTCTATTGTGGTCTCTATGACACGGACTAGTTGCCTTATATTTCTGCTATTGGCCATTGGACCCCAAAAAGGAAGAAATCCTTTAAGGAAATCTCCTCCCTCTTGTCCTGCTGTGTCTTTCAAATCAATAATCCCTCTGCCATATCTGTTTCGATGATAGTTTGCAGAAGCGGTGTATGTAGGGGGAAGAAGGAAAGCTATATAACAGGTGCCAGAAAAACTCGTGGGTAACCATGTGTAAGCTCTATTATAGCAAATGAAATAGGTACCTTGAGCTGGCACTAGAGGAGGCGAGTTCTGAGAGGAATAAATGTACGTGTGGGAACAGTTATTTCTTTGTATGGTGTCAGAAGAGCGATCATTAATTTGCAGACAGAAATTTCCCTGATGAGGAATCGTCCAAATGGGCGGAGATTTTCTTTGTTTGATTTTATCACTAAGACTAGAGACATAATGGGTGACGTTCCAGTTTGTATACGCTTTTCTTTCATCAATGGAAATCCTACTATTTTCCATGATTTTAGCCATCGCTACCATTCCCTTAATTAATGAGCTATGACTAAAATCTGGACCACCAATATGTGAACTAATGGAGCGTTTGAACTTACTTTGGTAGGCATTAGAGAAAATAACAACATAAGCCCAAGCGGAACCCTCATAAGAGAACGGGAGAACCAAATATGGCATTCCTTTCTCTGTGGTATGTGGCATAAGACCACACACCCAACAGTCAGTCGTATTGACTACTAACTGGTGTTGATGCAACAACTGGACAAAGGAATTGTTGTAGTATTCAGCTCTTCTAATGAGTTCATGTTGAGGAAGGGTATGAAAGAGATGTGGAGAGACAGTAGAAGAAGACGAAGAGGAAGAAGGAGAGACAACTTTTTGCTGCAGAGCATAAGCAATCCAACCCATAAACGCCAAAACAATACACAATAATATAATAACACATAATGTTATATTAAAACGACTGTACATTGATTTACAGGATTCTTTCTTCATTTTATCTTTTCTCTCTCTTTTGTCTGGTGTAGTTTCCATCGTTCTAATGGATGCTCACGGCAATCTTCCTCGATCACTCAATTATGATTGTCTGCCGTCCTATGACACTGCAAGTCCTGCAGGCCTATTGCCACTATTCAGGTCACAATTAAGACTCCTACCGTGACCCTGCAACCGGGACAGAATACTACACAAGAGAGAAAAATCTTAAGTGTTCTTTTGACTAGGTCTCAGGTGGTATTGTTTCTTTCCGGGAACCTTCTGAATTTGAAACAATGTTCGAGGATTGGTTGTATCTAATCGAAGATGCGAGGGTAGTGCTTCCTGTAAAATATCGTTGTCCTCTTTCTCAGACAGTGTCCCATTCAGGCGTGCATCACTAAAGGGTACGAATCGTGGAACCTTCTCACTCTCAAAGTCACCAATGCCCCTAAGCACCCATTGATCATAAGGTAAGGGCAAAGGCACTTTCTTGCAATGCACGCCGTGAATCCAATTCTTTTTTCCCTCAACTTTAACCGCTCTTCTCGTAGTGAGCAAGTTCATTCGGGGCTCCCTCCATCTGGGCTCCAAATTTCTCGTTTTCTGAAAGTTTTTGATGCAGACCCAGTCACCTGGTCGGATGGAATGACCTGGGTCTGTGGAAGCCACTGGTAAAGCACTCTGAACCTGTTGATAGAGAACACGCAATTTAGTCGTGAGATCATGCAAGTAATCAATCAACATTGGATATGGCAAGTCTGAGTATTTCTTAGGGCGAGGGACTCCCCATACATTAGCCGGGCGTCCAAAAACCACTTCGTAAGGGCTAAGTCTCAAACGAGAGTGTACTGCAGTTCTGGTGGATAGTAGAGCTAATGGCAAAGCATCGGGCCAATTGAGTCCTGTACTAGCCTGAATCTTCGCTAATTTCAACTTCAATGTACCGTTGTAGCATTCTACTAAACCCACTGATTGTGGATGATTTGCCGCATGGAACATTTGTTTGATACCAAGACCCGCACAAACTTTCTGCATGACTTGGCCAACAAATTTGCTCCCATTGTCACTCCAGACAATGCGCGGCAAACCAAACCTGGGGAAAAATTCTTTCAATAGAATTTTGGCTGTGGATAAGGCTGTGTTGTCTTTTAAAGGGTATGGTTCTATCCATCTTGAAAAGGTGCATACTACCACCAGAACATATTTGAGATTGTTGCATCGCTCCATATGAATATAGTCGATCTGCAACACCTCAAATGGATATGTCAGAGGAGCAAAGTGACCTGCTGGAGTTGGGGTTCCCTTTCCCGGATTGTACATCAAACAAACAATACAATGTTTCACTACATTGTCTGCACATTTTGGGATTCTGTCATTTTGCCATACTGGAGCCAGAAGTTTGCATATACCTTTCGCACTTAAGTGGGCTGGACCATGCGCCATAGTGACCACTGGAAGCACGTAGGCATCTGGTAACAGCCAACGTTGGTGTTCAGATAATTCCACCCAACAACCCATCTCATCTAACATTCCTGTACTTTCTCTCCACATGCTCAACTCTTTCTCTGAAGCCTCGTTCTGAATCGCTCGTACACTCTCCACTGTATCCTCATACATTCCTCTCTCTCTAACCCATTTTGCAGGACCCGCCATATACATTCGACATGTTGCATCTCTTGCTGTCTTTTTTGCTACCTCGTCTGCGAATGCATTTCCTCGACCAACGTCATCCGTAATCTTTTTGTGTGCACTACACTTCACAATCCCTATTTGGGTGGGTAAGGCAAGTGATTCAAGGAGATCAGTCACTAACTGACCATGTTGTATTTTGGTGCCATGTGAAGTGAGGAATCCCCTTTCCTTCCAAAGACGCCCAAAGTTGAACGCTACACCAAAGGCATATTGGCTGTCGGTGTACACGTTCACTCTCTTCTCTTTCGACAAGACACATGCTCTTGTTAAAGCTATCAATTCTGCTGCTTGGGCTGAACTATGCCTAATACGTGCAGCTTCCACAACTGTATGCAAAGTAGTTACAGCATAGGCTGAAACTGTATCCCCATTAGGCATTTTAAAACAATAGCCATCTACCCATAGCGTTCCATTTGGATTCTTTAGCGGTGTGTCTTTTAAATCAATTCTTCCTTTAGTCTCTTCCTCAGTACGAAAGAAACAATCATGTTGCTCCTCAACACTTTTCTCATCTGGAAGAAGCAACAGAGTGGCTGGATTTAGGGTATTACATCGTTTGATGTGTATGTGATTAGCCAACAGTGTCAGCTCGTATCCAGTTAGACGAGCGCTCGTAAGATGCTGTGTTTTCGTTCTGTTTAGTAAGGTATCCACTGCATGTGGTACCATGACAATGAGAGTGTTATCCAACACTACTCCAGCAGACTGTCGGATAGAAATTGCTACTGCTGCTGTCGCTTTGAGGCAACTGGGCAATGCTTTAGCTACTGGGTCTAACGTAGCTGAGAAATAGGCACATGGCCGCTGCTTGTCTCCAAATCGCTGTGTTAAAACTGACAACGCACAACCTTCTCTCTCGTGAACATAAAGCGTAAAGGGCTTACTGTAATCAGGAGTACCCAATACAGGGGCGGAACACAGAGCAGTACGTAAATCGGAAAAACTCTTTTGGCACTCATCAGTCCATGGAAGGGGATGAGGCGTATCTTTCAAAGTGAGGGCCAACAGAGGTTTGGCTATCAAAGAGAACTTAGGGATCCATTGCCTACAATAAGAGGTGATACCCAGAAAGGCACGTACCTCCCTTTGTGTGGATGGCACAGACATTTGCGTGATTGCCTGAATTCGTTCTGGCGTTAATCGTCGTCCCTCCTTTGATAGGAGATGACCCAAGTAGGTAACCTCTCTACGAACATATTGTAGTTTGGAGGGTGAAACCTTATGATTCAGATTAAACAAATGGCGTAATAATGCAACAGTGACATTTTTGCAGATCTCTTCTGAATCATCAGCTATTAACAAATCATCCATATACTGGATAAGAGCAGCGCCAGACGGCAAATGAAAAGTATCAAGATGACTCTTTAAAGCTTGACTGTAAATAGAGGGACTTTCACAATAGCCTTGAGGTGCACGCTTGAATCGGAAGCTTCGGCCTCCAAGAGAGAAACCAAAAATATCCCTACTCTCTTCTGCAATAGGAATACTAAAGAAGTCATTCTTTAGATCGATAACAGAAAACCAGGTCGCTGTAGAAGGTATCATTGTCAACAAAGCAGTGATATCTGATACTATGGGAAACTGTGGCACAACAATTTTGTTTACCTCCCGGAGATCAATCACAAAGCGATATACAGGTGGTTGAGAAGGATCAGTGCGTTTAAGAACAGGAAGAATAGGACTATTGCATGTGTTACCTCTCGTTTCTTCAACCACACCCCTCTGAATCAAGTCATGAATGATTTCCAAAAGCGCTTTTTCACCTTCAGTGGAATTCCTGTACTGCGGAATGCGTGGCAATTTAACGTTAGGCTTAAGAGTGACAACATAAGGTGGAATCTCAAGACAACCCACATCGTTCGGACCTGTGGCCCAAAGCGTTGCTGGAAGAGAAAGTAATCAGGTAGAAACTGATCTTTGGACAAATACATTGGAGAAGTCAGTTTCCGTCCCAAGGTAAGATGTACACCAGAAGGAGAACAATATATCGTAGCATGCATTCTTTTCAATAGATCTAAGCCCAACAGATTCTCACCGCAACCATTCGTCAAGAGAAGTGGAGCTTCCAAGTCATAAGGGCCAATTGTAATAGGCAAAGGGCAAGAAACTGGGTTACGAACCGGGGCGCCAGAGAATCCTACAGAAACATTCGTTAAGCCGGACAAAGGTGCCCCAGGGAGTTTGGAATGAATGATAGAACTTCTCATTGCCCCAGTATCTAGAAGAAATGGCTCTGAAACACCCATTGTAGTGACGTTAACATAAGGTCCATTCTGATCTACTGAAATCGACACAACTCCCTTACTTTGTCCATGGCTGTCCTAGTTAGCATGAAGACTCTCATTTCCATTTTCAACATAATAATCTTCATTATAATATTGCGTAGACCTAACATTTTGCTGATCAAAACAGTTCACAGAATTGGGAGAAGGAAGGGCACTCTGTTCTTGAGTCAACACACCTCGACCTCTACCTCTGTCTGCTGACTGAAGGCCAGCACGACCTCGTGCAGCAGATAATGCTCCATTGCGTTGTAATAAAACGGGACAACTATTCTTAAAATGACCTTCCTCTCTACAATAGGCACATTGATTAGGTCCTAACAAAGGTCGCGGAATATGTGATTCAGGTTTTTGATGCAACCTCTGAAACTGCGGAGGCTGTTGAAACTGAGGCTGAACATAGCGAGGAGGATAAGCTTGTTGCAAGAGAACCTTCGTTTTTAATTCTTTCGTCTTTTTCTCTTGCTTCTCCTTCTCTTCTTTGTCTCTATTCACATAATATTGTGCAGTAGCCAATATCTGGGCAGAAGAAGAAACAGCCCATGAACTTTCAGAGTCTTTCAATTTGTGTGACAGCTCAGGAAGCAAATTAAATACGAATTAGTCCACAAATAATCGCTGTCCACCCTCTGTAGCCATATCCTGACCACTGTGATCGATAAATGTCTCCTCAAAACGAGTAAAGAAATCAGAGACACTCTCGTCTTTCTTCTGTTTGCATGCTGTTAATTTATCCCAGTTAACTCTCAATGGAGGCATCATAGTTTTCATTAATGTAATGATTCTACCAGGGAGCTCCATAATCAAAGCTTCAGGCTTTGCACCACCCACTTGGTCTCTATCTGTGGTAGTTATAACATCCCAAGTAGCACCTAATTCCTGTGCGTGATTCTCTTTGCGAATCTTAGCCCATATTGTCTGTGGGACTACATTTCCCATTAACATGTCGATATCAGCTAAATTCATGATGCAAGCATCAACTGTCTGCGATAATTCTTTGTAATAACCTGCAGGGTTCTTACGAGGATCTGGTAAAGTCTGCTTAAGAGCCAAGACTTCAGATTGTTTCCATGGAACATGTACCCATATATGCTGAAAATGAGCAGAAATAAGTGGATTAGCACCTACTGCTGCAACCTCTTCCTTCCATACTGGAGGAACCTCTCTCATGGGATAGCTTTTCTGTGTTCGTCTAACCGACGGATCATAATCAAGAAAAGCTTGAGAGAACAACAAAGACCTATAAGAAATAAGTGTCCTTACAGCTTTCTCAACCTTAGATCCCACAATAAGCCCTTTATCAAAATCAGTCTGAACTTCTAACAAATCTTGTGGGATCGGACTCAAGTTCACATCTTCCCATTCTTTAATGAGAGTATCGCACATTACATTAAAAACATATCTTTGCGTAGGCGCATTCCATTGTGAGAAAGTAGGCATAATATCGGACACACTGTATTGAGGACCCTTCTTGATCCATTTACGTGCGAGAGAGTCTAGCCTTTCTCGTTCTTCAAAATCTGGGAACTGACTACGAGATTGTCTTCGAGCAAAGGCCGGAGACACACTTAAAGCTCCAAAGAAAGGAGATAGAATACCAGTGACAGTGTCTGTAAGACGTTTACGCACAGACGGAGAATTAGACATGAGAATTGGAGACAAAGTATTAGGTGAACTGACAGGAGGAGAAACGATAATTGCAGGAGGAGCAGAAGGCGAAGGAGATCTAAGATCAGGAGATGAGGGCAAAGAAGTTGAAGTTAATGGTAACACTGGCGGAGGCGGTGATACTGGAGGAGGCAAATGCGGAAGAGCCGGAACAAGCGGAGGTACCGCTGGCGGCTGAACAGGCTGTAACAATTGGGGTGCGTTAGCACTTTGTGCATAGGGCGGAGGCAACCTCAATAAATGGGACATTAGGGGATCTTCTTCTATCAAGTTTAATTGGCCGCACACTGCTCGTCACACCAGCAAGTTGCCCCAAGGAAACGTGGACGATGTAGTAGCGACGGCGAGTACGCCTATGCTACGAAGTGTCTGAGTAAGTATGTGTCGCATTAGCCATCCCTGGACACGTGTTTCGAGGTAGTTGCCTCTCGTCAGCAGGGAGCAGGTAAGTGTAGAGGGGTGCCGCGTGGACTGCCAGTAATTAAAAACAGGTAGAGTACCTTTCACGGCGCGCAGGTGCTGGTCCAAGACTCGTCAGTCCGCTGGCTCAGGGGAGCCGTAATGTATCAAGTTTAATTGGCCGCACACTGCTCGTCACACCAGCAAGTTGCCCCAAGGAACTGTGGATCTTCTTCTATATCTTTCTTGTTTTCAGAAGGGGGAACAGGCAACACCGGATAGCATTTATCTATCGCCATGCGATGCTGTCTCTCTGAAATTTCAGTCGGATTATCAACTTCATCATCTTTGAATTGTTGAGCAGCCTGTATAATCGTCATACCCTGTGCTTCCCTATCTCGTTTTGCTTGCTTAATTTCTTTCTGTTTGGCTTCCTTACGCCAAAGGCGAAGAGAGTCAAACATTGCCGGCCGGGCTTTTCTTTTGAATAGAACTACTTCCAAATTATCTAGTACATTAGAATCGAAACTACCATTTTCTGGCCATTTTAAAACACCATCTTTCTTCGTGTATCGGGTCCATGTCTCGTTAAAAGCAATGGGGCCAATACCATGTTTCAAATCGAGCTCATATGTGGGAGTTCTGAAGAACCAGAACCAATTGGGCCTGGCGGCGCAGGGTACACCTTAATCTCCTGGGTTTCTCCTGCTCAGCTACACAATGACACGGGACACTCTGTCGGCGTTAGAAGATCAGATTTATTTAGCTGCAGCCAGTACAGTTATCCTAGAAGTACACAAAGTAGGTTCTCAGGAGACTGCCACTTCACTCTGTGGCGCATCAGGTTAAATACTATACAATGTTATAATCATTAATAAAAGGTACTCCCAGAGCATACAAGAAGGAGCCAATAAGGAAAGTTGGAAAACAAAGTGGAACCAATAAGAAAGATTTGAAAACAGAAGTGTCGGATAACTCGGAAAGACCTCTCCTCCAACTATGTTTGTCACCCCTCCCTCAAGCTAATTTATTAACAGATTCATAACTAACTTGCAGGTGGCGAGATACGTTTGTGTGTGTGGGAGGACAGTTGTGAAACGAGAGAATGCTAGCAGGAGACAGTGAAGGCCAGTCGATAAGATAAGGTCAGGAAAGAATAGTGTGAGCCAACAGATAGTTGAGACGCGGATTAGACGAGCCAGACAGGGATTAGTGTACTCGGCTAGTTCTAACACCAGCTTTGCAAATAGAGGCCGAAGGTATATTTCGACACCAGGCTACAGAAAAGGCAGAAATAGACTTTGTTCGCCGTGCTGCCTGAGTGATGGCAACACAAAATAGCGGCGGGCCACAAAATGGCGGGTCGATTCGATCGTGATCGAAAATCGAAGTTCCTCAGACCCTCCTTTTGCCAGAACTCAGGCAAGGATAGACTCATGTTAATCTGAGTCCACGTCAATAGCCATGAGGTCATCGAGCTGTTGCTGTAACATCATTCGGATGTTCTCGGTTACTTGTGGCTTGGGTTTTGGGATGCACAGAGATCACAGATAGCGGGACCACAGTGCATACAAAGGCAACAGGAGAAAATAATGGTCAAGATTATACCAAGAAATGTCAATGCTTTCCAACCCCATTTAGACAGTAGTCCCCAAAACCATTCCGTTAAAGACCAATCTCCTTCGTCCTGATGAATAGACTCAGAGATTATGTGCAACTTGGAAATGGCTTGGTATACTGTCGGAGCGTCATTAGGTATGAAAATACAGCAACTTGATCCGATCAATTTGCATACTCCACCACGGTCGGCAAGAACAAAGTCTAAAGCAATTCGATTTTGTTATGTCATAAGACGATCAGCCTGTAGTTCTGCCGTGATGTTACTCAAGGCTCCTACAGTGATGTCTATCGTAGTCTCTACGACACGAGCCAATTGCCTTATATTTCTGCTGTTAGCCATTGGACCCCAGAAGGGATGAAATCCCTTAAGGAAATCTCCTCCCTCTTGTCCTGCAGTGTCCTTTGTGTCGATAATCCGTCTGCCGTATCTGGTTTCGGTGATAACTTGCGGAGGCGGTGTAAGTAGGGGGAAGAAGGAAGGCTATGTAACAAGTACCAGAGAAACCCGTGGGTAACCAGGTATAAGCTCTATTATAGCAGATGAAATAGGTGCCTTGAGACGGAACTAGAGGAGGCGAATTCTGAGAGGAATAAACGTACGTGTAGGAGCAGTTATTCCTTGGTGTAGTGTCAGGAGAGTGATCATTTATCTGTAAGCAGAAGTTACCCTGATGTGGTATGGTCCAAATTGGCGAGGACTTTCCTTTCTTAACTTTATCACTAAGACTGGACATATATTGGGTGACATTCCAGTTAGTTTATGCCTTTCTTTCATCAATGGCGATTTTACTATTCTCCATGATTTTAGCCATAACTACCATACCTTTAATCAAAGAACTATGACTAAAATCAGGATAATTGATATGTGAACTAATAGATCGTCTGAATTTGCTTTGATAAGCATTAGAGAAAATGACGAAGTAAGCCCAGGCAGAACCCTCATAAGAAAAAGGGAGAACTAGATATGGCATTCCTTTCTCTGTGGTGTGTGGCATAAGTCCACACACCCAACAATCAGTTGTATTAACCACTAATTGGTGCTGGTGTAATAGCTGGATAAAGGAATTGTTATAATACTCAGTTCTTCTAACAAGTTCATGTGAAGGAAGAGTATGGAAGAGGTGTGGAGAGACAGTAGAAGAAGGCAAAGAGGAAGAAGGGGAGACATCTTTTGGTTGCAAAGCATAAATCATCCAACTAACAAACACCAAAATAATACACAATAATATAGTAACACATAAAGTTATGCTGAAACGACTGTACATTATTTTACAGGATGCTTTCTTCATTTCATCTTTTCTTTCTTTATTACCTAGTGTAGTTTCCGTCTTACTAAAGGATGCTCACGGCAATCTTCCTCAATCACTTAAGTCACGATGTACTACCGTCCTATGACACTGAAGATCCTGCAGGCCTATTGCCACTTACCCAGGTCGTGACTCAGACTCCTACCGTGACCCTGCAACCGGGACAGAATACTACACAAGAGAAAAGAGTTTAAATGTTCTTTGATCTAGGTCTCAAGTAATAACGTTCTTTTCCTGGAACATTCTGGTCTTGGAACAATGTTCGTGGTTCAGTCGTATCCAAGCGACGATGCGATGGAATTGCTTCCTGTAAAATGTCGTCGTCCTCTTTCTCAGACAGTGTCCCACTCAGGTGTGCATCGCTGAAGGGTACAAATCGTGGAACCTTTTCGTTTCCACAGTCACCAACACCTCGGCGTACCCATTGATCGTATGGCAAAGGCACTTTCTTACAATGCACACCGTGAATCCAATTCTTCTTCCCTTCGACCTTAACTGCTGTCCTCGTGGTCAACAGGACCATCCGGGGCTCCCGCCATCTGGGTTCCAAATTGTTGGATATCTGGAAATTCTTCACGCAGACCCAGTCACCTGGACGGATGGAGTGACCTGGATCTGTGGAATCCTCCGGCAGAGTACTCTGAACCTGTTGATGAAGAACACGCAATTTAGTCGTAAGGTCATGTAGATAGTCAATCAACCTTGGATATGGCAAGTCTGAGTATTTCTTGGGACGAGGGATTCCCCATACATTAGCCGGACGGCCAAACACCACTTCGTATGGGCTAATTCCCAAACGAGAGTGTACAGCAGTTCTGGTGGATAGCAGAGCTAATGGCAAAGCATCGGGCCAATTGAGTCCTGTACTTGCTTGAACTTTTGCCAATTTCAATTTCAAAGTTCCATTGTAGCATTCTACTAAACCTGCTGACTGTGGATGATTTGCCGCATGGAACTTTTGCTTGATACCAAGACCTGCACAAACTTTCTGCATAACTTGGCCAACAAATTCGCTCCCATTGTCACTCCAGACAATGCGCGGTAAACCAAACCTAGGGAAGAATTCTTTCAAAAGGATTTTAGCTGTGGATAGGGCTGTATTATCCTTGAAAAGGCGCATACTACCACCAGAACATATTTGAGGTTGTGGCATCGCTCCATATGAATGTAATCGATTTGCAACACCTCAAATGGATATGTCGGAGGAGCAAAGTGACCTGCCGGAATTGGGGTTCCCTTTCCCGGGTTGTACATTAAACAAATAAGACAGTGCTTCACTACATTGTCTGCACATTTTGGGATACCCTCATTCTGCCATACTGGGGCCAGAAGCTTACAGATGCCTTTTGCCCTTAAGTGGGCTGGACCATGTGCCATAGTAACCACTGGGAGGACATAGGCATCTGGTAGCAGCCAACGTTGATGTTCGGATAATTCCACCCAACAACCCATCTCATCTAACATTCCCGTACTTTCTTTCCACTTGCTTATCTCCCTCTCTGAAGCCTCTTTCTGAATCTCTTTCATGCTTTCTATTGTATTCTCATACATTCCTCTTTCTTTAACCAAACTCACAGGTCTTGCCACATACATTCGACTTGTTGAATCTCTCGCTGTTTTCTTTGCTATTTCGTCCGCAAACGCATTTCCTCGACCAACATCATCCGTAATCTTTTTGTGTGCACTACACTTCACGATCGCTATTTGGGTGGGTAAGGCAAGTGATTCGAGGAGATCAGTCACTAACTGACCATGTTGGATTTTGGTGCCATTTGAGGTGAGGAAACCCCTCTCCCTCCAGAGACGCCCAAAGTTGAACACTACACCGAAAGCATATTGGCTGTCAGTGTACACGTTCACTCTCTTCCCTTTTGACAATACACAGGCTCTTGTTAAAGCTATCAGTTCTGCTGCTTGTGCTGAATTATGTCTAATACGTGCAGTTTCCACAATTGTGTGCAAAGTAGTCACAGCATAGGCTGAAACTCTGAAACTGTATCTCCATTAGGCATTTTAAAACAAGAACCGTCTACCCATAGAGTTCCATCCGGATTCTCTAGCAGTGTGTCTCTCAAGTCAATTCTCCCTTTTGTCTCTTCCTCAGTACGGAAGAAACAATCATGTTGGTCCTGAACACTTTCCTCATTTGGAAGGGGTAACAAGGTAGCTGGATTTAGAGTATTGCATCGTTTAATGTGTATGTGACTAGCCAACAGCGTCAGCTCGTATCCCGTTAAACGTGTACTCGTAAGATGCTGTGTTTTAGTTCTGTTTAGTAAGGTATCCACTGCATGTGGCACCATGACAATAAGAGTGTTATCCAACACTACTCCAGCAGACTGTCGGATAGAAATTGCTGCTGCTGCTGTCGCTTTGAGACAACTGGGCAATGCTTTAGCTACAGGATCTAACGTAGCCGAAAAATAGGCACATGGCCGCTGTTTGTCTCCAAATTGCTGTGTTAGAACTGACAATGCACAACCTTCTCTCTCATGAACATAGAGCATAAAAGGCTTAGTGTAATCGGGTGTACCCAATACAGGAGCAGAAGACAGAGAGGTACGTAAGTTAGTGAAACTCTTTTGGCACTCATCAGTCCATGGAAGGGGCTGAGGCGTATCCTTTAAAGTGAGTGCCAACAAAGGTTTAGCAATCAGAGAGAAGTTGGGGATCCACTGTCTACAATAAGAGGTGACACCCAGAAAGGCACGTACTTCCCTCTGTGTGGATGGTACAGACATTCGTACAATCGCCTGAATTCGTTCTGGTGTCAATCGTCGTCCCTCCTTTGATAGGAGATGACCCAAATAGGTAACCTCTCGACAGACATATTGTAATTTGGAAGGTGAAACCTTGTGTTTCAGTTTAAACAAATGGTGTAACAATGCAACAGTGACATTTTTACAAATCTCTTCTGAATCAGCGGCTACCAACAGGTCGTCCATATACTGGATGAGAGCAGCACCAGACGGCAAATGAAAGGTATCAAGATGACATTTTAGAGCTTGGCTGTAAATAGAAGGACTTTCACAATAGCCTTAGGGTGCGCGCTTAAACCGGAAGCTTCGGCCTCCAAGAGAAAAGCCAAAAATATCCCTACTCTCTTCTGCAATGGGGATGCTAAAGAAGGCATTCTTCAGATCAATAACAGAGAACCTGGTCGCTGTGGAAGGTATCATTGTCAACAAAGCAGTGATATCTGGAACAACAGGAAACTGTGGGACAACAATTTTATTTACCTCCCGCAGATCAATTACAAAACGGTACACAGGGGGCTGAGAAGGATCGGTGCGTTTGAGAACAGGAAGAATAGGACTATTGCATGTGTTACCTCTTGTTTCTTCAACCACATCCTTCCGAATCAAGTCATGAATTATTTCCAAAAACGCTTTCTCACCTTCAGCAGAAATTCTATATTGTGGGATGCGCGGTAATTCAGGATTAGGCTTGAGAGTGACAACATAAGGCGGAATCTCAAGACAACCCACATCATTCGGATCCGTGGCCCAAAGCGCTGTTGGAAGAGAAAGTAATTCAGGTGGAAATTGATCTTTAGACAAATACATTGGGGAGACCAATTTCTGTCCCAAAGTAAGATGTACACCAGAAGGAGAACAATATATCGTAGCATGCATTCTTTTCAATAGATCTAGACCCAACAGATTCTCACCGCAACCATTCGTTAACAGAAGTGGAGCTTCTAAATCATAGGGACCAACTGAAATGGGCAAAGGACAAGAAATTGGATTGCGGACAGGGCCGCCAGAAAATCCTACAGAAACATTTGTCAAGCCAGACAAAGGTGCCCCAGGGAGTTTAGAATGAATGATAGAACTTCTCATCGCCCCAGTATCTAAGAGAAATGGCTCTGAAACACCCATCGTAGTGACTTTCACATAAGGTCCATTCTGATCTACTGGGATTGGCACAACTCCCTTACTTTGTCCATGGTTGTCCTAGTTAGCATGAAGACTCTCATTTCCCTTTTCAACATAATAATCTTCATTATAATATTGCGTAGACCTAACATTCTGTTGATCAAAACAGTTCACGGAATTGGGAGAAGGAAGGACATGCTGTTCTTGAGTCAACACACCTCGACCTCTACCTCTGTTTGCTGACTGGAGGCCAGCACGACCTCGTGGAGCAGATAACGCTCCATTGCGCTGCAATAAAACCGGACAACTATTCTTAAAATGACCTTCCTCTCTACAATAGGCACATTGATTAGGACCTAACAAAGGTCGCGGAATGTATGGCTCAGGTTTTTGATACAACCTCTGAAACTGTGGGGGCTGCTGAATTTGAGGTTGAGCATAACGTGGCGGATAGGCTTGTTGCAAGAGAACCTTCGTTTTTAATTCTTTCGTCTTTTTCTCTTGCTTTTCTTTTTCTTCCTTATCTCTATTCTCATAATATTGTGCAGAAGCCAATATCTGGGCCGAAGAAGAAACAGCCCATGAACTTTCA
This sequence comes from Triturus cristatus, assembly GCF_964204655.1. Classification (NCBI taxonomy): domain Eukaryota; kingdom Metazoa; phylum Chordata; class Amphibia; order Caudata; family Salamandridae; genus Triturus; species Triturus cristatus. The sequence goes on from NC_140588.1 coordinate 100,190,005, forward strand.
GAATCTTTTAATTTGTGTGACAGCTCGGGAAGCAAATTGAATACGAATTTGTCCACAAACAATCGCTGTCCACCCTCTGTAGCCATGTCTTGACCACTATGGTCAATAAAGGTCTCTTCAAAACGAGTGAAGAAATCGGAAACACTTTCATCTTTCTTTTGTTTGCATGCTGCTAATTTATCCCAATTAACTCTCAGTGCAGGCATCATAGTTTTCATTAACGTAATGATCCTACCAGGGAGTTCCGAAATCTGAGCGTCAGGCTTTGCGCCACCCACTTGGTCTCTATCTGTGTCAGTTATAACATTCCAAGTAGCACCTAGTTCCTGCGCGTGATCCTCTCTTCGAATTTTAGCCCAAATTGTCTGTGGGACTACATTTCCCATTAACATGTCAATATCTGCTAGATTCATGATGCAGGCGTCAACTGTCTGCGTTAGTTCTTTATAATAACCTGCAGGGTTCTTACGGGGATCCGGTAGAGTTTGCTTAAGGGCCAAAACTTCAGATCTTTTCCAAGGGACATGTACCCATATACGCTGGAAATGAGCAGGAATAAGTGGATTAGCACCTACTGCCGCAACCTCTTCTTTCCATATGGGTGGAACCTCTCTCATAGGATAATTTTTCGACGTCAGTTTAACCGACAGATCGGAATCAGGGAAGATTTGAGAAAACAATAAGGATCTATTAGAGATGAACGTCCTCATAGCTTCCTCAACCTTGGAACCCGCAATAAGACCTTTTTCAAAATCAATCTGAACATTTAACAGATCTTGTGGAATCGGTCTCGAACTCACATCTTCCCATTCTTTAATAAGAATGTCGCACATTACATTGAAAGCATATCTTTGCGTAGGCGCATTCCATTGCAAAAAGGTAGGCATAATATCAAGCACACTGTATTGTGGACCCTTCTTAATCCATTTTCGTGCCAAAGAGTCTAACTTTTCTCGTTCCTCAAAATCTGGGAACTGACTACGAGACTGTCTTTGAGCAAAAGCCGGAGACACACTTAAAGCTCCAAAGAAAGGAGATAGAATACCAGTGACAGTGTCTGTGAGACGCTTACGCACAGACGGAGAATGAGACATAAGAATTGGGGATAAAGTATTAGGGAAACTGACAGAGGAAGAATCGATAGTTGCAGGAGGAGCTGAAGGCAAAGGAGATCTAGGATCAGGAGATGAAGGTAAAGAAGTTGAGACTAACGGTAAAACCGGTAAAGGCGGTAATACTGGAGGAGGCAAATGCAGAGGAGCCGGAACAGGTGGAAGTACCACTGGCGGCTGAACAGGCTGTAACGGCTGAGGTACATTGGCATTTTGCACATAAGGCGGAGGCAATCTTAATAAATGGGACATTAGGGGATCTTCTTCTATATCTTTCTTATTATCAGAAGGAGAAACAGGCAACACCGGATAGCATTTATCTATCGCCATACGATGCTGTCTTTCTGAAATCTCAGTCGCATTATCAATTTCATCGTCTTTGAACTGTTGGGCAGCCTGTATAATTGTCATACCCTGTGCTTTCCTATCTCGTTTTGCTTGTTTAATTTCTTTCTGTTTGGCTTCCTTTTGCCAAAGGCGGAAAGAGTCAAACATTGCCAGCCGGGCTTTTCTCTTAGTTAAAACTGCTTCTAAATGATCTAATACATCAGGATCAAAGCTACCATTTTCTGGCCATTTTAGAACACCATCTTTCTTCGTGTATCGGGCCGATACCATGTTTTGAATAGAGCTCATAGGTGGGAGTTCCAACCGAAGGAATCGGACAAGAGTCCTCAAGTCGGGAATCCCTATTACAACCAAGACAACAAATTCTTCCAAACTTAGTCAGACCAGGCATATCGCGATCTTTCCTGTCTGTTCACAAACTTCAAGGGAGTAAAACTCAGTTTACGCAGCACAAATGCACTTACCCTCGGTTTTGGCTGTTGCAACGGTCAAAGACTAAGGTCTACAAATACTAAGAAACCAAAGGACAAAAATTGTGGGCGCGACCCACGAAGATACTTAACTAAGGACGTCTTCTCACACCAACAGAGGCCCGTCTATCGTCTCGCCTTACCATACATCATCAAAGGAAGGGCCAAAGCAGGGCGGCAGTCAGGTCAGCGGTCGTCAGTAGCCGTCAGGAAGGAGTAACCACGCAGCAAAAGACCTTCGGACCCCTTTCGACATACAGAGGTCGCTTAGTGTGGCTCCCGAACCCTCCGGAATTTTCTTGCGGGGTTCCTCACGACCTTCAGGCAGAACCGGTACCACTGAAGCCGCCCCACGTGGGCACCAGTTGAAGAACCAGAACCAATTGGGCCTGGCGGTGCAGGGTACGCCTTAATCTCCTGGGTTTCTCCTGCTCAGCTACACAGAGACACGGGACACTCTGTCGGCGTTAGAAGATCAGATTTATTTAGCTGCAGCCAGTACAGTTATCCTAGAAGTACACAAAGTAGGTTCTCAGGAGACTGCCACTTCACTCTGTGGCGCATCAGGTTAAATACTATACAATGTTATAATCATTAATAAAAGGTACTCCCAGAGCACACAAGAAGGAGCCAATAAGGAAAGTTGGAAAACAAAGTGGAACCAATAAGAAAGATTTGAAACCAGAAGTGACGGATAACTCGGAAAGACCTCTCCTCCAACTATGTTTGTCACCCCTCCCTCAAGCTAATTTATTAACAGATTCATAACTAACTTGCAGGTGGCGAGATACGTTTGTGTGTGTGGGAGGACAGTTGTGAAACGAGAGAATGCTAGCAGGAGACAGTGAAGGCCAGTCGATAAGATAAGGTCAGGAAAGAATAGTGTGAGCCAACAGATAGTTGAGACGCGGATTAGACGAGCCAGACAGGGATTAGTGTACTCGGCTAGTTCTAACACCAGCTTTGCAAATAGAGGACGAAGGTATATTTCGACACCAGGCTACAGAAAAGGCAGAAATAGACTTTGTTCGCTGTGCTGCCTGAGTGATGGCAACACAAAATGGCGGCGGGCCACAAAATGGCGGGTCGATTTGATCATGATCGAAAATCGAAGTTCCTCAGTTCCAACCGAAGGAATCGGACAAGAGTCCTCAAGTCGGGAATCCCTATTACAACCAAAGCAACCAAATTTTCCAAACTTAGTCAGACCAGGCATCTCACGATTTTACCTGGCTGTTCACAAACTTCAAGGGAGTAAAACTCAGTTTACGCAGCACAAATGCACTTACCCTCGGTTTCGATTATTGCAATATTCGAAGACTAAGGACTACAAATACTAAGAAATCAAAGGACAAAAATTGTGGGCGCGACCCACGAAGATACTTAACTAAGGACGTCTTCTCACGCCAACAGAAGCCCATCCATCGTCTCGCCTTACCATACATCATCAAAGAAAGGGCCAAAGCAGGGCAGCAGTCAGGGCAGCGGTTGTTAGTAGCCGTCAGGAAGGAGTAACCGCGCTGAAAAAGACCTTAGGACCACTTTCGACATACAGGGGTCAGTTGAGGTGGCTCGCGAACCCTCCAGAATTTTCTTGTGGGGTTCCTCACGACCTTCAGGCAGAACCGGTACCACTGAAGCCGCCCCACTATGGGCGCCAGTTGAAGAACCAGAACCTTTTGGACCTGGCGGCGCAGGGTACACCTCCTAGGTTCACCTGCTCAGCTACACAGAGACACGGGACACTCTGTTAGGCGTTAGAAGATCAGATTTATTAGCTGCAGCTAGTACAGTTGTCCCAGAAGTACACAAGGTAGGTTCTCAGGAGACTGCCACTTCACTCTGTGGCGCACAATCTTTTATAGAACATAGATAACTTATACATAAACCAGGTATACTCCCAGCAAATACAAGAAGGAGCCAATAAGTAAAGTTGAAAAACAAGACAGGACCAATAGGAGAGATTTGAAAACAGAAGTGTCAGATGACTCAAAGATACCTCTCCTCCAACTGTGTTTGTCACCCCTCCCTCAAACTAATTCATTAACGGATTTGTAACTAACTTGCAGGTGGCAAGATACGTTTGTGTGTTGGAGGACAGTTGTGAAACAAGAGAATGCTAGCAGAGGACAGTGAAGGCCAGAGGATAAGATAAAGTCAGGAAAGAATAGTGTGAACCAACAGATAGTTGAGACGGGAATTAGGAAAACCAGACAGGGATTAGTGTACTCGGCTAAACCTAACACAGCTTCGCAAATAGAGGCAGAAGGACAATTTCTGACACGAAGCTGCAGAAAAAGCAGAATAGACTTTGCTCGCCGTGCTGCCTGAGTGATGGCAACACAAAATGGCGGCGGAGCACAAGATGGCGGGTCGATTTGATCACGATCGAAAATCGAAGTTCCTCAAACCCATACATCACATTGAAATGTTCAAGCCATTTACTAGTGAGTCCATTAACTGGCCATGTAATCCACAAAGAGAGTATTGCTTAACTATCTCTAGTTCATTCTGATCTATCCTTTAATAGAGTATTCCTTCAGAATATTAACCACCAAAAATGTAAGAGACAGAATTTCAAAGCCTACATATTAAGGGCCAAAATATTGGCAAGGTAATAAAATATAGGTAGATAGGTTTATTATACTTAACTTCATGTAAAAAACCATTGAAATTCCCCCGTTATAGTTAGTTCAGCTAAATATAACTCGCGCGACCGCAATCCACTGCTGATGACGTCACATATTACATCACTCATGACATGGTCAGTGACATCACTCATGACATCACTGATGACATCTCAAATGACATCACTGATGACATCACTGATGACATCATCCAGTGAATATGTGCCTTTCTGAAAAATAAATATTTTTTAAATATGTATATCTAAAGGTTAATGGAAGAATAAATGGGTAAATAAGTGTCTAAATGGATGTTTTTTTAATAAAATTAATTGTATAACTGACTTATTAACATTCTCTTAGTGAATACAGTGATGTAATATGTGACATCATCAGCAGTGGATTGCGGTCGCGCCTATGGATATTTATGTACTTTTAACTGCAATTTTCTCAGAAACTACTGAACAGATTGACACCATATATGCAAATGGCACATCCCTGACCCGAGGACTACCTCTTTGCCAAATTTCAAGTAATTCTGTTCAGCCATTCGGGCTGTACCTTCGGCTAAAGGTCCTATGGGAAAATGCATGGGGAAAACGCGTTTTGGGACCCCCCTTTTTTCTCAGCCCCCGCTTGACGAATCACCCCGAGGCTTTCAGGGTAGGAGCTGAGCGGAGCGCCCCATTAGTTTTGAAATGTTCGCGAGGATTCGTCAACCGGCGCCAAAGTTATTCAAAATAGAATTTTCAGATTTCCTATGGGAACTCGGTCCTAACTATAACTATCTACTGGCGACCGCCAGTAGATAATATATAGATATATAGATATTTATTTGTTTTTTGTGGTATGCAGATGTGGAGTGAATAATAGTACATCTACGCATCACAATACCCATCTACCTTTACAATATTTTCGGCCACGATATTTCGGATACAATTTTCTAGCCATACAATATTTTTGTCCTTGATAGTCTAACATACAACCCTCCAAGATATCATATGTCTCTCACTCAAAACTCATTGGATTCGTTTTTCTATAATTAAGTTTATGAAGTTTATTTTGTCAGTTGTGATTGTGGCATCTGCAGAGCGTAGTTGTGGGATATTTTATCCGGTTTTTAGAGAAAACATTTTGCTCTCGAAAGGCTCCAGGTAATCGGCCACATATATTATGATGAGATATTTTTTTAGCATCATGCAGCATCTAACCTGAAAGGTCTCTGGATGCTAGTGAAAAGCTGAAAATATCTATGTCTATGGCTTGCAGCTAGATGCTCAAGCAATCTATAATAGAGCATGAAAAACTGTGTCTTAAGATTTTAGGACTATTATTAGCCATCATTAGCATGGGGCAATGGGTCGGATCCCTTCAGCCATTAGCTTACCTCAGTATGATGACATTCTGCCCTTTCAAAAGGAGCACATCAACACAGAAAGGAGTTTCCTTTAGTGATAAGCGCTAGTATGGCAATGTGTGCTTTCTGAGGCGAAAAAACTAAAATATTTTTGCTTTTCACTAATGCTTTTTAGGTCTTGCCTGAGCCAGCCTATGCGCTACTCTGCGAAACAGTTAGTAGGTGGATTTTCGAAGTGCTGCCACAGGCTTTTGGTGGCCTAAAGCTTGGGTGCACGTGAGCGTGCACGCGTGCAGCCGCCATCTGCCTTTCTCATCTCTTCCCGCATCGCTCGCCATTACTTTCACTTTTGCGGCCGCGCGGCCATTGCTTGTTTTTTGGTAGACACGGGAAGATTACGTGATTTTCCCAGCTCCAATTTCGGCAGTCTAGCCATGAGACCACATCCTCACTTAAAGCCCTGCAGATAACCCTTGACCGGCACCACCACTGGTAGGCGGCACTGAAAGCACCATACAAAAAAGCTTGCCCGACTGTCATTTTAGGTCATACAACAACACATCCTTGCAAAGCAATACCACATTCTAGCTAGAAAGGACGTGGGGACTGAAGTAGTGTTTGTCTCGTGCAGACTCCACAGCCAATGAGCGCTTTCGGAACTCTGTTTCGGCGCACCATGATTGGCTGAGATCCTACAAATCCAACATCACTTTACACATTACTAGTCCCGCTACCTGCCAAACGACTGCTTGATTATTTAATGCCAATGGATTGGTTGTTAAGCGACCCGGAAGTACTAACATTAGGGACAAATATCAACCAATTAAAAATATCAATAAAGGATCGTGGGAATCAGGCTGAATTTCCGACAGTCCGTGTAAGTACTTAAGTGTTTGATCTATAGGTATGAATCTAACACTTCGTCTAAGTTCTATGTTTGATTTTTTGTAGTTATTTATAACAAGAACTTGGTCGAGGGGCGTAGAGAACTTTACAACAGACCACTTTACATTACACATTAACTTTTTAAATATGATACTGGTTTTTATTAGATTTCGAAACCAGTTTTCGTTTCTGGGTATGTCGTTTTCATACAGTAAGCAGTGTCAGCTCTGGACCTTGAACCTGCTGTTAGTTCTGATTCTAGTGCTTGTTGAGGGTTTTTGATCTAACCCTGGCTGTGAATTTTGCACCCAGTCCATGCCGTAGTTACCGATTATGGGAACACTGTGCTTTTAGATTCGGGGAGATACTGTTCCTGCTTATCTTTGTACTTCAAGCCAGACCGGATTTTGGCTGCGATTTCTGCATGTGGTACTATCCAGGGGCACATATTCGGTATTAGATGCAAGCATAAAACCCAGTCCTTCAATCGGGTTTGGATCGCCTACGGGTTATGCAGTCTACACATAGTACAGCTACCCCATCTGCGTCTTGCATTAGCTGTGAATTCCATATTTCATACCGGCTGTGAGTATTGGTACTTATCTATGTTCAAGGTGTTTTTCTAGCAATAAGTACATTTATATGCAGATTAACTGAAATCGTTGCAGAAGCCAAACCACACAGGAAGGTTAAAATAGTTGCTTAAAACATTGCAGAAAAAAACCTCATTGTTAAATAGGTCACGCCTTTGGGACCTTATAAGTGTTTAGCCGTGCAACAGTTGATGTTGTTGCACCAAGGATATTGTGCTGCCAAACTAAATACTTATAAGGTCCCAAAAGCGAGACCTATTGCCTTTGCCAATGCTTGTTTTAGATTGATCAGGGCCTGTTAGCTTCTCCCAAAAAAACTATGACAAAACATGCATTAGAAAGCAAACGCCTGGCAGACAGGGGCAAACTATTAGCTTTGCCAATGCTTTTTCGTCCCAAAATATCACAAGCTATTTTTGTTTCCAGTTAAAAAGAGAACAGTGACCCACAGCTGAGCATTCATGGATTCTGAGTGCTTTGCCGCCGATTCTTGTATAGCAGAGTAGCAAGACCTTAAGAAGTCTAGGGGTCGAGTGTAGAGTATCTATATCAAATTGTTCTGAAAGTTTGGGGTCCGGTCACAAACATTTTGCTTCAGTAGACTTTTCTTGCAGTAAGGCTAACTTACTCCTGAAGTGCAGGAGTAATCCAGTAGCACTACAAGAGCAAACCAGGAGACCCTGTATCTCAGTAATGCAGACCTGATTAGACTCTTGATGCAGAATAAGGACGATTAAACTGAATTTTTATTTTTTACTAGTAACCCATTCAGAGGCTGAAAGTATGTGGACATGAGAATCGCAAAGATGAAGGACCATCCATCATTAACATTGGTTGACCTCTGGACTGTCCTTCAGCAGCCCAGCATGAGTGTGGCTCCTTCTAAATACATTCCCATCTTGGCATGGAGGGCAGACCGGTTGAAGCGTGATCTTATTGTGTCTTTTTTGCTCAGAGGGTCTCCAGGTTTTCTGTCTTTGTGTCCTCTTCTTGTATATCTTCCAGCAAGCTCGGGGAAACACTGACCCTTCAGATCCAGTCTAGTGAGTAACTGCACACTTTGGCTAACATTAGGAAGTTTGCCTTTTTTGATAATTTGTACCGCTGTATGAAATGCATAGGATATTCCACATAATTTCCCATAGAACGTAAGTTCACAGTTTCATGCAGGCATAGACATAGATGCACGTAATGTGGCTGAGTAAACGTCTGGAACAAAAGCTACATAAATATACACTTTTTATAGTTTGTTAACCAAAATGTAGTGCCTACGTTACAATATTCATTAGTTTAGCAGCCAAACGTTTTTCTTAGGATACCCGGTTGCACAGCCATCAGGCTCCCTTGGCTTGATTCTACCTCGTGCCTCTTTCTTCCACCACCCTACACTTCCTGTCTCTTTCTTTCCCTTTTGCATAATCTTTTCAATCCCTGCTCCCTGTGCTGCTATTTTCTTAGCTTTCACTTAATCTTTTTCTGCCTTTCTCTCTCTTGTCTGATGTTTATAGCTAAGTCCCTGTCCCCAAAAGTGAGTGCTGCTACCCCCTGCACAAGTTTAGCATTGCCTTTAATTCCTTTGGCAAATTTTCATTTGCATGTACATTTTCTGAAACAGAAGTCTGGGAGGTGAAGTCTCACAGACTCCAAGATTGCTGCACTTTAATGCACTGACTTATAGCCTGAGGAGAATTAGTGGCAAATTGATACCCTGAATCTACATATGGACCAAAATATCAGAGAGCCTAGATAAAAAAGAAGAGAAGACTCTAGGCTAGACATGGCGGTCCACAATGAAAAATACTTTAAGATAGAGAAGGTCCTAGATGTAAGTATAGCTATAAATTAGAATCTCAAAGTGATCTCAAGATGTCACAACATCAAGAATGACAGAATCCACGAATCCGAGCAGCACATAATCTTCCAACTAGTTCCTTCTTTTGGAGTAGTTTGTAAGGGTCAGCTTCTTATCTGTCTTCGTAGTTGATAGAGCGCATATTCCCAGGTTCCAAAACCCATGCCGGGGAGCACCTCTTAGGCTTACAATTACATGCCAATTAAATTACAAGTACTGCATTGTCGCATAGAGGCTAGATCATGAGAAAAGTGAATTGAACTATGCTGTTCCCAGATTTCACAACTGCAATACAGGAGGCTCATTAGTCAGTAAAAACTGACTGCAGGCTATGAATATAACAACCTACGCCATGCTGTGTCCAGCTTGACTAAAATTTATGGTATTTGAGAAGTCAAATCTTTGCAGTGATCTTCAGACAGATTATATATTTCACAAGAAATGCACAAAGGAGAAATCTTCAGCCGCCAGATGAATGAAGTGGGTGGTTTAGGGCATAGGCAACAACAAATTGCATTATTTGCTACTGTATAGTAGCTAAATATTTATAATTATATTCACCCAGAATAGTAGCTTGGAATGGGCATATTGTAGGTCACTCTCCCTGATATATGTGACCACCTGCTGTGCCCCCCCACAGTTTTTGTTCAGTGTATTCATAGGAAATTTAGAGGTGTGTAAACTGTAAAGATCTGTAGAACCCAAAATCTTAACCCCGTCACAGCAACCTGAGTGAAATAAAGAGAATTTATTTAACATGCACAGGAGCTTCAGTTGGGTGCTGAGTGCTCAAATAGTAGAAGTAAAACACAAGCCATTATAGTCACAGACCACAACTTTAAGTATAATTTGTCTGTGTAACAGGTCATGTCTAGGCCCTCATGTCCTGGTAGGTCTTGAAGAAACATTTTGTGCTCGTAAACTTACAGTACATCGTTACTCAAGAATACGTTGGAAATCACCCTATGTGCACATGAAAAGTCGCCTGTATCTAAACAGTTAACTATTACATTTACTCCCAAATGCAATCACAATGGTCTACGTTAGCTGATGTTGCTAAATACACTTTTGAGGCCTACAGGGCCTGTTGCTAATGCAAGCAGGCGGAAATGTAATAACATGGAAATGAACTCTTTGTGCAAGCCTTGCAATGTGTCGCTTTACAGGCAGCTTACTAAAAGCAAAGTTCCAACTCTTATTTAAGACTGTCACATGATATAAAGCAATTATTATATTTGTATATAATTCCCATCATCATTCAATTATCACAATGTCAAATTATACAAAATGGATGCCACCATTGTTATCTAAAGTTAGCTTCCACAGAGGCAGTTGGGAATATAAGTTCTTTTGGGGTTTACCCTTGGTTGGTCCACCCATAGATGATCTTGAGTGGCCATCATAGCAATCCTGCAGTGGGAATTGTGAGCTACCCTCATAGCCATTAGTGTGTTCCACACAGCAAAACGTGTTCTTCATAGTTGTGGGTGGCTGGGAAGGGATGTTCAACTGTCAGAGGGGCATAGCAGTGTGGGTGGCAGGGTATGGGGCACAGTTGTGACTCATATTTATTACAGATAACAATTCCACACATGATATTAAGGCATACACATGGTTATGTATCACTACCTTTCCTCCCACAACAGAGACATGATGCACCATGCAACATGGCTAATCTGCTGCATAAACTATTCTCAAAATTATTATCCTGGAATAGTAGGGAGCTGAATCACACATACAATTCTAGAGGGGTTGCAGCATTCCTAAGAGACATACAAGAAATGTAGAGTTCTATCAGGAGACAAACTTAACTTCCCATATTGTGGAGTCTAGAACTGGAAAGATGGCGCCTGTTGTCATTATGCATCCTATGGCACACCCCAGGGGGTGGTGATGTGGATGAGGGGAGGTGTTCCACTTTATGAGGGAAGATCAGTGAGGGCCCAAGTGTGAGGTACCTACTAGAGCAGGGTATGTTAGAAGATCTAAATGTCACATTTGCTAAAATATTGACTTCTCACAAATCTGTTCCGACCTGCATGCTTTATGCGAGTGCCTTGACCTACACACTGTAATATGAGGAGGAGGTTTCAATACCATCCTACGCATGGATTTGCATAGATTGCGGGTGTGGCATAGAGGGGCCTGTCTGTTGCAACTAGTTAGAACCTCCATATAATGGACCACGATCATTTAGTGGACATGTGGCGGTACAAACACCCTCAATGGAATTAATATTCTACTATACTCTTGTGTAGATTTCTGTCTCGCCTCGATGACTGCTTGTGTGTGCGAGAATGTAAGCAGCTCCCAGATACACTCTCAGATCATGCCTCAACGTGAACTGAAACTGCAGGTACAAGCGTATGGTGCACGGATGTAACATGTCTCTTCGGAAGCCCTCCAAGATGCAACATTAAGGGCAGAGCTAATGCTTCTGATCCAACTCGGGTATGTTCCAAGTAACAGTCAGCGGCGGTCTGTGCAGGTAGACGCGGTGAGACTGTGGGCCGGGGGGGAGGAAGTCGACAGACGAAGGAATGGGGAAAATTAAATATTAATTCCTATTCTGTCGTCTGACAACATCCCCCCGCCCCATCGCACTTACCTACACGGACCACTGCTAGCAACAGTGTTCTGTGCAATGGCGGGATGGCCTTTATTTGAGGTATATGTATTGCTAACATTATTGCTATAGAATCAGCAGATTGACGCATGCTGCATGACACACCCAGTATTCTAAACCACTTTACCAAATACTATGAGAAGTTTACACTCTTCAAATACCATATTTTAGGCTTAAGTATCAGAATACCTTAACAGATTGGCCCTGGCATGGCTGGAGAACTCAGATATTTATGAATCCTGTAATGATAGGTGAAATAAAGTGGGCTAATAAAAAATATGCTTATGTCAAACGGCTATGCTCAGGGAGCAGATGGAAGCATGGTGTACTTTTGCAAAGAATATATCAACGCCTGGCCTCACTCATCCTTGTGATGTTCAAGGAGGTGCATTACCGTGGAAGTCTCCCTCTGTCCTTCAGGGAATCCCCTAAAACCAGGGAAGTCAGAGACCTCCTACATGCTTTATCGGCCCCTGTCAAACACAAACATTTTGGCCTAAATTATTGGGAATCACCTCACCCTATACATGCCAGGACTGTTACCACACAATTAAGGGCCTGATTATGATCTTGGTGGATGGGATACTCTGTCACAAACGTGACGAATATCCCGTCTGCCGTATTACAAGTTCCATAGGATATAATGGAGCTGGAAATACGGCGGATGGGATATCGCCATGTTTGGGATGGAGTATTCCATCTGCCAAGATCCGCATCAAGCCAAGAGTTGGATTCATCTCGGGCCGTTTGACAATGTGCAACGTGTGTTTTTTTTCTATTTTAGTATTTTAGTTGTATACAGAGGTCAGGGCCGCTGCAAACTTTTCGGTATTGTCCCTATCATGTAACCAACATATTTGAAATTTTAAAGATGTATACAAAATAGGCATGTATATGCAGTACTAACTGTTGTGTTGTCATTGTGTGCGTGCTTAATGGGCTCCTAACTTCCGCAATATCAATTATAGTGATGTCATCAGGCTCAAGGTCATGTGACGTTGCTTCTTGGGAACATTCAATGTAAAAGATCATGTGGCCTCACTGGGTCAAAGGGTGGGGATGTGATTTCACTTCTGCTACCCCCGCCATTTTGGTCTATTGACGATCATACTGCTGCAGAAACATTGCTAGGTGTGAGAGACATGCACACATCTTGTACAGTATGACGGGTTCATTAGGACTGGTTTTTAAAAACACTAAAAATACTGTGACCAAATGGTTTCTTGCATAGGAGTATCAGCACTGCTTTACCCCAAGGCTGATCATACTGGCCAATGGCTAGCACATGGGGTGTAAATTCAGGGCTGCTATGTGAAATTCTTTATTGTATAGTTAATTAAAACCCACACAATATTCCAATACATAAGATACATTGTAGCTGCATGATACGCTTGTAAATATCTCAGTTTCAAAATAAAAGTTAGTATAAACAACTAAAACACAATTTTTTTTTGTTTAATACATTAAAATCTAATTCATTATTGCTATTTACAATGTTATGACAGTTAAAAGACAGGGACAGTCCACTAAACAACGTTATGACCGCTATCACTTTGTCATTAATTTCTCATAATAAATAAAAAACAATTATCAATTGACAGATTAGTTGTGGGTCCTTTGAGTCCAGACTTTTTAATATGACGGATCTGCAGGTGCAGATGCCTTTTTCATTAAAATCTCTCCTCAACAAATGACGGCGGTAGAAAACTAAGGCTGGGCAAATACATATTAGATGTATAAAGTCCTGTATTGGTGACCCACATAGGCTGCATGCTTTTGAGCCCTGGAACTTCCAGCTAGGAAGGTCGGCGTTGGAGGGCAACTTCCCCATACGCAATTCTGGGAACTTGGTTTTTAGATAAGCGGAGAAGGCAAGGCCCAGGTAAGCCTCTGCCGCTGGTTTAGTGTAAGAATGTAGTACCATCCATGCGTGAGCTCGTCGGCTTAGCATTAGTTTGTCGTCTTGTAGCTAGTGCGTTTTTGCCGCCTTTTTCATGATTAGTTGGAATGATGCCAAGGGTAATTTTCGATGCCAGAGGTCGGCCGTCCTGGTTATTTGTAGAGAGGAGTCTAAATACTTTGCGTAGTGAGACTTAGGGTCATTTTGCAGGGCATCCCAGAGCACTTTATTAATTTCAAGCCCACGGTTCAGCCAAATTTTATACCAGGTTTTGATTGCCTCGTACCTTCTGTACAGTTCCTGTTCAGGGCTGCTAAGATAATCACTCCTGTCTACACTGACAAATGCAGAACTTTTGCTCTTTTTTTTTTTACAGAGTTTTATACGGCGCGAACTTGACCCAAAGGTATCGGGTATCAGAGCGCTTTACACGAGCACCAGTTGCGTTACATGAGGACACATTCATTTTTGTTAGGCACGGGGAGATTAAGTGATTTCCCCAAAATTACAGGATGTTGTGCTTTCCACCTGAATATATTCATTCTCTATAGAATATTTTCCATTTGCCTAGAGAGTTCTGGTAGCAGCTGAGATTCAGGGAACAAGGGTAGTTTGGAATGTTTTTTTCAAGTAAATCTTTGACTGTCTACACGTGAATTATATAAACACACCTGCATGCATAAAAGATATTTTCAAGTCACAATTTATTTCGAATTATGAAAAATCATTAAATCCTGCAATAGGAGGAGAAAGGATGTCAGTTTAACAAGTTTTGATCAAATAAAGTTAATTATAATTGCCTTATAAAATAAATAGCTATTTCCCACTTGCTACACACTTTATGCTGTATCAATTATAATATGTGGAAATCCATCCCAAAAGCAATGCTAATTAAAAGACACCTTAAAAGATATTTAGTAGATGCCAATATATGTAATGCTAAAATCAATTGGTGCTTTAATCTTTCCACAACCCATCCATGGTCTTGGACAGTCAGTGCTGAAGAGAAACCACTGCAATCACTGGACACAACCTTTTATAGTTATGGGTCGATGAAACACTTTGTACATGATTAAAGTGGGATCTTCTACACTTTTTAATGGATGACCTACCAGGGGGTGGGATAAGGAAATGTGAGAATAGTGAACAGTGTGTCAGGCAATATAAAAATTGAGACTAAGGCCTTCATTTAGGATTTGGCAGACAAGTTACTCCACCACCCAGCCGGGAAACCCTCCGTCCACCAGCTTTATTATGAGTTGGGCAGACCATCATCTTTCTGATGGCGGTGGTCCCGCTTCCTCTGCCATTGGAAAGCTTACTGGCTTATCCGCCTTACTTTGGTTGGACAGTCTACGGGCCTGATTATGAGTTGGATGATAAATTCTGATCTGCGCGTAAACCCATGTTTATGCACAGGTCGAAAATACATGTTGATTGTTACTTAATGCATCCTATATTTATCGGATGTGTTAAATACCTCAATCTTCGTTAAATTTCAGCAAGTCAAACCTGCCTAAATTAAACAGAGGAAAACCATATGGTAATTACCGTACAGGTGCCTTTTGGTGTGTTAAACACCAGAATCTGCATGTTATTCTCCAGAAACTCGTAATAGATGCTATTTATCGCACCCTATAAATAACAAACCCTATTGTATCATTATTTACCAGGTGTGATAATTAGCACCTAAACTTGTAATCAGGTACTATGTAGAATCAAAAGAGATTGTACTGCAGGTATAAATCAATCTTTCGATTTATTCAAAAATCCCTATAAGATAATCAATCAATTAAAACAATGTTTATAATTTTGCTTTACATTCCATTGTAAATCTTTGCCATGATAAACGCTATAAAAAATACATTACTATTTTAGATAGGATAATATTGTGTTTCTGGAATTCCACTTCGACATTTATATGGAACCAAAGGTTAAAGGTTCCTAGATTTTCCTAGAAAGGTTACTATGATCCATCATAAAAGGTGGAATTGGAATTGCCCAATGTTTAGCTACAATATTGTCCATGAAAGTTAGCAACTCAATGGATAACTATGAAATGGTGACACAATTACTTTAAAAAAAAAAAATAGATTAAAAATACTTGAGGCCTATACAAAAATCTGGTATGAAATTGACTCCCATGGATCCTTACTAAATTTCTCTTTACTCCAAACACTGCAGGGTTTCTCATCACCTTCAAAGAGTTTGGTTTACTCGTTATTGATTTTATGATGACAAAGTAGATGATTTGACTGGTGAGCTACTTATTTGGGACATTATTGTCATAGCATTTCAAGCAACGCTTTTTCGATTCCAACGCCCGCAACTGATGGAATATACCAAAATCAATGACCACAGCACCCAGTGAGGCTGTCTGCTTTTAGGGAGGATTAATGAAAGGCAATTTCCAACTACTTGGGCATTATAATGCGCTCTGCATGAAATTGAAGATGTAAGAGTAAAATAGCCATGGAGAGGGATTTCTCAACAGGCAAACAGGTGGATTTCACCAGGAAGCAAGATCAGGAAACCTGGTGGAAATGCTTCCAGAGAACTGCAGATGATGCTTGTGTGTTCCAATCGGGAGTTATGCAAGTGATATTTTGAGATGCATTTTAAAAACTAATTTAAGGTGGGTGGAACTGCGATTCATTTTTTTATCCCAACAAATGACTCAATCTTCGCACAATGAGAACTGAAACTAACGTTTCTTCCTTTGTGGTTGCCAGATTGTTGATTTGTACATTTGGGATTACTGGCACACTTGCTAAGGCTGTGCACTGGCACTGTGTCCTAATAGTGGAGATGTAACATTTTAAATGTGGCGCCGCAAGGGCACAATCTGAATGCTGAATCCCTCTACTTCTAACTAAACACTCTGATGATATCCTGTGAGAATTTAGTCACACAATTATTCAACTGACTACCTTTAGCGTGCTCAGCCAGATGATCAGATCTATTTATTAACAAAAGGTCTGCTATGATCTTCTTGTTTATGCTTTAAAGTAATAGTATATAAGACCCAAACAATAATATCAACCAGTGTGGCAGAGTGACAACAGTAGTCCTGGAGCAAAATGGGCAGGCCCTGGACCCTCCATGTGTTCTGAGTGTCCCAAACATGAGCGCAACTCTTGCTGTACTGAATGCACAGAGGCCGAGTGGATCAGTCGGCTAGAGAGCCGAAGACAAGGTCTTGAGCATTGAAAGCCCACTCCAGGATGCACTAGGTTAACAAATGTTAAAGCCAAAGCTTCAGTGTCTAGTGGGGAAGTCCTCCTCAGTGCCTAAAGCTTTTATGCAATATATGTATAGTCATTTGATAGAGGCTAGATGAGTTTTTTGCAAGTAGGAGGATGCATTCTCCTGTCACCCAGGGGCTCTCAGACATATCTCAAACAGTATATCATTGTTTCTCTGCCATGCTCTGATTTCTCTCACTTTCAGGTTTTGTGTTATATACCGGCAATGTATACCTCCTTTACTCTCCTGTTGCCGCCTCTCTTCTGTTGCTACCCATCCGCAAGACCTTTCCTTAACCCACTGCCTGCTGAAGACCGACTACTCACATCATATTATTGTACTGTCTTCTGTGACATTATTATTTGGAGTAGGTGACCTGATCACCCAGGCGATCTCCTCATTTCATCTAACTTGTCCCCACCTTTGTCCTCTGCGGTCCATCTTTTAATCGTTACAGCCAACCCCTCTTTGCTCTGGGGGGATTGATGGTGGCATAAAGAACTATTAAAAAAACCAGCAGCATAAGATAACATAACAAGGCATGTGTTTAATAATGACACAAAATAATACATAAATGAATACTGCTCCCACCATATAAAGCTGGCGAAAAATAAAGAAAGGAATGTTGTTTATGCTGTTTCAGGCAAAACATGTATTTGTCACTGAGAAAATTGGAGGCGACAGTTTCCTCGAAGACTCAAATGTGACTGCAGGGCTTTAGCTCTTAGAACTGCCGGAAAGGAGCCTCAAGTGATGAGGCTGAGAGGCAGACATGTTTTCAGATTTTTGAGTTCTGTGTCATGCTGGCTGTTTCGCTGTCAGCCATTCAGTGCTCGTCTGTCTTCCATGAGCCCTTCATTTGGAGGATGCTGATGGGCCAGCGTCATGGCGAACCGGCAGTTAGGGTGATGGATGCAATTACAAGGAAGGTTTTGATTCTGATCTTGGGGGGCTCCTTGTCTTGGCTCTTGTCTCTCTACCTGCATGCACAATTTGTGCACTTTTTGTTTTACAAGACAGGTTCGAGGAATTGCAGCGTAAGGCGCTGACACACTCGAGGAAATAACACTTTAAGTGAGCATGCCAATCACAATTGTCAGCCCTCAGTGTCTGGGGAACCACACATTCCCCAGCAGAATAAATATGCAGCCCCAGGGTCATCAAATAATCTTTTTCCATGCCCAAACAATCATCACAAACAAAAAGGTAAATACATACCAAGAAGTCAGATTCTGCCATGCTGTAAACTTGGAATGTCTCTTGGTAGGCAACTGTATCCTGGGACGCGAGATTCATTGGCACTTTAAGGCAATTTTGAATTAAGTGCATAGTGATGAGGGCAAAAGTTGGACTCCATGGGCCTATCATGATGGGCAGCGACTGTTTGTATGCGCCTGCAGTTTGTAAAGTGAGTTCATTTAACACAATATATTTAGGGATTGATTGTCAGACAGTACACACAATCATTATTTAGGTGCTGTAATAAATAGCACCTTGACACAATCATTATTTAGGAGCTGTAATAAATAGCACCTTGATCTGTTGAACTCTGAATTGGGGCTTAAAAGTAGCTTTTAGCTTTTGTTATGGTTAAAAGTATCATCAGGGTTTTCTTACAGCAAATCTTAAATTCATTAAACCACCCAGAGACCGTAAAACCAAAGTTTAAAAAAAAGAAACCTGTATTTGAAACGTGCATATTACAAGCACTCAGGTCCACTAGAATTATGTGGCAGTAGAGGGGTAAATTACGTGGCAGGGTTGTGTAAATTATGCGGAAGAAAAGGCAAATTATGCAACGTAATGTGGCACAGTTTGTGACAGGAGTTTTTCATTACTTGGTCATTTTTACACTTGTTAACACTGTCTGGGCATTGGTTGCACCTGATTAGTGCCAGTGTAACACCCAAATACAGCAATAAGCAACAAAACGGTGACCAGTCAAGATTTGCGAAGGGCCTGCCACTGCGCTGCAACATGCGTCGATGTGATTATAGTAATTTTTTAACCATTTAAGCTAGAAACATTTTTTGGGGTCACATCTGAAGAGTATGCAGCAGGCGATGGATTATGTGGCAAATTTGGCAAATTTATATTTGTGCAAAAGACGCCACAGCCACACAATCGCATAATTTGAGTGACAATTTCCTCCAAAACTTCAGTACAAGGCGGAAATTAACTCGTAATGCTTATATCTATGAAGCATCTTATTTAAAAAAATGTCAAAACATCAATTCTGTGTTCTTTTTTAATTAAGATGCATCTATTAGAAGTAAAGGGCCAGATGTATGAAACAAATTGCGATTCTTTAAATGTTGTTTTGCAAGCACACAAAATTTGCGATCTGGTCTTAAGGCATCACAAATTACCACCAACTTCAAGTTTGTGGTAATTTGTGATTTCCTAGAAAAAATCACTTTTTTGCATATTTATAAGTGTGATGTGGCGCTCATACATGCACTCAGGGCATGTATATGCATCACATGTGCACACAAGCATATTTCAGGGGTGCAACATGGTGTCCTTTTGGCACCTTCGCACCCTTGAAATTGCATTCACAATTTGCGAGTACCTATTGGGTACTCGCCAATTGCGAATGCCTTCCCATTCATTCCTATTGGCCTCTAGGCCAATAGGAATGAATGGGAAGGTATTCCTTAATTGCGATTCGCAATTAAGGAATATGTAGGAATCGCAATTATTATTGCGAAACCTACATACATTGCATTTTGCGAGTCCTTAATAGCGAATCAGTAAAATTCACTTTTAAGGACTCGCAAAATACAATGATGATACATCTGCCCCAACATCTATTTGAAAAAAGCTGAAATGTCTTTTTAATTCACACATTTGTTGAAATTTGAAGTGTTCACTATAAATTAAGTGTGGAAAGAAGACAAAATGAAAACGTTTGCAGTTCTCAGTACATAATTTAATTTGGATGCTGTAGAATTCGAGAGCCATCAGTAAATGAAAGCCTGCCAGACATTTACAATGGCCTCAGCTGCAGCAGTGGGAAATGACAATTTGTTGATCAATTCCTTTTACTGAATGGTTCAAAGAAATCAAACAGCATTCAGAGCTTCTGATATGCATACATGTTTGGCTCATCAGAAAGACAAGGTACTCATGAGAAATCAGGCTAGACTGGAGCTCAAAATTGAGGGGCAATTCAAGGTCAAATTGGGTGCAAGTATGTTCTAGGAGTGATGGCTGCTGTTGCGGGAGTTCTATAAGCAGATGTATAACACTTCTTCAGTATTTATTCAATGCTGTCTGATTCTTAGAAAAGTTATTTCTGAGTCAAGATGGTTGTGTTGATAAACTGGCGACTACAAACGTGGTTCCTATTATTTAATGATTTTCAAGAATCGCTAGAGAAAAGCAACTACGGATTATAAGAGATTTGATGATTGCTAACAATGTTACTTTATGTAGTGGAAGTCAAAACATAAAGTGAATGTTTTTTCTTCTTTCTTCAAAGTAGTGTCCATAGAGGAAATCTATTACAGGTCTCCTTTGGGATCTTTATGTTATAGAAGAGGTATACACTATTTTTCGACAGTATCTAGTGTCCTTTCTCATTACTCCGCATTTATTAGCCAGAAAGCTCTTTAAAGTTTAAGTAATGGTTTCAAGGGTTGTATATGTTAGCTTGCTTTTAGCATATTAATTGAAGTTTAGACGTGTGTGTAGGTATTTTTATGGCATTTAAATGTTCACAAGCTTTGTCCTTCTTTAAGAAAGTTAATAAATATGTTTGCGATGTGATTTTATATTTGCAGTGACAATTAATTTGTTTTTAAAAAAGAGCCAGGTGCAGAGAAGTAAAGGACTTTAAAGAACTTAAAAAAAATATTACAACTTTACAACTGCTCCTGTTTATGTATAGCTCTTCCTTTGTTGTCTCTAGAATCTCCACAATTGTTTGAGCATCCGGTTTGTACGCTTTCAATACTTTATACAGCCATCATAAATATGCTCACTTTTATAATGTAGGCCTGATACTTCAGTAGTTGTGGATTTTGGTGGCTGTCATTTGTTACTGTCTTATTCTCCCTTCTTTGGCCATCTTCACATTGTACAATATGAAAAACTCAGCAATGGATGCCAAGACGACTTCTATGAGCTGCACTATAATCAGGGCAAATGAAATTATGCTATTCTGCAGCCACTGGGTTTTCCACATACTTATGGAGTTGCCGCATTTGTCACCTAATCCATCAGGTGCTGCATAATATGACAATATAAAATGTGTTTGTTACTAAAAACACAGAGATAGGAGTTGCCGTGTGGGGGAAGGCCAGTCACAAAAGTCGACTGGTCACCTTTCAATTGTCTATTGCTGTATTTGAGTATTAGACTGTTGCCCAGACAGTGTCAAGGTTTGTAAAATAGACAAAATAACTATGCCTCATAATTTGACCTTTTTTGCCACTTAATTTAGTCAAGCCTGCTGTATAATTTGGTCCGACCCTGTTGCATAATTTCCGCGGCCCTGATGACAATTTAAACAGCAGCTGCACATAGAATTCCTCTTCCTAGTGGGGGACAAGCATCGCAGCCACAGGCTGAGCTGAATACTTAACTATGTGGGAGAAGTCAGCTGTCGTGGGTGGTTGTAAGTGAAGAGGCAAGGGGCTATATTTGTGATGTATTGATTAGGAAGCATGTGAACCAAGAACAATTCACAGTTAGGTTGAATATGTCCCCAGCAGTTATGTAGAGCGGTGTCATCGACACTTGGGCGTTGATAGTATCAAGTTTGTCCATGGTATCTTCTTGATACAGATTGCTGATGCTACAAATCCTGATTTTTCTTAAAACTTATTTTATTGGCATTTGGCAAGTAATCGTAACAAGTATCATTCTACAATGAGACCTACAAGTGGGATGCTCCTTTACTGTGGGAAGTTGGCGCCTCTTGAGTAAGCGTAATTCGGCCCTAGTCGTCTTTGAGCGGTGCAGTAGATGAGGGAAAGCACCCTGAGCCCTCTAGGTGGACCCGTAAATACCACACTTTTAATGTACACACTGATCTACGCACACACTATTCATATTTCTATTTATAATTAGTACATAATCATTTGTCAATATACATAATCAAAGGACATAGTATCTTGAGCTCTTCAAATAAATAAAGTCGGTTTTCTTTAATGTTCTCGTGTTCTTTAATTTTAAGGATTTTGCCCCGCCAACACGTGTTTCGTCATGGGGAATTATCCACTTGACGTCTTCAGGGCCAAAAAAGAATAATCATATGCAAGGGATCAGTCACTCTAACATTACTATAAAGGTGCATGTAGTTTATCGATTGCCAATTTCACCCAATAGTGAACATATTGTGAGTTCCCAGCTAGAATACAATCTGATGGAATGCCAATGGATTTAAAATTGCTGAGTAATACAAAAATGAACTGTAACAACCTTATAGTGTCAATAATGTGGTGGGGTCAAGGTTACATGCAAGACTGCATTTCTACAAGTGAATGTTGTCTATAGTTCTTTAATAATAACAACGCACTTAGAAAAATAGAGTCTAAGGGATATTTTAACGACCTGCCCTAGTTCTAATCCCCAAAACTTACTATATAAACCACAAAAAGAACTGGTGATCTAATGCTAATAGAAAGAAGCATATGAAAAAGACAGGAGTGTGTATAGAGAATCAGAACATGGAATTCTAGAGCAGAGGCTGGATTCCCATCAATTATGTTCGTGATCAGTATTATCATTTGGTCATCCACCCGGTAGAAGAATATATCTCTTGATCATAGAGACTACTTTCACGGGAGCTCTCTTGCTCAGGTGAACAGGTGGAACTAGACCCATAGATAAAGAAAGACAGTTGTGTCTATAGTCAGTGATCACAAAAAACTTGTACAGTGTAAAAAATTATATAGTGAGTGAAATCTTAAAAAAGAGTTGTTCGGAGAAAGACACTCTTTTATTAAACAAACTCCTCACACTCTTGTTAAAACAGTGCAAAAAGTAGCAGTGTTGACAAATAACTGCTAATTGAAGGTCGACATGTTTCAGCCACATGGGTACACTACCCAAGGCTTTCTTCAGGACCTATGTTTGTCAGAATTTCGCTACTGCAACATTATACTAACACCACCCCCAATAAAGTGTAAAAGTAGATTAGTAAAACAATTGATTACTAAAAGGTTGGAATCAATACAACCTTCCTTAGTTCAGATCCTCCATTTCAAGGGGTGCAAATGTCACCTAAAAGAATAGAACAATAATCACCAACAACTCCTGTATTAAATGAACTTCAAAAAATAGGACCGAATGGTCTCTATAATCTATAAATTGATAGATAATCAAAACTTTCTTAAACCAGTAATGGTAAAGAGCATATATGTTTGGCTTACCCGTCTTGATCGGGGATTAGACCTCACCTCGCCTGGAACCTTTCTCAGGAATATGAGGCCCGCTCTGAAAAATGTATGGCGGAGAATCGTCCTTATTAATGTTAATGCCTCCGGACGGCAGGCAGTGTATTGAGGCGAAACAGGGTGACCAAGACAACCAGATACGAGGGAGGGGGGATTGTGACAAGGCCTTCCCCATGATCATGGCATGGGGGTAGTCTGCCCAATTGCAGCTATAGATGATGTTGTACAGCCTGTGGAGGTTGAGGAAGGTGTTGCAGGATGGGATGAATCCATTCCGGTCAGTGAGTATTAGTTCTGGCATGTATGGCCGCAGCCAGAAGGACAGCACCTTGTTCAAAATCGGGAAGTCGTGTTAAGCATTGAGAGAGGTCTGTAATCTGATTTAGAGGCTTATGGGGTGCTGGTTTTGGGCAACGGCACAACCAGGGCCTCCCAGGTTGAATCTTGTAGTCACCCAAGCTCTGGTGCCTCCTTGTACAGTGCCGCCAAAACTCATAGCCAGGACCCCAACGTATTCACGTAGAACTCATGGGGTAGCCCGTCTGACCCCGGAGACTTGCCTTTAGCCATGTTCATGATGCCAGTTTTTATTTCCTGGACAGTAATTGGAACCCCTCTGCTCCTCCGCTGCCTCCGTTGGGAGGCCCAGAGCTCAATTCGATCCAGGAGGGTGTCAGGCACCCCTGGTATATCCACTCTGGGGGTCTACAGAGGGAACATGGTAGTCCTGGAACCCCAATTTTATTTCCATTGGACAGTATAGTGTATCCCCCATAGGGACAACAATTGGGTGATGGGATGCTATGCCATCTGGGAGGAATAGCCAGGCCAGGAGTGTCCCCAGCCTCTTCATGAGAAAGAGTAATGTATTCCTTATATTTATGGCATATAACACACTTCAAGGCTATGTTGCCTTGCTCCCTAGTCACCAGCAATCGAGGGAGAGCATCTGGATCTGGACCCAACACATTGTACAACCTAAGGAGTGTGTCATCAAGGTGCGTGAGTTTGAGGTCTTACTCCCAGCGTATCCACACTGTCTCACCCACACAGTGTGCCTGCACTACTGCCTTAAAGGCTTCCCAATTTCCCAGGTCTTTCGATGTGGTCCCAAGATTCGTGTTGAAATATTGTACTATCTGATTCTGTAGTGTATCTAAAAAGAAAACGTCTGTGTGGGTCGCCAAGTGCAATCGCCACTCTGGGATCTTGGGGCACTCACCTACCAGTTGGAATGGCAGTTGAGTGGTCTGTGGTCGGATAACAAACATACAGCTGAGGTATTCAGTATGTGTTACGTATCAGCACAGCCTCCTCGAGCAGATGTCCTGGTCCAGTCTTGTGTTCACCTTATACATGCTAGAGTAATATGAGTAGTCCCTTTCTAAGGTATATCTTCCATGTTCCAGTGCAACATCCAATCTCTCATGCCCCACACCATCCTATAGGCTGGCGCTCCGGGCAGTGGGGGGCTGAGTGATCCAGCGTGGTGTCTAGTACGTAATTGAAGTCTCCCCCAAGAAGCAGGGCTCCCCCTGCGAAGTAAATTACCTGAGTTGACGGGGAGCTCAGAAAAGGGGCAATGCTTCTGACGCTTTCATTTTCCTAGTGCTATGATGTAACTTTCGATGCAGTCAGACCAGGCATAACAGTCTGGGGAAGACCTGGCTTGGCAAAGGGTGAGTGTCTGAAAAGTTTCTGTGCTCCGTCCACATCTCCTTGTGTTTGCTTTGTTTGCATAAGTTGGCGGGGTATTCCCTGACGTGGGTCCCTTGCTCACTTTGCCACTTGATTCAAGCTAGACTGGCTGATAAGGGATGTTACCCCAAAACCGGCCTCAGGATGCTTGTTTCCGTTCCAGGGAAGACCTGACTTTGCAGTTCGGGCTGGCCTGTTCCCATGAGGCACAGGGTCAAGACTGTTTGGCATATAGCTGGGTCTGAATGGGGGTGGTGAAATGAGCTAAAGAACGATGATGGATTCAACCCAGAGTTGTGACTGGGTGAGTCAGAGCAACAAGAACAACTTATCATCTCCTTGTGTTTGCTTTGTTCGCCCCAAGTTGGCAGGGTATGACCAGACGTGGGTCCCTTGCTCACTTTGCCACTGGATTCAAGCTAGCCTGGCTGTTCAGGAATGTTACCCCAAAACCGCACCCAGGATGCTTGTTTCTGGTCCAGGGAAGACCTGGCTTGGCAGTTCGGGCTGGACTGTTATTCTGTATCACCAGTAGACCTAAGGGAGTTATTGTCTTCTGCCCATTACCGTAACTTTCTATTCATCCTTTGGACTTTTGTCAGCTGTCAATGTGAAGAGGGTTTCATCATCATGAGTCCTTGTTCTCAGGGAGGCTCGTCATGGTCAGTCAAGCGATCATCAGTGTTGAATCTGATCCATGCAAGGTATGCCCAGTCTGGACCTGAATACTTTGATTGATCTTCCTTTCTCTTTTAGGTCATTTTGTATTGCTCAACTCCAAGCCTACATCTGTGATGTTAATCTGGTCCAGTTGTTCTTGTTGCTCTAACTCACTATAATCAGGTTCTTTTAGAAGGGGTACTTCAAGTACTAACGAGCACTAAAGAAAGGGTGTTAGTCCTTTTAAGTGATGTGGAGGCTCAAGGTTTGGAAAACATCCATTACAACACAGGCATTACAATGCAACGCCTTTACAACGCAGTCAGTACAACGCATCCTCCATTACAATGCATGCCATTACAGCGCATGCCATTACAACGCATATCCCTAACTGACCAGCACCTTCCTAGAGGTAAGCACCAGGCGGTGATAGAATAGTAATTTTCGTTGTAATGGAACATGCACTGTATCAGATTGGATTGTAATGGCATGCATTGTAATGGAGGATGTGTTGTAAAAACTGCGTTGTCAAGGTATGCATTGTGATTGTTTGCGTTGAAATGTCATACATCCCAAGGTTTAGCTTTGATTGTCCCATTTACTCTCTATACAATTCCTGATGCTCTTGGTCTGTAGCTAAAGTGACATCTTTGGTGAATCTCTAGAGCTGTACAAAGTAACTGCATGACATCACTTTTAAAGTAAGTTCCTTAGTCTGATTCAAGATGAAATGCCATCATGAATCATGATATTAACTCCCTCAACAATTGTTTGGCAATTGTTCGGCTGTCACATCTCTGCATGGGAAATGACGTGACCCATCATGAGAACAGATACACAATGACAAGGATGTATCTCAAATTACAGCTTCATGGCATTTCTATGAAGTCAATCGGAAGGCAGTTAAAAGGAGCAACATTTTTTCCAATATGACTCATGGTCACCGCAACTCTCTTGCCCACATTTTGCTTTATACAGGTCATACATTGTTGGCACAAATATTCTTAATTCATTCTAAAATTAGTATTAAACCAATAGGAACGGAAGGTAGACACCATGCTGCCCCTCCATCCATGAGTTGGACCATGCAGGTGCCTCAACAGTGTGGGCAGGAAATAATCAGAAAGTGCTGTATTTTCCTCATTAGACACCCAAACATCACTGTCCTCTTCTAAGCATCTCATCTTTTCTTGGTCTTTTCAAGCTCTGGGGCAGTGTGCTGTAGTTCCCTTTAATGGTATATACAGCATTCAGTAACACATTGGACACAGTCTCTCCCTCTGTATTACATGGTTCATCTAGATAAAAGGTACTGGACTCAAGTGCGCAGTATTGAGTGACTTTGTATGCATAGTGGTTACTCTGGTGACAAAGTCACTGCCATTCTTGATTGCAACACGTTTCACCACTGCAATTTACTTTGGCATTTAGAGAGCATTAGCTAATTTGAGACATGCAACCTGTTTCGGATGGGGGTACCAGCTGAAGTCAGAAATCCCCACTTTACCCATGACTCACCAAGGTCATGCACAAATCCAGACCCATTCTGACTGTCAGTATAATGGTAACTTACAAGCCTTCTGAGGTACAGCAAACTCTGGTAAGGGCAATCAATTCAGCTATTTGAGCAGAGGTTACATGGCACAAGTAGTGGCCGTCCTCCACTCTGCTCAGTTTACATATGGCATAGGCAGCTCTTAGGATGCCATATTGGTCTCTCTAACAAGACCCGTCAACAGAGAGGGTATGGTCAGATTCAGGATGGGGAACATCTAGTATGTCAGGCTTTGGTTTTGTGTACAGCTCAGTTACACTGTCATAGTCATGGTTAAAGCCACCCTCATTATCTCCCTCTGGGGTTTGCAATAGAGATGCAGGTTTAGGGGTATTACATCTCCAAATAGAAACATTCTCTGCTGCCAAAATAATTCTCTCATAGAGGGTTAGGCCGCTATTTGTCAAATTCTGAGTTCTGGTATGAGTCATGAGGATCTCAATAGAATATGGTACCATCACAATTTAAGGGTAGCCCATTATGACCCCTAAGTTTGTTGGATGCTAAGGCTAACCACAACACCAACTTTAACACAACGAGGCAATGCTGATGCCACTGGATCAAAAGTAGGTGAAAAATAGGTGATGTGACACTTTATGTCTCCTTGGGCTTGGGTTACAAAAGACAGCGCACACCTATCGACTTCATGACAAAAGAGCACAAAGTATTTTGTATAGTCAAGCATTCCAAGAGTGAGTGAGCTACCAAATCAAATTTCTGAGCTCCTGGAAGGCTTCCATGCTTTTGTCATCCTTCGGTATCAGGTAATTCACGTCCATATGCATCAGCCTTATCAAAGGCTTGACCACAAAGGAAAAGTTTGGGATCCCTTAGGTTCTTTTTGAGAATCTGGTTGAAATAGGATAGACTCTAGGTTCTTTTTGAGAATCTGGTTGAAATTGGATGGACTCTCTTTATACCCCTGTGGGGCATGGCACCACACAAGGGTCTTCTCATGGAACCGAAACGCGAATGGAAAATGACTCTCTTCATGTAATGGGATGAAGAAGAAGAATGCTTGACAGAAATCCATTACCATGACGCACTCCACTTTTGGAGACATTTAGAATAGAATCACAGCAGGGTTCAGTACCACAGGATAGCATTAGATGACAATTTGCTTAATCTTTCGGAGATCTTGAACGATCCACCACTTTTTGTTTGACTTCTTTAAGGCCAAGATTGGGGAGTTACATGGAGTCAGGTTGCAAAAGCAAATAGAACAAATGATGGATAGAATGCTGAACAAATCAAACATTCACCCCCAGTCACAGATATGGGTTTAATGCATCATTTGTTTGCTCTCAACACCACCCCAGTTTGGACCCATACATATGCAAATCAGTCTTGACACTAATCCCCATTGAAACAGTCCAGCCCGAACTGCCAGGCCAGTGTCTTTATGGCCTACATAATGGGTGACTTGACAGTATTAACAAGGAATGTTTAGGCAAAATGTTTAGTTTGCCGGGTCAAAATGGCAGTTTAAAACGATGCTACAAGCTGCAGTGGCAGGACTGAGACATGTTTGAAAGAGCTACTTTAGTGGGTGGCACAATGAGTGCTGCAGGCCCACTAGTTGCATTTAATTTACAGGCCCAAGGTGCATGTAGTACATTTACTAGGGGCTCAAATGTAAATTAAATATGCCAATTAGGTGTGGGCCAAATTCACCATGTTTGAAGGAGAGGGTACAAGCACTTTAGCACTGATTAGCAAATTTAGCAAAATAAGAGGAGTGAAGGCAAAACATCTAGGGGAATGCAATGCCAAGCATGTCAGGTCTAACAGAGATGTACTGGCTAATGATAGGATCCAGATGATTATAAAAAAGTACCTTGAGGTAAATCCAAGAAATTTCCTTAATTTGTAGGTATTTCAGGTATGGTTAAAAGGAAACGTGATGAAGAATGATGACAGGGTACAATGGCCCATTCATCCTTTATAGTGCCACAATGTTTCTACCAATACTGATGCCAATATATAGTCGAGGACTTTCGTCAAGGATAGAGAGATCCCTGCTACTAGTGCTACCATGAACATACGTACATGGAAAAAGGAATTTCCAACAAGTTTAGGAAACCCTAGCTATGGGTTGCTACAACACCCTGGTCAGGGCTGAGGGAGGTTATCTCTGAAGACAGAGGTGTACTGACATTTTCACCCAAATTTCCCAGTGCGAACCAACAGTATAGGTAAAATTGCTTGCATTAAGCCCCTGATTGCCCAATATACTCTTTTTTTAAAAGGCCCATATACACATGAAATATTGTGAGAAGGAATCAATGGGGAACAGGCTCGAGGACATAGGTTATGAAAAGGGCACAACCGTTCAGGGACGGAGGAAGGGAGAGGGGACATGGCGCTATTCATCCCCAAGCCAGCAATCCTCTGCACCTCTGCTTGGCTATGAGAGAAAGAATAGGATGGAGGCAGGTGGGGAAATAGCAAAGTCCTCGACCGGGCATAGGCAGAGGGACAAAAGAGACTTTGGAACCTGGGGATAGGAGTCAATGTGACTCAGACAACAGAACTGGAAGAATGGGTTGAGGGACTGAGCCTCACTGGAGCAAACAAGCACAGTATCTTTATGGTCGAGGTGGGTTACCCTGAGAATTAATTTAACCCAGTTCAAATCCGATCCTGGTTCTGGAGGGATGAGGTGATTGAAGAAGAATGACATAAGTATCAATAGGGATTGCATGCAAAATGAGGAAATGAAGTAGGTGTGGAGGAGTCTATGTTGGGAGTAGTATTAAGTAAGGGGATGCAGTGGACAATAATTGAGAACAAATATTATGTGGCTCTGATTGTTGGAGTGGTAATTATTGAAGTTCTGATGATATTCTTGAACATTTGAAGAGAGGTACCTCAAGTTGAGCATTGAAGTAGTGAACTTGTTTGCTAGGAGAGGTGAACAGTAAGGTGCTATCAGTAACACTAAAGCAGAAACGTAATCTTTCCTTGCATAATTGTTGTATGTGAGCTTAGTGGCAGTTCCCTCCTAGTGCACAGGAGATGACCGCACTGAGAGTAGTGACTTTTGCAGGTAGAGGTTTTACTATTGTGCGGATGTAGGTAGCATTCCTATTGTTATAGAAACTATGTGTAGTTGAAGCAAGCAAACAGAGATAAAACTAAAAGAGGACTCAGAAGCAGTTTGGAGCGTTGTGTCACTAGGGCGCTAAAACAGTGATTGGCTGGTAGACATTGTAGCATTTTGTGATAGGGTGACCTTTGACAGAGACGCTCAGGGATTAGTGGACAAATAGAGTATTAGAAGTGCAAGTTTGAACCAGGATTGAATGAGATTGTTCTTATAATAGGGAATCCGTTGTCAAAAAAGGAGAAGGACAAAAATAAGGAAGAGTAGTTTCCTCTCGAATGTATCTCAGCTAGGGAAACTGCAGCAAATAAAGGGTTACACATGCATGTGGAATACCCAATGGCATGAATATATATCTAAAGACAGGGAGCTTTGATTCCCATTGAGCGGAATCTTCCATATCCCTAGAATAGAAAATTGAAGGAGAATTTGTTTATTAAAAACACAACATAGGCCCACAAAATTGAAGGCATTAAAACTTTAGGAACAAATGGCAAGCAAAAAGAAAAGAAAGAAGTTTGAATATAAGATTCGTGGAAGGGCTCATTCGTGGAGAAGGGAGCAGGACAAGGAAAAGCAGAGAAAGTGGAGGGAGGAAGTCATTGAGATGGTTGGGGCCTATCCTATGTTAGAGAAGGAAGAAGAAAAAAAGGGAAACTCAAAGAAGGAGTCAGACACAAAAAGCGAGGCGGATGCGATGCCCTCATAGTAAAAATCCCTACTGCAAGCCCACCTCCATATAATGTAGCTGCAGCGGATGCACCAAATGCTACTGCAGCAGGGTCGTCGGGGACATAATTGCTGCAGGATTCTCATCAGAGGTTTGTTCATCCCAAATTTTTAGAGAGACAACAGTTCCATTCCTCACTCAGACCCTCGTCCCTGTTGCAGTATTTATCCTGCCTTTGACAAGTATCATTTTCCCAGTTGAGGTATCTGTTACCTGTGTCCAAGGGCATCTTGCCCCAAGTTTACCTCAAGATTCCGCACCAAGCAGAAGAAGCATTGCAATAGTTCCTTACCAAGCGGAGAACGCAGTCATTAGGGGAGTGGTAGGTCAAACGACAGGCAAGGATATGCCATTTACTTCACCTGATGCAGGTCAAATCACCTCACAAATAAATCTAGAGCAACTAAAAACAGAATTCGAGAAACTTCTGAAGGTAAATGTGAGCATGGTCTACCTAGGATTTTACAGGGAGAATGGTTTATTTTACCTGTGTACGGAAGCAGGGAGAGTAGCAAGAGAGGTTCATGCCAAAATAGAGAAAGTGGTGTATGAAGGTGGCATTGATATAAGCCAGCAAAAGAAGCTGCTGAAGAATGCTGGGTTGGTAACAAATGAGAAGGAATTACAGATGCTGAAGTTGAGAGGGCCGAGAATGCATGTGAGGTAGTTGATCGAAAATATTAGGGAATGGAATGACACCGAAAGGTTCAGAGAGTTGTTGTCTAAGAAAGGACGGTCAAGGTAAAGCAAAAGGGAAAGGAAGGTGACAGATGAGCCGTTGGGTGAGAGTTCCCTTTATGTGAAGTACAGGTATGTACATGTCCTACGATCACGATCAGATCTTTTCCATTTTACCAATTACCTTAAAAGCTTAGAGAGAATCTTGACAAGTGGCACACACAGATGGAGCAAATTGTGGCGACAGCTAAGGTTTTGTGGGAGGACCTGGATGTGTTATTTGAGCTAGCTGTACTAAAGAACCAGTGGACAGACTGCAAGAGAGCAGTTGAGTGGCCTACGCAGGAACCACCTCAGGTGCAAGGGACGAATGCCCCTTCACACATTGCTAAGGCCAAATATGATAAAGTCATAAGAACTCTAAAGACAAAGGTCCCCCTGAAGAGAGATTAATTGGCCTAGGATTTACCAAACCTCTCACAAGCCCAAGGAATCAGTGAATGCTTACTTCTAAAGATTGATGCAGGTGTATAGGTAGCACAGTGGGATAAATGCCCATTAGGTTGAGAACGTGGGAGGATTTCTAGCTTCCTTTATATATGGACTAAGTCGGTAAATCAGCAATAAAAGGATTCAAGGTATCCTGTGTTGGAAGAGCAAGTCTGTTGATGAGATTCTGCAGAATTGAAAAATATTGCACTGAGACATTAGAGGCAAAGCGTAAGGGGCTTAAATAGAAGTTTATGATGGCGTAGACACAGCTAGCCCAGTGTGTAGGGGCTAAGGGATTTGAGATCCCACCCCAAGGGCCAGTTTGGGAATGGTAATGCAAGGGGTCTCCTCATATTATGATGGTAACACCCTTGGAACAGGAAGGGGATGGAAAATGAGGTAGGAACAAACATAAGTGCCCTGAAGAAGGTTTACATAGTGCCACATTTGCAACAGGGTAGGACAATTGAAATGGGATTGTAGGTACTATCCAGATCGAATTGTGACTGATCTGCAAGAGATGATATCAGCAGGACAGGGAGAGCTTCCCCAGTACTAAAACTTCCTATGACATCACTGAAAGTTCCAAGATCTGGAGCTTTGCTCAATAACTTCAATCAAATAAAGATGAAAGGAGGTGTCTCATCTCTTCAGTCAACCAACAGGATCCCCCAAAACCCGATGATGCTGCAAAGAAGCCCAGACCACATGATCTTTGAAACTTCCACGGATCACATTCAAGGTTGGTGCCTGAGGGGAGAGGAGGAGTGCATGCTTGGCACAGTCCCGGAAGTGGATCAGAGTGGACCATAGGTGGTAATGATGGATTTTAAGTCAAAGTTCTGAAAATGCTTTCTTTTAAAAAGTTAGCATTTTCTTGTACCAACCATTTGCGCCTTCTGCTAGTGTCCTGGCTCACATCACTGTGAATGTATCTGCTGTTGAGCTTTGTGTATTGCTTCCAGACAGTAACACAAAGGGAGTTTAGCTATGGACAGGATGGGCCATCCTGGCATGATGACTGAGAGGAGCTGTACCCAGGTCCACTCACATTTCAAAGGACTTTGCCTCCTGCACACAACAAACAATTCACCAGGCCTCCCTGTCTTTTTCACCCCCGACAGTTTGGAGCTTTGACAGGAGATGGGGAAGAAATTTCCAGAACCAGATGAGAGGGTAAGACAGAGAGTCCCCCCACTCAAAGGCTGGAATGAGGTATAAATATTAGTCACAGAGGAAGGACTGCCATGCTGCCAGATGACTGCCCTGCTGCGTGATGGTCTGTCTTGGTGTCTAAAAAGGAAGACTGGGCATGCTAACTTCATCCCTGGCTGAGTGACTCCAAGGGTAAGTTAGCTGACTTCCTGTGTGAGCTATAGGGACACAACAAGCTACAGAGGCCCCCCTGCAACTGCCCAGATGACCTGCTGCAACTGGACCTACCTGGGCCTGCAACTGGAGCTGCCTGAGTACTGTTGGCCTCTGCTGGAGTGAGTCCCTGATCTCCAAGAGGTGCCCCCGCAGGTCATGGACTCTTGACATTATCAGCGTGTACTCCTCTGCATGAAAAGGTGAAAATCTTGAAGCTTGTGCTCCTCAAGACCGCCGAGACTCTGCCACCCGCATCGACTGCCAATGCAATGCTCCGATCGGACCTTTGCAGTACAGGGACCACTTGTGACGACTGGCAACACAAGAGATGCACTTTACGCTACAGCAACAACAGCCCGCAGTGACCATCAAAGTGAAGGTGCAACAATGAGCATCCATGATGCCCGACCATCTCTTCACCAAACAGCAGCAACAGCAAACAATTCCCAACCCGCTCTTTGCGCTACTGCTACAACTATCTGCGCCACTCTACCTGCTCCTCGCGGTCTCTTCTACCGTGAACTAAACTATTTGCGACAGACTCAGAAGGTAACTCTTCAGCTGGACTAACTTGGTCTTTGTACCCGACCCACACTCCATTTTTGTTTAAATCTTTTTATTAACATTTGGTTTAGCATTTTGCACAGTTTTAGGGAAAAAATCCCAACAGCGTACAGTGTGTATGTGACAGCGTTAGTCAATAGAACAGATACAAACACGCCATTAGTCAATGTATGACTTTTGAGTTACATGGTAGTCCATTGCAAGAGTCCTAGGATCCCGCCCCCTGGTAAAAGGGGGGTATCTAGTCCCAAAGACCGCATCGCCAGAGTATGTAAACACAGCTAGAACATGGTGCGTTATGCGTCAACCCGTGGACACAGGGTACAACATAATGAAGACAACATAAGATAATGAGGGGTGGGAGGAGTCACCTGGGACCTGTTTCTGTGCCTAGTAGAGCCCGGGGGTGGGGGGGAAAGAGGACTAGAGTTTGCCAGATCCAGTGACAAGGACAGGATTCAAGACGCTTGGAAGTCAGTGCTCTTCAGTCTATGTGAGGGGAGCCTTGAGTGCCAGCCTCCGTCAGCTCGTTCGAACCTCCTGCGCCAGTGACCATCAGTACCATACCCACACTCCATTGTCGTCAGCCTGAGCCTGTGACTTTCCCCCAGTTTAGTGCGACCCGATGACTGTGAGTGCTTTGTGCTTTTAGGCACTCTTTTAACATAACTTTTTAAAATGGAATAGCTCTGTTTTTACTGATTGGATTTTTATGGTTCTGGTATCACTTTATTTATTGAAATTTTCTCTATTTATCTAAATTGATTTAGTATTTTTTTGTGTTGAGTTTTCATTTTATGACTGTTCGTATGCTGCATAAATACGTTACAAATTGCCTCTACGTCAACCCTCACTGCTTTGTGCCAAGCTACCACAGGGTTAAGCACAAGTGAATTTACTGACTTTTGTATTTTACTGTTGGAACTGGCTCTTTTTCCAGGATTATCCCCAAACTTTTTGCCTTCCTTCTGTATTTGTTCTGACCAGTTTTTGTTAGTTTCATGACTCTGGGCACGTTAGCACTGCTGATGCTAAAGTGCATGTGCTCCCCCCTGTAAATATGGTAAGATAGGTCTACACCTGTTTTGCATATTTAACTTACCTGTAAGTCCCTTCTACGGTGGTATCCTATATACCCAGGCTCTGTAAATTAACTGCTACTAGTGGGCCTGAATCGCTGCTTACGCCACCCATAGCAGTAGCCTTTCAAACCAGTTTCAGGCCTCTGCGTGTGCAGTTTACTGCTACAGTGAAGTGGCATTTAAAGTGTTTGCCAAGTCTGAAATGCCTATTTTACTACATATAGGTCACCCCTGAGGGAGGCCCTAGGTAGCCCTATGGGCAGGGTGCTGAATAGGTAGAAGAAAGGACATGTGTCTTTGTTGTGTGGCATGTCTTGTCAGTGAGAAACAGTCTATTAGGTTTCTTATTGCTGTGAGGCTGCTCCTCTCATAGGTTTGCATTGGGAATTCACTGATATATGTTTCAGTGGTAATTTCTCAATTGAAATGGATGGCGTGGCCATGTTTGGAATACTGGTGGTCAATCCAACGTATTAGTTAAAGCGGATTTGTTATTCTTATTTTAGTAATGCACTTTGAAAAGTGTCTTTATCTAATCAAAATGCCTACAAGGGATTTTATTTGAGTAAATATTACTTTACAATATCATTTGCGAGTGCCCAACCTAGTGGTCTCAAATATATAAATATAACAACTCAATTTTGTACAATCAAAACAGTAAGGGCCAGATGCATCAAGCATGTTTCTCCACACAAATGGGCCGATTCACAGAATCGGCCCATTTGCGATCGCAAAAAATGCATTTGCAATGCATCAAACCCAATTTTGCGATTCAGTAACCTGTTACCAAATCGCAAAATGGGTTTGCGAATTGCAATTTGGAAGGGGCGTGTTTAGGGCGTCCCTTCCAAATAGTGAATCTCAACAGTATGCATAAATGTTTTGTGACCGTGAATGCGGTCGCAAAACATTCGCATATTACCACCTACTTCAAGTAGGTGGTAAGACATTCGCAAATGGGAAGGGGTCCCCAAGGGACCCCTTCCCGTTTATGAATGTTTGTAAAAGCATTTTTAAGAGCAGGCAGTGGTCCCAAGGACATGATGGTCTGCTGATCTCAGTAGGCCACCATCCCTGTGATATTTGCGATTCCTAGGGGGTCGCAAATTGGGACCTACCTTATTAATATTCATGAGGTAGATCATTTGCGAACCCTTAGGAATCGCAAAAAGTGTACTGCACACTTTCATGCATGCCATGTTGCGATTCCCTAATTGCGAATCACAAAGATTTGCAATTAGGGAATCGCAAAACATTTTTTGGATGCAGCCGGTCCAATATTAATTATTCAAAATATAAAACGGGTGTATTCTTTTCTACAAAATTGTATAATTCAATGTTCCATTTCAAGTGACAGCCATAAACAATCTTCAAATACAGATGTCTACTTGTCACCAATGTATATAGCCCATTTCCAATATCTAATCACAAAAGGAATTTCTCTTAACATTTAGTAGAAAATTCCTATCCACTGGTGTTTGCTCTTTTGCTGACAAATGTGTTAGTATCTAAAAGACCATCTTCAGGACAAAAAGAATTCTTGAGTGAAGAGAGGACCCTTCTGTAAAATATGTAATCAAATGGGGGATTTTTCATCAGTCAAGGAATTAAAGATAAGAGAAAAAGATACACACCCGAAAATAGTGAAAAAAGAACAGGTATTTGCGATCCTAACCATCGTGGAATTCTTAGACAATAATAGATAAACAAGCTATTTAGTTGTTAGGACCAGGTGATAGTTGAAATCCACTCGACATCACCCTATTGTGAATAAAACATTAAAAACTTACTGGCAGAAGTTTTTATTAAGGAACATTTTAAAGAATTAAACACAAATTAAATGTTGTTATCCAGAAAAAAAAAATATGAACCATTCATTATATATCTACATTGAATGGCAAAGAACTGCTATGATAAAGCTATTTCCAAAAGAAATCAGCAACATGCATTTATTGTGAAATATCACTATGCTACCAGATAATCCTACAAATGAATGTGGAACATGACCATGTGCCGATAAACAAGATTAAACACATTTGGTTGACTAAGTTTTCTACAATTACCACAAGTCACTGAATATAATTATTACAAGCTTTTGGTCAAAATAATTGTCAGTATTGGTCTTACTTGTGCCAATGACACGGCGTAAAAAATTGGTAGAGATTTACTGCGAACTGCAGGGAATTCGTCTTCTGATACAAAATCGCCTCAATGGTCAAACTTCTCAGTCATGGCACTTAAAAATAAACAAAGACGGCAGAGTTGTAAATACCTAAAGCTTTGCCGCAAATGTAACGGTGACACAAGAAAATATATTGTATCAGCCTTACTTGGTCTTCTCATGTTACTCCGTCTTAGTTCAGCGTCCGAGCATGGTAAAGTACACAGCTGCAGCGGTGGCATCCTCCATTCCCAGCATTGTGGCGGGCGGTGCTCACAGCACCGCCCGCCACAATGCTGGGAATGCACTGTGTGCATTGTCATGCACAAGGTGACAGGCACCGCGCAGTGCCTGCCACCTTGTCCATGACAATGTAGGGGGTACCCCCATGTGCACCCCCACCCCCCTAATACTCAGGGGGCCCGCAATGGGCCCCCAAAAGGACAATCCGCATGCTTCCCGCTGCCTTCCTAATATGGATGGCGGTGTCTAGCAGACACCGCCACTATATTAGGCTCCTTGTCCGTCTGGTCACAAACCGGTCACAAACCGGCGGACAGTCTTTCCATCCGCCGGGGTCCCCCCACCATACTAATTGGCGGGGGAAATGGGTGGCGGGTGGGGTGTGTTGAAGGGTGGATTGCCACCACCATGCGGGCAGTGGAGATCCACCCTACATCCTAATAGACTCCAAAGTATACAATCACAATATTTATACAGCTGTTTGGATAGATAGAAAAGGACTCCGATAGTGAGGAATATTAGACCAAGGTTATTAGTGTTTTCCATTCAACAGCTAAATTGGGACCTTTGGCTATATTATCAGTTTTACAAATCCAGAGGTTTTCCTTCATTGTTAGTAAATGCTCAATATTTGAAATCCTATTGGTTGATTTAACCACATCTATGACCCATCAAGACATGTCTTTTTCTGAGTTTTTCCTGTATTTGTAAAGAGTTCAACCATAGGTTCATGTTCAACCTTACATCTTATTCTTGATTGGTGTTGTGTTGTTTCCTCTATGTAGTGGAATCCACATGGGCATCAAATGCAGTAAACCACATTGATGGCATTGCAGTTTGAGAAGTGTTTTAAAGTAAATTGTTGACCATTGATTTTTAAAGTTTTGGTGGTCCTAGTTGTGTTGCAAGCGACACACATATTACATTTGAAGTGATCTGTCACTGGTAATAGTTTTACCATTTGGTGATTTGGTGTATCACATGCATGCACTAGCCGATCTCTCAAATTTGACCCTCTTTTAAATGCAAATAATGGTCTTTGTTTAAACTCCCGGATACTTTTTAGAAGTATACAATGTTTAAAAATTACCTTTTTAATCTTGTTCGAGAGAGTGCCCAAGTAGATACACAGACCAAACGCGATTCAGTTGGTCTTTTTTTAACTTCCAAAAGAGCCTCTCTGTTGTACCAGACTCGATTTAATGATTTTTTAGGAAGTCTTGCAAGCCATTCGCTTTTTGGCTCCAAAAAATAATCTTTTTTTGAACAATTTCTGCGTAAACACAGAAATTGTCCAAATGGCAGTGCCAGTGCCTGTGGATGATGACTATTGTATTGGAGTAATGCATTTCTAACAATTTAGTGAAAAGTGTTCTATAGAGTTTGTTATTATCAACTTTCACCGTGATATCTAAAAAAATCATTTGATAATGGTAGCTTTCCATTGTAAATTTTAAATTTGGATTTATTGTATTTATCCAATTATGGAAAGTTAAAAGACTTTTACGGTTTCCTCTCCATATCATTAGAACATTGTCTATGTATCTGATCCATTTAATTATATTTTCTCGATATGCATTGGTGATTCTGTTCATCTTCAAAACAGGATACATAGATATTAGCTATGTCTGGAGCAAAAACTGCTCCCATTTCTACACCTTTCAGTTGTTGATGAAAGTCATTTTCAAAGAGAACAGCATTTTTGCATAGAGATACCTCAGTGCATTCAAAATAAATGTCATGGGCACATTGTAAGGGTGAGGTCTGGAGTCAACGAGTTCTGTCAGTAGTCTCAATATATCATCTTGTGGTATATTGGTGTACAGACTTTCTATGTCCATACTTACCAATATCTCTTCCTCAGGATTGAAAGGTTGGTTTTCAGTGGTATTTATGACAGCTGTGGTATCCCTGATGTAATTGAGGTTAACAACTGCAAACAGTGTTATAAAAAAAATATGCATATTGTGCAAGTGGCTTAAAGATAGAGTTACATCTGAAGAAGTGGCATTTCCGTGTCCTTATGACTCTTTGTACCCTGGCTAGTTGTTTATTAAACGTCTGGTTTAGACTGACAGGAGCAGGGGATGTGCATTCACTCTAGACAGTCACAAGGGTGTTGAGGTGTGCCCTGCCTTGCCTGGGTGACTCGTCGCCAGGCAGAATAGACCTGGTCTGCATTTAGAGTGGTAGGAGGAGTTTCACTAGCACCTGAATAGTGCTGTGCCTGCCTTTCACAAGGCTGTCTTTGCCCCCTGTAGTGTGTCTGGAGACAGAGCTGGGGATGAAATGAGCATGTTGTGCACTTCTAAAGTTTGTTTTAAGTGCACCCAGGACAAAGACTTTTTGGGTAGAAGTACAGAGCTGTGACCCCATGTTTTTAGGCACTGCGTGGGACTTGTAACCAGGCGCTGCTGGCTCTTCAGACTGCACCTTGCCAGAAGGAACTGTTATGCTTCTAGGAGGAACCGCCATTGAAATACCTTAGTTGTTGTGCTGACCTGTGGCCTGATGGTCTGCAACAAGGACTCTATGTGCTGAGATGCTGCAACTATTCCTGCTTGGTGCCCCCAGTGATCCACCAACACTTGATGGCCTGCCCTATGTGATTTGAAAACTTAGCGCGTTATTGTTCACTTCAATTGCAGGCTCACTTGCTCTTGGCTTCAAGCAGCACGTGGCTCATGCTGTTGTGTGACCCTGATTTTCTATTGTCAGCATGGGGAGCACTGTTAACTTTCCCTGCATTAGCACATGGTGAGCGCTTTAAATTCTGTTGCACGAGGAGTGGGATCATTTTGCAATAAAGAGAGAGGAGCACGGGCTGATCATCTTAGCGCCACACCTCAAAAACCTCCATCAGTGTGGCCCACTCTCTTGAGAAAGGGAACCACAATGTGTGCAGTCTGAGGGACAAAGAGAGAAAAAAGTGTGGGCCGCTCGCCGCAGCGCTACGCCACAAAATCCCCCTCCCACTTGGAAATGGAACCACGATGTGTGCCGCCTGAGTGACAAGAAAGCCTGGATCCAGGTGCGGTGAGTGTGGCTTCCTACCCCCCTGTAGCCCAGTGGGTAAGCCATGCTTTGGGGGGGAATCGGCAGGTGA
This sequence comes from Triturus cristatus, assembly GCF_964204655.1. Lineage (NCBI taxonomy): Eukaryota > Metazoa > Chordata > Amphibia > Caudata > Salamandridae > Triturus > Triturus cristatus. Next base: position 100,230,868 of record NC_140588.1, read on the forward strand.
CTTGCAGCTGCACCGCACGAACACCGGCAGCTGCCTTGTAACACATGTCTTGAAGTGCTTGTCATTGTGGCTGCACTGTGCGAATGGCAGCAGATGCCTTTTCTCTAGAGGAGCAGGTGGGGACCCAGCGAGGTCTTCGCACTGCCTGTAGTGGTGTAGGTGTGAGCGGCCCCACACCCAGTGGTAACCTAACTTTAGTGGGGGATTTAAGCCCCATAGAGCCCTCGCAGCTGCTTCATTCAGCACTTACATTTGGGGCCATTTCTGACTCTTGTGGCCACTGCGGGGCAAGCCCAGGACAGGCCCCCAGCTGGAACTGGCTGCATGAAAACAGCCACATTTGCATTTAGCCAAGTAGGGATTACGTCTCCACCCTAAACTGTGGCATTTCTTATGGCCTAAGATTATGAGGAAAGTTTATTTTATGAATGTGTTTTGCCTAGAATTACTGCATTTGTTTCCAAACCTGATGTATGTTTTTTTAGGCCCTAAAGGCTAATAGGTGATTCATATGTTGGGGGCATTATCTAACTGGTCCATATGTTGGGGGTCCTAATGCAATTATGTATATTGGAATGGTATGAGGGAGACAGTGAGAGTTGTTTTCATGATGCGTTTATGACTTGTGCAACTTATAAGTATTTACTTGACTGCACTAAATGTGATGTTATGACAATTGCCTGGTTGGAAAAGTGATTTATGATCTATGTGATGTTATGACAGTTGCCTAGTTGTCAAATGGATTTATATGAGTGTGGTATAATATGGTTTATGTATAATTTGAGTGATATTTATGTGAACCTTGTGTGGTGTCTCTGTTTTGCGGTGTGCTCTAGTGTATCACTGGTGTGTGTTTGTGTTGCACAAACGCTTTACACTTTGCCTCTGGGATAAGCCTGACTGCTGTGCCAAGCTACCAAGTGGGTGAGAAGGGGTTATCTTGGGTGTGTAACTACCTTACCCTGATTAAAGGGGTGGGTTCTGCCTGGCTTAGGTGCATACCCTGGCCAACCAGAAACCCCATTTCTAACATTCACCCTGACAATGATTGTGGTTGTTGCCTGAGTGAGGCTTCCATCCCCTCAACAAATAACTCAGTTTCTTAAATTCTCCTATTAAGAAGCCATTCATACTGAAGTCAAGTCCACCCTGATAGTATCATCTTATCAGGCTGGGATGAGTTTGCCTATGATGAAGTATGTCACAAAAGTATGAGTGAGGCTGCCTTGGCCAATATATTTTGCATATCTGCACTACCTAGGATAGTAGGTAGCTGCCCAAGTTAGACATAACCTCTTAAACCATAGCATCATGTTACAAATTGCAGATTGACTTTTGGAGAATGTGTGACTGTGGTAACTCAACTCACTATGAAGTGCATTGTGTTGCAACACAGTTCTCAAAAAGAGGAAGGAAAGACCTGAAACAGGAAAAATGTTATCAAGATACCCTGCATCCACTGATTGCTTCTTTAGTAGTGGAGTCACTTAACCAATTTAACGTAGTCATGTGTAAAGTATTATAACGAGGGAGACTTCAGGATGCCGTGAAAAGAGGTGGGTGCCAATTATTAGAAAAGGCAAAAAGGATGGAGTGTGTTTACAAATGTGCTTTTGAAGGGGTAAGGATGAGTTGAGAAGGTGAAGACAGGGTGTGTTGAGCTTCCGTTAGAACTCGGGAGTCAGAGGGTGTGCGCATAAAAGTGTTCCTGCCATGAGATCCAACAAGTGTTGCACAGAGTATGCCTGATAAAGAGAAAAATATGTCAGCGCTTAGGCAGGAAAATCTGGGATGCAATGGGCGCATTGAAAACTTGGGAGCTGGACTGAGGAATCCCAGAAGTGGCAGGTCTGGACATGCGGAGACTAGCAGTTGGCAAAGATGAGACTGGTAGAGAAGAAAGGATATTTGCTAGTGGCCCCCAACCGGGACATTGAGTGGTAAGATGAGCAGATGAATTGGAGGTAACATGCAGCTGACTGGGTAGCTGGTAGACAACAATGAGACATGGAGGTAGCATAGGTGCTGTTGGAAATCATCAGGAGAGGCATAGGTGGGGAGGCAAGTCACTGAATTAGTTGATGGCATAGGCAAGTATTGGGAAATAGAGATTGAATGCTGATAAGTTAATGCCCATGGATTGAATCATAACATTTGCATCTTTATAGACAGAGAGAGAACCATTCAAGTGTGTTGAGGGAGCGAAAGTCATTTTGTGGCCAGATGGGATATCTGAAACACATGATGACACATTGTCTGGACAACACGTTAGGCCAGGGGTGTGTCAGCTCTCACATGGAACACCACGCGTTAGCTCTTAGTAGAACGGAGCGGTATTCTCCCACACCACACATTGTTTTTGAGTAAAACAAAAGCGCCCAATCCTTTAGGTAGAGGACATGCTGATTCCTGTTAAATTTAGCTGCCAAAGTGCTTCTCTCCCACACCACACACGGTTTTCGAGTAAATCAAAAGCGCCCGATCTTTTAGGTAGAAGAAGCGCTGATTCTTGTCAATTTCAGTAGCCAAAATCAGAGTCCCACGACAGCGCTATTACAACGAAGTCCTTGATCATCCGGACACTTCAGGAACAGGGGGACAAGCCAACAAGCTCTTGAAGAACAATTCAGAGGGAAGGCAGAGTCCAGCTCTCCTGCTCAGAGTCACGGAGCAGCAGATGAATATGCCTCTTCATTCCGCATACCATTATCCCGCCTGCTGTCACAACGCGGTCGTAACAACGACCGCGTTGTGACAATGCATACCATTACCCCGCAAGTCATTACAACAACTTGCGGAGGGGGGGCGCTGGATGTTGGAATTGTAAAATTTACCATTCCAACTCCAGTCGGTGCGGACTGTAGGGAAGGTGTTGGATTTTAAATCCAACACCTTCTCCCCCCTCCGCAAGTCGTTGTAATGACTTGCGGAGTAATGGTATGTGTTGTCACAACGCGGTCGTTCTTACGACCGCGTTGTGACAGCATGCGGGGTCACGGATGCGGGGTGAAGGTAGTTTACCGCGGGCAGACAGCAGGGCAACAAGCAGAAAAACAGTCCTCCTTGGAAAAGCAGTCCAGTTGAGTCCTTTAGAAAGCACAGAAGTCCTTCTAACAGAGATCCAGTTCAAGATCCAGAAGTGTATGTCTTCAGGGGTCTAGAGAACCAGTACTTATGGTTCACTTATTGAATATCGATGTAACAAACATCGATGTTCTAAATATCGAAAACAAAATATCGACTGAAAAAATATCGACTCCAATACCTTAACAGGTAAGTACAAAAATATCAAATCAAAAATATCGAGTTAAAAAATATATATAAAATAAAATAATATATAGTAAATATATTAAATATTAATATTTTTTTAATTTGTTACATTAAATTTACATTTTAACTAAATATAAAAAATGTAATTAAAAAAATATAAACACACAAACATAAAAATGTACACATATACATATATTTACTTAAAAATAATGTATTAACTTATCTTTATTTCATTTCTAAACTTTAAAATGATATAAAAATAAAATATATATATCAATAATTTAAAATAAAAATACATTCTATAATAAATTAAAACATTAAACTATTTTTAAAAAAAATAAACTTACATTTCCCAATACAATAAGTGCATCAGTAGGGAAAGTGTTGGATAACGGAATATTTACATTTACTATTCCAACTCCAGTGAGTGCAACAGTAGGGAAAGTGTTGGATAGGGGAGGGGAAAAAATTTCTATTCCCACTCCAGTGATAGCAACAGCAGCCCACCGCCGGCCCAAGACACCAGCCAGCCCACCATCTCCAACTGGACACCAATCACTATCAAGGACACCGCCGCCGCCATGAAAAGCATCCACTCAGGGGCCCCCACCAACCCCTGCCCCCCGCACATCTACCACAGTGCCGCAGACACCATCGCACCCCAACTACAACACACCATCAATACCGCCTTCAAAACAGGCACCTTCCCAGACGCCTTGAAACGCGCCGAAGTCAGGCCCCTGCTCAAGAAGCCCACGGCCGACCATACCAACCTCAAAAACTACCAGTCCATCTCGCTTTTTCCCTTCGCAGCCAGGGTGGCAGAGAAAACTGTCAACAGGGAACTGGCATGTTTCATCGAACAGCACACCGTCCTAGACCCATCCCAATCCGGATTCCGAACCAACCACAGCACCGAGACCGCCCTAATCGCCACCACAGATGACATCCGCACCCTCCTGGACCAAGACCACTCTGCAGCCCTCATCCTCCTTGACCTGTCCGCAGCCTTCAACACCGTCTCTCAACGCACACTGGTCGCCAGACTAAATGACGCAGGTATACAAGGAACGGCCCTAAACTGGATCCGCTCATTCCTCACCGGAAGAAGCCAGAGATCAGACAACCGCCTTTCATCTCCGCTGCCACGGAAATCACCTGCAGAGTCCCACAGAGTCGACTCTGAGCCCGACCCTCTTCAACATCTACATGGCCCCCCTCGCAGACATCTTCCGACAACACCACCTTAACATCGTATCCTATGCCGATGACATCCAGCTCATCCTCTCCCTCACCAAAGACACCACCACTGCAAAACTCAACTTCCAGAAAGGACTGCAAGAAGCCGGAGTCTGGATGACCGACAGCTGCCTAAAACTCAACGCCGAGAAGAAAGAAGTCCTCGTCCTTGGAACCACCCCTTCAGCATGGGACAACACCTGGTGGCCAACTGCCCTCGGAAGCCCCCCAACCCCCACAGACAACACCAAAATCCTTGGCATTGTACTTGACTCATCCCTCGCCATGAACCGACAGGTCAAAGCCGTCACCTCCTGCTACTTCAACATCCTCTGCATCCTCCGCAAAACCTTCAAATGGATCCCCCCAGAGTCGAGGAAAACAGTCACCCATGCACTCATCACCAGCAGACTGGACTATGGCAACACACTCTACGCCAGCATCAACAAGTCCCTACTCTTCAAACTCCAAACAATACCGCAGCCAGACTCATCCTTGGCATCCACGGCACAAACACATCAGCCAACACCTGCGGCGACTCCACTGGCTCCCCATGGAGAAGAGAATCACCTTCAAGATCCTCACTGACACCTACAAAGCCTACACAACAACGGACCCAAATAACTTAATAACAGAATAAACTTCCACGTACTCAAAAGAAACCTCCGATCATCCTACCTCGCACTGGTGGAAACCCCGTGCATCCGCAGAGCCAGAGTAGGCAGAAGATTGTTCTCCCACATTGCAGCCAAGACCTGGAACGAGCTACCGGCAGACATCAGACTTGCCCCCTCCCTGAACACCTTCAGGAAAACTGTCATGACCTGGCTCTTCGGCTGAAGGGAGCGGCTTACCCCCCCCTCCCCAGCGCCTTGAGACCTTCACGGGTGAGTAGCGCGCTTACAATTCCCTGATTGATTGATTAATTGAAGTGTTGGATAGTGGAGGCGAAAAAATTACTATTCCCACTCCAAAGAGTGCAACAGTAGGAAAAGTGTTGAATAGCGGAGGGGTAAAAATTAATGTTTCCACTCCAGTGAGTGCAAAAGAAGGATAGGTGTTGGATAGATGAGGAATTAAATGTACTATTCCAACTCCTGTGAGTGAAACAGTAGGGAAAATGTTGGATAGCGGAGGGGTAAAAATTACTATTCCCACTCCAAAGAGTGCAACAGTAGGGTAAGTGTTGGATAGCGGAGTAATTAAATTTACTATTCGAACTCCAGTGAGTGCAACAGTAGGGAACCCGAAAGTGGAAAGTGACTGCGAATAACAACGGACCACTGTAGTGATTGAAATAGAAAAAAGACACCACAAGTTCATTGTGAATGTTGTACCTAAGCTGACATAGGTCAATAAAGGTTATACAAAATCCTAGTGATAGTGAACAGATAAGAATGCGGACACTAGATAAACACGAGTTAAAAAAGAAAAAGATAAGCAAATGCTAAGTCTTACTTCAATCAAAACAGTCGTAATAAATAGTGGTGTGTATAGGTGATGCAAAAATTACGCTGTACTGAAAATGGATGCCTATGAAGGTCACCAGGACCTAACTACAATAATTCACCAAAAATTATGTAAACAGGAATGTGACATTTCTTTGTATGCCATGTACATTTTCAAAGAGTAATGCGTAACACCCTTCTGGAATAAAGTACAATTATAGAAAGCAGCTAAAGTCCATCCATTCATTGAGTCGTTTGGGGTTTACAGAGTATAGAAAATTAATCCAATATGTCTCTCTTTGCAAAAGAAATTGTGTGTTGTCTCGTCCCTGTTTTATTGGTACTTGTTCAAGGATCAAAAATCTAAATTGGCTGATGTTATGATGTAACAAGTGAAAGTGTGCAGCAACCGTAGACTTAAGATTTTTGGTGAATATGTTTCTCTTATGTTCGTTCAGACGAACCCTTATTGTTCGCTCAGTCTTTCCCACATACACTAGCCCTCATGGGCATTTCAACATTTATATAACATTCTGGCTGTCGCATGTGACTGTCACTCTTAGGCCATGTCTGAACTGGGGTGGCAGAGTGGGCTAAAGAACGGTGATGATTAAACCCAGATCAGTTGACTGGGGGTGAATGCTTGCAATGTTCAACACTCCGTCCATCATTTCCTTTGGTTTTTGCTTTGTTCGCCATAAGTTGGCAGGCCATGCTCAGACGTGAGTCCCTTGCTCACTTTGCCACTGGATTCAAGCAAGCCTGGCTGAAGACGGCTGAAATGCCAGAAACCGGTCCTAGGAAGCTTGTTTCCGGTCCAGGGAAGACATGGCTTGGCAGTTCGGGCTGGACTGTTCCCATGAGGCACAGGGTCAGACTGATTTGCATATGGCCATGTCTGAACTGGGGTGGCAGAGTGGGCTAAAGAACGGTGATGGATTAAACCCAGATCAGTTGACTGGGGGTGAGTGCTTGCAATGTTCAACACTCCATCCATCATTTCCTTTGGTTTTTGCTTTGTTCGCCATTAGTTGGCAGGGTATGCTCAGAATTGAGTCCCTTGCTCACTTTGCCACTGGATTCAAGCAAGCCTGGCTGAAGACGGCTGAAATGCCAGAAACCGGTCCTAGGAAGCTTGTTTCTGGTCCAGGGAAGACATGGCTTGGCAGTTCGGGCTGGACTGTTCCCATGAGGCACAGGGTCAGACTGATTTGCATATGGCCATGTCTGAACTGGGGTGGCAGAGTGGGCTAAAGAACGGTGATGGATTAAACCCAGATCAGTTGACTGGGGGTGAGTGCTTGCAATGTTCAACACTCCGTCCATCATTTCCTTTGGTTTTTGCTTTGTTCGCCATAAGTTGGCAGGGTATGCTCAGACGTGAGTCCCTTGCTCACTTTGCAACTGGATTCAAGCAAGCCTGGCTGAAGACGGCTGAAATGCCAGAAACCGGTCCTAGGAAGCTTGTTTGCGGTCCAGGGAAGACATGGCTTGGCAGTTCGGGCTGGACTGTTCCCATGAGGCACAGGGTCAGACTGATTTGCATATGGCCATGTCTGAACTGGGGTGGCAGAGTGGGCTAAAGAACGGTGATGGATTAAACCCAGATCAGTTGACTGGGGGTGAGTGCTTGCAATGTTCAACACTCCGTCCATCATTTCCTTTGGTTTTTGCTTTGTTCGCCATAAGTTGGCAGGGTATGCTCAGACGTGAGTCCCTTGCTCACTTTGCCACTGGATTCAAGCAAGCCTGGCTGAAGATGGCTGAAATGCCAGAAACCGGTCCTAGGAAGCTTGTTTCCGGTCCAGGGAAGACATGTCTTGGCAGTTCGGGCAGGACTGTTCCCATGAGGCACAAGGTCAGACTGATTTGCATATGGCCATGTCTGAACTGGGGTGGCAGAGTGGGCTAAAGAACGGTGATGGATTAAACCCAGATCAGTTGACTGGGGGTGAGTGCTTGCAATGTTCAACACTCCATCCATCATTTCCTTTGGTTTTTGCTTTGTTCGCCATAAGTTGGCAGGGTATGCTCAGACGTGAGTCCCTTGCTCACTTTGCCACTGGATTCAAGCAAGCCTGGCTGAAGACGGCTGAAATGCCAGAAACCGGTCCTAGAAACTTGTTTGCGGTCCAGGGAAGACATGGCTTGGCAGTTCGGGCTGGACTGTTCCCATGAGGCACAGGGTCAGACTGATTTGCATATGGCCATGTCTGAACTGGGGTGGCAGAGTGGGCTAAAGAACGGTGATGGATTAAACCCAGATCAGTTGACTGGGGGTGAGTGCTTGCAATGTTCAACACTCCGTCCATCTTTTCCTTTGGTTTTTGCTAAGAAGGTAATTTGTTCATGACTTATTAATTAAGTAAATTCAATTCTTTCATCCACCATATTGAGGTTCTCAATAGCTTCAGATAGCTCCAAGTGTGTCCCTTTCCATAGCATGAATATGTCATCAATGTACCTTTTATACAAGATGAGATGTTCCATCCATTTTTCTTGATTTAGTATGTAGTCTGATTCAAATCTGTGCATGAAGAGATTAGCATACGCCAGCGCAGCGCAATTGCCCATTGATGTTCCTGAAGATTGGATGTAGAAATTATCCTGCCATTTGAAATAGCTGTGGAAGAGGGTAAAATGCAGCAACTCCATTAAAAATACCTTTAGTTGTTCATCTTTCTCACACTTGAATAGTGCCATTTCTAAAACTGTCATGATAAATCCAACTTCACCAGTAAGTAGGCATGATCAAAACCAGTAGAGAAGAAACAGTCATGATTCTGCTAGGAGGAAGTAGAAGCCTGTTCTACCAGACCCTCCAGGAGTGAGTCAGGGAAGGTTGAGGTGAGGGATGAAGGAGCTTGGTGACCTGACTGTTAGAAAGTCATCCTTTAGCCCTGTTCACCCCACTATTTGCTGAATGATACTGGTGGTAACTGACTCTGACTGTACCCTGGGCTCTGCTAACCAGGCCCAGGGTCAGTGCTATCTTTATAAAGGTACATGTAATAGGGTACACTCACAATTGGCAGTGACAGACCCTATAGGTCCACAGTAGATAGGGCCTGGGGTGCAATCTACCTATAAGTGCCTAGTATATAATAGGGCATGGAAGTTTAAAAGCCCAGCACATTTCTGGCACTTGCATTTGTGCACTACTGTGTGCCTGCTGTAATTTTAAAGGCAGCCTTGCTTTGCATTAATTTGTGTGTAAATTCGACTTTGGTGGTATGGGTACATTAACAGTGATAGTCTACCTTATCTTTACATATTAGACACCCCCATGGTCTCCTCTACATGCCCCCGGGTGGGGCTCAAGGAACTATAAGCAGGGACCTTAAAAAATATGTTGTATATGCCCTAGTAAGCGAACAAACTGCCCTTTTCATTTTTTCCCATTGTAGATATTTATCTCCATAGGTTAACATTACAATATTATTTTTAGGTATAACTATTGTTAGGAAAGGAGTGAATATCATTCAAAAACGTAAAAGATTGGTATTGATAAATCCAACAACTTGACACTGTTGAATATTTCATAACTAGTGCAGAGAAGTTAATGCATTTGTTTTTCGGTAAGCCAAAATCCAGCCTTCTAGTGATCTCTGCTAATTGGTCAGCCTTTACAGGGTCAACTAGGCTGCTTTGGTTAGGTGACAAGTGGCCTTGCCAAAGCAGAGGTTATCTGACAGAGAGAGCTCTGCAACTGTGGAGGTTAGGTCCTAGAAAGGGGGCTTGGTAAATCAAACTGAGCTCAAAGAGAGAGCAGATCAGTAAGGAATGCCAGGTGTTCCTACCCCCACATCCTGTACCCCAGCCAGATAGCAGGCTTAGGAGAGGAATTTGCATAGGTCAGGAGGAGGAAACCTAATGGAAATGCGCCACACTGTTGGTTGGTTTAGCTAGCTCTTACTCCTTTGGAGAGAAATCATTCATGTTGGAGTTTGGAAGTGCTGAGCTTTGTAAAACAAGAAGATGCCACACTTTAGAGGACGTTATCATGCTTTTGGGTGGCACCCACCATCTCATTGGACAGAGGTGACCCTGCTTGTCACCCCAGAACACTGAAAAAATATGTGAGAGATGCATAGTCTCTCGGATCTGCTGCCTGAAACTACAAGGAAAAGAAAGACTGCCCTGCTGAAATCTGGATCTGCACCCAAAGGCCTGCACTCTGAATGACTGTGCCTGCTGCACAATCTGCTATTACAGCCCTGGGAACTGTACCTTACTTCAAGAAGGAATAAGGAGTGGACTCCCTGCACGCTACAGGTTAACAGAGCCCACCTGCATCATCTTCACCCGGAGTCTCCATCCTGGAGGGCATCCAGTGAGCTTTTAAAGATTTATCCAACTGCATTTTGGGGGCCCGTAGTCCAGACATTCCAAGGACAATCTAGGATATTCCAGACGTTGTAATTGGTGTTTTGGACACTTTGAACCTGCAAGGAGACCTTCAGGAAGCACCTCCTGAAGTTTGGAGAACTTTTGTGAAAAAGCTCCATGACGTTACAGATCTGACCTCAAGAGTCACTACCTTCAACTGCGACCAGACCAGGATTTCAGGTTCATACTGCTGAAAGCTCTGGAGCTCCAGACTTCCAGGACTTGACCAGGGTCTCGCAGAAAGTCAAGCTGGCAAACCCTCTCTGAATCTGGCCTGCTGTGGGCGTCGATCGGCGTTGGAAGAAAATCCTCCAGAAAAGTTTCTAAGTGTGAAGGTAAAATTTTGACTGAGGTCTACCTCTTAGTGTATCCAACCAGGGTTCCATCGTGGTTGACCTCAAACTTTGACTTTGTCCCACTCAAGCGCGAGCAGATGTCCCAGAGTGGCGTTATTTGTTTTTAAGCACTACAAAATGGTTACTCTTTAAAAATCAATATCTCCGGTTCCCTACATTGGACTTTTGTCATTTTAGTATATATTTGTTCATAAACGTATTGCCAATTTTTATAAATTGGTGCAAGATTTTCATTGTGTGTTGTTTCTTACTTATATGATGTATTGGTATTTTTAAATGCTTTACACTCCTGTCTCCTAAGTTAGGCCTGACTGCTCGTTGTCACCTACCAAGGGTCGAGCAAGGGGCTAATCTACTGAGACCTTTACTGGACCCTATACTGTGTGGGTGGCCATAATACTAATGGTAGGAGCATACTTACCCCTACCAATAACCCACTTTCCAACACTGATGATTTAGCATCTGAGAAGAAACTTGTTTACTCCATGTGACTAAAACGAGATATATGAAGGCCCAGTTGAAAGGGAGCAAGGGACCACAGCATAGGAGGCTGACTGTGGAATCTATATGCCATTAGATTTCTTTACGTCTACAGGCAAAGGCATTCCAGAATCCTCAGCAATCTTGGATAGCACACCAATGAAGAAGTCAACCTCCTCCTTCGAAGGTGCTGATGGACTTTCCAGATCTACCTCAGAGAAAGTGCGCAGGCCTTTTGCTTTCTGCAGAGTCAACCTGTCCCCATCATTTGTGCTAGTAAGGGAAAGAAGATTACCCACTTCATTGCCATTCTCATGGCTGAAGATATTGGCCACCTGAATGCGGTCTGAATAAGAGCTAAATATCCTTTCAAACCTGCCAAAGCACTTATCACAGGTGAAGGCACTGTTATCATATCAATGTTGCTTTCATCTTGGCAGCGGAAGAGGTTTGGCCAGTGGCATGTCATTGTCAGAAAGTGACTGAGCAGGGTTGACCAGGGCCAGGGATTGAGACTCTGATGGAATCCTATTTGGAACCCAATGGCTCTTGGGGCTTTCATATGCACCAGAGGGAACCGGAGGATAAAACAGCCAGCATGGCCTGGGTGAAGACAACAAACTGTGCAGTGTCAGCCCCAGGAGATGGAAACGCTGGGTAGAAAGTAGGAGACCTGGTGGTCATCTTAAGCTTGTGGCATGAACAGCTCTGCCTTTCACTCCTTTTTGGCGTGCATGAAGCTGCACTTCCCAATTGGGCCAGATTTATTTTTGGGCACCAGAGCCAGATAACTGTTGCTGTCCAGTGTCAGAGCATGGGTATCTCATCGAGTGCTGTCCAACATCAGTCTTAGCTAGCTCATCCAATCCTTTTTTCACTTTGCATTCTACTGCTTGCAGTCTTGTTGTTATAATGTGGTGGAAGAAATACGTTATTCAATGGCAAGAAACAAAATGACAGGCCCAGTTACCCATGACTTACATTGGAAAACCTGAGAGCTCTGTTTAATGCTCTCCCACACTATTCAAAGTAAATTTAGTTAATGGTACCTACATTTGAGTTCTGTCATTTCTGTACCTGCTATTGCAGGTGCTGGTGAAGTAAATGTCATGGAGAACTAGTACGATCATGTTAGTGTATAATACGTCTGACTTAAATATAATTATTACAAGCAACTAAGAGTGAGTCAAATGCACCTTTTACATTTAATTTTAAGTCGCTGTACCTATATGCACTGCAATCGCTTGCATAGTGAGTTTTTGAAGGCCTTTGGCACACACAGCCTTGGCTGCTGTGCACAGAGAACCTTTGTTAAAGCACATGGAAGAAAATAATTAGAGGGAACATTTGTGGGGTCTGATGCTCCCTATCCAGCAGACCTCCAAACTGCCCAAGCACTAGACAATGTAATATTTATGAGCAGTTCATCAAGCACCTCTATCTGAACTACTACTTCCAGGTAAAGATGGCCAATAACCCAAAAACATCTGCCTCTGAAAGCACAGAAATATTACCTTTGGCTTTACTAATGGTGAACATTTCTTTGCTTGATTGTTTCTGAAAGTATAATGATCTGCAAATGCAAGCATGCAGTGGGAAATTGCTGATCTGCTAGCAGTGTTCCGCCTCCCCCAAGTTCGCTGTTCGTGGGCAGTTCACTGGCTGCTTCCTGTCTGTGTTTTTTTATCGGTGGAAGGCAGTAGTGGGGAATTAATGTAAGTTTTCAGGCTTTGGAATGAAAGAAATTGGCGTGGCCAACTCAAACCTATTGTCTAGGGTTGTAGGCACTAGTCCATTGTTGCAGTTTGCAAACCCTGTTTACTCCAGCCATCCATCTCCTGAAAGTAAGTATGCCTTCTTCTAGTGCCATGAGGTGGCTGATGCCCTTGTAGATTTCAGAGTGTGGCAGCAGAAGTATTCAATGTCAATTGCTTAACAAGCATTTGCAATGCAATCGGTCTCGCCTTTGGGGACCTTATATTTATTTAGGTATGGAGCACATTAGCCTGGGTGCTGAAACATCTACTGTTCTTTAACATGAGGGAAAGTAAGTACCAAACTTTGTGACATGCCAAGTATGGGAACACATGGAGAGAAATATTGCCTTTCAGAGGGAAATGGTATAGTCCAAGGCTCTGTTTTTAATATAAAATCAAGGCCTTCGGTGGTCATATCACTGAAAATACAAGATTTGCAAAAAAACATTATTGTTTACGGGTGCTCGTGGAAGACAATTTCTATGGACTAGAATCTAGAGAATGCTAAAGCAATTCTGGTATTTAACTGACCTCCACTGGTTGTTTTCTATCAAGACAGTTAAATAGAGGCAGTTGAACAGAAACAAAAATCCCTAAGCGGAAGCAGACCAGTCCTAGGGCTGATCTCCAGAGCCCACAAAGTACATACACATATAAGTATATACTAAAGTATATACAAGAGGTCTTGAACGCTCGACCTAAAAAGGAAGGCAGCTGTTGGTCACCAGGGTCCAGGGAACTAGTGTCACTTCCTGTGATGTCGTTTTAAACAAATAGCATGTGATGTCATTTCTGACACTTCTATGATTTGGGTGAAATTACGGTTTTGGTGTCTGTAAGAGTGATGCTGGAAACTACTGTTAATTGGGCGTTTGGTGCTAAGAGAAAAGCTCTCTGGTTGAGTAGACCTCCAGTTACTTTAAAGGAATATCATTGTTTACTGATAAAATCAACAACTTTAGGCTTTCCAAATTCGAGTTAAAGAAAATACTGTCAATTACGTTAAACTCATGCATTAATTGACTAGGTATGAAATACCAGGTCAATTATGCTAAAGATGTATAAGTACAGAACACTGTCTTGTGACGCCAAGGCCTCATGAACATCACTAATGCCAGACATAATAATACCATTCTGTCTAATTTACCACTCTCAGACTCGCGTTCTTACTCTGAGAAATGATCACCTTTTGCAAGAAGGTGACGATTTTGCACTTAAGGAAAAACTTTCCTTCAGAAGGACGTTAGAGAATAAAATGTAGCCTTTTGAAATAATAAACACTTGACTGCTGCATCTGCAAAGTGACATTTCTAAAGCATTCTCTGCAATTATGTATCCTGAAATATCATGCAGATTATCTTCCCTCCTCTCAAATCTGGTGCATAATCTAGGATAGAAAAAGGAAGCTGGTTCCAGTACCGTAAACACCACTAGTGCAGCAGGTGCAGAGGCACCTGGGCCCAGAGGTCTGAGGGGCCCAATTAACCCTTGTTATTTCTGTTTTGTACAGTTCAAAAAATAGATCAGCTCATTTCCTTCTTTAAATTAGGGCCACAACACATTGGTCAGTGCTAGTCCCTAGCTACTTGCAGTGAACAGTGAAGCTTTCAAATGGCCAACTGAAGGCTAGGAAAGTTTAAACTGGCCCTATATCGCCAAGCCTTTGGATCAAACGAACCCACCCAATTGTCACCTTTCTGTAGGGTTCCCAACAACACAATGTCATGAGAGTGCACCCCAGTGGTGCTTTTATGCCAACTGCTTTGTTTCCACAAGCGAATAGCCAAGGATTTTTTTGTGGAGATACGGTGCTGCAGTGGCGGACAGTACGTTTTGGAGGGAGGTGGCCGCACGGAACACACACACACACTTACACATAAACACTCACAGCCATGCATTCACAAGCACACACAAACACATCCATCAACAACACTCATTATCAAACATTCATATATACACGCATGCACGCACCAAACACTAATTTAGAAGAAAACACACACTTACCTGCAGCCAGCTCTTCCTCTGAGGTTCCAGGAGGCTTGGGACTGCTGCCTTCCCTCATTAGCTGACCAATCAGCCAATGAGGGAAGGCAGCAGTCCCATCATCATCACAGAGTGGGACGGGGTTATTGAAACTGCTGTCCCCACCTACTCTGTGATAAAGTGTCACTGATTGACACTCGACTCTGGGCACTTCATGTCTTAAAACTGAAGCGCCCAGGCGCGAGGCAATCAGTGACGCTACCTCTCGTCACTGAGGGGAGGGCCTCATTGACCTTTGCTGAGCTAAGGAAGTCATGCCCACAGGAGCTGTGACTTCCTCAGCCCGGCAAAGTTGAGCTCAGGCAGCCAGGAGCCTCCGCATTCAGCGCATGTCTGGCTCCTGACGCCTGACCTGAAAATTAACAGTTCCTGTCAGGCTGACCTTTGTTCAGCCTGACAGACACTGTTTGTGAGGGGCAAAAGGTGGAGGGGTTTGGCCCCTCAGCCCCAATGGACTAGTAGTGGCTGTGGTCCTGACATCTGACTGTCCTGCATAATTTCTAGTCATACACATGCGAGCATAGTGCATTATCACACAGCTGTGTAGATGTATCATGATGCATGGATCCAGCTTCTAGATTGTCCCAGAACAATGGGTGGATGCAGAAAGTGGTAGAGATGGGAGAGCCAAAAAATTAACAGGGAGTGAGCCAAAGCCAAGCCAAGGGTCTGGCTGGGATCATAGAGTCTGTGCACGAGCTGAGCCCTGAAAATATGTGTTAGGCGCTCATACAACAAACAACGTAAAATATGATAAGGTCTCTTCAAAGTTCAAAAAAGTGTATTTCTTTAACGTGGAGGCTTTGACATCAATAGGGCACATTATAGCACTGCACTACCTATTAAAAGTGAAAGTTTTGCATATCAGGGGGTCTGAACTCATAAATTTAAAATTGCTTTCATATTCAATAATGAAGAAAGAAGAGTTTTGCTTAAATACAATATTTGCCTGTGATGACAAAATTTAAGCACCAAAGCAGTGATTTATCCAGATTTCTACAAATTGGCCAGTATATGGGTATCTATTTGTCTTCCCCTGTGTTAAGTCTTTGTATTTACCTCTTAGTAGTGCATTCTTCTGCACATATATATATATATATATATATATATATATATATATATATATATATATATATATATATACACATATTATAGTTATAGTTAGGACCTATTTTCCAACGGAAATCCGCAACATTCTATTCTATATATATATATATATATATATATATATATATATATATATATATATATATATATATATATATATATATCTGCGCCAATCCCCCTGAATTAACAAGGAGAGGAACACCAACGAGACTCCAGGGAATGCTGTTAAAAATCCATTTATTTCCGACATTTATGCAGACGCGTTTTGTTTTATCCAAACTTTATCAATACTGCCAGGATTTACCTCAAGTGGGTCTCCCGCCCTCGCTTTGAGTCAGTAGTCCTACTCTGATAGGTCAGGACACTCCAGGTGATCAAAGCACTGTGAAAACGAAAACCCACGATGGATTCTCATAGAGCAGACACCTAAGAGCCAGTGCAGTCCCAAGTGGGCGGTGTCAGCCCTAATCACAACAGTGCTCACCGAGTTCTTGCAGGGGGGCGGTGTAGCAGTTTAGCGTGTCCCTCACTCCGCCGTCACCGATCCCAACTCTTCCCACGTAGTATCGAAGGGACTCTTCGTGTCGGGTCAAGTTGCGGTCAGGCGGCGTGTCCTGTTTATACCACAGAGTTCTGTAGTAAAGTCCAAATTGTTGTCACCAACAAGTGGGTCTCCCGCCCTCGTTTTGAGTCAGTAGTCCTACTCTGATAGGTCAGGACACTCCAGGTGATCAAAGCACTGTGAAAACGAAAACCCACAATGGATTCTCATATATATATATTCACTGAAAAAAACATAGGTTTCAGGGGCGTTATAGTTAGTTGGACATTTTACTCGTACAAAACCATAGAAATTCCCCTGTTATAGTTAGTTTAGCTAACTATAACTCGCGCCCCCGCAATGCACTGCTGATGACGTCACATATCACATCACTCTTGACATGGTCAGTGACATCACTGATGACATTTTAAAGGACATCACTGATGACATCACTGATGACATCATCCAGTGACTGTGTGTTTCTGTAAAGTTTAAATATGTTTAATATATATAGGGAAAGGCGTATTGAAGAATGAGTGGGTGTATAAGTGTCTGAATGGATGATTTAGCAGGTGTGTGACTGACTCTATAAGTGAGTGATTAAACGTATCTTACTGAATGCATGGGTTAGTGAGCAAACTGTGTGAATGTCTGCATCCATCTGTCTGTTGGTGTGTAAGCAGCTGCATGGGTTTGTGAATAGCTACATGAGTGTCCATATGGGTTTTTGATTGGTTGTCCGAGTATCTGTATGGGTGCCTGAGTGTTTGTGAGGGTGGGGTGTGTGTGACTCTGGGCATAGATGTGTGAGTGGGTGATTCACTGGATGCATGGTTTCAAGAGTGCATCGGTGATGGACTGTATGGGTGGGTTAGTGTATGTATGGGTGTGTTAGTGAGTGAATGTATATCTCAGTGGTACATAAGTGAGTACCTACATATGTGAAAGGCAGTATATATGTGTGTTGGAGTATATAAATGGCTATAAGTTAGAGTGTGTGATTGTGAGAGTGGCTGTATGGATGAGTGTGAGCTTGTATCAGTGATTGTATAAGAGCGTAAGAATGTGCTAGTATTTGTATGAGTAATTGAGGTGGTGTGTGTATAACTGCATAGGTGAGTAAATGGCAGTGTGGTTAATTATTTGCATGACTGACTAGGTGTGTGAGTACCTCTATGGATGAGTGGCGGTGTGTGAGTGTCTATATAGGTGTATGAGTGCATATGATAGTCCTGTACTGAGTGACCATAAGTATGAGTGACTGTACAGGTGAGTGAGTGGATGTGCGTGTAAACCTAAGAATCAGTGAGTGGGTATGTAGTTATTGGTGTTGGAGTGTCTATGGTTTTGAGAATGGCAGTCTGTAATTTAGAGTGGGTGTATCAAAAGTTATATTAGGGTGTGAGAAGATGCATGAAATTATCACATGGATGATGTCATCAGTGATGTCATCAGTGATGTCATTTGAGATGTCATCAGTAATGTCATCAGTGATGTCACTTACCATGTCATGAGTGATGTAATATGTGATGACATCAGCAGTGCCTTGCGGGGGGCACGAGTTATAGTTAGCTGAACTAACTATAACAAGGGAATTTCTATGGTTTTGTACAAGTAAAATGTCCAACTAACTATAACGCTCCTGAAACCTATGGTTTTTTCTGTGAATTTCTAATGTTTTTTAAATGCTAATTTCTAACTATAACGTGCCTGAAACCAGTGTTTTTTTCAGTGTATTTCAATGGTTTTTTAAATGCTAATTTCTAACTATAACGTGATCCGCCCCCTTCCTTTACCACTGTGCAAATGCGCCTCGTGGCGCGTTTTAAGTTGGGGGATTAAGTCCCCTTGAATCCTGAGGGTCCCTGTGGTCTAACTAGCCCACCAGGTACCTCCAGTAAGCGCCACAGACCTGCATTGCAGAGAGGTGTAAAAAAGGGCATGGCCTGGACCACAGGTCTGTGGCGCTTACTGGAGGTACCTGGTGCGCTAGTTGGCCTCCAGGGGCCCTCCGGATTGAAGGGGAATTAATTCCCCAACTTAAAACACGACACAGGGCGTGTTTGCACACATGTTATCTCAGGCCCCGCCCCCTCCCTTCACCACTGTGCAAACATGCCCTGTGGTGCGTTTCAAGTTGGGGGATTAAGTGCCTTGAGTCCCTCGGGTCCCTCGGGTCCAACTAGCCCACCAGGTACCTCCAGTAAGCGCCACAGAGCTGCGTTGCAGAGAGGTGTAAAAAGGGGCGTGGCCTGGACCACCTCTCTGCAACGCAGCCCTGTGGCACTTACTGGCGGTTCCTGGTGGGCTAGTTGGCCCCCACGGACCCCCAGTATTGAAGGGGAATTAATTTCCCATTGTAAAACGTGCCACAGGGCGTATTTGCAGAGTGTTGCTGGGAGGGGGCGGGGCCTTCGGCACGATCTCGGTGTTTTGTATTATTATGTCTTTTTAGAAGGGGGCTGTGTAACCCCCCTTCTTTTTACTTTTTTAGGGCCCAGGAGACCCCATCCCCCAGGGCCTTACCCCCATTTAAAAAAAAAAAAAAACGGGAAGGGGTACGCATGGGCCCCCCTCCCGTGGCCAATTCCAGTCCCGGGGACCCCAGGCATGGCCACATAAATATTATTTTTTTTCATGGAGGGGGGCTGCATGGCTCCTCTCCCAAGGCCTCTATTGGCCCCGGGGCCCCATCCCTTGGGCCAGCCTTTATTTATTTTTTTATTAATATTTTTTGGGGGGAGGGTGGCTACGTGGCCCCCCTCCCGGGCCACTCCTAGCCCAGGGGACCCCATCCCCCGGGGCTGGCCCTCTCCATTGGGGACCGCGTTGGGCACCCCGGGACACTGCAGAAGCCGGCTCTGGGGGGGTGGCGGTCCCCAGGGCCATCAAGGGCTCCATCAGGGGGGTTGCGCAGCCCCCCTCCCAACGTTTGCACAGCCCTGGGGAGGTGGTGGTCCACGGGCCTCGGGAGTTCGTTATGGACCCCCAAATTTGAATATTAGTGCCCCGGGGAGGTGGCGGTCCCTGGGGCGTGTGGGGGGCTCGAGCCCCCCCACACAGGTGTATGTTTTTTTAAAAAAAAAACCCGGGGTGTGGCAGTCCCGGGGGCAGCGGGGGGGCTGTGTGCCCCCTGCAAAATAATTAATGAAAGCCCCGGGGGTGGCGGTCCCCGGGACTTGGGGGGCCTTTGAGGCCCCCCACACATAAAAAAAACAAAGCCCCGGGGTGGCGGTCCCTGGGGCTGAGAGGGGCCATGAGTCCCCCGCAAATATTTAATGAAAGCCTCGGGGTGGCGGTCTCCGGGGCTGCGGGAGCCTGCCTGAGCCCCCGCAATTTCAATTTTGCATCCCCCGAGACTTGGCCCACCCGGGGGCTAAATAATAATGAAGCGCGGGAGCCCGCACTTCTTTTATTTTTTTTTTGGGCCGAAATTCTCGCAGGGGGCGCGTATCTCGACAATTTTTTTTTGTAATGCTTTTTTTGGCCCTGGGGGTCCTTGTGGGACCCCCTGAGCAGGGTGTTTCTACGCTGCTCCCTTTTCTTGTTTTTTGCGTTTCTTTTTCTGTTTTCTTGTGCCTCGAGGCACAAGATGGATGCCAACACTTCCTGGTTTGGAGTGTTGATAGCCAATTAGAAAAAAGATTGTGGTCGGGAGGGTGCGTGGATCCTCCGTGCCTCTAAATATTGATGTTTTTATTTTTTGATTTTCTCAGCAACTACTGAACGGATTTCCACCATTTAAAAAAAGGTCTCTTTTTGAACCAAGGACTACCTTTTTGCCAAATTTGGTGTAATTCCATTCAGCAGTTCGGACTGTAGCCATGTCTAAAGTTTCCTATGGGAATTAATATGGAGAAAACATGTTTTGGGATCCCCCTTTTTTCTCGGCCCCCGCTTGCCGAATCACCACAAAACTTTCAAGATAAGAGCTGACCGGAGCGATCCATACGTTTTAAAAAGGTATTGGGAAAACAAAAAACGCTTTTCCCATGGAAACTAGGTCCTAACTATAACTACCTACTGGCGACCGCCATTAGGTAATACATATATATATATATATATATATATATATATATATATTCACTGAAAAATCCATAGGTTTCACACACGTTATAGTTAGGAATTAGCATTTAAAAAACCTTGCAAATTGACTTAAAAAACCATAGGTTTCACACATGTTATAGTTAGCTGGGCATTTCCTTCGAAAAAAAACAATGAAATTCCCCCGTTATAGTTAGTGCAGGCAACTATAACTCACGCGACCGCAATCCGCTGCTGATGACGTCAGATATTACATCTTCGCGCACCGCGTGCCCACTTTACGCAGTTCAGGCTGTGCGCGCACGGTGCACTTCGCGCACCGTGCGCGCCCACTTTACGCAGTTCGTGCCGTGCGCGCACGGTGCGCTTCGCGCACCGTGCGCGCGTGGTGGGCACGCGGTGCACTTCGCGCAGCGCGCGCCCACATTACGCAGTTCGTGCCGTGCTTTATTTTTTTTCAAAAAAATAGCGGAGTGCGCGCACGCTGCGCGAACTTCGCAGAATTTTTTCCGTTTGGATGGTGTGCTCACTTGGCGATTTTTCGAAAAAAAAAAATATTTTTTTTTTGCCCTTGGGGGTCCTTCTGGGACCCCCTGACCATGGCTAGGGGGTCAGGAAGTGTCCACGCTGCCCCCTTTTCACGTTCTCCACATTCGTTTTTCACCCCCTCAGAGTGCGAGAGACAAAATGGGGGCCGACACTTCCTGGTTTCGACCGATTCGAATGTTTACTAAGATCTACCAACCAATCAGAATTGCGCTCGCGCACGGCAAGGTGCGCGCACCCAGCGCGCACGCTGCGCGCGTATAGATATATATATTGATTTAAATGCTATTTTCTCAGAAAATACTGAACAGATTTACACCAAACCTGCAAAAGGCACTTCATGGACCTTATGGCTACCTCTCTGCCAAATTTCACGTAATTCTGTTCAGCCGTTCGGGCTGTAGCTGCGACTAAAGTCCCTATGGAAAAATCCATGGGGAAAACGCGTTTTGGGACCCCCCCTTTTTCTCGGCCCCCGCTTGACGAATCACCCCGAGACTTTCAGGGTAGGAGCGGAGCGTAGCGCCCCACCTATTTTGAAAAATTTGCGAGGATTCGTCAACTGGCACCAAAGTTATTCCAAATAGAATGTAGATGATATATATATCTGTAAGCGCGCTCCGTGCAGGATGTGCGCACGGTGAAAAACCAGAAAAAAAAATAAAAAAAAAATACATAACTTAGCATTTAAAAAACCGTACAAATTCACTGAAAAAACCATAGGTTTCACACACGTTATAGTTAGGAATTAGCATTTAAAAAACCTTGCAAATTCACTTAAAAAACCATAGGTTTCACACAAGTTATAGTTAGCTGTACATTTCACTCGTAAAAAACCAATGAAATTCCACGTTATAGTTAGATCAGGTAACTATAACTTGCGTGACCGCAATCCACAATGTGTCATTTCAGATGTCATCATTGATGTCATGAGTGATGTCACTGACCATGTCATGAGTGATGTAATATGTGACGTCATCAGCAGTTTATTGTGGGCGCGCAAGTTATAGTTACCTGATCTAACTATAACGTGGAATTTCATTGGTTTTTTATGAGTGAAATGTACAGCTAACTATAACTTGTGTGAAACCTATGGTTTTTTAAGTGAATTTGCAAGGTTTTTTAAATGCTAATTCCTAACTGTAACGTGTGTGAAACCTATGGTTTTTTCAGTGAATATATATATATATATATAAATTCACTTAAAAAACCATAGGTTTCACACAAGTTATAGTTAGCTGTACATTTCACTCGTAAAAAACCAATGAAATTCCACGTTATAGTTAGATCAGGTAACTATAACTTGCGTGACCGCAATCCACAATGTGTCATTTCAGATGTCATCATTGATGTCATGAGTGATGTCACTGACCATGTCATGAGTGATGTAATATGTGACGTCATCAGCAGTTTATTGTGGGCGCGCAAGTTATAGTTACCTGATCTAACTATAACGTGGAATTTCATTGGTTTTTTATGAGTGAAATGTACAGCTAACTATAACTTGTGTGAAACCTATGGTTTTTTAAGTGAATTTGCAAGGTTTTTTAAATGCTAATTCCTAACTATAACGTGTGTGAAACCTATGGTTTTTTCAGTGAATATATATATATATATATAAATTCACTGAAAAAACCATAGGTTTCACACATGTTATAGTTAGAGGAAATTTTACTGATAAAAAACCAATGAAATTCCCCCGTTATAGTTAGTTCAGGCAACTATAACTCACGCGACCGCAATCCTCTGCTGATGCTAATACTGTATTTAGACACTTATTTGCCCATGTCTTCTTCCATACATTTTTAGCTATACATATATTACAAATATTTTTTTTTCATAAAGACACATATGTCATCAGCAGAAGATTGCGGTTGCGTGAGTTATAGTTGCTTGCACTAACTATAACGGGGGAATTTCATTGGTTTTTTATCAGTAAAATTTCCGCTAACTATAACATGTGTGAAACCTATGGTTTTTTCAGTGAATTTGCAAGGTTTTTTAAATGCTAATTCCTAACTATAACGTGTGTGAAACCTATGGTTTTTTCAGTGAATTTGTACGTTTTTTTAAATGCTAAGTTACTTTCCGCCATTCGTGGCGTGCGCGCCCACTTAACGCAGTTCGTTCCGTGCGCGCACGGTGCGCTTTGCGCACCGTGCGCGCACAGTGAGCACGCGGTGCGCTTCGCGCACCGCGCGCCCACTTTACGCAGTTAGTGCCGTGCACGCACGGTGGGCACGCGGTGCGATGACAAAGCAAGAAAGCACGTCAACAAATCTGTTTCTGCTTTCCTCCGTGACTATGGTATGGGTGCCATTTACCACAACAACTTGCGTTATGACATGCAAGACATTTATAGAGGAGATGGTGTGCACTTCAATGATGAAGGGAACAGAGTCTTCCTCTTGAACCTTAGACTCTGCATCGGTACTTACTTGTAGGTACCACTAAAAAATCATTTCATAAACACAACGGCTCTTTTTAGAGCCCCCTAATATCTAAACACTTAAATCTGATTTTCATTTTTTTTTTTTTTTTTCTACCGTACGCTTACCGTAAGCTTACCGTACGCGTACCCCGTGATTTTTTTTAAAATCAATAAATGTTTTCTTTGTACTTTACAGTCCTTCTTTGACC
This sequence comes from Triturus cristatus, assembly GCF_964204655.1. Taxonomy (NCBI): domain Eukaryota; kingdom Metazoa; phylum Chordata; class Amphibia; order Caudata; family Salamandridae; genus Triturus; species Triturus cristatus. The sequence goes on from NC_140588.1 coordinate 100,254,728, forward strand.
CCCTCACAAATGTAAGGGGGTCTGTAACTCTCCTCATTGCCCCCTTTTCTTGTTTTCACTCTTTTTTTTCTGAGTGAAATACACAAAATGGCGGCCGCCGCTTCCTGGTTTCGGCCGATTCGAATGTTTACTAAGATCTAAGAGCCAATCAGAATCGCGCTCGCGCACGCCACCGTACGCTTACGGTAAGCGTACGGTAAGCGTACCGTAAGCGGGCTCAGATATATATATTGATTTAAAGGCTATTTTCTCAGAATCTACTGAACAGATTTACACCAAACCTACAAAAGGCACTTCCTTGACCTAGGGACTACCTCTCTGCCAAATTTCGAGTAATTCTGTTCAGCCGTTCGGGCTGTAGCTCGCTCTAAAGGTCCTATGGAAAAATGCATGGGGAAAACGCGTTTTGGGACCCCCCTTTTATCTCAGCCCCCGCTTGACGGATCCCCCCGAGACTTTCAGGGTAGGAGCGGAGCGTAGCGCCCCACCTATTTTGAGAAATTCGCGAGGATTCATCGACCGGCGCCAAAGTTATTCAAAATAGAATGTTGAGGTTTTCCTATGGAAAAGGGGTCCTAACTATAACTACCTACTGGCGACCGCCAGTAGGTAATATATATATATATATATATATATATATATATATATATATTCACTGAAAAAACCATAGGTTTCACACATGTTATAGTTAGCGGAAATTTTACTGATAAAAAACCAATGAAATTCCCCCGTTATAGTTAGTGCAGGCAACTATAACTCACGCAACCGCAATCCTCTGCTGATGCTAATACTGTATTTAGACACTTATTTGCCCATGTCTTCTTCCATACATTTTTAGCTATACATATATTACAAATATTTTTTTTTCATAAAGACACATATGTCATCAGCAGAAGATTGCGGTCGCGTGAGTTATAGTTGCCTGCACTAACTATAACGGGGGAATTTCATTGGTTTTTTATCAGTAAAATTTCCGCTAACTATAACATGTGTGAAACCTATGGTTTTTTCAGTGAATTTGCAAGGTTTTTTAAATGCTAATTCCTAACTATAACGTGTGTGAAACCTATGGTTTTTTCAGTGAATTTGTACGGTTTTTTAAATGCTAAGTTACTTTACGCCATTCGTGGCGTGCGCGCCCACTTAACGCAGTTCGTTCCGTGCGCGCACGGTGAGCACGCGGTGCGCTTCGCGCACCGCGCGCCCACTTTACGCAGTTAGTGCCGTGCACGCAACGTGGGCACGCGGTGCGCTATGCGCACCGCGTGCCCACGTTACGCTAGATGGGCCATGTACGCACGATGCGCTTCGCGCACCGTGCGCACATGGAGGACATATGATGCACTTCGTTTTGAAAGGTAATATTTTAATTTTTCGTATATTTTATAAGCCATGCACAAATGGTGCCCTTCGGGCACCATTTGCACACGGGGTGGAGAGAGTGTGGATAATTTTTTTTTTTATTATTTTTTTTTTAACTATTTTAGTTTATCTCAGCTGTAATAAGCCATGCACAATGGGTGCCCTTCGGGCACCAATTGCACACGGGGTGGAGAGAGTGTGGATAATTTTATTTTATTTTTTAATTTTTTACCGTACGCGTACGGTAAGCGTAATCGGCAAAATTTCCGAAAAAATAAAAATTCTGTTTTTGGCCTTGGGGGATCTTTGGGGACTCCCTCAACATGGCTATGTGTGTGGGAGCTGTCTAAACAGCTCCTTTACATGTTTTTGGGCTTTATATTTTAAAAATCACTCTCAGTGCGAGAGAGAAAATGGCGGCCGCCGCTTCCTGGTTTCGGCCGATTCGAATGTTTACTTAGATCTAAGAGCCAATCAGAATCGCGCTCACGCACGCCACCGTACGCGTACGGTAAGCGTACCGTAAGCGCACCGTAAGCTGGCTCAGATATATATATTGATTTAAAGGCTATTTTCTCAGAATCTACTGAACAGATTTACACCAAACCTACAAAAGGCACTTCCTTGACCTGCGGACTACCTCTCTGCCAAATTTCTAGTAATTCTGTTCAGCCGTTCGGGCTGTAGCCCTGTCTAAAGGTCCTATGGAAAAATGCATGGGAAAAACGCGTTTTGGGACCCCCCTTTTATCTCAGCCCCCGCTTGATGAATCCCCCCGAGACTTTCAGGGTAGGAGCGGAGCGTAGCGCCCCACCTATTTTGAAAAATTCGCGAGGATTCGTCGACCGGCGCCAAAGTTATTCAAAATAGAATGTTGCGGATTTCCTATGGAAACGTGGTCCTAACTATAACTACCTACTGGCGACCGCCAGTAGGTAATATATATATATATATATCTGTATATATATATATATATATGTATATATATACATATATGACCATCAAGTACGTGCATATCTTCATTTTATTATTGCAGGCGACTTACAGGTCGGTAACAGCAGTGGAAGGTCATCAAAATAAACAGCCAGCCCAGACGCGTTTCGGGAAAGGATTCCCTTCTTCAATGGCAAAGTCTTGCTGCTTCTAGGCAGTGCCGCGCACCCGTTATCCCTCTGTTTGTTGCCTGCAAAAATAAAATGAAGATATGCACGTACCTGATGGTCTCTTCCATTTGCAGCCAACCTGAAGTTGTGGATTTGTAGCGGCTGGAGCCCAGCCGCGGAAGTTGACCCACCGCAAGTACAACGGGCCCGAAAGGGAGCCGAGTTAGGCAACGAGTTATATGCAGCTGCTTTTTCAGCATGAAGTCCATCAACCCACTGGGGTAAAAACTTTTTTCATTTTGCACCCACTTCACGGACTCACTGTAGTTTTATTTTTACAGTACACTACCAGAACCACAAGGCCATGGCATTAGCCATACCCACTGAGGCAGGTTTGGGAGGGATAAAGGGTGCGTGGCACTGCCGTGAAGCAGCAAGTCTTTGCCATTGAAGAAGGGAATCCTTTACTGAAACGCGTCTGGCCTGGCTGTTTATTTTGCTGACCTTCCACTGCTGTTACTGAACTGTTTGTTGCCTGCAATAATAAAATGAAGATATGCACGTACCTGATGGTCTCTTACATTTGGGGCCAACCTGAAGTTGTGGATATATATATATATATATATATATATATATATATATATATATATCCACTACTTTCCGTAATTCCGTCGAGTCCGCCCGCTCTTGGTGCCGGTCCCCAACAGTACAGACACGGACCTCGGTCTTAGTGCAATTTTTTATTTAGGAATCTTGCGTGCTAGTCGCCATAACGTTTCGGCTTCACCTGAGCCTTGTTCACATGACAACGTGTAAATCAAAGAACCACCCTTTTGTAAACGAAACACACTCTGCACGTGATGCTGGTAAACAAGCATAAAGATGGTAGAAAGACTGTGAGTAACATACCATTCCATTTGGCAATGCTTATACATTTGGTGGGTTTTAAAAAAGTTACAAAACGATGCGATAATTATTTCTAAATAAGCAGTCCGTGCATAGCTAAATCTAAAACACCGGTATGTAAATACATTCCTGTTGTATACATTTACAGCTTTTGACTATAATCAATGTAATTCAATTAATATTGAATATGCCATCCGTGTTGATACTTCCAAAATGTTCTATTTGTTACCACCAATTCATTGCGGCTCTGACGGGTTAAATCCCTCTATATTCCACCTTGTTTAATCAGCATCACCAATATTCTCCTGATTAATGCAGCTATGTTAACAAAAGAGGGCGTAGTAAAGTGCAATGTGCCAAGTGATATGTGTAAATAGCAGAAAAAAGGGCTTTTCATATAATGCTAAAACTTTAAAAACAGAATAGCAGCAGTTACTTTTTTAGAAATACATATATTTGGTGGTAATCATTATTTATGTATTTATTTCTATATATATTTATATATATTCCACTCAACCTTTTTCCGTTGGACTCAGCTGGGACACGAATCCGAAAGCAGGAACGGACGCCTCTTATTTAGTGCAAATTATTTTATTTTCTGTTTATGCGCTGTGCCGCCATGACGCGTTTCGGTCCACAAGGACCTTGATCACATGGCTCGCTGACAACACTCCCACAGTTTTAAAGTGCTAGTGCAATATCATAGACATAGATAACAGACATTCATATCGAGAAACATTTAGCAGCTGATTTTGTAAATACATCTGTAAACATTAATCACTGTGCAAAAAGCAAGATGTGGAAACTGTGAGCTAATAAATAATATAAACAATCTAAAAACGCATAAAAATGTGAGACCCATTGGTATTTACCAATTGATTGCACAATGTGTTAGCAATGATCGCACATTCGATATTGACTTGTAAATGTGTTTAAAACATAATATAAGATGTTAAGCTATATACAAGAAATAGAGATCATATTTCCCCCATTCAATGTATAACATAGCTTATCTTAGAAATGTCTGATATTTTAACAGGTATGTGTCTTTACTTATAGACTATGGTGCCGATCACGATCCGGTAAAAAATTGCCCCGTGCGACTCGTATCGGGTCTTTTTACCGTACGAATCGTACAAGTGCCGTACGAACTGGCAATCACGATTCGCATGGTAAAAAGTCCATACGAACCGCACTGGGAATCATTCCCCACACGTCCTCGGGTCGTAAAATGTGTCCGACACGTCCTCGGACGATTTACCTTACAAACGTGAAAAACCAAGTCCGACCGAGGAATCACGATCCATCCCGTGCGTCCGAGGTTACAACCGTAAGGAAAAAACACCGTCCGCACCGAACTCCTACAGCAACCATGGAGACATGTGCCCGCATACGCGCCCAACACTCCCCCCAGCCCCCGTACGTCCGACACGTACCCCCCGTATATGTATACCCCCACCCGTCTAGGTACACCCCAGTACGTTCCAGTCGAACCCCCACCCCAGTACGTGTCGTACCACCGTCAATGTACACCCCCCCACCCCTGTACGTGTCGTACCACCGTCCATGTACACCCCAGTACGTTCCAGTCGTACCCCCACCCCAGTACGTGTCGTACCCCCCGTGTACCTACACCCCAGTACGTGCGAGCCACACCCCCACCCCAGTACGTGTCATAGCCCCGTCTACCCACACCCCAGTACATTCCAGTCGAACCCCCACCCCAGTACGTGTCGTACCCCCCGTGTACCTACACCCCAGTACGTGCGAGCCACACCCCCACCCCAGTACGTGTCATAGCCCCGTCAACCCACACCCCAGTACGTTCCAGTCGAACCCCCACCCCAGTACGTGTCGTACCCCCCGTGTACCTACACCCCAGTACGTGCGAGCCACACCCCCACCCCAGTACGTGTCATAGCCCCGTCTACCCAAACCCCAGTACGTTCCAGTCGAACCCCCACCCCAGTACGTGTCGTACCCCCCATGTACCTACACCCCAGTACGTGCGAGCCACACCCCCACCCCAGTACGTGTCGTACCACCGTCAATGTACACCCCCCCACCCCAGTACGTGTCGTACCACCGTCCATGTACACCCCAGTACGTTCCAGTCGTACCCCCACCCCAGTACTTGTCGTACCACCGTCAATGTACACCCCCCCACCCCAGTACGTGTCGTACCACCGTCCATGTACACCCCCCCACCCCTGTACGTGTCGTACCACCGTCCATGTACACCCCAGTACGTTCCAGTCGTACCCCCACCCCAGTACGTGTCGTACCACCGTCAATGTACACCCCCCCACCCCAGTACGTGTCGTACCACCATCCATGTACACCCCAGTACGTTCCAGTCGTACCCCCACCCCAGTACATGTCGTACCACCGTCAATGTACACCCCCCCACCCCAGTACGTGTCGTACCACCGTCAATGTATACCCCCCCACCCCAGTACGTGTCGTACCACCGTCCATGTACACCCCAGTACGTTCCAGTCGTACCCCCACCCCAGTACGTGTCGTACCACCGTCAATGTACACCCCCCCACCCCAGTACGTGTCGTACCACCGTCCATGTACACCCCAGTACGTTCCAGTCGTACCCCCACCCCAGTACGTGTCGTACCACCGTCAATGTACACCCCCCCACCCCAGTACGTGTCGTACCACCGTCCATGTACACCCCAGTACGTTCCAGTCGTACCCCCACCCCAGTACGTTCCTGGCGCACCCCCAACACAACCTCCTAAGTACGGAGCGCACCCCATGCCCCAACATCACAACCGCATGTACGAGTCGTACAAAGCCACACACAAGGACATAATCGTACAACCAAATGGCCCATGTACACACCGTACACACGCTCAAAACGCACGTACACAACAAGGACAAAACAAAACAACACAAGAATACACCATTCGAAAGGCACACAGCCACTAAACATGGCCAACAACCACTAAAATAACACAATCACTGACCTGCAACTGTCAAAAACAAACAGAGGCCTAATACACCACCACTCCTTATAACACACCCACCCTAAATTCAAACACTGCCACACCCACCCATGGACCAATGAAAAGGGCCCACACACACAAACCATGAGCCTTTGCAACAGACCCACTGCTGCCAGACACCACAGAACCAGACTACAAGCTACACCACATCTTACACTTGCACACCTTCACACGACCACCCTCACAAACACCCTCTCATCACATTCACACACACACACAACCATCCACACCCCCCCCAACATCCACACCCCCCCCACACCCACACCATCCCCACCCACACCCCTCACTATGCCCACTACCAAGAATCCAAAGTTCAGTCACCGAGAGTTGGAGGTCCTTGTTGATCAAATCCTCAGAGTCGAGCCACAGATCTTTGGAACATTGGTCAGAAGCACCAGCCAGGCAGCCAAAACAGCCATGTGGCAGACCATCGTCGATGCTGTGAATGCTGTTGCGGACACCAGGAGGACCAAGCAGGATTGCCAGAACAGGTGGTACGATCTGCGGAGGAGGGTCAGAGCCAAGAGACAGGAGGAACACGACCAGGCCAACGCCACCGGAGGAGGGCCCTCCCGCAGAGCCGTACAGTACCATCCCTGGGAGGAGAGGGTGATGGCCATACTGCCGGTGGAGGCAGTTGAAGGAGTAGAAGGACTCCGAGACCCGGGTGAGTACACAAACAACGCACCTCACATGGGGGGAACTGCAACCACAACCAAAATTAATAACAGGCACGCAACCACCACAAGCCATCGCATTACTCAACCACACTCCATGAGCAGGCACATGCCACTGCTGCCACCATGCCCCATGCACCCAGCTGGACAATGTCAAGTCACAGGCCACAGAAGACAACAACACATGACACGGTAACCCGGATGGCGGGAGGCTGGGCACCAAGAATCACACAGTGCGACTCCAAAGCAGACAACAATGCCCTCTGCCCATATGGCCTAGGTCACAGCCAGACAAACACTGTGTCCCAACACAGGAATGACTTGCCAGCAAATGGCGGACGCCTTGCATCAACACATGGGGGTGAAGGCACTGTTTTGCACATGCCAGCAGCTAATGAACAGCCAACAGTGTGAAAGAGTGGCAGCACACACCACCACAGCAGCAGCGCACAGACACACAGCAGACAAAATGGGTGCCTGGAGATCAGAAACAAACTCACATCAACAGGCCAAGGGCCACTCAAAGATCTGCTAACAGTGTGTGCCCAGGAAGCTGGGCCAAGGTGACAGAGGGTGACACACGGAGGGAGGGAGAGGGGGACACAGAGGGAGGGAGAGGGGGACTGAGAGGGAGGGAGACGGAGAGAGGGAGGAGGCTGACACACAGAGGGAGGGAGAGGGGGACAGAGAGGGAGGGAGAGGGGGACAGAGAGGGAGGGAGACACAGGAAGATGGACACAGGGAGGAGGCTGACACAGAGAGGGAGGGAGAGGGGGACAGAGAGGGAGGGAGACGGACAGAGGGAGGAGGCTGACACACAGAGGGAGGGAGAGGGGGACAGAGAGGGAGGGAGAGGGGGACAGAGAGGGAGGGAGACACAGGAAGATGGACACAGGGAGGAGGCTGACACACAGAGGGAGGGAGAGGGGGACAGAGAGGGAGGGAGAGGGGGACAGAGAGGGAGGGAGACGGACAGAGGGAGGAGGCTGACACACAGAGGGAGGGAGAGGGGGACAGAGAGGGAGGGAGAGGGGGACAGAGAGGGAGGGAGACACAGGAAGATGGACACAGGGAGGAGGCCGACACACAGAGGGAGGGAGAGGGGGACAGAGAGGGAGGGAGAGGGGGACAGAGAGGGAGGGAGACGGACAGAGGGAGGAGGCTGACACACAGAGGGAGGGAGAGGGGGACAGAGAGGGAGGGAGAGGGGGACAGAGAGGGAGGGAGACACAGGAAGATGGACACAGGGAGGAGGCTGACACACAGAGGGAGGGAGAGGGGGACAGAGAGGGAGGGAGAGGGGGACAGAGAGGGAGGGAGACGGACAGAGGGAGGAGGCTGACACACAGAGGGAGGGAGAGGGGGACAGAGAGGGAGGGAGAGGGGGACAGAGAGGGAGGGAGACACAGGAAGATGGACACAGGGAGGAGGCCGACACACAGAGGGAGGGAGAGGGGGACAGAGAGGGAGGGAGAGGGGGACAGAGAGGGAGGGAGACGGACAGAGGGAGGAGGCTGACACACAGAGGGAGGGAGAGGGGGACAGAGAGGGAGGGAGAGGGGGACAGAGAGGGAGGGAGACACAGGAAGATGGACACAGGGAGGAGGCTGACACACAGAGGGAGGGAGAGGGGGACAGAGAGGGAGGGAGAGGGGGACAGAGAAGGAGGGAGACACAGGGAGAGCAAATCAGTCCTGTGGTGTGTGGGAATGTCTGCTCGTCAGCAGGTGGACTGCGTGCATGTAGACAAGGGTGGCCAGTGCCAGAACCCCCCCTCTTCATCATGGCAAAACGCAGGGCCATGTCACAACCTGTACACGAGCACAAGGACAGCCATCTGCATCATATAAGTGTGTGGATCCACTCCATGTGCACATGTACAGTGCTACAAGGAAGGCGCAAATGCATGGCTCGCCACACATGCACACTCCACTGCTGACTGCAGTCACACTTGACGCAGCAAGTAAGACTGTGCCACACATAGTTAAAGGGGCCAAATTGGTGCCCAAGGGACACACACATGCACAAGTGCACTGTGAGTGGAATGCAAGACAGATCCTAATTCCAAGAGGAAATGTGCCAACTTTGTAACGGATGAAACATGGATGTTGCATGGATCAAAATTAACATTTTCTCTCTCACACACAGGTCAACGTCGTGCTGCACCCCCCAACACTGGGGGGGAACACTCACAGGACCCGGATCTGCAGGAGACCGATCCCACCGGCAGCGACCACTCTCACCACTCTGCGGACGACCCCGACCGACCTGGCCCCTCTGGTGTCCAACCACCTGCAGCACCTGCGTCAGGTACAACCGTGCCAACCACCACCCCCACTCCTGCCACATCCCAGGAGACACCCAGGATCCCTGCCCCAACACCACAATGCAGCCAGGCTCGCCAGGAGGGACACGGTGTCCCGGGCACCCAGGAGGAGGCAGGCGACAACGCCAATGTCACCCCTCAGGGGTCCCGGAGACCCAATGTGCCCACAAGTGCAGGCCAGACGCAAGTGGGCAGGGGTGGTGGGAGTGGAGGACGGCGGAGGCGCGAGCCTGACCAGTTGGCTGGGGATCCGGTATTTTCCCATGTCCGTAACATCCTGGACTCATACCGGCAGGACACCACGGGCATGGCCCAGGTTGTGTCCGTCCTCGAGGGGATCAAGGTCCAGCAGGCCCAGCAACATGCGGAGCTAATAGCCTGTCTACAGGTACACCAACGGAGGATGGAGGACAGACAGGCTGAGCAAGTGACGGCGTCCCAGGGGATTCACGCTGAACTCCGTCGGATGGCCGACACCATGGCCGACCCTCCCTGTGCCAGAAGGCGGAGAACATCACCACCCACAGGGAGGGATCATGAGGAGGAGGAGGAAACATCCGACGGAGCATCCCAGACGTCGTCACGGCCTGCTGCTGAGGTTCCCCGCAGGAAGCCGGGTCGTCCACGGAAAGGACCGTGAGGGTGGCTGCTACATCACCATCTCCCAGGACACCTGGCCTGGCACCTGGCCCACTGGAGCAACAGCATCACAGCATCAAGAGACATTCTCTGCCACATGGCCCTGCTGGTCACTGGCTGACCAATGTTGACAAAGACTGTGGCATGGACTCTGAGGATTTCCAATGGCAAGGACACCAACTCCCCTACTGAACTTTGGATTCCCTAATCCCAGAAAGCCCCTCACTTTGCCCCCCCCCCCCCCCAATAATAAATCACACTATTAAGAGTAGATGCCTGCTGGTAGCATTATTACCTAACATGTGTCTTGTACAGTCTAAACATGCCTGAGTCATCTGTTCACTTCAACCATCCACACCCTGGGGCCTGAGTCTGGCACAGGACACATGGGTCACAGTTCATTAGGCAAGACAGACATGGAGCACCATACACACCCGTGATGGTCAGAACCAGCTGAGGGGGTGGCCGAACAACCGTGCTGACAGACACATTGAGTACAGCAACAGTCATGCGCAGAGGTCAGGGATCCTGGCCCGTGTCCTGGGGGGCACCCAGGTATGTGTAGACAGGTGGCAGAACCATGTCCTGCAAGCTTGAGTCCGGTGGATGCAGAGAATGGGGTCATGGACAACGTTGGATGCATGGGGATGGCACATGTCACAATACCCACACAGTCATGGACATCATGCCCAATACACAGTCTCAGCACACACACACAGCTTGCATCTTGCCACTCGACACATTGACACATAGCCACAATCAGGGAATACCATGCCAGACATGCAGGATGCACCGTGCCAACACACCAGCATTGACTGAGAAGAGGCACCTTGGAGGCATAGGGACACCTTTAATAGTCATGTTTTTGGGATTGCAGAGGCAACTTGAAGTACACATGAACACATCATGTGGAGTAACATGTGGCTCCAACACTGGCACCCCCCTTCTGCAGCACAAATGCGTGATAGCCATGGAACTGGCACACAAGTGTCGGCTAACAGCTAAATACCCACAGCTGCTCACGGAGAGACTGCCATACACCATACATCCGCTGATGTGGAAGTCCCACGCCATGTCAAGACAATGTTAACCGTATGTGTCCGAGGGCAGTGTCACACACATTGATGCCATCATCACAATCCACTATCCCATCACTGATGACTGACAACCAGGCAGCCCATCTATTCAGGTGTACCCAGCTGCATGTCGTGTCCCATGGGGATGCCACATGTCTGCAGAGGAACCAAACCCCGACCGGGGCAGTGTGCACACATCGTGAACAACTGCCACACCCAATACACCCCAGATGCATCCCTTACCCCATGGAGACTTCCAAACGTGTCCGTGCCTGTAACGCTGAGTCAGCCCACGATGTCATGTCCATGAGGAATAGCAGTGCCACAACAATGCAACCAGCAAACGGCATGCGCAGGTACCTGGGGAAGAGAGACACACAAGAAGTCAGCCACAAAAAGCACAGCCACTTGCATGTGCAGTTACTCGACACATGTATGGATGACAACATGCTAGGTCACAATTATGACTGGGGAAATACTACCATCACTGCCACCATCACTCCAGTGACACACCCACACACACCTCTGACCCACGTGCCATACATGCAGGTAGAGACACACATCACAACGCATGCCACACGGGGACCAATGCGTGCACACTCAGACCCTGGTACTCACCACTAAGCAAAGAAGTCGCGTATGAGCCGAGTCCGGATGTCCTCTTGCGGCTCCACATCCTCCACATCACTAGCCCCATTGCCAAGCCCTTCGTCCTCCACGGGTGGATGGTCCTCGTCATGTTGATTCAGGATGAGTGGCACAGCTCTTTCAACTGCCATGTTGTGCAGCATGCAGCAGACCATGAAGATCTTGCAGACCTTCGCCGGGGCATAAGGGAGTGCACCGCCGGTCTTGTGGAGGCACCGGAATCGGCTCTTCAGCATGCCAAACGTCCTCTCTATCACTCGCCTTGTCCGGCCATGGGCGGTGTTATAGCGGAGCTGGGCCGGCGTGATGGGGTTGCGGAGAGGTGTCAGCAGCCAAGGCATGTTGGGATAGCCAGCGTCCCCTACATGGGAAGCACATGGACATCGTTAGAACTGGTGTAGCGGTCGTGCTGGTCGGCTATACAGAATACAGGACAGACAGACTGTACCCACCAACAACACATGCCCGTTCGTTGCGCAGCTGCATCATCATATCAGGCATCCCGCTACGCCTCATGATGTAGGCATCGTGTGCTGATCCTGGGAAACGAGCACAGACATGTGAAATCACCATATTGGACAGACACACCACAAGGGCATTGATGGAGTGGTAGTGCTTCCGATTGCGGTACGCCACCTCCCGTGCGTGTGGTGGTACCAAACCTACATGTGTCCCATCTATGGACCCAATGACATGGGGCATCCCTCCCAGGGCATAGAATCCACGCTTGACCTCAGTCATCCGTTCAGGGGTTGGGAACTTGATGAAGTCATCCAGGTGAATCAACATGGCCTCCAAGAAATCATGCAGCACACCGCTGAACATGCTCTGGGACATGCCACCAACATGAGCTATGGTATTTTGGAAGGTACCCGTGGCAAGGAAATGTAGGGCAGCCATTACCTTCAGCTGGGGTGTCAGTGCCGTAGGATACCTGTGCTGCGGTTGCAGGTGTGGTGCCAGTCTCGCCGTCAGCTCCAGAATCAACGGTTGGGTGAAGCGGTAGAGCCGGATCCTGTCATTCTCCTGCATGGTGGCCAAGTCTGGAATTCTTCGGGCAACAGGAGGCGCTCTGCAGTAATTTGGAAGTGACAAGGAAGAGTGAGTGCACTACGAGAACAACTCATGTCTAATGAGCACATGTAAATCTGGCAATACACACATGCCACATAGGGAGTCAGGCATGTGCTACATGCCCAGGACACGTATGGATGCAAGGTGACACTCCTTCCAAGACCCAGCTACACACGGTGATTGAGAACCTCCCCATGCCACGCCATGGAAATAGCTGTGTCCCAGTGCAAGTGCACTGCCCGACGCAAGACAGGAGTGACATACACCCACACATCAGCAGAAGTGTGATGCCAATTGCAGAGACTGGTAGCGGAACACTTGAGCCACAGGTCACATGACATTACACTAGTCCAGCCTACACACCTTGCCATGAAGGTGCACATGTCATGACTCACCACACATTCCTTGTGAGTTTGCTGACATGGCCTTGTCACGCCACTCCGTGTCCCATGCATACATGTGCACCTCACATCCAATAACACATGTGGCATGGTGTTGGGAACAGTGTGCAATGACAATCTACACACAGCCACATGTTGGTTGCTGCAACGGCTGCAGCTTTTGAGGGTGCTACAACATCAACCTGATGTAAATCCCGGACACATATATGGCATAGTCACATTGTGCACTGTGGGTAGTGACAAGTCATGTGTCATGACCCCTGTACCGGGCATCATGGGACACTTCCGTGTGTTGGTGTCCGTGCCATGCCAGTGACGCTCACCCCAAGTGCGCAGTCCCACATGCACACATGTCAAAGGAGTCAAGGGCATGCCTGGCACACATTGCACCCTCACACAGTACACATGTACACATCTCATGATACATCTGGTGCCTTCTCCACTCAGGAGGCATGTTCCACATCACAGCCTGTGACACCTGTGCCCCACACATGTAGTAATGCACAGACGATGCCTTGATGTCCATTCCTGGACAAGTATGTCCATCCATGGACAAGTATGTCCGCCCTATTCCTACATGTGTGTCGCCTATCACCACAGTGATGTGTAAAAACCGCCGTACTGCTGCTGAGAGGGCCTGTGCATGTTCCCAAATCACTGTGGGAGTGCTGCCGTATGTGTACCCATCGTGATGGCGAGCGTACAGGCATTTGTACGGTCCGTAGCACTACGGGTACGCATACGCGTGCAGACCCATAGTGATAGTGAGCGTAGATGCGTGTGTACGTTCCGTACCACTACGGGTACGCATACGCGTGCAGACCCATAGTGATAGAGAGCGTAGATGCGAGTGTACGGTCCGTACCACTACGGGTACGCATACGCGTGCAGACCCATAGTGATAGAGAGCGTAGATGCGAGTGTACGGTCCGTACCACTACGGGTACGCATACGCGTGCAGACCCATAGTGATAGAGAGCGTAGATGCGAGTGTACGGTCCGTACCACTACGGGTACGCATACGCGTGCAGACCCATAGTGATAGTGAGCGTAGATGCGTGTGTACGGCCCTATCACTATGGGTCTGCACGCGTATGCGTACCCGTAGTGGTACGGACCGTACACTCGCATCTACGCTCTTTATCACTATGGGTCTGCACGCGTATGCGTACCCGTAGTGGTACGGACCGTACACTCGCATCTACGCTCTCTATCACTATGGGTCTGCACGCGTATGCGTACCCGTAGTGGTACGGACCGTACACTCGCATCTACGCTCTCTATCACTATGGGTCTGCACGCGTATGCGTACCCGTAGTGGTACGGACCGTACACTCGCATCTACGTTCTCTATCACTATGGGTCTGCACGCGTATGCGTACCCGTAGTGGTACGGACCGTACACTCGCATCTACGCTCTCTATCACTATGGGTCTGCACGCGTATGCGTACCCGTAGTGGTACGGACCGTACACTCGCATCTACGCTCTCTATCACTATGGGTCTGCACGCGTATGCGTACCCGTAGTAGTACGGACCGTACACTCGCATCTACGCTCACTATCACTACGAGTACGCATACGCGTGCAGACCCATAGTGATATAGAGCGTACATGCGTGTGTACGGTCCGTACCACTACGGGTACGCATACGCGTGCAGACCCATAGTGATGGAGAGCGTAGGCATGCATGTACGGGCCGTTGCCATGCATTTGGGGTGCCCTAGGGCCCCAAAACGCAACGTACCTGTGTGTGATGCTCCAAATTACATAGGGGACAAGTATTAAGGCCTACATGCATGCTGGTTGTCATGGAGACCAAGTTCAAATTTCGAAATTGTTCTGGAAGGTGCACAGCAGAAGTCAGTTGGAATTCTTCTACTTTGTTGCAATGTGTATGTGGGGCTGACATCATGCAGGAGAATGAAACCGATAGAGAACCCACAGACTGCTAGGTTTGAAGGGATTGGTGGAAACATAGGATGCAAATGTGAGTGACCAATCACTCTGTACTCCTGTGCATGAGACTGGGCAGAAGGGCACATATAAGGCAGCCAGGTCCCATGAGGGAGCACTTGCCTGCACATCTTTGCATTCGTCGACCCAGCTGCTGCTACTGATTCCCTGGAACCATGTCAAGGGCTGTGGAGAGGACACAGCCATTCACCCTGGAGGAGAACATGGCTCTGCTGGATGTGATCCTCCCACAGTACTCCATGCTGTATGGGCGACCAGGGTATCAGGTGAGTGCATAGGCCACTGCCACAGACTGTCCCTATGTTGTGACTGTGACTTCTGCCATTGCGTCCAGGTGTAACACACATGCCATGTACTGTCGGGGGGGTCCCAGGGGGGGTGCCTGATGTCTCCCAGCAGTGCCCTGAGACAGGAGGGGTGGGGGCCCATCACTCACAGCAGTGCCCTGAGACAGGAGGGGTGTGTGCAGAGTCCTCCCAGCAGTGCCCTGAGACAGGAGGGGTGGGGGCCTATCACTCACAGCAGTGCCCTGAGACAGGAGGGGTGGGGGCCTATCACTCCCAGCAGTGCCCTGAGACAGGAGGGGTGTGTGCAGAGTCCTCCCAGCAGTGCCCTGAGACAGGAGGGGTGGGGGCCTATCACTCACAGCAGTGCCCTGAGACAGGAGGGGTGGGGGCCTATCACTCCCAGCAGTGCCCTGAGACAGGAGGGGTGTGTGCAGAGTCCTCCCAGCAGTGCCCTGAGACAGGAGGGGTGGGGGCCTATCACTCACAGCAGTGCCCTGAGACAGGAGGGGTGGGGGCCTATCACTCCCAGCAGTGCCCTGAGACAGGAGGGGTGTGTGCAGAGTCCTCCCAGCAGTGCCCTGAGACAGGAGGGGTGGGGGCCTATCACTCACAGCAGTGCCCTGAGACAGGAGGGGTGGGGGCCTATCACTCACAGCAGTGCCCTGAGACAGGAGGGGTGGGGGCCTATCACTCACAGCAGTGCCCTGAGACATGAGGGGTGGGTGTGATGCACAGTGTGAGCCTTGATCATTGATTGTGACATTGCCATCATTCCACCTGTGTACCCACTGTGGCACGTACTGCTTCTTCCCTCACCAGGGGATGATGTCCCTATGACAAAGGTGCAATGCGTTGGCTGCATGACATGCCTTGTTGTAACCAGCTAATTTGTACCCATATGTCTCTCTGTGACATGTGGCTGGTGTATTGATGTGGTGTCACTTGTTCCTCCTCACAGGTAGGCGCCACTGCCAAGGAGCAGATCTGGCTGACCGCCGTCAGTGCCGTGAGGGGTGTGGATGGTCGGAGGCGGAGCCTGCCCCAGGTGAGGAAACGCTGGCAGGATATCCGGTGCTGGACGCGGAGGATTGCACGGCTCCTGCTGGGGGACTCACCTGAGAGCCACAAGAACCGCGGCCGCCGCCGTCTGAGCCACCTCCACAGGCGTGTGCTGCCGGTGGTCTTTCCAGACCTGGAGAGGCGCTTACAGGCGATGCAGCAGCCGGAAGGGGGTAGGTACATGTGTGTTTGTTGTGTGTCACCGGCATTTGTAAGGGCACAGTAGCATGAATTCACTGGCAGGGTTTAAAGGTGCTGTGCAGATCCTGTTTGCCCCAGTATAGCGCTGTGCCCCTGCCACCCTTCCTCTCCTTGCAATGTGTTCCCTGGTCTGTGTGTAGTCACTCCTTCACAAGGTAATGTAGGCTGGCGCTTTGTCCACGAGAACAATGACTGTAGCATCATGTGTGGGGGTGGTGTGTAACAGGTTGTGGGACCTTGCCTGTGCACTGTCAAGTTCACTGCATGTGGGTTCCATGTCAGTTGGCACTGATGCTGACTCCAGACATGGGAGTTGGTCTCTCATGTGTCATGCCTTACAGCGCGCATGTCCTATGTAGTGGCCTGTGACATGATGTGCATGAGTGTGCGATACACATAGTGCAGGGATGGTGACGTGTGTTGCAGTCATTACCATTCAGTAGCATGTAGTTGCGTGCCCACTACTGTCCCCTGGGGCACCTTTTCCTCAGTGGTGTATGTGTCATCATAAACGTGGCCAATCTCAGTGTCTACAGCGTAGGTTGTGCTCTGTGCCATTGTCCCCTGTCACCATGTATATAGACGTGCTATTTTGTACAGGTGTCCACTGTGCAGCCTGACCTGATTGTCCTTCTTCATACTCACAGTTGCCAGTGCCTGTGTGTCTTGTTATACTCATCTGAGGATGGGCACTGGTACCTCATTATTTGTACAGGCGCACCTTGGCTGTTTGGCGTCCAATCTTGCTTTTTGCCTGCCCCTGTGTGTATCACCCAGACTATGGAATGTTGGTGCCACCTGTGTCTCAACAATTTGCCTCGTGTAGGGTCTTGTTGGGGCGGGCAATGCCTATGTGTTAAATCCTGATTTCCACTTGCTGGGTCTGGGCAGTGTGTGATGTGTCTGGACACACACGCAATGTGCAGTGACCGAGTCATGTTGTGCATGTTTTCAGCATTACCTATGCAGCATGTGTCTCAAGTTCATGGATATGGTCCCTGGTCATCGGTATTTTCGCCAACGCTGTGTGGTGCAGATGCAGTGCTGGATTGTCCCCAGGGCCTGGGTGCTATGTCAGACTCCGTTTCCTGTGTTTAGCTATTGTCTCATGCTCTCCATGGTATTTCAGTGGCATGGTGGCTCAACCAACTGTGTGTTTCATGCCCTACATCGGTACCCTGTTCAGTAGATGTTAGGGATCTTCCTTTTCAGGCCATGCAATGTTACCTATGTAGATTGGACTCATGTGACAGATGTGTACAGGTGTCTGATTAATTTCTGTCTCTCCACCCTGCCCACAGCATCGTCGGGGGACACAGAGGGAGACATGGACACAGACCAGGCGGAGGGACCGAGCACCAGTGCCAGCCGTGACATCGGGTCTGGCACATCGAGTGGGACAGAGGCGGAGGAGAGTGTGGCCGAGGACCTGTCGACTGGCACATCAGACTACGAAGCTGACAGGTCCGAGGACGATGTCTCCGAGTGGGCGGAGGCTGCACCAGCAGCTGACAGCGGAACAACACCTCGCACCGCCCCCTCAGTTTCCACCAGCCGCCTCCCACTTGCTCGTGTCCCTTCCCAGCGTGCCCGGTCACAGCATGTCTCCTTCCTGCCAGGCACCGCACCCCCTGCCCCTGTCTCCACTGCTGCCGCCAATGCAGAGTCTGTGGACATCCAGCGGCAACTGCAGGTTGGTCAGGCTGCGATCCTTAATGTCCTCCATGCCCACGGCAAAACCCTCACCAACATCGAGGCTTTCTTGGAGGGCATTCATTCATCGCAGGCTGACCAACGCAACTTGCTGAGGTCCATAGACTCCACACTGACTGCAGCAGTGGGTCTCCTGCAGCGCGACCTCCCCCCACCTACCCCTGCCCCATCCACACTTCCCACTCCCATGCCTGTCCCACGTACACCCAGACGTCGGCATGCACCCACATCAACGGACACGGGCACCACACCAGCAGGGAAGGTCCACCGCACTCCTCCTGACACGCACACACAGGGTGAGGTAGGCACACCCACTGGGTCGGGGGGCAAACGTGTGACACGCAGCCATAGTGGGAGTCCGCATTCTACCCAGTCCACTCCCTCCAAATCCCCTCCCCTCAGCTCTCCTGGCCACATCTCCCCCAAGGACTCCTTCATGGCCGCTCTGTCCCTGAGCCCCACAGTTACACCACCACGCAAGCGGTCAAGGAGGTCCCCGGTCAGGGTGGTTGAGTCTCCCCCCCTGTCTCCACCCTCCCCCGGTGGCGCTGCGACCCATCCCTCTGACCCCCCCCCCTCCTTGGGGCCTGAGGTCCCTTCGGGTGCAGGGGACTCCCTGGAGGACCTTACAAAGGTGTGTAGTGCCATCCTGGCCTCCGCCTTTGGCACTGACCCACCCCCTGTGGTGGAGTCCTCCATCCCTGCACCCACAACGCCGCCCCTTTGCCCTGATGTCCCTGCGGTGCCTGTTGCTTCCCCCCCCCTGATGCCCTCACCAGTGTGGAAGACGATGCCATTTGACTGTGCAGGCAAGGTAGGGGACACGCATCCCACTGTGTCCCCCATCCAGCTGAGAATCATTGACTGCCCTATGGGCTTTGTGAAGATTGAACTGCCTGCGATCCACGGACATTGTGCTCATGCTGAATAAAGCTTACTTTTGTTTTCATTATCACACTACTGCTATGCTGGTATTGGTGTTGGTGGGGCTGCTACATGGTTTTGGGTGGTGTGTAAGGGTTTGGGTGTGTGGGATATGTAGTAGTGTACTGCTCATTGGTGGGACCCTGTGATCTGTGTGCCATCACAAGGTGTTGGCTAACTTTCTTTGTTCATGTAAGCAGTTACTGCATGGTGCACTTGTCCCAGGGTGTATTCCTTCCTCTGTGTACCCAGCTTTCTTCCCTGCAGGGTGTTCCCAATGTTTAGCGCAGAGCTGTGTCTACATGAGCTGTGTGTGTGACGGAGCCCTTCTACTTTGGCCATGCATGCAGGACCATGTCTCCACCTGCAACAATCGTGGCATCCTTGGTGATCACTGTACTTGTGTGTGGAGTCTGTTGACATGAGTTCATGGGGACATGTTCCCTTGTAGCCAGTATGCATGTGGATAATTCTGGCCTCACACACATGTGTTACACCCCTCCTGTCTCAGGGCACTGCTGGGAGGACTCTGCACACACCCCTCCTGTCTCAGGGCACTGCTGGGAGGACTCTGCACACACCCCTCCTGTCTCAGGGCACTGCTGGGAGTGATAGGCACCCACCCCTCCTGTCTCAGGGCACTGCTGGGAGGACTCTGCACACACCCCTCCTGTCTCAGGGCACTGCTGGGAGTGATAGGCACCCACCCCTCCTGTCTCAGGGCACTGCTGGGAGGACTCTGCACCCACCCCTCCTGTCTCAGGGCACTGCTGGGAGGACTCTGCACACACCCCTCCTGTCTCAGGGCACTGCTGGGAGTGATAGGCACCCACCCCTCCTGTCTCAGGGCACTGCTGGGAGGACTCCACACCCACCCCTCCTGTCTCAGGGCACTGCTGGGAGGACTCTGCACACACCCCTCCTGTCTCAGGGCACTGCTGGGAGGACTCTGCACACACCCCTCCTGTCTCAGGGCACTGCTGGGAGTGATAGGCACCCACCCCTCCTGTCTCAGGGCACTGCTGGGAGGACTCTGCACACACCCCTCCTGTCTCAGGGCACTGCTGGGAGTGATAGGCACCCACCCCTCCTGTCTCAGGGCACTGCTGGGAGGACTCTGCACACACCCCTCCTGTCTCAGGGCACTGCTGGGAGGACTCTGCACACACCCCTCCTGTCTCAGGGCACTGCTGGGAGTGATAGGCACCCACCCCTCCTGTCTCAGGGCACTGCTGGGAGGACTCTGCACACACCCCTCCTGTCTCAGGGCACTGCTGGGAGGACTCTGCACCCACCCCTCCTGTCTCAGGGCACTGCTGGGAGGACTCTGCACACACCCCTCCTGTCTCAGGGCACTGCTGGGAGTGATAGGCACCCACCCCTCCTGTCTCAGGGCACTGCTGGGTGGACTCTGCACACACACCTCCGATTTCAGGATATGTACGCTTGGCACATACACGGTGGGGGTACGCTCAATGCATTCGAGGTGAGGGTACGAGTCTACTGACACTGGTGTGGTGGGGGTACGCTCCGTACGTCCGCGGGTGGGGGTACGGGTCGTACTGACACTGTTGGCATGGGGGGTACACTCCTTGCATACGCGGGTGGGGGTACGGGTCGTACTTACACTGTTGGGCTGGGGGGTACGCTCCTTGCATTCGCGGGTGGGGGTACGGGTCGAACTTACACTGTTGGGGTGGGGGTATGCTCCGTACGTCCGCGGGTGGGGGTACGGGTCGTACTTACACTGTTGGGCTGGGGGGTACGCTCCTTGCATTCGCGGGTGGGGGTACGGGTCTTACTTACACTGTTGGGCTGGGGGGTACGCTTCTTGCATTCGCGGGTGGGGGTACGGGTCGTACTGACACTGTTGGCATGGGGGGTACGCTCCTTGCATACGCGGGTGGGGGTACGGGTCATACTTACACTGTTGGGCTGGGGGGTACGCTCCTTGCATTCGCGGGTGGGGGTACGGGTCGAACTTACACTGTTGGGGTGGGGGTACGCTCCGTACGTCCGCGGGTGGGGGTACGGGTCGTACTTACACTGTTGGGCTGGGGGGTACGCTCCTTGCATTCGCGGGTGGGGGTACGGGTCTTACTTACACTGTTGGGCTGGGGGGTACGCTCCTTGCATTCGCGGGTGGGGGTACGGGTCGTACTTACACTGTTGGGCTGGGGGTACGCTCCTTGCATTCGCGGGTGGGGGTACGGGTCGTACTTACACTGTTGGGCTGGGGGGTACGCTCCTTGCATTCGCGGGTGGGGGTACGGGTCGTACTTACACTGTTGGGCTGGGGGGTACGCTCCTTGCATTCGTGGGTGGGGGTTCGAGTCGTACTTACACTGTTGGGCTGGGGGGTACGCTCCTTGCATTAGCGGGTGGGGGTACGGGTCGTACTTACACTGTTGGGCTGGGGGGTACGCTCCTTGCATTCGCGGGTGGGGGTACGGGTCTTACTTACACTGTTGGGCTGGGGGGTACGCTCCTTGCATTCGCGGGTGGGGGTACGGGTCTTACTTACACTGTTGGGCTGGGGGGTACGCTCCTTGCATTCGCGGGTGGGGGTACGGGTCGTACTTGCACTGTTGGGCTGGGGGGTACGCTCCTTGCATACGGGGTGGGGGTAGGGTCCGTACATACCCGTCCCCACGCTATGTGATGTTTGTGCGGCCCGTACCCAGGCCTTTGCCACGTGGGTGCGATCCGTCCCGCCATTGTTGGGGTGACGTGTGTGGGCGTGGTCCGACTCGTACCCACGCTCTTCAGGCGTGGGTACGGGACGTACCTGTCTGGTTGTGTTGCCGGTTCGCGTGGTGACGGACTTCCGTTGTGGCGGTCGCTGGCTTATCAGGACACGCCCCCACCCCCTCGTGGTGACCAGGGCATGGGAGTCAGGTATGTCCAGGCCATGTGTGGTGTGTGACTTATGTGGTTGTTTTGTGGCCTGCCCTGGTCGTGCCACCCCCACCCCACCCCACTTTCCCCCCTCCCTTAGTTATTCTGACCTTCTGCGGCGTCTGCGTCGTAACCTGTAGAGGAGGTGTACTGCTATGAGGGCAGGGATGACTCGTAGGTTCGGGTCCATGTCTGTCCGTCGCGTACTGGTGCTCCTTGCTCGCGTCGTCCTGTCGCGTACGGGTCCTCCTTGATCGCGTCGTCCTGTCGCGTACGGGTCCTCCTTGGTGGCGTCGTCCTGTGTGTCCATCACGTACTGGTCCTCCTTGTTCGCGTCGTCGTCTGTCCGTCGCGTACTGGTGGTCCTTGTTCGCGTCGTCCTGATTTCCCGGCAGTTTTTGGCTGCCGCAAAATATTCACCGTGCGGGGTGACGTCGGTGCGAATCGTGATTCCTGGGTCGTGAATGGCTGGCTGCGAGCGTCCCGACGTCAGGTCGGCGCTTTCCCGGATCGCATTGGTAGGAGTTTTTTTGTTCGGTCGGGCTTTTTTACGATTCGTACGGTAATGGTGTACCCGTGCGAATCGTAATTCCTTGTTTGTGAAAATTGACGACCGGGTACGCGTCGGGCGGAGATTGTGCTCCGTCCGACGGTTCGTACCCGGTTTTTGCAGGATCGTGATCGGCACCTCTATCTGTTTTAATATCTCTCTAAATACAGTATGTATATCATACTTGACATTACAAGTTGCTCTATTCACCTTCTATGGATTTCTGTATTAATACATATCCAATACCTTACTGTATCCACTCTTGCAGAATATATCTAATATTATGCCCATAATGACCCTGCATGTTCCTCTAAAAAATAATAATCAGTTAACTACGTTGACAAACTCCTAGTGCACACCCTTATGTGTTCTATCATTGATCCTGCTTGAGGATCAGTGGATCAAAATTGTGTTGATAAGATTTAATCTAAAACAATTTTTTTTACTGTTTCTTATATTTTTCAATTTTTATAATTTTAACAATGTATTTGTTAAAAGGGAAAGTGATTTTTAGCAAGGGATATGCGGAATCAACTCTAAGTTATATAAAGCTTAAAATGCTCAGTCATGGAAGTCAGAAATGCCTACATCAAATTATTAACATTGACAGATTGAAATATCAAGTTATTATTTTCTAATCTAGCCACGTATAAAGATTTTCTGTTGTATTCAATCCCTGTGGACTTTTGCTATCGAGTTCCAAAATGTATTTGGTCCCGAGTTTCGTAATAGGGCCTTCCTATCTCCGCCTCTTCGCAGAGGTGGAATAGTATCTATGGCAAAGTATTTCATTTGAGATGCATCATTATCATGCAACTCATTGAAATGGCGAGCCACGGGATAATTTATACTTTTGTTTGAGATGGCTCGCAAATGTTGGAGGATCCGCTTGTGGACTTGCAGTTTAGTGCTTCCCACATACTGCAGTCCACAGGGACACTCCAAAATGTAGATGGCATAGTCCGATTTACAGGTGATTGACTTGCTGATTTTGGTGGGATTAGTATCAAAAGCCATCTGGAATGTGGTTTTACTGATTCCGTGCTTACATGCTTTACATGAGGCGCATTTAATGAAACCCTTCCTTTCTGAAAGCCACCCACGATTCTTTGTCAGCTCTGGGCTACTACTGACCAGAAAATCACTTGTCGAGGGGGCCTTTCTGTCTGTAATCGTTGGTTGTAAGGAAAGGACTGGGCCCAATATGGTATCACTACTTAGCATGTGACAATTGTTGGTAATGATTTTACTCAAACTATCCTTTTGTTTATATATATATGTACATATGCAGGTCAACATGTACAGGTGTAAGTACATATTTATTTTAGGGTCTCATATGTCTATACCCAAATATCTATGTATATATGGTTAATTATCTGTTTGAGCCATATCCAACTATAATTGCCAATTTGCACATGCAGCATGTAATAACATCTGTATGCACATCTAGAAACGAACACCACAGCAACCATAGATAAGTCTGAAAACAAATAAGATGAATCATGTCGGAAACAAGAAAAATGAATATTCAAAAATTATTATATTATTTGTAGCTCATTGCACTTTACACTTAGGCACTCTATAGATTTTTTTAAAAAACATATCAGTATACAGGAGGAGAGAAGAATATGTATAGAAACATACTGCAAAATAGGATTTAACCTTGTATTAGCGTGTCTAAAATTGTTCGGTATTTTACCAGTATTTAAAAGAAAGTTTTTTAATTTGCTTCTCTTTTATAACAATTTTTTAAAATAGTTAAGGCAATTTAGAAAATTAACAGTAATGTGTGAAATCACTTACAAGTATTTTTTAATCAAATGTAGACCTTCAACAGATATGTTTTCTATGTTCATGATCATGTGGTATCCTAAATGTGGCCACATTTCACTTTAAATTCTGCACTTACCCGAGTATCGATGTCATGTGATCAAGGCTTTACGGAGCCAAAACGCGTAATGGAAACGGGTGAATAAATACCTCCGAGCACTGATCTGGATCAGTGTCCGTGATTTTGGATAAGAAGACATCCAGCTAGGCGGAGTTCACGTTATGTAACTGATTGGTAGTTTTCAGCCAGTCATCCACGGACCCCTCTCCGAGACGGTCGATGCACAGTGTGAGAACACTGCTTCCTGGGCAACCTGGTAGCTCAACGCAGCCGAAACGGAAGTGAGCATCTGACCCCCTGCGTCTCTGATGAAGCCGAGACCTGAAGGAAACCGGTGAGCGCTGAGTCAGAGGACCCGGTGGCAGCGGAGAGTCCCAGGTAGGATAGAGTGTATATTGCGGGGTGAACAGGTGTGCAAAATGAGTGAAGGGCGGAAGGCGTATTATACAGCAGAGCAAGACACTCGTACTTAATAACTTTGACATCCAACATGTCGGCAGACATGGTATGTGCATGTGAAGAAGTGGAATGGAAATGCTCTCCGACACGTTATCTGTATCTACAGGAGCCACTGCAAGAGTAGCTATAAATCCAAGTGCAAATGATTCAACAAGAGATAAATTCAGACTTCTGGAAAAAAAGATGAAGGCTGAACAAGACAAATGGTGGGAGTCACGGTCCCTCCAAAGATACATAGATGTGGGGAGAATACCTAGAGGGCTAAGAATCCTTACAGCCCCTAGTTATGAGGACCCCAATCCGGATCTTATGAGAGAGTGGGCAGAATGTAACCTCGACTCATCCAGGAAACTAACCCTCATACTAATCAAATACGCAGATATTGATAGAGCCAAGTTACTAAAGGAAATAGATGATATTAATGAGGAATTGGACAAAATGGGACATAAGGAAGAACAAGCTAAATTACACAAAGAGATGATGGTGAGAATCAAAAAAGATGAGGACAAGATTAAAGAAAGAAAGGCCTTTAAGTTTTTACGGGACAAACAGGATTACGAGTCAGGACAGATATTTACCTTTGTGCAGCGTTATGACGCTATCAGGACATCAAAGTTTAAAAGCATAGAGGGGCAAACCAAGACATCAAGAGGACATAGAGGTCAAACTGACACATCACAATCTGAGACAAGCTCATTGGGAGAAAGTGAGTCTGAGTCTGAGATGCGAAAAACAAGCAAAGAAAGACAAACACCTAAACCATCACCGGGGGAAGAATTACATTTTATCTGCCACGAAAGAAGGCAAACCTTACGCCTGAGGCCACAACAAAAAAACAACACAGAAGACATGCCAACTACAAGCGCCGGCAGAGGTGCCGGGCAAACAAGAGGCGTTCAAAAAACGAACAGAAGAGGAGGCAGGAGAGTATGGTAAGGTAACCGAGTCAGACTATGACACCAAATAACAAAATTATCAACTTGACCAACGTGACTTTGACAAAACAAGAGGTCAATTTGTTAAATTTGGAATTATCATATGCCCCGGGAATGAGCTTCGATTATGCAACGACCAGATTAGACATCTACAAAGGAGTCAGAAAACTGAAATTAAAGAAATATCATATTCAAATGAAGACAAACAGAGAGCAGAATAGTGCTCGCAGAGACCCAAATATTGCTGAGATGTCCAACAATATAGTTACATCGCAAACGAATCAGGCACTATGGAAGAGCTTTGGAATGAAAACGCAAGTGGCACTACAATTGATACAAGGCCAATTCCAGCAGTTTGTGAAATCACAAGAGATACACAACAGACCCCGTTCAAACCCAAATCCTCTTTTAATCCTGTCATGATCAGAGATTCCATTGACTTATTCCATGAATCCATAACATCACAAATTAAAAAACTTAACAAAGTGGTGGCAATGAAGGAGAACAACACAAAAAATAAAGATCAACAATACAATAATTTGATTAAAAAAACTCAAAGAAAATAATGAAATTGTAGTTCGCAGCAGTGACAAAGGTGGCAACATCGTGCTCTGGCAACAAAAACTATATGACAACGGAGCATACAGCCAGTTAAATGACAGTTTGTGCTACAACGGGAGCAGCCAGGCCAACCTCAGTGCTTCATATAAGGAATACCAAGGGAAACTACACACATGGAGGCATGCTAACCTTATCACTGGAAATGAAAACAAATATTAAAAAAAAAAAAGAAAACCCTACTACTCATTCAATGTACTTTATTCCAAACATTCAAAAAGATCTGAACAATCCCCCTGGCAGACCGATCATTTCTGCTAGGGAAGGCCTATTGGAACATACCACCAGATATATTGGCTATTTCCTACAAGACTATGTCAAGAAACTACCAACATATGTGAGTGATACCAGTGATGACTACTTACTGATAGCATTGGATGTGACATCGCTGTACACGAGCATTGAACACACAGACGGAATGGAGGCAATTAAATACTACCTATCTCGTAGACCTGAGCAATTTGAATAACACAGTAACATGCTCATTGAGATGATTAAGTTCTGTCTGTATAATAACATTTTTATATTTCAATAGCCAGCTGTATCAACAGATTAGAGGAGTCGCCATGGGGGCCAGATTGTCACCCAGTTATGCCTGTCTGCATATGGGCATGTGGGAGGAGCTGGTCCTCAGGGGTGAATACAATAATACATGTTGGAAAATGTAAAAATGTGGCGACGTTACATTGATGATCTTTTTGTAGTGTGGCTTTGTGTAGTGTGGTGAGGGACTGAGCTAGAAGCTATTGACTTTGTGCATGCCCTGAATACCAATGACATCAATTTAAAGTTAACTGCCACCATTAGCTCTAGTTCAATAGAATTCCTCGATACCCAAGTGTATATCAAGGATCACAAGATTGAAACTAGGCTCTTTAGGAAGAAAACAGCCAGAAATTCAATGCTCCATGCGAGTAGTATGCACCCCAAACACCTTATAAATAGCGTACCGTATAGAGAAATGTTGCGATTAAGGCGAATCTGCAGCAATGAAAACGAGCTAGCTGCAGTCCAAAATAACAGCAAAATAAGATTCCTAAAGAGAGGGTATCAGGAAAAATCGATCAGTAGGACCATTATGAAATCTATGGAGTACAGCAGATCAGATGCCTTAAAAGAGAAACAGGGTGACACTAAGGAACAGGAAGTCAGTATTTTTCGTATGATTATGAAATACAGCAACCAACACAGATCAATACAGAAAATCATACAGAAGAATTGGGCCATGGTACTCTGTGACCTAATTATTGGACCCCTGCTTCCACAAAGAGTGTCTATTACATATAGCCGAGCCCCTTCAACACGAGATAAGATAGTCAGAACAAGCCCGGAGGTGATTGAATGTGGAAGTTGGTTACAAATGAGAAAAGGTTTCTACAGCTGCAAGGCATGTACACATGGTATCAATAAAAACACCTTTACAACACCTTTCAGTGACAGAGAGTTCAAAATCACCAAACTCCTGACCTGCAGAACGGAATTTGTCGTATATGTATTGCTATGCCCTTGTGGTTTGCAATATATTGGCAGCATAGTTCTGCAGGTACATAAACGTATTCTCCAACATTTGCGCGCCATAACTATTCAAGATAACACCTATCCAGTGGCGCGCCACTTTAAAGAAAAACATAATTCCAACAACACAGACCTCAAATACTTTGTAATAGATGCAGTCCCGCCGAGTAGACGTGGCGGGGATAGAGTCATAAAACTTAGGAGGTTAGTAACCAGATATATTTTACAATTAGACTCTAAAGTCCCATCAGGGTTCAATGCAACTGAGGATCTGCACACATGCTTGAGATAGGATACTGAGACAGTTACAGTAATGGTGTATTTAGAGGCATTCATGTTTATATTTGACAATATCATCTGAAGGCAATGTAATGTAGTATGGAATGATTGCTTGAAGACACATACATATTTAGGATTTTAACCAATGGAATATTTAGTATTTTACTCATATTTATTGGTGCTAATCATTATTTATGTATTTATTTTGTATATATTTATATATTATATATATATATATATATATATATATATATATATATATATATATATATATATATATATATATATATATATATATATATTACCTACTGGCGGTCGCCAGTAGGTAGTTATAGTTAGGACCACGTTTCCATAGGAAAACCTCAACATTCTATTTTGAATAACTTTGGCGCCGGTCGACGAATCCTGGCGAATTTCTCAAAATAGGTGGGGCGCTACGCTCCGCTCCTACCCTGAAAGTCTCGGGGGGATCCGTCAAGCGGGGGCTGAGATAAAAGGGGGGTCCCAAAACGCGTTTTTCCCATGCATTTTTCCATAGGACCTTTAGAACGAGCTACAGCCCGAACGGCTGAACAGAATTACTCAAAATTTGGCAGAGAGGTAGTCCCTAGGTCAAGGAAGTGCCTTTTGTAGGTTTGGTGTAAATCTGTTCAGTAGATTCTGAGAAAATAGCCTTTAAATCAATATATATATCTGAGCCCGCTTACGGTACGCTTACCGTACGCTTACGGTAAGCGTACGGCGGCGTGCGCGAGCGCGATTCTGATTGGCTGTTAGATCTTAGTAAACATTCGAATCGGCTGAAACCAGGAAGCGGCGGCCGCCATTTTGTGTATTTCACTCTGAAAAAAAAGAGTGAAAACAAGGAAAGGGGGCAATGAGGAGAGTTACAGACCCCCTAACATTTGTAAGGGGGTCAAAGAAGGACAGAAAAGTACAAAAAAAACATTTATTGATTTTAAAAAAAATCACGGGGTACGCGTACGGTAAGCTTACGGTAAGCGTACGGTAAAAAAAATAAAAATAAATAAATGAAAAGCAGATTTAAGAGTTTAGATATTAGGGAGCTCTAAAAAGAGCTGTTGTGTTTATGAAGTCATTTTTTTAGTGGTACCTACAAGTAAGTACCGATGCAGAGTCTAAGGTTCAAGAGGAAGACTCTGTTCCCTTCATCATTGAAGTGCACACCATCTCCTCTATAAATGTCTTGCATGTCATAACGCAAGTTGTTGTGGTAAATGGCACCCATACCATAGTCACGGAGGAAAGCAGAAACAGATTTGTTGACGTGCTTTCTTGCTTTGTCAATCTGTGGACAGAAATGATTGGACCAGTTCCATTTTTGCCTTTGGCATATGTTGGAAAACACAAAGGCAGTTTTAGGGAAAAGTGTAAACAGTTGTGCAAAGGTGTCCTTCATAAGCATTTCCAGACCTACCCCAGTCAAAGTGCCTAGGTCATTGCCACCACAGTGCACTATTATGAGGTCAGGGTGTTGGATTTGAATGAAGGATTTCACCAATGGCATCAATTGGTGCCACTTTAACCCTCTCTGACCAATCCATTTAATGTCTACATTTGGCAAAGCAAGGTCTCTCACCATATCTGTTTTCTCTGCAAACTTTTCACTCCAGAAGACATAGCTGTGCCCTACAATCCACACTGTGAACATCTTCAAAGGAGAACTGGATGCACTCAGGAGGTGTCTTTCAGTAGAATGGCAATATGAAAAGAAAGACAGTTTGGAAATGGAGGCATACATATTTTTTAGAAAACAAAAAGAACTGATTGGCTGTTTCATACCATTCTAGAAAATAAACTAGGCTGTATGTGAAAATTAATACAAGCATGTTTTGTATTGGTACAAAAAAATGTGTAACCAAAGAACAGTACTATGGATTTGCTGTTAGGTTTGAAAAGTCAAGCACTCTTGCTCTGTGGAATTGAAACATTGTGTGTCGAACTTCTGACCTAACTGAACACAGCAGTGTTCCATGAGCTGTTGCTATGGTAGCAGGCAGAAGTCAAGTTGGGGGAAGGGTACTAGGCAGAAGTCAAGTTGGGGGCAGGGTACTTTTGGAAAAGGGTTGGTTTTCAACCAATAGAAATGTGTGATTACATTTAAAAAAAAGGGGGAAGCACTGAGATTTGAAACTTACATGTATATGTGTGGAAAAATAGAGGGAAAGTTTGCCATTATCTGGTTCTGCTGAGAGGAGACAGGTGAACAGAACAGAGATCCTGGCTCTGATAATCTGCTGTTTGAGTGTCACATTTCTTTCAGAACTAACTAATTTTAAAGGTGAGTTTTCAGTTTGAGAGGGTATGTATGTGGTAACTTAAGAAATGAATAATAGAAATGGGAATTGTTTTTGTTGTAGTTACACATGGTGGTTTCATAATGTGTCAGTGTGTAAAAGTGATTTACATTTGCCCCTGAAAAAATAAAAGAGCAGTAAGTGTGCTTTGAAATTGGCAAAGAAATTTCGTTTTGGCACTAATGTGAAAACATGACTCTGTGTGCATAGAAGAATTATAGACAGAGATTTATTGCGTCTTGGTCTGGTGATTTCACAGTTGCATTAGATGGAAAGGGGGAGCGAATTTTTGGGGGAAGAAGCAGAGGCTTAGCACACACCCATGTCCTTGCCGTGTATAGTCATGCACAGTATGTACAAGCCAGTGGGGTTTTCAGGTTTAAGTCTGTAATGCAAATACATTCAGCATCACTAAGGCTGGTTGCCCTTGGTGGAGTGTAGGCAGTCACAGAGAATGCACATGGTGGTGGTCTGAAAAAAAAAGAGCTTGGACACGTGCAATTAAATAAAGCAAAAATAGTGGTTTCATAATGTGTCAGTCTGTAAAAGTGATTTCAAATTGTAAAAAGAGATTTTCACTTGCCCCTGAAAAAATAAAAGAGCAGTAAGTGTGCTTTGAAATTGGCAAAGAAATTTCGTTTTGGCACTAATGTGAAAACATGACTCTGTGTGCATAGAAGAATTATAGACAGAGATTTATTGCGTCTTGCTCTGGTGATTTCACAGTTGCATTAGATGGAAAGGGGGAGCGAATTTTTGGGGGAAGAAGCAGAGGCTTAGCACACACCCATGTCCTTGCCGTGTATAGTCATGCACAGTATGTACAAGCCAGTGGGGTTTTCAGGTTTAAGTCTGTAATGCAAATACATTCAGCATCACTAAGGCTGGTTGCCCTTGGTGGAGTGTAGGCAGTCACAGAGAATGCACATGGTGGTGGTCTGAAAAAAAAAGAGCTTGGACACGTGCAATTAAATAAAGCAAAAATAGTGGTTTCATAATGTGTCAGTCTGTAAAAGTGATTTCAAATTGTAAAAAGAGATTTTCACTTGCCCCTGAAAAAATAAAAGAGCAGTAAGTGTGCTTTGAAATTGGCAAAGAAATTTCGTTTTGGCACTAATGTGAAAACATGACTCTGTGTGCATAGAAGAATTATAGACAGAGATTTATTGCGTCTTGCTCTGGTGATTTCACAGTTGCATTAGATGGAAAGGGGGAGCGAATTTTTGGGGGAAGAAGCAGAGGCTTAGCACACACCCATGTCCTTGCCGTGTATAGTCATGCACAGTATGTACAAGCCAGTGGGGTTTTCAGGTTTAAGTCTGTAATGCAAATACATTCAGCATCACTAAGGCTGGTTGCCCTTGGTGGAGTGTAGGCAGTCACAGAGAATGCACATGGTGGTGGTCTGAAAAAAAAAGAGCTTGGACACGTGCAATTAAATAAAGCAAAAATAGTGGTTTCATAATGTGTCAGTCTGTAAAAGTGATTTCAAATTGTAAAAAGAGATTTTCACTTGCCCCTGAAAAAATAAAAGAGCAGTAAGTGTGCTTTGAAATTGGCAAAGAAATTTCGTTTTGGCACTAATGTGAAAACATGACTCTGTGTGCATAGAAGAATTATAGACAGAGATTTATTGCGTCTTGCTCTGGTGATTTCACAGTTGCATTAGATGGAAAGGGGGAGCGAATTTTTGGGGGAAGAAGCAGAGGCTTAGCACACACCCATGTCCTTGCCGTGTATAGTCATGCACAGTATGTACAAGCCAGTGGGGTTTTCAGGTTTAAGTCTGTAATGCAAATACATTCAGCATCACTAAGGCTGGTTGCCCTTGGTGGAGTGTAGGCAGTCACAGAGAATGCACATGGTGGTGGTCTGAAAAAAAAAGAGCTTGGACACGTGCAATTAAATAAAGCAAAAATAGTGGTTTCATAATGTGTCAGTCTGTAAAAGTGATTTCAAATTGTAAAAAGAGATTTTCACTTGCCCCTGAAAAAATAAAAGAGCAGTAAGTGTGCTTTGAAATTGGCAAAGAAATTTCGTTTTGGCACTAATGTGAAAACATGACTCTGTGTGCATAGAAGAATTATAGACAGAGATTTATTGCGTCTTGCTCTGGTGATTTCACAGTTGCATTAGATGGAAAGGGGGAGCGAATTTTTGGGGGAAGAAGCAGAGGCTTAGCACACACCCATGTCCTTGCCGTGTATAGTCATGCACAGTATGTACAAGCCAGTGGGGTTTTCAGGTTTAAGTCTGTAATGCAAATACATTCAGCATCACTAAGGCTGGTTGCCCTTGGTGGAGTGTAGGCAGTCACAGAGAATGCACATGGTGGTGGTCTGAAAAAAAAAGAGCTTGGACACGTGCAATTAAATAAAGCAAAAATAGTGGTTTCATAATGTGTCAGTCTGTAAAAGTGATTTCAAATTGTAAAAAGAGATTTTCACTTGCCCCTGAAAAAATAAAAGAGCAGTAAGTGTGCTTTGAAATTGGCAAAGAAATTTCGTTTTGGCACTAATGTGAAAACATGACTCTGTGTGCATAGAAGAATTATAGACAGAGATTTATTGCGTCTTGCTCTGGTGATTTCACAGTTGCATTAGATGGAAAGGGGGAGCGAATTTTTGGGGGAAGAAGCAGAGGCTTAGCACACACCCATGTCCTTGACGTGTATAGTCATGCACAGTATGTACAAGCCAGTGGGGTTTTCAGGTTTAAGTCTGTAATGCAAATACATTCAGCATCACTAAGGCTGGTTGCCCTTGGTGGAGTGTAGGCAGTCACAGAGAATGCACATGGTGGTGGTCTGAAAAAAAAACAGCTTGTACACGTGCAATTAAATAAAGCAAAAATAGTGGTTTCATAATGTGTCAGTCTGTAAAAGTGATTTCAAATTGTAAAAAGAGATTTTCACTTGCCACAGAAAAAATAAAAGAGCAGTAAGTGTGCTTTGAAATTGGCAAAGAAATTTCGTTTTGGCACTAATGTGAAAACATGACTCTGTGTGCATAGAAGAATTATAGACAGAGATTTATTGCGTCTTGCTCTGGTGATTTCACAGTTGCATTAGATGGAAAGGGGGAGCGAATTTTTGGGGGAAGAAGCAGAGGCTTAGCACACACCCATGTCCTTGCCGTGTATAGTCATGCACAGTATGTACAAGCCAGTGGGGTTTTCAGGTTTAAGTCTGTAATGCAAATACATTCAGCATCACTAAGGCTGGTTGCCCTTGGTGGAGTGTAGGCAGTCACAGAGAATGCACATGGTGGTGGTCTGAAAAAAAAACAGCTTGGACACGTGCAATTAAATAAAGCAAAAATAGTGGTTTCATAATGTGTCAGTCTGTAAAAGTGATTTCAAATTGTAAAAAGAGATTTTCACTTGCCCCTGAAAAAATAAAAGAGCAGTAAGTGTGCTTTGAAATTGGCAAAGAAATTTCGTTTTGGCACTAATGTGAAAACATGACTCTGTGTGCATAGAAGAATTATAGACAGAGATTTATTGCGTCTTGCTCTGGTGATTTCACAGTTGCATTAGATGGAAAGGGGGAGCAAATTTTTGGGGGAAGAAGCAGAGGCTTAGCACACACCCATGACCTTACCGTGTATAGTCATGCACAGTATGTACAAGCCAGTGGGGTTTTCAGGTTTAAGTCTGTAATGCAAATACATTCAGCATCACTTAGGCTGGTTGCCCTTGGTGGAGTGTAGGCAGTCACAGAGAATGCACATGGTGGTGGTCTGAAAAAAAAACAGCTTGGACATGTGCAATTAAATAAATTTTTAAAAAAGGTTTCATAATGTGTCAGTCTGTAAAAGTGATTTTCACTCGGCCCGAAAAAAAAAGAGCAGTAAGTGTGCTTTCAAATTGGCAAAGAAATTTCGTTTTAGGACTAATGTGAAAACATGACTCTGTGTGCATAGAGGAATTATAGGCAGAGATTTATTGCGTCTTGCTCTGGTGAAAATAAGGCAAAAATATTTTTTTGAAAAAAATGTAAATATGTATACTGTATTATAAATTGTTAAAAAAATATTAATTCTTTTTTCTTTTTTTTCAGATCGATATAGAAAATTTTCGAAAACTACAACCATTTTTAAAACTATTTTTTAAAAAAACAAATGAATAAATATTTTTTTGAGTGAGTATGGTAAGTCAATAATAATAATTGTAGTCTCTCAAGGACCTTGTAATGTGATAATTGATTTTTAGTGTTTTTTTTAAAAAATAAAAAAAAGGTACGCGCACCGTACGCGTACGGTAAAAAAAAAAAAAAAAAAGGTTTTAAAAAACATATGTAAAAAAAAGATGAAAGATAAGGTTGGCTCTTAAAAGAACCGTTGTGTTCATGCAGGGACAGAGGAAAGGAAGCATGGGAAAATCATTCAAAGCTACAAATGTGCTGATCTATTTTGTTGTTCACTAGGAAAACACTGGTCTCCCTATGACAAATTAGACCTTTACAAAATGTGCAATGAATATCAACCTTCCGAAATCGAGGGTTGATTTCCAGAGGGCCAGCAAAAGGAGATTCTCCCCCCACAGATGAAGGGCTCACCTGACCTGCAGAAGAAGGAGTCTGCCCTGCAGATGATGGTCCAGGCTGAGCTGCTGTGGATGTACTGGCTCGTCTTTCTGAAGAGTTACCTCCAAAAAGATGACCATGTGTCCTTCTGTGTACTTCCTGGAGGTGTCTCTTCATGGTGTGATTCCCAAAGGAATACTTCCTGTTAGGATTACCTCTAGAAAGTACACGCTTACACAGCTTGCAAGTAACTAAGGGTGCATTCACCTTTTGCTGGCCTTCTGGAAAAGTAAAATACTCCCAAACGTAAGAAGGCTTTACTTTCCTCGCTCTCTGCCTCAAGACAGTGCTGCTGGTGCTAGCCTCACTCTCAGAAGAGCTCTGCTGTTCTGCCATCGTATCCCAAAGACAAACCAGCTCCTTCTCCCAAGGGATCACAAGCAGAAATGAGGGGAATGGGTGTGGTGTAGGAGAGTTCTAGAACTGAAAGTAGTTTCAACCAATCAAAAGTTGTGTTTCAAGATCACATGACCTACCGTACGCTTACGGTACGCTTACGGTACGCTTACGGCAAAAAGTACGCGTGCGCGTAAAAAAGACACGCGCTTGCGCGCATGCGCATAACAGTCATTTCCCGGCACTTCCGCGTAACGTGCGCGTGTTGCGTAAGCGCGCACGCGTCCCACGCGCAGTACGCGCGGCTACGCAAAGTACGTAACTATGCGCAAGCAGCGTAGATAGATTACGGACGTTGCGTAAACCGTACGCTTACCGTGAGCTTACGGTACGCGTACTATAAAAAAAAAATAAAAAAAAAAAAAAAAATCTGGAAATACATTTTACGTTTATTTTAAAAAATATATATAAAAAAAATATTTAAGGATTTTAAAAATTTAAGCATAGTCTTTATAAAAGATAAGAAAATTAAATTAAAAATATGTTTGAAAAAAATGAAGAATAAAAGAAAAAAATAGCATTTAAAAAACCTTGCAAATTCACTGAAAAAACCATGGGTTTCACACACGTTATAGTTAGGAATTAGCATTTAAAAAACCTTGAAAATTCACTGAAAAAACCATGGGTTTCACACACGTTATAGTTAGGAATTAGCATTTAAAAAACCTTAGAAATTCACTGAAAAAACCATAGGTTTCACACACGTTATAGTTAGGAATTAGCATTTAAAAAACCTTAGAAATTCAGTGAAAAAACCATAGGTTTCACACATGTTATAGTTAGCTGGACATTTTACTCGTAAAAAACCAATGAAATTGCCCCGTTATAGTTAGTTCAGCTAACTATAACTCGCGCGCCCGCAATGCACTGCTGATGACGTCACATATTACATCACTCATGACATGGTCAGTGACATCACTCATGACATCACTGATGACATCTCAAATGACATCACTGATGACATCACTGATGACATCATCCTTGTGATAGAGTGGCAGACCTCCTCTCACCTTAATATAAGCTTTGATACACACATTCAAAAATAGAGACTAAAAATTTCAAAACAATGGACATACCAATACCAGTTACAACAACCTCTTCAGTAATTCTAAGATCCACATACACATCCACTCATTCACCAACAGTCCTATACAGTCACTCATACATGTACTCACTCATCATATGTACTCATACATCTATACATCCTGTTACACAATGCCACTCATCCATAGAGTTACTCACACACATAGTCACTCATGCTAATAAAGAATAAAACATACATTTACTTGCATATACAGTAATACACACACCACCATACTTACTTCTACGGAAACTTACACATACTTAGTCTTTTAAACAATCACTTATAGAAACACATACTTATTCATACAGGAACTCTTTCAATCTCTCCCTCTCACATATACTCACATATATACACCAATAGTCACATATACTAGTTTAAAACATATGTAGTTACTCCTGAAGACACTATTGAGACAGTCATTCACTCACTAACACACCCATACACACACTCATCCACCCATACAGTCCTGCACACATGCTGTCTTCAACACATACAAACAGTGAGTCACTCATTCATGCACCTATGCACTACGTAATACCCCCCACCGAACCATACAGACACTCAGACTGATACTCAAAAAAACAACTAATAACCTATATAGACACCCATGTAGCTACTCACCAACCCATGCAGCCACTTATACACAAAGTGAGAGATACACTTAATCAGTCAGTTACACAATCAATTTTTCAAAAACAAATCATCCATTTAGACACTTATATACCCATTTATTCTTCCATCGACCTTGAGATATACATATATAAAACATATTTAATTTTCAGAAAAACACACATTCACTGGATGATGTCATCAGTGAGGTCATCAGTGATGTCATTTGAGATGTCATCAGTGATGTCATGAGTGATGTCACTGACCATGTCATGAGTGATGTAATATGTGACGTCATCAGCAGTGCATTGCGGGCGCGCGAGTTATAGTTAGCTGAACTAACTATAACGGGGCAATTTCATTGGTTTTTTACGAGTAAAATGTCCAGCTAACTATAACATGTGTGAAACCTATGGTTTTTTCACTGAATTTCTAAGGTTTTTTAAATGCTAATTCCTAACTATAACGTGTGTGAAACCTATGGTTTTTTCAGTGAATTTCTAAGGTTTTTTAAATGCTAATTCCTAACTATAACGTGTGTGAAACCCATGGTTTTTTCAGTGAATATATATATATATATATATATATATGTATATATGCAGGTCGACATGTACAGGTGTATGTACATATTTGTTTAAGGGTCTCATATGTCTATACCCAAATATCTATGTATATATGTTTAATTATCTGTTTGAGCCATATCCACTATAATTGCCAATTTGCACATGCGGGATGTAATAACATCTGTATGCACATCTAGAAACGAACACCACAGCAAACATAGATAAGTCTGAAAAGTAATAAGATGAATCATGTCGGAAACAAGAAAAATGAATATTTAAAAATTATTATATTATTTGTAGCACATTGCACTTTACATTTAGGCACTCTATAGATTTAAAAAAAAAACACATATCAGGATACAGGAGGAGAGAAGAATATGTATAGAAACATACTGCACAATAGGATTTAACCTTGTATTAGCGTGTCTAAAAATGTTCGGTATTTTACCAGTATTTAAAAGAAAGTTTTTAAATTTGCTTCTATTTTATAACAATTTTTAAAATAGTTAAGGCAATTGAGAAAATTAACAGTAATGTGTGAAATCACTTACAAGTATTTTTTGATGCGAATGTAGAACTTCAACAGATATGTTTTCTATGTTCATGATCATGTGGTATCCTGAATGTGGGCATATTTCACTTTAAACTCTGCACTTACCCGAGTATCCATGTCATGTGATCAAGGCTTTACGGAGCCGAAACACGTAATGGCGACGGGTGAATAAATACCTCTGAGCACTGATCTGGCTCCGTGTCTGGGATTTTGGATAAGAAGACATCCAGCTAAGCGGAGTTTGCGTTATATATATATATATATATATATATATATTCACTGAAAAAACCATAGGTTTCACACATGTTATAGTTAGCTGGACATTTTACTGATAAAAAACCAATGAAATTCCCCCGTTATAGTTACTGTAGGCAACTATAACTCACGCGACCGCAATCCTCTGCTGATGCTAATACTGTATTTAGACACTTATTTGCCCATGTCTTCTTCCATTAAATTTTAGCTATACATATATTACAAATATTTTTTTTTCATA
The DNA here is from genome assembly GCF_964204655.1 of Triturus cristatus. Taxonomy (NCBI): domain Eukaryota; kingdom Metazoa; phylum Chordata; class Amphibia; order Caudata; family Salamandridae; genus Triturus; species Triturus cristatus. The sequence goes on from NC_140588.1 coordinate 100,293,869, forward strand.
AAGACACATATGTCATCAGCAGAGGATTACGGTCGCGTGAGTTATAGTTGCCTACAGTAACTATAACGGGGGAATTTCATTGGTTTTTTATCAGTAAAATGTCCAGCTAACTATAACATGTGTGAAACCTATGGTTTTTTCAGTGAATTTGTACGGTTTTTTAAATGCTAAGTTACTTTACGCCATTTGTGGCGTGCGCGCCCACTTAACGCATTTCGTTCCATGCGCGCACGGTGCGCTTCGCGCACCGTGCGCGCACAGTGAGCACGCGGTGCGCTTCGCGCACCGCGTGCCCACATTACGCTAGATGGGCCATGAACGCACGATGCGCTTCGCGCACCGTGCGCACATGGAGGACATATGAAGAGCAAACTCTTAAATCTGCTTTTCATTTTTTTTTTTTTTTTTTTTTTACCGTACGCTTACCGTAAGCTTACGGTACGCGTACCCCGTGATTTTTTTTAAAATCAATAAATGTTTTTTTTGTACTTTTCTGTCCTTCTTTGACCCCCTTACAAATGTTAGGGGGTCTGTAACTCTCCTCATTGCCCCCTTTCCTTGTTTTCTCTGTTTTTTTTCTGAGTGAAACACACAAAATGGCGGCCGCCGCTTCCTGGTTTCGGCCGATTCGAATGTTTACTAAGATCTATGGGCCAATCAGAATCTCCTTCGCGCACGCCATGTTTCTTCCGTACGCTTACCGTAAGCTTACCGTACGCGTACCCCGTGATTTTTTTTAAAAATCAATAAATGTTTGTTTTGTACTTTACAGTCCTTCTTTGACCCCCTCACAAATGTAAGGGGGTCTGTAACTCTCCTCATTGCCCCCTTTTCTTGTTTTCACTCTTTTTTTTTCAGAGTGAAACACAGAAAATGGCGGCCGCCGCTTCCTGGTTTCGGCCGATTCGAATGTTTACTAAGATCTAAGAGCCAATCAGAATCGCGCTCGCGCACGCCACCGTACGCTTACCGTAAGCGTACGGTAAGCGTACCGTAAGCGGGCTCAGATATATATATTGATTTAAAGGCTATTTTCTCAGAATCTACTGAACAGATTTACACCAAACCTACAAAAGGCACTTCCTTGACCTAGGGACTACCTCTCTGCCAAATTTTGAGTAATTCTGTTCAGCCGTTCGGGCTGTAGCTCGTTCTAAAGGTCCTATGGAAAAATGCATGGGAAAAACGCGTTTTGGGACCCCCCTTTTATCTCAGCCCCCGCTTGACGGATCCCCCCGAGACTTTCAGGGTAGGAGCGGAGCGTAGCGCCCCACCTATTTTGAGAAATTCGCGAGGATTCGTCGACCGGCGCCAAAGTTATTCAAAATAGAATGTTGAGGTTTTCCTATGGAAACGTGGTCCTAACTATAACTACCTACTGGCGACCGCCAGTAGGTAATATATATATATATATATATATATATATTCACTGAAAAAAACATAGGTTTCAGGGGTGTTATAGTTAGCTGGACTTTTCACTTGTACAAAACCATTGAAATTCCCCCGTTATAGTTAGTTCAGCTAACTATAACTCGCGCGCCCGCAATGCACTGCTGATGACGTCACATATTACATCACTCATGACATGGTCAGTGACATCACTGATGACATCACTGATGACATCTCAAATGACATCACTGATGACATCACTGATGACATCATCCAGTGAATGTGTGTTTTTCTGAAAATTAAATATGTTTTATATATGTATATCTCAAGGTCGATGGAAGAATAAATGGGTATATAAGTGTCTAAATGGATGATTTGTTTTTGAAAAATTGATTGTGTAACTGACTGATTAAGTGTATCATAGTGAATACATGGCTTAGTGAGTAATGTTTAAATATGTAAATATCTGTATCAGTCTCTCACTTTGTGTATAAGTGGCTGCATGGGTTGGTGAGTAGCTACATGGGTGTCTATATAGGTTATTAGTTGGTTTTTTGAGTATCAGTCTGAGTGTCTGCATGGTTCGGTGGGGGGTATTACGTAGTGCATAGGTGCATGAATGAGTGACTCACTGTTTGTATGTGTTGAACACAGCATGTGTGCAGGACTGTATGGGTGGATGAGTGTGTGTATGGGTGTGTTAGTGAGTGAATGACTGTCTCAATAGTGTCTTTATGAGTAACTACATATGTTTTAAACTAGTATATGTGACTATTGGTGTATATATGTGAGTATATGTGAGAGTAAGAGATTGAAAGAGTTCCTGTATGAATAAGTATGTGTTTCTATAAGTGATTGTTTAAAAGACTAAGTATGTGTAAGTTTCCGTAGAAGTAAGTGTGGTGGTGTGTGTATAACTGTATATGCAAGTAAATGTATGTTTGATTCTTTATTAGCATGAGTGACTATGTGTGTGAGTAACTCTATGGATGAGTGGCATTGTGTAACAGGATGTATAGGTGCATGAGTACATATGATGAGTGAGTACATGTATGAGTGACTGTATAGGACTGTTGGTGAATGAGTGGATGTGTATGTGGATCTTAGAATTACTGAAGAGGTTGTTGTAACTGGTATTGGTATGTCCATTGTTTTGAAAATTTTAGTCTCTATTTTTGAATGTGTGTATCAAAGGTTATATTAGGGTGAGAGGAGGTCTGCCACTCTATCACAAGGATGATGTCATCAGTGATGTCATCAGTGATGTCATTTGAGATGTCATCAGTGATGTCATGAGTGATGTCACTGACCATGTCATGAGTGATGTAATATGTGACGTCATCAGCAGTGCATTGCGGGCGCGCGAGTTATAGTTAGCTGAACTAACTATAACGGGGGAATTTCAATGGTTTTGTACAAGTGAAAAGTCCAGCTAACTATAACACCCCTGAAACCTATGGTTTTTTCAGTGAATTTCTGAGGTTTTTTAAATGCTAATTCCTAACTATAACGTGCCTGAAACCTATGGTTTTTTCTGTGAATTTCAAAGGTTTTTTAAATGCTAATTTCTAACTATGCCTACAGAGATAGGACATGTGAAGAAAGAAGAAAAAATGCACAGAAAGAAACAAAAGAAGTGCAGAAAGAAGCAACCGAAGTCCTCAAATACGAAGATAAGTGCAGGAAGAAGGATAACGTTCAGAAAGAACAAAAAGAAGAGCAGAAAGAAACCTTGTTGCATAATCATCCCGTACCCTCAACTTTTTCAGACGGATACTGGTGGTAACTGAGTCTGACTAGCCAGTCCTAGAGCCAGTGCTATGTTAAAAGACACTTAGAATACAGTGAAAACACCTACATACACTAGGGAACATTATGCGTTGGGGTCCCCCTGTGATTAGCATGACCTCCTCTGTAAGCCCCTAGTATATAATAGGGCATGGGGATTAAAACTACCTCTTAAAACAGGCCACAGGGCGTTTTTGCACACGTTAACTCAGGCCCCGTCCCCTCCCTTCACCACTGTGTAAACACGCCCTGTGTCCATTTTTAGTTGGGAGATTAAGTTCATTTGAATCCTGAGGGTCCCTAGGGTCCAACTAGCCCACTAGGTACCTCCAGTAAATGCCACAGAGCTGTGTTGCAGAGAGGTGTAAAAAGTGGCACGGCCTGGACCACCTCCTTGCAATGCAGCTCAGTGGCGCTTACTGGAAGCACTTGGTGGGCTAGTTAGCCCCCAGGGGCCCTCAGTAATGAAGGGAAATTATATCCCCAATTTAAAACGTGCCATAGTGTGTGTTTGCACACGTCACCTCAGGCCCCGTCCCCTCCCTTCACCACTGTGTAAACGCGCCCTGTGTCTGTTCTAAGTTGAGAGATTAAGTCCCCTTGAATCCTAAGGGTCCCTAGGGTCAAACTAGACCACTAGGTACCTCCAGTAAGCGCCACAGAGCTGCGTTGCAGAGAGGTGTAAAAAGGGGCTTGGCCTCAGAACACCTGTCTGCAGCGCAGCTCCCTGGCGCATACTGGAGATGCCTGTTGGGGGTGCGTTTGCAGAGTGCTGCACGGAGGGGGCATGGCCTCCGGCACGATGCCAGTCTTTTATTTATTTTAATTTTTTAAGAAGGGGGGCTGTGTGGTTCCCCTTCTTATTCTAATTTATTGGCCCTGATGACCCCATCCCCCAGGGCCTGTCTCCTAATTATATTTTTTTGACCCCAATCCCTAGGGCCGGCCACTGTTTTTTATTATTTTAAAAAAATATTTATTTATAGACACACCTAGGACATGCTGGACAAACCGTACGCACCTATCACCATGACGATTTGCGGGATATTCATTAAAAGGCGACTATGCATGCAATGAATCCACGTGGAATGTATTTACACTACTAGTGAAGCTCTGACATGTCTGATGCCCTACCGTGCCTAATCCCGGTAGACACCCTTGTCGTTTATTAATACAAACATGGGTAGCTATTGACGGGCACATTTAATACACATGCACACCAAGCCATTCAAAGGGGATTCGACAAAAATTCGACCAAAACTATGCAAGAAACCCCCCTCACGGTTAATAAAACACACATCCACTGCCGGATGTGTAATACTTTTTATTTTACTCTCTGGAAAGGGGACGAACATCACTTGAGAGTCACAGCGCGCTCCTGACAGAGCCCAATGCTGTGTTACACCCACCATTGCCTGCCGAGTGCCACACACCTCTGTGTTGTATTCCACTAGCTAGTGCATATGCTATGACACTCTCTAGCCCATGTGCACTGTAACACCACCCCGTGAATATGTCATGCCACACTTGTCTTCGCACGGGTTATATTGCCCCATCTAACGTGCCTTCCTCGATGCCTATGTTATAACGCACAGTGCTATGCCATACATATTACAATCTGCGATCCATATCTGTGTCACAGTGCATATGCAACGTTACACTCCCCAGCACATATTTTATATTACAACTTTAGAGACTAGTTAGGTTACACAACACTGCCCTGTGCATATTACACTCCAAGGCTCATATCGCATAGCACGCGCTAGTGCCTGTGCTATCTCGCGCTCTCCAATGAATCTGTCATTGCGCACAATGTATTGCATATTATATTTCACGCCCGGTTCATCTTATATCACACTTTTTGGTGCATAGTTTATACCATACACTATATCTAGTTTTCATTTTCAATCGTGCTCTCAGGACTATGTTCTATATAACACTGTGTTCACCTACCCTTTTCACGGGCATTACATTTTGCGATAGGGGGTGGAGGGTCAGGGGGTGTTTCTGCCAAGTGAGCCCGGAGTCACAGTCACAAACGTCCTCTTCTTCCTGAATAAAAGTGAGATTATGCTGCATACTTGTTCATATTTTAAGTAGTTCGCACAGACTCAATGTTTTAAAAACAATAAAGTTCCTAATACCCGCCTTCTCTGAACAGTTAGCTTGCTGCCCCATCCCCCTCCTCCCTATCCTCTGTTGTGTGAATCCATGGAATAGCCTCCTCCCTCCTGCCATGCATGGTCTGATGTGCTGCCACTGCCCTCAATTTAGTATGATGTACCAGTCCACTCCTCCTGCCCTCCATTGCCCAATTCTATGCCCCATCATTGACCTCCTGCTTAAACTCTGTGCTTAGCTTGCTGCCCCTATTCTCCTTCCCCCTGCCCTCCGATGTCTTTGTGCATGCCCCTGCTCCATCCTTTTTGCCCACCATGTCCCATGGACCTGCCACTCCTATCTACTCTGAGTGTTCTGTTGAGCTGCCACTCCCCTCCCACCTGCCTAGCATTGTCAGATGACTGTAACCTGTCCCTGCCACCTCCACCCTGCCTGTCCACATGCCATGCCCCTATCCTCTTCCTCCTGTCCTACATGGTCCATTGTACTGCCACACCCTTCTGCCCTCCCTGGTCTGTTGTGCTGCAACTGCTCCTCCTGCCTGCCCCGTGTGGTCTGTTGTGAGGTCCCTTCCCCTGAACTTTCTTGTCTGTGCACAGGTCCTGACCCTCCCTTCTATCCTCCATCGTCCTTTGTGCATGCCCCTGCACCCTCCTTCTTGCCCATCATAGCCATTGGTCTTCTGTGCTGCCATGGCCCCTCCCACCTTCCCTGTGTGGTCAGTTAGCTGCCCCTGACCCCCTCCCACCTTCCCTCCATGGTCTGTGTGTATGCCATCACAGTCTCACTGTTGCTCTTCATGGTGTGTCTTGCTTCTAGTGCCCATCCTGCCTGACCTCCATGGCTATCTTGCTGCTCCTGCCCTGCCCCCTTGCCCCCAGCCCTCTGTTTACATGTGAAGACCCCTACTCCCTCCCTCCTGGCTTGTCTGTTCCATTGTAATGCCCCTGATCCGTCCCTCCTGCCCTTTATGGTCTGTAATACTGCAGCTTTCTCTCCTGTCTGTCCATTATGGTCAGCTAGCTACCATTGCCTCTTGCCCCTCTGTTCTCTGTTGTCCATGTGCATGGTCCTGTCCCCTCCCTCTTGCTTTTTATGGATTGTTGTGCTGCACTCCCGTCCTGCATGCCCTGTGTGGTGTATTGTGCTGCTGCAAACCCTGATGCCTGCCCTGCAGGGTCAGTTTGGTGCACCTCTCCATGTCCCTCTTGTCCTCTGTTATCCAAGTCCATGTCCCTATCCCATTTCCTTCCATGATCCAATGTACCATACTTGCGAACATTTTGAACTTGGTAAGAGGGAGATTTTGAAAAAAAACTGGGGTATTGATTTTCCCCTTTGAGTTACATTGAAAAAGAGGATATTGTAGACAGGAGACAGATCAAATAAAGCCCATTTGAGCTTAAAAACATTGGACGTTTCCTGGCTGAATCGGGTCTGTTGGCATGTATGGTTGTACTACCATTGCCTCTTCCTTCTGCCCACAATGGTCTATTACATTGCCACAGCCTTGAAGGAGGGTAGATTTTGTATCACAGGGGGCCCCTGGCCCGTTCTGTCCACACCTGAAGTATGAGACCCTTGTCCTTGCCCTGCCAGCCGCATTTGTAGGCCGTATTAAATTGACCAGCGGGTCCTGTGTTGCTATATAATTATCCTGAGACATCCTTACCACTCAGCCAGCATAAAACCCCTGTGTAGGCCCTTCTGTTCAATATGTAGGCCTCTTTGTTAAATTGACCATAGCTCTGCAATTTTAGTGTATAGCAGTCTGAAGGCAGGTCTGCGAGGCCTTCTGCTCCAAACTAGTAGCCCCCACCCTACCCGAGTGCTCCGTGCTCGGTATCAAAGTTCAACATCCCACTGAAGCTGTCGACATACAGTAGGCTGCATCCTGGACTGGTACTTGCTTCCTGGGCAGGTTTCCCGCTTTTAAGGAAGTGGCAACCGCAGAGCGTCAAGTTAGGAGAACTGAGGAGATTTTGTACATGAATATATTGAATTCCTGTACAATACCCATTATTTTCTGCTTGCTCTATGGAACTTACGATAAGCGATTGGCCTGAGAGACTGACCTTTTCACCCAGTCCATTGTCAGCATTAAGTGGGTAAATGACGAAATGTCTGGTAAAATCTGCAGACGAAGCTTTTGGGTAGCATACGTAGGTAGATGTAGCGTGCAAAGGAGCCCACAAAATGATATAAAAAGGGAGCACCCACAGATATCGACGGACTACCTCGCCGTCTGTATGTAGGTTAACAAGCTGTGCAGGTTTTCCCCAAGAGCTGGGAGCTCTTGTCTTCCTTTGCTTAAAATGTCTTGCTCTGCTTTGCTTGAAGTATCTTATTCTATTTTACCTATATGAAATGTCATGTTATGTTTAACCATTGTTCTCTTTACTTTTGCATTTAAAAGATTTTGTATTGTAATTGCAGGAATGCTTGCTCTAAGAGTAAACGTGAGTGTTCCTAGGTAACATTTTCCTTGGTGTAACTTGTTTCTCATGATGCATTTATAGATGTGTTTTCTCTCTCTCTCTGTCAGTACATTAATTGAGATACAGAGAATATCATGACAGCTGTATGATTATCTGGATTCTGTATTTTGTACTTTATGTCTCTATTCTGCGGTTTCTTTGAAGTTGTATCTTCTCATTAAACTGCCATTGTATTCTGCCACCAATTCCATGTCTCATATGTCTGTTTTCTTCATTTTTGGAGCAAGCGTTCCTAGGCACCCCGGCTCAAATTAAGGTGCCCCTTTTGTCCCTGACTCACTCTCCTGCTCAGTTCTGTGGTGGCTCCCGGGGCTCTGGGGACTGCCTCTAGCTTCCTTGACCCGTAATAGATCTTCCCTCCAACAGCCTCTCTTGCAAGTCCTGTATTGTTGGTTTGTTGCCCCTGCCCCCCTTTCCACTGCCCTCCATAGTCTGTTGTGCTTCCACGGCCCTTCCTGCCTGCTCAGTGTGGTTAAATTGTTGCCTTTGCACTCTCCTACCTGCCTTCAATTTTCAGAGTCCGTGCCCCTGGCCTTTGCCTCTCAACAGTATCCCAATGAACAACTAGATTGCTAACATTCTATATTTATTACAAAAGTGTGGAACGCCTGACATCATCTTGATGTAATCAAAACTGTAATACCTAGAGCATTTCCTTTAGAAATTACATATATGAGAGGGTCTTATTGGCATCAAAATTATGGTTAGTGCTCTAAAAGACTAAAATAAGGACATTTTGTCTGAGTTTTCAAATAGCGACAAAGCACTTTTAAATTATTTGATATCTTTATGTTTTTTTATCCAGTTGACCACTTGATTAAATGTTGCACTTAGGGGAGAGGATGTGGTGTTACTTCCAGAACTGCAGACTTTGCAACTGGGGAACCAGGTTGAAGTTTCTGCTTCAGCTCGACATTCTGTGATTCTGGTCAAATCACTTAGTCTCCCCATGTCTACAACCAAAATGAATTTGTGCTTGTGTGATGTAACCAATGCTCATGTAAAGCACTCCAATACCTGACAAGTCTGCACTATATAACACTGCAAAAACACTAAATAATAAGTGTTTTGCACACTTCTGTCATTGGGCTATATTTGGGCTACATCTGGGTGATTTTGGGCTATATTTGGGCTCTTTTGTCTCCGGTGGCCATCTTGGGAGATTTATTTGTTATGAAGTTTCCTAATTTCCTCATGTATATATATATATATTACCTACTGGCGGTCGCCAGTAGGTAGTTATAGTTATAGTTAGGACCACGTTTCCATAGGAAATCCGCAACATTCTATTTTAAATAACTTTGGCGCCGGTCGACGAATCCTCGCGAATTCAAAATAGGTGGGGCGCTACGCTCCGCTCCTACCCTGAAAGTCTCGGGGGGATTCGTCAAGCAGGGGCTGAGATAAAAGGGGGGTCCCAAAACGCGTTTTTCCCATGCATTTTTCCATAGGACCTTTAGACACAGCTACAGCCCGAACGGCTGAACAGAATTACTTGAAATTTGGCAGAGAGGTAGCCATAAGGTCAAGGAAGTGCCTTTTGCAGGTCTGGTGTAAATCTGTTCAGTATTTCCTGAGAAAATAGCATTTAAAAGCATATATATATGTGGCGGAGCCTAACCACAAATCTCATCCTGAGATCTGATTGGCTGTCAGCACTTCATCCAAGAAGTGTTGGCAGCCATCTTGGGACCAATATACATGATAGCACCTCATTAAAAAGCATTGTAGTTAATAGAAGGTTGTAAGACTTTAGTTACATTATAAATCATTTGTTGATGGTACCATACTCATTTTAGGAATTGTGGTATGTTCTAAGGTGATTTCACCATGTGAAAAAGCCTTCTGCTGGGATATCATGATTGAGAGAAAAATATTTTCTCATGCTTTTACCACAGAGGTTTGGAAGGTGATCTATAAGCTAAACTGAGAGCTTATTTTCTGTAAATTCACATTATCTTTCTCAGTCATGTGAGAATGAAGTCTGACATTCTCAGTAAAACATGTACATCCAACAAGGGCAGAGACTGTCAGTTGATTCCTTTGTGTTCTACTGCAGCTTCCCAGAGTGTTCCAAAGAACTACTAGAGCGCTAACAGTCCTACCTATGATAAACGTATGGCACACCTGAAGCCATCTTGCTTGGAATAAAGTGGTAACTCTTAAAACATTTAATTTCAAAAGGAACAAAATGAGGGGGTTCATTTTTCCATAAAAAGTATGATTAGTGCTGCAGAAAGAAAAATGAGGGCACATTTTGAGTGACTTCTCAAATCCTCTTCTATTTCATTAAAAAATTCTGACATGCAGACTGAAACATGCACTTTTAATACCAGGAGCAGACTTCCATGGTGAACAGTAGTTTTACTACAGTGATCTAATGAGCAACTAGAGTGCTAACATTCAGAATTTATGGCAAATGTGTGACATATCTGAATACCTTCATGATGGAATCAACGTAAAAAACTGAAAGCATTTCCTACTGAGGAGACTGCAGTAAATGAGGAAATTAGGAAACTTCATAACAAATAAGTCTCCCAAGATGGCCACCAGAGACAAAAGAGCCCAAATGTAGCCCAAATATCACCCAGATGTAGCCCAAGTATCGCCCAATGACAGAATGTCCCAGAATGTTCTTAAAAACAACTAGAGCGCTTACTGTCTTCATTATGACAAAAGTATGGCACACCTGAAGCCATCTTGATTGGAATAAACTGGTAACACTTAAAACATTTAATTTAAAAGGGAACACAATGAGGGGGTTCATTTTGCCATAGAAATTATGATTAATGCTGAAGAAAGAAAATGGTAAATGAAGCTGACGATTTGCAAACAAAAAGTCCTAATGGCATGAATAGTGGAGAGGAGCTTATAGTGCACCTGGGAAATTAGTCAAACAAACAATCACAGTGAACTCTAATATGGAATGTAGTACTGTAAAACTGTAAAAATTCTTAAACCAAAATGTATATAGATGAAATTTTTTCAAAAAGCCGATACACGGCTATATGAACACACACAAGGAAGGACAATGGGCGGTTTACAAAACCGCTGGTATGCCGATCCACGGCGAGATTTGCATTAATCATGGTCAGGACAATAATATTAAGGATGTGTATTGATGACAAAATAATATTTGTTAAATAACACGAATTATATCGATGAATTGACTGTAATAACGTATGTTTAACGTGGTGTCCTGCACATTGAAAGATGGCGCCCAAGAAATACGTAGGGGCGTGTCAGTCCTTCCTTGCTTGTAACCTTTTTGAAATATGTAAATTTGTATATAAAAATGGCGCCGCGCTTCTTAGATCGTTAACACACTGACGAAGGGAAACCCCGAAACGCGTCTGTGAAGCGCTAAGGAATAAAACTGGCCCTGAAAAACTGAAACCGTGAGTGCTGTTGCCTTTTTCTCCGGACGGAGTAAGGGATTTTGCGAGCTGTATATATATATATATATACATATATAGATATTCCTGGATTACGCCACTCATCCCCATCGGAAAAAACGGAACGGACCACGGTAATGTGCCTTCTTCAATCGTTTATTATTAGGGTGCAGGTCTCCCCACAACGAGTTTCAGCCCACCACAGGCCTTGATCACATGACATTGGATACGCGTCATCACCGTGCTTTTAAAGTGATAAGTGCTCATATAATTAGCAACACATGTGCAAAGGTATCAATAGACATAGAAGACATTTCTGTGTTCACATAACATTGCAGGTAATGCCTCCATCGTACACTGTTGTTGTATACAATCCAAAATTGAAGGATATACATGTATAAACATCCAGTAAATAACAATTAAAATGTAAATATCTTTTTAAAAGTAAATTTTTGGGGGAAAACACATCTCAAAGAGATTTTCATCATGTAATCACCAAAACACCACGTTATTTGCAATGCATGAAATAACGGAACCAGACATTGCTACTTAAGTATTCAAATTAATGTATCTTTGTTGATACCAGTGAGGCATGAGGAATGTAATTTCCAATTCTGAAGTGTTAGGTCTTCGTCTATAGCAGATAAAGTGCTGATGCAAGACTGTATGTGCAAAAATAGCTAAATAAAGTGCTAATAAATTATCATACATGAATGAATCTTGTGCTGAATAGCAATTCGACATCCCATGTTGGATATGGGTAACCCTTTAAAATTGGTACGTGTATAGTACAGCAGGATCTAGAGCCCTAAATCACCGCAATGTACCAAACTGGTTGATTATTACAATCACGGTCTAAATACCCGTATGCGCCCTGAGCAATTTATACATGAGCAAGGAGTCCATCAAGGAATTGTTGTAGTGCAAGGATCCAATAAATACATAAATACCTCAATAAATAGGAAAAATTAATATCTAAATGATTAAATAGATTGTTAAATAGATGGTTAAATACCCAAACATCCAAATATAAATACCTAAATGTTTACATACTTGAAAATGTACGCATGTATGAAAATCCACATATCATCATATCATAAATAAATAGATATACAATAAAATGTGTAAAAAAGGTACATATAAAAGTATTAATCCTAATAAAAATATATAGAGGTATTAAAACATGCGTGACTTTCATGTTTGCTAAAAAGGCACATGTAAGAAAGTATACGTCATATTGGATCATATATAATATGCAGGGAACACCTCCAAATGCAGACAAGAATGAAACCGGAAGGACTATGCATAATTTGTAAACACTACTGATAACTCGATAACTTCTGTGCACAAACACATCAGTGTAGACAAGTGTGTAAGTCCTCCATAATACTTAGGCCACCAGGGTGCTTGGAATCTAGTTCTAGTATGTATTTGGTTTCTAGTTTCCTTAATTTACATTCACGATCCCCTCCTCTCCTGCTTGCTGGTACAGAATCAATTACATAATACCTTAGGTGTTGTTTATCGACACTATGTTGATCCCGGAAATGGCGGTCCACAGGATAAGTATTGTCCTGGTTCGTTATGGCCCGCATATGTTGCAGTACCCGTTTGTGAACAGGTAGTTTTGTACTGCCAACATACCGGAGATTACATGGACAAAACAAAATGTATACTGCATATTCAGTTTTGCAGGTAAGGAGTTTGGAAATTGTGTGTTGTCTAGAACTAAATGGTGTCATATAGGTTAAGGTATTAACCCCTAGCTGGCAGGCGTTACAGTTCTTGCATTTATAGAACCCCTTATGCGTTTGGAACCAGGATGTTCCTTCTAGTACTTCAGGACTGGTCTTCACCAATTCATCTCACATAGAGGGTCCCCTACTATACGTGATCGATGGTTTACAGGGAGAATTGGTCCAATGATCATATCACTTGTTGCAAGAGGCCAATTTTTGTTAGTGATGGACTGAATCTGTTTGTGTTGCCTATTGTATTCTGTGATAATCCTGAAACCTCTGCTGGGTACCAGATCCTTAGTAGTACAAAGTTGTACACTCTTGTCTAGTAATTGTGCATGCGGTAATTTCATAGATTTTCTGATAGCGCTGTTGACAATCTTATGTAGGTAACCCCTGTCCTGGAATCTCTCTTTGCATTCAATCTGAGCAGCCAATAGATCACTGTCCTCACTGTGTATATGTCGCAGCCGCAACATTTCTCCGTAAGGGATACTATTGATAAGGTGATGCGGGTGGGAACTACTGTCATGTAATGTTAAGTTCCCCGCTGTCGCCTTCCTGTACAATTTAGTTTTGATTTTGTTTTTATCTATATAAATCAAAGTATCCAAAAGCTGACTTCAGTGGGACTAATGGTATCTGTGAACCTTAGTTCGAGATTGTTTTGGTTCATGGCTTAAATAAATTCATTGGCCTTGTCATGTGTGCCCTTCCAAACTACCAGAAGGTCATCTATATCTATATACCGTAGCCATAATGCAACATTCCTAGTAATGCATGATGTGTGTTGTTTCCTGAGGACCAGCTCCTCCCACCACCCCATTAACAAACAGGCGTAGCTAGGGGAGAAACTGGCCCCCTTAGCAACACCTTGTATCTGCTGGTACAGTATGTTATTTAACATAAAGATATTATTTGATAAACAGAACATAACCATTTCAATCAGCATTTCATTGTGGGTCACAGTGTTTGTAGTCTTATTCGTCACATAGTAAGTTAATGCATGTACCCCATCATCATGTCTTATACAGGTATATAGTGAGCAGACATCAATAGCAATTAATAAATATTCTTGTTCCCATTCAAATTTGGATAGCTTCTTAATAAAATCACTAGTGTCTCTCACATACGAAGGCAGGGTCTTTACTAAATCTTGGAGAAAGTAGTCTAAATATTGTGACATGTGCTCCAATAGGCTGCCAATTGCATATGTTATGGGTCTGCCAGTGGGATTCACTTGGTCCTTGTGCACTTTAGGTATAAAGTAGATAGTGGGTACCACAGGGTTCTTGTTCTTTAAAAAATCATGTTCCTCTTGTGTTAACAGACCCTTCATTTTCCATGAGGCTAAATTCCTGTAATGTTTTGTATACATTTCTTTCAAAGCTGACATGTTGCATCTCGCATAGCAGGACCGGTCATTCAGTTGAGAGTAGGCTTCCTTAAGGTAATTATCTTTTGTCAGAATGACAATGTTTCCCCCTTTGCCGGAGTTGCGTATTACCAAGTCCTTATTTGTTTGTAATTTGGAGATAAGTTCTTGATATTTGGTGTTTTGCCTATTGTGGGTGACTTTCCCTTTTTGTACTTTTAGGTTTAGTTGTTTTACTTCACTCACCACATTTTCATGGAAAATATCGGGCGAGTCTCTCAATAATATAGGGTTAAAGGTGAACTTGGGTTTAAAGGCTGTGGGGGTTACTGTCGTCACTTTGCTAGGACTTTCCTGTGTATTTGCTTGACCAGTCCCACCCGGGTTAGTATTTTCCTGATTTGTGATGTTAGTGCCTGCTGCCCACATATCCTGTATTTCATCGATTAAATTTATGTCAGAGTGCGTTAAATTAGATGCCAGATCTTCTAATGAATTTCCTTGAATGGATTCACTAATATCGTCAGTTTGTTTGGTATTTAAAAGAAAATGTTTCTTCAGTTTCAGCTTCCTAACCGCCTTGTATATGTCCAATCTCAAATTGGAGTAGTTGAAGTTCTTGGCCGGACAGTATGATAGACTCAGACTCAGTATTTGCATATCTTCTTCACTAAGATGTACATTCGTCAGGTTCATGATCGTGTTGTTTCTAATGGCGTTCGGTGGCTTTTTATCTTCTCTTTCGCCAACCCGCATTGCCTCTTTTCTGCTCGTTTCTTACAGGCATGTCGTCGTTCTTTTCTGTTCCGATTTTGGAGGATGTCTGGTTGTTTCTGTTTGCGCGTGGTCGGAGAGTCTGTCTCCAATCGGTTACTAAAAAACCCCACTTCATTCACCAATGATATCTTTTGTCCTGCTGATGTTTGGGCCTGTCTTGCCATGTTTGTTTCTCTATCGGACTCGCTATCAATGGCGGAACTCATGCCGGACTGTGACGAGTCCAAATTCAGTATTGGGATTTTTGACCTACCGGCTGATGGTTCCTTAGATTTGTTATATTTAGAAGATCTCAGTGCTTTGTATTTGCGCGCAAACGTGAAGATTCTCCCTTGCTCATAGTCGCATTTGTCCCTGTGAAATTTAAATGTTTTTCTTTCCTTTTTTTTTCCTCTTCATTCTTTAAACGTAATATCATGTCCTGTCTGAGTTGACTTTTTTCATCGGTGTCCCCAATTGAATCCAGATCTTCATTGAACTTATCTATTTCCTCAAGCAAGGTAGCTTTGTCGATATCGGCATATTTTATAAGAATGAGTACAAGCCGTTTAGATGATTCTAAGTTAGATTCTGCCCATTCTTTCATCATTAGTGGGTTTGGATTCTCATAGCTGGGTGCCATGAGAATCCTGATCCCACGAGGGATTCATCCTACATCAATGTACCGTTGTAGGGAGCGCGACTCCCACCATTTACTCTGCTCGCTGCGCATTTTTTTCTCTAACTTCTTAAATTTCTCCTTTAGGGTATCATCATTCAGGGTTGACGAATTGCTACTTGTGGCACTTTGAATACTTGTAGGGCAGTCATTGAACATTTCAAGAGCTGCAGCTTCTCGGCTGCGTATCGTGTTGGCGGTCATTGAAAATTATCCCTTAATTTTGTTGGGGAACTCTGTTAGGAAATCCTAAGTGTGTTCCCTCTGTGGCACAACTTTCCCACCCCTCAATGCCCCAATTACGCCTACCTGAATGGTAAACCGGGATCGTA